>NC_139309.1:1226879-2453759 GCF_051148585.1 Colletotrichum jinshuiense | reverse complement strand
TAGGAAAAGGACTCTCTCTCAGAGGCTATACTACCTATGTAACCTCACCGCCCCGCTGACTTAACACAGCGTTGACTCTTCAGCGGCACATCAGTTCTGCCGGCATTTAGCAGCTCGGGCCGGGCTTAGCACGGTGCCTCGAGCAGCCCACCCCACCATACCTTACCCTGAGGTACCTCACCTTACCCCCTGGGCCGCAGAGGGACCTGGGAACGTGTCACCGCGTCCCCGTCCCTCCACCCTCCCGACCCTGTGCCTGACCGATGTGTGCGTGTGTGACTGTCAGACTTGACCGCCAACCCACCCGCTCTGCTGCCCCTCCAAACCCGACTCCGACCGACCGCCGCACTCTACGCCCGCCTGCTTCTTTTCCCATCTCCCGTTCCCTATGCTGCCCCGCCTCCGACCCCTCGCCCACGCCTTCCCACGACAGCATTCTGTGATCAGCTCCCTCTGTAAAAGTCAACCGTACCGGTTTGCGCACACAATGGCTCCAGGTAAGCCCAGTACGCACTGCAAATTCCCTTCGTTCTCGGAAACCCACACCGCGAACGGCCTCTTCAGACATGCTCCTCCTCCTCCTCCCCTACCCTAGGCAAACACCAACAAAAGAAACCACCCATATTTTTTCTTCCAAAAAAAGAAGAAGGAGTGGACGAAGAAGAAAAATGCCATCATCAGACCAAAGAAGCTAATCACCCACGTCCCCGCGCCACAGTTCCCCCCTCCGACGGCCGTCCCATCGTCATCTCCGGCCCCTCTGGCGTGGGCAAGGGAACTCTCTACAAGCTCCTCTTCGACCGCCACCCGGACACCTTCGCGCTCTCCGTCTCCCACACGACGCGCGGCCCCCGCCCCGGCGAGAGCGATGGCGTCGACTACCACTTCGTGACCCGTGAGGCCTTCGACGACCTCGTCTCCAAGGACGGCTTCGTCGAGCACGCAGTCTTCGGCAGCAACGCCTACGGCACCTCCAAGGCCACCATTGAGGAGCAGTCCGCCAAGGGCAAGGTTGTGGTTCTCGACATTGAGATGGAGGTATGTAAACCTTTTCCCAGGAGACCCCCTCCCCTATGGGGATATCCCCCATACCCAAACGCGCTTCCTCCTCCTCGACTGACACTTTATAAACAGGGCGTCAAGCAGATCAAGAACTCCTCCATCTCCGCCCGCTACGTCTTCGTGGCCCCGCCCTCCGAGGCTGAGCTCGAGAAGCGCCTCCGCGGCCGCGGCACCGAGAAGGAGGAGAGCATCCAGAAGCGTCTCGCCCAGGCGAAGCTCGAGCTGGAGTACGCAAAGACCCCCGGCGTCCATGACATCACCATTGTCAACGACGACCTCGAGAAGGCGTACAAGACCCTCGAGGACTTTGTCTTCAAGCCCTCTTCTTAACGAGTCCGGATGGGAGGAAATGGGATGGGCGCGAGATAGAAGACGGGGTTGAAAGGAAGACGGGGCGTTGGGAACTGAATACTCATTAGAAAACAAGAACTTCGCGGGTTCCTGCGACATAGCGCGGCGGTCATTGTGCATGCATATCATAGACATATAAGGGCAATTTATAGAGCGAATTTGAGCAGAATCCCTGGCCAAATTTCGGTCTAGGGAATACACATCCCTCATGCCACTGCACGCATACAAGAGCCCAATATCATAAGCCATGTCGGTTGTATTCCACGAGGTATCGAAACGAACTCTCTATTAGAGTACGATTGGATTAAAGCGTAAGAAGAAATATTGGGGAACAAGTGAAGCCGAGCTCGAAATGCTGTTTGAAAAGCGAAATAAAGAAAACAGTAGAAGTGCGTCCCAGCTATGAGACTGTAAGGGGGGGGAATAATGGACTAATTCGCCAGCACAAGTACTTAAACAACGACCATAAGGCCAGAGGGGGTATGACCTAAATCCGTGCGCCACGCCAGCATCTTCAATCCTCCCATGCGAACTTCTCCCAAGTCTTCTCATGGAGATGGCAGATGCTTCCTCCCTCCAAATTATCGGTCGATGCAGCCTCCGCTTAGTGTCGAGGCCGTGCCGTGCCTTTTTTGATCTGCGCATAACACCATGAGATTAAAAGTCATCAGAAACCCGGCTGCCCAAGGATATCATTGCCATCTGGCTCCTCGGAGTGCGTGGGGTGGGAATATCCGTCAACTAGTATCCGTTCATGGTCATTCGTTGCGAGCTCCGGCTGATCTCGCGGTCAGCAGCAGGGCTGATGGGCCTGCTGCCACCACCGTGTGCGCTGTTCTCCTTGAGGGCCAAGAGCTGCTTGGCACGGAAAGTCTCATAGTGGATCTGAGATGTGGTCTCGATGAGATCCTGAAGATGGGTGCGGAGCAGGAAGTTTCTCAGGTAGACAAATTCGCAGTGGTTCTCGTCCTCAACGTTGATGACGCCCCACCGGTTCTGGCGGCCACGGACCTGCTTGCCGTTGACGATGATGGACTTCTCAGAGCCAACCACGGCGAAGGGGATCAGATCCTGCAAACACGTTAGTAACTGAAGTACGCATGATATTCGGAGAAATGCCCACCTTGATCTGGGTGTTCAAGCTGCGCTCCTCGTCATCAAACTCCTCGTTATCGTACGGGTACATCTTGAGGTTGTGGAAGGCGAACTCTTCCTTGATACGCTCCTTGAATTCCTGGCGCTCCTCGAGGGTCAAAGTGTCCGACTTGGCAATAACGGGGACGACGTTGACCACGTCGGACAGCTTCTTCAGGACGACAATGTCGATGGGCTTCAGGGAGTGGCCTGAGGGCTGGATGAAGAAGAGGCAGCAGTGGATGCGGGTGTCTTGGATGTAGCGCTCTCGCTGTGCGGTGAGCTCCTTTCGCAAGTAAGCGGAGTGTTGGTCCTTGATGTACTTGACGATGGGATCCCAGCAGCGGTCGTTGTTGACCAGGTCGCCGTAACCGGGGGTGTCGACAATGTTGAGGCGGAGACGGACGCCATTCTCCTCGATGAGGTGGGAGACGGCCTGGATCTCGGTGGTCGAACGGACGGGCTCGTCAGGGAGCAGACGGCCCTTGGAGTCGATAAGGTGGGAGGCGAAGATGGTGTTGATCAGGGTAGACTTGCCCAAGCCAGTCTGGCCTAATTGTGGGAACACGAGACTCCATCAGTCGACTGCCGACGCGACATCGCAAACAAGCCAGCTTGCTGGGCTAGCGACTGCAATTGCGGGGGGAGACTCACCAACACAGATGACATTGAACTGGAAGCCTCTCTTCAGGAGCTTCTTCTCAATCTGGGACGTGATGCTGTCGAAACCGACATGGGTCTGGGGGAAGATGGTGGAAGCCTGCGCCATGGTGACAGCTTTTCCGCAAGGGAGCGAGAGTGGTGTGCTTGTTAAGGAGTGAATCTGAGATACGTTTCTGTATTCCAAGAAAGGTACTTGGTCTCGATTGGGGCCGAGTCGAGGGTCGGGGAAGCGATGGTCAGGGAGGAAAAGAGGATCACGAGGTTGGAGGATGTTTCGAAGGACAGAGACCGGTCAAGTGAAGGGTAATTTCTCTGCTGGCACTTGCTGCTGCCCGTCCCCCCGTGTCTTGTCAGTCTGTCAGGCACTGGCCGTTGGCTGCTGCAGCTAATAGGTTGTTCCTTCCACTCCAGCAAACAATAATTTCCCTGCAGGGAGGAGTTGCAGGGGGGGGAGGGAAAGGGGAAAAGGGGTCCCCATCGCCTTGATTGGCTGGAATGGGTCTGTGCGCTGAGCGAGCCGTGATTGGCTAGCAGATCTCAATTGACAGCTCCCCGGTCGCAAGTCTTTTTTTTTTCGGTTCGGAATGGAAGAAGCTTGAGCCTCGTTACTGTAAGGTGAACGACAACTGGTGCGCCTGCCTCAACACACGACACATCGCGACCGAGCACCGACTGATACCCGGCAGCAATCACCCTCGCTCCAACCCGAAGCCACCAGCTTACACGTCCGGCCCAGTCACCCTCTGACGGCGATAGTCAGCTCCCGAATACCTCTTCCCTTCCGCCCGAGTTCGAGTCGATCCATCGAAATGGCCGCCATCGCCATGGGCGCGCAGCCTTTGCGCATGGGCTCCCTCCTTCCCCGAATCTCCTCGCCATTCCTTACCCAGTCTTCAAGGATATTCTCCCTCTACACGCGCCAAGTCACCCACTCTTTCCTCCCCGCGCTCTCTTTCGCTCTTCCCGCAGTCCAACTCAACATCCCCGCCTGGCTCGGCGGTATCTGGGAGTCCATCCTGCGGGCTGTGCCTAAGAAGAAGACCTCACACTCAAAGAAGAGACACAGGCAGATGGCGGGCAAGGCGCTGAAGGACATCAAGTCATTGTGCAAGTGCCCGGGCTGCGGTCAGACGAAGAGACAGCACATAGTGTGCCCACACTGCTTGAGCAGTAAGTGTTCCTGTTCGATCTCATCACTAAATCCTCTCGCTCACAAGTACTGCACAGAGATCAAGGATTTGTGGCGGGACGAGAACCCCTCAGGAAAGTTTGTTTAGATCGCCCAAAGGCCGTGTAACATCTCGATACGTGTATATTCAAGTGTACAACTGGTTAGCATATTGCGGCGTTAGGGACAATCCATCACATCTTCGGACGTGCTTCTTTTCATCACTCTGTGGAGCGAGCTCGGCCCAGCCCCCCTTTGGCTGCGGAACATGACGGTATGCCCTGGCGCTACGCTTGTCTTCAAGCTCACTTGCAGCCGTATCGTGAATCGCCTTGGTGAGCTTTGAAGATTTCCCCGTCTCACCTGGGGGACTCTGTACAGCCTGGACCGACTAGCGAGGCGGCTAGACTACATTGGCCGCTTATTGAATGTTCGGATGGGCTCGACTTCACCGTGCGAGTGTTGGAACAAGCAACGCTCTTTCTGACCTGGCAGAGGATGCAGCTGTGAATCATCTGAGCCCAGTCACAAATACCTGTGATATCTTACAGGGATGCTTGCTAGCATGTCTTTTGAAATCAGTGTATATCTTATGATTATATCACTGGCATGTTGCATTGTACGTCGATCACCAAATTCATACAGCATCAGCTTGATGGCTTGCCTAAACTCGCCAGCAGCAAATACATTAGCACTGGTTGATAGGGAAAGGCTCCATCAACACAATCACAACATGGTTGAGGGCCTTGGTACGGTTTAAATGTTAGACGTGCTTTCAACTTGCTACCAAGACATTGCGCCAGCAGGCATGTAGCGAAGTCCCGACCGCTGGTCGAGTAACATAACGGCGATGGAAAGGAGGTGCACCTGCTTTACAATGGTTCCATACTCACATAGGCTTTAGGGTTGTGGGCTGAAGTTGCTGTTGTGGAGTTTTTGAGCTCTGGTTTGTTTCTTGTTTGAGGAAGCTAAAAGCATTCTGTTCCGCAATGTTTCTGCCTTTTCCATCACATTAGGTCTCCTCTCGCAGCACACCGTTAGTCTTTTCACGCTCTTGCTGAATGTTTCTCTTTCCGGAAACCCGCGGGTCTCTTGGTCATGGCAAGGCTATTATAACACGAGTCTACAGGACAGCCCTTGCCATTGTCACAACAGGTATTTGGAGAGGCTGAAGAGTGTATGAATAAAAGAAAAAGAAGAGAAGGGGGGGGGGGGGGGGTGTGGTCACCTGTTCTTCTCGGAAACAATCTTCCTACCATAGTCGAGGATGACTATTGCAATGATTCAAGTATAGTAACCCCCACTCTCAGAGTGATCTTCGACGGCAGGTCAAAGCCGTAGAGCACCTCCTGCTCCACAAATACGAGTCGAAATTCACGAAGCTTGCAACTGCTGCGTCGGAGAACTGAGATGAATAGAGGGCAGAGCATTTGCACTGGATATTGCGGTAGCATCCGTTGCAGGGTATGTTTGAACACCGCCCGCGCTGGCTTCTGTTTCTCTAAAATCCGAACTAAAGAAGGTTACGAAGAATCTCCAGAGTCTCACCGATAAGGGAACGGGGCATAAGCCAGAGTGGGGGTTCAACATATATATGTCTGAATTAGGCCAACATCCTATGTATCTTCCTTTATTAAATCAGCTCTCCCTCGTTCTTGACTTCCAGATTGTTTGTACAGACGGTATTGTACAGACGGTAGACCCTCCAATTGGCCAATTTCTACTTGGAAACACCTCCTGCTGAGATGGTAAAAAGATCTCTGCTTCTGTCTGTCCTGGAACATGTGTCGCATAACTTACACATTTCTGGAGATAATTATATCATCTTCATACGACCGACCGGAAGTGTAATTCTTAGATTATGTTGCAATAGTACAAACCCCGTAAAATATGATTCTATACACCGAGTTAGAGTAAACTGAGATTGGTCTACCAAGCGCATCCACTTTGTCAACAATTGTACGACAGATTTGAGCTACATATGTTGAATCCAGATATCGATTGCGACGTGACTAGACAAAACTCCATGCTGGTATAGGCTGCCACGAGAAAAAATGGAAGAAGAGAACCTGTTTCTCGAAGCTCGGGCGGACACCAAGCAATAAAACTCGCTGGATCGCGTTTTGGGCAAAGAGGATGGATGGCAAGGGACTTTCACCAACTGGGTCAACAGGCATATAGTACATGCGTGGAAATCCCCAAAGCACGTCAGGCTACGTATTAACAAACATTCCGGAAACCCTTGAAGTCCAGCATAGATCCAAGCTCAGCAATTTTTCTCGGCGTAGCTCCATTGCATATTGTGTCGACATATTCCTGAAGAGGTAATCATCATGGGCCCGAATCCCTCCTCGAGCACACAGCGCAGATGCCTATGCTCGAAATCACCGACGATGAATAATGCTACACCTACTTTTCTGGCCCCTGGGACAACGTCGGCTAAGGCTACGACAACGGAGTGGACCAAGAACCTAGTCCTTTGCTAGGGGTATGACAGCCATGAGAGATGTTGCTACAATTTTGATGAGGAGGTGAAGTAAAGACCTGGGGTCTCGGTGTCAAACGGAACTCCCTGGTGCTAGCTGTTTGATATTAATCATTAACCAAACGGGAATACAAGTGTTAAGATGACGGTTCTTTGAACAATGAAGAACCCAGTTGTGCAGAGGGCACACGTGAATTTTGGGAGAGAAAAAGTAGCCGATCGGAGTCGCTGAATTCGTGATTGACTTCCGTATAACATGTACTCCTTTGAACAAACAAAACGAAGATGAAGTTAAGCTCGTTGTGACAGGGTGCTTGCCGATACAGGCAAGGGTGTTGGTTCGCCCCTCAATTGCCCCTCCTCTCCAGCTGCTCTTTGCAGGGGTCTTTCCTCACAAATGTGTGATGTCAGCCCCCACCTTCCCGTTCACATCGCGTTCCCAACTTTCCCAGCAACCGCGCATCATCATCCACAGCGGCGCAAGCTTCACATGGACTGGCAACCATGGTAAGGACGTCAATAATTCTTCTGAAAGTACCCAAGACTGATTCTGGCAGTCGAAACAATATCTGACCACACATACTGTGGACAATGGTAAGCTGTCCTGCCTATTGGAGCTTGAGAAACTAGAGCCATCCTCCTGAAAGCTTCGTCTGCTAATACTAGGCCAGCGCACATAACCGACATCTTCGGACTTGCCACCACGCAGAGAGCCATTCTCTCCGCGAGCGGCTCGTCAACAATTCATGTCCACAACACCGCCGACCCCACGATCCCCATCACCCAGTCCATCAGCGGCGCCCACAAACTCGGCTGCCACCATATTTGCACCTCGCGCAATGGTCTTGTTGCTGCCAGCGCGGGCTTCGCCGGTGAGGTAAAGATTTGGGTAATCGACAAGGACACGAGCGAGTGGAAGCTGCATTCCGAGATCACCAACCAGGCAGCCAAGGCTGGCGAGGTTTGGGCCATTGCGCTCAGCGAGGATGGAAAGTTTCTCGCGGGCACCACCTACGACGGCCGGGTAAACGTTTGGGACGCCGGTGAAGAGGGGACGCCCAAGATACGAGAGTACGAGACGGGTAGCCCGGGCTCAGGAAGCTTTGGCATGTCGGTCGATTTGAGCCGCGACGGACGATACACTGCCAGTGGACACCAGAACGGTGCCGTCTATGTCTTCAACAACGACACCGGAAGACTGCTATTCTCGCTACCAGGTAATGATTCCCGAGAACCTTCCGAGATAATTGTCTAACCTTGTCTACAGGACTGGCAAAGTCTGTTCGCGCTGTGGCGTTCTCTCCAGGAAACACCAGACTGGCCGCCGCCGGCGACTCGTCCATCATTGCACTCTACGACATCAAGAACGGTGAGCAGGTTGGGAACATGACAGGCCACTCCTCTTGGATCACCTCCATCGACTGGAACGACTCAGGCGAGTACCTGCTCAGCGGAGCGATGGATGGTAAGGTCAAGGTCTGGTCTATAGACCGCAGCGCATGTGTTGCAACGCACAGCGAGACGGACAAGGCACTATGGGCAGTTAAATGGCTCCCCAAAACCGGGAAAAACGAGTCTTTCTGTACAGCAGGCGCCAACAGAAGCATCTCGTTTTATAGAGAAGCTACTGGAGCATAGATGGTGGTTTAAGGGCTAGAGAAAGGCTTTTATGCATCTATAATACCCCGAAAAGATGTGCACTATCTGCAACAATCCCAAGGACAAATGACAGGGAACACTCTGTGACCAACGGTGAGATGATGAGGGCAGTGCAAAAACAGTGTGTAACTCCAAATATACACTGTATCAAGGCACGTGCTTTCGTACCAGTCTCGTGTTGCCCCGCCAAATTTAGGCCCCTGCCACCTTTCTCATTCCGTCATCCACTACACATCGACCTGTATCAAGACCTGCCTGCATTGCGACGGCATCAATAGATTGCATTACTTGAGGTGCTTCGATCCGGATTGCATATAGCGTTTACAACATCAACTCGTTTGCATAATTCTCACTGCCGATTAATTCAATCAGCCTTCACATCTCAAACCTCACTCACCACCCCGGCTACTGGAGCCATCCACACAATGCCCACAACCCGGAGATCAACTGGAGGAGCCCGAGCCAGACCTGGCCCGGCCCGGGGCCAGTCAACCATCAGCTTCTCTCACAGGGTCTCAAAGCCTGTACCCAAGGATCTGAAGAAAGCCGTTCTCACCTCCGCGGCCGAGAGAGCTGATCTTGCTAAGCCGACCAAGAAGGAGGAAGAGATTGACGAGATCCTGACTGATGAACCTGCGACTCCTGAGATCGAGGAAACTGAGGTCAAGGAAGAAGTTCCTGAGAAGTCAGAAGCTATTATCAGGGCCGAGAAGACCAGCGATGCCCAAATCAATAAGTACTGGAAGTCGATCGAGGCTCAGCGCCTTGCGGCCAGGGTCCATCAGCAGGATATGACTTTGGCGGAGAAGGTGCTGCGGTACTTCGATGTCAGCTCGCAGTATGGTGTAAGTGAATACTGTTGCGTATATCATTCCTTTGAAGCTGACACTCTATCTAGCCGTGTATTGGGATGCAGCGCGTGAAGCGCTGGCAGCGGGCCGACAAACTAGGCCTCAACCCGCCTATTGAGGTTCTTGCAGTGCTGCTCAAGGAGGAGAAGAAGGGCATGGCTAACATCGAACGAGCTCACATGGATGAGCTGATGAACTCAACAGCTGTTGGATCTGCTTAAGCAGCTTCTGGGGCTACTGCTACTACGTTGGTGGCCTTGTATGCGGACTCAAATGGATTCCACTTTGTAGGTAAATGTGCGATACGACTAAGCTTGTGGAGTTTGGGGTTTATAACGGTTGCTTCATGACTCGGTTTCTTTGAGCGAACGTGCTGCAGTACGAATATATGAGGCACTCGAAACGAGTGATTACTGTAAATAGTCACGAAATTTGACATGCTGGATTCTTTTCATCCAGTATTATACCCTTTATTAAGGGTCCTCCTATGGTGTCTAGTCCTTCACGAAAACTCGAGCTACATTAATACCAAATGCTCCTGGTCCTGTGATGCATCACCGTCTCGGTGCCCGCAGCCTCCAACTCCTTCATGGTATCATACAAAAAGAAATCAATCAAAATGGCATTGACGCTCGTCCCCGGGTGCGCCTTTTGAATTTCCCGCTTGATGAGCTCGACACACCAAATGCTGCATGCTGTATAGTTGTCAGCGGTTCAGTCAATGCAAAAGAATCTTGGTCATGCGTGCGCGGACTTACCTCTCATTTGTAACTCCCACCTTGATCCACTCTCAAGAACCCGCTTGTCAGTGATAGCCGTCGCCAGCGAGGGGCTGTAATACAGGCAGCCCATGGTGTTGAGAATCTGGGGAACGCGGTAGTCGGCGAACATTGTAATCTTGTCAACATCATTGAAGGCACCAAGGCCCTCGCCGCCGAAGCATGCCCAGATGTCCGCCACAAGGATCTGTGCTCTCTTGAGGATCCGCACCGGCTTGCGGCGGCCCTCGAAGATGTGCTCATCACGGAAGCAGTCGAAATCCCGAGCGAGGAGGTTGACGAGTCTGGCAGCAGAACCATTGGCGGCCTCGATGAGCTTCGTGATGCTGCAGTTGTACCTTTCATACAGAACGGTACCGGCTTCACGCAAGCAGGCGAGACGCTCTTCGAGTAAGGGCATCTCCTCGTCTGTCTTGGACCGGAAGACGTGCCTCATAAGCTCCATGTTGCACTCGTCCTCGCTTTGCCAAAAATCAGAGCTGGTGATGGGGATGTCCTCATCGAGTGCGCGCTGCAGCGAGGCGACCATGCTCCAGTAACCCGTCCAGGTCTTACCGCGGTACTCAACGGCGAAGCGCTCGTCCTCGGGCTTCTCGGACCAGAAACAGAAGTTGAGCAAGTCCATGGTGAAGATGAAGGCGGCGGTGCCCTCATCCTTGGTCTTGGGGTGCAGCTCGTGCTCAGCCCAGGTCGAGGTCGAATACTGCTTCTGCTCCATCTGGGCGTAGATGGTGGCCGCGGCCCGCTTGGTGGCCCTCATATCGATGGCGACGTCAATGGAGTTGTCGTAGACGAACTCAGCGCCGTCGAGGACACCCGTCTCCGGCTCATCGCTGATGTTGAGTTTGCCCTGCAGGTGTTGGCGGAGGAAGGCCAGGAGTTCTGGGTCGGCCTCGTCGTCGGACATGATCGGCGTGCCGGTGCGGGTGCCTCTTCCTGATTTGGATGTAACCTGCGTTTTCTTTTCTTGGACGTGTACGGATACCAACAAGGCCTTGGACGACGCTGCACCTGATTGCTTCTGGCCGGCTGTGCAATGCTTTCACTGAGGGGACGACGCAGGTTTGAACTTCGGACTAGGGGGCAAAGAGCCCCATATTGCACTGACCCGTTTGTTTTTTTGTTGGATCACCGCTCAATTGCAGGCCGAGAGCATCCCAGAAATGCTTTGCTTGCATGGGCATTCTACAGCCTGTCACCCATCCGCTTTCATCCCCATGTTTCAACATCCAACCAGCAGATTCCAGGGCAACGCGGAAGGGGTAAAATGCGCTCTACACTACAGCAGAACTGCCAGGAACCGGTGGATGCCCAACGAACCTTCGGTGGTGGGTAAGCAGGGTGCTGTGCAAGGCAAACAGCATGCACCCAGCGTTTCATAGTGACTGGAGGAAACGCTAAGCCGCTGAGGTTACAGCGGCCCTTCAGCGACCTTCCGGTGCAAGCGAGAGAGCCCCATCCATTATGGCCAATCAGGACTCGAGCGCGGCAATCCCCCAGAAACTAAGAGCTCCAATCCATGCTCGATCTCGTCACCGGCTGCCGGTATTGGCTGGAACCTTGTCCAGGGCGATCATTCCTTCCGCTCACCTCAAGGAAAACCTCAGCTCGACCTTCCACTTCGCAGCCTCGTTCCCGTGCTGAAACCGTCCTCTTCACATTCCACCTGGCGCGGCTTATTTCCTCCTCCTCCACCTCGCGACAGCTGCCACTACCTCAACCCAGCTCTGTCGCCATCCATTGACCCTCGCAGACGCACAAGACAAACTCTTCAACACTGTCGAACCGATGGATTCCAGTGCAGAAGCAGGAGCCGCAGCTGCAGCAACCGCGGCACCAGAGGCGACTGCGCCCGCCGCAACGGTGACTGCACCAGCGCCAGCACCAGCACCAGCACCGCCAACATCACAACAGCCAGCACAACAGCAACCTGTCGCCGCTCCCGCTGCGCAGCCGCCCGCGCAAACGCCCCAGCAGCAGCGACCTCCTGCTGTCCAGCCGCGTGATCGATTCTACCAGCAGTCGCTCGGCGGCTCGTTGAACGCCAATGTCAAGAAGGTACGTCGCAAACTAGTCGAGCCCGGCGCATCAGACCACGCGACCTACCTTCCATCGCACCTGCCCCCCTCAACGGCAACCCCTACTTATCCAACACATAATCGATTGATGCGACAATGCCTTCGTGTTCATTTGAAGAGTCAATGGAGCTAACTACAGCCACACAGGCGCGCGTTCTGATGGTTGGAGCTGGCGGCATCGGATGCGAACTACTCAAAAACCTCGTGCTTACCGGTTTTGGCGAAATCCACGTCGTCGATCTTGACACTATCGATCTGAGCAACCTCAACCGACAATTCCTCTTCCGACACGAGCACATCAAGAAGTCCAAGGCTTTGGTATGGTCCCCGGCACAGCGGTGAGCGGTTGGTGGAACTGGAGTACTGACTTGTCAAAGGTGGCCAAGGATGCAGCACAGCCCTTCAACCCAAAGGTCAAAATCGTCGCCCATCATGCGAACATCAAGGATTCTCAGTTCAATGTGAAGTGGTTCCGGGGCTTCAATATCGTCTTTAATGCGCTGGACAACCTCGAAGCCAGACGGCACGTAAACAGAATGTGCTTGGCTGCCGACGTTCCTTTGATCGAGAGTGGCACGACGGGATTCAACGGCAATGTCCAGGTCATCAAGAAAGGAGTTACGGCATGCTACGATTGCACCCCGAAGGAGACGCCAAAGTCTTTCCCTGTCTGCACCATCAGAAGCACGCCAAGCCAACCCATCCACTGCATTGTTTGGGGCAAGAGTTACCTTCTCAACGAGATATTTGGCACGAGCGAGGACGAGTCGGCCTTTGACAACTCGGCCGACGCCGAAAACGCCCAGGAGATTGAGGAGTTGAAGAAGGAGGCGGCAGCCCTCCGAACGATTCGCGAATCTTTGGGTACCGAAGCCTTCCCACAACTTCTCTTTGATAAGGTCTTCAACACCGACATCGTGCGATTGGCGTCTATGGAGGATATGTGGAAGTCCAGACGGAAGCCGGAGCACCTCGACTATAAGACTCTATCGGAACAATCAACCGAAGCCCTCGCCTCGATGGAGACTATTCTGCAAGCTGGTCAGAAAGTATGGTCTCTAGAAGAGAACTTTGCTGTGTTCGTCGACAGCCTGGATCGGCTTAGCAAGCGCATGCAAGAATTGAAGAAGGCGCACCAAGATGCATCTGGCCCCGAGCCTCTGATCACTTTCGACAAGGATGATGAGGACACTCTGGACTTCGTTACTGCAAGCGCAAACATTCGCTCTTCCATTTTTGGCATCGAGCGGAAATCTCGATTCGATACGAAGCAGATGGCTGGTAATATTATCCCTGCCATTGCGACAACCAATGCGATTGTTGCAGGCCTATGTGTTCTTCAGTCATTCAAAGTGCTTAGGGGCGATTTCACTCAGACTAAGGAGGTAATGTCAAAACTCTGTCCCTGTTTGCCAGGTTTGCGGACTAATGTTTTTGCCCAGGTGTTCATCTCCCCTCACAACCCTGCTCGTTTGCTCAACTCGAGCAAGTACCGGTCTCCGAACCCAGATTGTCCCGTCTGCAGCGTATATCAGACGAGCGTGTCTGTAGACATGTCCAGAGCTACGCTTAAGGATCTTGTCGAAGATTTTGTGCGACTTGAGCTCGGTTACGGCGACAAAGAATTCGCCGTGAACAATGACGCTGGCCCACTCTACGACCCAGACGAGACAGAGAATCTATCCAAGAAACTTAGTGATCTTGGGATCAAGGAAGACTCCTTCCTCACGATCATCGACGAAGACGACGAAGAGCCCTTCGTCAATGTCGTCATCAGTATCCAGGAATCGTAAGACTACCTCACCAGCCCATCCCCAGCCACCCTTTGCCCACCGGCTAACACCCACATAGCAAGGAGCCCCTTGAAGATAAGCCCATCAAGGGTTTGATTGCGGACCAGAAGCCTGAGATCCCTCGGAAGCCCAAGAAGGAGCCAACCGCGGAGCCGAACGGCACAAGCCAGCCGAACGGAAAGCACTCGCTTGATATCAAAGAGGAGTCGACAAACCTCAAGCGGCCTCGGTCCGACGATGGAGACGAGGTTATCGAGGCGAAGAAAGCCAAGGTCGCAACGACGAGCAATGATGACGTGGTCATTGTAGACGATTCTACTGGTGGGGCCATCATCATCGACGACGACTGATGCTGCGGGGGTCCATTTACGTGAAGCCAGGGGGTTCCTTTCAACTACATTAGGGAGCGTTGCACTAGCTCATACAGCACTCAGCCCACCATCCAGATTAAGGATGCAGTTGTTGGCATAAGTGTTTTGGGCAAGAAAAGCGGCAGCATCGGCCACCTCTTCGGGCCGGCCCAGGCGTCCCAGTGGAATTCGCTTTTCGAGGGGTTCCCTCGACATTGCTGTGACAATTTGTATATTAGCTTTGTTCTGATCAAGGACATTGGCCTACGGAATCCCCGGAAGCCGTGCTTGCAGTCAGGGCCGGAGAGCCAGATATGGGTCTCTTACAGGCAAGCATGTTGGTTTCTATGTAGCCGGGGACGATAGCGTTAGTCCTGATGCGCAGTGGCCCTAGCTCGACAGACAGGGCATGAGTGAAGCCTTGATCAGGGTGTCGCGCAGATGTTAGCCTTTTTAACCCGACTGGGGAGATGGGTGGAAGGAGGGTATAGCAATGCAGAGTGCGCGCCATATATGAGGAATGAACCAAATGAAATAACATACCAATGATACCGGCCTTTGACGCGGCATAGACGCTGGTGCCAGGACTGCCTTTTTCAGCCAACAGGCTCGCAACGTTGATAATGCAAGCTTTGGAGAAACAAGGTCAGCACGGCTGTGACGGCGGCGCCGCCCATCTGTGCGTCGTGATCGGATCGATCGTGTGGCAAAGTATGCCATGACTTACCATCCCTGTCTGCGCGTCTGCGCTTCATGCGTTGAGCCATGTACCTCGACATGAAGATTGTGCCCAGGAGATTTGTGTCAATGAGCTCCCTTGCAGCTTGCGGGGAGGTGTTCTGCAACAGCTGGAATTGCGCAACACCGGCAGCGTTGACAAGGACATCTATCTGGCCCGTACGTTTCTGTGCAGGACGGGCATGTCCCTGTTAGTCTATTTTCCCTTTCTGTATCGAGTAGTCACGCAGCCAGTCTCAACATTGTTAGGGGTGAGTAGCCAGCTACTCATAGAAGAAGGTAGGGAAGGGGGGATATCAAACCCAAATGTCATCCAAGACGGCCTCGTCACGGCCGTCAGCAGAAACGTCCATGACGGCGTAAGAATGGACGGGTTTCTCTGACGGCGAAGTGGTTTTGGCAGCGGCGGCGGTGGCGGAGGCGGTAAGAGGGGCGAGGCGGGAGTCGCAGAAGGGTGGAAGCTGGGCGCAGAGGTCGCGCAGCTTGTCTTCCTTGCGGCCGAGGAGGGTGACCAGGGCGCCCTCGGCAGCGAAGCGGGCGGCGATGGCGGCGCCGATGCCGCCGTATGCGCCGGTGATGAGGCAGTGACGGGCGCGGAGGGGGAGGAGAGGGCCGGACATGATTGAGCGGTCTTGCGTTACCCTTGTCGTGCTTTGTCGGCTGCGATGACTTGGCGTTGGCAATGGTATGGTATTCGTTATACCTATTAGCGTGCTTGGAGATGGAAGGTGAGCTCTGGACTTGTGATCTAGCTGGGAGGGATGGCGCCCGAGTCTAACGTTGGGCAATGCACTGGTGGGTTTGCGGTACACTTGGTGGGAAGTTTTCGAGCTAGGGTTCGGGAAGAGGAAGATGAAGGTTGTGAGGTCAGAGTGTCGTGTTCTCTCTCCAAAGGTTGATGGTGAGGGTGACGGAGACAAGGGTGTGCGAAGCTCTCGGAGGGCCGAAGCTCGTTCAATGCAAAATGAGGAATGCAACTCACGTCTGAAAGTCCATTGCGGGGACTCTCAGAGACAAGACGAGACGAGGCAAGACAAGAGCGAGAGACTGGAGACTGGGGGACGGGGGAGGCTTGTCTGGAAAGGCGCTCTCTGCTTAGTGCGACCGTTTTGTACAGTGTATGTGCGCACAATGTGTGACTGGGAGGGGATGATAATGGCATTATTCGTGTGGTCTTGGTACATGGGAGCATGGACATTACTGGAGAAGGAATCTGATTCCGAGGCCTCTCTTGCTCCGTGCCATTCATTTGATCTCATGTTCAGGCTCATCATAAATGGTGAGACAGGCGTCCGACCGTCCATTGAGGAAAGCCGTCATCGTTCCCCACCTCTTCTAGTGCATTGAAAGAATAACCACTCCCAAGACAGCCGCTCTCGTGGTACCTTACAACCTCTCCATTAGCTGCATTCTGGGCCTTGGCCTTTCCATGTCGTGAAGCCCGTCCAGCTGCGCTCGGTGTACCTGTTTGATGAGTACAGAGGAACCCCTCGACATGAAATAGGTAGTGAAGAGAAGGAACCCCTGCGCTGCCCCAATACCTATCCCAGCAGCTCGGTTAAGTACGGATACTTGGGCCAAAGTACCATGGGCTGCGAAAAGGTTATTGGTGATGGCGAGCTAAAGACGCGCCCCCGCCGTTGTCGATTCCAGGGGGCACCGGATTGGTCTCTCAGCGAATGGCTCCTTTCATCCACGCCTGCAGCACCGCTGTGTCGTTGCCTGTCAGTCACCGCTCTGTCAGGTACCGATCAACCTAAGATGCTTCGTGCTGCCTGACACCAACGCTAGTGCGAGACCCTTCCGTCCCAGCTTTTTTGTCTTTGTCAAGTTCCATTCCACCCCTCGACCGATTCTCTCCCACTCGGCTGCCGCCGTCACAGGCACTCGGCGTGCCCAGCCTCTGCGACCCCCCTCCCCCCGGCTGCTCTCTCCTCCATAGTGTAGGTACTTTTACCCAAAGTACCTGCCTCCCACACACGTACACCACGCACCACGCCAGTGGTTCCAGTTCGAGTTCCAGTTACAGTTTCTACGCCCGTTGTGGTACGAAGGCAACATCACAATCCCACCTCCCGCTGCAGCTGCAAATTTCCCGCGCCTCTTCCTCTCCTTCACCCTCGACTAAACACCGCCTCTACGACTGTCGTGCTGCTGGTGATCTCTACCACGCAAACGCCCGCTTCAGCACCAAACGAAGTCGTCATCCGCTGGCAAATGCGCAGCCTTCCGCTGAGGTGTCGTGCAATTGCATCCGCATCTGCATCCCCTCCACCCTAAACGCTTACACTCTATCGGCCGACCCTGACCCCGACTACATACGATCCACACCCACAACCACAAACCAACCGATCGAACTCCCCCACGAAAGACGCATGGCCGTATGCCTTGCGATCGCGACCTCAGACAACGCCTGATGGATAACCACGCCAATGGCGCCGCACCGGCGCCAAAGTCCGAGTCGGAGCGCCGTGATGCTACAGTTACGAACCCTCAAGTTGCAGACCCAGCTGCTGCCCCGCCCATCATCACAGTCAAGGGCCCCAGCGACGCGCCCGACGCAGGGCTGAGGAGCCTCGATCATTGTACGCTCCCATATACCCAAACAACGTCTTGATAAAGCCAAGTTTTTGTGACCTCGAGTCTCGCGCATCACTGGGCGGCTCTGACAACTCCAAGGCACTCCGTAACGGCCTGAGCTGACTCTGCCAATCAATAGATAAGAGAGCGCTGCCAGCATGGCGCTACCGACTGCGCCAGTGGATGCTGCCACTGATCCGATGGGAGACTCCTTACCTGGCTTACCTCCAGGAGGCAATGCGTACCCCGTGGCTGGATAGCTACTTCGCCATCACGGCGAACCTCGGCACCCATACTTTCTTCATGATCGGCCTGCCCATGCTCTTCTGGTTCGGCTACGCCTCCTTTGGCAAAGGGTAAGCACAAGTCGCCCTGCAAACCACTCATGTAGACCGCGAACCTAACTAGCTGCGACCTCTCAGTGTCATTCACATCCTTGCCGAGGGTGTCTTCTTCACTGGCTTCATCAAGGATTTCTTTTCTCTCCCGCGACCCTTGTCTCCGCCGCTACAACGAATTACCATGTCTGGCTCCGCTGCGTTGGAGTATGGCTTTCCTTCCACACACAGCGCCAATGCCGTGTCCGTGGCCGTGTACGGCATATTGGTCTTGCGCAGCCCCGAGAATACCCTATCGGAATCAACAAAGACCCTCCTCGAAGGCCTGTCCTATTTCTACGCCATCTCCATTGTCTTCGGCCGCCTCTATTGCGGCATGCACGGGTTTACCGACGTTGTCGTGGGCTCAGTTCTGGGCGCCGTGATCTCGCTCGTCGAGTTCAATTATGGCCCGCCTCTGGATGCGTACATGCACAGCAGCTCATGGTGGGCGCCGGCTATTGCTGCCCTTGTGGTAATCGTCCTTGTGCGCATACACCCTGAGCCTGCAGATGATTGCCCTTGCTTCGATGACAGTGTAGCTTTTGCTGGGGTGGTGATTGGCCTCGAGATTGGAACTTGGATGTACGGACGAACCCCAATCGACGCATTCGGAGGATCTGCTCACAGCGTGGAGTCCATTGACCTCAGCGCTCTGGGATGGCACATAGTACTCGCCCGAGTCTTCTTTGGCGTCTTTGTCATTTTCGTGTGGCGAGAAGTCATGAAACCGACGATGCTCAAGGTTTTGCCGCATTTGTTCCGTATGCTCGAAAAGGTCCAATGGAACCTTCCTCGACGTTTCTTCACCCCGGCGTCCATGTACAAGGTTATTGATACAGGCTCGAGGATGGACACGCTCATTCCCTCCGTTAAGGACTTTCCCCGCGTGGTCCAGTCCATCCGCCACCCGACGACGCGCGGCCGTTCAGTATCGATCGGGCCTCAAAGTGCCGCTGACGCCTACGAGACGCTCGCCTACCGCGAGCGCCGGCGGCGGGAGAGTATCGGCAGCAACGGCAGCGTGAAGAGCAAGGGTAGCATGTATGAGTTGCGGGACAAGAACGGCGATTGGGAGGCGAAGGGGACGGCCTCCGGTGTACAGGGCCATCATGGCAACTCGCTGAACGACTTTGAGCGCATGATGGGCACGGGAAGCGTGTTGGCGAGCCCAAGTGAAGAGAAGGGCGAGTTCGACCTGACTGTCGGCCAACGAGATGAGATCAGCGAGAAGGAGATGTTCCTGCGACTGATTCGACCTCGGGTACGTTACGACGTCGAGGTAGTTACAAAGCTGGTTGTTTACACAGGTAAGTGCTGCAGCCCTCCTTCCGTAGTATCCGGTACCCCCCGGCTTGGTTTGCTTCGCAGGCGCTGACAGCTGGTGACAGGCATTGCTTGGCTGGGCGTCGATCTGATCCCCATTATGTTTGAGTTTGTCGGCCTGGGATCGAACCACCTCCGCACCGCGTAATCAAGTCTTCTGTTCTGAACAGGGTCATTCTGAATATATTCTAGAGACGCCCCATTTTCTTCCTTCTTTTGCTTCTCTTTGCATGATGCATTGGCCCAATTTTGCCAGAAACTCTTAGGTGGGGAAAGGGAGGGCGGTGCGAGGAGAGTGACGTACAGGATTTTGAACGAACGAAGGCACGACATATTACATACTCTCTAGCGCTTGCATCTACGAAGGGCAGGTTTCGACATTTTGACAGTTCTTTTAGATGCCCGCCGTTATGATTTGGGCCATGGGTTTCTCGGCGTTCAGGGAGAAGAAAGCTGCTGGATCAGGGGGGCAATGTCGTGTTTTTGGTAGAGATATCAGAGCTCCTGAATAGGCAGCCTTGTTCCAAAATGTTACATCAGCCATCCGTCCTGAGGATTTGCCCCGCGAGACGTGCACGTTGCAAGGCTCTCGGCCTGCCTTACCGCCATAAGGTATAGAGAGTGAGACCCACGACAGCCACGTTGACCTGTCACTCCTAGCGCATGCTTCTTGCATATCCCCTCACTTTTACCAATTCCACAATCTAAGCCAGCGACACCATCCTTTGGTGCTGTCACGAGGCATAGTTATGACCCACAGCAAACTTGGCCCATTACCGGCAAATAGCGCATCACCTTTGCTCAGGCTTGCTTCATCGGGAAACCCGGATGGCTCGTGATAGACCAGGTCAACGTCATGGCATGTCGCAATCCGACCTCGACCTAGGTGAGATGAGTATCTGTTCAACTTGATGATGACGCCAGCAGGCATCTGGAGTGCACCGGTAGAATCTTCCAAACCTGCCGAAGACACAGCAATTTCAACCTACGCGTGCTTGCTGGAAGAAACCCCTCCAGATTCAGGGGGGAAACGGCAGTTCCAGCAGAGGTTGCTTGGATATTCAGGTCAGACGCCATATTTTCAGACCATCGCACAGAAGTATGGGAGCTGACACGCATCTCAGATGTACACTACGACGAGCAATTTCATCGCCTCAAGCAGGTGCCAGCTATTGTGCTGAACTGTGCTTTAGAGGACAGGCCCTGCCTGCGTGGAGCTCGAGATCCACGTCCAGAGTTGATGCTGAACTCCATGGTCAGGGGCGGGCAGGTGTGGGTTCGCAGCCCAGAACCTCCACGTCTTCGTTCCCATTCCCCCTCACCTGCCGCTGAGTGCGGAGATGGTAGTGGGCGCAACCCCGATAACGGGAGGGGGGTTTGGCGATCATGGCCAGTCGAACACGCACAACACATCCTCCCTTTCAGCTTTCCGGGTAAGAATGGTGGCGAGCCACGCCGGCAGTTCCAATTATCAATGGTATACCCAGTTGTCTTGAGCGCTAGAGGGCAACCGGGTTATCGTCGGCCATGTGGACGCCGAGTACTCAAGCAGACAACCCCCCGCCGGCCAGGGGGATGGGTGTACCATCGGACGATCCGCCGCCGCCGTTGTGGGGGTTGATCTTGGTGGTAGGGCTGGACGTGTCCCGGGGCTCTGGGCCATGCCAGATTATCAGATCTTGAAGCTCCTGTCTATTGGGTGCAGCTGTTGACGAGGCCGATTGGGTTTCCGACGCGATGTTCCCCTGGCTTAGTTGCCGCCTGTTAGGGCGCTCGTGGAGTGCAAGTGTCACTGGATACTGACAGGGCAGATCCGCATGCCACTCACATATCGACAGCAGCTGTCAAGCAACGACATCGAGATGCAACGAACGAACGACTTTTCAGCAACGCAGATGTCAACCTCCTCATAATCGAACAGAGTGCAGGGCATACCTAGTTGGCTATCATGGTCTGTCCTTTACTGATAAACTGGAAACGAGCTTCTGGTAAGGCCATCCGCATTTGTATTCCTCAATCCCAGCACTGGCATCCTGGCCGATGCCCGCCCAGTCGCCGCTGGCTGGCTGCGGAAGCTGTGCAATTGGCTATTTTATTTTTTTACTTTTGGCGAAATGTGCAGTTGTTCCAAACTGCGGCTTGCCCTGCAAAGGGGCGACGTCATTTGCTCCCCAGCGCCAGAATCTGCTTGTGCCTTATCGCCTAAGGCACCGGGGCTCGTCCAAGTCGGGCTAGCGCACATCTAATCAAGGGAAGCGAAGAGGCGAAGGGGAGAGAGGGAAGGGTGGTGGCAGCACAGCCGTCGGGTGCTGTTGCCCAATTATGTGCCCGCAAGGCCACTGGCTGTCTCGAAGAGAGCAGGCGGAAAGGTGCGAGCGACCTCGACCTCCCCACAGCAGTAGCCGCATTCGCCCGGAGCACAGCTTCTTCCTCGACACCTTCGATTTCTGATCTCTACCTTGCAGCAAAAAGACAAGGTCACAAGCTCTCGAGTATCCGTGGTAATCTGAAAGCGCACATCGAGCAGCTTCTTCCCCCTGTTTTTCCATTTTTCTTTTCTCCCCCCTTCCCCCCGTTCCCCTATGCATCTCCTCTCGTAAGTCACTGGTTTATCGAAATCTGCTAGGTACAGAGAGAGTGAGAGAGAGAGAGCCTGAGCAACCTTCCAGGTCGGGGGTGTACCTTCACCCTTCCTGCCAACCCTGGCTCATCAGCCCAGATTCGCCTAAAATCGGCCCATTTAGCGAGCTGGCCCAGCCAGAGACAGTTCCTGTTGTCCCCTACAGTGGCCAACCCCCCGCAGGATCTGATAACCCAAACGAACGAATCCATTCTCCGCACTCAACGAGACGTCCGCACCTCATATTTTCGGCGACTTGAACACTCCAAACTGCGCACCCCCGATTTGACCATCTTCAAGAGGTGCGAAGTCAAAATCCGACGCTGCATGCACGGTCGCATGTAGTTCCTCTCAATATGTCGACCGACGCTGTCAGCGCTCCAGTTACGGAGCCTGCACCTGTGCCGGCGCAATCGACTGGCGATCACGAGGAGCCTGCACTGGGCCAGATCGAATGTGCGAAGCCCGCCTTCCTCCACTCCCCGCCCGACAGCAACGATGCGCCCAAGTCGGAAGCCAGTGACTCGGAGCTCAGCGACCTCGACGAGGATGTTATTGATCCCTCGGTAAAACAAGATGAGGCGCAAGTCGAGGACGACATTGGCGAGGTCCTTCCGGATCACTGGTCCGGAACGGTCCCCGTCTTTAAGCCGACGATGCACCAATTCAAGGACTTCAAGTTATTTGTACGCCCCCCTGCACTCAACCTGCCTCTACCCCCGTCGCCTCTGGCTGACTGTGAATGCGCCCCTAGATGACCAAGATTGATCGATATGGAATGAAGTCCGGTATCGTCAAGATTATTCCTCCCTCCGAATGGAAAGAATCCCTTCCGAAACTCGACAACCTCGTGAAGCAAATCCGGGTTAGAGAACCAATCAAGCAAGACATCATGGGGTCCAATGGAACGTACCGACAAGTCAACATCGTTCACCAACGATCCTACAACCTTCCCCAGTGGCGACAACTCTGCGATCAGAGCGAGCACCAGCCTCCTGCGAGGCGTGGCGAGCGACGGGCGAACGTCGAAAAGCCGAAGCTTCGTTCCGCTCCTAAACCTCGCGCCGAGGCGAAATCGGCTCCGTCCGGCTCTAAGAAGCGTGGCCGAGGTCGCCCGCGCCGGGGCAAAGCCAAGGGCAAGGATCAGGAAGACGAAGAGGATGCGCAGGAAGAAGAGAAGCGCCCAATGACACCGGTATCTCCCAAGCCCGAACCAGAAGTCGAAATCAAAAAGGAGGAGGTGGTCGATTCTGTGGAGGATCCTGGAATGGATGTGGACGAAGAAGAGGCACCTATCGTGGGCAGAATGGGCCGCATGGGTGGTGCGAGGCCGGCAAAGCAAAAAACCCAGACTGTCTCAGCTCGTCGGAAGTACAGTAAACGAGAAGGTTCCGCGATGATCGACGAAGAGGCGTTTAAGGATTTCGACTACCAAATGGACGTTTCCGATTATACTCCAGAACGCTGCGAGGAGTTAGAAAGGATATACTGGAAGACCCTTACATATGCCCCGCCACTGTACGGTGCAGACCTAATGGGCACGCTCTTCGACGAGTCAACTGAAAACTGGAACCTGAACAAACTACCCAATCTGTTGGATGTTCTCGGCACAAAGGTTCCCGGTGTTAACACGGCCTACCTGTATTTGGGCATGTGGAAGGCCACGTTCGCGTGGCATTTGGAGGACGTCGACCTTTACAGCATCAATTACCTCCATTTTGGCGCCCCGAAACAATGGTACAGCATATCCCAAGCCGACGCTCGTCGGTTCGAAGCTGCCATGAAGAACATTTGGCCCACGGATGCCAAGGCTTGCGATCAGTTTCTTCGTCACAAGGGATTTTTGATTTCGCCGTCGCATCTGAAGCAGCAATACAACATCACGGTCAACAAGTGTGTCTCGTACCCAGGAGAGTTCGTAGTGACTTATCCTTACGGATACCATTCGGGGTACAACTTGGGTTACAACTGTGCCGAGGCTGTCAACTTTGCGCTAGATTCATGGCTTCCTATGGGAAAGATTGCCAAGCGTTGTGAATGTGCACAGGCACAGGATAGTGTGTGGGTTGATGTATACGACATCGAACGAAAACTTCGAGGCGAGGAGACTGAGTACGAAGAAACTGACGAGGAAGATGACGAAGAAGATGACGAGGACGATACGGGACTTCCATCCCCACCCTCCAGCAGTACCATTGTTATCAAGCCCGCTCGAAAGCGCAAGCGCGCAGCTGGTGACAAAGATGGCAAGACAAGGGTCAAAAAGATTCGCCTCAAGGTCAAAACACGCGCAGAGCCAATTTGCTGCCTCTGTCCCAACGACGTCCCAGGCGCGGAAATTCTGCCGACAGACGATGGCCGGAAGGCTCATCGCATGTGTGCACTCTATTTGCCCGAAACGTACATCGACACCATCGACGACAAGGAGATCATTGCCAATGTTGCCAACATCAATAAGGAGCGCCTGGACCTGAAATGCCTATACTGCCGGTCCAAAAAAGGCGCTTGCTTCCAGTGTTTCCAGAAGAAATGTGCCCGAGCCTACCACGCCACTTGCGCAGCAGCGGCTGGTGTTTTTGTTGAAGAAGCCGAAGTCCCAGTGTTTGGCGAAGACGGAACTGAGTACAAAGAGCAAGCTTTCGAATTCAGCTGTCGCTTCCATCGCACCAAACGAGATAGGAAATACGACGGCGAGGCCCTGGAGGACGATGAGCGCATTCGTGAGGCTGCTGCGGCACTTAAGAAGGGCGAGATCTGTCAATTGCAGTATTACAAAGGTGACATCTTTGCGGGTATTGTGGTGGAGAACCATGCAGACGAGCAGATGCTCCTCCTCGACATCGTTCCCAACGGGTATGTCTGTTCCAACGCTTCGGATGAACGGAGACTAACACGTACTAGCGACCGTCTCGAGGTTGAGTGGAAATGGCTCTTATTGCCTGACCCGTCCGACTACCACCTCCCGAAGGCGTCGGCCAAGGCCATTCCAATGCCATCGTCGCAGAAAGCCAAGGATCAACTCAACGCAAAGCGGCCTGCCGACGAAATTCCAAGGAAGGATGCTCCTTTCGTTGAGGGCTTTACATGGGCAGAGTTTCACCCATGCAATGAATGTTCTAATCCGAACCAGACGAAGGCCGACCTATCGAAAGACAACCATGTCTGGCATTACCTGGGCAAGACTTCGACAGAGGCCAAAGCGCAGTATTCTGGGGATCCCACCAAACAGCAACACGACCCCAAGAGCAACTTCCTTGACACTATCCCCAAGCCTCCAAAGCCTGTCTCTATCAGCACGGCCCAGCGCAGGGTGTCTGCTATCCCGCCTCAGCCATTGCCCGTGTCTACGGGAGGAGCGAGTGCTCATCCTGGGCTTGGGGCCAAGTCACAGAAGCCCTATGTGTACAAGCCACGGAAGCCTATCGAAACCAATTATGCCGGTGCAGGTTCCTTTACCACCCAGAAATTTGCATCCAAAGCTTCATCTTCTCCAAGCCCGATGGGACAACAGCTCCATTTTGGATCAGACCCCCGCCACCCAATGGCAGGAGATCAATTTGTCCAGCAAAGGTTCACACCCGATCATCAGCCATATGTCCCTCGCTTCAGTCCTTCCGGGCAGCAGTACGCGGCTCCGAATAACATGCAGCGGCCTAGTCCATACAACACCCCAGTATCGCATTCTGCAGGTGGCGCACGACCAGCACAGCAGACATGGACGACACTGTCGCAGAGCGCCCGACCTCAACTTCCGCCTAGCGCCGCGCAAGGGCCAACCCAGCAGAATCATCGGAGATACTCGGCCGCCCCTACCCCTTCTGTCGCTATGAAGTACGCATTTTTCCAAGTACATCACAATAGGTCAGAATCTTCCAACCCCACCCACCCTCTCCAACATAGCTCACACTTCAAATAGAGACTCGAAGACGTACCGAACTCCTTATGCCCCATGGGGAGGTTTCACCAACGGCTACGAAGGTAATTTGCGAGCTCACTTGATGCGAACGTCCCCCGAAGTATTTTTCAAGAATCGACAAGGCTCTGCTCCGGGAGGCAGTCCGACGCCGAACCCAGCAGCTCATCAACAGACACCTGCTTACGGCGGCTCGTACTACAACACACTCACAAACACAATGCCACAGGGCTCCATAGGCATGTATGGTGTCAAGACAACAGCTCCGCAGTCTTCTCCGGCACAATGGGTGCCCCAAGACAATGCGAGAACGCAATATGCTTCGACAATGTCTACAAACCCTGCACCGAATGGCTCCAGAGCCAACCCTAATGGCTACGGCAACGGTTGGCAAGCACAGCAACCGCAATCTCCACCACTTCATCCGGCAATCCGTCCACAATACGGAGCTTGGGTGAACCAACCGCAAACCCCTGCACAGCAGACTTCACAGCAGACTTCTCAGCCGACGCAGCAGCATGCTTCGCAACAATCCTCTGTCACTCATCCTCAAGCTGACCAGACGAAACCTCAGGCTGCACCAAAGCCTGCTGCACCAAAGATCCAGTACAAGGTACATCTACCTCAGCAATTCCGTATTTCAGCAACCTGTTTAACTTCAAACTAACCAACTATCAGATTCCTGAGAAGCAAACACCAGTTCCATTGCCGGCAAAGTACCTCGCGGCCATGGGCAAGCTGCCCTCAGCAAATACTCCCAAGACCAGCCCGCAACCGCCTGGGGCAACTTCACGGGAAATCATTTCACCTCCAACGTCTGGGTTGTCGAAGGACACATGCCGTACCACACCAACAACCGGTACTCAGGGCTCCTCAATCCAGACCGGCCCCCGTTCGCAGCCATCTGCATCCTCAACTGGCCCTTCGACGCAGGCAGCACCTCAAGTTTCTCAGACTCCGGTGCCGGTGCCGGAAACGCCGGTGCCGGTTCCCAACCATCGAATGCCCTTCACAAACCAGTCGTCGACTTCTGCATTTCCGCGGCCGTCTTCCCGGCCTCATACCCAGGCTTTTGCGGCACCACCATCTACCCAGCATTTCTCTCAAAGTATGGGTCAAACACGAGCAGAGCATCATTCTCTGAACCCGGCAGAGATCTTGGCACAGATTGCCACCCAACCACGCATGAATCCCCCGACTCCCACAACACCTTCACACCAGTCGATGTCATCGCCGGCGCTGCCACAGGCAGCCGCTATGCCACTGTACCAAGCACACGGTGCGAAATGGGAGACGATGTCGCAGTCGGCTCACCAAACCCAGGCTTATGCGCATCCTCCGGGACAATACCAGCCGAACCATCATCAGCAGCACCATGCACAGAACACAGCGCAGTACTACCAAGCTCCGCAAGCCTACCAAGCCGCACGGGCCCCCGAGGGTGAAGTGCCCCTCCCGGAAGTTCCAGCGGACTCGACGGCACTTGTGGAAAGAATGATGCAGAACCTCCGCCGCGCTGCGTTCCAAGGCTGATTGGACACCTCGGCTGCATAACATACACTTGTTAAAACTAGTCTATTCTATAAACAATCACGTCTCCAGCGCGACACAGACGCACTTTTTGACTGGAGACGTGGAAGGGGGGGTGGAAGCAGATATGTACGGAATGAAAAAAAATGGGTAGCCTTGGGGTTTCGTTATGGCGTTGGACGGTTTCTTCGCGCCCAAAGCCTCCGACCCTTGGAAGTTGAGATGGCCAGGGCAGCATGGATGGGACTTCAGCCTTTCTTTTGCAAAGCGTACATTAGTCCGAAGACGAGACAAGACGAGAGACGAAATTGGGTGGCTCAAGAATGCTGCCTGGCGTCTTGAAATGTAAATATAGTAAAAGCGTGTGTATGTTCTATCATCATTTAGTCGCAATCATCTCAAAAAGTTGTATGCGCAGTGTCTACGTTCTGTGGAGCTTCGCACCACACGCCGCTTGAACCTTTGGATTATGACTACCCAAACTTGGTAATCTCTTAGCTTACCATTGCTGTAAATTCCTTTTCCCCCCTGCCAATCTACTTGGAAAAGAATGACATAGTTGTCATAAAGGAGCCTCGCTTCGATGATTGACCCATGCAATGGCGAGTGTGTGAATTCAATGCGACTTGACGATGCAACTAGTCGTTCCAGAAACTTGACAAACGTAAACATATTTGGTATGACTTTCCTACAAACTAGCCTCATCTAGCTAGTTACAATCTGGCTGGGATATTCACCTCCTCTGCTCTGCCAGTTCTTCCCCTTTCTTCGATTCACGCATACTTGTTGGCGACAAGCCACTCCTTCAGCTTGGCAGCATCACGCTCACGGTAGGCAGCGCGGCCGCGGACCTTGTCCTTGACGGTCTCAAGGGTACGGCTGAAGGCACTGGTGTCCTTGTCTGCGAAGAAAGCCTCAATGTCCTTGACGGTGTCAAAGTCGGTGAACTTGCCCAAGGAGACCTGAATGAAGCGGTCGACAACAATAGGGTTGCCGAGTTTGGCGACGCAGGCGTCCCAGTTGTTCCTCAAGTAATCCCATTGCAGCTGGCGAGCGGCCGAGTTGCCGGCGAGGGCGGCACCGAGCGAGTGCATGTCGGCAGCGGGGACCGAGTCCGAGGCGGGAGCGGGCGGCGACTTGTTGAAGAGGAAGGGCAGCAGGTTGCTCTTGATGATCTCAGCATCCCGGACGAAGCCGAGGTTGGAGAGGCAGATCTCCTTGCCATCGATGGCAGGGGTAGTGAACCACTCCTTCTTCAAAGCCTCAACGGCACGGGCAGTATCGTTCTTGATAGCCACGCGGAAAACGGGGGTGCGGAGCGCGGGGTGCAGGGGGTTAGCCTCAGGTGACTCGACCCAAGCGTTGAAGCGCTTGGTTGCCTCCTCGGTGACACTATGACTATTAGTCTCGATAAACTGAGGCGAGTGGGGATTTTCAACTTACCCGGCATGGCCGTTGACACCAGCAGTAAGGAGAACTCTCTTGCGCAAAAGACCGTCGAGGTAGCTCTCGCTCTCGGGGAAGTCCCAGCCCATCTTCGCCACAACGTCGTTGATGAGCTTCAGGGTAAAGGCCTCCAAACCCTTCTTGATAGTCTCGTCATCGCTGAAGATGGACTTGACAAGGGCAATGGAATCCAAAATCTGGCTCCAAACAAGGTAGTTATCCTCTTTAGAAAAGCCCTGGACGAAAGACAGCAAGGCGGCGGTGGTGCCGTAGCCCGAAAAGGCGAGGTCGGCTGACGAACCGATGATGGAAATCTTGTCCTCGGTGCTGAGGCGGTCAAGCTGTTGACCAAGCTTGAGAAGGCGCTCAGGGGGGTAGTTGACACGGTAGAAACCGGAGGCGCCCGAGTTGAGCTTGTAGAACTCAGTGTCGACGTCGCGAATGGTGTCCTCCTTCTTCTCAAGGGAGAGGGACGTGATGCCCTTGGCGCCAACCTTGCCCTCAAGCTCGAGGGGGATCCACCAAGTGGTCTCGTCGTCCTCGGGCTTGACGTCACCAGTGGACAGGAATCGAGACTGCTTAATGGAGATCTGGCCGGGCTCCTCGGCGACGGTCAAAACAGGGTGGCCAATCTTGGAGATCCAAGGGCCCATCAGCTTGTTAACGTCCTTGCCGGAAGCCTCGGTGAGAGCATCCCACAGCGCCTTGGTCTTTGCGTTACCGTACTGGTGTGCCTTGAGATAGTTGGACACACCCTTGAGGAAGGTCTCGACGCCCAGGTGGTTGGCAAGCATGCGGATCGCCGAGCATCCCTTGAGGTAGCTGATGTGGTCGAAGATTTGGTTGACGTCAAGAGCGTCCTTGACGGGCACGTGGATGGCGTGGCTGGCACGGATTCCGTCGAGCTTGAAGGCCATCTCCATACCCTCGTTGACAAACTGAGACCAGACCTGCCACTCGGGGTGCAGGTAGTCGGTGGCATGCCATCCAACCCAGGTGGCGAAACCCTCGTTGAGCCAGAGCTCATCCCACCAGTCCATGGTGACAAGGTTGCCGAACCACTGGTGAGCCAGCTCGTGGGCGACAACGTAGGCGACGCGGTTGCGGTATCTAGCCTCGGACGTCTTCTCGTCAAAGAGGACGGCAGTTGTGCGGTAAGTGACGAGACCCCAGTTCTCCATAGCTCCGTGGGTGAACTCATGCACAGCGAGCAGGTCAGCCTTGGGCAGGGGGTACTCGATGCCGAAAATGTCGGAGAAGAAGTCGATGATGCGAGGAGCGTGCCACAGAGCCCAGCGGCCCTGCTCCTTCAAGCCGCGAGTGGTGTAGACGCGGACGGGGAGCTGCTTGCCGTTGTAGCGGCGCTCGGTGAACTCCTCGACGTACTCGAAGTCACCGACAGCCCAGGCGAGGAGATAGGTGCTCATTTTGGGGCTGGTCTCGAAAGACACCAGTTGCCAGCCGTCCTTTGTCTTCTTGGTCTCCTTGACAGGCATGTTGCTGAGGGCGACCTGGTCCTCGGGAACCTCAATCTCAAAGTCAAAGGTGGCCTTGAGGCTGGGCTCGTCAAAGCAAGGGAAGGCACGACGGGCGTCGCAAGACTCGAACTGGGTGCTGAACATGTAGTGCCACTCGTCGTCGCGGGGGACGGACTTGGCAGGCTCGACGGTGGGCTTGTACTTGCTGCGGTAGAAGCCAGCCATCTCGTTGTTGATGATACCCTCGAACTCAATGGTCAGGACGGCCTTCTGGGCCTGGGGGATCTCGTCGTCAAAGGTGATGGTGGCGCGCTGCTGCTTCTCGCCGTAGCTGAAGTTGGTGGACTCCCATGATTGGGTCGACTTTGTGTGGCCAACAGTGATCTTTGCGCTGAGCAGCTTGATCTCGAGGGCGTTCAGGACGATTTCCTTGGTGGACTTGACAACCTCGGCGTCGATACTGCAGCGAAGAGAGTAAAACGTCAGCATCAGGCAGAGGTATCGGATGTGGCAACCGCGGCCAGAGCTGGCGCCCGAGGCGGTGCGGGATGAGGGGCAGGGTTGTCCTTACGTCACGGTTCCCTTGTAAGTCCAGTCCTTGAAGTTCAGATCGCGGAGGGACAGGGCATAGTGGGAAGGCCGGATCGAATCCGGGAGAACTTCGCGATCAGCCATGTTGCCGACTCTGCTGGCGTACAGGGCCTTGTCCGATGTGGTGATGGTCGAGCAGTAGTTGCGGCGGGAAGATGCGGGGAAGAGAGGTCGGCGGCTGCTGTGTTGGCAGGAGGGTATGTAAGCTTCAACAGAGAGCAGACTGGAATGGCAGGAAGGAAGGAAGGGAAAAGAAAAAAAATCAGAGAAGAAAAGGCAGAGAGCAGTGTGTTGATCAGAAGCTGTAGCTCCACAAGTGTCCTTCCTACTTGGGAATCTCGAAAGCGGCAAGCGGCAATGGGACGACTGGAACTGCGGTCGCGTGTGGGTTTCGGTTTGGTGATGGCAACTGGGCAAGGTGCGGTAGACAGAGTTCAAGGTGGATCATGGTGATGCTCCGAGGTGAGGGGCAACGAGGGGCAGACAAAAGGTCCCTGCATGGGTAAGGTTGGTTGTCTGGGCCGCCGTCCACTGTGAGTAAGCGTGGGCCACCTGTCCGCTAACAGTGACACTACTACCTCCGCTTGGTGCCATTGGCCACTAATACCTTCTATTCTAGCAAGGCAAGGTAGGGGAGCTCGCTCGCCTCGCACCTTTGGCTCTCCCATCAACCACCTCTGGCGGTTGTTGCAGCGAGCACGAGCATGCACACTCGCCCTCTAAAGCGTGCTATACCTTGGCTACCCGCAGTGGGACCCAAGAACCGTGGACGGGGACGGAGATGATGTTCGCAAGGAGAAAAGGATTGGGCGACACATACCGGGCAGTAGCGAAGGCATCGCGAGCAATGCGGCCAGCATTCCGGGTGGACCAAAGAGAATTAGTGGTGTTGTTGGTGGTGGTGGTAACAGTTGTCTTGGTGATGGATGCAATGGAAAAGGGGCGTCTGAGGCCTATGTTGTACAAAGACGAAGTAGAAGACGGGGAGAAAGAGCCGAATGATGGTACAGCATGCCAGGTGGGCATGGAGAATGGTGGTGACACGGAGGCTTGGACCAGACCTCGAGCGGCAGGACTGAACGAGGCCGAGATGTAACTCGCCCTCTGTTCAATCCCACGCGTCCAAGCCCGGCCAGCGAGCTGCCCCATCGGGTTCATCCTGTTGATCAGCCCACAGGGGACACGGCAGGGAAAGAAACGTCGTCTACAGCTCGGCCTCGTCTAGAGCTGGTCGATTTGAGGCAGGTGGTTATCAATCCCTCTAACCATTGCCTTGCTGTCTGTCTGTCCGGTCTTCTGGTCAATGAGTTCAGGAAAATCTCTGCCGAGCTTCTATCCCAGGAGTCAGCCGGTTGACTCGGTCGGTTCGGCGCGGGCGTTAGCCTATTTCGGCAGAAAACGGGGCTGCTTTTACGAGGCTGCGGTGGCTTGTGCTCCAGCTGGCCACTCCTCTCCAGAGTCTCAAGTTGCCCAACGCCGACGACAAGCGAAATCATCTTACAACAGGGGGGGGCATCCGGACGCCTCCTATCCAGTGCCCAGGCATCAGACATCAGGCATAACACATTGCACACTGCACACTGCACATTACGGCTCACCAAAAAAGTAGACTGATGCAAAAACTTAACGCTGTATCATTCATATTTCTATTTCTGGAACGTTCAATGTACGGAGCCAATCGCGCTCATCCCAAGTAACCAGCAATCGCTTCCCAGACACCTCATCACTACCCATATGTATGTGTGCGTGTGTGTGTTTGTGTGTATCCTTCCCACCAGACAAGTCCATCGCCGACAATGAGTGCGCTAACTAATTAGCCCAAATGCGTTAAAACCATGCTTGTAAATGTGTCGAAAGCAACCAGTCCTCCCCTAACTCCTGTCCCAGCCGGGCCCGAACAAGTACATCATCACGTCGTCAAGAGAGTCCTGAAGAATGCATCCTCCTCTGCTCGTATATCGTCCCATGCATGCACACATGCTCTTCGTCATCCCCTCAAGACGTGTATCCGTTGCTGGTCTCGCCTTCAGCCGCCACCTTGGCCGCCACTTCGTTCCACCACGACCCATGGGCCGCCCTGTCCACTGACCCAACCTTGGATATCTCATCCAACATCTCTCGGACCTGTACCGCGAATTCGGCCAGGCCCAGCCCGGACAGTTTCTCTTGCGCCGTCGTTGCTGCATTGACCTTCTCCTTTGCTGATCCTGCCGTCAATCTGGCATTCATGTGCGTCCGGAGTCGAGCCAGGAGAAGTCGCAATACAGGCTCCGTGGGCTCAACCCCCTTCTTCATCGAGTCTTGGCTGGCATTCAACACCTTGGCAACCAATGCTTTCAAGTGCGACTTGGTCGCCGCTGGCATCGACCGCCCAGCCTCAAGCGCCGCCATGACGCCTTGCACTGTCGATTCCATGTTTTCGTGATCCGTCTCGAGAACCGCCGTGATGCGTGTTGCCTCGGTCTTCCACGGCGTACGTACGTCCCGCTTCAGAAGATTCTTGCACTGCAACAGGATAGCTCCGGTGGTGACAATCCGCTGGGAAGCCAAAGACATGCGCGTCATCCGCTTGTAGTCCAAGAGTAGCATCTCAGGCACCGTGTCCAATGATATAGGTGCCGGCTGAGTAAAGCTGTCGACAAGCAGTTGTGCATAGATTTTGTCGTCTGTTGGCCGCGATTTCGGATGGTTGATGCCCTCGGGGTCTCGCTTGCGAGCCTCTGCCAAGACCTTTGAGCGTGCCGAACGCCACGCCGCTTCCGCCGCACTCAACCCGTGCGCACCATTTTCTAACGCCGTGGCAAACCTCTTCTTCTCATATTCGGGGGCAGATTCGATCAGCTGGGGCGCCGCCGTGGAGAACATGTAGTTGACGTAGTCGCAGAGCATCAAGTCGACGAACTCTGTCAGTGCCTCGACCCGGTCAACCAGACTTCCGTTTTGAAGCTTGTTAGTGACCAGGTCCTTGGCCTCCTCGTCGCGGAACGGGGCACACAACTTTGGCAGAAGAGATGCCATGGAAACGAAAAACTTTTCGTAAGAGAAGCTTCCCATCTGGAACTGGCGCTCAGCCACTTCTACGTCCAGTATCTCGCCAATAGTTGTGTGCATGTAGGCGCCAGACTTGACTAGCCGTTGCAGGTTGTCCTTGAAATACCTCATCATGATGATGAAATACCCGAAGCTAGCATCAAGGTTGTCTTCTTCCATGCTCGCCCGCATCCCTGCGAATAGGGGTATCTGGAGAAGGGTGCGGTGTTCCCGATACTCGCTGGCAGGTATCCGGTATTCTCGGTTAATGGCGAGTTCGTGAACAACAATCCTGTTGTCCGGCAACAAACCGCTAAACCCGGGCTTGATCTCGATGGGTTGCGGCTTCGCGTGGCCCTTGGCCGGCGTTGGCGGCGGCGTCAGGGTCTGTGACTCCGGGGACACGAGACTTTCGGCAGTAGCGGAAGCCTCCCCGGGGTTGTTCTCAGCAACACGGGGTTTCATATCGCCGGTCGGCTTCTTTGCCGCCCGAGCCTTGCGGGCTTTGCGGACGGCGTCTGCAATCATCTTCCTGCCCCTCTCCTGACCAGCGAGCTTCTTGATCCGCACAATGAGCTGGACCTGATTGCTCTTGATGCTCTCCCGGTATTGCTCCACGGCAGCATCATCGGTGCTCTCCTGGACCGTCTGCAAGATCATGTCGAGTTCGACAAACTGCAAGAGCATCACTTGGACCAGCGAATCAGAGTCGCGAGATTTCCAGGCAAGGAATGCGTTGTAGAACGTGGCGTAAATCTCGGGCAACGTCCTCCGTAGAGTCGGGGGAGGAGTGTAGTTATTCGCAGCAGTCAATCGCGACATGGTGGTCTCGAAAGAGATCAAGAGATCCCGGGCCTTCGTCACAAGGTCCTGCAGCTGTGGGTTAGCAAGGTCATCACGGGGTATCGGTTGAGGCTGCAGCAATCCGACCTGTTCCCTATCCCCAGTGCCATCCTTGTTACTCAGAACCTGTGTGGGATGGCCCAGAATAAGGAAGGCGCTGAGAAATGTCCGTACAGCGGCCATCTCATCGACTGATCCCGTATCGCCCTCCTGCAATCCGCAGATCCGGAGGATACGGGCGGTGCGTACAAGCACCTTCTCCTGACCCAGCAGTTCAAGAACCTGGTCAAAAGACGTGTCCCGCACGCCGTCGATGGTGAGCCCCAACTCGGAGAACTCGCCGACAGCCTTCCTTCGCATGAGGCTCCTCCACCACCATTGCAACCTCGAGGCAGATTCAGCCTCAGTCAACACCGGGGTATCTTTCTCCGTCAACTGCGGCAGCGTCTCGGTCGGCTTCCGCGACATTAAACTCTGGCCTCGAGACCGCTTCGTAACATGACGGTTCTTGAGCTCCTCTCTCCTGCGCTCGGCCTCTGCCAAGCGTTCTTCCATCTGTATGCGGAGTTTGACCAGCTCCTGCTCCCTCTTCTCCTTCATGGTTTCGGCGACAGCCTTGGCTCTCTTGACCTCCTCGGCACAAGAAGACACGATCTCGGCAAGGTTCCGCTCCCGGGCTTGTTGGGCCGCGAGAGCTCGCTCCTCCGACAGTGAGGTATCACGGTGGCTAGCCTTGGCCATGGCAGCCCTCAGACGGACCTTCTCGGCATGGGCGGCTCGGTCGGCAAGGCGTGCTTTCCGGTCTTCGAGGAAGGAGGTGCGCCGGAGGTGCTGTGCGATATGTTTGCTCTGGGGGGGGCCATGGAGGGTGAAGGTTTGGGTCGATGAGCAGCGAGAATGGGCGGAGGAGATGGAGTTGCGGCGAGACGAGGCGGCCGAGTCCTTGCGACGGGCCTGAGACGGACGGTAAAACCGCGCCGCGATGTGTGGAGGCGGGGTGAAGATGCGGCCATCAGCGTCGTCTATCTCTTCGTCGGAGGTCGGGGGCATCGACAAGTCGACATCTGCGGCGTCAAAGGTTGAGGGTGGGGAGCCGACCGATTCCTCCAAGTTGCGCGACGGGTCGGTGAGGTCTGCCGAAGGGCGACGCATGTTGGCGGCGTGCCTGGCTGGGATGTTTCGGGGTTCGAACGGTTGTTGTTTCGCGGTTGCGGACGCGGACGATAACACTGCTGGGCGAGGTGACGATGAGCGCAGCGGTAGATCAAAGGCTTCAGGGCCTTGGGTTTCGATTGGGTGCCAATCCAGTAGGAGGAGAGTAACTCGGCGTTGGTTGTGAGTCTACTGCGTGGTGGCAGCACTCGTTACGACGGAGGGAATCGATGCACCTCCAAACAGAGTGGATCAGTAACGAACTGAAGCCTAGATGGGAAAAGCAAGCGAATGTATTTCAGGCGGCCGATAAAAACAACAAGTATGGTGTAGAAGAAGGACACTTCTAGACTTGCGCCCAAGAAACAAAACAATAGGGTATAAGGCAGAACCGAAGAGGTTGGGATCGGGCACCTGCCATGTAGAGGACGGGACGTAATGATGGGAATCTCGAAGTTGGGCTTGGTCAGGGAAAGGGACTCATGGCTGGTGCGGTGTTGGTGCTGACGCGAGTGCAGGCGCAGATTCCGATGGCTGGGCTTCGGCTGGGGACCTGAGCGCCCGAAACCGACGTGCTAGAATGACGGAAGCTTCCAGTTTCCATTTCAGTGTGCATTCCTGCCCTGCTGACCGAGCACCACTGCCCCGGCGGCATTTCACAGGATCTGCAGGTATGACAAACAGTGCATTATCCACTAATCTGCACTAGCGCCCTTCCATCTTTAGCGAAACCAGCGCCTGGTGTCCCACCGTCGCCCTCTCCAGTGATACTTATCGGGGATGGGGCGGAAGAACCGGACCCCGGTGATGGCTTTTTCTCTTATCCCAAGCCGACTGCTCCCTGTGTTGTTTCTCCTTACGAAGCCTTTATCACACCCGTCCGGGACTTACTCAGACTTAGCAATCCGCCGTGGTGTCTTTTCTCGTCCAGACCGAGGGTGGTATCCCGGATCGAAAGATTCAAGTGCAAGATCGTAGGCCAGGCCGGATCAGGCAAGGCGTTGGCGTCATAGTCCTGCGATAATGCGACTCCAATCACGTGGGACGCCCGGCCCCGTGGACTGCAACCACCGGCCGCCACGGACTCTCCAAGCGGCTGTGGCGCGGTCCGCACGAACTTTGCCCTTGAAGCCATCCGGTCCGCGGCTATGATATGAATAGCTCTTGAAGCCAAGTCTCAACGGTTTGGCGCTTTTAGCGAAACTTCCACGTAGTAAGTCGAACTGGCCATGGTAGGGCCCGTCCTTCACTAACACAGCCGGGTCGTCGTCCGTTGACCTGAATACGCTCGTGCTACACGGACACAATGTGGCAGGAATGTACGGTTGCCATGTAGCCTGCGAATCCTGGAAAGTTATGGTTCTTATGTCTCTGAATGGCTGCCGGGCGCCTTGGCATGGAGAAGGAGACTCGTTTTAGCTCTGCATTGTCTTACAACACCCGACTTGGCCTTGGCCCATGTCTTACTTGTGCAGAAGGGAAACAAGGAACCAAGGAAAACAACGGAGAAACCAAAAAGGCATGTCCGTTCAAGTGTGGCCGACAAACTAATGGTTTCAGAAGCCATCAGTCCATCATCACACAAATGCCTGATGGCATGGGAGAAACTTGCCTCGCCTGTCGCATCCTTCGCAGCCTGGCTGATAATGCCCAAGGACGTTCGAATGGCTACCACTTGATTTCGGGGTCTCGATGAGGGGTACAACTGCCGTTGCTATCGCAATGGACCCCGCCTGAGGTGTAACACGTGCATATTTGAGTATGACAACTGCCCATTCCCTTGTTCCCGACCAGCAATAACTCCCTTGGCCGTTAAAACTAACCGCGGCGTCTTCTTGACATGTCGCTGGGGAAACCCCCACGTCTACAAAATCAAGAATCTCAGGTGTGACAAGCTTGGGTCAGTCACATATTTGTCAATGATATCACTTGCTCGATATCTGAAGTTTCAACGCACAACGTCCGGCAACCGCCTCTCAAACTGCCCTCTGAACTAGTCGGGTTCAGCCACCGGGCCGACGGAGATATTATCATTAACCAGGTGGAATCGGCACAGCTCCTTCATCGAAATTGCCACTGTCCCTACAGAAGCGCGATTAAACTTGTTAGTTGAGCCACGAGGGTGTATGAACCCAGTTCAGGAACTGCGGCCGTTCCCAAACTTCAGTCGTGGGATGTACAATTCCCCCAAAACCCTGCAGAATTTCCAGCGCAGCAGCTTGCGGGATAATCAACAGCATGACCGAGCCAGAGACCACGGAATAATCATACCAATTAATATTAAATACACTCATGTGACGTGCCAACATGGCCCGCCAACTTTAGGTATCCATGCCGCATTATAGACCCGTCATCCATAGCCAGATACTGACCAATGGTTTTCTCAAAGCCATCTACACTGCGTCTTTTGTCTCCTGGTTCTTAATATGTTTCTGCATTCTACAATTGGAAAGCATTCAGATAGTGGTTAACGTAATACACGGTGATTTTATTGAAAACATCCGACTGCGGGGGTTACACATGCGTCATGCTCAAAGACCGAAAGAAAAAGGGGTGTCTTGTACATCAGTTGAGTCTTCAAAAAGGGAATAATACCTTTTCGAGCCATTCAAGGCAGCTTCGTCGTGTTCGGCACGTGCAACTGAAGCATACATAGCGGCGCTCTGATGGGCAGAGGACAAAGGACACAACCAGCAAGCCCCGCTCACGGGTGCTACACCCAACCTGCCTTCCAGCAACTGGTACCGATCGTCATAGGAGGTTTGCCCAAGTTAGCCATCAAAGTTTCGGAATGCTAGGTGAGAGTACACCCAGAGCGTCCCCGGCCGATGCCCTTTGAAGTTTGTTTCAGGCCACTTTCTGTGGTCTGACCCGAGTCGGAGGCGCTGGCTGACTTGGAGTTGAATTCGAGCAGTCCATCTAGAACGGGACCCAATTGTGTAAAACATCCCTCATAGAGTTATGGCGACTGCCATTCTTTTGTGTTCAAGCAAAACAGGAGCCTTTGAGCCTCCCACAAACTTGGTTTCCTCTGGTGTTGTTGATGTTGAGAGAAGAGGTCAGCCGACATGCTCGGTGAACGATCTCATCAAACTCGAGGAGTCAGACAACGAGCGTTTTCGCCCCTTTGAGACATATATAAGCGACAAAGACATTCATGAGCGAAGCAGTGGCAAATGCGAAAAAGTTCAAGTTTGACGGCGGAGATTCGACTGCGTCGAGTCGCATGTGGAGGGACGATACGTCAAAAAGTAACACCAAGCAAAAGCCAAAGAGCATAGAGACAAAACTGAAACCTGTGATGGCGAGGTCTACAACGATAGCATGAACTCGGAGCGTGACGCGGCCACTGTCTCTGAAATCAAGGTCCGAGGACGACGCCAAAGCCGTTCCCTGGACGGGCTCTAGCCAGAGCATCCAAATCCAAGATCACATACATGACAGGTAGCTTGACCCGTGGACGCTACATGTTCGATGGTAATTCTGAAGTTGAGATCCGCTCATACAAGAAGCGCAGATCGCAAGGCATTTATTTCTTCTCATTTCCCGGTTTCATTCTATCACCTTATCCAACGCACATCTCTCCATACAAGACATTCTCATTAGTGGCAAAGTAATTCCTGAAGTCTATCTGGGCGATGTATACAGCAGACGCGGGAGGGGAGGGGCATATATTGTGGATTGTTGACATTGACTTGAAAGATTCAATGGGAACGTAGTAATGAGGGCGAAGGGAGTTCGCTAAGGACAGGGGAACACGATCATGCCTGGGGCATTGCTTCCCATCGTTTCAACCAACACTTTATCGAAATATGGCTAATCTGCTGGCTGTTCCCGCATCGCGGTTGAGAACTGTGGCACGGAAGGTCTGAAGAGCACAGGAACCTGACTACATCTAAGACTCAGCAAAAGCCCAGGGAAATATTACAGGAAAGGAGTGCTTGCTCTTCGACGTGTCAAAGATCTTGGGGGTTAGGCTCGAGTGCAGCCCCCGGACGGTACTCCATATCGAAGACTCCAGGTCGTTATGCGGCGTTTAAACTGTCCTCGAGAAATGCCCATCACATATCGCGTCGTCGTCCTTCCCCTGTCGTCTTCTTGGAGATGTTCTTTAGATACTCCCAGACTAAAGGGTTGCTCGTACCTCTGAGATCATTCACTCGTACCAGTTTATTACGCACGGCTGGTGTCGGACGCCAGACAGAGCCGACGAGTTGTGGCAACGGTTGGGCTTCTTAGATAATATTGCAGAGGCGCATATTGAACTCTGTACCATCAAGTCGGTCATATAAAAGGAGCGGTGTGTAACGACTGTACGTGGAACCACACGAGCAATGAGCCATGTCCACCACTCACGGGCATGCTGAAGGGCACACAGACACCGGGAAGCAAGAACCCCTTAATAAAAAGAAACCATTTCCTTGGTATTTCAGTTCTACTTCATTTCAGTTCTACTTCAATAATCCTCGTCATCGTCGAACTCAATGGTTTCCGAGTAGAGGGTATAAGCTACCGCAATCACATTATCAAGATTCACTCAGAAAGACCGACCTAAAGAGAATGATTCGTGCCTCGGGTAGTGCCGAATGTAGGTTGGGCCGGTACGGTGTTATTGAAAAGGTCGTACGAAAGACCAAGAGACGTCCCAGTTGCTACATGACTACCAGGTAGAGTGATACAGAACTTGCCTATAGTCTTATGTCAACGCCAGCGAGCGAGTGCGCGAATCCTTTCCGTACCTTTCCCCCTCCTGAAGTTCACACACCACGGCGCGCTGAGCCGCCGTCTCCCTTCACACATCTACCGGTAGTAGAAAGATGCTGCGACCTGCTAGGGGAATCCGTGCCCCATGGCTGGTTAAGCTTTCCTCAGAACACAAGACTAGGGGTGGATTCGGCATCCCACAGACACGGCCCGATGAAATGCTATCAAGCTGCAAACAGCTCCCTTGGAACAACTGGTTGGTTAGAGTCTTAACCAAACGGCGCCAATTTCTTATCGCAGCGCTAGCATGTGTCACATTGAAAACATCGACGTCAACATGACGGGCCCCTTGCCGTGCTACGGCGGCTTCCGGCCACGGGGTGTGCTGCAGCTCGCACATCAGCCGAGCCCCGAGTGGGTGCGGGCCTTGCCGGCAACACCGTCCTTCGCCCGCCGTTTCGCCGCGGCGATTTCCACACGACTGGATTACTCCTTTCGTGTCCCTCAGTCTCGAATCACCTAGAACCAGCCTTCTGTGGCCCACAAGTCAATACCGAAGCAGACATAGAACCAGAAACCGGCCCTCGTCAAGACCTGCACTGGCCGGGCAACTCTCCAAGTCGACAACACGACGACATACCGCCGCGGTCCCGGTCGCCGAGCTTGCCGCCCAGTGACGTTGGCGACTCAACCGCCTGCATCGAGGGAAGCTTGAATCGATGACTCTTCGAAGACATGATAACCCCCACCGGCTGCAATGGCCAACGTCTCAAACTCCTCGGGTGATGAGCAGGGGTCGGCTCCAGACAACCCATCCGAGTCTGTCATGTGATTGCACTGCCTGCCTCGTGTAGCACAGCACCATGCGGTAGGTTTTTTCGACGAACCCCCAAGGAAAAAGTCGTGACATCATCGGCCGTTAGACATGGGCTATCGCCCACAACTATTTTCAGGATCCCGAGGTGTTGGGCGGGTTCGCCGAACTCTCAGCGTTCCATGGGCATATTGCCCAAGGACGCCCATGTCTCGTCCGATGTACCCTTCATCCACTGGGGGGAGGGGGGTGGGTTTGCCTGGTCATGACTTGCATAGCCGACCTGACGGGGCCGAGGTGAGAACCACTTATTAACATGATGAGGCTGAAGAAATAGGTTCAACAGGGCGCCGAGGCATCGATATTTGACCGGCGATGCTTGATGCTGGTGCAACCAGTCTTCGGGTTGGTTAGTTTCGCCAGGCAGGGAGGGCCGACAGTGCAACGTTGAAGATGCAGTGTGTATCTGCGGAGTTGACTCATCGTCTGCATCATTTCAAACCCCCCCTGTACGGCCCCCGTGCACAGATGCAGTGCAGCTGGCATCTGTTGTACGTACTTCGTGACTGAGCTGCTATCCTAAAGTTTCTATTTCAATGTTAAGTTTGCATCAAACAATGGTCGCTGATGCTATGGCGACAAGTTCAGTGGAGTTTAAGATTACTTGATCAAAGACAGGGCAAGATAAACAAAGCAAGTATAATAAATTGGTAATGTGACAAAGCGCCAGGAGAGACATACTATTGAACCGGATCGGTACTGGAGACTCCCGATCCCCCCGGCAGAAGCGGTTAGGCATATCCGATGCCAGCCCCGGGCCGGAGAAACTGACAGGCAGTGGGATATTCGCGCAAAGAGGCCGGAGACAAGGGCCCGGGGCTGTTTGTCATTCAGCTAAGCTTGAGATTGGTGGGCAGCAAATGCAGAGACTAGAACCCTGTCGCGAATGTGCTGTGTTGGGTGACTGGTGGGGTGGAGTGGGCACGAGAGTTGTTCTAGATCACAAAAGGCGCCATTGTTGCAAGTTTCGGTGTGTGCCATGGAACGGTGTTCCCTGATACAGGTGGATATTTTGCAGCTCACACGTCCGGCGAGGGGGTTGCGATAGTCGCTTTGGACTGGTGAGACGACCCGTGCGGGGGAAGAGTGGAAGGTGTTTTCCGCCCTTCCCCCTGCGCGCTTCCCGTAGTCGTAGTAGTTGCCTGAGTCGGGCATTTGGATTGAGGATTCGCCATTTTAGCACTTGGCTGATGGGCTAGCGCAAAGTGCATCCCCCGAACTCGCGTCTATTGTCGATAAACGGGATAGACACATTGCGTTGAATGGCGGATGAGAAAAGTCCACCGCCTCTAACGCTGCAGGGGTTGCAAAACGTGGTGCGACGACAGGAGTGGCCGGCAGGCAATCATGGCGTGCGGTCTGTCGCCTTCCTTCGACACAATGAGGACCGGGCTTGGTGATGGACGTTCACTGAGACGTAGAAAGAAGGACAGACAGATACCTACTCCCCTTCCAAAAAAAGACCACTGTGCTCTCAGTGATGACATTTGGGCTACAGGTCCCGCACCAGAAAGACGGAAACCACGCTGGTAGTGCAAAGATTGCGCTGAAGAAAAAGGGGGGTGGAGGGGGTTCACAGGGCTCAAGGTTGATAGACTAATTGGTTGTTGGATGTATGACGAAATAATAAGGCCATTTGCACGGATAGCGGATAGTCCAGGAAATAAGGGGTCCATTTGAGCGTATCGTATCGTAGAAGTAGAGCGTTTCGAGGTCCCAGGCGGGCGGATAGCACAAGACGATGGGAGGCAAGGTGTGGAACTGTGGATGGATAGCAGCCATGAGCCATTGGAGCGGCAACACTGAGCCGCCTATCGATCGATTCCCAGGCCGACTCTCCAAACTGATATCCCTGCAGGCAGGTTGAGTTCCCTTGGCTAGGCGCTGTGCAGCCCCAAACATAGGCGAGGAGTTGCATGTACCCGGCAAATGAAGAGAGCTGTCCGTGAAGAGATGGCGGCTTTTGGATGCCCATCAAATGGTCGAGATGGGTCGAAAACGTTACCACCATCACGGCATCTTACGACCGTGAGTCTGGGCTGGTCTGTCAGCACCAATAACCAACAGGAGGGTGGTGTGCAGCTGTGTGAGTAAGGTAATCGGTGTTCCAAGCCCACGCCCGACGCGTGACAACGTTAGCGTGGAGGACATGAGCGCATGGAATCGCAGGTGGAAAGCCCTTCCCCAAGCGCGGTCACGAGAGAACTGCAAAGAGAGCGATCATATGCGTGGCACCAGTCCGGTTGTGGTTGGCCTGTTAGGGATGAGACGGACTGACGGCCGACGCTGGCGTCCAGTAACGAGATGAGTGTCAAGTGAAGGACGCGAGCCGTCGGAACGGTGGCAGCGGAACCCCAGGACCCTGATCTTCTGCCGCCATGTATCCGCGTAGTGTGTACGGGTAGGAACAGGTCGGTCGGTTTGGTTCAGCGGTGTGCATGCGTGTGGTACTCTGCGATGGTGCCGACACATGGCTGCTAAGAAATTGCCGTGCGAGCTAATGTGCGGGTGTGATATGGAACGGAGCCACGTCCGACACAATGCAGGTGTGTCCCATGTCCCCTGTTTCGCTCGCGCCGTCCCAGGTTGCAGGAAGCGATGGCACCTGGCCGGTCAGCGGGACACTTTGAGATTCTGGCTGCGCGCTAATGCCTACTGGGGCCGATTTCTTCCCTGGTTTAAACCGGTCGTGGTCGTATCGGTGAAGAAAAACAAGGCGAGAGACAATGGACGCGAATGGGGGGTGGGTTGCGACTGCGCTGCACTGCACTGCACACTGGCCGAGATGGGTGGATGGATGGGATGCCCGGGCAGAAGGCCGGGAATGGATGGGCAAATAGGAGATGGGGATGGAGATGGAGATGGAGATGGAGATGGTGCATGCCCGGATGGATGGGAATGGGGGTGAGGGGGAACGGGGAATCTGGGAAGGAATGGGAAAAAGCGAGAATGCAAGAAAAAAAGATGCAGAATGCGACACCGGATGGGTGGGTAATTTCCCATGAGAATCAGCATCGGCCTCACTTTCGCATATGCCATTGGTGGACAAAGAAGGGGGGAGGGGACTCGGGCAGACAGACACGCACGAGGAGGCCAAGAGCTGGAACCTGTCGGAGAAGGCACCGCGGGAGAGGAACATGGGACTTGGGCGAGACAGAACGGGGCCGAGTGCAATTTGCCGTGTCCGTACGGTCCAAAGCGAAGGAAGGTAAGGTGAATCTCGTGGAGCCAAAACCCCACGAGACCTTCGCATCCAGCATTTCTCGGATCCGTCTCGGTTCGTTGCTTCCAACGGCCTCTGCTTCCCTTTCAATCTCGGAAGGCAACGTGGAGGCAGCACGGGGCACCTTTGCCCGCCCCATTGCATGTAGACAATGCGCAATATTCCTTCGTGACTCCCGGCGCTGAGTTATTATACCATGCCTGCCTGCCTTTCCCTCTCCGTGTTACATACATAGCATCCCGACTAAGATCCAGCATGCCAACTGGTCGTCTGCCCAAAACCGGGAAGATCACGGCTCAGCCAGAGGGAAATGTACGTGTCGTGTACAATTTACCACGAGCGATCCACTCAATGCGTCCCCCAAGGTTCGAGTTTGCCTGGTTGCTATCATCCGGTCTTGTTTGTTGTTGGTAGCCGCGGGTCGTTCGATCTAAAAAGAGAAGGAAGGGTATACTAGGTATACTACACGATGTCCCGGGGGTGTTGCTCTAAACTTCCCCAAGGAAGGGCCCCAAGCACCCAAGCGAAAGGTTGCGCCATTATCTTCGGCGACATTCCGGCACGAGATCCAAGGCTGGAGGCGGAAACCAGGAATCGTGAGTCGGTCGTCTTGTTGTTTCCGTCGGCGCCTCATGGTCGGACGCACGAGTCGGGCAGAGCTGATGGAATTGTTCTAGGCCCCCGACTCGACGGTAGAGTTTGCGTGGATAGACACGCAAACCTTTGGCTGGTAAACTTTGTGTGCGCCCGGGAGGCCCAGCCCAGACGTCAGCTGAAATGGACGACGGGTACCTGACCGTTCGCAATGCTCGACTACGTCATTCCCGAAAGTAGTGTAAGACCCGCCGACAGGGGTGGGCAGAAAGCCAATTTGGCCAAGGGGAAAAACAACACTGTCCCCCCCCAAGTGCATAGTACATGTCAGGTTGCTGCCTATTGCGACCGAGATTGCTCGGTGGCTAGAAGATTGGATCTGGATATCAAATGGATGAAGAGATGAAGGCAGCCAGTCTCCAGCAAGACGGCCAACACGCATTCGGGGGTTTTACGCATGGAGAGAGAGCAACAGCAGTGGTGACAGCGACGTCCGCTAGTGGTAACACCTACCTGTTCAGACAAGGGGAGACAGAGGTGGTGGGTGCAAGGTGAGAATGTCATTGAGAGACAGAGAGACAGACAGACGCCTGTAGCGATGAGGAGCCCCACACAGAAAGGGGTGCAGACGCGCGATTGGCTGATGGCCGGCATCGAAAGGGGTCCAGACTCGTCGACGTTCAGATGATGATGCTAGACCTGCAATCTACGCGGGTACGTACATGAGCTCGATGACGTCTGCTATACCATGTTCGCGGGCCCACTTTCCCAAACTGAAAGTGAATTCTGAGAGGAGAGTGGAAGTAGAAGTGGAAGTTGCCTGTAAGGCGTACTAAGTGTGAGTGTGGTGTATACATACAGGGAAAGCACTCCCATACCCCCCCAAACTTGGACTCTTGTCCTTCCCCCTCGACAACGACGCTTTGGCTGCCTTATCCAAGCCAAGTTGAAACAGGTACCAGGTGTTGCCGGCGAGCAGCAGCAGCGCTTCACGGTCATGCCCACCTATTTGGTCGGTATTGACAGGACAAAATGGGGAGGACGGCGCAAGCCAATTGGACGGGGCTACCTCTATTTTAATGAGTGTTTCTCCAATCTTGGCTCTGCGTCTTTGGTACGTGTATACGTACTCCATTTGTATGTGGTGTGTGTGTGTGTGTGTATGTGTGTATATGCGAGAGAGGGAGAGAGAAAGAGACTGTGTGCGTGGGTGTTGTGGGCTTGCGCGCGCGTGTGTGTGTGTGTGCGCGTTGCCTGCCCTGCTTTTCCCACGGGCTTGAGGGCAGGGTAGGTTGGTTTTTGGAGGCATGCCCTGTCCCTGTCCTGCCTTGGTGTCTTGGGGATATATGTGGTTCCTGCAAGTCCGTTTTGGCACCTATATCCACTGTCAACCGGCGGCCGCGCTGGGGCAATAACTCCCAAGTTGCTTTTTGGCATGCATCTCACGATGCCACTGGAATACCCGTCGTCGTCCCCTTCTCAAAGGACAGCGTTGTCTTGAAGAAGCGAAAAGGCTCAAAGGGAAACAATAAGGGCCCAATTCCGGGACCGTGAGACTGACCACCAGGGCGGGTCTGCATGTCCAGTTTTGCGCCATAGCTCACCTCCCAGGGTGGGGAGGGGCACAACCGAGGGCGTGGCCAGTCAAAGGCCACGAAGCTGACCAGGCCAAAGGAGCGCCCCCATCCTATGACGATGTGGACGGCACAGCGCCCTGTGTCAATTAAGCTTTTGTGATGCACAGTGTGCGCCCTGGTCGCTACTATACGGCACTTCATCATCATCTTGACAATGTGAGAGCTGCCCCCAGGACTGATATCCATCCCCGCGTCCTCTGTAATGGGCTTCAAGAGTCTTGCTCACAGCAAATTTGCAATTTTACGGGCAAATGCCTCGCCGTCGACAGTGGCAACAGCGAGCCCGGGTTCGACCAGCTGAGACAGACCGCAAGCGAGTGTGTGTATGTGTGTATGTATGTGTGTGTGTATGTGTGTATGTATGTGTGTGTGTATGCGTGTGTGTGTATCTGGAGAGAGCATCCATCGACCATTTGCCATTCGCCATCTGCCATTTGACATTGTGCGATTGCGCCAGCTAGCGCGCCAGCCCCTGACCTCGGCGACCTCAGCAGTGCATCACTGCCACGGCTTCATCGTGCCACGGTTTGCATGACATGAGATTCCAGAATGCTTTGTCATGGTGCCTGTACAGTCAGCACCGCTGGTCTGGCACCGTATCCACGCCCCATGCTTCTGCGCCTCCAGCCTCTTTCGCACGCATGATGCAACCTGTCTTGCACAGGTCTGAGGTCAGCGTCTCCACCCGCCAACCCCAGGCCGCCGATCATTCCCATCCAGGACGACACACGACCTCATCGGACATGACACCCTCTTTCCTGTTCTCCTCCACTCCTCGCCTGGCTCTCGTGCTGCTCTGCGCTCTGCTCTCCCCGTTTCCTTCAGTCGGTCGGTCTACAGGGCAACTCTACGGATGCCATACCGCCTCCGTCTGCAGATACAGCGTCTTCCCCCCTCTGCGACCACACCGGCTCATGTAATAATAATCATGGCACATACACTACTACATACACTACCTCACTTGCAACTACACCATTGGTAATACATACAATCTGTAACTGAGCTGCTGCCCTTGAGTTCCCCTTGGAGACTGAGACTGAGACCTGACCCATTCGCCGCTGCCCACTGCCTTGGATACGGTAGCACGGTAGTTCGGATTCAATAATCTTCATTTTCAAAACCACTGCCCACACCACCCATCGCAATAACAGAATCTCGTACCGCCCCCCTGGCTGTCAAGCTCAAGCTCCCACAATCAACCCCAAAGCAAAGCAAAGAAGAGCCAGAGAAGAACCAAACGACCCGTCAGAACCATAGCTGGCCCGCGTCACCACACCTGTTTCTTCCGCCCACCCCCAAAGATCCCTCCCTGCCGCCAGGGGCACCCCCTTCTCCTTCGCTTTCCCCTTCCCTACTACTCACAGACCTGGACCCTTTTTTTTCTCCTCCTCTCCCCCCTCGACCTGCTCGCCTTGCCTTGTCTTTCACACCCCTCTCAGACCCAGCAGGTCCTCCTTTTTTTCTCCCTCGTGTCTTGTTCTTCCATTTCCCCACTACCCAGCTGCCCGTTTCCTTGGATCTTGGTCTCCTCTTTCCGCTGAATTGCGCTGTGCTCAACCCGGGGCGCCATCGTCTCCCACACAATTGCATCTCGGGAGGCCGAACGCCACCATATTGTCCGTCACCGTCAGCTCAGCCTAGCCCATCCTTCCTCGAACCCCGTCCCGTGTCCCAAGAGGCCCCCGGGAGTCAACTCAACATACCAAAAAGCAAAGCAACCACACGCCCCCCCAGGGCCATACCGGGTTCAGATCGCCACTTGTGCCGTCACGTCAGAACCCCCCCCCGCAACCTTCTTTTCTCTCTAAAAGACCCCCCACTGCCATCCCTTTCCCTTTTCAAAGAGCCTCTTCTGCACACCCTCCCTCCCCCTTCCCTCCGATCAGTCTGAACCCTTTCATACCTTAACCGTCCCGCCCAAACGCCATACGCAATGGCGCTATAGCTGATCAGGGCCTAATCACCTGGCCGCCGTCGGAAGCATCTCCTACAGCACCCCCGTGGATCAAAACATATTCCTTACACCTACACCAACCATGCTCGACAAGAGGAGTAACGAAGGGGCGACATCCGTCCACTACACGATGAAGACTCCTCACTCGGCTCCCAGGCCGTCACCTGCGCCCCGGTCATCCCATGGCCACACTCTCTCACAGTCTAAACTCGCAGTCCCAGCGGCAATGAGTCCTTTACCTTCTACCCCAGTTGCATCTCCTAGGATGCCATATTCCGTCGGCCAGCCCTTGCCTCCGCAGAAATTGTCGCCAGCACGCCAGTCAGAAGCAAGAGCGGCGAGCCCCAATTACTTTGGCCTAGTAGTCGAACAGTCGGTTGACCCCAGGGACTCTTCGGCGATGCCACGAGAGAACTGGAGCTCCCCGACGTCGTCCGTCAAGTCCTTCGGCACGGCGCTGCCCAAGCAGATCCCCATCGATGCTAATCCCGACTACGAGGCCTTCAGGCGCCAGGCAGATCTCAACCGTGGCGTGGGCTTCAGCCTCTCATCCTCCCACTTCCCGCAAGCACCGCCGAATCCCACAACGCTGCGTCCTCGTCCGACAAGGTGGAATACTCATGCAAGCGACAAAGGCTCCGACTTCTCGCTATCCAGGACGGCCAAAGAAAGGCCAATAAGCCGAATGGAGGTTGAGCAGCAAGGCTTGCACGACTCGGCGTATGTTTCGTCGGATTCGAAGCGCACGTCGGAGGCGTCAATACAGCCTCCGTCAATTCTCAACTTGAACATGCCAAGATTCGAGTCCCCGAGACAGACGGAATCGCCTTTCGACCGTAGAACGACGCTATCCAAAGTTGAAGACCGCCATCCAAGATTGTCTATCGCGCAGAACAGAGTTGATCCGCCGACACCCGGCAACGCCAAGTCGAATCATCTTCGGGCCGAGACGATGCCACCTACCATTGAGAGCGGTCCCTCTTTGATAACGCCGTCGCAGCTGAAAGACCTGATGGATGCTGAAGGTTCGGAGAGCAATCTGCTGCTTCTGGACTTGAGAGTCTCCCAGCAGTACGCGCAAGCTCGCATTGAAGGCGCGCTCAACCTATGCATTCCGACAACACTACTAAAACGAGCTACATTCAACTTGACTAAGTTGCAGCAGACTTTCCAAAATACCGAAATGGAACAACGATTTTCAAAGTGGAAGTCAACGAAGCACCTTGTCGTTTATGATGCTTACTCGGCAGAGAAGCGTGATGCTGTTTCATGTATGAACATGGTTAAGAAGTTCACAAATGAGGGGTACACAGGCGGTATGTATATCCTACGGGGTGGCTTCAACACTTTCGCCGAGGCCTATCCCGAATCCATCGATGAGGGGTTCGGCCCCGGAGCGGGAGGTATTTCTTCATCAGCAGCCAATCAAGGCGGCAGCCGGCCAGGAATCGCACCCGTCATCGGAGGTGTAATGTTGCCAATGGCCGGCAATGGCGCGAACCCGTTTTTTTCCAACATTCGTCAGAACATGGATCTTGCCGATGGTGTAGGTCAACTGGACATTGCACGGCCATCCGGCCTAGAATCGCCTACGTTGCCCCGATGGCTTCGTGACGCTTCTAAGCCGATCGATCACGGGAAACAGGTTTCAAACAAATTCCTGAGCATCGAGAAAGATGAGCAATCGCGCATGAAGGCCGCCTATTCCATGTTTGGCGAGAGTCAAAAGGACAAGAACGCACCTCAACTATGCGGCATTGAAAAGGGTGTCAAGAATCGATATAAGGACATCTTGCCATTTGAGCATGCCCGAGTAAAACTCCAAGGGCGTCCCGATGGAGCGTGCGACTATGTCAATGCCAGTCATATCAAAGCATCTAGGAGCAACAAGAGATACATCGCGACCCAGGGCCCGCTTCCAGCCACTTTCGAGGTAAGCATTTTGAACCGGACCATTTTGTGTCCGTCAGCATAACTGACTGAATGCAGGACTTTTGGTCCGTTATTTGGGAGCAAGACATCCGCGTTGTTGTCATGTTGACTGCTGAATCGGAAGGAGGCCAGCTCAAATGCCACCCTTACTGGCAGGGCAGGGACTTCGGCTCCATCAAGCTGAAGCCGCTCTCGGAGAAGAAGGTCTCGCTCGATATTGACAAGCACCGGTCCAACCATGGATCAAGCGCACCGTCTGCAGCCGCGGCGGCCGAGGCAGGCCGCCGTCGCGCCAGCACAACGACTACCCTCAATTCTTCAATTGCTGCTGCTTCACCGCCGCAGGGTGAAAAGCCGCATGTCATCATCCGCAAGTTCGCATTATCCCATGGCTCACATCCGTTTGCCCCAATGCGCGAGATTACTCATCTGCATTACCCATCTTGGCCAGACTTTGGCGCCCCTGCACAACCCTCTCACCTACTGGCCCTTGTGGACTTGGCCAACGTGATGCAGCGGTCAGCGTTGCCTGTCGACACTTCATCGATTACGTCTCGGTCATCTCCCGAAGCCGGTTCTATTGCATGGTACGACGAGCCAGAGATGGACCAAAGGGCGAGGCCGATGCTCGTGCACTGCTCGGCGGGCTGTGGACGAACCGGCACCTTCTGTACGGTGGACAGCGTCATTGACATGCTGAAACGTCAAAGACTTGCAAAGACAAACACGAAGCCGGTTAGGAAGCGGGACTCGGATGGCGATATCAAGATGAGTGGGCAGGCGGAGGAAGTGTCGCCGCGTGAGAAGACGTTCGACTTCAACCCCAGCAGTCGCCGCTCAAGCGCCGATGTACGACGCGGTTCACCAGACAGGACCCCGCTGGACACCTCATGGTTGGCGGACGACAGCGACACTATGGATCTCATTCAGAAAACCGTCGAGGACTTCAGGCACCAACGACTCAGCATGGTGCAAAGCCTGCGCCAATATGTCTTGTGCTACGAGACTATTGTTGAATACATATGGAGATCTCACGAGAAAAACTCCAGTTCAATCAAGGGGGGAAGAGTTCGAAGTGGAAGCTTGCAAATTAGGGGGGATAACTAATATTGGTTCAGTTAGGCCTGCGGTGGTTATGGGAAAACGAATGGACTCGTGTGGAATCGTTATTCGATACCCTTGGATGTTGGAAGGTGCCATCATCCAACGAGTAACGGGAGCATCTTGCATTTTGTTTTTGTTTCGCGGCAACAAGCATTACGGACACACCGGCCCAGGGACAGGGCTTCGGGGCATGAGACTAGGCGTTTAGGCATTTCTGCTACATGCTTTACGATGCATGGCGTAACTCGATTATGTGTCTATTGACACGGGCATGTTTGGATCTGACTACGGTCGATCCTTGGTATTGTACACTAGAGGCGTTTACCGAATGAGAGAGTATAGAGCAGCCGCTTCCGCGGCTGCCATGTTGACCATGTTTTTGTTGTTCGCTTGTATTACTCGACTTGAAGCAATGATGTATATGAGGTGTGTAAGTGAACTATTTTCCACACTATCATGTGCAAGGTCGAAGGCTGGTCTCTCCCTCCCTCCCAACATATTACAATAACCACTATGGTTGTGTATGTATTTTGCAATGCTTACCGCAGCCAAAGTTGTACGAGACCACGTTCCCTTGCTGGTCCTATCCCGGGACGAGCCGACACGGTGTCCTTCGGGCCATTAAAGATGAGATGCTGGGCATCATCTGGTCATTCGGTCGAGGCGGGCACGTTGCTCCAACCATTGGACGGGGGGTCCGACAATGAGACGATGGAGTGGGGAGGCAAGACCTACCTACCCCACGAGATCTTCTGTCCGACTAGTGGAATGAAGGGAGGCGGGTGCCTAGGACGGAGCAGCACCGCACAGCTTGCGCACAATGGACGGGCCTGCTGCGAGAAGGGGTGCAAGTCATCGTGGCTGATTCCATGTTCTATGTAGTCGTACATAATTAGCCGTACAAGCGCCACTTGCGCGCGATGGCGCGGGCGCTGTTTCCGCCAATCCCCGCCTTGCCCAACTCCCGCCAGCCAAATAAAGATGTCGTTGCTGCCCTTCTCCTCCTCGCCCGGCCTGCTTCCTCGCCCCCGTTTACTTCCAGAGCTTGCCGAGCGACACCTCCTTGTCGTCATGCTTGTTGAGGATCTTGGCGGTGGCGAGCTCGAAATCCTCCTGCGTGACGTGGACTCTGCGCTCGCGGAGGGCGTACATGCCGGCCTCTGTGCAGACACCCTTGAGCTCGGCGCCGGAGCAGCCGTTCATCTTCTCGGCGATCTTGGTGAGGTTGATGCCTCTCGTCAGGTTCATCTTGCGGCTGTGGATGCGGAGAATGTCGGCACGGGCCTCGACGCTTGGTGGGGGGAACTCAATCTTGCGGTCGATACGTCCGGGACGCAGCAGGGCGGGGTCGAGGATGTCGAGACGGTTGGTGGCCATGATGACCTTGATGTTCTTGGTGGGCTCGAAACCGTCGAGCTGGTTGAGGAGCTCCAGCATGGTTCGCTGGACTTCGGAGTCGCCGCCGGATGAGCCCTCGACACGGGAGGAACCGATGGAGTCGATCTCGTCCATGAAAATGATGGAGGGGGCGTGCTCGCGGGCCATGACGAAGAGCTCGCGGACCATGCGACTTCCCTCACCGATATACTTTTGCACCAGCTCGGAACCGGAGACTCTGATGAACTTGCAGTCGGTGTGGTGGGCGACTGCACGGGCGAGCAGCGTCTTGCCCGTACCAGGGGGGCCGTACAGCAGGACACCCTTTGGTTGTGCGATACCGAGCGACTCGAAGAGCTCGGGGTGCTTCAGACCCAGCTCGATGACCTCCTTGATTTCCTTGATCTGCTGATCCAGACCACCAATCATGTCGTACGTGCTGTCGGGGACCTTCTCCACCATCATGAGAGAGACGAGGGGGTCGACGGATGAGGGGAGCATCTTCTCGAGCTTGTAGCTGTCGGACAGCAGGGTTACCCGCTTGCCGACGGTGAGCTTTGTGATGTCGACATTGTCGGATATGTCGACGACTGTGATGCATCGGTGTTAAAGGGATTGCGGTGCGCAGGAGGGGGGGCTTGACTGGATGCATCTTGAGTGACGTACCGTATTTGCCTTCGGGATGCACCTTGACCAGCACCTTCTTCGTGCTCATGACCTTGACGACCTCGCCGACGTAGGATCCCGGTTGCTGCAACAGACCCAGCTCTTCTCGCAGTAGCCTCACGCGGGAGTTGTAGTCGTTTCTTTGGGCCTCGAGGCGGCGGAGGACTGCTTGACCCTTGAGGATCTCGAGCTTCATGGCCTCGATTTTGTTCTGGTAGTAGCTGTCGAGCGCCATCGTGAAGGATGCCCCGAGGGAGGAAGATGCGGGAGTGCTGTTTCAATGTAGGTTTCGGGGAGTGGAATTTCAATCGGTCGTGGACGAGTTGCGGTGGTTGATGGTTGACGTCGCCGGGGTTGGGTCGTGGATGGAAGCTTGTCGTTGTGGAAGCTCACAGATGGATTCGGAGTGACAGGGCTGGAGGTCTGGCTGGCTCCGTCGGTCGGTCAGTCAGCCGCAGGCAAACGACGGTCGACGCGTTCGCCAGGTCCGGATCACGTGATGAGAAACTGTCCGGAATTGTAAGGTCCCCACATATCTGAGGTGCGTCCCCTCCACGGAGCCTTGGAAGCTTGAGCTCAGCGTCTTGGTGAATCGGGGGATGGGATGTTCCGGGCTCCGATGTTCTGGAAAGCCGGGTGGTCCGTGGGTCATGTTTATCCTTGCGTGCTACGGATAATACGTACTGCTGCGGATACAACAGAGAGAAGGTGCGATGGAATGGAATGCGCAGTGACGTTTGCCTCTCCCGGTTGGGAAAGTGGAGTACAGCACGAGATCACAGCACATATCGAGCACCTAGGTACCTAGGTAGGTAGTGTATACTGGTGGGGCACTGGAGGCATCGAATCATCATCAACATGGCGCAAGGCCCACGGCGCGGTGAAGGGGGCGGACATGGAAGGCTGAGGAGAGGTCGAGGGGCAGCGACAGCGACAGAGAGACATGGAGAAAGGGTCGCCAGTCGCGGCTGATTGAGGTTGCACCCTGCGAAGCGGTGGTACTGGAGCACTCGGGCACTAGGCTGATTGGGGGGAAGCTTGGTCGCTATGTCTGGGCCTCAACACCATCATCCATGCTGACGGCCGGTGCAGGCAGTGGGCTCCGGGCAAACAACAGCCTCCATGACACCGAGTGCGCCCCACCAAGCGCACTCAAGGTGTTGATTCTGGCACACCGTAAGGCACTTAGAAGTTAGCGCACCCAAAGCACCGGTGGGTCTGTACCCACTAGCCCTCCACTAAATTGCGTTCCTTCCTACCTATCAACACACCGTTGAAGGTAAGAGAAGTAAACACCAAACGGCCCTGGCTGCCGTGAGACGGAGAGACATGGAAACCAGGCCTTGCTCCAACGCCGGTTCGACGTAGGGGTAGTGTGTGTGGAAACGAGTGTGCGCGTGTGTGTGAGAGATAGAGCGAGATAGAGCGAGATAGAGAGAGTGTGAGCAGTCGCACATTGGCGTTGGCTTACACCCAATAGTGGCATCTTCCATGCCCTTCCGCACCACACGGGGCCATGAGAGAGGGTACACATGACCGTCGTCTGCAGATGCCACTCGATTAACACTGAGTGGGCAGCAACTGACTCAGACATCCTGAGGTGCGGTTGCGAATCTGGGGGAGGCGATCCAAGCATGCCAGCGGCCAACGTTGGTAAGGCACCTATGGTCTGGCCTGCCACAGATGGTAGCAGGTGCGGACGGGAAGATTGGATGATCGCTTCACCTCGGACAGAAGAACTAGACCTTAGGCCGCACAGGAATGGCCAAGACCCAGACCACTGTTTGTCTTTGAATTCGAGAGTCCGACCATCGCTAATTTTTTTTTTCTTGTTTCCTTCCTTTCCTTCCCTCCCCCGTCTCTGGCGTCATCCTCCCATGCTGCCTTTGTGTGTTGTTTACAATACCTTCCTCCGTACGGATACATGCCCCTGCTTATCCATCGGTCATTCTCCAGTCCTGTCGTTCCCAAACGAACCTACGGATACCTGTCTGGGGGAGTGAGCTCGACACCTTGACCCATACTCGGACTCTCCGAGGTATCCTCATATCTCACCTTGGATCGCATCACGCACACACGCACTCTCTCTCCTATACATCACCAGGCACAACAAATACGACATCGATTTTTTTCCTTTCTTCCTTGCTTACCACTCCAAGTACAGCACGGCTCTCCCGCCCCAACATCAAAGTCACTCGCGCACTCTCCTCCCCCCGGTTGTCGTCCACACTAATAACCCACATTGGCTGCACCTCCCAATCTCCTCCACTCATCATTCTCCATCAACCCCAAAAAGCTGCGCGCTCCATCGTCGCCCACCATGGATCCCTCGACAGGGCCGGGCACACCGTCCCAGGAATCTCGCGATAGCTCGTCCGCTGCCTCACCTACCGATACTCGTCATCGGTCTTCTAGGTTTGACTCGTATGTCGCCGACCGCGACGAAGGCCTGTCGGAAAGTTTTCAGTCGTTCCAGTCCACCGACACGGTGCGGAGGCGACCAGAAGGTGGCTACGGTACGTACGACCCGCTGCATGCCCAGGAACTTAATGCGTCTTGGTCGTCCGAGTTGCCGAGTGGCCCAAAACAAAACCCCTGGCTGACCTCTACCCCCCGTGTGCCTCCAGGTTCCATACATACCCAAAGCTCTGCCTCCCAGTATCCGGGCGACTCGTCAGCTCACGATCGTTCTCACTCTCGCTCGACGCAAGCCGCTAGATCACCCATGATGGGTCCCGAACGCGCCAAGGCACTGAAACCGCGAAAGCCCCCGATGCCTCGCCGTCTCTCCACCAACCCTACAGCCCCCCATCGCGGCGAGGTCTTCTCTGCCGACGATGACATTTATGAGGTTGAGGCGGACGCGGTCGAGCGCCACCAAGAACATTCACAGCGAACTGGCTTTGGCACCCGCCGCCGGCCCCAGCTAGCAACCACATTATCGCGGGTTCAGTCCTCTCGTAGCGAGCATGGCGAGGACGACGATGAAGACGACGACGACGACAACGGTCCACGGACACCCAGAGCCGAGGATATTATGCCCGAAGAAGTGGAACGCGACCCTTCAGTACATCCTGATGAGGAGGATATCGGAGCCGAGTCTGACGGCGACGTGAGCGACGCCGAGAGCTTCACGCTCAAAGACCGCCAGCAAGCCATCAATCAAACGCATCCTTTTGGTATACGATTGTGGAAGCCGGCTCTGTACAAAAAGGATCGTTCAGTGCAGAAGAATGCCGAGGGCGACATCCATTCGTCTCCAGGGGGCAGAGTTCATAACTGGCTTCTCTTCTTCAATATCCTTTGGACTTTGTTGTTCGGCTGGTGGATGGCGACGTTCTCAGCACTGGGCGCACTCGTCTGCTTCTTGTTTGCCGCGACACCGAGCGGCAGGGAGTACGGCAGGGTTCTCTGGGGACTGGCCAGCTACCTATTCTACCCTTTCGGCAAGTATGTGCGCCTGGAGCAGGACGAGGCGTATTTGGACGAGGACCAGGGCGAAGGACGAAGCATCTCCGAGTACGAGCAATGGCAGAGCGGTGACCTGGAATACGGCCGCCTGTTCTTTGGTCCAGAGGGCTCGGAGCGCAACCGATCCATCGTTGGCCGCTCGCGACGGAGCATCGATTCGGAACCGAGCGAGACGGACAGCCTCCTTGGCCGCAGCGGACGCGGCGAGCGAAGCGAGACACCGCCGCAAGTCAAGCGCCGACTCTTTGGCCGAGGCCAGTGGAATATTGGCCGTGTTGTATTCTTCCTCTTCTTCTACCTGCTGATCTCGCCGTCCCTGATCCTCGTTTCATTGATCTGCTGGTTCCTCGTCTTTTCGATTCCCATGGGCAAAGTCACCATGTTGCTCTTCGACCAACTGCGGCGCCACCCCCTGGCGCTCACATTCGAGTCCGACCTGGTTCTCGCCCGAACCGCAGATACGCCGCACTCATCGATCTTGCTGTGCACCTACCGCGCGGTTGGTATCAAATACTGGAAGTACACCATTGACGGCACCAATGTCTTCTTGATCAACTTGATGGGAGTCGTCGTCTTTGTCATCTTTGACTGGCTTGTCCTTGACAATGTTCTTCACCTAGACCTCTTCATCACCTCGCCAGCCTTCCTTTTCATTGCTGGCCTGTTTTCCATCATCCCCCTCGCCTACTTCATTGGCCAGGCCGTTGCCTCGATCTCTGCGCAGTCATCCATGGGAGTCGGCGCTGCCATCAACGCCTTCTTTTCCACCATCGTCGAAGTCTTCCTGTACTGTGTTGCTCTGAACCAAGGCAAGGGTCAACTTGTTGAGGGAAGCATTGTTGGGAGCATCTTCGCAGGTATCCTGTTCCTCCCGGGCCTATCCATGTGCTTTGGTGCCATCAAGCGCAAGACCCAACGGTTCAACGCCAGGTCTGCCGGTGTCACTTCAACCATGCTGTTATTTGCGGTTCTTGGTGCCTTCGGTCCCACGCTCTTCTACCAAATCTACGGCACCCACGAACTCAATTGCTTGGATTGCGTCAATAACGGTGGCATGGGAGGCGGCCTGTCCCCCGTCGGCGGCGACGGCCGCGATTGCAAGCGATGCTTCTTCTCCCAAACCCCCGCTTTGAATGACCGCTTCTACCTCGAAGCTGTCCGTCCGTTCTGCTACTTCTGCGCTACTCTGCTGTTTCTCTCTTACATCGTTGGACTTTGGTTTACACTGCGAACCCACGCCGCTGTTATTTGGAACTCAGAGATCGATGAAAAGAAGCACGAAGAGGCGCATGCCCATGCTTCAGCTTCGGCTAGGCAATCGGGACCTCACTCGTTCGCTGAAACCACCGGCACCTCTGTTGACGTTCGCGACTCTCACCTCTATAAGCGCATTCTCGGCCAATCACTGAAGCAAGTTGGCCTGAACTCCAAGGGCGACGATATCTCCCGTCACGGCTCCGTCGCTGGTCAAGGGCCCCACCCTCCTGGTAACGGCAGTGTCAATATCCCGCATGTCGTCCCCCCGAAGACGAGCGGAAGCGACACAGTCCGCTCTGTTGTTCACATTCCGGGATTCTCAGAGGCCGAAAACAATGCACTCGTTCGCGAGGTTGCAGAAATGGCTGCCACCGCAGCTACCCTTGCTGCACGCGAGCGGATGCCTCGCAGAACCTCGGTCCAACCTGGAGCCTCGTCTGCGGCCACACCGCGCCCCCCCGCCCTCCGTACTGCGGCAGTGATCGAGAGCGAGGATATTGCAGCAGCCAGTGCCGCCCAAGCACCCCATGGTGGCCACGACGCCCCCAACTGGAGCAGAGGCAAGAGTGCTGTCATCCTCATGGGCGCCACGGTGCTTTACGCCATCATCGCTGAGATTCTGGTCGACACCGTTGATGTCGTCCTCGAGGGCTTCGCCATTGACGAGAAATTCCTGGGTATCACTCTTTTTGCCCTCGTTCCCAACACGACTGAGTTCCTGGTAAGTTTGGACGGCTCACAAGGCAATACTAGGGCATGTGTGCTAACGCTTTGCAGAACGCCATTTCATTCGCCATGAACGGCAACATTGCACTGTCTATGGAGATCGGTTCTGCCTATGCACTCCAAGTCTGTTTGCTTCAGGTTCCAGCCCTCGTGCTGTACTCTGCATTTTACGTCACCTCTGACAGATTTGAAGACGTGAGCGCCCACACGTTTGCACTTCTGTTCCCTCAGTGGGATATGGTGACCGTCATCCTTTGCGTCTTCCTGCTCAGCTACATGTACGGCGAAGGAAAGAGCAACTATTTCAAGGGTAGCATCTTGCTGTTGAGCTATCTTGTAGTCATTGCAGGCTACTACTTGTCTGGATACACCGAGGACGCCATGAGCGTGAGCCGCTTTGACGTCATGGGTGCTGATGGGCAATACTCGTCTTTCAAGACTGTTGGCCGCCGGAACAGCGGTTTTGCGTTTCACGCATAAAGGCTCGCTTGAGAAAGAAGGAGTTGGTGAAGGGGCTGTGATACCCGAAGAATAGCGAACATTGATAAAGTATAAGTTGACTAATGTGAGTTGATAAGGCGGAAGAGAAGAGAAGCGTTGGTCTGAACTGGTCAGCATTTGCCAGTAATTCGTCCGGCCTGGGTACATTGCATTATTGGTTTTGGCAGGCGGCTATGATAGGATGCTGGCGGCGTTATGGAGAAGAGCACATTACCTAGAGTCCTTTCGTTTTATGGCGGATTGTTCGGAATATACATCCTTAATATTCATCCTTGTTACCTTTACCAGATGCACGGGGGCTGGGGGGCATTGCATCGTGAACAACTTTGCGTCTGGCGCCAAGTTTTTGCATCGGACACCAACCGTCCCCGACTCTTGGCCGAGCTTTCTGAAAGTCATCATCGTTTTCTGGTTGGTTGGCAGGGACAGGGGCGATCACCGTCATGACTAAGTGGAGTCACACAGACGGCAGCTCGACAGTAAGTCCGCAGCAAGAATGTCTTGGCCCCGGGTGGAACTCCGATTGACAGATAACCGAACACTCCAACAAGTGAGGGAAAGAATCGTTGTCGCGACCATGAATCTAAACTTAGTTGCTCCTCGAGCGGGGGCAAGAAAGCTTCAGCAGTGCTGACACGCGTGATGCAAGGTAATCTGCTCGGTAAAGCCCGTGCTCCTGGCCCGATGGAGCCATCCAACATATTGATGCGTCCATGACGGCATTATATCGCAACTGCACACTGCCCATTGGTGCTGCTGCAAACCCAGTTCATCTGTTGGGCTAGCGGTGACCGCTCGGCAAACCGGGATGATTGAACCTGGTAGGTGAAGTCACTGACAATGGAACAAGCGCCATGTCAGTTCGCGGGGTCTAGACTTGGGATAAGGCGGTTGCAAGGCTTGCTTGAACCATATTAATGGCAAAGCACCCTTCCCCTCAGATCACAGGCTGAATCCTTCGATCTCAATCAGCCCTCACCACTTTTTGCACCCAAGTAACCACCGGTATCAATTATAATGGCTCCTGCTGAACCACACGCGATTCCATTCAGGGCGAAGGGGGACATCCCTGAGTTCAAGGAAGAGAGGGAAGGCTGGAAGGGCTACATTGAGTGGGAGAAGTATCCCGAGAAGAAGAAGCAGGTCGAGGAGCTCATGAGCCAGTATGATTTCCCGGATGTGAGTGATTGTACCCCCGCCCATGTTGTCTGCTACACCGCAAACTTGTTCTTCGTCCTAATGTCCGAGTGTCGTAGCCTCCTCAATTTCAGTTGGGACCGCTGCCCGACACGAATCCCATTCTCACCGGCGAGCGGTGGAAGCAGTATCACTATGCCCTGGGATTAGATCACATCCCTGAAGTCAGTTGGGATATTGTCAAAAAGGAAAAGGCCGAGGACATGATCCACGTACTGCAGTTCCCGTACAACGGCGAGCCCCCTCGCGTAAGAGAAGACGGTCTGTGGGCATGGATACACGCAGCTAACAGCCGAACAGAAACGTCTCGTCGAGACGGAACTCACCAACAACAAGGACCACTTTGTGAGGAACCATGGCGGCATCCCCGAGATTGACGAAGACAAGTACACGCTTGATATCACTGGCCTCGTCAACAACCCGAAGACGCTCACTCTCCACGACCTCAAAACCAAGTTCCCGCACCAGAGCAGCGTCGTCACGATCCAATGCTCGGGCACCCGCCGCATCGAGCAGATAGCGCAGTACCCTGGTGACGGTGACGAGCTCATCAACGCCCCCTGGGGCGAGGGGGCCATTGGCACCGCGCGCTGGACGGGCGTGAGCTTGAAGAAGGTCATCAAGTACTGCGGCGGCCTGAAAGATGGAGCCGGGCACCTCGAATTCTTCGGCGCAGACACGTACTTCAAGAAGGGCAAGGTGTATAACTACGGCGTCAGCGTGCCCTGGCGGAAGGTGAAGTTGAATGAGGTCCTTCTGGCGTGGGAGATGAACGGCGAGCCCCTGCCCAAGATTCATGGCTTCCCGCTGAGGACCGTCGTGTTCGGGTACATTGGCGCGCGCAGCACCAAGTGGCTCACCGAGGTCCGCGCCATCCGCCATGAGAGCTCGGCGCCGGTCCAGAGGAGGGAGTACATCTACTATACGCCGCAGATCGGGAAGCAGAACGTCAAGTACAGCAACGGGTTCTCGATCCAGGACATGCCGGTGTCGTCGGCCATCATGACGCCCAAGGACATGGACCAGATCGTGCACGATGGCAAGGTCAAGCTCAGAGGGTGGGCGTTCTCTGGCGGCGGCCACTGGCCCGTCAGGGTCGAGGTCAGCGCCGATGGAGGCTCGGTGTGGTACGAGGTGCCGCACGACAAGATGAGCCAAAAGTACTTCCACGCGTGGAGGCTGTGGGAGATTGAGCTCCCGGTGGACGCTGAGGGCTGGCTGGAGTTCTGTGTGCGGACGTGGGACAATGCGTGCAATACGCAGCCTACGTATGTGCGATCGGCATGGTGAGTCTCTCTCCCTATCTTCCCCCTTTCCACCCTTTTCTTCCCTTACTGTCTCTCTTTAAATGTTCTTTTCTCGGTCTAGCGATGTGCGGGAGGCAATGCTGACTGTTCGAAACGAAAAAAGGAACTGGGACTTGCACGTCACGTCCTCGGCCCACCGCATCAAGGTGTACAGCATGAACAGGTCGAGACCCGAGACGGCTGCCAGGCTCAAGCAGCTCGAGGAGAAGGGCATTCCTATTCTGCCGATTACGCATCCCGTTGAGATGGATTTGGAGTCGGACGAGGAGTACGAGAGGAACATGGCGGCGCAGGGCGGACGGGACCCGGTGGAGTGAGGTAGGCATGGGAGATGGGTCGAGGTCTTTGGTTTCCGGATGGCTTGCCAAATGAGTATCGTATTGCACGTAGGTTACGGTCCAAGTCATTCCTTTATGGCACCTGAGACTTATTGCAACATGCTGTCGAGTCGTGTCGCTGCCTTACATCCTGACAAAGATCTTCACTGTCATCGGATTTGACTGCGTGACCCAACCTGACGCTTTGGATAAGCCTTCAAATACCTACTCTAACTTGACAGTCAACACAAGAATTTCTGATGTTATAGGTTTGACAACATTTGGGTTCATTGGGAGGCGGTTTTTTTTCTCACTTTCCTGTTCCATTTGCGGACATCGGGCAGAGTGTATGCTTAAGTAGCAGGTCTTTGGGAAATGCACTTGTCCTGTTACATTTATGCCTTGGACAAATGGCATTCCAGATGTACTCTGGCGGAGTTGGAAGCAAGGAAAGCAATCCTGGACAATTTGACGGTGCCGCGTGTGGACGACGATGCCTCTTCTTCCACTAGCTGGTGATCATTTGCTAAGCGACTTCCCTTGGTGTAGTTGGTTCATCACGTTCGACTGTAATGGTTTATCCACAATAATCGAAAGGTCTCTAGTTCGATTCTGGAAGGGAAGACACATCCAATTCTTTTTTTGCGATTTTTTCATAAACCCTCAACTCTTGCAACCTGGTGCTTATTTATTGACGCTCACTGCCTTTCCCCCCATTGGCTCTTTGTTATGCGCCAGCCTTCCTTTTGCTCGCAGACCATCGAACCACTCCGCGACGTTTGGTGACGGTCTATCATGCCACCTTTGCGAATTCTTTTACACCGCCTCTTATTGAGCGATATTATTCGCTTAATTACCGAACCGAGACTGTAACCACCCGATATAGCTGTTGTGAGTTGAGGGGGTGGAAGGTTTGGCTCAGGTTGCATGATCATTGCCAGCGCCTCACGTCGAGATGCTGATTGGACCTGATTCGAGAGAGAGCCAGATATTATGCTTCGATTGCCAACCTGGGTCATATTACGACCCAATTGCCTCGCCTAAAGACACTCTAGCCATACCGGACACAAGATTGCACTATCCCCGGTCTGGGCGCCTTTGCTGAAACCCTGTTAACTCAAGGGTCGATTTTATGCTTGGAATCAAAGACCCATCCAATTCCCATTGACGCTTCCACCCAGGCCTTCAAAACCAGGCACGTATCCGTTTCCAAACATTGCAGAAAACTCGTCCAGAGCCGGTGGCATCGGCGACAAGCTCCCGTCCATACCGAAAAACGGCATCGCTGGCGGCAGCGATGCAGTACCCTGCCTCCCAGCCCCAGGAGCAACGTGCCCGCCGTGACCGCCGTTCCCCCGCCACAACGACGCGGGGTGCGGCGGAATCGACAGCGCCGCATCGTATCCTCTCTCGCTCCTCGCCTCCTGCGCCGGCGTGTCCGTCTTCCACAGCATCTCCCACTTCTTGAACCTCGCGTAGTCCGACTCCTTTGAGGAAGCTGCGTCCTCCGCCGTGTCCAGCCTGGAGATGGCGCGCTCAAACGCCTCGATGAGCGACATCTCGGACTTTGCCGACTCGCCGCCCGCCGACATCTCCTTGAGCATCGCCATGCCCTCCCTCAGCGCGTCGCGCAGCCGGTCTGTCTTCTTCTGCAGGCACTGCGTGATTATCACGAGGAGCGCGGCCCTGCAGGAGCTGAACTCCGTGTACGACGCGCGGGCGAGCCCGACGCTGTTGCGCAGGAGCCGGCACGTCTCCACGACGCAGAGCGCCGCGTCGACGCAATCCGCCACCAAGATGGAGCGGGGATGCATTTTGTTGGCCGAGCTGCTCGTGCGCGGAGGCGCGACCGAGTCTGCCGGCGAGCCGGACGAGCTCGCGGTGCTGCGGGCTGAGTCGCGGGGGAAGATGAATGGGCGGCCGGCGAACATGCGGACGAGGCAGTATTCCAGTCTCAGGTGCATGGTCGGCCGGAAGACGTCCGGGCCGACGGCCGGGTCTTTGCAGAAGGTCGATTCTGGGAGGCTGTTCCACCAGTTGTGGAGCTGGGCCTTCATCTCGACGAGCCTCGCCATGCCTTCGGGTATCTCGTGCTTCTCATAAGCCTTAAACAATGATCTACGGGAGGGTCGGGAGTTAGTCACGAGAACCATTTTCAGAGGTAAGTGAGCGCGAGAGCACTGACATTTGATGGGCTATTCGGCTCAGGGCATTGTTGAGCTGCAGCGTCGCCAGCATGTGCGCCGTGTTTGGTGGCGGGGGGCCGGGCCAGATGTCTGCCCTATCCACCGGTAGTTCTGCGTCGACATCACTAGCCGCGATGGATATTGGTCGGCCATGGAATATTCCAATACGCCTGCGAGCTCAAGGTCAGTACATAATGCTCCATGACCAAAGCGGGAACCGTTCACTCACTTCTCTGTCGTATAGACTGTCCACCACACACGGTTCCTCGTCTCACGTATGACGGGATCGATGCCGTCTCCGGGATGCTTCCTATGCATACCGTTTTGAATTGCAAGCTTAACTGCGAGATTCAGGTATATATAGGACAGCCCCGAGGCGTCGAGAGGCAGCGTGTAAAGACCAATCAGAAGGCAGGCCTGAACACTCTCCAAGGACGATATTGTGATCACGTCAGGAACAAGCCTGCATGCTTGTTGGTAGAACATGATGCCAATGGTATCCTCCGAGAAGGGACTCGAGTCGACAGCGGCGTTCGGCGGCCCGCCTCTCTCGTTGCGAGAATCCAGATAGGCATACTGGGTCCCGATGGCAAAGATGATGAGAATCATGCACACGGTGCCTACGTCCCGACGCGTCAGAGAAGCCGAGTTCTCGTACACCAGGTCCAACTTGTCATTCAACCAATGACGCTCAACATAGAAGTAGCTGGTCTCGGCATGGTTGAAGAAGGCATGTACGAGGAAGTCGGCGACATAGCGCGGCGGGAGGGATGAGAGTGAAGCCACGGTGTTGGAGGGCGACTGTAGTTCTTCGGGACGGTAGTACTCCTTGAACTGCGTCTTGGGACCATCCGGGGTGTCCTAGACCATCATCAGCTCGGCATCTCGGGGTGAAGCTTTGAACTGGGCGGGCATACGTTTACACACTGCTCGATCCACTGCTTGATCCGCATGGAAAAGTTCCAGTGTGAAAACTCGCCGGAGTAATCTATTCGTAGTCAGCACCGGCGTCTTCATGATGGTCAGGTCGAAGTGCGTAGGCGATCGTCTTACGTGTGATATTGTTCTCTAGGGGTTGCACTGTTATCTCGTCCACCTTGAACGAGTCGGAGCTCTGCGATTGCGCCTCGGCATCGGCGTTGACCTCCGGTTCCATGGTAGCATCCGCTTCAGCCCCGGCTCCTGAAGGCTCCGGGCCTGTGCGTCCCTTTTCCACGGACTCGGCCAGGGTCTTCAATGTCTCAGCATCAAGCGTGCTCTTGCCGGTGTAGTGGGCAAGGAGCCGCTCCATGTAGGCCATCCTCTGCCTCAATTGGGAGTCCTCATGAAGGGGAGGGCGGGGCCTATAATTTCCCGCCAAGGGCCTAGTCAGCAGAGCGTTGGCGGAATCAACGGGAATGACCATCAGGATGAACAGGGCCTCATGTTACCTTGCCGATGTCTCAGGCCCGGGCTCCTCTCTGGTCGTGGGGGTGAGGAATTCGCATTGCCGGCGCAGGCGGGTGCACCGGCGACAGGGCACTCCTCCGTCGCATTTCTCCTTGAGTCTCCGACATCCGTCGCAGCTTGGTCGCGTCAGCATGGGTGAGTTCTCATCAACAACAAAGGCAAGAATGAGAGGTTGGGCTTCATCCTACGCTCGAACTGCCCGCTTCCGCTCCTTATCCGCGACGCGGCGCTGCTTGTGTCGTTGCAGACGCAGGCCGTCCTCGGGATCCATCTACGATTCGGGTCGCGATAGCCGATAAGCACAGAGAAGCGACAACGTGCGGCAGGCTGGGCGGACAGTGCCGATCAAGCAAAGCCAAGGGCCCGGGCCGGTCGCGGAAGGGTCTCCTTTGTGTACCTAGGGATGCAGCCCCGCCGTGGCAAGCCCGTGTTCAGAGCGTCTGCTCTCTGTCAATCCCTTGTAATTGCTCGGTGCAGGGCGGGCAAAGTATGCGGGTGGATAATGTGAGTGAGGCAATGTCGGTGGTTCCAAGTTTGTGTGTGAGGAGCTAAGATAGGCTGAGCTCCTCTAGCTGCAAAGCGCCTTTCCTGAGAGGGGAGGCAGAATTTCGGCGAAACCTGCGCCGCGGTCGGGGAATCGGAGGATCCCCGCTTTTCTCAAAGACGCGGGGAAGCCGGCTACATCCCGGTCGGGGCCGAGAACCTGCATGGAACACGAATCCTTGAACCCAGGATCTGGAGTTGCTGACTCGTAATGCGGAGATAAAGGGAGGCATCAATAGTGGTCTGGACTTATCGCGGAGATTCACTCGGATTGATCGTAGTAAGTAAGCATTGGGTAGTCAGTCAAGGGCCAAGTTGGACATTTCTACATTCGGCTGTATTGGTTTCTTGTGGTCTGAATCCCCAGCATCCGCATTATATTGACGTCTTCATCTAAACAGACTATACTGCCCCCCTTTCAATACTATTATAACTTGGCTTTTGCATCTTTCTCCCAAAGGGGCTTTAGCGACTCCTCCAATGGGCTGTCCTTCCTTGTAATCCGCTCCTCTGATGTTTCCATAATACTGGGAAGGCCCGTGGCATCAAACGAGGCCCCGTTGCGTACCATTTCCGCCACTCCCTTACTTGACAGGAGAATCTCCGGCATGCCGTGGCCCGAAAACCCGGCAATGATGAATTGGCCAGGTTTTCCGGGTACCGCGCCTAGATGCGGCAAGAAATCGGAGCTGTAGCCCATGATGCCAGTCCAAACCCGCTCCGTTTTGGCGCCACTTTCCTCCCAGCCCCGGAAATGCCTCTGCATGTACCCGTCAAAATACGGCGCCGCGTCCCGCACCAACTCGTCATCCCGGACGTTGTCAAACCAGGTGTCCCGCTTATGCCAGAACATCTGCCTCGCGCCGCCGACCACGATACTCCCGTCCGCCCGCGGGATGAGGTAGTCGTTGTTCGATGAATCGAAGCGGATCCCGTACGTGTTGACTAGATGTGGGGTATTTGGACCGCGAGGTGAGGTTATGCGGCTGCATATTCCCCGGATGGGGACGATGCGATCTTCGTACTGTGGCAGAACCTGCGCCGTGTAGCCATTTGTGGCCACGACGACCTTACCAGCCTTTATGCTACCCCGAGGAGTCTGCACCGTCCACCGGCCATCGGCATCGGGCGTAGGAGATATGGAAGCTACCGGGGTATTGGCTTGCAAATTAAGTCCCTTCTCAAGAAGGCCTTGCAGAAGTTGGTGAACCATCTTGGCGGGCCACAGATGTGCGGCGGTAAAGGAGAAGGCGCACTGCGCCCCCTTCACTCCCGAGACCTGTAGAAAGCTCGTTATGAGACGTTCTTGTGCATGCAAATCATCGTCTTGAGTTGGCTTACCCTCTCGGCATCCCTTTTGGGAGTGAACGCAACGTCTTTTAAGTTAACCTTGCCTGCTTTCAAAAGCTCCCGGTACGCCGCTTCAGTCTGCTTCGCATGATCTGGGTCAAGATACACGTCCACCGCTCGTGTGAGATGAAAGTCGCAATCTAGACCTTCTCGTTCCACAAGGTCTTTCACGGCGTAGACATTTGAGGCCTCAAATGCAGCCAGCTTCGCCGCTTGTTCCGCGCCGTATAGCTTCGTGTACTTGGGCACGTTGAAGTATGTGTCGGGCTTGACATGTCCGCCATTGCGACCCGAAGCCCCAGAGCATACCTTTCTGGCTTCGAGGATGACAATAGTTGGAGGCGATGGGTTGTCCTTGAGAATGTGGTAAGCCGTGGCGACACCCGCAAAACCGGCCCCAATGATCACCACGTCACTGGAAGCGGGGAGCTCTGGGGTTGTGCGGTGGTCATCAAGGGCCCGTGGGGACGAGTTCCAGAAAGACGTGACGGGGTTGGCGACCGGAGACCGGTTGATCGGCTTTGAGGAGGGCATGCTTGATGACTGTTACCTTGTTGGGCTTAATTGTCAAGACGAGGGCCAAGTTACTGGATAAAACTGGACGAGAGCGGACTGATACCGATAAGCAATACGCTTCGACTTTCTATATACGAACAACCCCAGAAACGTATCTAAGCAAGGTCGGTTGGACTCAGTGCTGTGGCTGGTATCGCTAACCGTACGACCGGTACTCGCGTTGCAACTGATAAGAATCGGATTGAAGCGAAAGATAGAGATAAGCTGATTCGGCTTCAGGCACATCCCCGCCGGTATCTCCAAGGCCAGGCCCGGAAGAATTGACATCGTTCCCTGGACGTTCGGGCAGGAAAGACGGCGGGGGTCCGAGAGCGGAGGCCGATCCCTCCTCCAGCAATCCGGAACCGGCAATTTGCCGGTCATGACCCCTCCAGATAAGCACAAATGCTAGTGCAAGATGCCATTTACAGCGCATCAGCCCAGGGGGACAACGCTAAAAACAAGCTCTTGAAGGTGGGCGATTAGCACCAACAGCGTACAATTTTTACTGCCTACGATCTGTCCCTGACTACGCCGCCCGGCCCTCCGACACGGCTATGATTTTCCGTGCCATCTCCGGCAGTTCGTCTGCCATGACATCCATCTCCCCAAACAAGTCTACGCAGGGCTCTTGTTCGTATACACTGCACCATGCGCCCTTGAATCCACACCCCTTGGCCGCCGACGCATCCCACATGTGCGCCGCGGCAAACCATGCCTCCTCGCCATTGAAACCCTCCAGCACGGACTTGTATGCCCTGGGATCCGGCTTCCCCAAACCGTCGGCATCGCAGCTCCGCAAGTTCTCCGCGGGCATCTCGATGCCATTCCTCTCAAAGTAACCGCCCACGCGCTTGGCGTCGCCGGCAGTAAAAGCCCAAACCGTAAACCCTGCCTCGCGCAGGAGAGTAAAGCATTCCTTGATACCGGGCCGGGCCTCGAGCTCGAGGAAGCGGTCCATGATAAATGTGACATCGTCGTCCGTCGCCAGCTTCCGCGGCTCCGGGACTCCGGACATGAAGAGCATGCGGTAAAAGAGGCTGCGGAAAATGTCGTAAAAGCGCCGGTAGCGGCCCTGGATGCTGAGGTAGGTGTACTCGCGCTCCGCTGCCTCGATCCAGGCGAAGCCCAGCAGTGCGGGCTTGATGTTGTACTCGGCGAGCTTAGGGCCGAGGCGCGTATCGATGGCGCGGTAGATTGCGTCGTAGGACATGCAGGTGCCTACGATGTCGAAAACGACATGCTTTCTTGTGGACGACATGTTGTTTGTGTGAACCGTGTGATCTCCAATGATGACTGAGTATGTGATCTGTGGGGCTTGTGTGGTGATGGTGTGGCTTCTGGTGTGCTGGGCCTCAACCGTAACCCCTGGCATGGAGGTTTATATGCATCCATCTTGAGCTTTTGTCGATTATGAATGCTAGGTGATTATCAAACAATAAAGCACAGATAACCTCATCGCCTACACATCATTGCCCTATCTCGGCGGCTGGGCCTGCGGGGATGAGCGGGGAACCGCAGTTTACCGCGACACCCCCCTTACCCCAGCCGGCTCCTTTAGCGGACCCGACAAGCCGGTTACGTATCATCTGGTGGCGATCAACACGGCAAAGGATTGTCCTTAGGAGGCCGCCAGGTTTTCCCGGTTTCATATGATAAGCTGCCGGCCGGGGGACCGCATCATCAAGCGCTTCCGGGTGGTAGTTACAACAACCAGGTATGTTCCGGCGCCGTCACCTTGGCCGGGAATCGGTTGAAAGGCGTGACCTAGGATGTGCTTGGTATGTTTCAGCCGAGCAGTGAGATAATCAATCACTTGTAAGTCTTGATGCGACTGACCAAAGGTTGGACGATGGGTGGGCCAAGACTACTACAACCCTTTGAATGCCTCAAGGCCTAAGGGCCTTCAACATGCTTGATTGGAAATAGCCATGTTATACTTGGAACATTAAAAGCCGTATTCGTGGATATAAGGACCCATCAAGGTGTCAGCGATGATCTTTCTTCGATTCTGTGACCAATTGTTTACACATAGCATGCGCTGCACCATTCAATTGTGTCATGTTTCAATCATGCTCCGAATAAATAATCCTTTTAGTTTTTATGCCGCCCCCGTCCCTATCATTATGGTATCGATGTAGTAAAAAGGCCCTCTGGAGGGCAGCAGCCATCATAGGCCTACCCTTGGAGCTGGAATTCCATGCTATGCCATCCGCTCTTGATCATTTCCCCAACCATGTCATGCCTTCATAATAATTTACAAAGACTCGAAGGTCTTCTCAAACGCGGAAATCAAAATGGGAACTTGTGTCGTGGTTAGCAACTGCCTTCAATCATTTGCCTGACAAGAGACTTACTGTGCGACTCCTCAAAGATGAGCATGGGCCTGAGCCTGATAGTCTCCTTGCCGCAGGCGCCGATGTTGACGCCGAGACGCTTCATGGCCCCTGTGACAGCCGCCGCGCTCTTGGTGTCGAAAGCGATGTACGTTCTGTGACCCCTGTTAGCAAGGTACCCCTCATTTGAGATTTCGAACTTTAACTCACCCTTGGCCCTTTCCGCGCAGGTTTTGGACGTGGTCCGGGTACTTCTGGGCAAGCTTCTCCATCTCAGCGTAGAGGACCGCTCCAACGCGCGCCTATGTCGAGTTAGTCTGAGACAACAGGTGAGAGAGTAGGTTGAGTTCCTTACAGTTTGCTCAACGAGCTTCTTTTCGCGGATCTCTTCAATAACGGCCTTGCAGACGATGACACGAGCAGCATCACCCATCCAGCTGGAAGGTTGTTAGATAATTACACAACAAGCATAGAATATCTCATGCAAGACTTACGTGTTGAACTGACGGTAGGCTTTGTCAGGAACCAACATACGGTCACCGAAGAAGTAGCCGGCAGTCTGGGCCTTCTTAGAGAAGGTGACGATGTCCGGAGGTGAGGTGAGGTTCCAGTGAGCATGTCCCCAGAACTTTCCAGTGGCTCCAAAGCCTGCAACGAAGGTTAGATCATCCATACGGTCGTTCGATTTTCGAGGGAAACCTACCAGTCTGAACCTCATCAACAATCATGACAACGCTGTGCTTCTTGGTGATATCCCGCAGTCCCTGGAAGAAGGCAGGGGAGGCGTGGTTGTCGCCACCCTCGCTCTGAATAGGCTCGATAATCATGGCGGCAACCGGACAGTGCCAGTTCAGAATCAGCTCCTCAAACTCCTTCAAGCAACGCTTCTCCTCGGCATCGTTCTCAGCAGCGTACTTCTCGAGGGGGTACTTCAGGGCGGGGAAGGATGCTTGAGGCCAGTTGAAGGAGGGGATGTCGAGCTTGTGGACGGCCTTTGAGCGCGTGGTCGACAGACTGCCGAAACCACGGCCGTGGAAGGAGTTCTTGAAGCTGAGAATAGCGAGCTCGGGGGAGCCGGGGGAGGTGTTGTGGAGGCATGAGTGGATCTCCTCGTCGGACCATTCGGCCTCACCACGCTCTCGGCGACGGTAGAGCATGAATGCGGCCTTGTAGGCCAGCTCGTTGGCCTCGGATCCGGATTGGGCGGTGAAGATGTGGTTCAGGCCCTCAGGGGCGGCCTTCATGAGGCCCTCCTGGAGGAGGTCGTGCCAGAACGCAGAGGGGAAGTTGCCGATGGCGGGTCGGTTGACCAGGGCAGAGATCATCTCGGGCGATTTCGCGGCCTCAATTAGAGCGGGGTTGTTGTAGCCAACCGGAATGGAGGCGATCTGAGAATAGCTGTCCAAGAGATTAGCGAGCTGCGGGCCGACAGCGTGCCGAGGGTGATCGGTGGACTCGGGTCACTTACACATCGAGGTACTTGTTGCCGTCAACATCGACAATGCTGCAGGTTCAAATATTAGCGTAGGAACCACCACATGTCCCTGGTGACACATACTAGTTTCCAGAGCTCTTGTCGTAGTCAACGACGAAGTAGACAGCTCGGGCGTCAAAGAAGCTATCGAGCTTCTTGGCGCTGGCCTTGGACATGGGTCCCGGCACCTCCGTGACAACCGAGTGTTCAATGACGGCAGGCATCTTGGATTGCAAATCTTCCAACTGTGGATACCTGGTTGTATCGACTTTCTCGGGATGGGCTCGTTATTTGGGAGTGTGGTTGAGCTGGCTGATTGATGTGATTGAAAAACAAAAAGCATAAAGCGTTGGGAAATCGAGTATTTATCGTCCGAAGCAGCGCCCGTGATCTTCCGTTTGCCCTTAGGACTGAGGACCGGGGACGAGCCGGCCGGTCCCCGAGCCGGCCCCATCCGGGCCCAGACTTTCAGGAACGCCCCACCTAAACCCCATCGGATCTGGCATGATCCATCATCACAAGCCGATTGCGGCTCATTGTGAACACATGGACTTTGAGGCGTTTTTGGCGTTCTTTTTGCTCTTTTCTTCCCTCTCCTGAAATTGGTCTGTTTCTTTACCAAATCGAGCGGATTGATATGTGTCAATCATCCGCGTATGCCCCACCCCGGGCCCGGCCCGGTCCCACTCACTCAAACGTTGTTCCCACACCGGTATCTTTGATAGGCACGGCGATGTCGCACTAGTAATACCACCGATTCGACGCCTTTTCCATAGGATCTTATAAAATGTAGACTGCATGAGGCTTTTCGATTTACTGCGGCAGATCTCCCGACATCAGACCACTTTCCTGCAGGGACAAACTTGAAGTGCATTTCATTTTTTCAAGATGGCGTCACCCGCATACCAGGTATGTCACCATGAAATATCTCTTTGGACAGCAGCTGACTTGCACTATTACAGTTGAAAGATGCTTCTCTTTTGAAGACAGCGTGCTACGTTAATGGAAAATGGGTTGGCGCTGAGTCAAGCAAAACCTTCTCAGTTGAGAGTAAGCGTCGCTGCGTAGGTTGAATAAATGATTGCGATGCAGACTGACATTCTTTTCAGACCCTTCCACACTTGCTGAGGTAGCCAAATGCCCGGAATTTGACGACAAAGACACCGAGGCATCAATCCTCGCTGCCCACGACGCCTTCAAATCGTACCGCAAGACCCCGGCACGAGCCCGAGCTCGCTATTTGAGGAAATGGTACGATCTAATGATTGAAAATGCGGAAGATCTGGCCATTATCATCACGTTGGAAAACGGCAAGCCGTTGGCCGACGCGAGAACCGAAGTCGCCTACGCTGCATCCTTCTTTGAGTGGTTCTCTGAGGAGGCCCCAAGGATATACGGAGATACAATCCAGGCGAGCAACCCCAACTGCCGGCTTGTGACGCTCAAGGAGCCCATTGGAGTTTGCGGCCTCATTGCTCCTTGGAACTTCCCCGCAGCTATGATCACCCGTAAGGTCGGCCCGGCATTGGCTGCGGGCTGTACGGTGGTCGTGAAGGCCCCGGCCGAGGCACCGCTGACGGCACTGGCACTTGCCGAGCTCGCCCACAGAGCCGGTATCCCGGCTGGTGTGGTCAACATCATCACCGCCCTGGACAACACCGTTTCTGTGGGAAAGGTTTTGACTACTCACCCGATTATCAAGAAAGTATCGTTCACGGGCTCTACCGGCGTAGGAAAACTGTTGATGAACCAATGCTCGTCGACATTAAAGAAGCTGTCTTTCGAACTCGGTGGAAATGCACCCTTTATCGTTTTCGAAGACGCAGATCTTGACGCGGCTGTCCGTGGTCTTATTGCGTCAAAGTTCAGGATCTCCGGGCAAACTTGCGTGTGCGCCAACCGCATTTTGGTACACCGCAAGGTCTACGACAAGTTCTCACAGATGGTGGTAGAGGCGATCAAGAACTTTGTAATCGGTGACGGCTTCGGCGAGAAGACGACACATGGACCCCTGATCCACGGCCGGGCGGTATCAAAGGTGGACGAACACGTCAAGGATGCCGTGGCAAAAGGAGCTCGAGTGCTCCTGGGTGGCAAGCCCCTGGCCGAGCTGGGCCCCAACTTTTTCGACATCACAGTGCTAGCGGATATGAAGCCCGGCATGAAGGTCTGCTCGGAGGAGACGTTTGGCCCCGTGGCAGCATTCTTTGCATTTGACACCGAGGAGGAGGCCATCGAACTAGCAAACGATGCTGATGTTGGTCTTGCCGGTTACTTCTTCAGCAAGGATGTTTCTCGGTGCTGGCGGGTGGCGGAGGCGTTGGAGGTCGGCATGGTCGGAGTCAACATCGGTAAGAAGTTTCACACAATGCCAAGGAGTACAATGCTAACACAGCAATTATCACAGGGGCCATCAGTGACCCAGCAGCACCATTTGGTGGTGTGAAGCAGAGTGGGTTCGGAAGAGAAGGCAGCAAGTACGGCATTGACGAGTTTTTGGTGACGAAGATGGTAATGACAGGCATTGAGTGATGATCTTGCACCTCTTTTAAAGAAAGAAATGAGTATTAATGAGTGCAATTCGTTATTGATTAATTAAAAAAATAAATTTGGGCATACGAAAGAATCTTAAAACATTGCCTGCCTACATGCACTGCTATTAACCTCATGCCTGGCTGCCTTATCCGGAGTAGTCCTTGCTCTGCTGCTTGACACCTTGGCAAACCGTAATCTGATCAGCCGACTGCGGTTCTGAGTGGAAAATTCTTGAATCCTAAATATCCCCTGTAATATGAAGTAGCATTGCGATAACTATGATATAGTAATTGACCCCACCGGCCGGGCTTGGCCATGGTACAATGCCCGCCCGATCACATTTCCTGTATGTTCCTTGGAACGCTAAACCAACCACCAAAATTTGGAATTCTTCAAGATTGTGTCCTTGCTGTCAAGAAAGGGTTTCTTCTAAATACTCAGATATCGAGAATTCCAAATATAGTTCCTTGTCCTTGATGTGATTGACGGAAGGGACAGGGAAAAGTATCAATTTGAGAGTGTGCATGCTGATAGGATCGCATATGTATGACTGGGTGCGAGTAAGCCCTGGAATTAGATGGTTTCAACTGGCCGTTTCTCCACCTGCTTCAGCCCCCACGACATGCATCAGAACGACATCCCAGTCAAGGCCTTGATGTATCCGTGTCATGACCCCTTCTTCGACCCTTACACTAGCAACACAGTTGCTTCCTCTAACTGTGTAATACTTGAGCGTTACGGCGCCACCATTATCAAAGAAAGAAAGCTGCCCAGCGTCGGAGAATCTTTTTGAGACCTGTGATCGCCGGGCAATTGCCATAATACCATTTCCGTGGTATACATTCTCTGGAGTATTAACGCACAGGAAGTCCATACATGATGTTACAGGTATTACGCATGACATCCACCATCATACAACATGCGTGCGATATATGAGTTGTCAACACGGTCTCAGCTGTGAAAACTGATTGGAGATACCACTCTGAGAGCTAGATTGGAAAGCACTCGAGCGAAGAGGACACTTAAACATAGGAAAGCGTTACACTGTATCAATTTCCGTAGTAATCATATATCTTGATGTGACCTCCATGAACTAGAAAAGCACTTGTCGTAAACGATCAAAGTCTTCAGTGGTCTGTATTAGCTACTATAGCCTTTTTAGAACTCTAGATACATCCGTGATAGCCGATTCATCGGTTAGCCATAATTGATGACGAGAGGAAGACATGATTACTGTTTCCAAAGTCGAGCTCAAGGAAGCGGACTAGGTGGCCATCTACAGCAGACAGAATCCATGCTTGAGAATCATCCGAAGAAAGTCGGAATTTTCGATGAAAGGTGCCTTGTAGAATGCCTTTGGTTGAAGAGTTATTTGGAAATCATGCCTGGCTTTGGCCATTAAATTTGGGTTTAGAAACGGCCATCTCAGCTAACTGGTTGCACGACGTTATCATATCGACCAGCCGCTACCTCCCTCCTATTCCGTGAAGCCAACACACTTCTGGTACGAGGGAGGAATGGTTTCTGTCTTCAAACCTCGCTTTTTCCATGTGGCAGTGTGACAGTGTTTAACCGCCCCCCCCCCCCCAAAATAGATCACTCTAGACGCATGTCGGGTTATTTGAGGACTCCAAAGCTAGGCTGTTCAGCACTCATTCAGCCTGACTTTAATTAATCAACAGCACATGACTGATTCATCTCCGAGGTAGCTGTGAAAACAGTCAGTATGTCCCATCAAAGCTAAAGCCATCAGTTACAGATATTTCACTCCTCATCGGTTCCTGCTGACACAGCACTGGGCGTGTCGCTGATAACAGCAACTGCCAAGCGACCGGCTCCAGCGAACAATCGGCTTTCTAAGCCGGACAATTGTAATATTGACCCGGCTGTAGGTAGCGATAATTTGCCACAACAGAATATCTCGATATGCGTCAGTTTACAGCCTGCGCGCAGGCAGTTGGCGTACCGGCTTGCTGTCGGGAGCCTTGGCGGTTCCCAAAGTGGACCGGGCCGGGTCTGGCAATGACCAGCCGGTCGCCGCCCGGACCCGCTTTTCAACGCCTATCGATTTCCGGATGGATGCATTCAGCCAATGCTGCCCAGGCAGTCAGGAAACGTCATTTGCACGCGGGTTAATCGAACCCCGCCTATTTTCTGGCCGTGCTCTATCGTATCTCAGCATGTGGGAGAGCGGGGGTGGTTGTGGACTCAAGATACCACATACCGTTACAGTGGAGATAACGCGTTGCCTTGGTGTCCTGGCAGTTACAGCTAACTTTCCTATCTGACTACCGATAACAGTGCGGGGGTTGAGATATGCCAACTCTACCAAGCGCTGAAGGCACGATTCAGCGTGGCTGGAAGGCCATTGGGATGATCGCCAACATCAATAGTAGATATCCATTATAAGAGGATCATCCCGTTCTTGATCAACATGGCTTGCACTGCTAAGTGGTTGATGCATTGGTTCATGTGCAGTACCCAATTGATTTGACCTTTCGCCCAGCATGGCTGATATCAAAACAACAAAAGCGCAGCCGGAGGTCTCCGATATGGCCGAGGCGTATACGGAGAAAGTCGCGGTTTCTGAACACGAATTAGAACTAGAACGCGCCTTGCAGAATTATGTCCCGGACTCTGCGGCTGAGAAAGCACTCGTCCGGAAGATCGACCTTTATATGGTAGCGTACTTCCTTTGCTACCCTGCTGCTTGTTCGGGAAGCAGTATGGAGCCACAGTGTTCACCGTATTAACATTTGGAAAACAGGGGCCAACATTATGGTTCATGTACATTTTGGCGTACATCGACAGGCAGAACATTGTTAGTCATTTGCGCCAACCTCTTGGAGGGCATGGGTGATTGATTGACTGACTTGTTGCAGGGAAATGCCAAGGTCGCGGGCATGGAAGCAGACTTGAAGCTTGACGACTCTCGTAAGTGATTCCACTTTGCGTTGAAAACTGTCAATTTGAACGCAACTAAAATTGCTGTAGAATATGCCATGTTGCTTTCCATCTTCTTCATTGGTTATCTCATCTGCGAAGTCCCCTCCAACATGATGCTCACGCGATCCCGGCCCTCGGTGTATCTACCTGGCATCATGATCGTATGGGGCACAGTCTGCGCCGTCATGTCAGTTGTCAAAAATTACGAAGGAATGCTCGCCCTGCGTTTTTTTCTTGGATGTATCGAGGCCGGATTCTTTCCGGGTGTCCTCTATGTCATGACCTGTTGGTACAAGAAGGCAGAAATCGGTAAGTACCTCAATCTACAGTTGGCGCCAAGGCCCACAAACCGCCCACGTCGGCTCGTGTTAAGTGAAATTGCATCATAGGAAAGCGGTTCTCGATCTTTTACACCGCTTCTGTGTGCTCTGGCGCAGTAAGCGGACTCCTCGCTGGCGCAATCACCGGCAACATGGAAGGTGTCCGAGGAATTCGCGGGTGGCGGTGGCTCTATCTGATTGAGGGCGTCTGCACGGTCGGATTCGCAATCATGTTCAAGTTCATCTTGCTCGACTTCCCAGAGACGACAAAACGCTTCTCATTGGAGGAACGGCAATTAGCTGTCGTCCGCATGATCCACGATCGGCAGACGACGGCAGCCAGACACGGCCAACGCCTCACCCACTGGCAATCCCTGAAGGCAGCTCTGGCCGACCCACGAACCTACATCTTTGTGGTCCTCTTTACGATGGATTTGGGGTCTTGCACAATCTCCTATTTCATCCCCACTATTGTCAAGCAGATGGGCTACACGTCGGTACAGGCCCAGTACATGACCATTCCCATCTGGATGGTTGGTGCGGTTTTCCTAGTTGTCCTTTCTTACACTGCCGACCGGACCAGAGACCGCCGATGGCACATTACAGGATGCATGGGCCTCAGCTTTGTCTGCACCATCGTTTGCGTAACCGTCTCCAACCCAAAGGTGGTTTACGCCATGTTGTGCTTCTACATTGCTGGCCTGTACACCGCACTGCCCCTGATGCTGAACTGGACCTCCGAGGTCATTTCCCTCCCAGCGGAAAAGCGCGCAGTGGTTGTGGCCCTGGTCAACTCTGTCGGCAATCTCTCGGCGGTCTACGGCAGCAGACTTTGGCCCTCGTCGGACGGCCCCCGGTTTGTCAAGGGGTTTGCGACAACGGGCGCCTTCACCGGCTTCGGTGCCCTGCTAGCGGCGTTGATTCCGGTAATATTCACGTACCTGCCGAAGGAAGGTCGCACAAAGGCCGAACGGGACATTCTGGAACGCGAACGAGAACTTGTTGAGAATACTCGAACCCCCGGTGAAGTTTAAAATCGCACGAGTCGAGAGAGCAGAGATGAGAGTCGGTCGGGCGGGGTGGGGGCTCGAATTCCATCCGTCAGCATTGGCAAGGCGAGCACGGCGGGTTCGGGTCAATACGCAATATAAATATATGAAATGCAGCTTTGAGTGGCACCTTGAGTAGAGTCTAGAGCCGTATTTTAGAGAAACAGTGGACATTGCTCATACGTGGAATGCGGCCTTGATTATTGGAGAAGCAGTTGGCCGCTTGTCTGACCGCCGTTACCATTGTGCCCGGCAAATAAAGCCGAGGGTTGTTTGTCGAGGGGGTCCAATCTTTTCGATGGAGGGAACATACCGGGAATACTGGCGCGTTCCCACAGACTTCCCATCTCACCGGAAGGCTTCGTCCTATCAGCCTCTGAAGAAGCAACAGGTGCCGCATTGGCACCACAATTCATCCCCCATGGGTTTTGTGGCTTGGGATTTCGGGATGTGGCTCCTGAATGGGGTCATCGTGCGCTGGGCTTTGAGGCTCAATCTACTGCTAGGCATGCATATCCCGGTTTCGGGACTCCAGAGTAATTTTGCCTAGGATGACGGACCCCTGAGGGAAATGGCGTGCGAAATATCAGCGAAAGGCATTAGCTTCGTTTTCTATCAGGTCGTCTAACCACTTTCGAGTAGCCGCTGCCCACAGCACCCTGACTCGAGAGACAGAGTGAGTTACGCGCACCCTCAAACAAACTGAATCTTCTGCCTTCAGAATTGAGTTTTTTTCCTTCCGCAAACTGCATCCTTGATGAGTTTGTGGGCACGGGGTCTAACGCTGCATTGTACACGTGTAACGGAAAAAAGCAAATTACCTGGCATGGAGCTTGGGCCAGATTAATTGGAGCGCTCACCTCAACCGCGGTTTATGCTTAACAGATCTTATCCTTCTCAGGACAATGTATTGTTACGGATAACGACCGAGGATAGAAGCTTGTTAGTTTATTCTCTGGCCCCCGGCGGCTGGGTCGTGGCTTGAGCCGATTGCTTAGGTGACATGTGCTAACAATGCGAAAACACGCCATCCCAGGAAATTCCCGCCGTTTCATCGGAACAAGCTATGGGGGGTTCGGAACGCGCTACGGGGCATGTGCGAATCCAATCCCATGTTTCCTTGGTGCGGAAATTTACGAGAACCCCCGTGCAGACATTGCAGACGGACCTTGGCAGGCCGTGGCGCACAGCAATGTTACGCTAAGCGCGAACTGCCGCTCGCGAGCTTGCTACTCAATGCCCCGTGACAACTCCTAGCAGCTGGGGGGAGGGCTCCATCAATGGCAGTCTGAAAACTAGTGTAGTGTAAATCCGGCAGCTCCTTACGCGGCCCTACCAGCGGAGACTTCAATCCGTCATTTTCATTGATGGAATTGCTGTCAACGACTGCGACCTTGTTGCTTTTGCTTGTTGCGGTTGGTGCGACCGAAGCTATCACCGCAACCCCGGGACGACGGGGGTAAGGTGGTAGATGAAGGGGTTGCTAAGAGCATCAAATCCCCACGAATCAGTGGGGACACCCCACTGCTTTTCCCATTGACATGTCGGCTCCGGCACGTACAACGTGCTGCGCCGTAGTTATGGAAAGTAGTGTGGGTGGGTTGTAGGTTTTTGCAATATCCTCCGTCAATTGAACAGCTGGGTCCTCGCAGGGCCAAAGGGGTACCGTGAGATGAGGCCCTCATGTGCCGTGCTGTTGGTGGGGGTTCGTCGAAGCTCAGGGGGTGGATGAATAGGAGAAGAAGGACTCCAGGGAGAGGGGCGCAAGCAGCCAAACAAACATATATGATCGACCTCTAGCCGCTGGTAGTTGTCTTGGAACCTTCTTTTCTCTCCAGCGGCTTTCGTCCTCTTGTCTCTCATTAACATCCGACCAACACATTCATTCTTTTGTATCTACATTATTCTTCTCTTCGAAAGCCTCCATCATGCGATCTGCGCTTCTCTCCGTGGCACTGGCTGCCTTCGCCCCTCTGGCTCTCGCCGCCGATGCCGTTAAGGGCTCTGCTGAGGGCTTTGCCAAGGGCACCACCGGTGGTGGTAGCGCCACTCCCGTCTACCCTTCCACCACTGCCGAGCTTGTCTCCTACCTTACCGACTCCTCGGCCCGTGTCATCGTCTTGACCAAGACCTTTGACTTCCGCAACACCGAGGGTACCGCCTCCGAGACGGGCTGCGCCCCGTGGGGAACCGGCTCTGCTTGCCAGACTGCCATCAACAAGGACAACTGGTGCACCAACTACCAGCCCAACGCCCCCAAGGTCTCCGTCAAGTACGTCAGACCCAAAGAACCCATCTCTCTTCAAACTTGCTGACTGGATAACTACAGGTACGACAAGGCCGGCCTGAACCCCATCAAGGTTGCCTCCAACAAGTCCCTCATCGGTCAGGGCTCCAAGGGTGTCATCATTGGCAAGGGAATCCGCATCACCGGCGGCGCCAAGAACATCATCGTCCAGAACGTCCACTTCACCCAGCTGAACCCTCAGTACGTCTGGGGTGGAGATGCCATCACCCTTGATGGCAGCGATCTTGTCTGGATCGACCACGTCAAGACCTCCCTCATCGGCCGCCAGCACATTGTCCTCGGCAACGGCGCCTCCAACCGCGTTACCATTTCCAACTCCGAGATTGACGGCTCTTCCTCCTGGTCCGCTACCTGCGACGGTCACCACTACTGGGGTCTCTACTTCACCGGCAGCAGCGACTTGGTCACCTTCAAGGGGTAAGCCCTATTTGAACTCGAGCTTTATTTTTGCGCGCGGAGTTAACACAGCAACAGTAACTATGTCCATCATACCTCAGGACGTGCGCCTAAGGTCGCCGGAAACACGTACGTACAAACCGCTTGCTTCTAGCATTTTTCTAGATTTTTCTAGAATTATTTCCGTTCCCGTATATGAAGCTATCACGAACCATGGCTAACAACATCCCGCTTTAGTCTCCTCCACGCCGTCAACAACTACTGGTACGACAACACCGGTAAGTTATCATTCACTCCATAAAGCTTTAAGAATATTCCAACTAACTTTGAAAAAGGCCACGCGTTCGAGGCCGACTCTGGTGCCCAGATCGTCGCCGAGGGTATGTGACACCCCTCTTTGCACCTCCCATCCCCTTCGGACTTTTCCCTAACCGTAACTAGGCAACATCTTCCAGAACGTCAAGGCTGCCGCTCAGTCCGGTCTCCCCGGCAAGGTCTTCGCCTCTCCCGACAGCACCACCAACGCCAAGTGCTCCACCAACCTTGGCCATGCTTGCCAGCTCAACGCCTACGGCAGCAGTGGCACGCTTACTGGCTCCGACACCAGCATTCTCGCCAACTTCGCTGGCAAGAACGTTGCTTCTGCTGGCACTTCCAACGATGCCAAGGCCGCTCTTACCAGCGCCGGCATTGGCAAGATCTAAGCTTCATCAGAATTTCTTTTTTCGGGAAATCCAGGGGTTGTTAACTAGGGGTTGAGTCGGGTACACGAGTGACCAACGACAGATTCATGTACATATCTTATACCGTCGAAGACGTAAATATAATGCTTGATGCATATTTCATCGACTGGGTACAACTTATATGACACCTTGCAGCGCGGTCTCACGTTCAGGTCTCCTTGTTGAGACTTTCCCCTCGCAGCCTTTAATACATTGAAGCCCAGTAGGTAGATATGCAGACTATTGACAGTTGCTTGTATATCCCCATTCCCGAGTTTAAACACCCCGTCCTCCTCATACTGACAAGATTCAACGCGGCGGGTGTGAATCATGCAGGGGTCAGCATTTGCGTCAGCCAGAAATGCTGTCAGTAGAACAAGAGGCTTCATAAAGCCGCGGAAGAATTCCGCACCTTTTGTTTCAATGACTTTGTTTCCTGTCTGTAAGATTTCCAAACGGTTGCCTTGTTGCCCATGCCACATTTCATCTCATGTTCTTGATGTCGGACTGCACTTGAACCTATCAATCCCCACTATTTAATCCTTTCGTAACAGATCAGATGATAACTATCCCATCATGAGACAGAGGGATACTTAAGCTTGCCGACTATACATCACACCCTGTAAAAGCACACTCTACAATCACTCTCAACGCACCCTCGTATTCCCGCCGATATCTCAACAGCATTGTTAACAGTATATTTTTTCTTTCTTTTTGGCGTTGAATGCTGTTGTTATGACTTGATCTGTTGTTATCGACGATGTCCCGATAACAGGGCAGTAATGGCAGAGGACCCAGGCCCGGCCAGTAAATGCCGTGCATAAAAAGCCCAGGTATTCGTTGAAGGCGATGCGGCTTTCTGACCGGAGTAATACTTTCGGTTCCTTGGGGAGTCGCTGCGGGAGACCGTGGGCTGCAGACGGGCATGGACTGTATAATGACATAGCACCAATTGCATGGAGGATTATAAACATACTTTAAAAGAGCTGGGAAGAGAATATCAGCTACACGGGCAACAGCCGGTGTCAACAGATCGAGAATGAGCGCTATGTGTGTGACGTCCTGTATCAGCTTAGATGCCCCCTCGCCGGGAATAAATTAGTCGGCTAATATTGCACGACACTTAGCACCACGCCGACTTTCACATTGGTCGATTACTCGGCTGCAGCTGCATCATGCTTCTGGTACCCAAGTTTGTTTACATTGACGATCATCTGCCGTAATAAGGTCTTTGCTGGGTGCGCTCAAAGCTGAAGGATTCATGGCGGACTAGGTGAGATTACAATACCAGGACCTGATGTCAAGATATCTTTAACGCTTCGAGGCAGACTCAAAGGTTGATTCATGACAAGAGCGGCCTATCTGCACATTAAACAACATCGCATCACTATTTGCATGTTCTTCTGCAGCCGAAATGCAACTGGTGCCATATTCAAAGAAGCCCGGCTTGGATTCATAAAAAGGACCATAGCCTAAGCTTGGCGGTCAATAAGCTCTCGTACAAGAGCCAAAATCCTTTCGACGACTCCATGCATCGAACATAAAGTTTCTCCTTCTATTAAATTTGTTATCCCACTAGAATGAATTTTACTGCTGCCCATGGTGGCTTAATATTCAGTAGTCGCGTGCGAGGCTTTGGACGGACGGTGACCTTGCAGCAAGCGGCAAAGAAGGAATCCACTCGGGATCGTGGCGACTGGAGCAAACGTCCTATTTCCAACCAAAAAAGAAAAGAAAAATAAGATAAAAGGGGTAGAGGGGGGATGCCATGTTTCAAAAGCTTCGTGGACATGTAGGCATAAATGTTTTAATGCATTCCAAAATCCAAAAGACATTCAATTTCTTTCCTACAATAGTTCATCATGGGTGGGAAAAAGGCCATGGTTAGCATCCAACCATCTTGTGCTATAAAGCGCATGTTGTCTTTTCCCCTCGTTGGCAACTGTCAATATCCAACATCTTGAAGCGACCTTTTAGACCCTCGAACCATGCATGAGCCACTCCTGAGGAAGCTCAGCGCTTGTTTACCAACTTCCTTGTCGCTTTCTGCAGAAGGAAAACATCGGAAACGGTGCGAGAAGTGGGGTCCCGCCGACCCCAAGGCAAGCCAACGCATCCTTGCCGTGATGTGCTACTCAGGGAGCTCATGGTTGGTTCGGTTTTGTTTGCCATGTGGTCATTTTCCGACCAACATTTGAGTCACAGTCTAGACACTATGTTGTCTTCACAGCAGCGGGGACAGCTCTTACCCTTGTAGGCTCTTGCGTTGTTTGTCGCTCCTAACCGCGCCTTTTCCACCCAAACAAGGTGAAGCTAAGGTTCTGCCCTTTCCCCTCTTCACTTTAATTCTTCCTCCCACAACACCTCTCATCCTACTGCACCAACAGAACGAGACACTAAGACCACGGTCTATCTCAAAAAGTACCATGCCGCAAAAAAAGAACACCACCTTGGACTGGAAATGTCGCAGCTGTAAGCTGACAGCCGAGTCCATCCTTGGCGACCTTGCGAACAAGACCGACTGGAAGGGACTGCACCTTGTCCACGAAAGGTTGTGCCAGGGACTCTCCTCCAATAACGAACCCTTGGGCCTTCCATCTGACTGTCCGGCATGCCGGAAACGAATTGGAAAGACCCGAACACCCCTGGGCCCAATATCAGAGGCCTGGGAGAACCATTGGAGGAAATGCCAAAGTGGCCTCCCGTTGTCTGACACCTTCGGATTGCATGAAATTCGGATCAAGTTTCAAAAAAACCTCCTGCCTTCCATCAATATGAACGCCAATTTCGGTTTTCTGTCGAGAAGAGCTCTTATTCTCGAAGACGCGGATCTCAAGACTCTAGCCCAGGAGCTGAGAGCGGATCCTGTGCATGCTTCATATAGAATTGATGGGCTGGTAATGGAATATCGCAAGGACTTTGCGTGAGTTTCTGCTGGTGTTTGAATAGCCGATATTGCGAGAATACTGACGAAGTCTTTCACAGCAAATACTTCCACGGAGCTATCCCCGTGTCCTTCCATAACCGAACAGCCGACATCCACCCCCGGACCATGATGGCTACGATATTGCGTCTCGAGAGTTTGCGTAAGAGTTCCAACAAGACTGTCACTGATATTGAGCGACAAAGTTGCGGCTTGGCTATAGTAGAGGGTTCATACGGTGCAGGAAATGGCACCATGGTAAGTGCTTCTAATTTGCAACAAGAACATGATGTCAGTGCTTACGTCCTTAAGACACAATACTCTGCTTCTGCGATAGCTCGGAAAGTTTCCTGTGGCCCCGATCCGCATATCCTCCTTCGCAAAGATCTTAAAGACTGGCGAAATGTCGAAAGCAAATTGAAGAGTTGGAAAGAGGAGGGCACGTTTGGTCTGGTAGTTGAGATGGTCTCGTCCAGAGATGGTCAGATTCTTGAACCGATAGAGTGGCAGGTACTTACCGAAACATGTCACAAGTTGGGCATCTATCTTGTCGTGGACGAGACTCAAACTGCAATCAGATCCGGCGCACCATTTGCACATCAACTTGCGCAATACATGGAGGTCTCAAGTATGCGACCGTCGTTCGTCTTGTTCGGCGAGGGTTTGCGCGCATGCGGTCTGGCCGTTTACCCCGACGGAGTCACCATCTCGAAGCTCGGATACGTCGAGCAGGACGTGATGCGAATACTCAAAGACTACCACGACTCGATGTACTCAGAGATGATCAATCATGAAGTGCTGATGGAATCCTGGGCAATCATCCGGACTGCGAAGTGGGATTCATGGACGACTCGAGCGGCGGCGATTGGTGAAAACCTTCGACGCGTATTAAGCGAGGTTATTAAACCAAGCACACAGTCATTTCAATACAACACACAGCCGAGGGGGCTGGGGGCACTGCTGTATATTGATCCAGAGCAGGCAGCTAAGGTTTGTGCCCCAGGTGCAAGTGCACGCATACCGACCATGGGTTGGTTTCCGTTCCTCGACGAATCTATGGAGAACTGGGAAACTGTATGGGCCTTGTTCGGACCTCATCCGGCTTCCCTGGGAGTGCAGTTGCGACAAATCCTGGAACGAGGTTATTTTGACCAACAGCAATGGGAGTGCGTGATCTGCTCAGATACACTGGGAAGCGAGGGATGGGAGAGATGCGACAGATGCAAAGAGTCTATCTGTTCAAGCTGCTTGGAGAACCGGAAGATCATAATCAGATGGCATCGCAAGGGTCTTTGTCTTGGCTGAGACAAAAAGGACATGTCAAATGCCTACGCGGCAGAGTCACGGAGGCGGCGGTGCGGGCAGTGGAACACTGGCGACTTGTGGATGGATGGCCGAGGGTAAGGAAGATAGTTCATTGCCTGGCCGAGGGATGGAGAATAGATACGGCCCTGCAGAGGGGCTAGAATAGCCAGATTAGAATGACAGTCACGATTAGACCCTACGCGACCGTTGACTTGTTTGCTCTGTTCCGCCCACGACCGTGGCACGTAAGAAACACTTAGCGACACGACCCGCGCTTCCAAGGCCGCAAGGCCAGATACGTCCCTTGTGGTCATAACCGGTAATCTGAAGTTGCAAATCTCTCTATATGTTATAAGAAGACTTAGTCAATATGAGTGAGTCAACAGCCACAAGAACCTGGATCAGAGGGTCGATGGATGAGAATTCGGAGTCTTCTTCAATTAGGCTAGACTGTGTTGGCGCTGTTTCACCAATCAGGTTTTGCCTTCTATCAGAAACGGGGATTCTTGGATGGTTTAGTTGGTCGATATCAAACTTAGGGTGGAGATATAGGGGATGTTGTCTCTGATAATTACTGCTCAGCGCCCCCTTTTTTGGAAAAAAATTTCTTAAGAAAAAAACCCGAATGTTAGTGACAACTGCATTACTGCCTCGGCATTGACGGCAAGCCATGGCCAAAATTGTACTAATTTGATGGGCTAACTAGTCCTTGAACTAGAATTCAGTTATTTTGTTTTAATTTAATTATTGTTAGCGAAGCACTGGGTTTCAATTAACTAATTGCAGCCGCGTCCATGCACACTCCGCTCCTGATCGAGTGAATTTTGTGTTGTCAGACCGGTCTCGTGAAGCCTCATACGTGCCACAGGCCTGCCGCCGCATGAGTGCCAACGATGACAGAACTGGCGACTGCTGCAAGTCACTGATGCGCCTTTATGATTTAGACGGCGTAGTATTTTTAAATATTCACTGTCAGATTTTTGGACTCGGCCAAGACTTGATTGATTCATCTCATACAGCTTCTCGTCTTTTCTTTTCAGGATGTAGAGAAGAGAAAGGTTGCCATCCAAGGATTTTACGAAACATCACCGGCGCTTGAGGAACACAGTCATGAGGAAACCCTCGGATATTTATTCTGATACGTCTCGAAAACCTAGGTTTGATGTCTTCTAGTAATAGACACACGCCAGCATGCCTCTCACAATCTTCATGGTGATTACCAGAACCTTTAACGACCGCTCTGTCATCATTCCATGTACTGCTATCTCCACCAACCACTCCATCTCCAGCGCTGCCATCACCCTGTACATTACCACCACCAGCTTAAGAGCTTCCTTTGCCTATACCGATAATGAGAGCTGGATGTTTGGAAGTGAGGGATGATTTGAAGTTGCTTATGGGTCAGTTGGGACCTGCTTGCACCTTCGTATGGCATCCCCGAGACTTGTGACCGGTCTCCCCGCAGTTAGAGCATATCAGGGTACGGCAATCAGCTTTCATGTGACCCTCCTGCTTGCAACGCTTGCAGATGTCCCCGCAGGGGCAGTCATTCTTGACGTGCCCCTCTTCGCCACAGTTGTAGCAGATGATGGGACGAGGGGGCATGTCCGGGCAGTCTCTGACCTTGTGGCCCTCTTTGCCGCAGCATTTGCAAACAGTTGTAGTATTCTTTTTCGGGCAGTCGGCAGCCTTGTGACCCTTTTGCTCACACAATCTGCATTTAATAGTAGTAGACGTCTTCCCGAACTCTTTGGAAAGAGGATTCAGGCGGCAATTGTCAGCCCGATGACCTTTCTTTAGGCAATGTTTGCACATTTTGCATGGCTCGCCTGGGTGAGACCTCCAGCAGATCGAGCAAACGCTGCGGCCATTGCACGTCTTGCGATGCTCAATGGTGTAATCCTGGCCACATTGCTGGCAGAGACGTGGACGGGTGCAGTAAGCAGCTACATGACCAAGCTGGCGGCAGTTTTGGCACTGGATTTTGTCGCAGAACACACGAGTGTGGCCCCCCTCGCCACAATAGTCGCACCGCTTCTTGGCTTGCTTGCACTGTTGATCGGTATGGTCATGCTGGCAGCAAATGCCGCAAGATGGTATCTGGACGAAGTACCCATTCGCTTGAGCGTCCTTCAAGATTGCGTGAAGCTTGGTCGTCTTTGCCGATGCAATCATACCCTGGTTTGCTATGATTATCTCGCATTGCTTGGAGCGAGTCGTGGCGAAGAAATCAATGTTGGGGTCGTCGCAGAAGCCGAGGGAATCGGTTTGGACGTAGTCAACAAACACGCAATCGCTTTCCTTGCCCTGAGATGAGCCCAGCGCGAGCACTTCAATTCTGCGAAGGTCTGTCGATGAGATGCCCAGATCGGCGTGGTCCTCGCGCAACATTCTGCGGTACTCGTCCACTTGAGCTTGGTAGAAGGGAAGAATCAAGAATCGAGCAGGCTTGCCAGAATCCATGCCGACGCCCTTTAGCTTGTCGTTAAGGAGCATTTTGCTGATCTTGTTCAAAACCCATATTGCATGGGTACGATTGGAGAACGAGGTTCCAGATATAGAGGCCAATGAATTCGGGAACTCAATTACAACTTGACTCTGCTGAGTGGCTTGTGACTGTCCAGTAATGCTTGTGATTTCTGAAGCAAAAGCCTTGGCAGAATCTGGCCACAGCCATTCAGGCGTTGAGTTTGCCGAGCGCATCTGATCGAACTAAAGTCAGATGCAAGCCCATGAAAAAACGGGGGAAATGAATGTGGCTTCCTATTGAGGTGGAAGACGAAACTTACATCGTTGGTTGCACCGCTGTCACCAGTACTGCTCTTCAAAGTGGCGTCAGGCTCCATCGTCGAGAACTGGACGGGTCACGTCGGCGTCAACAACTGCTTTTTCAGTAGAGAAATTTCTACCTAGAAAATAAATTGAGAGAGTCAATTTCTGTCATCATTTGCTGTAAACAACAGGGCTGGACCCACGAAGGATTGTCTCGCAGAGCTTGACTGTAAGTGAGTTTCGTGAGGCAATACGCGGAGATGCTTCGTCTGCAAGAGAAATGTCAGACGAAAGGAACTTGCTCGCAAAAAAAGGGGGGGAAATAATAAAGGGAGGGAAAAGGCGGGGGAAACCTTTTGATGATGCGATTGTATTGTAATTGAAAAAAAGTCGTTCTCTCGGGAGGCTTTTTGTAGAGGCTTTTTGTTTGTGGGTAGTATGGGTGAGTATGATAAAGTAGGTGTGTGGCAGGTTGGCAAGTAGCGAAAGACGCGAAAAGCAAATTGGCCAAGCACGTGACTGAACCACTTGTTGATCATCTCACGCAGTACTTCTGGAAGAGGAAGGAAAGAAAACGCGGTCCTATCAAGTTTTATGAGAAAGGGAAGTGTCCTGAGTTCAATGCCTGACGTAGTGATCTGACGTACGCCAAAACAGATGTGGGTTTGCAGTCCTTCATCCATGCGGGACAACCACCGCGAGGCTCAGGAAGCACAATATCGCGGTCATAAAGTCATTGCGTTGCGTCACTTTAATTGGTATTATATAAAAAGAACAGCAACTGAGTTTCAAATCTATACGGATTGTTGTTATTGCGTTGGCACGAAGGTGCATATAAAGAGTCTACGTAGGTGTCGCGAGACAACTTCCTGTGACGAAAGAGGCCCGCCTGTAAACAAAACAACGTTCCAATAGTTTTGGCATGTTATAATAGAGCCAGAACGCAAAAAGTAATTTCTGCCGCAATTGAAAAAGCGATTGTGCAAGCTAATCGTGTGGCCATTAGGCAGTCAACTGCATCTTCAACCAACCCAAACTCCCCCCTGATGACCCCATACATCAACCGTAGAACTTCTCTACCTAGATAACCTTGAATTTCACGAGGGCGAGGTCTACAGCCTGTCATTTTGCTGTGCAGCTCAGTAGTCGCGCGAGAGGCTTTGGATGGATCATGGGCGATCTTGCGGCAGGCATGAGATAACGAATCCATTCAGGGACCGTGGCGACTGCCTCGACGGCTGCGAAGACGACTTATCGTCCGGTATATAAGTCCAATGTTAGTTGGGAGGCCACCTGTAATAGAACATCTCAGCAAGGCCAGGTTGAATTACCTCGAAATCGGTAGAGTCCCACACCTTACACCATTTTTTGACATTGTCCTCTTGGAGAAAGCAGCAAGGACGTTGGCCGGCGGGGTCATAGCGAACGGCGAAAGCCGGTTTGGTCTTGCCAACCAACACAAAACACTGAAAATCTTAATCGGCATCATCCCGCTTAATAAAAGGACCGAAAAAGAAAGTACAGTTGGTCAAAAATCAGATCACTAGCTTGGGAGCAATGTAGAAAATAGGGTGGAAACCCAAGATGGGGGTGATGTCCTGTGTCTTCGCAATGGGATGGCTGGACTTTACGATCGTTTGCGGGAGGCAGTTTCACCTTTAATGCGACCGAAGAATGTGTTGATGCAAGCCTTGAGGACTGGTTTGCATCGTTCAATCAGGCTATCGGTGTAGCCGTAATAGTAGGGGAGGATTGCTCGGCCATCTGGCTCTTCGATGGAAGTTTGGAAGTCGAAAACTCGTGAATTGGGGCTATCTTGGCGGTTGGTGACCTGCTCATGGCAGATCTAATGAGATGGTTTGGGGAAAAGTGCAAAATAGGTGTACTCTGTAGGAGAGATGCGTGTTAAATAAGAACAGTAAAAAGAAGAAAAGAAAAGTCTTGGAAAACCTCGGGCGGAGACAACTTACATGGTGAAGTGGAATAGATGGATGGATGCATGCATGTAGAACACCACAACACACCCAACCGCTGCCACGCACCCTAGGTTCCGCTACCATAGAGCCTAATAATTCATAAAAAGTATTCTGAATAGGCCTAATCAGGTCTATTTTGATCAGATACTCATATTTTCTGCGGGGGAAGGACCGAACGATTGTCTTACTGCTCAGTGATCGCCTCCGCTACTTCCGCGCGCGTGAGTGAGGCGGAGATATTTTAGAGAAATCAAAGAATGGAGTAGGAGTGGAAGGAAGACCCTAGTAAATGCTAGATATTGATTGCCTTTAGTTAATTCGCTTGCCTATTTGGGCAAAAGCCTCACTTCACCTTGGCCATAGATGGGGCCGCACTTGCCTTTCCTGCCGAGTTACCAAATTTCCTGCACCCTTTCTCTACGGTATCCCCCTCGCCGACTTCCCTCCAACCTCCCTTAAGCCATCAAGTCTCAACGTCCTTTCAGCCCTCTCTTCAATCACTTCGGATTCAGAATCCGGGGCGTAAATATCTTGCCCGAGCATGTCCCTGTCTGGGTGCGAAATTCAGACATGGCTACCGGAGAGAAATCTCCTGCGGGTGCATCTATCGGATTTAACGACGAGAACTTCGAGTCGTCAGAAGACAAGCCTCAATATCAAATAATCAGGACGCAGTTACAGTACATCCAGGCAGAGGTATCCAAGTTTCTACCTAATGTCCAGCCAGATCCAGAGATTCAAGCTCATCTTTGATGATGCCCAAAAGATGATCGAGGAAAATGGCTCTGTTAGCAGACCTCAGGCGGCATGACTGAAGGGCAATCCTCCTTTGAATACTGCAACCAGTTTTGTATCGGACCCAGATTATTTTATCGACAATGTCAGTGATACACTTGGCTTTTTCAGGTGCAGTCTGGCCATCGATCATTTTTGGGTTTGTCCCGCAGTACCGTCTCACACTGGATCACCTCATCAGAATCCCATATGGATTAACGATCCAGACTGAGACGACAGGCAATACGCCTGAGTTGTTCCTCAGTTTCACGCGGGAGCGTGCCGTGAGGTCGAGTTGGAACCGTGCTGTGTAATTGGCGAATAGTTCATCATCTACTCGCCATTCTCTGCTATTCACCGTTCGAACAGGTCCCTCCACCGAATCTTATTCGTACCTCTCTGCACCTCATCCGGCTGAGTTGGCAACAATTCGCATTCTCTCGAATTCTCAAGACGTCACTGTCTCTCAAACCTCAAGCAAACCCCAGGATTCAGACTTGGTTCAAGACCAGGCTCCCGGCCCAGCTGCAGGTTCGGATAGGCAGTCCAGGTGTTGAATTACTCAGCCATAATACGGTCAGTCGGTCAGGCCTCGGGAAGAGGCAGCATTCGGGCCCGGATATTCTACCTCTGGGCTGCCAACGACGGCATCTTCTACTGCTGCTTCCGCTGCCAACCGTTCTCTTCTTCTCTTGAACACACGCGAATACAGACCAGTTTGCGCATTGCTTTTACGTTGATTACCACCCGTATGGATATCCTGTGATACCAACACTGATCAGTGGTTAGTTTCACAGCACCCACTACGATTCGTGGTCAGTTTCACTGCTACCACCATGATACCACAGATCAGCAAGGTTCAACAGAAGAGACACCGCTATCGATTCCCCCTATCCAATCTGATTGGCTCAGGCAGAATCGACACTACCGTGCTAAAAAAGCTATCACGACTTCCATTTAGTCCGTTCCACCCGGCCTGCCTAAGAATCTCGCGATACCTTTGAATCTCCAGAAGGAACGAGTCACCAGAGTCCAACTAGCTACAGAGCGTCAATCACGCAGTTATTCTCCCTTTTCGTCTTCACCTTCTCTGCCTTCTTCTTCTTCCTACCTTTCTCGCGGTAGTAAATTCTCCACTTTTGCCGCCTACGGGATCTCACCGCCGAAACGGGGGTTGTTTGCCTACTTCCACGTACCTCCACAGCAAACGCCAGCAAACGCTCGATTCCGCCAGCTTCCACAGCAACTGTCAACAAACGCGGGTTTACCGCTTGTAGTTACGCGGCCTCGCCATTTGTGCCTAAGGAATTACACGGGGCCGCCGGCAGCTCTATTCCGTTCCTTCTCCTTCTACTTCATCTTCCATTTCTACTTCTTCGACGTCAACTTCATCCCCTACTCAACTTCCTACTTCCACTTCGGTCTTCCACATCTTCACAAGATCTGCCTCCACATCTACGCAAAACATCTTCCAGACAACCAGCGGTAATTCGCCTAACGAACGTACACGTCTCTAATGTTGCCGCCGAGGAGAAACACCCGTGTTCGAGGTGTCGTCAGCCTGCCTGTCTGTGAGATCCAACACGTGAATGTGAGGATGTCAAGACGGTCTCTTCTTCCTCCTCTTCACTGCCCAACAACGGCCTGGCTTTCCAGATTCCAACTGCCCTCTAGATCTACGTTGAACAGTCAACCAGGGACAAGTTCGTCAAGTTCTGTCCAACAGCCAGCCATACAGAAGAACAGATCGGATCTGCCATCAGATTCTTCGCTGAGAGCTACAGGAGCAGGATCCTCATGAGTATCGAGCTCTAGCAGGAGGCCCAAATATCCCTTGAAGAGTGGCCTGAACACACCTTTACGGCAGCCTCAACATACATCATCAAGTACTTCCGAGACTACCTCCTCAGCAACGGCGCCTGTATCACCTCAGACGGCGGCGGTATTGGCAAGCACATCCATAAGGCTATACACAACGACTTCCATCAATGGACTAATGCGAAAATTAAAGGAGTCGCTACGAGGAATGAAACATTCAAGCAACATATTGCCAACCCAGACTTTCTTGACAACATACGAATTCTATCAACAACGGTGGCAGAGCTTCTTACTAGCCGTCGGCAGCCAGCTATTCTACCTAATATTCCATCAACTGTCCCACCACCTGTCACTTGGGCAGTCCAACTAACTGCTCCACCACCCACTTCCACAGTTCCACCGCCTGTCCCATAGATCCCACCAACCATCAACAAACTGCTGTTTTAACTATCGAACCAACTGTCCTTCCGACCACTCTTCCAACAATCACTCAGAATATTCTGACACTATACGGATGGAAGGTTGGGTTACGTGTGGTTGACAGTACCAACTATGGAACGACATTGACAGCAGTGGTGGAATGTGGTCAGCATGGTTATTCTTTTGATTTCTACTGCAATTAACGATTTTACGTCAATTACCGATTTTCCTACTTTATAAGATGATACGCCGTATTCTGGCAGCGCTGGCACAAAGCAGAAGACTGCCAGTGTTGGATTACTCAGCCAGAATACGGCCACGGTGGAAGCGGCAGCTGCAACGCAGAAATTCCCCGTGGGTGGGCCATATGCTCTTGGCCCAGACGACGTTTCAAACAACGAAGCAGAGCAACGTTGTTTCTACGTGTTACCCGATGTTCGCGAACTTGATATATCAACCAACGAAGGACGACTAGCATGGCAAAATGCAATAGTCAAAGATCTTGTCGACGTATCGAGACATCAGAGCAGACGCACGGTATGCAATCGGGACCCACAGCTTAGTCGATTCAACCCAGGCCAAAAAGCAGCCATTGAGATGCTTTCTGATGCCGATATGGATGGATCAGTCAGAGCTCTGTCCAGTGACATAAAATCAACCCGTACGGATTTTGGATTGGCCGGTGGGATGATCGACTGTGCACCCGAGTGTCTTGGACCTCCCATTCAACTTCTACTGGACTACCTGATGCGCAACGCCTCTCCAACCGCCGACGACTCAGAGACTCTGAGATACCAGTCATGTTTTATTACTACTTCATTCCAAGTCCCATTGATGCCGCATCAATTCACAGGCATAATATGGATATGCATGCGCGTCTTGGAGTCACTGCCGAAGTTCCGGTAGGATTACCTGGCCAGAATACGGGCAGGCGGTCAACAGTAGCCTCCGGGCTGCCAGCAACTATGTCTTAACTATTGCTTCTACTGCTGCCAACATCCTACTTTCTCTTTCATACGCCGATTTACAGCTTCTGAATATAACATATTGATATTCAGCGAGCTGTTGATCCGTACGGATATCTCTGTGATACCAACAGGTCCTCCTTGGACAAGATGCCGTGCAGCGCAAGAAAGCGCAGCTGCGTTTTGGGGCCAAATCTCGAGGTCACCCAGCAATGGGTGATCAAGATTAAGCGGTCATGTCCCGATTGTATCATCATCACGCACTTTGGAATGTCATCCTCAAGAGTCTGTGTAGTTGATCGGCAAAATTGGACGCGAGAGACGTGGCAAAAGGCTCTCAGATGGGTATCGATGGGGACCACCAGCGAATACGGCCAAGACCCACGGGGAGTCATCAGTGTCGCGACCTATGCTGTGTGGTCGAGAAGAACCGTCAAAAAGTGGAGCAGATGGTCGATAGCGAGTCCAAACAAGTATATGTGTCACTATTTTCTCAGTAGGGCTGGGATTAGAGGTCATGATCGCGGATGAGGCACACAGAATCAAAAACACCAAGACGACATGTTCTGGTCAAAGCCAATTCTTTCCTCGGAATCACAGGTACGTCTCATGTTATTGAGTTTGGTGTAAGTTTCGTCAGTAGTTTAAACGTTCACGGCCAACATTCTAACGTTTCTTTTAGGACTCCATCGGCATCATGAGGGGTATATGGAACACCCGGCACCACCAATTTTCTAGACACGACAATGAAGCCCTATCCTATTCCAATATCGCGGCCTCGGCCATTCTGTGGGAGCCTACAAGGCGTCAAAGTCGAGGATCCGTGAAGCGTCGTTGAACTTAGCATTTCTACATCGACTGATCAAAGCTTTGTTCTACACCCCATAATTCTTCAAGGACCCTTACCGTCCAAGGGGAATGCCCCTGAATCTTCGAAATTACACATCTTCACTTCAGCTGTTATCCTCAGAAGATCATCAAGTTCCATTCTCTATTATGACGAGAACAACGAGCAACCCTTGAGCTTGAGATCCGTCGTACCTCGTATCCACCCAATGTCGGTAGAGACTAGTATCATGAATCAGGATTTCTCAGCGGAAGCAATTCAGGGTTGAAATTTGATTAACTTATATAAACTAGGTGGGCTGCCGGGGCAAAATAGTAAGCAGCAGCCCCACGCCGCCTTGCGACAACCAGTCTTGACGATTCGGCCAGGTCGGCAGTCCCGCGTACTCAATTTCAACACTTCAAGTAAGTATCCTCAATTATTTACAATTCGGCTGTGATCGAAGAAATGGTATCATTAACATCTAATAGAAGGGAATGTGCTCAAATAGTTCATGAATGGTCCAAGGAGAGACTCGGGATGTCTAGCCATCCGCCGTCGATGATAAAACCATATCGACTGCTGAAAATTGTGGCCTCGAGCTTGCCTGCATATGAGATCAGCAAATTACTAGAAGAAGTCAGGTTTGAAACCACAGCTGATTGCGCCCTCAAGAAGAGAAAGGCTGTTGTCACCTTGACACAGCTGTCGGGGATGTGTAGGCAGGAATTTGATCCCGAACCTGTGACGGTATACGAACATTCTCCAGGGAAGTCCCATGTTCCTGGAGGTCATATTCAACGTTGTCAGAGATTTACTGTCCGGCCGACTTAAACAGTCACATCTTGGAAAGGTTGAAGAATGACGCCAAGATGCTGGTTTGTATGGAGGACCAGTGGCTATGCTTCGTTCTGGAGCTCGTTTTGCAAACCCTCCTTATTCAAACCGCCACTCGATATAAAAATGTCCGGCCCTCCACTAGGGTGGAAGTCTCACAGAGGTTCCGCAGAATCGACAAAGGCGCTATTCGGATTCTCAGCCAACCATGCAAATGTGGCAAAGAGGGCGTCGACCTATACGGTCCTTGCCATATTGTATTATTTGCGGAGCCCGCGACAAGCTGCTCTATTGAAGACCGGATTTTAGCTCGAGTCTGTTGGGTAAGCTTCAATTACCCACTAACGCATGTTGTGGCTGCTAACAGAATAATAATAAACAGTCCAACTGTTGGGTTACTCAGCCAGAATACAGGGAGCTGGCCAGCAGCAGCAGCCGGCCGCGGCAACGGCCGCGGCAGCGGAACCCGGAGATCCAACCTCCGGGCTGCCAACAACGATATCTCCACTACTGCTGCTGCTGCCAACCTACCTACTTTCTTCTTCTACAGAGATATACAACCACCAGAATACAGTACCAGTTTTGACCTTTCGTTACCATCGTTGCTTACGCACGGTTACCTCCGGTACGGGTAACCTGTGATTCCAATACCAACCCTACTCACACAATCAAAGCAAAGCGAATATCGACAGCCAATACGTTCCATCAGTATCAACACAGCAGGCAACTTCAAAAACGGACTGGTAACATGGAATCCCGCTTTGAGGCTTCCCAGATCTCATCGTTGCTTGCCTTATGCTCGTTCTTTGAGTCGGAACTTGCAAAGGAGGCACAGAAGCCGTTTACGGAATCTGTCAACTCCAAGACAGTATTTGCAACTTTTATGTCTCTAAGCACAGCAAAAAGGGCAGCAAGTCCGCATATCGCCTCAGTGTCAAAGAGGGTACACTCTACGCCCGGCACTAAACACATCGAGAACGATCCACAGGAACGCAACCCCGCCGAAGCTTCGAGGTCAAGATCAGACGGTGCGAACAAGTCCAGTCCATCGCCAAACAGTTCTCTGTTGTCAACCTCACTCCAAATACGATGCGATTGTTTCCCGATGAAGACTTTTTCAGGATTAGAACCTACAAATCCTCCCAAGCCAACTACCGCAACCTGTTGCCGCATGAGAAACTGTTCTTCTCACCCGAGAGAGACAGCAAGAAGGTCCTACATCCTGAGCAAGACTATGTTCACTCGAGATCTTATTATAAATAGCAAAGCTGTTCGGCATCATGCCTTTGAATGTGCGATCAACTTCAGAAACGCAACCAGCATCTTGCCTGTGGTAGTGACGCTATCCGCATCGCCTACTACAACGGCCTGCACAACTGGCTGGACAGGCGCGGCGTTATGCTGGCCACCTGGCTATCCTGGGAGCATGCATCCGGGCTCTACACCAGGCCTGAGTGCGCCGGGCGCATCAGCACCGCGGCTGCTCAATATCAGTATCGTCATTTGTGACAAGAAAGAGCACATTGAGGGCATAAGAGATTTGTAGGGAAAAGTGTCTTGTATTCTCTGTAAGTGAAATAGAGACAAAAGGAGGAATGCCGTGAGCTGGTCACATGCAGGCGCACTGGATATGTGCAGCGCCAACTGGTGTAGCTAGAGAAATTCTTAGCAGAACTAAGCTATCGTGGCATCATCAGTATCGTTGGCGTCATTACTGTTATACGTGAGGTTTGAGAGACAATAGAATAATCGCTAAAGTTATACAATATATACTAAATCGACTTATTTACGAAAACAAAGACATGACCAGCAATGACACGAAGACTCTACTTGCTATTTAGGTGGGCGAGTTGTTGGTCTTGTCTCCGCGAACCAGAACTGCGATCGTCGAACCTTCTCTGACCCTGAATTCCTCTTGGCCGCCGACATTTAGTATGGCGGAAATTGCATACGAGTGTGCTGTCAAAGATATGAACTGGCTAGGATCCGTCGAAAAAATCTCCTCCAAGACGATTTGTTTCCTCGCGACATGCTCTTCAGTGGTTTCAAATCTGTCAGCTTTCCAGAGCTGGTCCTCCTCAGTGAAATCCGACTCGAAGATGTAACTAGGATATGCGCCCTTAATCCACGTTTTTGAACTTCGTTTGTCGCACGTGTGATCAGTCATACGCTCCCTCAATCCTTCCTTTATCAGAGGTCGAAATTCTTTGCCCCTCTGCTTGACCAGCTCACCAAAGACAAGTCTACTCGTCTCAAGGCATCGACGTAGAGGGCTTGTATAGAATGACTCTGGAAAGGGGATTTTCTTGTTCGTCGTGGCTTCCGCCCAAAACCTGCCCAGTTCTTCCGCCTGACGGATGCCTACATCGACGAGCGCGGCGTCAAGCCATGTGACGACACCGTCGCCATCTAAATGTGACCAGTATCTCTGCCATTCCTTAGTGGTTGAATCTCAATCATAGATTTGCTACTCACATCCCACTCAGCCGTCCCAACCTTGGCTGCTTGAACGTTGTGGAACCCAAGCCCGTGTCTCGTCAAGTAGAGCACCTTGTATTCCACACCGTCCGAACTCTCAGCGTTCAAACGATTGACATAGGTAGTAAAACGCTCCCATGGCTTTGCGTCAACGTCATCAGCCGCATCACCAAACTTCTTATCAAGTAGCCCAAGGCTGGGCTGTGTGGTCGCTTTACCGCCGGGGCTGTCATCGGCAATCTTGTAATAGTCCACGAAATACTCTGGAATAATCGTAAACTTGTAGCGACAGACGGGGTTATTGACTGCGGCCATTTTGATCGTTTCTAGCAGTGTGGGGAAGATGGTTTGCGGGAGCATCCAGCCAGAGAACAACGGTTGATGATGAGGTGAAAGAGATCAGAGTGAGGGATGTAGGGGTCAGCTCGACTGAGACCCACGTGCGTCATGTGCCGGTGAAATGTAGTAATAAGAAAGTTGAACACCCGCATACCACTTCGCCCTAATCTCTTACGCCGTTTTGGGATCCGGTCTTACCCCGCGACTGACGTCGACACTTAATCTCTCAAGCCCCGAAGTCCGAAACGAGACTTAGTTCAACGCTATAAGAGTTCGGGTCTCATTTCTGGTCTCAGCAAAGAAATATTCTAAAAAATTTGAGGCTTCCAGAAAGACTCAGAATGCGACCTTTTTGTTGGCAAATGCTAGACACAATGAAAAGAGGTAGCCAGCGACACACTCACACCGGTGCCGGCCCCTTTCTACCCCGCTTTATCTTGAGTGATGGCGGCGGTATTTAAAAGGCACATACGCCCGTGGGCGAAAAATCAATACTCGAAGACCTCGCAACTACACGTACTTATCTCACCATATTAATCAGAGGCTAGTAAAGCATAAAAATGGATAGGCAAGACACATATGACGTTCTGATTCTCTTTATATTTCCTTATATGTTGGTCAGATCTTCCCTCATGCTCTGATACTGCAATAGAAGATGAACAAACCAACAGAAAGCTGCAAGAATAAAAATTGCGTACAAAAATAAATAAATAAAAACCACTCGCTGCAGATCTAGCTACTAGTTATTCGAATCGCTGAAGCCACTTATCTGCTTTGTTCCACTCTTCAACTATACGTTTCTGTCTTTCCTCGCTACGAACGTGGAATCCAACGTTGAAGGCTTTAGGTCCCGTGAGAATCGCATCTTTGAAAGCCGTCTGTACGGAAGTGTTCGGAATTCCGTCTCTAGGGGCGATTTCGAAATACCATAGAAGCTTCGACATGGTCATTAACATGCTGTTCTCGGCCATTCGTTGACCCGCGCAGATTCTTCTTCCTGCCCCAAAGCCGTAAGTCTGCCTGCGTGATTGATCCGAGGCTGCTTGCTTGAGTTTCTCGTCACTTCCACTGAGACCCAAGGCATTTTCCAGGAATCGCTCTGGTTTAAAGGAGTCCGGATCTTCGTACTCATCTGGGTCATGACTGATCGCCCAGATGTTCATGAGAATGGTTGTGTTGGCGGGAATATGATAGCCCTGGTAAACATCATCTTGAGTTGTCGCATGTGGAATCGCCAATGGAAAGCCAGGGCGCCACCGCAGGGTCTTCCATATGTATTAGAATTATGCTGAGCCCTGAACAATATAAAGAAGTGGTTACTTACCTCAAGAAAGCAAGCCTTTATGTAAGGCAGCGATTCCCATTTCAACTTTTCAGGACGAACACCATCCTCGCCAAAAGCCGCATCAACCTCTGCCTGGGCTCTCTTCTGGGCATCGGGATATGCAGCCATAGCGAGCACGAAAGTCTCGAAAGCACCAGCTGTAGTATCCGACCCACCTTCCATAAGAAAGCCAGCGATGTACTCCAACTCGACATCGCTGTAGTCGTTCTTTTCATTGTTGCGCAAGAGGCCAGCCACGAAGCTGTCCTCGCCCTTTCCCTGCTTAGTCCGCACTTTCGCATCCTCAAACAAATCGTGATACAGCCCATTTTGCCTGTTCTTAAGCGCACTAGCTCTCTGTTTCCACCCCCGCCATGGTGTCATGAAATCTGGCACATATCGCAAGAACGGGAACACGTCATAAGGCGGGACAGCTCCCTGATCCAACATCCCCGCCCACTCCGCTTGGCAAGCGAAAAACTGCTTGATCTTTCCTTCATCACCAAAGTCCTTGCCCCGAGTACCGAAAACACTCGACATAATGATAGCTCCGAAATACCTCAGTATATGCTCATGATACCTCTCTGGCTCGGATAGCAAATCGTACATCATCTGATCAGACTCTGCATTCTGCAGTGGTATCAACTTGTCGACCTCTTCGTCCTTTAGGAAATCTGTAATCGTCTTCCTCGCTTTTCGCCATTTAGGGCCGTATGGCATGAAGACGAGATGGATATCGCCCGGCGGCGGTACTACGTACTCGACGATAGGCACGTAAGGCCGGGACGAGTAGACTGCGCCACGCTGATCCAGGAGGTCTCGGGCAGATTTCCAGGTGTTAAGAATGACTGCTTTGTTGTTGGGTCCGAGGTGCAGGCCAATAAGGCCATGAGATCCGTAGGTGCGGCTCCATTCAGCAAACTTGAGGAAGGACTTGGTTAGGGGGATTTGATGAAGGTTGCCTAGGAAAGGTATGGTTGCGGGGCCGGGAGGGAAATTGAGATGAGATTTAGAGGGACGGAAGAGATTGCGGATACACAAGTATACGAGTAAGGATATCGCAACTCCTAAGGAGAGGGCTTGGTAGGCCATGCTGCCAGTTGATAATTTGTCGGGTTGCATGAACATTTCAGAACAACACAGCAACTGACTTCAGTTATATGAGCGCCGTGCTGAACAAAAATCTCGATGCTCAGATAGAGCTGCGGGCGCTTACAGGTAATACAGATGCCTCTATTGGCCGAGGCAGGTTGCGCTGACTAACGACACATACTTGTGTAAGACATTTCATACTTTTCACCAGGTCCGATGCAATTGATTGCTGGAAAATAGTATTCCGCGCGGGGGAGGTTTCTTTCGATGACAGTATGCTAATTGCTGTCTGATTACTTGTATATTTAGCCGGGGGAGAAAAGCGGGATCACACCGGTATGGTTTAGTATATAGAGAAACACCTGCTGGTTTCACCCATGCCTCATCCCATCCACGCCTTCTCTCGGCAGAAGAGCTATCGCCGTCGTTTGAGAGCAGTTTAACCAATTCAGACGTGAAACATAGAGCATCGCAAGTATGTGTTCTGATAGCGATCGATACGCTGGAAATCCAGTCCGCCATGCTGCTTAAAAGTATTGTCAATGTACAGTTTAGTGTCTCGAATGCTTGATGCTCGTAGGAAGACGTATTGGATAATCAACATAATAAAGAGCCGTTCAATCAAACATTGTTTGGATCCTAACCCACAGGAAGGTAGCGTCTAATGACAGGGAGATACTGTGCAGCTACATAGTTCAGAAAGGCGGCGGAAATATGCCCTCCAGGCAAATCGTTCGACAGTGACAGAGTGCCGAAAGGGAGGATCCCAGTGCAATGGGGTGACTATAATCAATCTTCCACCTCTCTGGGCCATATTTTTGTTTAATCCCCTTGCCGAACCTCGCCTCTAGACGGTGAACCGTTACCGCTATGGCAGGGGATGGCAGGGGGCAGAACCCCGCCCGGCAATGGTAGCCATTACCAACTGCAGGAGGCACGGGGAATGCAGCTGAGCTGTTTCCTCTTTGCGACAGTCCACCGATTCAATGATACTGTGGGACCTTGTTGCTGATGGGGCTTGAGAGCCAACAGGATGTTCATCCAATTTTGGTTGGGTCAATTGCTACTTTTTCGCGGCCTGATACTACTCTGACATATATATGATGGTGTACAAGGCCATTGGCCTGCATTTGCCTTATCCCAAATTGGCTCTAGACGAAGGGGTTCAATGAAATCACTGAAGACTTTTCACTTCAACACCGGAGGTGTCCATTTGCCGGCATGCTCCATAACTCTTACCTGCATAGATAATTGAGCATTTATTTAACTCGCCCACTGGCATTTGCATTTCATTTCCGTCAACCTTCATCGCGGCGGGACATGGTGCTTGATCTTTGATATTAGACATCCACTCCCTGCCCAAGCTTTACCAGTATGAAGATCTCCTCAATCGTCTCAAAAGCCATCTTGGCTTCGGTCGCCCTCGATGCTCCTAAAATACAGCCGAGCGATGACCTTGCGGCAAACGAGGCCCTGTTCGCCGACCTCACAGCGAGCATTAAGGCCGGCGTGCTTGCCTCTTTGGACGAGCGCGAGGCCAGCTTGCGCAAACGCGGCCAGACTGCCACCTGCACGGCTAAGAGTATTTCTTTCCGTCGCGAATAGTGAGGCATTTCGAACTTCTTAACGCGCTTGGCCAACTAACTGATGCTGTGCAGCGGCTCACTGTCTAAAAGTGAGAGACTTGCATATGTGAACGCGGTTAAGTGCCTTCAGCGCCTACCGCCTCAGACTCCGGCCAACGTCTCCTCGGGCGCCAGGTCAAGAGTAAGCGGTGAACACCCTCAATGCGGACCAATCAGATCTTAACGCTATTTTCATGTTCGTAGTTCGACGATTTTACTGTGACGCACATTCAACAGACAATGACAATCCACTACACCGGGAATTTTATGCCGTGGCATCGCTGGTTCGTCCATCTATACGAGAAGGCGTTGCGCGAAGAGTGTGGATACACTGGCTACCAGCCGGTAAGCACAACGAGTGAAATGAAATACGAAGTTATTATACTAATTGAGGTTGTGAATCAGTATTGGGACTGGCCAAAGTATGCCTCCGCGCCCGAGAAGTCGCCCATTTTCAACGGTGATCCTTACAGTCTCGGCGGAAACGGGGAATATGTACCCCACGATGGGCCGGTTATTGTGCCACCTGCAGGGGTTGGAGGATCAAACATCCAACTCCCTGCTGGTGTCGGTGGAGGCTTCGTGACTACGGGCCCGTTTGCGAACATGACCGTCCACCTCGGCCCCGTTGGTGGTCTCGAGGGTACTACTCCCGGCCCAGACGGTGGGCTTGGCTACAACCCGCGTGGACTGAAGAGGGATGTCGGCCCTGCTATGAACGAAAGATATGCAAACTACACAACCGTCTTGAGTAAGTCCCATATTGCCACTGTTTCCAAAATTGCCGCTCACCAGTTCGATATAGATTTACTGCTTAAACCAAATATCTCTGAATACAGACTGCTTAGTGAGGGTGTTCCATATACCCCTGAAATTGGGCCACATGGAGGCATTCATGTGAGTAACACACTGGACAACTCTATACCACGTTTCGGAAATGACTGACAGAATTTTCTTAGTATGCAATCTCTGGTGATCCAGGCAAGTGGTGATAAATTAGGAAACGATTCAAATAGCTAACCGGTTTTCTTTTGGAAATCTAGGCGCGGACCTTTTTACATCACCAGGAGACCCTGCGTTCTGGGTTCACCACGGAATGATGGACCGATTGTGGACACTCTGGTATGCGAATCTATGTTTTCTTCTCCAGAGATCAACCCCGTTATTGAAGTGCAGCATCTGACTATTGGCAATCAAGGCAAGCGATTGACCCCGTGAAGCGCCACAAGGACCTCAACGGGGGCGACTATGGTCATGTTACTTGGGCTAATAGCCCGGCGTCGGATAAAACCCAGCTTACTGACGTCATTGAAATGGGATATACTGGTCCTTCTATCAAGATCGAAGATGTTATGGATACCTTATCAGGGCCGTTTTGCTACTTCTATCTCTGAGACTTCGTCAACACGATAATGCATTATCTCCATGGATATTCAATGGTATTATTAGTCTTATCAGTTCTTATTCGAGGTTTTACATGTGTGAAGACACTCTCATAACCCCACACATAGTTCAACAAGTATCAGACTCATCCCGAAGCTTGACTCGAACTCTCATGTTGTCAACAGGACGCGCGGTAACTTGTCTCGTCTTAATCGTTCATTAGCATTGTATAGTTCAAAGCAGGGACTATTAAATAGCAAACTTACGTTGTAAAGATGAGTGTTGGACCGGTGTTGTCCCTTTTCGTTGATAATGGGCTTTCCATGCGTGTCTAGTGTAGCCACTCCCAAGCCAACCTTCTCGAAGTCATACTTTCCAACAACGCTGGCAAGAATGACTCTAGCTTCAATGTTGGCCAGTTCTTGTCCGATACAATTCCTGGGTCCTCTCTCGAAGGGTCTCCATGCAGCAGCAGGAATTGAATGCTCGCCAGCCTTGTCAATACCTGACTTTTCGTCATCGTTTGTCGACATAGATGTATCGCTGTTTCCTAGCCATCTCTCTGGAACGAAGTCATCCTTTGTACTTCCATAGACGTCGGGGTCCCGTTGAATTAATGTGGCGCAGTTGTACAGAACCATTCCATCGACACACAAGCTGCTGTTGTCGGGCAGTTGAAGGTGAAAGTTGGCACCTGGAGGGCAGAGACGTGCGGTTCCGGCTGGTGGATACAAACGCAGAATCTCCTTGATGACTGCGGAGGTGTATGTCATCTTTTGGGTGATTTCTTCGCCCCTGGAAAGCAGAGCTTTGCGGATGGCTTCAGGGCTCAGATCAGAACCAAAGAGACTCTCCAGCTCAGCACGAAGAGTCTTCATCGCACGGGGAGTCCGGGAGAGCTCGTAAAATGCCCATTGTAAGAGAATGCTGGTAGTGTCGTGTCCTGCGAACATGAAGGTTTTCAGCTGGTCTTTTGTGCTGTCGATGAGGTCCTGGGTCAAGACCTGTGTATCTCTAAGGCTCAGTGCGAGGATACTGCGGCTCGGCATGCCCTTTTGCTGCTTAACATCGTCAAATTTTCGCCGAATGAGGTCCGTCAAGAAGTCATTGAGAGCTTTCGAAAGCTTTCTCCGGCGCCAGCTCAATCGCGGATCCTCCCACCACTTTAGAATACCAGTGCCTTCTTTATACGACGAGAGAAACTCTTTGTAGCTCTTAATGAATTCTCCCTGTTGGTTTTCCGGAAGCTGAGCGCCGAGGTCCACGTCCATGGTTACAGCGCCTACGTGTGCATGTAAGCGGTTAAGTTACAATATACCACAGACAGGGAAAACGGACCAATGATGTCGAAAGTAAGATTGGTGCACAATGGCTCCAGCTCAAACTCCTCGCCAGTGCTGGCCAGTGTATCCAACTTGGAGATAAAAGTCTGTGTCTTCTCCAAAATCACAGGCATCAAACTCATGAGATGTTGGGGGGCAAAACCAGGGTTGAAGTGTTTTCTCATGTCTTTCCATCCAGAACCCTAGGATCAAGTGCAAATTAGCACTCTTATACAAGAAACATCAGAAAGAAGAGAGCATCAAGAAATTTCAGCCACTTACCTGGGCCATGACAATTGACTTTTCGCCTAGAAGCGGTGTAAGGTAAAGCATAGTATCAGACTTGGGTGCACTGTAAGGCCACAGCTTCGACTGTCTCGACACCTGCTCTGCAATACCGTGACTACGGATGAGAAGCAAAGGGCGGCTGACTGGACGGAGGTCGTAAAGCATGATTTCAGGGTTTCCGATTGATTCAATCATATCTCCCATCGTAGGGTCTACGCAGTTCATCAGATTAGGAAATTATTTTTGGGGCGGGATATGCAGGCGGAACTGACCGAGCTGGGCGTCCTTCTCCCCACGCTTCAGGTGGAAGTCATTGATTGCCTTTAGATGACCCCATAGTAACGAAGGCTGAAGTTGCGGAAAATGAGCATATTGCTTCAATCGACGGTAGTACAGCGCCGAGTATAAGTATAACAGAAGCGCCGGTAGCGCTAAGAGCGCGACAAACAGAGGACTCAACATGGCAGATAATTCGCGTCTGGGCAGCCTGCAAGATGAAAGTCTAGAGTGAAGCAATCAACACCGCACGAAGACTGCAACGGGCTGTTATGGTCTTTAAAGGTCTGACCGAGGTGCGTCGGAAGTGAGGAATCCGTTTCAGTAGACGCATGGATGAGCCTCCCAGTTGCCAAGCTCGACCCATCAGACGGTGAACGCTATGATGCATTGATTTGCCAACCGGTGCGATATGATTCGTCTACTGATCCCCTCTAGGACTTGCTTCCTTAGGAAGGGGGGCAAGAAATGGAAACCGACTGTGACAGCTCCACCATCGACTTGGAGCGGAGTACGCATCATCGAGAAGATGGTGTCCAAGCTATGATGCCATTGGATAATTCAGTTTGTTATTGTTCGATCAGTTACACACATTGTTCTCTGTGGGCACTAACCAACGTGGTTTAGCCCAACATAAAATGTATGTTGTGCCGAGCCAAACAATTGTATCAAGACTAGTATAGCTAGGGACGCGGTAAAAGCGCCGGTTGGGTGATTGCTCCTTCCCACACCCTTTCGAATTCGCTTCTTTCAATGGTAGCCCCCTCTAGGTGGCTACACATGAAGTTGTACATCGCCCGGGTATCGAGAAGCGGGGTATCTCCGCATCGGTAACAGCACAATGCGAGCACCAAACGACACGAATACGAATAGCCCACCCAGTGGCGCATCCCCGGGAGTCGACTCGTCATTGGCGAAATTTATGCCCTCGCCAGCTAGAACACAACATGACGTGTGGGGTGTTGACCTTTGATCCATTGTCTCGAGCAACATTGAACATGGCCATGTCTATATCTGTGAATGCACCCTGAAGGATGGATCATGTGGTCGATAAAGCGCATCGAAATCTGGACATTGAAAAATATGTCAGCGGTTTAGGAATTCACATGTCGAAAAAAATACACAAGTTAAGTAGGCACGGCTTCGGCGGCATCCATGACTGGAACCCGCGTTCCGCGTTCCTTCGCATAGCGGCGTTTTGCAAGACTAAATATCTGATTAGCGGCTAGAGTAGCCTTGACATTGATCAGCATTATTTTTCAGCAGACCATTCGAAACATATAAGCTGTTAAGCAAACTAATACACGGGGCGTTTTAGGCCGAAAGACGTCGTTAGCAAAATCCATAACAGCACAACCACAGACATGCTCAAAGATTATCATATACATAGCAGTGTATTGGCAAAATACTGATTTCCCGTCATGGCCATTAACAACATCTCTTCGTTCTCAACTCATAAGATGGATGGTGGGGGCTGCTTAATAGCTAGATGGTAATACTCCGAGTCTTCCGCCGTCCGTGATAAGGACATTACCATTTGTGTAGGCGCCAGCCCTACTGACCAAGAATAGCACGGCACCAGCCATATCCTCTGCGTCACCGGGCCTCTCCTCTGGAATGACGGACTTTGGCCAATTTCCGTTCTGCTTCTCAACTATGGTCGTTGTCATTTCGCTGGGATAGACTGAATAGCTTTTGTCAGTATAACCGTGCACGTGGCAGAACTTCATGCTCAAAATAGAACCTTGTTGAACATTATTTGGCAACAGAAAGATTGACTCACATCCAGGTGCAATCACATTGGCGCGGATATTAAATGGAACTAGAGTGGTGGAGAGCTGCTTGAACATGTGTACCACTGCTGCTTTTGACGAGCCGTAGGCGTAGCCCAACGGGTTCCGATTGTATGCGCCAATGCTGCTCGTTGCAATTACCTGACTTCTCTGTTTGAAGCTGCTACGCTTATTTCCCTCGTCGAGCAGCTCCAGAAACGCGGCCACGGTGAAGAACACGCCAGTAGTATTGACGGCGAAAGTCTCGGTGAAATCTTTTTGATCCCAGCCAAACACGAAATCGCGGAATTGGGAGATGGTCGGGTTGGGAGGTAGGTCCTCGAGTGCCGGACCGGAAACCCCGGAGTTGGCGATAACGACGTTGACATATCCGTGCGCCTCCTTGATCTCTGCGACGGCTCGCTCAAGGTCAACCTTTTGGGTAATGTCGCCTTGAATAGCGCGGATGTTTCCATGTTTCTACATGACCATGACCATGAGAAATTAGCTCTAGTCGTACTTTCCATAGCACAATAACTAGGTATCGTCATAGTGAGAGTTGAGCAAGAGTAATGAAACTTGGGTAGGAGATCAAGCTAGCATCATGAGCTGCTACTTTCCAAGTCACATACAGCAGTGCTGACAGCTTTTTCCAAAGCTTCTTTTCGGCGACCAATGATGTATACGATTGCTCCGTTGGCTTCCAATCCCTGGGCAATCATGAGGCCAATGCCTGTACTGCGAGATTAGAAGAGGGGCTCAACTTCGGTGCCGTTTTTGGATCGCGGGAATGACGTACCGGTACCCCCACCAGTGACAACAGCAATTAGGCCCTTGACGCTGAACAGATCAGCGGCATTGATATTTGCGGATGCCATCTTAAGACGTAGTGATTTTGCTACGATAAATAGAATGTCAAATAACACAAAGCGATGTGTGCAGCCGCTGGGTTTAGACAACCACGGGTCACTCAACGCAGCTTTAAATAATGTCAGTCGGCGGGGTTAGTGACGGCCCGCACCGAACAATGGCGACATCCGGTTTCTTATCCGTCAAGATAAAGCATGCTAGTGGCTGCTGCAGTGAGACTTCCGGACATTGCGCGGTGTTTTGACTGGACAGTTCAGCACAGGCTTGCTCTCATCGGAGAGGTCGGCTCAGATGTGAACACCAAATGTTATGCAATCATTCACTTATCCACGCCTACGTAGGTAGCTGCAGCTAGAGGGAATTTGTCGCGGATAGATCCACATGTATTGCTGTAAACAGCATACCATTTGACCCATGCAGGGGTAGATATAAGAATCGGCTTATTTGCATGAAGCCGATGTGGCCTAGCTCAGATAGATGGCATTTGGCTGGCCGAAACAGTGGCCATATTTGCTCTTCAGTAGTACGAATATCTCATCCAACCAATAGTCCCACGCCCTGCTGCCACCCTGTTGTCGTTGACGAAATTCAATTCAGGTATCAAGAGCATCCGGGTTGTTCAGCCAAATCTCCAAGCCTTCTCCATCTCTTGGTGCAAATTTCGCTCGAGATCCCTTAGGCGTAGCAACAAATGTGAGCCCCTTCAATCCCTTGATTGGGTCAATCTCCTCAGAGTCTTTCCCGTCCGCAGGTAAAATATGGAACCGAGCGATCAAGTGCAGGAATGCAGTGTACAGAGCCTTATGTGCTAGATGAGATGCCACACACATACGCCCACCGATGCCAAAGGCGAACTGATGCGCATACTGGTCGGGTGCATCCGGGAGCCAGCGTTCCGGTGCGAAGACGTCTGGTTCAGTGAAGATTTCAGGGTCTGCCTTATTATCAGCCGAGGTACCTCCAAAAAAAAAACGCATTTGCGATTTCAGTACTCACCTTTGTTACAGGCCCAGCTGTTCAAGAACACTAGAGTGTCGGCAGGAATAGTGGCAGCACCCCAAGTGACATCGGAATATGTGGCTTTCGGTAAGGCAAGCTTCAAGACAACGAAGTACCTCGAGATTTCTTTCGTGAGTGCGTCGATGTATTCGATTTTGGTAGAGGCGTAGGTATTCGAAGGAAGCTGTAAGACTCCTGCGTCCTTTATCGCTGTATATGCCTTTTCCTGAATGTCAGGGCGATGGGCAAGCAGAAGTATGGCCCAAGCTAAAGTTGGCTGGTTTGAGTCGGCGCCCTATAACGCGTCAATATCGAAACGACGAGAATAAGAGTGTTTCAGGCATTATGGAGAGCCCAACAGAATACTCACCGCCATCATACTTAAGCTAACGCTGATCAACTCTTCGCGAGTTATAGTTGCAGACTCGGGGTCTTTTAACACAGCGCCTTGGATGCACGGTTTATCCTCCCCTCGAGCCACTTCATCTCGCAGTCGGTTCAAGAGAACGTCATTGTACTCTAACCTACGACGACCAATATCTGCCGCGTGGTTCTTAGGGCTTGAATCAAGACCCAGAGACCTAACGACTGGTTCCCAGTACCTAAGTAGAGGAATGTAGTTGGCATAATTCTTTCCAGTATCTCGAAACTTTGAGATCTCCGACTCAACATATATAATCTCTGCCAAGAGCGGATCATCTTCTAAGGACTTGACATTAGACACTCGAGTCCCATAGTTCAGGGTGAGGCTGAGATTGAGAGCAAATCGTCTGACGGCTGGGCGGAAATCGATCTCCACTGAGCCGTCACGACACTCCAAGTACAGATCTCTAAGAAACTCTCTAGCTTCCAGGTTCAGTATGGGTGCATAGCTCTCCACCCGCGGCCGGTTCAATGCACCGGCCGCGAGTTTGCGACGTCGCTTGCAAGACTCGTCCCAAGGGCTAGTGCCGATGCTGGTAACAGATTTGCTAACCTTCTTGTGAAAGACGTAAAAGGTTGGTCTAGAGTTCATTGCATGTCGCTGGCCTAGAAAAAGCTGCTTGGCTGTCTCAACAGAATTCACCACCACGCCTGTGGTGTTTCCTAGCTGAATTTGGAAAACGGGCCCATAGGTGCTTGCCCATTTTCTATACGCTTCTGCTGGTACCTCGCCCGGGTGCTGGTTTCCTGTCAGACTCAGGTACCTTACAAGATATCAAAATCCAGGGCTTACTTGAAATAGGTTTCCAACGACTGGCCAACCACGGGGTCCAGGCAGATTCCTGATGCGGCTTTGGTACCGTAAAACCTCATTATAAGCCAAATATGCTATAAGAAAAAGCAGGGAAAGGGCGGCTGCATAGCTGGAAATTGTAAGTGTCTGTATAAAAAGCTGCGATACGGCGTCTTTTGTAGCCATCGTGACGGCACGAATTCGACTTCGCGAAAAACCAAAAAGCAAAACAACAGATCTGCTCGGATCAAAATTATTGGATATGGCAGGTTTCAGAAGACTATTTTTTGAGCGCCTGCTGGTTTAGTGTAATGTCTGCAACCGCGCTTGTCATAAACCCCGCCATGTCGCAATCCATAGCCTTCCAGTACTCACTTGTTCATCAGGCCAGTAGCCACGTGGATACGAGCAAGATTATAAATCAAAACCATTCAACGGGCTCACAGCCATCCGATATGCATATAGCAAGAGCATGCCTGTCTATGCAGACGCTACCACTAGGTCTGGTAAGGTTATTTGGCGGCGTCTCCACGCCAAGGGCTTATAGTATTGAGTCAGGGTTTCCTTCCTTCAAGAGTACAGAACATCGGACTAATATCGACGAAGAAGCGGTCATATCGGAAGCTTATCTTTTTTGCCAACTGTGGAAGCCATTGAGCACGTCATCCTTGCCTTGATGACGGACTTTGAATTATTGGTCGCAGTATTGATAGGGCCCCAGAACCGGTCTATTCCCGAGCGCAGATGCCGGTGGTAGATAACGATACATGGAACTCTGTGCCTGTAGGGTGGTCGACGCCAATCCTCCTAGTGTACAATCGCCATCTGTAGTGTTTTCGTCTAAGCTACGGTTGTTTAACGGTATGCTGAACCTCCGCTTCTTGATCACAAAGGCGGTAAAAATCTGTTATTGTGGAGCTTTAGCTAGTTTACACGCTCTTCAACGCAGGATTATGGTTCCCATCAACATCAACGTTGAACATGTAAGGCTTATCCGCCGCGCCACTCACGACTGCCTTTTCCCGGCTGCCTCGGAGCATCCAAGGCGAGTTCTTGAGACCTTTGTGCCATTCTCTTCCTTCGTATTCTGCTTCAACTGGTTTTTCACCAGCTCCCTGAATCTCATGTGCGCGGTTTTCTATATCTGACCAAACTCGGAGAATATTCTCTCCTACTACCAGCCGAACCTGCTCGTCGGTTGCCCCTCTTTCCATCAACAGCTCAACTAGATCTGGGAACTTGGAGACATCCTCTAAGCCAATGGGAACATGAGGAGTCCCTGAAAAGTCGCTCCCTATGCCCACACATTCCCAGCCACAAACCTTTGCTATGTGAATGATGTGGTCCACGACGTCGTGGATGGTGGCCTGATCCGGATTCTTCATATTGAGGAAGCGGTTGACAAATACAGCCATGACGATACCACCATTTCGCCTCACTGAACGTAAGACGTCGTCAGGAACATGGCGGAGGTGAGGCTCAACACTATAAGCACCCGAGTGCGAGAAAATGACCGGTGCGCGCGCAATACTCAGGACATCCCTCATTGTTTGGTGTGATACGTGTGACAAGTCAACCATCATCCCTAGACGATTCATCTCTTTCACAGACTCGTAGCCGAGCTTGAAGAGGCCACCATCTTTTCCTCCGGCAGCAACAGTAGATGCCGAGGTCCCAAAAGCGTTGTCACAATTGTGGGTCAGTGTGATATACCGTGCACCAAGGTTGTACATCTGGCGTATACTGGCGATACTGCTTCCAACTTGATGACCACCTTCGATGCCAATCATGCTCGAGATAAGACCTGACTTGAATGATTCTCTCGCACAAGCAGCTGTGTCGCAGTACTGGAGGTGCTTGGGGTGCTCATTAATGAATCGGCGAGTCACATCAATTTGTTCAAGAGTGTCCCTAATCACCCACTATGATGCCTGTCAGCAAACCACTGCTCCAGAAATCTATCCTAGGCAATCCAGCTTACTGATGGGTCTTCGAAGTGTTGTTGATTTATGTCGCAGTCAACATACACACTCCAGAACTGACCACCAACCATGCCTTGTCTCATTCGTTGGATGTCAGTGTGTCCAAGCAACTTTTTCGTGAAGTCAACATTCCCATCATAAATGCGGTTGTGTAGTTCAATCCGCAATTGCCAAGGCAAGTCATTGTGACCATCGATGAGGCTAAGCATGAGACATCAAAAACTGCAATTCATGCGGAAGTAAATAATATGACCTACGGCGTCGATTTCAGGACTCTTCTGGTGCGTTCCGCGTAGTTGGTAGGATCGACAGGGACTTCTCCGGGCCACACAAACGCCAACGGCCCGAGGAATAATGCAAACCCTGCAGCCAGAAAGGGGTACCGGAACCGCTTCCAAATGCTAGGGGTTTGAGGTTGAGCGCGAACGATCAGCGAACTCTGGTCTTCACCGCGGCTTTCTGGTTCGTTCCACGTTGAGGGCCGAGACCGCCCTTCGTTTTGAGTTTCCGTGACAGGCCGGACGTCTGTCATATCTGCAAATTATTGATAACAAAGACAGTGGCTGCAGGAGATGTTATGGTTTGAATGCAGATGCAAGGTTTGAACAGGACAATGGAAATATCACTTCTCCAATCACGCATTAAGTCGGGCTGCACATGAAGGACTGAATCCAGCGCAGCGGTATCGGTTGAAAGATTCCGAAGCCAAGGAGAAGGATTCACTGGGTCATGATGGCGTGCCGGTGGCGTGCTTCCAGTCTAAAGGCATACCGGGGCAGGATTGTCTCCACTTGAGTTACACCCAAATTTTGTCTGATCTTGGCACTTGGTCAGATATCAACCGAAATAACCACAAGCGTTAAAGCGGCTCTGTGCCGACAGCCGTGGTTGCGTGATGCAGAACTTCACCTATCACCTGGCCAAGGAGCCTGAGTCAGCAAATACCAATGGGACATGTGAAATGCAAGGAACAACGGACAAATTTTAGTGAGATCAGTAATCTTATTGTAGATTTTGGCAACAAATCGAGTCATTGCGTCATAACAATCGATGAGTTCTGATACCCATATTGGGTTGGCGGATTTCCACCCATAACCACAGCGAAACGACACTGGGATCAACTATAGCTCGACCACGCTCAGCCTATCCTGGGTGCCCTAGGCCGTCTGGAGTAACTCGGAATAATGAGGCTTTCACAACTTTGTGTGTGGAGTAACCTAGCGATTCCTCATCTTAAAGTTTCTCGAAGCATAAAAATATGGAACCACGTCGTTGACAGGAATGACTGCAAGACTAAGAAACGAAGGGATGGTTCGAAAAACTGGATGGCTGGAAAATATATAGTAGACGGTCGCCGAAAAACGATAATAGGTAGTGTTGGATTACCCGACCAGAATACGGGCAGGCGGGCAGCGGCGGCATCCCGAAGATTCTACTTCCTGGCATACAACAGCGATATCTTCAACTGCTACTTCCGCTGCCTACCTTTTCTTTCTCTTCAATACACAAGATTATAGCTTTAAATCTATCATGTTTAATTACCCACCCATACGGGTATCCTGTGATACCAACAAGTGGATTCCAAGAGTAGGATATTCAAATCAAACAGAAAAAGCAATCTCGAACTCCCGAGAGACTTCTGGCTAACTCCACCTATCGGCGAGAGCACCTCCTGGAAGTAATGCTTGTACAGCATCATTGCCTTTATGATATACTTGTAGGTACAAACAAATAGATGGGCATTCCACTCTAGCCCGAAGCTCAATCCACCATATACTCCGACTTTCTTTGCGATACCACAAATACAGCAGCAATAGCGCTGTAGGGTCTCTTTGCAGGAGCAAGTCTTTGAAACGGCCATTTATACAGCGCATAAAGATTTGGCTTTGACCTGTTGTGATCTCACTATCCGGAAGGTCCAGGGTTTGGGACACCGCGTGCGCGGCATAGAAATATGGATTGTTCTCCGCCGTAGATGAGTCTTGCAGGTGGCACACGGCAGCTAAGGCCTCTGGTATATCACCTATGCCTCTCTCTGGCAACGGTGAATTCATTTGAGCATATGTCGCTGCCATGATGCTGAAAATACTGTCGGGTCGTAGCGGGTTTACCATGTGCCACAAGGACATTTTACCATTGCTCATACGTATCCAGTCCAAATCGGAGGGGTCAGAAGACTTGAAAGGCCACGATTCTTCCGGCGTGCATGCCTCAGGAGACGAGAAGGTTAAGATAGCTAGAGCAGCCGCAGTACCCCAAATCGGATCCTTGTCTTTCGTTTCGACCGGTCCCCTTAACCGCCTGTTGAGAAGAACTGTACTTTGAGACCAGTGATAGCATTCTTCCACAGTGCGATGACAGCCCAAGGAGTTATTTAAATGACGGTCGTATGTAAGTGCCACAGCTAGGGAGGCATGCATTAAGAAGGGGTACTGTAAAAATAGATTAGCCGAGATAAGGCCTGGTAACAGATAATGCATCTTCGATTGGGTACATAATCAATGTATCAGACTTACGGCGAAGGCTAGTTTCAAGAGCTTTCGATTTACTTGTGCCATTTTCAGGTCATCTGGGTTAACGAGACTTCTTCCCAGATACCGAGTTATGAAATCTTGACACTTTGCGTTCAGTTGATAGAATGTTGATGCGTCAGATGTCCAGACAGAACTTGTGGGAGGTGGTTGAAGTTCGGCCTTTCCGCGAACCATCAATAACCCTGCCGATTCACCGGCTGCCGGCTGTAAATCTAGAGTATTAGGAATAAAATTGCACAATACCCCGAATGAAATGCATCTTTTGCACTGTGGTTTGCGTTCGTCACACTGGTAGGCAAAGGAATTCCATTCAGCTCAGCACCAATCAGGAAAGCCGAGAGCCACCCACCTTGAGTTTTCTGAGTTTGCAATTTCGACAGCCAAATCTCGACCTCCGCAGAGTCCTAGGTCCTTGGATATCGGTCGGAAATTTCGAAGTCATACTTGATAACTGACCAATGCTTCGCGCAGCTTGCTTGTGAGGGATTTTCTCGAGGTCGAGAGAGATTCATTGAATGCTAAAGGGGATGTGTAACAGGTGGAGGAGGCGGTCGTGGTCCCCCAAAGACACCAATACGCTAACCCTCTTTCGGATATTCCACTTTCCACGCTAGCTACTATTCGGGTGCAGAAGTCTTTGATTGGCTGCCAGCTCTGCCCTGAGACCGCTACCATTTACAACTAACACATGATCGCATCTGACTGGGAGTTTCTGCATCAACGAGCAAATAGTTTGATATGACTACTCGAGTATAAAAAGGAGGTAATTCCTTCACATCCCTCGAAGAAATAATACTGAATGCATGATCAGAGTCATGAAACTTTGAATATTTGACCTTCCATCACCCAAGATCTTCCGCCTCGAAACCTTTTGTTTACACAAATCATCCAAAATGACCACCCACCTCGCCGCTGTCTCTCCGGCCAAGGGCCAACCTTTTGAGCTCCAAACACGCCCCACCCCGAAACCAGGTCCAGGCGAGATACTCGTCGCCGTCAAATCCGTGGCTCTTAACCCGGCAGACACCTTCATGCGCGACCAAGGTCTCTTCATACCGACATACCCTACAGTCGTCGGCTTCGATATCTCGGGGTTGGTCCTTGAGGTCGGTGACAACGTCCCCACAAGTGCTGTTGGCGATGGCTCGAACCTTTTTTTCCAAGCAGGTATCACTCGTGTCGCCGCCTTCGCCGCCTCTTTCTGGAGGTCCTGTGATCCAGACTATGGTGCATTTCAGGAGCGGTGCCTGGTCCCTTGGCAGCATGCCGTACCTCTTCTTGATGAGAGCATATCTTGGAATCACGCGGCAACCTTACCCGTCTCTGCCGAAGTACCTCTTAACGCGTGGGATGTAATGGGAATCCCCCGGATAGGAGAGGCCACTGCTTCTGCTCCCATCTTCGCTGCCTCTACCGGGACCGATACCAATGGAGTAACACAGCAGCATAACAAGAAAAAAGGAGAGGCGCTTCTAATCTGGGGCGCTTCCTCTAGCGTCGGCACCATGGGCGTACAAAGCGCCCAGCTGCTGCGGGAAGATCCCAACTCCTCTTTCGCCGCTGTGTACGCCACAGCCGGATCGGCGAACAAAGACTATGTGGTTTCGCTGGGCGCGGACCGCGTGTTCGACTACCAAGACCCCCAAGTCGTGAATTCGATTGTTTCGGTGGCTAAAGAAGATGGGTTAGTCATACGGCATTGCTTTCTAGCTACTGGGGAGCTGGCACTGTGTCAGGCTGTGCTTAAGGCGTTCCTTAACAAAGACCAAAAAGGGGAGAACGCGAAGATCGCGAAGATAGCGTCGGCACCCTTAATACCTTCTGATGCGGAGGTCGTGGACGGGATGGAGACCATATTTGTGCTGCCGTCGACGGTGGAGGTGGAGAGGCTGGAGCAGTTCCAATATTGGATTGGGACGTGGCTGAGGGAGAACCTGGCCAAGGGAACCATCCGTCCGAGCCCGGAGCCAAGGGTCGTTGGAAAGGGGCTGGGGGCTATTAATGTTGGGTTGGATATGCTGCTACGCGGTGTGAGCTGTGCGAAGTTGGTGGTTGAGGTTGGGGAATGAGAGTTCTCGGGTGTTAACATGGCGTAAATATGCAGGAGAGGCAGGGAAGAATATGCATCGAAACAGGACATCCGGTGAAAGGAAATTTCGTCCCCCAATTAGCATTTCTGGAGGGACGTTCTAGTGAAGCTTCATAGCAGAGGTCTTGTCGCCCCTGAATATGTACAGAGCAATTATCCCATTCTGAATATCTCAAAAAGAAACCTAATCTCCGAGGAAACTTAGAGTTGTTATCATCTTGATATTGAGTTTCTAAGGCTGTGAAACACATATCTTTTGGGACTAAACGCGGGAGCAGTAGACCTCACTACTTTCTTGCTATTATCCACGAACTGATGGAAGCATAATTACAATGATTCTAGTTGAAAAGAAGGAGGTGTTTTAATAAAACAAGCCCTGGGGACTCGTCAGTAAGCAATAGTACTATTTTTCTGTTGTCCAGCAAGGTCATATGTAAATAGACAAGAGTTATATTTCGGTAGGCTGGGCATGAGACGTCAAGCCTGCAGGCATAGCCATTAAAAATGCATCACAAGCCGAGTTGCACTTATCCACTATGAGAAATGTTTGGTACCGCCAGCTACAGGGCTTAGGAATGAAGAAGCCATAGATCGCAGCTACCTCAGTCTCGCTACATTTTTTTGTTGCTCACATAACCTCCAGTTCTCCGCATCTACTCCCGCTAGGTACTGTGGGACGTTTTTTGGTCATCCAAGGCGCCAGTGTCAGCAGGTTGCAGATGCTGTTTCGGCTATAGGAGATGTTTAACGAATTATGACGTCTTATCTCCGAACTATTCTAGCATTGTTGTCTCCCATCGTTCAAGACGATGCTAGCAAAGTATTGATCGGACGATCAATGACGTATGCTACTCTAGCGTTCTGCTCAAGCCCCTCCCCATCGAGTTTCTCAAAGAGATATATATAAACACCAGTATATCAGCTGGTAAAAACTTGCGTGCCGTGATTAAGAACAGACACCAATGAAATTTTTTGCGAAGATTTCAATCCAAAGATATCAACATGTCACCTAAAGGACTTGCAATTCTCATCGGCGCTGGGCCCACATCAGGTGCAGGCATCGCCCGCATTTTAGCCAGTCCTCAACATGGCAACCTCGCAGTTGCCCTGCTAGCTCGGAATCCCGAAAACCTCCAGAACCTTGCTTCTGAGCTCCGGAAGTCATCAAACGGTGTCCTCCATCCATTCCCCACAGACACCGAACCAGACAACCTCCGGCGAGCTTTCGAGCAGATCGCCGACCACCCAGACTTCAAAGGGCTCAAATTGAAGCTCGCCATTTATCACGTCAAACATTCAAGCAGGAAGCCATTTCTTGAAGAAACGCCTGAGGCTTTCAGTGCCAGCATGAATACATACACGACCGGCGCCGTTGTATTTGCTCAAGAGGCGCTTAAGCTCATGTACGCGCAGAACAGCGGCCAGACACTTCTCGCCGAAACGGACGGTGCTAAAAAGGGTACAATCATTTTCACGGGGACTCTAGGAGCTTTGCGCACGAATCAACAATACGCTGCTTACGGCGCCTCTCGCGCAGCGGCAAGGATGGTAGCACAGGCCATCGCGAAGGAGCATAGCAAGTTTGGTGTTCACGTTGTCCATGCGATTGCCAACGGGGGTATCATCGATAAGGAGAATGAGGACACAAGAACTGGCAAGAGAATGCGAGCAGAGGATATTGGGGAGTTATATCTTTGGCTTTCACAGCAGCCAAGTTCGTTGTGGACCCATGAGCTGGATATGAGACCAGCACAGGAGACCTTCTAGATCTAAAAAGACATTATATCAATTCATAATCAGACTGGAAAATTTCTAGTCACTGGGGGCTCACTGAAAGAAATCTGTCAGAAAGTAAAGTCGAAACTCAATAGAGTTGGATTTGAACTATGGGGCATGTGTACAGATTAGGGCCACAATTGCTTCATTTCGACATATCCGCCTAATTCTTGCACCTGGCATCACTGCTCAATCATCTGATAGTTGCTTTATCAGTAGCATATACCCCCCTGTAAACGCCTACCAGTCCCAACATGGCATATTCAGTAATTAAATAACAATGGTTTAACCTTTGGACTTGATTCAATGGTATAAACCTATATCAATCTGTGACAGTCTGACAGAGAGGGAAACGATTCAATTGCTTTCATCGTTTTTCAAGCATTGCTTCGTTAAGTCTCAGCCTCTTTTGTACCCAACTTCAATGTTTATTGGGAGTACGCGGTAGTCTTATTCCAACTAATAACTCTTTATACCATATCACGACCCTGCGCTGGCGGCCGCTCTTCAGTCGAATAGCACTCAGCCACCATGGTGCCGCTGCCACCCGGCCTTACAAGATCGGCTTGACTGCCATTACGACTAACTATCTCAATCTTTGTCTCGATCGCGATGTTTTGATTTGGTTTTGTACCATTTCGACTTCGCATGGACTGCATGTGGTGAGAACCCCCAGCATTCATGTCGCTATATGCTTGACCAGTCCGGTAGCCGCTGCGTTGTGTGCTAGCCAGCAAGTTCGGGAAAGCCTTGGATATGAGTGGTTTGAGAGCAGGAACCGAGGCACAGGCAATTGCCACGTTGATTTCTATTCCTGACCATGTGGCGATATGCACGCCGTCTCCTGCAAAACTGTCAGAAAATGATTTTGGTATGACATGGTGTTCTTTCGATAATGAGCTTACTTGATGTATTATCAGAGACAGATATTTCATACAAGGAATATAGTCGGATCATGGAAGTAATACAGACGCTATTTTGTTGTTAGTTAATGACAGGGGATTCGGGATTGGTAGCCGATAACTTACAACCCTCCAACGGCAAAGACGATGATCAGTGCAATCTTTTGCTTCCTCGAGATCTGGAGTGACTTGATGAGAGGAATAGGAATACAACAGATTATTATGTCCGTCGCAATATTCAGCGCCGCGTTGGAAAACCAGAAGGCCAGCCGATTCATGCATGCTCCTGTTCCATCGCCCCAGAACGCTTGAACAGGAACGCACATGAAAATGGAACCGAAGATGGTCCACGCGCCGTAAACCGCAAGCACAGCCAGCATTATCTTGCAGATCTTCTGAGTCGTCGGGATCTTGAATACGCGTAGGTACGAAAAGATAATGGATAGTTTGCAGAGCAAAAGTGCAAGGTTATACATCGGGATGGTCGCCCAGAGACACTAACAAACATTATGTTAGATGGCTTTTACTGTTGCTTTTTGTCCCAACTCAAGATTCAGAGTATTTACCTGAAAGAATTTTATCTGATTCTCTTCCGAAATAGTCTCCATTGGCATACCCAGCCCGAATTTGATTTCTGCATTATGGTTAGCACCGCTTTCTCTATGACCTAAAGGTGTATTCAGAGAAGCATAAAGTAGGCGACTTACGATGCATTACGACAACGCAAAACCCTATGGAAGCCGCCTACGTAGACGCTTAGTTTCAGGAACGATATTGCCCAAGTTGAAAGATGTGGTCACACTTACCAGTGCGGCCGGCATCAAGTAATCATCAACACCGACATTTTGAACCACCACAATACGTGTATATAGCCTTAAACCGACAAGAACAAAAGAAAGGGCAGTGAAGATGACACTTGTGACGAAAACTGAAATGTTCGGTCCTGCCAACATCTTGCAAATCCACGCGCAACATACAAGACGCAAGGCGCCAAAAACAGATTGAGGGCTAGATAGGAAAGACAATGAGGGGGTGAAGTAAATTTTCAGCATAGGATATGGACACACTGCGGGAAGCCGAAGGCGCATGCAGCCGAGGGGAATTTGGAGATTATCAAACCAACATTCGTCAACCAAACGCGTCGACTTGCGCTTGTTCCATGCTGGCGCTGAAAACTAGGCATACTACGGGCTTCCTGCACGAAGGGGCCATGCTCATACTGGAAGGGGGACCTGTTCCTGGAAAGGCCGCCCGGGAAGTGGAACCGGATCGCCCCCGGTGGAAGCCGGGATGAGCTTGTCCCCCGTACATACACGAAAAGACAAGGATACTTCACCCTTGTAGACTAGAAAATGTTCTGGATCAGGGCGCGTGGGTGGTATTCCTGACCGGACCCACTGTAAATGCCACCTTGGCATCGAGGAAGACTAGCGAGCCGCTTCCCAAGAAGCAGGCTTTGCACAGCTATGGTGAGACGTTTGTCGAACGAAGGGGGAGGTCTTGTTTCTGATGTTAACCATCTCTTCGGGACTTCTGGAATCGTCCGTGTTACGGCTTTGCGGTTTGATGGTTCCAGTTGAGACTAATGAGGGGTTTTTCTTTTGGTATTTCCAACATTATTTTTCTTCCCTCCCGCTCCTCTGAAGGAGAGCACCATCTTCGGTTTGATGCGATCTCATCTCGGGACCCCCGGCCGAATACCCACTTTGTTGCGCCAAGCAATACATCCTTGGAACGAACTTTTAGTCGAAGATTGCCTCGTTGGTATGGTTGGAGGTTCGTTCGCATGTAGTAAGTTCTAGTTGAACCTGGTCCCAACGCTCCTGAGTGATACCCAGTAGTCGTGTCATCCCTACCCTGAGCCCCCATCATTCGCATAACTGTTCCTTGCATAGTTTTCCTTGTTCTGTTGGCCTCACGCATATTCTCATCGATCCGATTCCATGTACTCGGAATACACCATGTGAATCTCGGAGTATCTAGACTAAGGAACATGCACGCGAGTTAGCTTGCGGCCTGGCCTGACAGAAGCGTATTTGGAATAACTAGAGCGTCGTTATATACAGAAAGAAAAGAGGTCGTCAGAAAAAGATGGGGACGTATTAGGCAGCGCCAATGAGGGCGCAGAACTGCCTGCCAATGTTATGCTCTTCAAGCACCCCTAGTATTTGGTCTGGTTATTCGTTTGGCCCCTGGTCTTTCAGTACGGATGTCTTCAGGCGTAGGGAAATCGACTCAGACATGAGTCCATTTATGCAGCGGAGACATCAAGAGGACCATCTATTGGACCCCAGCGGCCATGGCCTTACTTACCAACCAACCAATCCAGTTGAGTGTTGCACTCCTCATCCTAACCGCGCTTATTAGCCACTTTTTAAGGTCCGAATTCGCAGAAACCAATATTAAGTGCGCGTGTTATCGGAGGATTCTGGTGGAATGACATCCTGGAACGGGTCGGCGTACAATCTCCGACCATTATCGAAGCACTTGAGCAAACTATCCAAGAAATCCTCCTTCTTCGAGCCGTTCTTGTCAAGTAGTGTCTTCGCTGCCTCCTCCTGTATAACCCACTTTCCGTATTGCTGCAGAACCGAGTCCGCCTGCGTCCCCTTGCCATCGGCTATGCACCGGGTCCCACAGCTCTCGATACATGGCTGTGCGCGCTGATAAACCGCAGCACGTAGTAACGGCTAGCCTGCAGCACCAAGCCCAGTCCGAAGCACATCATAGTGTCCGTGAACCCCTTTTGTAAATCCCCCTGCGAGATGGTCCGGCGAATACCGAAAAACACACCTCCGAAGACAAGCGCGCCAATACCTGCTGCTCCATCGCTCTGGGGGGTCAAAAACGGTCGAAATAGAGGTATTTAATCGTATCCTGGTACTTTTTCATGAAAACTGCGAGAGTTGGCTATGTTACTCAATGCCAAAAACTGTCTGGTGCTGTATGGGGGGTTTGCCTAGGTGGGGGGGCCTGCCGGTGGGATTTCGCCTAGGATCGTTGTAAACATCTTTGTCACACCTATGGGCGACGTAACGCTATTCACTGGCTCGGGAAAGAAGTCTCTAACCAAGCCGGGCAGGGTTTCAGTGACGATTCCATATATAGGGTCGCCTGTTTTGTTCAAGAAATTTATGTAAATGTTCCAGTTCTGCATGGCCACCATTGCGTAACTATCTGCTCATTTTCTAGATCCATTTTACCAAAATTTTACCCTTATGTTAATCCAACCCGCTAACTGGAAGGTTGCGAGGGAAAGTTAAATAGACGATAGGTCCATATGAACACGGCGAAGAATCGGTCCCTAGGAAAAGGCTGAATATATCTACGCCTAAGGTCTTATAGAGATAACACAAGATTTCTAGTGATAGGCTGAGGTGATTAGATTAGAATATATGTGGCGAGAACATGTCCATTTTTATCACATAAACCTCTCCCTACGGGACTGTGAAAGCTGGGACGATCTAGACATGATCCGATGAACGATACTCCCTGCGTTCCGCATCTTTGAGTTAATGGCAAATTGGACGCTCCCATCTACCGAAAGCTCAAACCCTTAACAGCGGCGTATGCAAAGCTACAGGAGTTTGTTTCTCTGTCTCAGAATTATGCTTGATCGAAAGTTAATGACCAGAACATGGAAGATTATGACCGGATAGGAGAAATAAAACCCCTAAAGTGCCCAGCACAACCCATCAATACGTCGAAATATGACCTCTTCCCATAGTAGAATGGCCAGATCAAAGCCTGTGCAAATCAGGGAGAACGTTCAACGACGCCCCTAATCAGCCCTGTGAGGCCTACGAAAACGACGTCAATCTTGACATATCAGATTTTCTGGTCGAATCCTTGGTTCGACCCCATTTCCCCTCGGCCCCCTTTCGCCTTCAAATCACACAACTTTTTGGTTCTGTTGTGGGTCTATTTGAAACCGCAATTGACAACGCTGATGCTACATCGGTTTCGGTTCCCTTCATATTTCAGCGGTCGTAATGGTCAGTCGGTCGTTTAACTGGCTTGGGTTGACTGAGACATACGACTCATCTTACTTAAGACGCAAGTTAAGACCGGCTCATGCGTTTTCTGTGTAAACACTTCAGCACCCGCGACCATAATTCACAGACAATCGGGTGTGAAGTAGTAAGCTATAAGACAAAAACCATGAAGAAAGCCTGATTCATCTGCGTTGCGGGTCTGTCTATTTCGTCAAAGCTTCAAAACCACAAAGGTGACTTTGTTATATGTGTTCCTTGAAATAATGGGCCAACTTCTACGGATTATGGCCAACATATTATCTACGTGGATAGCAAGTTGGAGTTGCGTTAGGGTGCAGGGCAAAAGTTCTTGTGTATTAGTATTCCAAGAAAGTAATTACAGTTAATTCATGCAACACAGGTCAAAGCCGTTTAAGTGTTATGTGAAGTTCTCGCGCCCGAAATAGTAAACGCACGTCCAGTTTGTTCTTTGCAGGGTCGAGTATCTTTATCCTTCCTAACTACGCCACCGCAAACTTCACCCCACTTACCCCTGGTCTTTTCCTATTGTTTAATTAATGATCTCGAGACTACGTGAATAGGCGACGAACAAACCCTGATTAACTGTGTGCCACCGACGAGGCAACCTTGGCGTGTAGTGTTTGTCTGGCACTGTAGATGTTGGTGTTCTTTTTGGCAAGTCAACCCCGGTTGTTACTTTGCAATAGCAGTTTTGTTCGCACCAAGGAATTTCTGGCCGACGCAGGGCCGGAGGCACGGCAATTCGCAATCACACCTGCCTTTTGCAGTAACAGACCATGCAATTACTTCGGTATATGAGGGCAATGTAAGCGTTCATTTACAAGGATTCGTGAAAACCCCTCTGTCGTCTTCATTGAACCTCGTGGTACTAAGCCGCATCCGCCAAAACCGCTTGATGCCCAGGTTAGTTAATGACTCGAGAAAAAAATTTAGATGCATTCCGACCCGGGCTTCACACTGGATCATTTGCGGGTACCTCACAGACTGGGAACAGAGCTTGCGATTGTGTCGATTTTTCATGCAGTTTGAAGGATCCAACCCCTGGGTTTAGCGATAGCCTAACGCTTAACCCTGCCTTCCCCTGGGGCCTGGTCAGAAGTTGCAACAAACCTGTTGGTACTCTCCTACGTAAACCCAACCGCAAATGGAGTTATTCCCGATTTTTGAATACGACATATACCTAACTTATTCTTGCACAAGGCGGGGCCTAAGAGTAGCCGACACGGGAACTTCACCAAGAAAAACACACTAGTCTAGCGGCGTTCGTGCTTCTGTGGAAGGTGGAGACGACTAGTGAGTACCCCGTGTTCTCATTAATCTAGCCAAGGCCGCGCTATCCAGTGATCACTCGGCCCGCCAGTTGATGGTCTGTTCAAACCCAGAGCCCAAGTCCCCAGTTGATGAACTCACGCCAGGTTATTTCTGAACGACATGTCATAATACATAAAGGCCAAACACAATCCAGACCTTCATCACGCCCTTGCCTCTGCCTGGTTGGAGTCAGTGCTACGGATATGAGGGGCCACTTCCCGATCTCGAATCCACTCACAAACATGGCCCCCTGTCCCCGTGGCTTCAACCTGGTACCAACAAGAGGCATTATGGACTAGCCACATTTCGACATCCTGCCCTCGTACGATACATGCAGGATCCAATGGTTGGGGCTGTTGAAACTCCCAGTTGCACTGCCTTGGTGACCTTAGTCGTACGTTGCAGGAATTGATGCAGAATGTCGACAAGGGGTGACAACATTTCACACACCAGCAAACAGGTTCCCAGTCATAAATAGTTGAGTCAATGAATTCGGCTACTTTGGATTTATGCACGCCGCACACTTTTTTCTCAAAGAAAGAGAATTTCTGCCATTGCCATGCTGAACCTGACTATCAGGGTGTCTAATTAAAAATTATTGACTAGTCTAAATGCTGCTCTGCCCGACTCCTAATCCAATCTATGTGACATTACCAGATGGGTCGGTCCCGAAAATGGATGATGAAAATCAGTTCGAGTACAAGTCATCCTCTTTCTCAGCAGGAGCATCGATGTGCATGTTAAATTCTTCCTCCAATTCTCGGAGGAAGAAGGCACCTAAAACCTTTAATTAGCGGCGGAACTCCACACATGGCAATATTCTGGGTCCGAGACTTACCAACTGCTGCGACAACGGTGATGGATCCAGCGGCAATCCAGACGTAACGGAAGCCGAGGCTGTACGTTTTCAAAAGAGCCCCGGCACCCGCTTGTATTATCTCAACGGTGACACCCTCGACCTGGCTCAGTCCAGCGTTATCGTGGCCAACCAGCAGGCCAATGAACTGGCCGAGAGAGGACTGAGGAAGGCCAAGCGGGAGGACGGCCGCAGCAATGTTGCTGGGCATTCTGGAGAGTTGATCGGTGATTATAGCGTTGTCTGTTGGAACCATTGTTAGTAAACATGTGCCAGGAGAGACTGTCTTCAACCTAGGGATGTGCATGACTTACAAATGGCGAGACCAATTGAACCACCCAGCGACCGGACTCCAATCATCAAACCACTTGTGATGGCAATGAGCTCGGGAGGCGTGGACAACTGCGCAATTGTAACCAGCGTGCACAAGCAGGTTCCGAGTCCGATACCCAGGAACACGGGGTAACCCCACACGGGATCCGAAGTTGTCGGCGTGGTCGTAGCCATACACGCGAAGAAGATGATCATGGACACGAAAGCCACAACACTGGGCCAGCGGACGTTACGGGTCATTGAGCAATACAGGCCGGCAAGAACAGCCGCGACGCCGTAAACGATCATCGTAACGCCATATCGCAGCCCCGTGCGCAGCGAGTCTGTCTCGTACAGCACGCCGACTTGGAAAGCAAAGTAGTTGTTGGCCGCGAAAAAGACGAGGCCCTCGACGAAGACGCAAACCAGTGCGATGGGGAAGTTGCGTCCGTTCCTGAAGAGACCGTGGTGGAACATGCCGTCCTTCTTGAACCGAGTCTCGTACACGGCAAGGGCGATGCAGAGCACGCAGCCAACAACAAACGGCGCAACGGTGTGTGCGTCGGTCCAGGGGTAGGGGTTCTGCGACCACGACAATCCCATGCAGAAGAGAACGAGACCAGAGGAGAGGAGGGCGTAGCCGACCCAGTCCAGCTTCGCGAGCTTCTCAGAGGTGCTAAAATCGGTCTGCTTGGCGGTCTTGGGAGGGTTATACAGCGCGAGGACGAGGACAGTGGCCACGAAGTAAATCGCCATCGCCATATACCAATAGTTTCGGATACCCGCCGCGTTGTTATTACGAGTGAGAGCGCCGCCAGCCAGGAGAGCCACCAGGCCTCCCAGAGCAGCGGAGAGGTTGTCTGCTGCCTGCGCCCAGGGGCGGTATCGTCGGGGAAGGACCTCAGAGGCAACCGCGTGAAGAAGCGGTTGAGCACCGTATGAGCAGCCCGTGATGGTGAAGCCAGCGATGGCCATTCCCATAGTTGTGGCGCGGGCTACAATGATGGAGCCGACGACGCCGCAAGCTGTGAGGCCGATGAGGAACCAACGGCGACCCCAGTAGTCCGCAGCCTGGGAGACGATGGGGGAGAGCACCACCGTCATAATGGCGATGGTGGACGTGAGCCAGATGCTCTTGTCACTCTCCCCCACCACAGTAGCGATGTTTTGTGTTTGCTACAGGAACGAGAGTTTAGAATGTAATCCAGTACGCGGCGTATATGGGCTCCAGGTCAACTTACGGCTCCGGCTCCAACGACGTTGATGAGTTGGGCAAAGTAGATGAAACAAACAGCAAACACTGTAAGGAATGTCTTCGCATGTAGACGAGGAACGGGTCCGTCGCCCCCCTCGATGCTCTCTTTTTGTTCATCGCGACTAGACGGGGCACCAGGTCCGGTCGTTTGGTTCAACGAGCCAGTTTCCTGGACGTCCGAGACAACTTCCTTTGCAGTCGACATTGCGGGTATTGGCGTTACATGCAAATGAACACGCTTGAAAGGAACGGATAGTCTCGAGAAGAAGAACCAAATTGTGAAGAAAGTAACCCAAAGGTCTTCATAGTTTCGTCCCAGAAAAGGGTTGGCGGTCACAATCTTTTACTAATGCTTCTCCCCTCCCACGTCCCGTCTTCCAGACCAACAGCAAGACTTTGACGAACGGGGCTTCTCGACCTTGTTGCGCGATTATGGAATCTGCCTACCTGAGATTCGCCTCTCATCTTGTCCGGTGTCGCATTCCCTCTGCATCGGAGGCTAGACTCCATACCGAGCAGGGATTCGAACCCTCTGTCCAACCTGGAAATTCATGGCAGGGTCCATCGTCTTGATACGGAACCCCCAGAAACGACATCCGGCGCAATGACCCATGACCCAGTCTGCCAATCTTCAGCGGAGAACACACCCCTGCTCCGAGGCACCCCTGTTCAATCAACCCTGTGTTTCTGTTCTGCATGGTTACAACCAACACGATGCCACCAAGGGGCTGCGATGGTGCATCATTTTAAGCAACGACGCCAATGTGAAAGAGCTTACGTACCGACATTCCACTAACAGTGCAATGTAACTTGTGCCCCGCTAAGGGTGGCACAGGCCGGGTCAAGTGCTTGTTCACTGGGCCTGTCAGGCCGGTTCGCCGTTCGACTAATTGCTGTTATCGAAAATTGAAATCTCTTCCCCAGGGGTCCTCTGTCTCTCTGCGTAGCGCGATCAAACGTGTCTGAACCCTGGAGGTTTGCAATGGACCCCCTCCCCGGTGGCTAGAACGGAACTGCCCTGGTGGACGCACCCGTGTACTGGAAAAGGCATCATGATCCGACGGGCCTGGCCCGAAGTGCCTTGGGCCACCGATATCCACAAGCCCATGGCCGGAAGAGACCCCGAGAGGCCTTCTGCTCGTGAACCAACCAGGCCCGCATCACCCAACGCAGAATGACAGGGGCGGCGATTTGTGCCATCACTCAACTAGGCATATTCCGCCTGTGGTTCTGACGCAGGTGACAGCGTTTACAACTTACCCTCTCAGACGAACTCGTTTGCTCTGCACATCATATTCAATAACGCCTCCAGCGTCCGTGCAGCAGCTTACCCAACGACAGCTCTCCCACAGAACTGTGCTTCAGAACAGCGCGTCATTGCTCCGTAAGATGGCTCCCCTCAAAATCCTTATTGCCGGTGGCGGCATCGCAGGCCTCTCCGCCGCCGTAGGGCTGCGCAGGGCCGGTCACACGGTCCACGTCTACGAGCGGTCCGCGCTCAACAATGAGATCGGCGCGGCGATCCACGTGTGCCCCAATGCCGCCCGCGCACTTCTCGCATGGGGTCTCGATCCTGTGAGGGCCAAGTTCGTGCTCGTCAAATGCAGCTTCCGCGCCAAGGGAGACACACTCGAGAAGTTCCACGTCGGCACCGAGGACTACATCGAGGAGAGGTACGGGGCGCCGTGGTACTTTGCGCACCGCGTCGATTTGCACGAGGAGCTTAAGCGGCTGGCGACGGAGCCTGAGAATCAAACCAATGGTCACACTAACGGCGATCATGCGGTAAATGGAACGCCGAAGGCTGTTCTTGGCCAGCCTGTCACTGTGCACTTGCAGAGCGAGGTTGTAGCATACGTAAGTAACGACCTGTCCTAGCTGGTTCTTGGCGCCTTAATGACACTTTTAGGATCCCGAAGCAGCCTCGATAACGCTGGCTTCTGGTGAGGTCGTCGCTGGCGACGTGGTGATCGCCGCTGACGGTGTGCATACCATCGGCGTTGAGGCAATCTTGGGCCACTCCAACCCTGCAGTGCCCCAAGGCCATTACAACTTCTGTTTCCGGTTCCTCATCCCGGCCGCCGACATTGAGGCTGATCCGGTGACAAGGTTTTGGAACGAAGGTGACGATGGCCGCATGAAGTTCCTGGTCGGGGATAACAAGCGCCTTGTCTCTTATCCTTGTAGAAAGTAGGCATTGCATTTCTCCCGCTCATGCTAAGCTTTAATTCTCCGAGCTTGCTAACCTGAACAGCAACGAAATTCACAACTTCGTCGCCATCTTTCACAACGATGATATCGAGTCCACTAAGAAGGAAGATTGGCATGCCTCTGTAAGCAAGGACAAGCTGCTTGAGAGATACTCCGACTTCCACCCAAGCGTTCTTGCCATCCTGGAGTGAGCTGCCCCTATCCATAGCTTGGCGGAGACGAAAACTCATCTCTCTACAGCAAGGTCACAGAAGTGAAGCAGTGGGCGTTACTCTACAGAGCCCCGATCCCCACATGGACAAAGGGGAAGATGACACTGGCGGGTGATGCTGCGCACCCGATGCTGCCCCGTAAGTCAACACTAACCCAGGGCTTCCCTACAAACAATCAAGATGAACTCTTCTGAGACTGATTGTGACCAAACAGATCAGGGTCAAGGAGGTGCCCAGGGCATCGAAGACGGCGTAGCGCTCGGCATTGCACTCGCTGGAGCCGAGGCCAAGGACGTGGAAAGCCGCCTGCACGTGTATGAAAGCATCCGGAGAAACCGTGCCAGCGTGATGCAGATTTTCAGCAACGCAGGTCAAGAAGAGCCAGAACTCATCCGAGAAGAGGCAGCCAAGTACATTCCCGCGGAGAAAGTGCCAAGTAAGTAACCCACGACGACGTGATGATGAGCGACGACACTGATGGCTGTGATTTTGCAGAAAACCCCGAAGAGTTTTTCGCATACAATTTTGGATATGACATCATCCGAGACAGTGTCCAGCAGGTGCAGAAGTCCGGTTTGGAGACGTTCAGCCTGCCAGAGACGTTCTTTCAGAACAAGCCAGGCAAGGGTGTCTATCCTTGAGCGAAGCGTTTCGCCGATAGGTTGCGAATGACATCCGAAAGGATTTTGGAAGCTCAGTTCCCCGATCCCCCCTAAGCGGCATGTTAGACTGCCGGCATCCCTAGTTCCAAGGCGGCGGTTGTTTCTCGTATTGGGGCGGCTCTCTCTTCGAAGTATTAGTCTGTATTCTCCGTTAGGGTCAATCCCATAATATCTTTTTGGCTGGTTTGCAACCAGGCCATGGGCTACCATGGTTCTGCAATGCTTCTGGAACTTTCGCAAGAATGCTGGGAGGCCCTAGTGACGCACCTTTGGTCCTTGGTAGCGCTGCCCCTCTTCCCTGGAACTAAGACAGCGGGCCGACCCAGCATCGACCCGAGGAAGGAGAAGACTCTGTATCCCCCCCAAGCAATTCATGAGGCCGGAATGCCTAAAACCTACACGGTCTGTAATCAATTAGGCCAACAAGCTGTCAGTGAAAATGGAGAGTTGCACACCGCCAAGTCTGATGTGCATCTTGGAGCGGCTATCCGGATTCAGCCCCACCAGTCTTCCCCGCCAATCGCTTCCAAGGGGGGGCGGCTTCTGCTTCCATCCCACCGCAACCACGTATCTTTGCTGATTTTCTAGCTACTTTCACGCTCATTCAAGAGTGAGACGAACAAGCGATTGCCTCAAGCCTGGTTGAAATCTGAACATCCGGCTTTTCGATCGACACGCCCTCCTTTCTACCAAGTTCATTTCGAACCGTCCAACATGGCCAAATCTTCCTACCAGGACGAGTACGTCTCCTCCCGCAGGAACTCGGGGAAGCATTCTTCTCGCGAGCCCTATGGGTACCCAACATCATCGGTGAGAGAGTCTAGGCGAGATGCTTCATCATCGCCCAGAGATCGCTCACGATCTCGCTCTCGCTCTCGCTCTGCCGAACCGCCCACCTCCTCTCGCGACAAGACTCGTGACAAGACTCGCGACAAGAATCGCGACAAGACTCGCGACAAGACTCGTGACAAGTCTCGCAAAAAACGACAGAGCGGCGGCGATGGCAGCAGCAGTAGCAGTGGTGCTTCAGTGGTGGCAGAGCCCACGGCAGTCGTCGGCAACAGCAACACATTCTCACCGACCGGCATGTTCAACAACCTCCAAAGTGCCTTCAACGCCTTCCAATCCATCCCAGGCCTCCCTAAGCCGTCCTCATTTGAATTCGGACCGCTGCCGGAAACGCCGGTGACCAACCTGCTCAACCCCAAATACCTGACCCCTCCGGCCTCCCAGGCCGTCCTCCACGACCGCCTCGCCACTAACCTCCCCCGCCACAGCAACGTCTACCTCATCCTCCTGGTCGGCACCCTCCTGGCGACGCATTGGCTCGTCCTCGCGGCGCTCTTTGCCGTCGTCAAGTTCGGCTTCTTCATCCAGTCCTACAACGGCCGCGACCTCGCCCGCGAGCTGGGCCTGCGGAAGTACACCTCGACGCAGAGCATCATGTCCGGCTTCGCCGCCGCCGCCGCCCTCGTCGGGCTGTGGGCCTTTTCGTCGCTCTTCAGCGTCGTCTTCACCCTCATCAAGGTCGCGGGCCTTGTCTTGGTGCACGCCGCGTGCCTCGATGTCGTGCAGAGTGGGCAGCATTCGAAGGTGGCCGGCTCGGCCACGGCCGCGGAGCCGGTACCGGCGCAGGGCTTCTTGAGGCCACACGCCTCATGGGGACAGCTCCCGCGTGAGGCGGCGAGCGCGGCCCTCCAGCTTAGGTCTGTGAGCGAGGGACAGCTGAGGCATGCCAGCGAGGCCCCCGTGAGCTCGGCTTATCCCAACGGGAATGGTTGGTATGCCGGCGAGGGCTACACTGGAAGGGAGGAGTACACCGACATGCCGCGGACGCCGCGGACGTTTGACGCGTTCACTCCCAGTCCTCGGAGGGAAGAGCTCGATCCCAATGATCTGGCATATGGGCAATACGAGTCTGGTCGGCCGCAAAGCTACGCCTCGGGTAGATCGTACTGAGCAAGCTACTCTGCAATGCCCGTACAGGCATCGAGGGCAGTATTTAGAGGTCTAGGACCTTCAATGAAGTCAAGATTGGCACTAGATAAAAATAGAATCTGCTCTCTCAAGCATCCCATGTCCATTTGCATCCAGGCAATTCGTTGCGAGACTATTTCCAGCTGACAGATGGAACAGCAAGATGCCAATGGCGTCTAATAGTATATCAGAGCGCTTGGGAACTCCAATTCATTCATAAACTTGAAGGCCACAGCTTCACGTTGTGGATACAGGTTCACATTCACTTTAATTTAGATGCAAATTATCATTTTCATGATGAGATGTGAGCCACGTTTGTGGACCTCGACTTCCACGGTGTAATGGATGCCGCGGTGAGTATTGGGTTATTCAATCTTCCTTGAACCAAAATAGAGATAAAACCATGGAAGAGTTTGAAATATCTCGGAGTGTAGTCAAGGTTGCTGCGAGGAGCATGAGCCTATAGAATTCTTCCTCGCGACCGGAGCAAGCTCCAGTTCGCAATGAAAAAGAGACAAAAAACACGCCTGTCAGACGTCCATCGACACCCACCCCGAACGCGCGCCCGAAGGCAAGACCGCGAGCGGGGGCGAGATCATCATACGCCCTCTATACAGCTTCTCCGTGAGGAGGGCCGCCTTGCTTGCGCAAGGTTCGAGGGCAACCAAGAGTTTTCACTCTAGGGTGTCGAGGATATCACTCATCAACCAGGGTGGGATCTGTGGCTCCTTTAGGGAACCAAGAGAGGGTCGAATACTATAGAAATGATTCTCTGAAGTATTGTCGACATAAGGAAAAAAGAAGAAGAAAATTCTAAGAGATGCGGAGGGAAGGGAGGTTTATATAGAGGATGGGAGGTGGTTGGTGTGGGTCTTCTTGGGGTGCGGATCAGTATTGCCGCCAGCCAATGAGGGCACGGGACGGAGAAAAATGAGGCGTGGGGTACGTACCCTGGCAGCGACTGCAAACTCTTCAATCTCCAGAGAGGGCAGGAACGGGGCTCGATTTTGCAATGATGCCTGGAGACGATGGTGAAGATTCAGGCATCCAGGCAGAAGGAAAACTTCACTTTAACATGTCTGTTTTTTTGGTGATATGAAGGGCGCAGGTTTGCAGATGGGAGTGGGCATGGGGAAGCGCAAGCTCAGGCAGATAATTTGTGTGTTGAGAATGGCGACTTTGGCGCCGAATGAACCACATCAGCTAGCTGCTTGCTGCGCCGATGGTACACTGTGCTGCACCGCGATGCTTAAGATATATATGCCTTGGGTAAAATGCCTGCTAGGATGTTTGCCACGAGCCGAAGAGATCCTACAAGACAATCAGTGCCGAAGAGGTCTGGGTGAGAGCTCGATGACCTCGCTCCGGCCGGTCCTCCACTCCAGACGTAGGAAGCCCATTGAATCCAAAGCCCCTACGTCTTCGTTCTCGTCAAGATATGAAGCCTGGCAATGATTTCAAGCCTCTACGGCGATCGTCTATGGCCGCTGCCAAGCATGATTTCTGCTTTATTCTTCGCATACGGAAAGCCAAGGGAGGAGGCGCCTGCCTGGCATGTGTGATTTGAACAATGGAATCTCATCATCATATCTCAAAGGCCTCAAAAGTAATCTCACTCGTCACGATATAGCCCCTCCGCTACTACCCAGTCTCTCACCCTCGCACTAAGCAAACCCCCAAGCTTCTCGCTGTCCCCTCTCTTAGCAGCCTCTCTTACCTTCGTGCTGCTAATGACTTCCTCTCCCTCTCTTCTTCCCGACACCAGCTCAACTCTGTCTCCCCACTCCTTTCTCCCGCCAACCTCCTCCAACCCGTCATCCCTCAGCCTCTGTAGATATGCAACCTGCTCCCCCTCACCGCCCCAGTCATCATCCGTTCTCATTGTGATCCGCAATCTAGATCTGCCGAGGAATGGGTCCAAAGCTCTTCTGATGGGGGCTTCCACGTCCCCTTCGCCGGCGTTGTCGGCCGATGGGGAGGGAGCGGCAGCATTGTAATACTTTGGGTTGAAAATCCGTATGAGCGTGTCATAACCCGCCAGGTAAACCTGTTCCGGACCCTTCCCGTCACCCTCGGAGTAAAAGTCCGTATCCGTGATGGCCTGGCTCTTGTCGTGGAAGTACGGCATCGTCGTTAGTCCCAAATCCACATCAATACCGCCCTCGTCGGCGTCAAGCCCTCCACCTCCATTTCCGGGTGCCGGTCCCCGCCCCAGCTCGTCCAGCAAATCCGCGGCAAAGGCGTGCATCATCCCCAGTCGCACCGGGAATGCGGCCGGCTTGGGCTTTTTGTCGGCATTGTTCACCGCGAGCAGCAGCAGCAACCTTACACTGCCGGCTCTCGCCTCGGCCTCGGTGGCGGTCTTAGCCGCAGCCGCCTGCCCCTGCTGCAGATCCCGAACCGCAGACGCAGCCATACGGAGGTGCGCCAGCGTGGGCGGGTTGAATGACGAGTCCAGCACGACGAGGCTCTTCACCGGCCGCTGCTTCTGAGGCCGGCGCGGCACCGGTGGTGATGTGTCGCCGTGCCCTGTCGTGCCGCGGCCGGGTAGAGTGCAGACGATGCGGAATGCATCCTTGGACGTCTGGAATGACGTCAAACTGTGGGAAAAGAGTTCGACAAGGGCGGCGCGGCTTGACATTGCCGGTTCTGTTCCGCTACCAGACAACATTATGAGTGAGTTGGAGGTTTCTTGGAGGTGAGGTCGACTGACAGCTCATTGAGCTGTACCCCGCTACGTGGGGGTCAAGTCGCTATTGTCAAATGTGGGGTATCACCTTGTGTGTACACTAAAGGCACATGGAGGATTCTTGCTGGAAAATGCAACTTCTATAAGTGTTTGGGGGAAACTTGGTATAGTAGTATAGTACAATTGTGCAAAAATCTCATAATATGGTCAGCGGTGATGCCACCCTCTACACTCTCTTCTGTTGGGGAATAAACATCCGCGAAGCAACCAAGCCCAGCACAAAGAAGATGCCAATACCCACGAAGTTGAGTACGGCGTTCATCAAGGGCGGTACCTTCTGCGCATCAGCCATGTCATCCTGTATCCTCTCGATCCGCTCTGCCATCTTCTCTTGCCCGAACCCAACCCGCACTCTCTGCTCACCCGCCTTGCCCATCTTCTCCAGCTCGGCTTTGCTCAGGCTGTTGAGAACCTCATCCATGACCGCTGCCCACTGCTCAATCTGATCCGGCTCTCTGAGCCAGCCCGTCACACCATCCATGACCGTCTCTTTGGGACCACCGGTGTTCGCCGCCAGCACAGGAACGCCAGCCAGCATAGCCTCTAGTGGTACGATGCCGAAGTGCTCGTTAGAGGGCGTGTAAACGAGGAGCTTGGCGGATCGGAGGAGCGAGTCCTTCAGACTTGAAGGGATGGAGAGCAGGAACAGCACTGGGATGTGGGCCGGTGCAGACAGTGCCGTGATGATGTTCTTGGCAGTGAATGTCTCCAGCCCGTACGACTCGGCCAGCTTCTCGAGTTCCTGGTGGTATTGGAAGTTCTCGGCGCTGCGAAGGTCGTATCCGCCCGCGATAACGAGACGCACGCCTTTCCTCTTCCCTGCGGGAAGCGAAGCAAAGGCCTTGACGGCCAGCGCGATGTCCTTCTTCCTCTCGAAGCGGTTGATGCTCAGAATGATGTTCTTGTCCGTCCAGATAACCTCCTCCTCGCCCTCGCCAATCTTGTTTTCGTCGCCCTTCTTCGGCGCAATGTCTACGCAGGGGTACACAACCTTGAAGTTCTTCCTCTTCGCCAGCTGGGGCCACGCCGCCGTCGCGACACCCTTGGTGAAACCCGAGTTGACGGCAATCTCGTCGGCGAAGCCCATGCTCCACTGCTCGACCCAGTCGAAGGGCACGCGGTACAGGCGCTTCCACCACTTTTCGCGGCCGAGGGCGAGGTGCATGTCGGGGAAGTGGCAGTAAAACAGGATCGGGGCCTTGGGGCAGAGGTATTGCAAAAGCGGCAGGCCCGCGCTGAGCTGGTCGACGAAGAAGGAGTCGGGTTTCAGAGATTGGAGTTCTCTGGTGAGGTAGATCTGGACGAGGAGGTTGAGCTGGCGCAGGATGGCACAGAGGATTGTGAGGCGGCCGAGGATGGAGGGGGGTACGATCAGGTTCCCGCGGACGCGAACATCGAGGGTTCCTAGACACGAAAACAGTCAGCAAAGACATCCCAACTGTTATGCGGTGAAGGGGGTGCGCGGGGGTTCAGTGTCGTACCATCGCGAGCTTCTTCGAAGCAGTGCTTCGGGTCGCAGTGGCTAGTGAAGATGACGACCTTGTGGCCGCGGTTCTGCAGTCCGACCGCCGCATCGACAACGAGACGCTCAGCGCCACCGATGCCCAAGTCGGGATGAAAAAAGACGACGGTACGCTGGCCCTCGTCCTTCTCCGCCATTGTTGCGAAGTTGTTGTGTAATTGTGAGATGCTTTAAAGAGACCCGTCTGCTGCCCTTCCCAAGAGGACAGAAATGCGACTTGAGACAACGCTGGAGCCAGCGGGACGCGCATTGAGTTGGGGTAGCTCTGTGATTGGCAGGTGCTGATTGGATACCTTGGGGTGGGATGCCACCTTACGTAAGGAACACGCAAGGGCCGGGGGGGGGGGGGGCATACTCAGCTAAGCGACGCCTTATCGATCTGGGGTGCATCAAAAGCGCAGTGGCTTGGCGTCCCCGCGGTCACTGTTCTTCACATGTGAAAACGCATGCGACATAATAACAAGTAGTCTGATGTCCGTCCCTGTGGACGAACAGATACCAAGCCAAAGTCAAACGAAAAGCTATCCTATTGGTACACTAGCGCGCCTGTGTATTGGAAGAAGACCCTTCTTAGAGTTGAGAGCTTCTGCCGACCTGCCCGCCCGCGTGTTTCTAATCAACCCCGTGCTCACTTGCATTCCTTTGCCGAACCGAGGTCAGCATCGCTTACAAGAACGTCGGCCGATCCCCTCGACCTCCCCGTCTTTGCGATTCCAAACCCCGTCCATCTCCGTACTCCGGCCCCGTCTTCAAGTCCCAAGCCCATCCGAACCTCGGATATCCAGTACCTACCCCAGCCTCCTCGGACTGTTGTTTCCTTGAACCGTCCCGGTGGCATTGTCCCACGACCATCAAAGGTTAAACCGATTTCCGTCCAGAGCCACACTCACCGGCATTTTCATCCTCATCTCAACTCATCGTTCCGCCTCACCGGCTGCATCTCAACCTCACATATCCACCATGGCCTCCCAGACTCCCCTCTTCACAGTTCCCATCCCCGCAATCGACGCCCATGTCGGCGGCTCAATCGTCTGCACCTCCCCAGCCCCCAAAGTCTACCTCCTAACCTGGTCTTCGCCCCCGGACAACCGCCTCACAACACCCTTCTGCAACGCCCTCCTCGCCGCCCTCGACATCGTCGAGTTCTCCCACCCCGTCGGCGTCCTTGTCACAACCTCCGCCATTCCAAAGTTCTACTCCAACGGCCTCGACCTAGAGCAGGCCTTCGCCACCCCGGGCTTCTTCCCGGACACGCTGTACAAGCTATGGAAGCGCTTCCTGACCTACCCGATGCCCACCGTCGCACTGATCCCGGGGCACGCATTCGCCGGCGGCTTCATGACGGCGATGCACCACGACTACCGCGTCATGAACCCTCAGAAGGGTTTCCTGTGCATGAACGAGCTCGAGTTCGGCGCCCCGCTGAAGCCGGCCATGTCAGCCATATTCCGCATAAAGTGCTCCTCGCCGCGCATCTACCAGGAGATCGTCCTCGAGGCGAAGCGCTTCCCAGGCCCTGCTGCGCTCGAGGCCGGGCTCGTTGACGCGCTGGGTGGGCTCGACGAGGCGCTGAAGCTGATCCAAGACCGCAAGTTGGTCGACAAGGGCAAGTCGGGGGTTTACGCCGTTCTCAAGATGGAGATGTGGCGCGAAAGTGCCTATGTGCTTAGCAGAGAAAACCACGAGAGCGAGGAGCTGATCTGGGACACGAGGGCCGATCTCGAGAAGCAGCGGGTGGATGCTGGTAAGAAGTTTGTTCAGGAGTGGAAGGCCGGCAAGGCCAAACTGTAGACGGGCAGACGACGATGATGACGTCGACACAAGCTACGCACGACAAATGGGTTCACCCACATGTCCCGTAGTAATACATCAGTTAAAGGGTTTATACTGAAAGGATTGTGTATTGTAAGATAAAAAGACGCTATTCTTGTGTGCCTTCCCAATCGGACAGAGGGGTATCATGGACGTCCATCAAACACCTGAAATGCATCATCGCGCTTCCTCCGCCCGTCCGCGTACGCTGTCCCAGGAAATGCTTACGATTGCCCCTCCTGATCCATCGGCATCGGTTCTCGAACATCCAAACCCGGCGTGGCTGCCTTGCTCTCATCATGATCAACACCATTGATGCTGCCATTGCCATTGGCTTTTCCATTAGCCTTGCCAACCTTCTTGGCTGCATTTATCTCGTCCCTCTGCCGGGCAACATCCTTCTCCGCCTGGATTGCCTTGTCCCGACGCGACTCTACATCCTCTCGCTTGACCAGATTCCTCAAGCCGTCCGATGCCTTGATCATATTATCAATGCTAATAGCATGGTTCGTCATCTGGCGATTGATGTACGTGTACACGCTCGCTGGTGTATCACACTGTAGTAGTTGCGGCTCGTTGAGCTTCAGCAACGCCAGCGCCACTTGGAACAGAAAAGTGCTTCCATCGTTCATGCAAAGCACCACGTCCCAGACGCGGAATAGAGCCTCGGCGCAAAGGCAGTCGGTAAACACACTAAGGAACCATTGGAACGTGAGCGCCTCCAGCTCGATGCTGAGGTCGTCCAAGTGTTGCGACAATTTAGGGAGCACATCCGTCACGTACTGACGCAAGACTTGCTGATCTGCGCGAGACGCGAGAAGGCTGTGGTCATAGTATCCAGATGGCAGTATGTTTTCAATGATGCTGGTCAGGATCCAAAAGGCATCCTCTGCCGACGGCATAATCAACAGTAGGTTGGCCGCAATCAGATTCATGCCCTGGCAATAACCAACCTCTGGGTTGCGGCGTGCATAGGCTTTGAGAACCTCCTTAAGCTTCGCCACACCTGGTCCTTTGCGGAAGAAGATATTGTCCGTCAAAGTGCGATTGATATCCATGTCGATCTGGGAAACCGCAAGTGGGTCATCATCCTTGTCTGGACGAGCGATGATATCCTGATAGTACCCTGGAACACGAAGGGTGGTAGCTCCAGAACACTCGGACCAGACCTTTGCACGCAAGTTGACTGGGATGCCGCCAAGCACCAGGTTCCTAAGCTCCGTCCTTTTGGCGCGGCCGACCTTTCCTTTGATCCCGAGGCCGGTGATCCCGATCAATTCGCCGTCGGCAAGTGCAGCTTCGGGCAGGTTCATGGTCGGCCGTTCGTAACGAGCCTCGGCTGCGGCGGCTGCGGCAGCTGCTGCGGCCTCGCCATCTCGACGCCTCTCGGCCCTGACCTTGCGCAGAAACTCATTCCATCGAGCCGCCTTTTCTCTCTGTAAGGAATCGTGTAACTCGCCCATGTGTTGGAGGAGAAGCTTCACTGGCTCGGTGTCATCTCTAACCACCATTCCTGCAGCCGCATCTGTCTCAACAGGTGGTGTCTCACTGTCGATAACGGAAGTTGTCGTGCTCGCAATTGGAACAAAGCCTCGTTCATCAGCCGCGATGAGCCCAGGCGACTTCAAACCAAGCTCGCCTCCCTCAAGCACTTCCAGAGAAGGGGCACTGAGGGCAGGGGTGTGAGATAATAGCTCGGTTGGGAACGTTGCCAACTTGAGGTAATCTTGCCACTTTTTGGGCTTGCCTTCACCTGCACGCTCCTCTGTAGAGGACGGGCTGTCGGGTCGTTCTTCGCTGCCCAAAGGACTCGGGACCTCCTCTTCCTCCTCGATCATAGGCGAGGCCAGCTCAGAACGGCCGTTTGAAAGCATCTCGGCTCGACTGCCCTGCTTAATGTGGCGAGCCACCTGTGCGGCTTCGCGTTGTCTCTTTTTCCTTCGCTGATCATAGATGAAGCCAAAGCGATCGGTAAGATACTCGCTGCCGACATAATTGTTATAGATATGTGTCAAGGTTGGAGGTTGGGTCTCGGGTGGAAGAATCGCATCCATCTCGACAGGGCCGTAGCTTTCCTGCCGGTTAGACGAAACATTTGTCGGACTGTTCGCCATGGCATCCCATCTATCCTGCGGTTGAGTTCTGGCATTGGTGGCGGCGGGAGGAGCATTTGTCGCTGGCCCCGTTCGCCGCATGGCCATGAGCGCTTTCGGGCCGCCTTGCGTTGAGACTGCTCGGCTTGACTGTGATGTTTTCGCACTAGATGTTGAAGACGCTCGGGCAGTTGATAGCGGCTGGGTAGCACTATTAGACCTTCCGCGGTTGGGGCCACCCTCGCGCGTATTGATGGCGCCTCCAGCCACCAATCTCATGAGACTGGCTGCGACCGAGGTAGATGCTTTGCGCGAACCAGGGGGCCCAGATTGGATGCTGGATGCTCGACTCGGGGTTCTCGGCGGGACGTTTTCAGGGGGGGCATTTTCGCTGGGCGGACTAAAAAGGTCATCCAGCAAGCCAGGCCGCCTATCGGCGCTTGACTGTGCTCTAACGACAGTTGCCGGTCTCGCATCGTCGCCGTTGACGCTGCTCGGCATGCTGCCCTTCCTGCTCGATCCTCCCCAAAGATAGTCTTTCCAGCCCCTTGTCGTTCCTCTACCATCCGGGTTGGAAGGGATGGAGAGGTTGCTTGCGCGAATAGTTGCGTCGTTGACGTCGGTTTGACCAAAAACATTATAAATAACGGTATCCTGCATAGCGTCGCTCATGAGGTCGGATAGACCACTCTCATTGCGACGGTTGCCTGGTCGTCCCGTCTTGACCTCGCTCTCTATAGTGCGCAACCTCGTCTCGAGTTCTAGGTTGGAAAGACCGCATTCCAGTATGATTTTGCGTAAAGCCCTTTCTCTTTCGTCGGCTTTCCTCCTCAGCTGAGCGATCTGGGCGTCACGTTGTGCCAAGTCAGTCGCAACCTGCCTGACCAGTGCGACGGCTCCGTGCCTGGCAATAAGGCGACCGATGTGCTCGTCATCTGCATGATGCAGCGCACCGGGTATCTTGTGCGTCGAGATGGGCGAGTCCTCGAATAAGGCGTCGCGGGCAGCTTGCTCGGCAGAAGAACCGGTCAAATTGCCCAGCAGGGAGATTGGGCCCGATCTTGTATCGGAAATCTTTCGGACAGTCGCAGGTGGTTCGGGTTCGGGAATGGGAACCGGAGGGAAGGAGTGTTCGCCTCTTGGCGAGTCGGGCGAAAAGGAGGGGAAGCTCGTCAGGGACTTGTCTTCGGAGGCGGTGATGGAGCTTGCAGAGCTCGAGGGCTGGGAGGTCAGCTTCGATCGTTTGGCTCGCACAGTATGGGAGCGGGCGCTCCTCAAGGACGTGGCGCTATGCTGCGAGATGGAGCGCTCAAGGGGGAGAGAAGGCTCGGAGTCCATCGTTGGCGGGCGATGATGTCGCCAAACGTCATGGCTCCAAGCAAACGCCGCAGGTATTGGAAAATGCTGTTCCGTGTGGTCAGCTGAGGCGATGCGAATAATGCTCAGACTGGTGCGAGCTTCGTAGAAGGCGATGCCATGCGGGAGTGTTGAAGTCGTGGGTAGAAAATAGAGCGTGGGCGAAAGGGGAGAGCGAAGAATGACCGAATGTCACGGTAATAATTGATAGGTGGGAAACGGTGGGCGGAACAGAACGATGATATCAAATGCAAGACACTGGGGTACGTCTCTCCGAGGCGGCAAGGGTGTGCTGCGCTGTGCAGTGCTTGCTGCTTCCGTCGGGATTCCATCCTCCCCCCCTTCAGGTAGGAGTACACTCTCCAGCTGAAATTGGCAGCAATTTTGCAGCATTGGCGCCAGTGTGTACGTACCGCTGTCAGTGTGGCATGTCCCTCGATCAAAGGTACGTATCTCAGACATCCAGCTGCAGCCCTCTGCAATCCACCCCGGCCCAGTCGTCCGCGATCCATCCCACTTGGGACCCTCTCCCATCAATGCCTTACATGCACATCGCAAGACGTCGACTTGAATGCCAATGCACCTAGTGCAGCAGTACCCGGCGACTCTGCGCGGATGGCCTCAACTGTGCACATGAATGTGTACACGGACGGACACGTCAAAAGGAGGATCCGCTGCCACATCAGCAGCTGGGGGGGCGCTTCGGCCTGGGTCCCGGGAGACTGAGCCACACAAGGGACATCCATATTCATCGGCCAGGGCACGGCACGTAGTACTGCATTAGTACCATAGGACACTAGGGACCAGCAAACTATGCAGTAGGTAACGTGCCACCCGCCCCCTCGTTCTCGTGGCATGGCATCTTCGAGCCAAAGTTAGCCCGGCCATACCCTTGTCGTCCTCGGTCTCCAAGGGAGTACCCTCTTTCAGCCTTCCCATCTTTCCTCCAAGGACCCAGAAAATGACACAAAAAAGTCATGGGAGGAGAAAAAAGAAAGAAAAGAAGAAGCCGGAATCGATCTCGTTGCAATCCAGCCATGCCCCCCCTGCTCCCAATCGTACAGCCTCAATATCGAGCCCTACACAAAAATGCTTATCCCACTTGTTCCCTGTCTTGGCTGCCTCCAACTGCAAGCAATCCCCTTCCTTGGCGCGCTGGCCAGACCCCGACTTTTGTGATATGAGCCTTTCCCTCGTCCCAACTTCTTCAGTGTCGCCCACGAGCTCTCGTTCAAGGGATGGGATGGGAGGCAGGGAAATTTCGGGGGTCCGGGATGACCTCCTCTCGCGTGTGGTGGACATGTCGGGCGCGCGCGCGTGCCTGGTTATTGTTGACATGTCGGGCTCGAAACTATGTCCGCCCTAATATTAACTCAGGGGGTTGCTTATTTTAACCACCCCGCGATTACTGCCACAACCTTCCTCCGAGTCGCAAGGGCTGTGTTGAGGTGTGTGTGGGCAAACACATACTAGTCAGGCAAACTTGCTTAGTTTCGCTGGGCAACAATCTCCCTTGAAACCAGAAGAATTTTCCAGGACATGAGCGACTCAGGACACAAAAGAGTGTGGCGCCCAGACCATCAACCTAACCTCGGGGGATACGACATAGTCGCCTCAATCTCCAAAGCACTAGCCCGGATCGAATGGACCACTAGACTTGATTGCCCCGGAGGCGCCGGCTCGGCAGGGGATATGCGGAGTGGGTACCCGGGCACACGGAGCACCCCCGGATACCCGAGTGATCAGAATGCGGCCATCAAGGTATCAGAATGACGCTGGAAAGCCTTGCCACTGGGAACTCAGATCAACACAGAACCCAATTTTGCATATACAGAGCCTGTATTCTCTGGCATGTTACTGAATCAATGCTGTCTACTGCTTGTACTCGTACAATACTCCTTCGTGTCATCATTAAAAGTCCTGGGTCCTTTTCCATAATTGCCCAGACGCCCTTCTTTACGCTCAAATCTCCAATGTGAAACAAAAAACACCCCTTGTGATAAAACGCCTTTTTGTTGTTCCTTCATATCGTTACACGCCCATTGTTGCCTCAAGCGAAACTGTCCTCTGCGTTCCAACGGCTGCTGTCGTTGGCAGTCGAAGTCACAGAGGCCGGTGCAGGTGCCGCAGCCGGGGCCGCAGTTGGAACTTGAGCAACATCGCTAGGCAACAAACCCTCTTTCACCAACGCCTGAAATGAAGGATCGCGAGCAAGCACAAGCTGTCGCTTGACGGGTAATCCGTCTAGAACCTTCAGCTTCTTGCAGCAGCCCACAAATACAACCTGATACAGCCGGCGACGAAGGCGCGTCGTCTCATCCAAACGTCTGGCAAACACCCCGTCCCTCTCCGGGTCGGTCTCTGGGAGAGTGAATGGATCAGCGAGATGGCCTCGGTCCGCTGACACCATAACGTGCACTGGCGAATAAAAGCCTTGAGTGATTGGATTGTCCCGCAAGTCCAATTGCGTCAGATGCGGGAAGTCCGTCAAAAGTTCAGTGACTGCCGTCGAATCTGTCAGGCGGTTGCCGGCAACAAGAAGTTTCTTGAGCCGGGGAATGAATCGAATTGGTGAAAGGTCCGCAATAGCGTTGAAATTGACATTCAGCGATCGCAGATTTGGCATCAACTGGCCGAGGCCCTCGGGCAAGGACCGGAGTCCACAGTTGGCTAGTTCAAGCAACTGCAAGTTAAGAAAATCCACCTTGACCTCGAAAGCGCCAATGTAGTTGCCGGACAGGAAGAGTTTCCGAATTTCATAAGCCGCAGATAGGAAGGAAAGGTCCAGGTGGCCATCAACGCGTTGCTCTCTCAGGGACAAGCTGTCAAGATGGCGGGCCTTGGTGAAACCAGTGATCCCGCTGATGTGATTTCTGTCCGCATGGAGCAGGCGGACGGCTGGCAAATGACTGATGTCAAGCTCTGTGATGTTGTTGTCGCCTAGATCAAGATATCGCAGGTTATCGAGGCCTTGGGCGTCTTCGGCGGTAAAGCCTACGAGACTGTTCTTTGCAAGTTTGAGAATCTGCAGGGATGAAAGTTGTCCAACATTCCGAAGCTCCGCCAAGTTGTTACCAGCCAGGTCCAGCTCGGTCAGTCGGTGTAACTTTGTACCCTCAAAATCGGCCACCTCAATAAGATTATTGCGTGCCCGCAAGGTCAAGAGTCCATCGTGCTGATTCAAGCCATCCAGTGAGGTCAGCTTGTTGTTGTCAACCCGAAGGCTACGAAGGTGGACAAGGTTCCTCAGGGCCGACAGACTAGAGATATCGTTGTTGGAGATGTCGACATATTGCAAGTTGGCGAGGTGATCCCACGACGTCAGCTCAGTCAAGATATTGTGCGTGACCTTTAGTTGCCTGACCGAGGTTGGGACTCCATCAAGGTGGCCAAGGGCATTGCTCGACGCGTCCAAGCTCACCAATCGCCCGCAAAATTCATCCAACATGTGGAGGCTCGACAATCGTTTTTCGCTCATGTCGAGTTCTGTAAAGTCCTCCCAGTACGGCTCAAATGGTTCGATTTCTGTCAATCGATCAACGAGATCACGAACGGTCAAGGACATGACCTTCTTGGAGCCATCGCCTGTGACAAGACGCTGGTCGTCGACAATGTAGCTGACTTCGAAGCCAAAAGATTTCTCGTGATGGTTCAGAGTGAATTCTGACATGGGGCTGAGCGAGAGGTTGCCGACGTTATGGCTAATGATGGCGCTTGCGTCTGGGTAAAGACCGCCCATTCTTGTCTTTCCTGGTGTCTTGATGATGAAGCTTAAACTTTGTTCTTGGTGCTCTCGGGACACATGGCTTAGAGCACTGTTCTCGCCCAATATACTAATCTGTCGTTCCTCAGCATAATCATCGATCACGCTTTCTTCGTCGCGTTCGTCGATCCGGGATACGGAGCGCGGAATGAAGGTCCTGCCGCGGAGAGAGAACTGCCTTGATGGACCATGGGCTGGAGCAGTGCGGGGACGCGGTTGCAGCAGGTTCCGCCGCGCGGCTTTGGTTAAGCTTTGGTATTTGTCCCGTTTGGACTCTTCCAGTTCCATTTGAGGGTCAATGAAGCTGCCTTCATCGTCTTCGAGGCTGTCGATGTCCTCTGCGGCGACGTCTTGGATGATAGAGGCAATCGGCGACGAGAACGAAATCGTCATCCGTCTTCGGGATGGAGAGGAATCGCTAATACGATCCTCGTCGAGTTGGATTTCATGCTCAATGTCTTCATCCGCCGCCTTACTTCCGAGCTTCGTGAACTCCGTCCTTGCTTGCGATGCAATATCCTTGGGCAGCGCTGCGTCAGGCGATAGGGTCACAAAGCCTCTGCCCGATGATCTTCTCGGGGTGTCCAGAGATCCGTTCGGTGATTGTGACATGTTTGCTTCCAAAGCTTCGGCTTCTTTTTGTGCTGTTACTAGTCGTAAGTGTTGCATCTCTTTTGTTATGTCGACAGACAGATCAGGAATACTGGCGAAAGGGTCATCTTCGCTGTCTTCGGACGGAACGACATGGGCGCTTCTAGGTCGAATGCTTCCGCCGCCCCTTCGTTTGATCCAAATATTTTGCTGGCGGTCCAAATACATACTTCCAACCTGGTCTGGTATCAGATGAGATACGCTCTGCGGTGCGATTGTTTTCCTCGACTCGGAACCACGGGAGGAGCCGGTGTGAACGGTGCGGTTGGTGGACACGCCCGATGAATGAGTAGCAAAGTCATCCGAGCCATCCGACTCAACTCGTTGCCGGTTCGGATTAGAGCTGATGCGAATATTGGGGGGGTCGCTGATGGTTTCGTCCCCTCCAAGATATTGGAGATCATCAGTATTGTTTCTTGTACGACTTCTCTCTTCGAGCTGTCGCTCAACCTCCTGTGCGGCTCGAATCGCATCTTGTGCTTGATCCATAGATCTGAGCGATGATGAGATGACATCTTCCATGTCACTAAGCTCTTGGTATTTCTTCAGATAGTCAAGAATCTCGGGGTCTTCCTGTCGTTGCGGTGCCCTCTGCACCGGCTTCCCCTCACGACTTGGAGGCCGCGACAAGGGCTCCCTGGTCGAATCCTCGAACGAGTCCTCATCAAAAGCAGCACTGGGCTCTTCATTCTCTGCATCGGATTCCTCCACGCTTGTCAGACCGCTCGGGGCCTTCACACCGTTTCGAATCATTGCCATGATCTTACCAGCCTCATCAAGGAAGTCCTGGGTTCTAATGGATGGCTTGCGGTCTGTATCAACAGTAGGACTGCGGTCATTTGCGCTCAGCGTAAACTGAGATCCGCGGTGGGGGGAGCGCCGTTGAGGCTGTTCGTCAAATACGAGGTCATCGAAGGGATATTCATCCGCTTGCAAAGACGACCTCGAGCTTGGAGTTGGCGTTCGTGGCCGAAGAATATGACGCGTCGCCAGGACACTTGGGTGGGCTTTTTGCTGCGCGCTACCCGGGCGGGCATCTTTGCGCTTCTTTCCCATCATGCTCTGCATTAAATTGTGGGTTTCCTGGACAGTGTCCAAGATGGCATAACGCTCTTCTCGTCCGTACGCAATATCGGACTTGTGTAGCGTTCTCCTGCGCTTGGGTGTCGGATCCTTGGATGGCGAAGTACGAGGTCGCTTGCCTTCCGAGCCAGTGTCACGTCGTTGAGGCGTATCTAGCATGAAACTCGTGGCCCCAGTAAATTGGAAGTTTCCTCTTTGCACACTTCCTTCGCTGGCTGATGAGAGTTCTCTGGTGTGCTTGGAAGACGATGCAGACGTTGTTGCCGACTTTGCCCGCTTCCTGGGGACAAACATTGACGCTTCGTCTTGACTTGGCGAGTTAGCCACGTTACCGAACCGCAGAACATACCCGTCATCATCCGGGGTATGTCCAGAATCCTCGTCTTCATAAAACCGGGATTCCTCCTCATGTCGAATGGAAATGTCTTGGTTAAACTGGTAGCCCTCGAGATCCCCCGCACCAAACTGGCTGACAGATCGGGAGCTCGTGGCTGTTTGGTGTGCTGGCACAGACAGGTATTCGCCAGGGGCAGTATGGGGTCTTTGCTTGCCAAAAGGTTGGGAGGTTTCGCCGCTGAGCGACTGACGCGAAGAGCCTGACATTTGGTCTTCAAACTGGCTGATGCGGCGCAGAAGCGTTTGATTTGTGAAAGTGTCGTACGGGCCGAAAAGTTTCAGAGGGCTAGTGCTGTTGGTGCCGGCTGTACCTGGCTTCTCGGGACTGGGATGGGGTGCTCGCGGAGGCGGAGGAGTCTGTGAGCCATTTTGCACTGACGTCCGCACGCTCGGGAACTGCTTGGGGGTGCTGGCCTGTAGAGACTCTTCAGGGAGCATCTCGGACGTGTCGACGCCCAAACCTCCAGGGCTCAAGCCCCGGTACCTGAAGGATCCATCGCCTGACCTACCACCACGCTGGGTGTTGAGGAAGCCTCCCCGTCGTGCGTAATCCTCCGTCGTCTCAACCCCGTCATCATCGCCTTCTTCCAGTGTCTCATCGTCATCAAACTTGAGCTCACCCTGAGAATTTAGCAGCATCTGGTCTATTCGCAGCTTCTCGAGGCGATTTCGCAGCTGGTCGACGGGGAGCTCGGCAGGACTAAAATCCACCTTTTCTTCATCCTGCTTCTGGCGCATGAGGGTAAGAACGATCGGACTGAAATCCTCGTTTCGGATGACACTTTGTCCACTTGTCTTTCGCGATGCATCGTTTGGTGGCACAAGGCCAGAAACTGACGTCGCCAGACTTGGTTCTTGGGCGTAACTGTCGCGGTGTGCGCTGAAATCACTCAGCCTGCTTTGATCGATGGAGTCGTCGGTTGCTTTGTAAGTGATATGAGGAGGACGTATCCTGGGGCTCGGGCTGGGGCTCGGGTCCATTTGGCTTCTGCCATCTGACTCGTCATCCTCATCGTCCGCATCCATTCTTTGATGACGGAAGAATGGAGGACTTGACGGCATCGTTGTTTCATGCCGCAGACTTTGGTTGGCAATAGTGTTGTCTTGAGGAGAGGGCGGCTTAAACATGTTTTCAAGGCCCGTAGCAGCAGAGCAGAAGAGGTCCCTTTGTTCGCCGTATGCCACGTCCCCGTAAACCAGTCTGCGTTTCCATTCTGGGGTGTCGCCGGTGCCCCTCAGAGGCGACGACTTGAGCGACCTTTGCTGCACAGTATTATGAATGACAGAGCCGTTCGTCGACGCTGAAAGCGCGCGGCTGGTGCGGCGCGAATGCTCGGTGGCTCTAATCTCGCGAGAAAGCTTCGAAGTGCCTCTCTGAGAGAGCGGTAGGTTGACGTCGTTGGAGTTTCGTTCACTGAGGACCCCGAGGCTTTTGTCGCTCGTTCCGGAACTCGAAGGTCGTATCCTACTGACGGGGAGAGGAATGCGACTGCCGGGCCCTTTCACGTTGGGTGTCTTGTTGTTCTCGTTCGGGTCCAGCGGCGGCAGCTGGGCAGACGGGGAAAGCTCAGATCCAGCTTGGGAGGGCCAATCCTCAGACAGGGAGTCGAGCCAAGCAGGAGCCATGATGTGTTGGCTGATGCGATCGAGGTTGAAGGAATTTCGGATTATAAACAGTCCATCGAGCGGGTGTAGATCGTCGCAGATGATATCGCAGTTTGCGGGGCGTTTTGTTGTCGCGATTGTATCTTGTTTACGCGGGCAATTGCAATGCAGACGTCGCGGGTGTGAAAATACGCAGGGAAAAAATGCAGAACGACAGGCGGATGAAAATTGCAACAAGACTGCTGGCGAAATCGCCTCTGCTGCCTCCGCTGCCTGTTGTGACGTCCAGTCGGGATGGGTGGTAAAGGTATTGTTCGTGGGGAACGCGGTCGGGCGTTCGCGTTCGGGGCGGCGTTATGTCAATCCTAAGGCTGTTTCCTATAATAAACATAGCTAATTTCATATTATGCTGATTGGCAGGTGCGGGTTGCTGCGCCAACCGCCACAGACCACCTGAACCACGCAAATTCCCCGATCGTCCGATGGCGCTATTGTTGTATCGGGTCGTGGGGATTAAACTCCTTTAATTGCATCTATTATGTAATCCCACATTTTAAACTTCTTGGGTTTGAGCCAGGTTCGAGCAAAAACACTTAAACGCGGTGTCACGTGCAGGCGCGCTCTCTCGCGTCGCCTGGTGAACGTGCACGGTGTCAGGCCCGCCTAATCTCGGAAATCGTCCCTCTTTGTCCGCCTTTGCAGCCCATGTTGATAGGAAGTACAGTGCGCTGGAGTCTCTCGCTTTCAACGACCACCGAACGCAATCCGGATCATCGCCCGGCGCCAATGCGACCGTAGCGTACCGACTTCCTCGATTCCCCTCCACGACGCAAGCTGAACCCATGACTTACACATTGCATGTGTCTACACCCGACAACGATGGACAGCAAGGAGGCTTGGAGAGTCCGACACCTGGACGATGAGCCGATCTACTGCGAAGTTCCTCATGACGAAGCCGATGTTCTCTATGCCGGCTCTGACGAGGAACATTATAACAGCCCTGGGCAAAGGAAACAACGATATGAAGAGGCTGCGATCCGATTTCTGCAGGGCCAAACGCCAGTTCTACTCTCAGCGGTACTTAAAGGCCCGTTCGAAGGGCCTGACGCAAAAGGCTGGGTGAACCCATGGCGTTCGAAAAGGAAAACGGAATCAGCCGCCCCTGCACTGGAAACTACTCCACGGCCCAACGTCGAAGTAGTGGACACTGGAAGCATGGTATCCTGCCACCTACCAAGCCCACGAAGTCTGGACCAAGTCGGTATCTCACCACATCCTTTTATGGAGGAGGACGACCTCGAAAGAGTCCAAGCATGGAGAAGTGCTACAGACCCTGCAAGCAAAGCCGAGGAAGAGCCTTGGTCCCTGGAAGTCAGGCCGTCACAGTCTCGGTCCCAGTCACAACGGAAACGATTGTCAACGGGGTCAGATTGGCTCAAGCGGAAAGACTACAAACGACAAAAGACCAAGGACGTGGACACAATTCAAGAAGCTTCTGTTGCTGTGCAGCACTGTACACCAAAACTCCTGCGCAACCAGTCCCAGACCTATCCCAGGCAAGTTGGACAGGAAGATAACATGGTTGACGACGACACACAAAGCTTGCCTAGCCATGAAAGTAACCCACGCACACCACAAAAAGCCTCTCAAACGGGCCCAGCTCGGTCCGCGCGACGATCACAAGTCCAAAACAAAGCCACCAATAATCACCAAGATGAGATGTTGCCGCCTTTAAGCACACCTATCCAGACACCGCGGTCTTGTAGGGAGTCAAAGATTACACCGAGAAGGACCACACAGGAGGATAGGCCCCCGCAAAGCAGCAATATAACCATGGACTTGGAAGAACTCCGTGGTCATGCTGACATCAAAGCCGAATTCGAGACTCAGCAGGACGAAAGCTTTTTGTTTCGCGCAAGACCCCGAAATCCTGTCTTCGGTGCCGCAGATATGAGCCCCATCAGACGAATGTCCTTCGGACGAATTTCTTCGCCCGCCTCAAGCGTGCCAACCGAGACAGACTCCGAACTAGAGCCCCTGGATCTGGATGGAGACACTTGCATGGCAGACGATACCAAAGCTACGTCACCTGAATCCATCGCGAAGGACAAGGACCACGAAACTCCTGTCAATGTTGCCGGACAGAAAACAAGGTGTAGTATTCCAGTACCGCAGGCGGTCACTGAATCGGACTCCGAGCATAACGAGGTCAATTTAGAAACTGCAGGCGCTACTAACCAAAATCCCCTGGGAAACACCGCAAATGACGATCAGTCCTTGTCGATAGAGAGAGAAACTGAAGCAAAGACGAATACAGCGAGCCAAGAGCCGACCATCGTCGCATATGCTACATCACAGGAAACCCAAAAGGATCGAGCACCCACGGATGGCAACACTACATCACCGCCTACACCTGAAGATAAGCATCCCGTGGCAAGCCAGCCTACGAACCAGTCGTTGCCCTCGCACCACAACACCGTGCAGACGGTCCACCCCCAGAGCCCTTGGTCCAAGTTGAGCCAGTTTACCACAAGTAGCCCTTGCCCTCCTGGTAATCCCGAGCAAGAGCATCTTCAGGTATACAACCCCGAGGCGTCTATGTTGGAGGAAAATGGTGCGCAGACGGTCCCAGGGACGTCAACAGCGGCTGTCGTGAAGGAACCTGTGGTAGAGAATGCCGAGGCCGAGAATGAAAACAGCAATGAGCCTTGTCCCACACAAAACAGCACGAGGCTTCAAGAAACGTTTGAACAGCACGAGAGCCCTGTAGTACGAGCTTCTCAGCAAAGCCCGTGGAAACCCGACACGCCCGTCACGACCTCGCCCTTCCAGCACCAGATTGTCCACGAGGACGATGATAATGGTATTACGGATCCCAGCTACCAGAGTCCTTGGACCGCAAGCCCTGAGAAGATGCGCCAGGCCGCGCAAGAGGCTCTGATGTCCGACCTTTTTAATGTCGTACAACCGCTTCCCTCGCCTGTGGGTGGGCAACCGACTATTCTTGCTGCCGGTTCAGCTGGCGAACCAGAACTACCAACGGCTGCCAATACCTCCTCAAGACCAGCATCGCCTGAACCGGTCTTTTCAATCAAGTCATTCGCAAACTTCTTGTCGCCCTCGCCTGAGAGGTGTCGACGCCGGTCTGACAAAGTCCGATTAAGCGGTGGTCATCTCCCAAGTACACAGAATCTGATCGCAGCCACAACCGACAACCCTTGGGACAGCATCCCGAAGTCGGGCAAACGAGTCAAATGGGCACCGTTGCCCCATGAGGTTGAGGTCGATCAGGACGACGAGGACAGGGGCCCTCGAACGCCTACAGCACCTCGGGCTGCCTCTCCCCCACCAGAGACGGCGGTGGCCGACCTACCAACCGGCGAAGACGAGCAATTCCAGAAGCACTTCCAGGCCGTCTCGCGTAGGACTAAACTCCACCGCCACATACTCCCATCTGCATCCCAGCAGGTCTCCGGAAGCCCGGCTCCCATGGCTATGGCGGAAGCTTTCGTCGCGGCAGACTCATTCAAGAACAAGACGCCCTCGGCTCCAGAGGCGGACATACAAACCAGCAACACTTCTTTGTTGAAGGATGTAGAGAGCCAAGAATCCGCACTGGACGACGTTGACGACATCCTTCGTAATCTTAACGAGTTTATTGAGATGGTCGATGTCGAGGCCGATCTGGCAAGAACTAAGGAAGAGGCAAGGCAAAAGGAAATGCAGCAGCAGCAGCAGAAAAACAATCAGACCACCAGTGACGGGCTCGCAGTTGGATTTACATTTGACGGCATAATGGATGCGGGTGTGTGGGACTGAGACAATTACATGAAAAGGAGTGCCTTCGACAATGCATCATCGGCAATGCGCAAATAATGGGAGGAACAAAGTCGCGCACAGCGTCACTATACCAAGTCTTTTATCAGCGAGGTGTTTCGGGTCATACAACATTAACATACCACGGCTGCAGAAACTGCATGGCTGTACTTACGATCTGCAAGGTTAGACAGTTGCTTCCAGTAGTGTAGCTCTATTGAGTGTACGGCATGGCATAGCGAAGACCTATGTGTGAATTCTTTTTTTTATGGATCAAATACAGCATAGAGGTTACCTCTTGTCGATTCCCTTGATTATCCGGTTCCTGGGTGACCAACGCCTGATGTTCAATACCGCAGGTGCCTTGTAACGAACCTATATCCAAGGCTCTGGCTCTCCCGGCCATCCATGCTGCTTGGGCAAGAAACAGCACCACATATTTATGAGATGACGCTGGCGAGAAAGAAGAGCATGCCCTAAATCTATAATAAAGCAAGGCGGTTTCGCGGAGCACCTTTCAAAAAAAGAGAGAGGCGGACGGTGTACACTTCTTCTCGCTGCGCAAGGCCGGGCAAGCACGACTTGGTTCTCACTGCTTCCACACATGACTATTTCTGTTTTATCCTCCTCCGACCTGAAATGCTTTGGCTTGCTGGGACTTTTGTCTCGGATGCTGTACACGTCGCTGGGGTTGATATGGTGCAGAATACGGATAAGTACACTATATTAGCTGACCCAGCGAAGAAGCCGTGGTTGTGTAAATGCTGGGTTGGGGTTGCGGTGTTGTGAAGTAGTCTCGCACAGAGCTACGGGCCTTATTGAATTACGCTGTTTCGTTTATGTATATTGCTTGGCAAGTTGTTTATTGTATTTTCGCATATTCACCCCTTTCTTCCCTGTTCGAAGATGAAATGAGTAGTTGAAACGAATTGATTAGTTTGATATAAAAAGATATTCCAGACAGTGTAAATAATGCTATACATGAAACTCATGGGTACACTTTATAACGTAGTCTACTTGAGAAAGTCAGAAAGAAAATGTAAAGAAACAAGTTTCTTACATTCCAGTGAACATTCAACTATTCAATCGGCTCTTGCGACCTCACCCCTGGGTCTGCAAGGCCACGAAGAGAGTTGAAAACCTTGCACTATAGATAGCGGGCAGAGATATAACAATTATAGCTGTTGAACGTTATATTATAAGTCCATATGTCTGCCTGTAGTGGTTTGTGTCGTCTTCATGTTTATACCACAGTGTCGATTCAAATGCATTCATCCGAGGAATTTAGTCTGGATACTCGAACTACAACAAGTCTTTTCATAGAATCCATCAAGGCTAGGGCAACTAGTATAGTGTAGTGTATAGTTGTGGCCGGCTTACTCAGATTATAGGCCCAGGGCAGCTTTCATACAAGGTCTCACAAACCACTGGCCATGTCTTATAAAACCTGGATGGCTTCTTCCTACTACGAGAAACCCGAGTGTCGAAGGCAAACTTGTTTTGTTCGCAACAACAAACCATAATTACGCTATAAACTAGGGTTCCCAACAATAAGCAAGGAGCGGCATGGGGTGTTTTCCAGCTCAACGATTCCGGCCTCGTAGAAAGGCTGGCTGGGGGTACGCTTGCGAGGCTGTGAGGCTGTACAGCTAGCGTGAAAGTCTACATAGCACGCAGAAGAAGGTACTTACATGCTCTTTACCTAGATCACAAGGAAGATCGGCATTCTCTCGACGGCCGTTGAGCGGGCCTTTGTTTTGGTAAAGTTTCCCAGCTCTACGGAGGTCTTGAATAATGCGACAGAATGTCTTGACCTGAACCCTGTCGGGACGGGGCAGAGAGGCGTAGCAACCGCCGTAACGAGCGAATGCGTGCGCAACGTGGGAGAAGTAGAGGCATGGGAGCGATGTATCGTTTGGCACGGAGGGAAACGTGCCGTGCCGGCTACAACCCGACTGGCGGACGGGCGAGCCAGTCTACAACTACTGCACCACGCACGTGGTACGACCAAGACGTCTTTTCGACAGCATCGAGAACGTCCTATGAAACAATAACTTGCTTTTCATTCCCACTTGCCAGGCAGCACCACATGGGCAGGGGCCCGACAAGTGAGGATGGGAGAGACCACAGAGTTCCGGTATATGACCCGGCGAAAAGCTACGTCTCGATGGAGATGTTGTTGGCATCTCATAGCTGCTGAAATGATGTAATCTCTCTGCCGTCGACTCAGCTCGCCCCGGGTTCAGGGATCTCGAGCCCGGCGAGCTGGTTCCTGGACTGTATAGACATACACGGCGGCGGGGGTGGGTTCCGGCGCGACCACATGGCGGATCCCCGGCCTCTCTTTGGATAGACACAGAAAGGTCAGTGCTGCTGCCCTGTATGGCGACCCAGTGATCGTCCCATATATACAAAATAGGGGATGATATTCAACTCTCGGTTGCCGGGGCTCATGTAGCCATGCCGCTGGGGACAGCAAATCCCACCACCCAACAAGACCGCCGCCAATGGCATTGGGTTTGAGCAGGTCCAATCTCGGGCTCTTTTGGTGTGCCCCGGGTTTCAGAGTGATCGCCAGGAACATTTTAGATTCGGGAAACACGTTGGCGGCGATGAAGCGGCTTCGCCACTCCGGCAGTCCGGGAGAAGGGTACATACTTTCCGACAGAGCCGCAGGCAATAGCAACCGGACGATGGGGGGTGGGTGTCATGATCTCTGGAGGCGTTCACGAGGCATGGTTCCGTCACGTGTGCCAGTGATAGGAGGCAGCCCAGAGCCAAGTCATAGATAACAACAGATCCAATGGCCCCTTGCCGAACGGCAAATGAGACAAGCACCCCTAGAATGTGATGATCCATTGGCCAAAAGCAATTTAACAGCCCGGACGGGTGAAGAGGGGATCCAAGACAAGAATGGAGTAGACTGAGCGGTGGTATCACACACGCCCCGAGGTGCAAATTACGACAGCCGGCGGCAAGACGCCAGAAGCACGCCATATTGTATAGCATGGCAGGGACAATGTCGGTTGCAATGGGACTATGAGTATATGACAATCGGACTAGAGCGGACCATGTTTGGCGCGGCTGTTGTGAACGTTAAGCCCAGCCCACATGCAACGGGGACCGCGCGGGTTCCAGTGATCGGGCACATTGCATGTTATGCACGCACATGCAAGGCATGGCCAGCGCCCTTTGCGATTTCAAGGCAGAAAAAAAGAAAAGCAAAGCAAAGAACCAGGGAGGTCTTGAATTGGAGATGGGATGGAGACGAAGCCACCGCATGGGCAACGCATTCACAGTACGGATGGCTTCTGCGGGTTGGGCCGCTACGAGGCGGTCTGGCGGGCACGTTGTTGGATGATTGGCGTCGAGGGGCCCGTTGGGATTCTGGCAACCGCATTGAGGACGCTGCTTGGCGCAAGCTTACTCCGGGCATCCAGACACGGGGATCGGAACCCTTCGAGGGTGTCCAAGATGAACATTTTGAGACGTGTCATAAAAAATAAAAAAGAGGGAGTTGTGTCTGGCTTAAACCGCGGATAGTCGCTCCATCCCGTCTCGACGGCCTTTGGCGGGGAAACTATTCCGCAGACCGACGAAACAAGGAATGAGGGGTTAAACTCGACGCGGGTGACCGGGGCCCTAATTACGAACCTTGCTGGGTTGATCAAAGGCGGAAGATGATAGTGTGGAAGAGTGTGTCAGTGACCGACCCAACGGGGCCGGTTGCGGTCGTTCCAGTGTGTGATTGTCGCGCTAGATAACGGGGTTGTGTAATGAACCGATGGAATGATTGCGACAGTCGTAGCGAAATCGGGTTCGACCATTATCTTAACGACACCTGGATGGGTGGCTGAAGAACGGCAGGCGACGTGGTGGATGATGAGTCGGTCACCCAAGCCGGCAACTGTCTAATCGTGGCAATCTACGTTGCAGGGCTTCTTGCTCCCCCCTCGCTTGCTAGTCTGGTAGCTTGACATGGCCCGAATGGGGTGTGTCGCACCGGCCGGGCCGTCTCTCTTGGAGGATGCATCGTTGGCATATCTCTGGGCGCACACCGCCAGCGAGTGGTCGAAGGGTCGACCCGCTCCGACGACGTGTGCCGGCCTGGGGGAACATGAGGGGGGTCCGGCAAAGAGGACCGTCGATGACGCCGATAGACAGTCAGTCTTTCGAGCCCTCCCTTGGTGACACCGAGAGAGATAGTTTGCACACGTACACGACGGAGAAGCCTGCCGTCGGTGCTGGCAGCTCATGTTAGGTTCGTTTCGTGACCATCTACTATGGCATCCAGCTATTTGGCTGATACATTGGATTCCAGCAGGCGAGACACTGCGACTGTTGCCATTTGGGCGAGCCTGTAAGGTTGAAGGAAACGACAACGTGCTCTCCAAAGGGCCTCGGGATCAACGGCCTGGCGCTTTGTCACGTCGGCGAAGAGGCTCAGCTGGAATGTCCACTTGAGCCGGTTTGGTACCGCAGGCTTTTGCGGTCTGAGACGATGTTGTTGGGCCGGGGGAACGGGAACGGGACGTCGACGCTACCGTCGCCGTGTGTAGTATTCAACGACGATGCTTACATGACGGCGGGAGCCAAGTCGTTGAGTCGGTACCGGCGACACAGGGCTTGGGGCCAAGTCAAGTCAAGCCAAGCCAAGCCAAGGGGTGGCGATCTGGGGTTGCCAATTAGGTAATGCCTGTTCCCGTGACTACACTAATTCGTACCCAGTGCCAGGCAGTCAATCCTTGGGGACGTTGGCAAACATTGGCCACTGGGCAGCTGGGATGGTGTTGTTGGCAATGGCTGAATGGACGACAGTTTGAGAGAGTTTGGGCTGGGGCATCTCCGACCGTTTGGCCCCAAGACCAAGGACCCCAGCCTACGGTAGGTAGGAACGATTCCGGGCTAGCGATGCCCTGGCATTGGTGAGCAGAGTCGAGGGCCAATGGCCGGGTTAGTACTGGGGCGATTGGGAGGCTCCGGGAGCCAAGTTAGCAGTCCCGTGGACGGCGTCACACCGTACAAGCGGGGTTTAGACAAGAGGGCTGCTAGGTTGATACCGGTAGCGACTGGAGTTGCGCAGGGGCGCCCGCAGCCGTGGGAACGAGAGCGACGGGGGGGAGGGAGGGAGACGTCTGTGTTTCAATGTGCGCACAACCGACACCGACCGAGAGGCGACGGTGTTCTTGCGGTGCGGTGCGGTGCGGTGTGGTGCACTGGCGACGATTGTTTGCTTGTTTACTTGCTTCCTTACATGCTGACCATTTATTTTTATTTTTATTCTTTACCGGGCCGTGCCTACATGGAGGACCGACAGATAATTTGCATACCTAACCAATCAGTCCGTAAGCAGGAGCTTTGATGTCTCCCTCTGTTAGTGGTGGTTTGCGTGGAAAGCGACGGCGTTGGCGTTGGCGTTGGCGTCGGTTTTGGCGCGAGGATTGGTTGACATCTGCGCCGACGGGAACTACTAGCAGATGCTGTTCCTTTTTTGGTGGATGACCATACCGAGCAATAAAACAGCCTACGGATATGAGCAGCGATGGACCTTCTCGGGCTCGAACGGTATGGTATGTCCAGACGACGAGGGAGCCAGATGGACTGGATCGGTTTTCGCTACTCGAGGTGCATGCAGCGCGGCCGGTACTACGGATGGATGGATACAGCAGGTACATGGACGACGATTGTTTCCTCCCCCAGGCGCCACTACATTTACACACGTGGGAAGGCCCAGCAGAGAGGCAGCGGTGATGCGATGGGCCAGGTCCAAGTATCTCGCCATACTCCAACCGAGGAAGAGTACATCTGGCTCCATCCTTATCCTCGGTACATCCTCCGCCGCCCCATTGACCCCTCCTCGGCATGTACCTTCCTATCAGCGGCGCTAGGCCCCTGTGTATCCCTGCTCATTACGTCCACTCCACTGCTAGCGTGCACTACCTAGAAGACACAAATTCGGCTCCACTGATAATACCTACCTTACCTTACCTTACACACTCGGGACGCTAGCATGAGTACCTTCCGTTGTGAACACAACACCCGCTTGCAACGATGATGATGAGAAAAGGACAATTACGTGCAAGCACCATCACTTCCCTGGGTAGGTACGGTACGTACGGCTACGTCCGGGTGAGGGTGAGGGACCACACGCTGGAGTTGCCCCTCACTCACACGTAAAGACACCTTCACACACTCTCAACACACACCCTTGGCTTCTCAACCCCTCCCTCCTCCATCCCTCCCTTTTCATCCATCCCGGCCAGGGATCCAGGGAGAAGGAAAGAGAGAGAGAGAGGTACTAAGGTACGAATGCAGAGAGATACACACGCACCCACAGATACGGTAGATAGGTAGAGAGAGAAAGAGCTAGACAGAGAGAGAGGCTCGGTCAGTGATCTGATCGCCGCCTGCACTCCGTCTACGGACACTGCACTATCGCAGATACCCACATCTGAATCCAGCACCTTCCTTCCTCCTGGTCGGATCGAGACCAGACCAGACCAGACCCAACATTCACTTCACCATCGCAGCGCCACAGCAGTTCGAACCCACAGGGCAGCAAAATCCACAAACACACTGCCAGCCCACAATCCCACCGCCCACAGACGCAGATTCGCGCATCGCATCGCAGCGCATCGCATCGCATCGCATTGGCTCGTACTGCCCTCCCTCCTCCCTCCTTACTCCCTTTTTTTGCCCACCCCAGCCAACCAACCCCAAGGCCTCCCTCCTACAGGCACAGCAATTATTCGCTGCCGCCTTTCCACCTCACACACCTCGCCCTCCGTACACCGCACACCTCCCACAAACCACTCGACCCGAGCCTAACCTAAACTCAGGCACCCACCCCCCGGTCCTCCCCCAAAGGCCTTGCACCTCCTGTCCTGTCTTGCTCGGCCTAGCACGCCGCCCGCCCACTGTCCAATCTTGAGCCCACACCTCTTGGCCCGCCGCCCACTTTCTCTTTCCTCTTGCCCAACGCCGCATGCCGTGACGTTCCTTTCCCTCATTCTCACACCTTACCTCACCTCCCACACACACACACTCTCTCACACACACTCTCCAAGAGACCGCACCACCACCACCGCGCCGCGCTCTATTCCCTACAATCCCCCTTTTCCCGCCCCAAAACAACCGGCGACCAATCCTCCACCATCGACCTGAGTCTCGCCAGATGTTTCCCTCATGTCCAGCCCGCCTCGTAACGCCGGAAATGCCGCACCCGCGACCCTGGTGAGCCCCGCGCATTCGTCGTCCACTCCCAGTTCCGCCCCCATCTCCAGTCCCAGTCCCAGTCCTCCCGGCCCAGCTCCTGCTGCCGCTGATGCTGCTGCTGCCGCGCCCGCTGCCGCACAGCAGCATCAACCTCTGCCTCCAGTCGTCCCGCAATCACATCAAGACACCCCCCTAGCCCACGCTGCAGATCTACCCCCTGCCACGGCCGCTGCTACCCAGCACCAGCAGGATGTCTCGAGCCATGTCGACCCGAACATTAAAAAGCCCCGGGGCCCTGCCGCCATCCCGAGGCAGTCCGGTCCGTCCTTGCTAACCCAAGCCCTTGCCTCAGCTCGCGGCATCCCTTCGAGAACACACTCGCACCAAGACCAGCCCTCGAGCCAGCTCTCGACTCGCTCCCTACCTTCTCCCACCCCCGACGCCGTCCCTCTCAACCCGTCCGCCGTTGCTGGCCTGGATCCCCTCGCAGTCGACCCTCGCAATGTTCCCTCCTATCCCGGCAATGGCGGCTCTGTAACCCCCCGAAGCGCTCCTCAACCCACCCTCGCAGCTCCTCCCGACCCCCCTGCCAACCTGACTGTCGGCATCCCGCCGCCCGCCGACGACATGGAGGTCATGACATCACCCACCTACGATATTTCGAGCTTCCAGGGAATCAGGGAAATGTTGCTGGACCACCGCGACTTCCTCAAGAGCACCCGCTCGCGGGGCAGGGGTACGTCCTTGGAGCGCGTTGGCCATGAGCCGAGAGGCCAGGGAGCAGTACGGAAAACCCGAGCCCATTCGCATTCCACCAGCCCTGAAGGATCCCTCAACTCGTCAGTCGCCCATCTCGACCAGAGGCTACAGCAAGACATCGTCGCGGCGGCTGGCCGGCCAAAGAAGCTGGAGCAGCGCTTCTCCATCGGACCCGAGAAAATTTGGTCAATTGGGTCAAACGAGGCCATTGACGGCCAGGAGGACGGCCAGGTCGAGAAGTCGGTACACGAGGCCATGATTGGCGTCGAACCGAATGCCCGCAGTCGAAAGGCTAGCTACAGCCTTCGATTTTTCCGCGAAGGATTGCCCAAGGAGGAGAAGACGCGCAGAAAGGACCCACGTCAACCACACCCCAAGGACAAGCTCTCCCTGAGCCAAGACTCTCAGGAGCCGCTCTCGGCGGACATTGCCACCGAGGATTTTGCCAGGTCTGCCAGCACGCAGCCTTCGCCTTCTCCCAGGATACTCGACAAGAAGGAATGGCTGCCGAAGCAGATAGAGAGGGTCAAGACTTTCCCTCTCCAGTCGCCTCAGGACGGCGAAACCCCGGTCCTGACCGACTCCCCTACTCAAGACTATTTTGGGCTAAGGAAGGTCAATGGCGACATTTTCCACAAGGTGGACGCCGATGGCGCCAGAAAGGCCAGTTCCAAGTCTGGCTTGAAGGCTGGAGACTCCGATGGCGACGCTTCACCTACTGCCGTTGACGAGTCCAGACCAACCGAAGATCGTCGTCCGTCGGCCAACAGCAGCGAGCACGGAGAAAGCCACGAGGAGGGAGACGAATCCAGCGAGGAGAAGATCTCCTCCGCTGTGTTCGTGCCGCACCCTGGCTTGGAAGAGGCCGCTGAGCGTGAGAGAGACGTGATAAAACCAAGACTGCCGCCAGGATCCCGCACCACCTCCAGAGCCGAGGATTTCCACCCTTGGCTGGTGAAGGCTGACGAGCCGGAACCCGAGGAGGAGCCATCTCCCGAACCGACTCCCGAGACCCCGCTCAAGCCGAAGCCGAAGCGGCTGCCCGGGGAGCCCAATGTGACTCTTCGCGAGGTCCAGCCTGGCACATTGGAAGACCTGGCCGTAGAAGAGATCAAAGAGCCGCAGACGCCAAAGCAAGTGACTACGTATTATGACGAGCATGCCCACCACCACCACCATACCGAACCAAAGGAGCCCCTCGAGGCAATCGAACTGATCCCCTACAAGCACCAGGTCGGCGGCCATACCACCCTGTGGCGTTTTTCCAAGAGAGCTGTCTGCAAGCAGCTCAACAACAGGGAGAACGAGTTTTACGAGAATGTGGAACAGGACCACCCCGATTTGCTGTCCTTCCTGCCTCGGTACATTGGCGTACTAAACGTCACTTTCCATAAGCAACCCAGGCGCAAGTCGACGCACAGGCGCGAGGATGCCCCTCTACTGGAGCGCAGGCAGACTGGAGACAACGGCGCTGCAGTTTCAACCGAGCCATCCAAATCCCGCGCGCTCAATGGCGGCTCAGCCGCCGCGTCCCAGACCAACACGGAGCACCGCAGGATCATCAGCCAGTCACTCTCATCCGCACCGGAGCCCATTCCGACCGTCACATTCGACGATAACTGGCATATCTTACCCCGAAACCTGCTTCAGCCGACACCCCCTCCGGCCTCTCTGCCGACTCGGGGCCGAAGCACCTCATCTTCGGGTCTCCCAGATCACCCAGAGCAGAGTATTGCGGCGTCTCCTACGCGTCCCAGCCTGGACGACAGACATGCGAACAGTTGGGGCGCAACAACCGTCAACAAACGGCTGCGCAATGAGGTGTTCAACGACGTTTTCTTGAAGCAGCCGATCCCCATCCACAAGCACCGCCGGCCGCATCAAAAGTCTATGGCATTCAGGAAGCAACAGACACTGAGGCCTGCCAACTCTGTCCCTGATTTGGTGCGCAGGCAGGACCCGTCTGCCCAAGAGGGCCATGCCCCCCAAAACCCTAGCCCGCTCCGGCCCAGCAGCTCCTCCCCCCCGACGGAGAGCATTGCCATGGAGCGGCCTGGCCACGCGGAGCCTGCGGAGGCCGAGGACAGCGACGTCAAGGACGTGACGGGCACGAGCGCACCGGAGCCCGAGACGCTAGCGGACAAGATTATTGCGCAGAAAAAGAAGCGACGCTACTCTGGTACGGGGCTCCGACGGAAGCCACGAACAGTTACTGAGTCTAGAGGGCATCTTAAGTACTGGGAGGAGGCGGACGACGCTGGCTACAGGGGAGAAGACGAGGGCCAGTCGGGCCAGTCCGTTGCCACATCGCAGGTAAACTCTCCAATGATTGAAACGCCAAATGCAAATGGCCCAGGCTCCCACGAGGGGCCTGCAAAAGATCTGAGTCTCCCAATGTCTGCTGCAGATGCTTCCCAAACCGAAGTTTTAAATGAGGTTGAGCACTCAACGTATGCGTCCACCGCGCCCTCCGAGGTCCCCAGTCCTTCGCAAGAGTTCCGCAAGATCCCACGACCCGTGAACCCCAAGGAAGCACAGACGCAGAGAGACTCTCGCGTCGAGTATTTCCTTCTTTTGGAAGACCTTACGGCGGGCATGAAGCGGCCCTGCATCATGGATCTCAAGATGGGTACCAGGCAGTACGGCGTTGAGGCCACGCCCAAGAAGCAGAAGTCGCAGCAGGGCAAGTGCGCCAGGACGACGTCGCGAGAACTCGGCGTGCGCGTATGCGGGCTTCAAGTATGGGATGTCAAGAGCCAGAGCTACGTCTTCAAGGACAAATACTTTGGGCGCGACCTCAAGGCCGGCCAGGAGTTCCAGGATGCTCTGACGCGATTCCTGTACGACGGCGTAGACTACTCCAGCATCCTGCGGCACATTCCGACCATTTTGCAGAAGCTCGACCAGCTCGAGTCAATTGTCCAAGGTCTGGACGGATATCGCTTCTATGCTGCCAGCCTCCTCATGTTTTACGACGGCGACACGACAAACGAGGGGAACGAATACGATACGGTCGTGGACGATTCTACGACCGACTTCGCAACCGACACGGAGGAGACGTCGGCGTTGCGCGAGAAGAGAAAGCAAAAGAAGAAGCGCGGTATTGATTTCAAGATCGCCGATTTTGCAAACAGCCTGACCAAGGGCGACCTAGCGGAGGGGAAGCCGTGCCCGCCTCAGCACCCCAATGAGCCGGACCGCGGCTTCCTCCGGGGTCTTCGAACGTTGAGGAAGTATTTCCTCAAAATCCAGAGCGACATCCGGGCCGAAATGGGTCTGGATTGCCATGGACGAAGCAACAGAATGGACGTGGATTTAGACATTGACCACATCTCGGACGACGAGGGGTCTGTCAGCGAATGAGTGGAGGATGTGTCTCTTTCTTCATGTTGATAATTAAGGATTATTATTCTGGATCTGGCGGGGGGATTGACTGGTGCGGATGGACGGACGGATGGTATTGGCGGAGTCAGGGACGGCATTTCACAACATACCCGGCATCGGTCTGGCGCCACAATACAGATTTCAAGGCAACCGAAATGTTTTGTACTTCACTTTCTTTCTTCCATGGGTCTCGGGCGGGGTGGTTGCCACCAAATGTGCCGTGTCTGACGTTGGTGCTTGAGGTGTGGATGATGAAGTTGGGGCCAGCCACTATGCGAGCTGGGTGACGGCTGGACCAAAACAACAGGTATGGAATATCGGGATCGTATGTCAGGGCGTTGACCTGTTATGGAATTTGGGTTAGATGTTAGATAAAAATGATCTATATCCTAGGCTGCGCTGTCCTCGGGCCCCCTGTTCCGGCGGTTGTGCACTTGGAGAGTGCCACGGATCCCCCAAGGTGTCTCCGCCGAACGGCAACTGTTGAGGTCCGGGTGTCTCTAACTTATATAAGCGCCCCAGTGCGTCCAGGATGTGCATGCCGAAGGAATGCTCCTAGCACTTGGCACCCCCATCCCCGCGATGATGTCTTGATGAACCTGGCCAGTGCTTCTCCGTAAAACCAATCTCAACCACCACAGCAGTGACATCCAGTAAGCTACCGACCAACAAGATCACGACTCGGGAACAATTTTAATTATTTATTTCATCTAGTTAAATTCTTATCAATAGAAACACTTTAAAAAGTACAGAAGTCAAAGAAGAAAGAAAGAAAAGAAACCCCCGCCGAGATGGGCTCGGTGCTCTCCGCCCTCCGCGCCGCGGCCAAGACGGTCGGGGCGGTGGCCAAGCTCCTCCTGGACCTTAACAAGCAGTACCAGGCCCTCCTCGTCAGGGTCAACGACGCCCCCGGCCTGCCGCACGCGAGCCCGTCGAGCCCGTACTGGCTCGACGACCCGCCCTTCCCAGAGCTGGTGGACGCCCGGTCGGAGGCGCTGCCGGCGGAGGCCGACGTCGTGATTATCGGGAGCGGCATCACGGGGGTCGCGGTGGCGCGGAGCCTGCTCTCGGACGCCGTTGTCGGCGCGGGAGGGGTTGGGACGGATGGGGAGGAGGAGGACGATGGTGAGAAGAAGAAGAAGAGGAACAAGAAACCGAGAGTCGTGGTGCTCGAGGCGAGGGCCCTGTGCGCCGGGGCCACGGGGCGGAACGGCGGGCACGTCAAGGCGAGCCCGCACGAGCTGTTCCCGCGGCTGGCGAGGAACTTTGGCAGCGAGGCGGCCAAGAGGCTGCTGAGGTTCGCGCTGCGGACGGCCGAGGCCGTGCTGGAGGTCGGGACGGGCGAGGGGAGGGAGGTGGCGGAGTGCCGGCGGGTCGAGACGGTGGACTTCTTCCTCGACGAGAAGGGGTTCGAGGAGGGGCGGCGGGGGGCCGAGGAGCTGCGGGGGTGGCTCCCCGAGTTCGAGATCCGGGCGCTGGGGCGGGCGGAGACGCGGGAGAGGTTCGGGGTCGCCGCGGACCACGTGTTCGGGAGCCTGGTGTACGGGGCGGGCGCGCTGTGGCCGTACCGGCTCGTCGCCAAGTTGTGGAGGGAGCTGCTGGACGAGAACGCGGGGGTCCTGAGCCTGGAGACGCACACGGCCGTCGAGGCGGTCGAGGTGGACGGGGACGGGGGCGGGGCGAGGCCGTACGTGGTGCGGACGGGGAGGGGGGCGATCAGGGCGAGGCACGTCGTGCACGCCACGAACGCGCACGCGTCGCAGTTCCTCCCGGGGCTGAGGGGCAAGATGGCGGGCGTCAAGGCGCACATGACGGCGCAGCGGCCGGACGGGGCCCGCGGGGAGGGGTTCCGGTGGCGGGACGGGAGCCGGTCGTGGAGCGTCATGTACGGCGGGGGCATGTTCGACTACGTGACGCAGCGGCCGAACGGGGACGTCATGCTGGGGGGCGGGTTCGCGAGGAGCCCCGGGCAGGGGGCGGACATGGTGGGCGTCTACGACGACGGCGGCACCGAGGGGCTGACGGTCGCGCACGTCTCCGGGGTCATGGGGGCTGTGTTCGGGACGGGGTGGAGGGGCAGCGTCACGCGTGTGTGGAGCGGGATCCTGGGGGTCACGGGGGACATGGCGCCGTTCGTCGGGCGGGTTCCAGGGAGCATCTCTGGAATAGGGGGGAGGGGGAAGCCGATCAGGTTCGAGGCGAAGGGGAGAAGGGGCAAAATGGTTGCGGCCAGAGCAACCAAAGTTGGCGACGGGGGCGGCGACGACGAGTGGACGGGGGCCGAGGCTGGGCAGTGGGTGAGCGCCGGGTACTGCGGCGATGGCATGGTCTGGGCCTGGCTCTGCGGGACGGCGTTGGCGATCATGGTCTCCGGCAAGGAGGGCGTGGTGCTGGAGAAGGGGGAGGGGTTCCCGGGGGGGAGGCTGGACGAGTGGTTCCCAAAGGAGTTGCTGATCACGGAGGCGAGGGTCAAGAAGGCCGACTTGAGCAACTTGGTGGACGAGATTTTGTAAATGGGGTAGAGTAATGGACAGTACAGTGTATGTGGATAGTGTAGTTGGTTCGTTGGCGAATGAAAGACTTAATCTGAACCAGAAAGCGAGGACTTGAGCCTTGCATATTGTTCGAAGAATATATAATTACGGTAGAGTTAAACACGACCCCGAAAAGGTCTGTCTACTTACCGCACCTTAAGCTCGTGAGAAAACAGACAAATGCGCAGATTTGTCAGTCGTTGTATTGCTCGTGCTGACGCCTGTTGGGAACCAGCCCGACATTCGTATTTCATTCCCATGACAACCTGAATCTTGTAAATACATTGCAAGTGACCCGGAACCAGGCTGAGAGGTAAAGGTGAAGTTGGGATGAGAATAGCTCATTCGCCAGCCTGATGCACTTGCCGAACGGGGAAAGGCCGGATCCGTGTCGAGATGATCACACTCCCGAGTCATATTTGCACATGCAATATCCAATGGAACATACTGAGCTGCCTCAAATCGGAAACCACCCAGACTTTACGACAAACACCGCCACTACGAGCCTATCAATTCCAGCTGCATGAAAACCAAAAACGATGTATGCCTAGAGACACCTTGGCTGGTTTCTCGCCTTTGGGATTGATATTTATCCAACGACATCTCTGTCGGGAAACACGTAGCTAGAATTGGTTGCACTTGAGTGGAAGAGCTACGGTTTATTTCAAGGTATTAAGAAAGCAACTGATTGCAGCCTCAATGCACATGCTCACCATGCAAACAGACTTAGACAGACTTTTACAACTCTACGTTGTTCTCGTCGATGCATATGTAGCCAGACTTCGCTGTCCCTTTGACATATGCCCTATCACTCAATTTTAGTCCTGTTTTGGCGGCTCAATCAATATATTGTCCGAAGACAAGAAGTTCAGGTGCCGAGGTAGGTATCAGCGTCACAAGCTTGGAAGTGCGTAAAAAGAAAAGAAAAAGAAGAAAAAAAATATCATAATTTCACGTTACTATAAATGGCGAAGTTTGGGAGATACACTCGCGAAACGGTTATGTGGTAGCAGAATAAGTATTGCCATAGAGCCCAGAGTGCCACGAAGAGCCAAACAGCCTCACGCATCTGTCTGAATGCTCTTCCTGCAGCTGATTGAACACGGATAAGCCAATCTGCCCAACGCCGGGCTATTCAAAACCAGCATGTCCACGCTGCTTCCCCGCGACTCGTCCATGTTTCCCGAGCTCCCCTAACCCACGCCGACGAAAAGGAAAATGATCGACAATACCCGCTGCAAGCACCCACGTCCCATCCTCCCATCCCTAGGACCGCCCACCCCCCTCCCCTAAGCGACCCCTCCCGGAAAACGCAGGCCAGGGGCCAGGGGTGCAGGCCCCCACCCGCGTTGACTAAAACCGATCGTGGAGCTCCTCTTTCGTTCGTCCACGGGCTGCGGGGTAGCTACGATGACGTCCCCCAGTAAGCTTACACTGGCAGCAGCGAGGGGAGCCGGGGGCCTTGCCTATCGTAAGACTTGCGATCCCGCCGTGTCCGTCCCGGCATTTGACTTGCCTTGTTCCCATGCCCCCCCAGTTTTTATCGGCCCGGTCTTTGATCAAATCCCGCGGCAAAAGCACATCACCCCTTTACCTATCTTTCTTTAAACAAGCAGTCGTCGTCCCGTATCCCCTCTTTCATTTTGGATATCGCCGTTCCGGAAAACGGATCTAAAGCCTGCCCCCCCCCCCGCGTCGATCCTCTCACCACCGTCACATTAGCACCAAATCCCAAAGTTCCCGACGGACGAACCGAAACCAACATCGATACCGACACCAACCCCCGGAAACGACGCCGACCATGCCTCCAATCCGCCTCGCAACGGCCTCCCCGGCAACCGCCCCCTCGACCCGCGAGACCCTCGCCGCAATCTCCTCCCTCGCCCGCCGCGCGGCAGCTAACGGCGCCGACCTCCTCCTCCTGCCCGAGGCTTACATCGGCGGCTACCCCCGCGGCGCCTCCTTCGGCTCCAAGATCGGCGCCCGGGCCCCCGAGGGCCGTGACGAGTTCCTCGAGTACTTCAACAGCGCCATCGACCTCGGCGATACCGTCGGCGACGGCGCGGCGGGCGCCGGGGATAGGTGGGTCAGGAGGGAGCTGCCGCCCCAGCACGCCCCGCAGGCGGACGGCAGCGGGAGCGGGCACGCGCGCGGCGACGGGTCGAGGGAGGAGCTGGAGCGCATCGCCGCCGAGACGGGCGTCTTCATTGTCGTCGGCTGCATCGAGCGCGCCGGCGGGAGCTTGTACTGCGCCGCCGTCTACGTCTGCCCGAGGCTGGGCATGATTGGGAAGCGGCGCAAGGTGATGCCGGTATGTTTTCCCCAAACGTAAAGGAGAGAAAGAGGACCCCTTCATCACCCCCCTCCCTCCTCAAGCCCCAAAGACAGGCATTGAGTACAGGGGACACAATGGCTCCTAACAACTAACACCACCCGCCGCAGACCGCGACGGAACGCCTCATCTGGGCCCAGGGCTCCCCCGCAACCCTCCGCGCCGTCTCCACGACCATAAAGGGCGTCCGCATTAACCTCGCCGCCGCCATCTGCTGGGAGAACTACATGCCCCTCCTCCGTCAGGCCCTCTACTCGCAAAACATCAACCTGTACCTCGCCCCCACCGCCGACGGCCGGGACACCTGGCTCCCGCTCATGCGCACCATCGCCTGCGAGGGGCGGTGCTTCGTCGTCTCGTCCAACATGGCCGTCAAGCCTCCCGCCGCCGCCGCCACGACCACTTCCTCTTCCTCCTCTGTCCCCGCCTTCTCCACCCCCTCCTATTCCCAGCCCCAAAGCCAGGGAACCAACGGGAACGGCGTCGCGGCCGACAACGAGGAGGACGCGGACGAGGACGTCTACCCCCGCGCCCGGCGCAACTCGTGCCTCACGGAGGAGGGCTTCGAGATCGCCCTCCCCGAGAAGCACAAACCCTCCCACGGCACCGACGGCTCCAGCCAGCGCCGGCGCCGCAAGTCCGTCATCGTCGAGGACGGCAACGAGATCGTCATCCCCTGCGACGACGACGACGACGGCGGCGTCGACACCCCCGTCAACGGAACCAAGGCCGCCACCAACGGCACCACCAAGACCGCCACCACCAAGCCGGCCGCAAAGTCGGCCCTCAAGTCCGCAGACTGGATCTCGCGCGGCGGATCGTCCATCGTCGGGCCCTTTGGCGACGTCCTGGCGGGCCCGCAGTGGGAGGACGACGACGGCCTCGTCTACGCCGACGTCGACTTCGACGACTGCATCCGCGGGCGGCTGGACATCGACGTCGGCGGCAGCTACTCGCGCAACGACTCGTTCAAGTTCTCCGTCGACGGGCTGGACCTGGACCCCCTGCCTTACTGAGGCTGCCGCCTGCCTGCCTGCCTGCCTGCCTTGTCCATTTGGGACCGCCGCCGTAAAAGCCCCCTTCTCAGGTTAATGCTGTGTGGCCTCATGCTTTTGTAGTGGGCTGTCCGGATAAGGTTTTATATGTTCATGCGCGAGAGACCTCCCCGGAGGCTATTCACTGACGGTCTTGTAATCACTGGCGCAAAAGAAAAGTACCAAATTGTAGCTTGACTCGTAATGCATATATTTATTTCCGTTGATGCTCGACACACGGCTAGACTGGCTGCGTATGAGCCCCGTGATGGTGATATCTTCCATGAATCCCGTATCCATAATTCCCTAACCTTCCGTCCTCCCGTGTGATGCCAGCCGAAACCCCTGAGCCCCATATTCATTAATGCAAGAGTTGGTCATGAATGGTAATCTTCCTTGTCTCCCTCATCGTTCTTCGTCATCCTTGAATCGACTCGCCCCTTCGCCCCTGTCCTCGCCGTCGCCCTTTTCCGCCGACTCTCGAGGACTGGTCAGCGGGCTGTTCATGCCACCGATGCTCCCATTGATGCTGTCGGCCCGGCCATGGCCCAGAAGCCCACTCCGAATGCTCGCTCCGTCTCCGGCACCGCTTTGCTTGGCGTAGAAGCTGTTTCGGTCCCCAGGTATGGCAGGCGCAACGCCCGTGGCCGAGTAAATGCTAGTGCGTTCGGCGTTGGCTATGCGCGAGCTGCTCTGGTGAAGACCAGGGGTCGTCGGCATTCCCGCGCCCTGGTCGATGTTGGCGCTGAGAACACTCAGCGGAAGACTTTCCCGGCTCCCACCCCAGAGCGACGAGGGGGCCAGTGCGCGGACCGAGGCGTCCGTATCGAGCGAGCGACGGCGGCGCCGTTGGGACGAGGACGCCAGAGTGATGATGGATGCGTTATCGGTAAGCAGGTTATTGGCGGTCGCCGTGGTATATGTCGTGGGGTTACCAGAGCCCGAAGCCGAGGGCACGAGGTGAGCGGGGATGGCGGAGGCGGGTGATGCTGTCGGGAAGGGCTGGTTGAAGTGAATCGATTGTGTGTGGCCTTGGTGCGAAGTGTGATTGCCGTTGTGAGTGGGGTTTGTCGGCTGGTGAGTGCCGCCGTTGTTTGGTGTCATGGACTGTATCGTGGTCAGAGTCGTTGTCAGGGATCGCACTGACGGCGCAGGTGACGAAAAGGTGCTGTCTCCTCCCCTGCGAGACTCGACGCCTCCGATTGTTCGGTTCGTTCCGGCCACCGAAGGGGCACCATGCGATGGGGCGACTACCGAATGCGCACCATCGTGGTCTGTAGATATAGTGGGGGCCATGGATCTTCCGCCTGTCGTGGGCGGAGCGCGGCCATCCTCGGACGATACCCGCGAGGATCGTTCGAGGGATGTCGCGCTCCCGCTAAGTGCGGTTGAAAATGAGTAGGAGCTCGTCTCGACGTCGACATCGGCGTGGCTGGCGGAGGCTACCCGGCCAGACTGGGGATAAGGGTTGTTGTTCTTGGAGGCTCGCAACTTGGCGTGTAATTTGGCCTGCTGGCGCTTCGAACTGGGAAGTCGGACGCCGCCCCCATCGCTCGAGGACGAACTCTTGAAGTTGGTGAGCTTTTTGACCCATGTGGAGAACGGACGGCGCCGGCCTACACGATCGGGACGATCTGGTACATTGTCAGCTCACTGGCAGACCAAGGCGATTGGCGAAACGGCGTTTGTGAAGCCCGCCGGGGCATTGCATCGCGGGCAGACGGGAGGAGCGGCGGAAATAGCAGGCGACAGAAGGAAGGGCGCTTAATTACCATGCGGCTGCAGCGCGGCCTCGGTTGTAGCCATTCGGTAGCCTTGCAAGTTGGGATGAGAAGGCGGTTTACGTAAAGGGGGAGCAACGGTCGGCGAGGATGTCACTGGGCGGTTTGGCGGGTAGAGGAGCGAAGCGGAGGGTCGGGGTCGTATGGAGGATCGAGAGAGAGAAAGGAGAGGGCGTCGGAGAGAGCGAGGGAGAGAAAGGAAAGGCGGTGCGTCGGTCGATGGAGGGTCGGATTCGGAGATGAAAGGAGCGATGCGGCAAAGTCGAAAGGAATGCAGGTGAAGAGTGGTCGTCGGGCGAGGCAGAGTAAATGGCAATGAGGGAGAAGCGAGAGCGAAAATGGGAATGAGATGGGAAAGGCTAAAAGGCAATGCAAAGCGGTTGATTGACTGAATGGCGCTGGATGCCGCTGCGGAGCCCGAGAACTGGGACGAATTGGGGCAACGGGGAACGAGGACGTGGAGCAGGGTGGAGAGAGCAGCCCCCGGCAGACCCCCAAGGCGCAGCCCACCGTCGCTGCCCAGTCCAACTTGGGTGCTGCGCTACACCTGCCCGAGGCGGCGGCAGGGCCGGGAAGGCGTCCTTGGTTGGTATCAAGCCGACGACTGACCGAGACTCTCTTTCACAGCAAGCACCTGCTCACGGGGTATTCTTGAGCTTCTTTAACCTGCAAATGCGCCTGGGTAAGACATTGGGCACGGCACCGGGCTTTACTTTACATCGCTAGGCCATTGTACGATTTCCTTCCCTGCGCTATGCCTTGTACGCAGACAGAACCCAGGCAAGCCCGGCGCCCGCCAGACACGGCGAACAACCAGACCGCCCGAGTTGGTGTCAGTGGCCCCCATCCCTCATCCCCATCCCCCAGGCCAAGTCCCGTTAAGAATCCGAACGTGTGTCTCTCCAGCTTAGCCTGCCGCCGGGTCGGAAATGCCCACGACGCCCAACTGGTGTCTGAAACTGGTGTGCGCCGCTCTGGTCGGCTGGCTCGTCTGTTCCTCTTGAGCATGAGGGCCGACTTAACGGGCTCTTCATGTTGGACGTGGAGGGCGCTAGGCAGTAATAATACCAGATAATATATTTCAAAATGAATAATGCGCAAGGGATAAGGACCTGAGCCGAGCCCTACTATACATACACACTATACCTCGTTGGCTCCAAGCAGACTGGATGGGATGGATAGCGCTGACCTGACAGAGCCCTTGGCGGACACACGGATAGCAGGGCTGGAATTGACGAAAATTGAGCCACTAGCGGAGTCTTGCCTTGGATCACTGCAAGGTCCCCCAGAAGACGTGGACCCCTAAAGACACTCATGTACACTACACTGCTAATCATGTATCAATTAAGCACTGGACCTCCGGCGACTGAGTAATGCAGCCCACCAGGTTATATTATGTCATCGTCATTATCATCTGTGCGGCCGCCATAAATTTTACATGCCATGCCCAAAAATCTGGCTGCTGTACTACCCATCCAGACGTGATGTCATTCATTTCTTTCCATAGCCCATCAGTCAATCCCTAGCAGATTCCGCCACAGCAAACCTCCAACGCAACATACATCCTGACAAAGACGCAAGGCTGCCTTAGTATCATACCCGACCACAAGGAGATACGGGTGACAGCCTGCCAATGCACGCATCTCTGTCTACCACAGTAGGCGCTTGCAATCCTCGTACCCACCCCACCACACCGATGATGATGGATAAGAAAGGTCAGGGATCACATGTGAGACAGTAGTCAGTCTTATCAGCCACTTTGCTCAACATCCGACGGCAGTTTGGGGGGATAAACACATTGTCTGACATCTCCAACCCATTCAGCAATGCCAGCTCAATACCCCCACCTTTGCTGTCAAAAACGTAGCCGTTTCCGTAGCCTCATGATGTGGTTTCAAAACTTTCACCGACTTACACACCTCACATAACCACAAGGTTGTCCTAACACCGACCCCAAGCCCTCCCCCACACACGTAGGCTTGCAGGGGCATGCGACCGATGACAAAGGCGACCAACTCCCTTTCAAACACCTGCCAAATCTGGTTCTTGCATTGCGTTGGAACTCTCAGATTCGCCTGGCGCCTACTTGCGTGACTGCCAAGGTGAGCAGGGGGCAGCCACACTTGCGCTCGGTGATCGGAGCAGCTAACCCCCGGGCCCCTATCTTATCTTATCTTATCGCTGCTCGTGACGTTTTCCGCCCGCAACCTGATCAATACGCCAGTGAGGTGTACCTTGCTTCACTCAGTGCCATTGCCAAATTGCTGTTAAAGCAAGGTCACACAGATACGAGAGCCAGGTGTTGCTGCAACACTACCACCACAGCATATTCATGCCTATCAACAGCCATCCTCGGTGGCTCGAGTTGACGTGTCCCGATATGGCGTTCCATGTCCTTCTCAACTGCCATCATGTCCACTAAGATTCAACCCTTGCCAGAGGACGTCATCCGCCGCCTCAGGTCCTCTGCCACCATTACATCCCTCAACGCCGTCGTATGCGGCCTCGTCAAGAACTCCTTGGATGCAGGCGCCACAAGGATCAACATCACCGTTGACTACTCCCGTGGTAACTGCTCTGTCGAGGATGATGGCCAAGGCATTTTGCCCCTTGAATTTCGAGATGCTGGCGGACTGGGTAAACAGCATCGTGAGTCGCCGCACTGATATTTCGGAGCATTTGCTGACCCTTGCTCAGACACATCAAGACACTCCCCTGGAGATGAGTGCCATGGCGCCAACGGCAACTTTCTCACATCACTCGCCGCGCTGTCTCTGCTCTCCATCACCTCTCATCACCATTTGTACAACTCGCAAAACACCCTCGTCATCCACAACTCGAGAGTTTTGGCCCGCAATATTCCGGCCCTGCCAGAACAGCGACTGGTAACTTTCAGCCATGGGACTCGTGTCATGATTAGAGATCTGTTCGGTGCCATGGCCGTCCGGGTCAAGCAGAGGTCTGTCGCCTCTGAGAAATCTGCTGTGGACAAAGAATGGGGTCGCTTGGTGCACGATGTTGCCGCTCTCCTGTTGGCCTGGCCTGCGGGTGTGGCCCTCTTCGTCCGAGACACTGTCAACAACAATGAGACACGTTTCAGGCCCAACCCAACATCGACGTCCGACGTGATGGCACACTCGTCGCGGATCCTGGCACAGTCAGGTCTCGTGGACAGCTTGGACCAAGTATCCTGGACCCCAATCGGCGCATCAGTGGGAAAGTTGACCATTGAAGGATGCATATCGTTGAACCCGGTAGCGACTCGTCGAGCTCAGTTCATCAGCCTCGGTATTCATCCCGTGACTAATGAGTACGGGACCAATGTCCTTTACAACGAAGTCAACCGTGTATTCGTCAATTCTGGGTTTGCAACAGATGAGGATGTGGCCATGTCTAGCGATCCACGCTATGCGACCTTTTCAACGTTGAAGAAACCCTCGGACAGAATTGCCCGCCCCCGACGAGGCTTGGACCGGTGGCCCATGTTCTACTTTCGAATCGCTTCTGCTTCAAAAGTGCGGCCGCTTCTTAACTCTTCAGTTGAAGATTTTCTTGAAGACCGAAGCCATGTCCTTGCAGACATGATCGATCTGTTAAAGCTAGTTTGCTACGAGTTTCTGAAAAAGTATCACTTTCGCCCACGTAAGATTACCACTTCTATACTGGGGTCTTCTAGTCAGAAGCCTGAAGATGTGGAAGTAGTCGACACGGAATGGGCAAAGACGGACAACAGGCGACCACGCCCCGCCTCATTGATATCCAGTCGGTCGACGTCAGCTCCGCCAGTCTCCAAACCCGATTCCCCCTTTGACCTTTGGCAGCGAGTAAAAGTCGGACGAGTGTCACAAGGCATGGGAAAACATGGCGCCTCTACTCCTGTGTCACATGAAGTTATACGTATGGGAAATTCTGTGCCAGTGGTAGAAGAAGACCCGGACGAGCGCATTGCCGTTCAACCAAGTCTGCGCTTTCTTGATGAGTCCGGGAACCTGTTGCGCAAGCCATTTGGGGATCTAGAACAGAGCTGTCGGCCGAAGAATGATGGCTTAGAAGCGCATGATGATTCACATACCGAAAGCGGCGTAACCGGACCCGGCAGAGGATTGGAGCCACGTACTTCTGCACCTAATATCGCGAATAATGACCAACAGACCGCGTATCCCACGAAACACGCCGATTCGGGCCAAGCAGAAAGTTCCAACGACGCAGAGCCTGTATCATCTTCCCAGTTTTTCAAAGACAAGGATGCCCAATCCACTGCAGAGCCTAGCAAATGGCTCAAAGGGTTGCTCGCAACATGGGAAAACCCCGTCTTTCAACCTGCCGAGACCCCAATACCTCGCCTTGACGATGCAAAATTGGGAGGCATTGATGAAGGTGCAATCAACTCTCTTGATCTTGATAGTATTGGATGCTCCCATGGAACGCACGCGTCAAGCATTAAGCTGTCTGGGCGAATATCCAAAGCTGCATTGGTGGGTGCAGAGGTTGTCTCTCAGGTTGACAGGAAATTCATTCTCGTGAAACTTGGAAGGGATGGGATTTCTGGGGGCCAAACATATACGCTACAGACAAACTCAGTGCTGGTTCTCATCGATCAGCACGCTGCCGACGAGAGATGCCGACTTGAGTCGCTCATGCGGGACTACTTCCATTTGATAGCCGGATCGAAAGAAATGGTCGCACGAACAGAGGTTCTGGAGAAGCCACTATCGTTCGAGTTCTCAGCCAAGGAATGCACATTGCTGCGCAAGTTCCTCTATCACCTACGCCGCTGGGGGATATTCTACAAGGTAGAGGAGCTGCAGCCGAACCAATGGCGGCACAACAGCAAGCAGCTTTCGAAGGTGGAGGTTGTCAGCCTACCGCCCAGCATCCTTGAGAGGTGCAGGTCGGAACCGAGGTTGCTAGCAGACCTCCTTCGGCAAGAGATATGGAGGGCGGAGGAAGAGAGCAAGCCTCCTGCCAAATCCTTCGTCCCCACCAACGGAAATGCTGGGAACGAGGTTGACTGGGTGTCAAACTTCCACGGTTGTCCTCAAGGAGTCCTCGACTTGCTCAATTCGAGGTCCTGTCGCAGTAAGTGATCCTGCTGGGGCATCTCTAGTCGACCGTTACTGACCCAACAGGCGCCATCATGTTCAACGATATCTTATCAAAGCACGAGTGCAAAGATCTTCTCCGGAGGCTGAGCGAATGCGCCTTTCCATTTCAATGCGCCCACGGAAGACCATCGATGGTACCCATAATCGACATGAGCAGCTTGGCCATGAAGCAGGAAACACAATCAGAGGGTTTTGGTAATCGACTTAGGAAGTCCGGCTTGATGAAGTAGCATGGAGCGGTTGTGTTATTTGGCGTTACGGCATGCAGAAACTGGTTTGATATGATACCCCAGCAGAAGAAGTTCGTTCACAGGTATAGCCATCTTCCTTATTACAACAATTCATTGAATGTACGTCGTTTCGGGCACTATGAGAATGTGCCTTCAGCGATTTGGCTACTTTTGCGGAGGTGGTCATAACTGCCACCCCAGTTATAAAGCGCATCGCACTATGTTTTATATGCTCCTTTGATACAACCATTTATCATTTGAACCTGTTTAAAGATGCAACTATTAGCCATCGACGAGACGTTGAGGTGTAGCATCAATATGTGGCTGGTGCACCCTACGCCACTTGTGGCGCAGCTCCAGCATGCCGCTGGCGGTCCTATTCCGATGGGACCCATAATTATCGAACAGTAGCGGTATGTGAGCAGCACTACAGTTGCAACAGCTCCGAAGCTCCCCACAGCGGCGTCATTGGAGCGCGAGGCACCAACGTCAATCAACAACCACAGTTGCCGCGCAAACCGCCGCCGCCCCCGTTCTTCCCAAGACTTGCTGCTGCTAGGAGATGTAGCCATGGCATTTCAGGTACGCTTGCGACCGCTATCCTCTTGCTTTGGTCCATTCCGGTCTGTACTGACATTCACCCGTTGCAGTGGAAGGCATTCGACTTCTTCGACGTCAGCCAGGTCCGACTCGCAGACGAAGAGACCCGCCTCTTCTTCGAGAGCAACGAGATCGCGAGCGTCTGCTCCGGCTCCGACAGTTTGTTTCTCGGTAGCTACGATGGATACGTTCGCATTGTTGGGTCGGGCTGGAAGGTGGTCAAGAGCTTCCAGGCTCACGATGTTGGAACGATAACACACATGCGCCAGATCGAGGGGACCAGCTTGTTGGTTACGGTTGCTGTAGGTGGCCGCGCAAAATGTGCGAGTTTGGAAAACGTGGGGACTGACATTGGCCTAGGAGGACCTGAGCAGCGAGCCGGTGTTGAAGATCTGGGCCCTGGACAAGCTGGTCAAGAAGACGAACATGCCGACTTGCTTGAGCACCTTGCAGGTCAGCAACGGCAAAAAACAGTTTCCGGTAGGACATAGCCCCAAACTGGATATCGCTGAGCTCATTCTGACACCTTCGTTTTCAGATCTCTGCAATCGACGTTCTGGACAACCTCACCCAAGTAGCCGTTGGCTTTGCCAACGGCACAGTGACGCTGATCCGCGGTGATCTGATCAACGACCTAGGAGCCAGACAACGAACGGTGCACGAGTCGGAAGAACCGATCACAGGTGTCCAGCTGACAGCCGACCCTCAGGGACTGACGACCTTGTTCATCTCAACTACAGCACGGATCTTGAAGCTGGGCATCTCGAAGAGGGGCCACAGCACTCCGCCCAAGACCGTTGAGGATATGGGATGCCATGTCGACTGTATGACGGTAGATAAGAAGACTGGAGATGTAGTCGTGGCCAGAGAAGACGCCATCTACTCCTACACACTCGAGGGTAGGGGAGCGCCACGCGCGTACGAGTCACCAAAGCGACTGGTGTCGATTTACCAGGACTACGTCGCCTTGATATGTCCGCCATCCTCATCCACTACCGACAAACCGACGGACACCATGCGGCGCCGTTTCGGTGGCGGAGCGGCGGACGCCCTCTTCAACGCATCCACCTTTGTTCTCCTCGAGCCAGACCTCAGAGTGCTCGGGCACACCCAATCTCTGATTTCACCATTCAAGGCCATCTTCCAGATCTGGGGTGACCTTTTTATCCTCACGCAAGATGGCAAGGTTAATAGATACCACGAGAAGTCACTACAGCAACGCTTGGAGATGTTGTATCAGCGCAACATGTTTCCGTTAGCGATTGAGCTGGCGCAAAAGTCGGGGATGGACGCAACACAGCAGAGCAGCATATTCCGGCGCTTCGGCGATCATTTATATCAAAAGGCCGACTACGACGGCGCTATGGTTCAATATATCAAGGCTATAGATACAACAGAGCCGTCTCAGGTCATTAGAAAGGTAAGTTTCTGCCAATATATGTGCAGGGACAAGACAGAAGCTAACACCCACAGTTCCTCGATACGCAAAGGATACATAATCTTATCCAGTATCTCGAACAACTACACGAATATCGCAAAGCGACCTCGGATCACACGACGTTACTTCTCAACTGCTACGCCAAACTGAAAGACATTGATAAGTTGGAGGCATTCATCAAGTCTCCCGGTGATTTGAAATTCGACCTTGAGACCGCCATCTCCATGTGCAGGCAGGGGGGCTACTACGAGCAAGCTGCCTATCTCGCCAAGAAGCATGGCGAAATCGACCTGGTTGTGGATATCCTCATAGAGGATTCTAAAGCTTACGGCGAAGCACTTGATTTCATCTGGCACCAAGATCCAGAAGTGGTGAGTCTCGCAAATATTTCGGCTTTAAAGCGCAAACTGACTCCCCCACAGGCATTCCCATGTCTTAAAAAGTATGCCAGAGTCCTGATAGAGAACTGCCCAAAAGACGCGACGGCCCTGTTCGTCGACTATTACACGGGCAAATACCGACCAAGACTACACATCATTCCCGTCGAAGACAATGAAGAGATTGTTGCGGCCGGCGGTGTTGTCGCTGGCGCGGCAAATGCAGTCCAGAACCTTTCCAACTTTCTCCCTCTGCCTTACATGAACACTTCCTCTATACAGAGCCCTTCCACCCCAGGGACGAACACAAGAACAATCAACGGCGATGCTGCTATTGTCTTGAACCCCGATGACATCCCGGTGCCAAAATACACCCCTCCGCCCCCAAGGACGGCTTTCTCCTCCTTCATCGACCACCCGGACGAGTTCATCGTCTTCCTAGAGGCATGTCTGGAGGAGAAGGCCCTCAAGGAGAGCGATAGAACAGATTTGTACACCACACTGTTCGAGATGTATCTGCATAAATCAAACGAGAAAAAGGGACAGCAGCACCGGGAAGAGTGGGAGAACAAGGCCAAGAAACTGATCGAGGGCCAGGACATCCCGATGGAAAGTTCCAACGTGCTGCTACTCTCACACTTGTCCGATTTCAAGGACGGCACAACTCTAGTCAAGGAGCAGTCTGGTCTCCTGTTCGACATATTCCGTTCTTACACATCGGCCAAGGATACTCGCGGAGCCATCAAAGCTCTTCGCAAGTACGGGCCGGATGAGCCACAGCTATACCCAGCCGCACTGGCATATCTCACTTCTGACCCCCGTATCCTCGAGGAAGCCGGCTCTGCAGAGCTTTCCGCTGTTCTTGAAAAGATTGACAAGGACGGCCTCCTGGCGCCGTTGCAGGTCATCCAGACTCTGGTAGGCCAGTCCGGCTCGTCAGGCGGCGTCGCGACGATGGGCATGATCAAGCCCTACCTTCACGAGACGATCGAGCGCGAGCGCAAGGAGATCGCGGCCAACCGGCGACGCATCTCAGCCTTCCGCGCCGAAACGGAACAGAAAAGGGCCGAGCTCGCCGATCTCGGTTCCAAACCAGCCGTATTCCAGTCGACGCGCTGCGCCGTCTGCACGGCGCCCCTCGACTTGCCGGCGGTGCACTTCCTCTGCAAGCACAGCTTCCACCAGCGGTGCCTTCGGACAGAGGGTGAGTGCCCGCAGTGCGCCACCGACAACGCCACCATCCGCGCGCTGCGCAAGACGCAGATCGAGACGGCAGGCAAGCACGACCTATTCAAGGCCGAGTTGGAGCGCAGCGAGGACCGCTTCGGCACCGTTGCTGAGTGGTTTGGGCGCGGCGTTATGGGGGCCCCCAACGCTGATACGGCGTGAGCGTAGCGAAAGGACTTTGTCAGAATGCCGATGGAACCCATCACGACTTAGTTAGTGTTCGTGGCAGACCCACGGTTCGTCCAAACTATTGTTGTCAAGAGTAGTCTCTATTGGGGGTGGCGAAGAGGGAAGGTTTAGGCGTTGGTCGGGGGTGGGGGGGAGAGGAGGGCCGTGGGACGTGGAAAGACCGAAACCCTTGTTTGCATCGCATCGCGTAGTATGTATCTCGGCTTCATGGAAGAGGAGAGGGGGTGGCGGCGCGCTTGCTGCACCTCATTAGAACAAATAATACCACATCTGTCTTGCCCAGCCGCCCGCCTCCCGTTGGTTGCCTTTAGTCGGGAAAATTCGTCCGCCCGCCGCCCGCTCGAGCCGAGTGACGTGGATTGCAGTAGCACGAGCAAGAAAGGCCGACTGGCTCCCCTAACTAGGCCAGGAGGACTCGACTGGCAAGAATCGGGAAACGAATTCCATGGAAGTCTGTTAGCGCGCCGAAAGTCTTCTACCCTAACTGGCAACTATTTCCTTGGCAAGAAACAACAACGCCCCAACACCCGGCTTGGCAAAAAAAGAGAGGAGAAACCAAAAAAGGGTCTTTCGGTGTACCAACTCACTTCACACACTCTTTTTCTGGGCAAGGCGGGAAGGGAGAGGAAGGCTGGCCACTGGTAGTAGGTGGTAACGGGACGGAACACAGGTATACATGCACACACACACACACACACACATGCACGGGCAGCCACGAGGTTGGAGAACAAAGTGCTCGTTCACACACAAGGCAGGGGGGGAATCGGTGTTCGCTCTATTCATCGACAACTCTCCTCTCCTCACTTCCGATCTTAGTAAAGGGGAAGGAGGGTGAGGGTTTCCATGCCAAAAACGATAAAAAAAAATAAACATGTTTCTCTCCACGAAACACACTAGAGCGCCTTCGCTCCGGAAGAACCGGTAATTCATCCACCATTATAAACCTCCCCGAAAACGGGGGGGGAGAGTTGCATAAACCTCCCGAATCCTCGCTCGAAAATGACTTCATGCAAGAAATATTGACAGACCTCTGACCAAGACCGTCCACAATTACACCCCGCCTACCATAGGGAGACACAGAAAAAAATGATGAGGAAGAACACGTCTATTGGCGATATCCCCTCTTGCCTATCCTATGTCCCAGAATCAACTCCCTTTCCCCATTGTCCTCCTCGCAGACGGTACCATCCGCCGTCCTGGCTCACCGGCCGCCTACCATGGCCCCCTCATCCCATCACTTTCGTTGCCACGTATAATCGTCTCAGTCTGTTCCTGATCAAAACTTTCTTCAGTCCACATGCTGCTAGGGAAGCAGAAGTGTCCAGAGAGGAGCCAAGACACCTCTTGATCTGAACGAGTGCCGATGAAGCGAGACACTCTCCCAAGGAGGCATGCGATGGTTGTTTGGCTGTTTCGTTTCAAAGATGGAGGTGATAATCCACAATCTCCCCTCGGCTCCCTTACTTACGCGTGTCATCCCAAGTGATGCCCAGTGGTCCAACCTAACCAGAACCGGCTCCTCCTGCCGCTCTTCAGCCTCGACCAGATGCAGCCCTACTCTATATGGAACTGAAGCGCGCTCGGAAAAGAAAAATTGGCCGACTTGTCATTCGGCCCAAGGCAAAATTGCCAATGGAACATGTGCAATCTGGTTGCATGCTGTCTTCGAATATGCTTCAAAAAGAAAACGGAGTGTATATCCAAGAAATGAGTCGCAGTTGGAAAACTCAAAAGTCCACCGGCCGTATGTGAATGCTATACCGGGAACTTGTCCCCGAAGCCAGTATACAGTTTAAAAATGTGTTGTCGGAGTCGAGTGTTTGTAATGTACTTGTCATGCATGCCTTTGCATGAAGAATTAATCGGAGTAGGTGATGACTTCTTCGCCATGAACGACCACCTTCTTAGCTGTCTCGGTGCTGGCAATGCTCACGTTGGTATCTCGTCGTCTTGCGCCGAACGGTATCCGCTCAACGTGTGCACTAGGCGACTTCTTTTTCTTCGACTTGGCCATCACTAAGCCCTCGTCGCTGTCGCTATCATCGTCGTTCTCGTCCTCTTGCACCGAAGGAGGATTTCTATAAAGCGGGCTCGGTGTGATGCGTAGCGGTATTGGACCAGATTCGAACGAGCCGTTGTGTTGCTCAAAATGCTCCTGTTGCTCGTATTGCTCCAGAGGGAAACCAGCCAGGGGCTCCTTGATAAGGGCAGGAGGGGTGAGCGAGTCTGTGGTCTCTAGCAGGGCCGTTTTGGCGTTGACAATGCCGGGCTCGACAAGGGGTTCGGCGTCCAAGTCGGCAGAAACCGAGCTTGAACCGCTAAGAAGGGCAGGGAGAGACGGGTCAGACTGGAAGGCGAGCATCTCTTCCTTGGAAGGGTGATTTGTTGACGAGATGGGGCTAGTCATTTCGCTGGGGCTTGTGAAGGGAGAAGCCAAGCCTGTGATTGACGCTGAGCGCGATGATTGCCTCGTTTCCATAGTGTCCTCCCGTGAAGGGGGCGGTGGTGTTCGAGAAAAGAACTCGTCATCAGGCGACGCGGGGCAAGGAAATTCTGATGGGTCGACGACAGCAATATCTGACCTGACTTCGTCGGCAGCCTGTTGGGCGAGTTGTTGCTGATACTCCTCGATTTGCCTGCGATGCAGCTCATCCCTTGCGCGTGCGAATGATTCCGGTGTGGATGTGTTGTACTTGCGCGGAGGCGGGGTTCTTGCCTCTGGCACGTCCCGAACGTTCTCAATTCTATGAGCCGTCTGCGGCCTTTCCTCCAAATCGGCAGTTGCTCGTTGGCTCTCGTAGATATTCGAGTCCGACTGGGGTTGGCCGTGCTGGTAGCCGGTGACGGATCGTGACGAGAAGAATAGTGGAGAAGCTAGGCCGTTGCCACACTGCTTTGCCTTCCCAAGGTCAACCGAACGCATGGTACGAGGCCGGCCAGGCATGCGGTGCAAGGTACCAGGAGCAACTGTCGTAGTGAGGCCGACTTGTGCGGGAGCGCGCTTGTCCAGTTCTTTGAAGACGCCGCGCTCAGCTGACCGGGCGCGCAAAGCTTCCTCTGTCAGGGCGTCGTAACCTCGCGTCTGTCGTAGGTCCTTGATCGGATCATCCCGTGTACCGTCGGCGAGTGGAGTGGGGGGTACGGTCTTCACCTCGGGCAGTCCAGCGGTCAAGGTTAGGAAGTTGTTGCCATTCGAAGGGCTCTGAGAGTACCGTTGGTAGGGGTTGTAAATGGAAGCGGACCCAGGAATCGTAGACTGATCCGACGGGGAAGCTGTGCCACTATTCGTTCGGGAATCGTTGTAGGTGTTCTGAAGAGCGTGCAGCAGAGCAGCTCCTTGACCTAGCGCGGGTTGCGCAATAGCGGTCGCAAGGGGGTCATAAGGAGATCCATAGGGAGAGGCAGTTTGGCTCTGGATCAAAGGATGCTCGGCTCCGATGGCGAAGTCCTTGACGTTGGAAAAGTAATCTTCGCTTTTGAGGCTCTTCCTTCGGGCATCTCTCGAGTGTGGCGCCGGCGGTACGTTGTGTATGCTGTCTCCAGCCGAACTAGCGGCGCTGCTGGCAGCTCTCCGCCGTGATCGGCTATCGCTTCGATCGCCTAAAGGGTGCATCAACTTGCCGACGGCCTTCTTCACTGTAGATCGTGCTCGCTCCAAGAAGGCGATAGGCACGACGGCATGGGCTGTTTCCTTGTCGTTGACCTGGACACGCCTGCCCTGAGACGGCCGTGCCGGGTCCGTGTCGTCAATCCAAGTAATGGGGTTCGGAATGCCTTGGACAACCCACGGGTGCCTCTTGATGTCTCGAAGTCGGATGCGCTTCTCCGGATTCTTGGTAAACATCTGCCGCATCAGGTCGTACAGGAGGTTGTCGACTTCTTCGTAAGCCAGCTCATTGTCGTCTCGGTAGGGGGGGACGTTGTGCCGCTTAAACAGAGATTCAGAGTTGGGGGGGGTTGAGGGGTCGACAGGCTTGAGGCGCTTACGCGGGATAAAAACTTCCTCGGTAGCAATTTTTCGGAACATCTGCCACTCATCTTCGGCTTGGAATGGAATCCGAGCATAGACGAGGCAGTAGAGTGTGACACCCAATGACCAGATGTCGATCATTTCGGAGATTTTGGGTTGCTCCATACGGTCCGCATCCGTGTAGCACAGCTCGGGTGCGAAGAATGCTGGCGTGCCCACCGTCTTGGCCAATTCGAGATCGTCGTCAAAATCTTGTGCTTCCGATTCCGAGACTGTCTCATCATCGGGTTCGCCCTCTCGGACGGGCCGGCCGAAGTAAGATACGCCGAAGTCGGATATCTTGACGCGGTGGTCTCTGGTCCACAGCAGGTTGGCAGGTTTGATATCCCTGTGCACGACGCCTTGGTAGTGCAGGTATTCCAGACCCAAGACCGTGTCACGGAACGTTGTTCTTGCTTGCTCGATGGTGAAGCAGGGGACATACGAAAAGTCTTCAGCAAAGGGATCGTGCATCCGAGAATTCCAGTCCACTGAGGACATGTGTGAGATGATGGAGTCGGCCATACTGGGTGAGCGTCCGCGCAGTGCAGCATCTTCGATGTAGGCGCCATACATGGTTCCCTCCAACGCGGTCGCTGAGCCTGGGTTGCTTGATCGAAGAGGACCTGGTGTCTCCATATCGTCGTCGTCGTCGCCCAGAATCGCCTCCTGATCAAAAACAGCATTGCCCATCGATCTGAGCGACTGGGATCGCGAAGGGGCTCTTGAGGTGGCCCGAGATGCCTGGAGAGAATTCGGTTGCGAACTATCGCCTCCAGCGCGTTCCAGCATGCCCAAATCGTCCCTAGAGGGGATGCGAGACTGCGACCCGTAACTAGCATCGTCTGAAGCGCCATGCTCGATGCTCCAGAAGTCGTGGACCCCCATGTTGGCACGGGACATCTTCGCACGCTTCAGCTCCCTCAAAGCCAGCCGCCGTTCCATGATCAGATCATATTGCTCCTCCTCTGGCGTTGGTGGTTCGCCGCGGGCTTCTTTCTCGATGCGGCGACGCTCGTGGTGGCAGATGTGCGGCAGACCCTTCTTTCTCCAGACAACCTCGCCCAACTCGACGTGTTCAAGGATCAGGTAAATCTTTTTCAGCTCTGGGTCGTCGATAATCTCAAGCAGCGACACGACATTGGGATGTCTCATCTTCTTCAGGATGGCAATTTCCCGCATCGTCTTTTCCTGGGGAGACATGGCCATAACTTTGCCGAGTCGACGCTTCTTAGAATACCGCGGGATAATCTTGATGGCCACGTTTTCGCCTGTTTCTAGGTTTCGGGCGAGCTTGACCTTTCCGTGCATGCCCCTGCCGATCTCCTCGATGACCTCATACTGGTTGATGAGTTTGCGACCGGTAATGCTATCCGAATCGATCAGGGCCTTGTGTGTCCTGCGAGTTGACATGGTTAGCTTATCAGATAATCCCCCCTTATCGCAGGGTTCCACGATCAACCCCCGCCTACAGATAGCCCAGGCGAGATGTCGCACGGCACACACAGGGGGGGTACGCCGCGGGGCAGCAAACATGTCAGGCAGAGCCGAGACAAGCCAGCGCGCACAGCGGCGATGGACAGGAAGCGGCACTCACTCTCTAACTTTGTGGTTTTGCAGCGGATGCAGGTAAGGGCTGCTCGTCTCTACGTTTGGGGTGTTTGAGTCGGACGAAGCGTGGGGTGGGAAGTTCATCTTCGGGCGAGGATTCGTCGGACTGAAGAGACCTGGCGAGGTCATTGGGGTGCTAGCGGAAGACCTCAAGGGTAGCATGTTGGCGGTGGGTGGAATGAGGGCCTGGAGGTGAGGATGAAGAGGGTTCCTCGGGTGAGGAGGAGGGTGTTGTGGTTCCATAGTATGCGTGGAAGCGCTGGAGTTCGACTGGTCGGAATAGTCTCAATCGGCGATTCGACATAATGATGGGAGTGGAAGGACGAAGAACGAGGCTCGCACGGCGGCCGGGGAAGAGAAACGCAGTGGCGGTTCGGGGGCTTTAGTTTGCCATCGTCGTAGGCAGTCTCGGTGGTGTATCGCAGGTGTGTAGTGTGTTGAGTCGAATAGGTGGAAGGCGCGAGATTCGGGGTACGGAGTTACAGAGAACTCTTGAGCGGAATCGAGCAGCGGTCGTACGAGAGAGTGAACTGGTTTCGCAGTTTGCAGTTGATCTCTAGAGAGTCGTCGGAAGTGGTGGCTAGGTAGGATAAAAGAAGGTCTCGAAGCAAGACGGTGACGACGTGGGACGTGAGTTGAGATATTCAAGGCGATACGAGGCCGAAAAAGGATGGAAGTGGGAGATGGGGCCAAAGGAGGTTGAAGGTTGGTGAGGTACTTCCGGGGGGGGGATCTCGGTATATTTGGCGTGTGCGCAAGGCAAGGCCAGGCAAGGACTGGAGGAGGAGGCAATAGTGCACAGTTACGTGAGTAGCTAGCGTGAGCAAGAGAGGGAGCGAGAGAGTGACGGGAGTGTGTGCGTGTGTGTGTGTGTGTGAGAAAGAGAGAGAAAGAGAGAGGGAGTCCGGGGTCGGGGGTCGGGGGGGTCTGAGGGGGGGGGGGGGTTGCGGTAGGGAAGTGTGAGTGTTCCTGCCGCTGCTGGTGGGTTGGTGGGTTGGTTGGTTGGTGGTGGTGGTGTGTGAGTGAATTGGGATGGAAACCGGGTCGGCTCTTTTTTTTTTTTTTTTTTTAGAGCGAGGAAAAAAAATGGTGGTGGTGGGCGTAAGTGGACATTCACACATTCATCAGTGACATGGTTTTGGACTACACTACTGCGGATGGTGGAGGCTCCAAGGAAAGAAAGACAAGACACTGGACGAGGATGATGGATGCACCTCAGATGGAGACAGATGGAGGGGGACCGGGAGGAGGGGAGAGGTGGGAAGGGAAAGGCGACAGGCGCGGCGGCCGCAGTGGAACCCCAGAACCATGGCCAAGACACCGCCGAGTCCAGGACGCTGCTCGCTCCTTTTTCCCTTCTCCCGTCGTGTCCCTTGTCTCTGTCTTTCCCACAGCCCACGGCACGATTCGGGACGGGACACTAAGAGAGAGACGTACCGTAGTAGCGAACGAAATAGAGAGGGTCGGGGGAGGGGCGGCGCAAGCAGTGCACAGTGCACTAGGGGGGTCAGTGTCCAAATCTGTATCCGAACGGAGACACCGATGTTTTTATTGGCTTCGATAAGGGTGGGGTTATCCAGAAGTGGACCCTCCGATTAGGCTGGCGCTATGTCGGTGTGAGGAGGGTGGATATCCGCACAGGTCGAGGCTGGAGACGCTGGATTCTGCGCATTGTCTGGAAGACGATAAGGAAAATCCACACCTGGTCGTACAAGCAGCACGGCCGCAGGCACGTACGTACATGCATAGTAATAGTGTACCATACAGAGAACACCAGTACGGATACACGCAAGACAAAGTGCAGTCTGGATACGCCAAAAGGGTAGGGCTGGACAGATACGTACGGATAGCGTAGAATGAAATGATGGAAACCTGCCGTGTCCGTCTGTCATTTCGCACAAATACACTACTATGCCACGGATAGGCGGATGGACGGACAGACGGGTGGATGAGTGAGTATCATTACACACTTGGTGTTGAGGCATATGAGAAAAGATTCAGAGAGAGGAAACCCCCGATTCGAAGAACGACGTGCCTGCAAAAGAAAGAACCCTGGGAAAAAGAGATAGAGAGATACGTACTCTACGCTTTGGCAATGGCTCCTCCCCCAGCAGAGCAACCTCAACCTGCAAGCGCCATGCAGTAGTGTCTCTTTTCCCATCAAGTTTGTGTTTCTCACTCTCACCCTCACACTCGCCCTCACCCTCGCTCACCCGTCTCATCTAATCTTATTATCACGAGCAATTAAGAGGTCACTAACTGGCAATGTCCCATCACCTCACCCGGCTGGGCTCTCCCAAGTACGGTCTGGCCGCCGCCGCCCTGCGCCTCTTCTGCATACCGTGTAATAGTTGGACCGTGACATGTGTCCAGCTATCTACCTGAAGCCAGCCAGCCAGCCAGAGCCAGGTAGGCTGGCTGGCTGGCAGAGGCGAACCCGGAGGCGAACCTAACCACTCTCATTTCGCATGGCATCAAAAGCATACGCAGCTGGCCAGAAACTGACACCTTGTCAGCTCAACTGGGACATGCGATGCAGAGCGAAGGGGGAAGGGGTGTGGCAGCCACCTTCTCAGCTTCCACCACCACTCAACCGCCACAACCACATTCGCCGCCCGCCTTCTTTGCCAGCCGGCGTCGACATGTCTACCATCATCTACGGATACCATACCAGTACCATGCACACCATGATGTACCACTCACTCACTTGCCGACGACGTGCCCCGTTCTGACTGCAATGCACCGCTGTTTGACGTTTCGGTCCCTGTCGTCCTTGCTGTTCCGTTTCCTTGCTTTCAAGCGTTTCCTGTTCCCACCGGCTCATCGACTCATCAATCACATCAGGACAGACCCTTGGGAATCAGGTACGAATGGCCCTCAACCTCTTCCTGCATGGTCGCAGCCGCACATGGGTCGGCAACACGTCGTGTGCTCCATCTAATTGACCTTTCGCCTGCCGCAGTGTATGGATACCGTGTGCTCTGCACCCGACGGATACCTTGCAAAGAGCTCCCCTCCCCAGCAAGGAGACAACTCGCACCTGAGAACAGGTTGTCGTGTCTTGGCCAAGCCCCAAAGAAGCACCGCAGCGAGCAGAGAGTGGGCTAGTGGGGTGAGTCCTTACGTCTTGTCTTGTCTCTCTTCTAGCAGCGCAGGGGTGGCCGCTGCTTGGGCCGGAGCTGCTGCTAGGGATCCCTTCCCAGATCCTAAGCCTCCCCCAATGGCAAAATGCTCCATCATCCTCGTCCCGAAAAGGTACGTACCTCGGGCAAGGCCTGTGGAGCCGGGCAAGGGCAAGGGCAGCTGCGGCGGAGAGAGAGAAGGAGAGACTTCCGGCCAGGTACCTTGCCTTATCGCGCCATGATCTGCATCTTGCCATTGGCCCGATGGACCCTCTCACCTTTTTTTGTGACATACGCCTACGACGACGCACGTAGTGTGCAGTACCGTACCTTTTGCGTCTCTCCCCATCCTGTTTCCTCCCTTTTGCGCCTCTCCAAGAAGGGCAACACTGCTATCTAACGGAGGCACTTGGAAATCCCAACTGAAAGCCCGAGTGAAGTGTTGGGCCGCCGCCTCCGTGTCTGGCTGCTCTTTGTTTGATTTGGTTTTCCCTCGGGGTATTCCTACAATGGAACGACGTAAGGATACGGGCGCAGAGACAGAGAGAGCCACACGTACACACACACTGTCGACCCGGTGCAGAAGCCCGCCAGGGGTTTCGGCCAACAACGCTCCAGCGGTCGAGGCTGCAAGGCACACGCAAAAGACCAGCCCATCATCGACCTATGCTACGCTACGTCTCTCCGTGTGTCGTGTACGCCTCGCGCATCGTCCCTGGGTGGTCCAATTGCTCCCAACACTTTGGACGCAGCCGACGCAAATATGCAAGACCAACGGCCCAACTTGACGGCATCCTGGCCCGAAGGAGAGGGCTGTTGGGATGTCGTTTGCCGTTGCTCGGTGGCAATAGCCTGCCATCCAGACTCGACTCCGGATGCCTGACGTTGATTCCCGACTCGATGCCCCCCCCCGGCCTTCCAGTTGTAGTCAATGATTATTCTTGCCGTGTACACGACCATTGCCCCATGTCGATGAGCGCACAACGCGAACTGCCGCCCTACCACGTCCCAGTAACAACGTGCGTTTCCACCGCCCGTCCATCTGCTCCACCTCGACCCTTGGGTCACACAATCCACCAGGCGAGATCTAGCGGCGGCGGCGGCGGCGGCGGCGGGCGGGCGGCGAACATTTGGCCTCCACTCCTCCAAGAGCAAAGACACTACAGAGTATGCTACTACGTACCTATGACGAGAATTACCACCGCTGGACCGCTGGATGTTACCGACTTGTCAGATCACCCTCCAAGTGTGGATGACGCGGGGAGTCGACGGATCCAAATTCGGTCCTCTTGCCTTTCTTCACGGGTTGCCTCACCTAGCGGCCTAACGATGCACATCACCTCGCGACGCACAAAGAATCTGCACATGGAAGAGGGGGGCTAGGGGACTAGTTCTTTCTTTCTGGACGCAAACAATACCGATGGGCGGAAACGAAAGTCGGATAGCCACCACCAAGAGACAGCCAGACGACCAAAACCCAAGTTCCAACCCGACATCCACTCGTGACTTAGGCACTGTTGCCGATGCCATTTGTTTCGGTACTGGTCAGATTCCCATATGTGGAGCATTTCTACTCCTCTCTATGGATACATGGTACGGATAGATTTCGAACGTCTGCAAATTGCGCAGCACGGCCGCAAAGGCACATGCAATCATTCACCTCCTACCTCGCTGGCTGACATGGCCATTGGACGATGCCAAGGGCTCTCTGCAGCACCTATTGGTCGCCTGGTTTCGGAGCTGCATCTCTCCTGTCTCTGCATGCTTCCTTTTTGGCCCAACTTCGACGCCACGCTCGACGCCCTAATGCACTACCCCCAGTACCTTTCTGATTGAGTTGGGCAAAAAAAGAAAGCATGTCCCATCAGAAAAGAGTCGAACATGCCTTGCACATGTGTTCCGGGTGTCAAGTCTGTGCCTACAGCAAAGACCCTTGCCGAAGGCGTCTGGCGCCCGTTGACACGGCCAAGCGTTCAAAGATACAAACGTGGTGTAGTCTGCAGCCAAAGGGTCCAGCAGCCGCAACGCCGGCGTTGCGGATGTCTCATTCCCATCGTTGATCGTGGGCAGCACGGCCCAGTCTTGGCGCTGGCACGAACCAGACGTGTCGGTATCGTTCAATGATCTGATGCCTTGCAAGCCTCTTGCAACCATGCTCTCTCGCCCGTGTTTCATTGACCTTCCCTGAGAAGCTTCACGGGGAAACGGTGAACGTCTGGCGGCCATCGTCTTCACATTGCCTACGCAGAACGCCATCTTGGTTAAGCTCGCGTGATAATCTCACGTCCTCTCCTTACAATCGTCCCTTGGCCGACTATCCGAGGCATTGACCCTGTTGACCGTCGCTGCACCTACGGGACTGCATAGCCAGCCAGTGGGTCCTCCGTGGGATAGATTGCAGCAGTGATGATCGCATCTTCCAAGGTCACGGACCAGGGGTGAAAGGGGGGTCAGACTTCCAACGCAGTCCAGATGAGCTGACCAGTCAGCGACGATAACGCAATCTTCAATCGATCGATCAGGGGTAATAACGTCCAGGTGAGGATAAACCCTGACTACCTCATCGACAACCGACTCAGTCAGGACCTGATATTGCGTCGTCGCCGGTCTTGCCGCTGCGTTGATTGCCATTGTTGGGGTTGCACGGCTCCTATGCTTTTGTTCATCAATCTTCCTTTCCAGGGGCCCTCTCTTGCAGCCCAAGCCTTCCCAGACCGGCGTCTGATTACCACCAAATCAAGAACGATCGTCCTCTCGCCAGCCACCCACGACCGCCCTCTTCTATGTACCGTGCCATGCTGGCATCAAAACCTTGTCCTTCTTGGACGGAGCGGCAGACGGTGTGGAGGTAGGATGGAGTCCGCCGTTGACGTCGATGCCCTCGAGTGGGAACACGGCGCGAAAGACGCTGCATCCTCCCTGCTTGGCCCGTTTCCTCCGTGTTCCCGGCTTTCTTCTTGACTCTTTGAGGCCCAACGGTCTCCACCTCGGACGTAGCTTGTATCGCTCGGTAGGCTACGGGAGCCCGCGGGGGTTGATAATGCTGGAACCAACCCAATGTTTCGAGCTGCTATCGGACAGGAACACACACATATGATCTCATGCACGCATTTCAGACTCGCAGCAATTCTATAGTTTGTTCCTGACCCGCCCTACTCCTACTCGGGCTTACTTTTTCTCGACCCGCCTCGAGCACCCGAGATTATCCACATCGAGGACGGTCTGCTGTTGGCAAGGGAGAGCATCCTCCTTGCCGTTGCCTGGTTGAATCGTTCCGTGCGGATAGGTCTGACGCCGTGGGATTTACTTTGGGGTGAACGGCACGCTCATGCAATGCGGGCCTGGGTAGTCACAGAGCAAAAAGAAAACCCCCTCATCACATGGCGACAGTCATCTCGGGGCATCATAGGGACGATGGAGGTGATGAAAGTGCAAGTTCCATAAGCCCGGGACGTCAACGACATTAGCTCGACCAACAACATTGGCAGGGTTCGGTTCAATTGGACAATGCGGTGACAGCCAACGAAAGCCGCCGAGCAGGACGAGAAGCGATCGGACCTTGGAGGAGCATGTTCCGTTAGACTGCCCGATCCAGGTTAGCATCACGCAGCGGCCGGTTGTGTCAGCCTCGGGAAGAGACGGTAACATGGACACTACCTGCCGTCGGCCGCTCCTCGCTCGTCGTGTGCGGCACACTCTCACTCATCTTTCATGACAGGACCAAGGCGTTCCGGGCCATGGTGCCCCATCAATCAGTCCGATGCCCATAGTTGTCGACCAGTCGGACCTGGCAACCGACGGCGAACAGGGTCGCAGATGAAGGGGCGGCGACGACTGGCCGGCCGCGGATAAACATGGACACTCGACGCGGAGGTTGAAGTCGAGGCAAACCACGCGCCATCATGGACAAGCACTGTTTTCTCCGGGGGGTTTTCCCATCCACCCGCTAAGCGCTTCCAGGGTGTTGGGCATCCCTTTCTCTCTTTTTGGATGCATTCGTACGGATAGTGCACGTAGTTCGATGTAGACGCAGTCTTCAATGAGGCCCACCCGCGCCGGGAAAAGCCTGAAAAGTTCGAGCGCGGCGTCTTTTTTCCTCCCGTTTCTGGTGGCCTGTTTGGTCACAACTTTGCATAAGATCAGGTACGTACACTGACTGACTGCATCTGCTTCGGTTTGTTTCCATGCCTTGTCATTCCCAAGTCAGATCGACCACGGACCAACTCTTAAAAATTGTCCATGACGGCACCGAGATCTCGTCTTTGGCTGAGATCTCCCAACCCCAAGAAGATTCAATCGTGCAACAGCAGCAACGGCATCATCCCCCGTCACGAGTTCCCCGTCGCAGCCCAACACTCCCGAGTCCCGACTCAAGCACTCATTCTTCTTACCTAAACCTTTGGCCCCCGACCCCAACGTCGGCGCACCATCGGACACAAAACGCCTTCACACCGATAAGCCGGCCATGGGTAGCCCCCAATAGCCGGATCCACCCGCTAGCTGAAGATTCCACCTTGCCGGCTCATTCAAATTTGAACGAGCGAGGACGGGTGCATCGTGGACCTGGCCTGGACCTGGGACTCGAGCATGAACCACTGACTAGATACAAGGCGATGGATGAGAATCCAGAACGGTCTGCACTGCGGCCCCTCGTCCCGGGAAGAAAATTTTGGTCTGCGGGTTATTGAATGCCGCGTCTCCATACAATATTCCAGAGACCCACTGCATCAATTGAAGCTCACGATGCTTCGCATGTGTTTCTGCTTTTACTACTTGACCGGCTCGTGCTGCTCTGACCGGTGTAAATACCTCCCTGCAGCGAGCCCAAAAGGAACGTCGACGTGGCAAGAGACGGGGGTGGCGGAACAAGCCATGTCGGGAAGGCGAAGAGGGAGGGAAAGAGAAAGAAAAAAAAAACTCACGATGGCTTCGCTTTTGCATTCCCTCCCAGGCCGCGCCTTGGCCACGGGGTCAGGTCTGCTCCAAAATAGCCCGGTCCAGACTGGCAACGACAGCTTCGGATTGCGGAGAAGGGTAGGGTCTGGCAATGGTTTGACGTCTTTCCCACGCGAGAATCCCCCAATCGCCGAGCTTTCCCGAGTTCGCACAGGGTCTCCAACTTTTGCTGTCACCACCCCCGCGGGCCACTGCTGCTTGCGGCGTAGCGCACGATAGACAAGATGCCGCACCCCAAAGGGCCATCACCAACCTCGCAGTTGCGGATGAGAACCACGGACCTGAGGCCCCAAGAAGAAGGGGTGCGAGCTGTGCCGCGCGCCGGGAATGGGGTTAGCGCCCGGCAGCGACTTGCAAGTGGCTGCTCCTTCAGCCGTCCTCGCATGAGATGAGGCCATCGTCGATTCCTGCCACCCGTATGCGCGAGACTGAGTCGTGGCCTATCCCTCTTGCACACTGGCCTCTGCCTTTTAATTTTTTTCTCCCGCCCTAAGCGACGCCGTCGTAAAAACGTACAGCCACCGGCGCGGTTGGCAGACGCAACAACAACAATAACAACACGGGAAGGGGGGAAAAGACACCCAGCTTCGCGATTGTGCATTTATCATTCTCGCCGTACTGTAACCGGCCGGACAGAATGACACAGCGAGTCATTCCAGTATTCCAAGCAAACGCAAATAGAAGTTTGCTGTGCTCTCCTCTTTTTTTTGTTGTTGTTATTTTGGTCTTTTCTATCTAGTCAAAACTCTGCTTCTAACGTTGACTCAGAAAAAGATAGACCAAGGTTGACCGTTGAGCGGGCATGTCGATCAGTCCGGTGCATCCCCCAGAAAGAAAAAAGCCGCGCAGACAGAGCAACGTTTAGTCGCGACGCTCCTTTCTCCTTCCGACATCAACTTTCCGTCCAAAGCTCGAGGGATTGGCATGATGTGACACAGATGCAGTCACCATCTGAGCCAACTTGAATCCTCCTCGTCGATTCCCTGTTCATACCCCAACTTTTCTTTCCCCCCTTCTCCTCAACAGATCTCCGGAATGTGACTGCTCACTATTTGAGCAGGTCTTGACCCTCCATCGTTTCAGGGAACTCTTGCTGGCATTTTCCCGTACGGCGTTGCAGTCAATTCGTCTTCCCCTCGTCACATCTCACGCAACGGGGTCTTGTCTAACATGTGCTTGTCGCGTTTTTCTTCTTCGATCGTCTCGCCCATGGCGCCGCCGGGCTCATTTTCGACCCGGGGCCGCCTGCGCGCCTCCACGCTGCCCGATGCGCGCTTGGGAAAATGTCAAAATATTGGACGTCTGGGGAACGGAGGCCGTTGGCTAGTGAAGACCCCCCTTTGAAACTGTTGCTGGGTGGTTTTGGATGGACTCTTTACTCATCATGGCATCATCGTTCTGCATAGTACGCCAGCCCACACTTTAGCCAGCCCACCATGTCCGTACTTCAAACACGTACTGTTTGTTCAACTCCCCATCGCAGCTGGGCTGTTGGACAGGGCGCCGCTGGTCCACGAGGACGAACTAACACACTCGGTGGCTGACTCGCAGTGGCTCATCTCGCTCGAGGTCTTGGGGGGCGGAGATCTGATGAGCTGAGCGAGGCAGTTGTGCTGTGGTTGACCTTTTTAGCAAGCACCCCATCCCCGCTCACTGCACCAAACATGGTAGCGGTTTTGATTATCTGGGGTACGGTAGGGGGAGGGGGGAAATCGCGGAGGGCCCGACGGGCGAAACCATTCGTCGAGCTCCCTCCGAAAGGACCGTGAGGAATCGCACCGATTTGGCGCCGACCTTAGATGCTTTGCGAACCACTCTGCTTTTCCTCGTGTCCTTCGCCCTTGTATCGGCGTTTTGAGGCCGTGATTGGTCTGACACACCGGGCGGCACCCCTCCATGCCGGCCGGTGTGTGTAGTGTAGTCGTCCAAAAAAAAAACCACCTCATATCCTCCGCATTTCATGCCTCCTCATCATCCACGGGGACCCGATGCAACCCGCACCTCCCTCCATGTCTCGCGTCCAAGCGCCCGGATTGGCCTACAACCCATCGCTTTATTTTCAACAGATGAAAGGGACACTAAAGCCGTGTTCGATAATGATCGACCAACGGGGGCGGGTTAGGAGGAGAAGTGTGGTTCGGCCGGTGTGACATACAGACACAGCAAAAAAAAGCCTGGCTCCCCCCCTCCCATCTCCCCCAAGCTGGGCTCTCACTCACCTGCGTGATCTTGGAAGAGCACACCCCCCCTTCAAATGAGCCACCACCCCCAGAAGGTTTCGGCCGATCACCTCTCACCTTGCATGCATGCGCGCTCGCTCGCTCGCTCTCTCGCGGCGCAGCAAACTGGTTCTCTGCGTCTGCTTGGTCCCTCCCCCCCTCCCCCGCCATCGTCAGTCCGCGGAGAACATGCTGCAGGTTAAAGCCCGCCCATCGCATCGCTTGGACCAAGTCAGCCTGGTGGTCGGGTTCTCTCTCTATCTCCTGCATGTCATCCCATTTCGCCAATAGTGTATGTGTGCATGTGTGTGCGTGTGTGTGTGTGTGCGTGTGTGTGTGTGTATGTGTGTGTGTGGTGTGTAAATGTGTGTGTACGTAGGCGTGTGTGCGTATGCGCTTGTGCCATATGTCCAACGAAACCTTGCCATAGAGGGGGAAACCCTTCTTTTCTTTTCTTATTCTTCTGACCTTGGAAGTTGTCTGTCTGTCTGGCTTGGGCTTATCGACAGTTTTTGGCAGATCTGACATGCCTACAGCACCGGTTCGCCTCTCTCACTCTTTCACACACCACACACTCTCTCTACTCTAGTCCCTGCAGAAAGTTTGGTAGGGGGGGTAGTTTTTATGTCTTTTTGCGTCGATCAATATAGGATGAAGACCAAAATTGGAAAGTGTCACTGCAGATAATCCCCAACCGACATGACCAAGTTACACAAGTTGATCTTTTTTTCTTTTTGGGGAGGGCGTTTGATGGCGGGGGAGGGAAGGAGATAGTCGCTGTTGATTACTACCGGTATCGAGAAAGGAGGGTGGTCCCCAACGACGAGGCTGATGATGTGTGAAGAGACGAAAGTGACGATGATGGAAAGGGAAAGAAAGAAAAAAGGCAAACGAAAGATAATCACGAAGCCACCATCACATCACCGTCACCCCCTTTTCGCTTCGGATGTCTCGGTCACAGCACCCCTCCTCCTCCATTTCCTCCCCCAGCCCTCAGAGAGCACGGCCGCCATCACTCCTCACATGCGACTACTCTCTTTTTCTTTGCTGATGTTATCACTCTCTCGCTTGGTCAGATGGACAATGTGTTTCTCCGCCTTCTTTTATTGATTTTCCCGAGAACTGTCAACCCGGGGGAGGCGAAGCAGTCGAGGCGGCCGCCGAAAGGGCGATGACGGGAAATGCGGCGACCCGAGGTTGTTCGCGTCCCTTCAAGCCACACCTTTTTTTCTTTTTTAGGGCAATCCTTATTACTGGTAGTCCTCTAGCTATGACACTGAGAGTGATATGGGCTGGGGGCTGGCCCTTTCCCGTGCATCTTACTTTCTTTGTTTGACGACATTTACATCATGTGTGACGACGCCCCGGCGGCGGCGGCGCGACGACGTCCCCCCTCCATGCCTCCCCCCTTTTGCACAAGCCGAACATGCGGGCGGTTACACGAGTGAGAAAACACCCAAGTGTGGCTGGCTGTCCCGGGCCTGGGGCTGGGCGGGCAAGCGACGAGGAAGGGGGAAAAGAGGACGAGCCAAGTTTCCGTGGCGAGGCCAGCCAGACTGCCCCAGGCCATCTATCGTGACTGCTCACGCCGTCTCTCGAGGGGGAGGGGCCTGATTGGAGATGTCTCACCTAAGAGCACTCACACGCCCCCCCCCCCCCCCCCCCCCATGAACCTTTCCCAGTTAGTCCCCGTCCTCGTCTCCTTATCTCCAGCTCGGCTCGTGATGGGAAAGTCGAGAAATGGATGATTGGACGCCGAGTGACTCGGAGGCCACTCCGGAGTGGCGGCCGGAACATGCCAAAGGCCTTATCTTTTTTTTATTTTTGTGTAAATGTCTTAGTTCCTCATACCAAATGGGCGATTTATATCGCGGTTTTGTCTTTTCGGGCCTTTGATCACTTTCCCCTCCCTATTCCTCCGGCACCACCCGACTCTTCTTGAAAAAAATGTTGGAAGCTTTAATGGTGCGGCATGATGTCTTGGAGGGGGGAGCCTGCGATGCAACCGTGTTTTTTTCGTCATGAGGGCCCCCTTGTGATGCACCGGTGTGAGAGGCTGGGGCCCAGATGGGGGAAAAGATGAGCTTCCAGTGCCCACTATTCCGAGATCAGTGAACGAGGAGAGGTGTAGTTCAGAGAGGGGGGCTCGAAGGAGGGTTACGAAGGAAGTGGAGGAACACGACTCTGCGTTTTGTGATTATCGGAGAGTGTCTTGGAACGAAGTGGCGATGCGCGGACAGTAGCTGGGAGGTGCCTTCCTACACTCCTCTTTTCCCTCCTTGTCCTCGGCATCTGCTGTTATCAAACATGCCCCTTCATACTTTCTGGACTGTGAGACATGCGACGGTGCTGCTGCGGGCGGTTTGGGCACCCGAGACGCGGCTCAGGTGATGTGGTCTAGACGAGAGTGTCGGTGTTTCGTTGCTGGCGCGTGAGAGTAGCTTGGAAAGGAGGTTTGCGATATGCCGTCTCTGGGAGATGCCGGGACAGTGTGTTGTCGGGGTTGCTGCTGCTTGTACTGAAGCCGGTTCTCGTTCTTGGATATGACGAGATGAAGATACCATGGGTGAATGCATGTTGATGAATGGAATACGGGCAATAAAGAAGGAGCAAACTCTTTGTGGTGTTCTATCGCGCTGTTCTATAGCACAAAACGTGGCTTCGGGAGCCCGTACTATACACATACAGTCTATTTCCAACCCAACATTGGACATATCGTACAATATCTACTGATCCTTACGCGAGGCCTCTGCCCCGAAGAAGGCTACTTGCCCGCTGGCGACGTCCCCAACAGGGAGTTAAGCCATTCTCCCACGGTCGAGGCGTCCTTCTGCCCCAACCCGCCCGCGAGGAGGCGCTGGGTCCAGTCGCGGATCTCCCAGATCTGGGAGTCGGTCATTGACTCTGACAGGCGCTGGTCCTGGGCGGATGGCAGGCCGCCCAACGCGAACTTTTGGATCAGGCCGTGGCGGGCTTCGAACGTGAGGTTGATCTGAAGCGAGTTTAGTTGGGATGCAGTAAGGGGTTGACTAGAGATTTGCGTCGAGAGGAGAGAAGAGATTCACTTACATTGGCTGGGAGCTGTGGACGTTCCCTCGTGTCCTCTTCCGACGGGTGCGTTGAGAAGGTGAAGAGGGGCGTTTGGCCAAAGGTCCATTCCCGGGACTGCGCATAATGTCAGTTTTCTGATTTCCTCACCTCTTCTCGTCGCGTATATAAAAGCGAAAAGAACAAGGGCGGTCGGGGCTCACCTTCAACTCCGCGATACCCTTGCCGACCTTCTCGACGCCGCCCGCCTCCGCGTCCCCAATCTCGGCCTGGACGTCAAAGTCGCCGTACATCTTGCCAAACTCCCGCACGACGGCGTCCTCGAAGACCTTTGTGTCGGCGACGCCGACGTTGCGGATGCGCGAGCGCACGCTCTCGACGCCGCGGCCTTTGATGAAGGGCTCGGCGGGGGAGCGCAGGAAGCTGCCGATCCGGGGCAGGTTCGGGGAGGACAGGAGGCAGGTGCCGTGGTGCAGGGAGCGGAGGCGGGTCAGCTTGTAGGCCGAGCCGGAGATCTTGTAGGTGTTCTCGGCGTTCACTTTCAGCTTTGTCGTGGTGCATTGCGGGGCGCTGGAGGACGTTGCCGCTGCTGTTGATGACGATGCTGTGTTGCTTGTCGGGGTGGTGGATGAGGAGGAGGGAGGAGGGACGGTCATGACGATGTCGTGGCGGCAGTTCACGCTAACGCCTTCGACGCCCAGGGAGCGGAGAGCGCGGACGACCATCTCGGCGTGGGTGTCGCGGTCGAAGTTGGCGGGCGGGCAGATGACGGAGTAGTTCACGTTGCCTTCGTCGTGAAAGACGGTACCGCCTCCGCTGCGGCGGCGAACAAGGTCGATGGCATCCTCGGGGTTGCTGCCGGGGGAGCTCAAGGACTGGAGCAGGGGGAGGTTGACCTCCAGCCAGGGGTTCTGGTTGCGTCCGATGATGATGCTGGGGCGGTTCGTGTACAGAAATAGGACGGTAGAGTCCGATGGCGTTGTCTGGAGGAGGTGGTGCTCGATGGAGAGGTTGGTATGGGGCGAGCGGGAGTTGGAGATGTAGACCTGTGTTTTCGAGGCTGCAGACGCGGCGAGGGCGGAGAAGGGGCGAAGTATTTGGGGTATTTTTAAGACCCGGAGGCAAGGGATTGCCCGGGTTACAGTGCGTGTTGAAATCATTATGAAGTTCGGTGGTGTTGCGCAGAGGTATGTGATTAGTTGTGGTTGGTGATGCTTCTCACGATGACATTTTCGCGTGAGCCCCTGTCAAGGATTATGTGAGTATAGCCCGAGATTAGCTGCTAGAAGTCAATAGAAAAGAACGATGTCAAAGAAATCCTTAAAATCTATGAGAAGTAAAATGTAGCAAAAAAATAATCAGACGGAGACCCCCAAGGACCAATGCTTGCGCCGTGAGATTGCGGACGTGGATGAGTGAGTTGAGGCGTTGAGATGAGGTTCTCACTAGTTGCATCTAACAGAGTCCACTTTCTGATTGTGGCGTAACCCCCTGTAGTCGGGTGCCCCACCTCATTATCGGGGCCATTCAACTACATCATACAAACCCCTCCACCCCGCATACTTTGGGCGATTTCTTTTTGTATTGACTCACCGAACATCGGCCCAGATAATTTTCCAAACTTACACCTCCCTCTCAGAACCACCCCTTTACAGCGCCAGCAAAAATGTCGACGTTCGGCTCCTACTTCAAGGTCACGACGTGCGTCGCTTCCGGCCCAATCCCTGTCGTCTCGTGGCCAATGGACTAACAGTATGCCCCCTTGCGCAGCTACGGCGAGTCCCACGGCAAGTCCGTCGGCGTCATCGTCGATGGCGTCCCGCCCGGCATGGCCCTCACCGAGTCCGACATCCAGCCCCAGCTCAACCGCCGCCGCCCCGGCCAGAGCGCCATCACGACGCCCCGCAACGAGAAGGACCGCGTAATCATCCAGAGCGGTACCGAGTTCGGCGTCACCCTCGGCACCCCGATCGGCATGCTCGTCCAGAACGAGGACCAGCGGCCCCGCGACTACGGAAACTCCACCATGGACAGGTTCCCCCGCCCCTCCCACGCCGACTGGACCTACCTCGAGAAGTACGGCGTCAAGGCCAGCTCCGGCGGCGGCCGTTCCTCCGCCCGTGAGACCATCGCCCGTGTCGCCGCCGGCGCTCTCGCCGAGAAGTACCTCCGCGAGGCCTACGGCACCGAGATCACCGCCTTCACCACCAGCGTCGGCGGCGTCCACCTCTTCCCCCCTACCGCGGAGCACCCGACCCCGTCCACGAACCCCGCCTTCCTCTCGCTGCTGAACACCATCGACCGCAAGACCGTCGACGAGTTCCTCCCCGTCCGCTGCCCGCACGAGGAGACCAACGACAAGATGATGGAGCTCATCAACGACTTCAAGACGCGCGAGGACAGCATCGGTGGCACCGTCACCTGCGTCATCCGCAACCCCCCCTCCTCCCTCGGCGAGCCCTGCTTCGACAAGCTCGAGGCGCAGCTCGCCCACGCCATGCTCAGCATCCCCGCCACCAAGGGCTTCGATATCGGCTCGGGCTTCGGTGGCTGCGAGATCCCCGGATCCCAGCACAACGACGCCTTCATCAAGGCCCCCGAGGAGTCTCTGCAGGCTGACGCCCAGCGTCTGGGCATCCCGCGGTCCAAGCTGACCACCAAGACCAACTACTCTGGCGGTATCCAGGGCGGCATCTCCAATGGTGCCCCCATCTACTTCCGCATTGCCTTCAAGCCCCCTGCGACCATCGGCCAGGACCAGACGACGGCGACCTACGACGGCTCCGAGGAGGGCGTCCTGGCCGCCAAGGGCCGCCACGACCCCTGCGTCGTTCCCCGTGCCATCCCCATCGTGGAGGGCATGGCGGCCATTGTCCTCATGGACGCGCTCATGGCGCAGCACGCGAGACAGCTGACGAGGAGTCTGCTGCCGCCGCTGAAGAACGAGAACGGAAAGGCGTAAGAGGGTTGGAGATTGGGATGCGTTGTAAATATGGGCATTTAAAAAAAAAGCAATTCATGATAGATTCCCCTTTGCGGTCGTTGGCGAATGCTCTCATCCTCATGCGCGAACCATCTTTTCCTTACAGTGACCTGCTTCCGTTACGGAATTGACTCACTTTACAACTCCTCCATTGCGGCCTGCTTCCTCCCCGCCTTTACCAGGTGGAACTCCTCCTGTCGCCCGTAAACCCACTGCCATCCCTTCTCCTCGCCAGCCCAGTACACGTCTTCCTCCAGCGCAAACCACAGCGTTCGGTTTCTCTCGGGGACGTAGTGCTCGACGAGCAGCTCGACGCTGAACCACATGTTGCGGACTGCCGCTAGTTCGCCTGATGCTGAGACGTAGTCTTGCATATTCGTCATTCCTACGCGAAGTCAGTCTCGCCCTGGGGTAATTCAGATCCCTGGGGACTGTCCATGAGGGCAGCCGCAAGGCGGCGATAGATACGACTTACCAATGAGAGGGCCGGCGGCGTGGCCCCAGTCCCCGATCGGGTGGGTGTATACCCGGCCTTGGATTCCCTCCGCGTGCATCTCCTCCAGCGATGCTTTGAGCATCTCGTTGCCCGTCTTGCCGACGGCGAGGTTCCGCCTTACAATGTCCTGCAGTGCGTTGCCCTTCTTCAAACCGTCCTTCAGCGACTGGGGAACATCCTCCTCGTCGGGACGCAACACGTAGCCCAGATGCTGAGTGTCGGTATTTAAACCCATGGCTGTCAGCCCAAAGTCAACGTGCAGCATGTCACCGTATTCGATGATTCTCCCCCCGGCGTCCTCGGCCGCGGTAACTGTCTCCAACTCCAGAACCCACGGCAGTGCATCGTCGACGACGCTGACGCTAGGCTGGAACCACGTCGAGAAGTTGTGCGCCAGGATCTCCTCCCGCAGCCACCACTCCAGATTCTCCGTCGTGGTCTTTCCGGGGACGACCACCTCCTCGCTGAACCCCTTCGCAATCATCGCCCACGCCGTCTCCATGATCTCCCGGTACTGCGGGAGCTTCGAGTCCGGCTGCGAGGCGATGTACTCGACGGCGATCTCGGGCTTGACGACCAGGCGCTGCGTCCACTCCCCTCCCAGGCCGTTGGCCATGGCCTGGTACTCGCCCGCGTGCAGGCCGCTCGCGAAGGCGATCTCCGGGTGCGCGTTGACGGCGATGGTGGCCGGGTCCGCGGCCTCGAGCTGCGACTTGAGCGTCTCCCAGACGTCCGAGGTCCAGCCTATGACGCACCCCGGCTGCCGCCCGAGGGCGCCCGAGGACGAGTTGGACGCCGCGAGGGGCTCCGCGAGGAAGAGGCACGTTGTGCGGCGGCGGGCCGAGAAGGTTGCTGCCGGCTTGAGGGACCAGAAGACCGTCTCCTCTGCGTACTCGCGCTGGCTTATCTGGAACCCTGCGTTAATGACGTAGGCACTTGATGGGGGTGCCGAAGTGGGAGACGGACCAGCCAGGCGTCGACGCCGTGTTTCTTGAGCAGGGCGGGGATGCCCGCTTTACGTTCCTCGGTCCACGCATCCTGGATGCGGGCTTGTTCGCGGAGGGGAGGGAGTGGGTTGTATTTCGGCGTGGGGTCGCCGATGGCAGGCTGCCATAAAAGCGCGGCAGCGGGAATGAGGGGGGCCAGCCAGTGCATCGTCGCTCCGTTGGCGGTTGATTCCGGATTTCACGATGAGTCAGGTGGGCGATTGAGATTAAGATCGAAGAGGGGTGGTGAGATTTAAAGATGAGATGGAGGGATGCGACGTCGGATGCCATCCCGAGCCCCGATTGAGGAATAATCCTCAATGCCATTGTGCGAGTGCGGGAAGTCGAGGTATCTTGTCTAGTCCCGGAAAGGAAGCTGGTTGGTAAACCTTGAATCCTGCGTTGCACGGATGCTGATCCCGCGGTCACATCTCGGTGAGGCGTATTCACCGAGGTCAGGCTTGACATCCTCTCTGGGTGGGTTAAAAATGCAGTGAAAGGCAAGTGTAATAACTCTTGTTCATGTCTCGAATTTCCAAAAACAGGAAGCAGAACGATAAAACCACCCGGGACTCCTGTCACACTACTATAACCCTGGGAACACCAAACGGCATTACTGACGATACGTAAATGGGAGTAATAACGCCCACATTATTACTGAAATCCTTGTTCTTGATCACAGGGACGCTGGTTCCATACTCTTTGATGATATGCTGCCGGAAGGTTCGCTCGCGTCGTAAAGTTGAACGTCGCCTTGTCGCACTGTTGGACGGAGGTAGAATCCCTGGGCCCAAGTGTCACTGCCACTGCCACTGCCGCTTCCCGCTGGCCCGCTTGGCTTCCTGGCCGTATTCTGGCTGAATAATCCAACAGTAGCATTGTAACAACAACCGTAGATAGCGAAGGGTTGGTGTGCTTGCGCCGTGATGTACAAGAACTCGTAAATCTGGTAGGTCGTAGGCATTTGACCAGAACTAGGGTCATTCTCAGTTTTAGTCTAGTTAATTTCTCAACAACGAACGGTGGGATTCGAGGCGTCGTCCAATTCGAGGCGTCGTCCAATAGCTAGCAATCGTCAGTAGGTTTCCGTCTTTCTTCTCAGTTAGGTAAAACATCAATCGGAAGGGAATCAGCCATGACTGACGGAGGGAGGCAAGGATTTCGATACACACCTGCTTACTAACCGAAAGCAATACCAATGGAAACTCGGGTGAATCAATTCAAAATCAGAGCTGGGGTACTGATGAAGATGGTCGGCGAGTCTTGTAAAATCTTCTGGAGTTAGGCATCGAGGTTCCTTGTTGTCTTGTCTGGAGAAGCGTTTGCAGAAAGGAGGCTGGACGCCTAACACTAGCGATGGGAGTGGAAGACGCTAGAACTCGTCAGATTTTACCCCAATGGCAGGAACGCGTCGTGCCTGCTCAATATTGGAACGACCCTTGTGGTGCTCCTTAGAGCTGTCAATGGCAGGTGGACGAAGGGCAGGCTTAGCTCTTGCCGTGGCATCGGAGACCTGGGCCCATGTATGAGATATTGCCACATGTCCTAGAAGAAGCACCACTCTGACACAAGTGATGCGGCTAAACCTGGTATTACAGCTCGGAGTTCATCCTCACTGTCCTAGGCGCGTCTTGGGACCCCTCGCCCGTGTGACATTAAAACCTCTTTCGGCTTCGCCGCTATGCCCCAGAAAGTGGCTTTCTGAAATCTGTTCATCCAAATTCCCAGTAAAATAGTCGCGCAATGTAATCAAGAAAACATGAGAAACAAACAGTGTATTAATGTAGTGGAGTAATAATACTCTGGTTTTGGAGAACGCGGTTGGGGGTGGCGGGCGGCGGGCGTCGGAAGTGCCTCTCCTCAGATCAGCGGCAGAAGTCACGACCACAGACGCCGTGGGAAGGCTTGAGCTGTCAATAAATGAAGCCAAGCCGCAGAGGAGATTTATGGTAACGAGATACTGGTCCAGATTGCCGGATGCAAACTGTCATGGTAGTAGGTTCGTGTCTTGGGCCATGACAGAGCTTCTTCACCTCGTTTGTAAGGGATCAAGTTAGTAAAGATTAAGAGTTAGTTCTGGTCCTCTATGAACTTTTGATAATATTATGCAATCTCTAGAGACTGGTAAACCCTTCACTAACAACCTGTTGATATTGAGCGCCCCCAATAATAATGATGGACCGTGCTGAGAGGCCAGCAATACCACGAAAATATCCCTACCGCAGACATTCATGATCCATACCACTGATATCGCTGCCCAACTTTGGGTGGTTGTGTGAGCCAGAGCCTCATGCCCAACTTTGACACTTGTTACACTCACTGACTGCACGGCCTGGTTTCTCAATGATTTAAAGCGAATCCGTCTCTGAATAAGTGGATCGTTACATGTATGCGGTCATCTATCTATGGGTATTGCTATTTATTCTACATTGAAATCAACCGCCAAAATTCATCAAGCATAAACGAGGCTGAAGGGCCTCTCGCTGGGTGAAGCCCCCTAATTAAACTCTTATTCAAGGCAGACGCCGCCCGGAAAAGTATATGTGGAGAAGAGAAGTAAATCCTGATAACCAACCCTGACCTCGTCTAGATGGCTTATGTTAGTTACCGGAATGGCCATTGACGCTGGAGGGCACTTCTTACCGAGGTCTTCCCAAGCCTGAACCTAAATCATAACAAAGGTCCCATTTTGTGATTCGCCCTTGAAAGTTCCCTTGTTCCCAAAACCTCAACCTCTGGGTATTTCCCGGAGGATGGGCTCTTTTCATATTATCATCCCTATTCACTTGCCGTTCCTTCAATCACACCACTCCGGCAACGACGACACTGGCAAGAGCAACGACGATGTAGACAAGGCCATGGACAGTGGACAACGAGGAAGCCGCCGATGGGTCCCCGTTTGCCGTAGACTTGGGGCCATCGCCCGTCGGCGTCGGCGTGGGGGTCGGGTCGTCGACATGCAGCGCGTTCTCGCTGGCGACCCACGCATTCCAGTTTGTGAGACCGGCGGGACACTCGGTCGTGATCGGCCTTCCGTCAATCTTGGCGATCTCGGTGCCGTACTTTGTCAAGGTGATGACGACATCGCCGGTGGTCGCGAAAGGCACGCTTCCGTGGTACACGCCCTTGCCGCCATCAGGAGTGGAGGTCCAACTGCCCTTCTGCGTCTTGCCTCCGATAGAGACGGTGACCTCGGCAGTGGAAGTAAGGAGGGCAGAGTAGAAGATCTTGTCCTTGACGACCTCGGCGGGGGCAAGGACATTTTGTGAGTGGGCGGCGGTGTTGGCCGTCGTGCCACCGTCCGGGCAGGCAAGGGCCGGAGTCGAGCGATACCATGTCATTATGGCTTCCTCCGTGATGGTCGCCGGCTTCGCACCCTTGTAGCTATCAATGAGATAGGGGAGGAAGTGACGCCAGCCGTCGTGCGGGTGGTCGAGGGCGTAGTTGAAAGGGGCTTTGCCGACCTCGAAGGCCTCCAAAGCGTTGGAGCGAACGGGGCCGATGTGGTGTGACTCGCCGTAGTCGTTCCAGGAAATGATTTGGACGAAGCTGTTTAAAAGTAAGCCATCTTAGCGGGAGATTCCTTCACCATAATAATTGAATGGGTTCCACTCACGCAGGCATGACCTCCATCACTTGGTCCCAGCGGTCGTACCAGAGATCGTCGCCGCGCCATACCCAGTTCTTGTTGTAGCCGGGAAGGTTGGTGTAGAACCAAGGGGACACGGGCATCATGTATGGCTTTCCTTTCAATGCGATCGCATATGCGGCGTCGCCGTCCGAGGTCATGTCCTTGTCACCTTCGGGCCAGGCATTCCAGCTGAACAAACCGTCTGCGACGCCTCCCGCCAGAAGCAATGCCTTCTCAGGGGCCAAGGACGACCAGTCTGGGATGAAGAAGGCGTCCGTCTTGTTCTTGATCTCGACCCAGTCGTCGGCGTTGTCGGTGCCCTCAAATGTTGACGCGAGAGGCTTGTCGGCGTACTTGAAGTACTCGTCGAGCTTGAAATACTTTCCGGCCATGTCGAGGATAGTCTCCTTGGGCCAGGGCTTTCCGCCATCGTAGCCGCCCAAGTAGTCAAAGGAGAAGAAGAGGTGGAAGCCGACGTTCTTGGCGGCGGCGAAGGCATTCACGAGGGATTCATTGGTGTGAGGGTCAGTCAGGCCCATGTTGAGGGCGAAGGCGTCAATGTGAGCATCTTTGGCAAGTTTGAAGTCATCCTCGAAGTCGCCGACGGTATAGTTGTTGGTGTTGACGAGCTGGCAAGGTGTGTTAGCGACGAGTGCATGATGAGATGAAAGGGGTGGCAATGGTAAGAGAGATGGGCGAGTGTACCATGAAGTGAGCGAAGACAGCTGAGGCCTGGACTTGTGTAGCGGCAGCCAGGAGGCCGGCAAGAAGTGAGGTGAACTTCATCATCACGGCTTGGCGTGAGGGAGAGTTGGCTTGACAAGCACACTTGAGACCGTCTAGACCACGTTTAATCGGCAAGGTAAATCAAACGTCGCAACCCATGGGAGAGAGGAAACCAACGGGGGCCAAAAGGCCACGACCGTGGCGTTATGTATCATGGCCGGGCCTCACTCGAGGGGGCTCCATATCGGGGTTGCCTCGCAGGCAGGTCTCCCCATCTCACCGATTCTGCCTTAAGAACGGACAGGGAAGAAAAAAATGCATTGCCGCCGCCCGAGTAGTGTACATCTTGTCCGTACCCCTGGCATGGCGACAACTGATTCCATCGTGAGCGCCGCCCGTGTAGGCAGGTGAGCCAACAGCAGGGGGCGAGTGCGGCTCGACCTAGATGGCCTCCGACAGAGGGGGTCCCTTGGATTGCTGCAGGGTTGTGGAGGGCGCTTGCCCGATACAGGATAAAACAGCACAGGAGGAGACGGTATTGTGAAGTGCCGTTGGCTGTATTTGAGCACACGGGCTGAGTGCATGTCATGCCCGCACCCACTGCCATTTTGTACCTGCTGTGCCCTTTCGTGCCTGCTGTGCCGCTGAGCTACGCGCGAACAGTGCAGCGGGCCAAGACAGGCCAAGTTGGTCCAGCCGCCTTTTCCGTGGAAATTGCTTTGCCCGGCTCAGCACACATTTTGCTATCATGAACTGCAAGCTTGCGGCGGGGTGGGAGAAACCTCTCTTCTCAAGAGGTGGCCAAGAACACTCGTTTCCCGTGAGGCCTTGGATATCAATGTATCCCGCTTTAGAATGGGGGCTGCGGAACAGACATCACCCTGTGGCGATCGAATACGAAGGCAGAAGGGATCAGCAGAGAAAACGACGTAGAGGTTCTGGAGGAGATCTGCCCAGCGGCTTAATGCCAGGTCTCTCTGGTTTACATTGAGCGTCTTCTCAGTGCCCAAGCCCCCCTGTCATTGACTCGCCCGGTATCTTAAGCTTGTTAAGCCTGGCAGCCGACTAGGATTCTTCGAAGAGCCGTCCAGCCGGAGACTACCGGACAAGATTCCCAATCCCTCGCTAGCGGCTCCTCGCGCACCACCAACATACTCGTGATCCTTGTCTTCAAGCTTACACGTGCGGAATCGGCCGAGTGGCCCCTGCTTCTCAATCGAATAGCTCGCTTCTGATTGAACCAGCAACGGAGCAACCGTTCGCCATTTTCTGACCTCCATGCCATTAAGATGAGGAAACGCAAAATGTAGGTGACTCAAAAAGTACCGTGCACCGCCAACTGCTTGGCCTCACCTCAGAAACAAGGGTTCGTGTTCGCAAGGGCCAGAATGGATATCTACCCACTATTTCCAGGCAGCACGGGGCAAAACTGGGCCATTGAGTTGGTGGAGGGAGAATTGCTTAGTTGTCTTCGTAAGGCTTGCTCTTCCCTTCGTATCTTGCGGTGTCGCGCAGCCCAGGCCAGCCGCTGCGTTGAAACAGTCAGACAGGTGCGGACACGAGGCAAACCGGCCTTGTGGAGTCCCGACCGACCGAGTGAAAACGAGAGATAAACGGAGCCGCACGTCATCGGCGGTGGCTAGTGTATCGGAATGCCGTCGAAACGCATATACGGGGAGCAGACTACTGGCTCTCGTCGGTGCTGACGATTTATTTTCAGTCAGCGAAACGGCAAACCCGGAGGCTTGGATACGATTTTTGTTTTGGGTCCGGGGGACTCCAGCGAAACATCACGAATCCCCCCCTCCATCTCAGCGTCGCGCTGGCCTCCGAAAATCTGCGTTATCGTCGACCAATCGTCCGGACTCACTCCGAGCTGAGCGTGACAGACAGGGGAGGGTCACATCTCATCCAGGCGAGCCAAAAATCACCGCAACAAACCCTGTCCTGTCTTATCCTGCCTGCCGGATAGCGACGACTTTTAGGCTGCCTCGGCCTCTAGTTACCGCGTCCACCGACATCAGAAATTAAGCGACAGAACTGAATGTGTGGAAGCGGCTGGAGGAAAAGACGCAGAAAGCGGAAAAAGGCGAGAGAGGCCCTGCTCCAACGGTTGGAGCCTCGAGCCTGGCCCCTGCATCGATCCACTGTTCTAGACCCTTTGGAGTTGAGACGCAGTGCGCTCAAAGCCACCAATTCGGCCCGCCCTCCAACGTCTCTGGCCAAGGGGCCGATATCATTCGCCAGTCGAATCAGTCGACTTCCAACCGCCCGCCTTGTCTGGCTCAATACTGAAAGAGCGGGGACTCGGCCTTTTGTTCCGCGTTTCCTCCTCAGCCAGGTTCAGCCCTGGAGATGCCTTGACGACATAATCCACCACAGCGCCTCACGAACCACTGCATAAGAGAGCCGTAGAGCAGTTCAGATGTTGTTGGACCAACCGCATGGAATTGTGCCACTTCTCTCTCAAACTTGCAATGGCACTGCGAGTCATACCCCTGTGACCGAGCACAGGCAATATACCAGCGTCCTGTCGCCCAACGCCTGCCCTGCTCATCATGCACACGGCTCTATTGAGTGAATCATATCTGACATCGCATGTGAATAAGGTCCCACTGAACGCAAGAGCATTGCTTATGTCCTAGGGGTTCCCCCGCTACTTTATTACTCGAAATCCACTTTCAACCATAATCTGCGCCGAGCTCCGCGCCGACAGACATAAGATTCGAGGAAACTGGGGTCTGCATGCCAAGGACTGAAAGACCAATATTTTTTTGCACAAGTCCACGTTTGCTTACCTCGATGGTCAGGTGTTTGAATCTCATTATTTATCATTACATCCCAGTCACGACTGAAGAGCAGGGAATGTGACCCAGATATGCCCGAGGATGACCGTGTGATGGCTACCGAACTTCAATCTAAAACATATGAACCTGTCCAGCCCAACCGACCTAGTTTCGATACCTTGGATGGAATGGCCGCGAGATCGAGCTACATCTATGACCAAAAGCGCTCTCTTATGGGAAACGCGGAGGACGCAGAAGAGAAACCATAACTCAACCAAAGGAAGTTGAAAGCTGCCCCAATCAACACAGGCAGCTTGGTTTGCTCGAGCTGATGATATCAAAGCAAAGGACACCCCCTCATCGGAAAATAAAACCAGCTACCACCTAGAAAGAACACAGCAGAAGAGATTTGCCAGAGGTTGTGAGAAAAGAAAAGCAACTGTCCCCAGAAAGTACAGGACACAAAACGTTGGCGAAAGTAGTTTCAAATCACAGCCCTGAATTCGACGACTGATGCAGTAAACGGAATAATGGCCTACCTTCCTGAGTTCATCACTAAAAAACGAGCATAAGGCCAGCAAGATTGGAATCTGAGAATCACTAAACCGGGCTTCTATGACACCGGTTTGCTTTTCAAGTTGCTTGCTCTGTTGATACCGATAGAGGATATTTGACTTTGAGATGCGGTTGGCTGTGATTGTATAAGTAGTGCTAGGCTGTTATTTTTGAGTTAGCATCTGTATTATGCCTCAGCGAGAAATTGTGCTTATCGTTGAACTCGTGTTACAGTTTGGTTTCTAACAGGAGCGCTTGTCGCCGGTTCTGCAACCAATACAATACGATAAGGACCGTCCAGATTGGCGCCCTGTCAGCCATATGTATATAGCTGAGCGAGAGCTCGAATTGTATCTTAGTCGCTTCCGTGGAAGCTTTTTATGACCTGTATTCTGATGATGGACCGGGTATTGCCGTATCGAGTGGTTCTCGGAATGAGGAGTGTTTGAAAAACTGGGTTCAAAATTCCAGATAGTCACAGATTCTCCATGCACATCATCTTAGACTTGCCAATTTTTCAGGCTGGGATGTAGAATATTATCATTAGCGGTTTCCAGAACCTCCTGAAACATAGGTTTTCACCTAACCATCACCTTCCGATGCTAATAAGTCATTGTAGGCTTAGGGTCGCTTTAGGTTGTACGTATCATGGATAGGTGTGTCAAGCTGACGTGCGCCTTTCTCATCAAGGGTCGAATTCAGCGGTTGTTCTGAGTTCCTCTGCCTCGAGTAAGTTGTTAATGTGGTAAACAGGGAAGCTCGAGGCTACTATTTTCAGCAGATGGTAAGGTCTCATCACCGAGGGCGGATGACCAGACACCTTGCGTCGTTCCTTTGTCTAATTACGGATTATTTACGTACATTATTTAGAATAATACATTTAAAACACCACTTTTTTCATCCCAAAGTAAAGGATTTAAGGGTACTCACTTGACGTAGTCAAGCTGAGCGTGCTGCATTGTAGACCTGGCCCAAGGCTCGAGACTCGTCTCTACTGAAATCGGCTTAAGGCGAGACAACGAATTTCACACTAAGGGTCGAGTTTGATCTTTATAGTTATACAGGATTGATTTTGACGATATGCAGAGGATGTCAGCCGAAGTAAAGAGGCTGAACTTTGAGATTCCAGCAGGAGAAAAATCCTGCGGGGTCGTGTCTCCTCATCAAAATGGTAAGCCCATATCATTTAAAGGCGGCCGGGACTTTTGGGTCGTCTCGAGCAGGCTGCCTTGCGGCCAAAGTGAGTGTGCAAAAAGCCCATGCATATTGCATATTGTGGCTGATGCAGAGCCAAATCGTCACCAATCAGTCTGTAGAGACTTCCTAGGCTGCTGCTTTGCTGGCCCATGGCATATGCACGAAACAATCTTGGCAGCAAACAGCTGCGGTACATGAAACAGAGCAGAAAGAAGGCGTCCAGTGATTGTTCACGATTGGGAATGTAGCAAAAGTCCCGGACTACCACAGCCCTTTGAAAACTTGACGCAGGTTGAGCAGAAGTTCCATCCTGCGAAGCTTCATGGCATGTTAGATGACATTTAACTGCCTTGTCTTCCTTCCCAGGTTTCAATCTCTTACTGATAACCACATCATATCACTTCTTTTCTACGGAGAAGAGACTGACAGGCCAAATTACTCCACTCATCCTCCAGCTCCGACGCTCCGCCACTGAAGACCCCACCATGTCTATCGACTGGCCACGATGGGACGAGGAAATCACTCGCTTGTATGTGACCGAAGATAAATCTGCTGAAGACACTATCAAATCCTTACACCAGGAACACAACGTCAAAATCACGTAAGTTATACCGCTTGTCCAGCAACTTTCTTCGTAGACATTAACGCCAAACTAGAATCAAGCAGTTCAAGAAGAGGTACTCGGGCTTGAAGAAACTTCGCTCCAACGAATGGAAGATTATTAAGAGAGAGGTACAACGGAGAAAGGCAGAGGGGAAAGATTCCACCATCTTTTTCAACAACCGGCAGCTCGGCCCCGAGAGGGTTGCAAGGGAAATGCGGCGATATAGCGGTGCCCGCGGCCGAGGCGTTACCGGTGATGAATTGCCAATAGGTATGTGTAAAAATGATCAAGCAATTATAAATTAGGATATTTATAAACCCCTTCTAGATTTTGGCATAGACACTGTGGGCAAATATCGGATAGAGATCCGTACGCCAGGGCTATTGACAATTGCTCCTCCCTTACGTTTTGGTCCACAAACAGGAGAGGAAAATTCGAGAACAGCAGTAGTGAACGAATCGAGTCAACAGCTCGTAGATTTTGAGTGGCCCGACTTCGACTTGGACAATGCGGACCTGAGCACTCCTCGGCTAGAGTTTGATGATACTTATCATCTTGCCGGAAATATGTGCCAAAAGGATCTGATCCATAAAACCCCATTGCGTAAGAGCTCGTTGCTGATTGGAGGAGAGAATGAGTCTGCTGTCAACTATAAGTATAGATTGCCTAGGTCGCAGTCAAGTCATTCAGTTTCTAGTTTCAGTGCTGGCGGGCTCAACATCTACTCCCCTTCTCTATTCCCTCGAATTGGCCGAACGAGTTGGCTTTCGGAATTTACCCTGCCTAAATTTTTCATGCTGCCCGGTTTGTTATATACCTCTACAAGTATGAAAAAGGTTTGGCTAACTGAAGATACAGATGTTATAAGCTTCCTTAAGGAATTAGAATCAAGTAGCGCTCTCATCGCTGCTAATGTGGCCCGCTTCCGATGTGAAACCACTCCGCGGAAATCTTTACGGCAAGATTCGAATGGAATTTCATCACAGATTTGCAATAACCAACCTCAATTCAAAGTTTTCGAGTCCGTAATTGTGATAGCCGATTGGCTTTTACGTCGGTCTGATACGATAACGCTGGACGACATTCATAACTGGGCATTTCTTATCAAAATCGATGAACGGTTGTTTCATTTGCTTTTTTCCGTCTTTTTCCATCTCTGTTGTAACAAGAAAATTAATGGTTATGAAATTCGATCATTCGTTGGATGGATGAGTCGTATGAGCTTGAAAGATCGGCTCTTGGCCTATATGCGCAAAAACCCAAAATGTTCAAACGCACTCGCCGAAGCAACCGCACGGGGGCTTCTACGTTACCCGACCCTGGCCCACAGCGACGAACACATCACCTGGTTAAAGACGATTGTCGATCTCTACAGCCACGACGACGTGTATATTTCCAAAGGAGTTGCTGGGCTGCTTCTCCATAGCACTGCTATTCTTCAATTGCTCAAAGCAGCAGAAATACTGATTAGACGGGGAGCCGACCTAAACGCTGAAGCCATACTCATCGGAAAGTTGAAATCTGGAAAGGAACATATGGGTTCGCCCTTGTGTCAGGCTGTGTGTAACGAAAAAGTCAAAATGGTTGAGTTACTCATTGAAGCTGGATCTGATGTCAACAAGGAGTTCGGTCAAAAACCCCTTGGAGAAACCTGCAGCGCTCTCAACATAGCCATTTCAGATGGGTTTCGAGTTTCGAATGCTGAAATCGCGGAGATTTTGTTGGCCCATGGCGCCTCGGCTCCATCATGGGATCATGCATACAGCACCAATATCCTTAAAAAGGTATACGACGATCGAAACAAGGGGCAATTCCCTCTTCTTCGACAAGAAATAGGTCGAGATAGATTGCTGGTTCATCATGTGATTGATGCAGCAGAAGCAGGAAACGAAGCACTCTCTCAAGTTCTTATCCAGTATAACATAATCCAAGAGACAGCCCTAGAGTACGTGTTGTCTCAAGCTGTTGTGCTGGAAAACGTTATAGCCGCCAGAACACTCTTGAGACGTGGAGTTGATCCTGATGTTCCCTGCTATCATATCGGATGCCATATTTTTGGAGGGATTGATGACCACGACAAAAAGGTACGACCAATCCATTCGGCGTTGTTCTCCGAATGCAGTGAAATTGCCTACCTTTTACTGAGGGCAGGAGCACTTATCGACCAAGATACTTGCTTCCAATATTGCCAAGAGCTGTTATGGAGCACCTGGAGCGACCGGAGCAACTGGGTACCTTTTACCTTAAGTATGATGATGTCTGGATACAGCCTAGCTATTGGGCCCTCCGCCCTGTGTTCAGCTGCGGCCGTAAACGACTTGATTAGCTGTGGCAATCTATTGGATCTTGGAGCTCCAATCGATGCTTACGGGGCTCCAGGAAAAAACGTTAACTTGAACAGTTTACAAATTGCATCAGAACATGGTAATCTCATTCTAGTTCAACTCCTGCTAGACCGTGGTGCGGACAAGGACTTCCCTGCACATGATTTTTGTGGGCGTACTGCTCTACAACGTGCAGTTGAGGTGGGCGATGCTACCATCATAGAGTACCTTCTCGACGCTGGTGCAGACGTCAAAGCCCCTCCTGCGAAGATAGGTGGAGTTACTATTCTCGAAGCTGAGGCTGAAAGAAATTATGGATGGAAAAGATACGAAATATATTTATCTTCAGAAGAACGTTCTAGAGAGGAAGCTTTTGTGGTCACATTCAGGCGCTTACTTGCCCTCGGTGCCCCTATCAATCGGCAAAATGGTAGTAGTGGGACCGTTCTGCACAGACTGGCACGGCGCCCCTCCCATGAATGCCTTGAGGTGGCATTGAAAGCTGGAGCAAGAGTTGAAGACAGGGAAGAATCCAAATCAGGACTGAAGACGCCGTTGCAGGTTGCCGCAGAGGAAGGGGAATTAGAAGCTGTTCGCCTTCTCCTCGATTATGGCGCAGACGTCAACGCGCCTCCGGGCGATGAATTTGGCCGTACTGCTCTACAAGCAGCGACAAGTAGGAAAATCCCTGAGCCTCGGGTTGTAGAGTTATTGCTGTCCGCCGGCGCCGAGGTTAACGCGCCACCGGCGAGGGAAGGAGGCATCACGGCGCTGCAAGCGGCAGCAATCAGCGGCAATTTCGACATTGCACAGATGCTGCTGGCCAGAGGAGCCCACCTAAACGCTGCTGCAGCAACCGAAGAGGGCCGGACAGCAATCGAAGGTGCGGCCGAACACGGGCGGCTGGATATGGTGCGGTTCTTGCTCGGCGCTGGTGCTACAGGAGACCCGGAAAAGGGGTTATCTAGAGCAATCGAACTGGCTGAAAAAGAGGGTAATTTCACGGTTGCAAAACATTTACGGGATCACGAGAGTGGGTCGGCTTTCCATGGTTCGGGGTTGGAAGACATGGCAAGTGATGGTTTTGATTTCTCATTGCCATCTCCGGGCTTTGTTTTCACAGACGACGACTTGCAAGGTCTCGTGAGGTAAGCCGTGGAAGTTTGGCCAGGGTATTCAGTGATGGGAGGGGGGTAATGGTAAAATGATCCAAGAAGGTCTTATGGTTGCAGTTTGTAAATGCTTAGATGGTTGCTTGGATGGTTGTTTACTTTCTTGGTAGTTTCTCTTATATGTCACCGGGAACAACAGTTATCAACATCAAAACGCTCATTATGCACATGAACAAGTTCCATTTCTCATAAGTCAAGCCCTTTCAAGCCGATGTACGCGTGCTATCTATCTACAGTGCTTCCAAAAAAACATAGATCCAAACAAAAAATGCAATCTGTGCAGTACCTCCACATGCTGTATGTCCTTTTTCTTCCCCAGTCGCAGAAAAAGAACCAAAAAGATAGGCCGCTGAAAAAAAAAAAAAAACATCAACAAAAACAGTGATTATTCTTTTCATGCTTGCTTTACTAGCGAGCTGGCTTGGGAGGGGAGGGGAGGGGGGGTTTGGTCATCGATGACTCGTTTTTCAATGTTCTCGTGTGCGTCAGTCAAGACGTTCTTGGTATCGTAACAATTGCCAAATACGTCTCATATTCTCTTTAAAAACGGGCCGCTGTTTTGGTGTTTTTTTGTGTTTTCTTCGTTGCGTTGGTCTTTGTCCTCTTTCTGTCGTTCAGGTCGTGTTACTTCTTTTCTCACATGTTTCAAACAAACGTCAACAACAAAAACATCTCAGAGCTCGTCATGATCGTCCGTCTCAGGCTCGGCCTGCTCCTCGTCAACATCCTCATCTTCCGCGAGCTCATCCTCTACCGGCGCGGCCGTCGAAACGGCCGGCGGCTTCTCAAGGACGGCGTACTCGGCGTCCGGCTCAGTCGGCAAGGCCGTCTCAACAGCGGCTTCAGCCTCCTCAATAGCCTCATCGTCCTCCTCAACAGCCTCCGCGCCAGGGAGAGTAGTCTCAAGAGTTGGTGCGTCCTCAGTTTCGGAGACCTCCTCTTCGACTTGGGCAGCATCCTCAACAACAGCCTCGTCCTCGACAACAGCATCGTCCACGACAACATCCTGGTCTTCGACCAAGACCTCGGGCGCGACGCTGGGCGTGGCCTGGATCTTGACGACCTCCGTCTCGGTGACGATGGCCTTGACCGTCTCCGTCACGGTCTCGATGATCCGCACCACTTCCCTGGTGGTGATGGTCTGGTGGACAGCGGTCGGGGCCGCTGCCTCGACCTCCTGGGAAGAGGCGGAAGACGAAGCTGAGGGCGAGGGCGATGACGAGGGCGAAGGCTGCTCTTCCACGGAAGAGGATGAAGACGACGGCTCCAAAGCCTCGCTCGAGGAGCTCTGAACGGGCTCAGCCGTGGGCTGAGACACCGGAATCTCCTGGCTTGGCTCGGGAACCTCCGCCTCCGCCTCCACCTCCACCTCCGGGGTGGGCTGGACGACAATCTGCACCGTGGCCTCCGATGGCGCGACCTCAGACGGCGCGGCCTCAGACAGCGCGACCTCGGAAGCCGTGACCGACTCAACGACGGATTGGACGGTCTCCATCAGCGGCGGCGACGACGCGGGCGCCTCGTGCACGTCCGGGACGACGTGCTCGACGAACTTGCCGTCCCACTCCCGGACGGCGCGCGGCGCGGGCTTCACGGCCATGAAGAGCACAAGAAGGCTCATGACGACGATGGCCAGGTTCTTCTTGTCCTGCATGAAGACGCGCGCGGCCTCGAGGAGCAGCTCGCCCAGCCCGGCGTTCTGGAAGGCCTGCTGCCTGGCCGGGGGCGGCGCATGGTGCTGCTGTTGCTGGTCTTGGTGGTAGTGCTGCTGCTGCTGTTGCTGCTGCTGCTGCTGAGGTTGTGGTGGAGGCTCGGAGTGCTGCTGCGGCGGGGGCGGGGATTGGGCAGAGTACGACTCGTGGCGCGGTTCCGGCTGCGGCTCCGGCACGGGCTCGTGTTGCTCGGGCTCGGGCTCGAGCCCGTAAATCTCCCGCATGCGCGCCTCGTCGCGGAGGCGGCGCTCCTCGCTCTGGTCGTAGCGGGGCATGGGCTCGGGGGACGGCGAGCGGATCTCCTCGGCGGCGGGGGGCGGGGACGAGAGCGGGGCGTGGGCCTCGTGCTCGATGTACTTGGGCTCGAGGAAGTTGGTCTCCTCCAGGTGGGATATATCCTCCTCCTCCTGCGGCGGCTCGACGAGGGCGGGGATGCCGCGGTCCATGGAGGAGGGCATGTCACGGTCGAAACCGGACCTGCCGCGGTGGAGGTCCTCGGGCAGGTCCCTGCCCTCGGTGGACTCGAGGATCGCGGGGTCGTGCTTGACCAGCTCCAGCTGCTGCGACTGGGCGATGGCGAGGTGCTCCAGCTCGTCCAGCACGTTCGACCCGACGATGGGCTCGATCTCGACGTCGACGCGCTCCATCTCCTTCCAGCAGGCCGCCCAGGCGCCGGTCCTCATGAGGCCGTTGCTGGCGTACACCTTGATGCGGAAGATCTTGCCCGGGCCGAGGGACTCGTACCGGATGTCGTGGCGGCAGGTCTGGCACCAGTGCGTCTTGACGAGCGCGCTGCGCCTCCTGGGGTCCTCGTCATACTCGTCCTCGTCGCTGTCGGAGTCCTCGCCGAGGTTCATCTCGTTGGAGGGACCAATGTAGTGGCCGCACTCGAGGACACGCGCCCTCCGGCGCAGGGGGAGGTCGAGGGCCTCCAGCAGACGCTCTTCCAGGATTTCATAGTCTTCTTGGGGGTGGGAGAGCAGGATGCCGCGCTCGCAGACGGTCTCAGCAACGCGGTCGTGGAGGTGGTGCCAGGCCTCGCGGAGGGTCTTGGCCTCTGGGGAGAGGATGTCAAAAGACGCGGCCTCGAGGGTCTCGGCCCACTGCCAGCGGAGGGGGAGGAGTGTTACGTGCAGCAGGACGAGGGGAGGGGGTTCTTTCTTAGCCTTGAAGCGGGTGGGAGTGGTGCGGCCCTTGGGTGAGTACTGGGTGGACACAGTCGGGCTGCCGAGGCGGGAAATGGTTGGCATCTGAGCGCGCTTGTTAGACCGGGGAGAGTGAGATCCGATGACGGAGGGGGCCGGAGAGGAGTATTGCATTGCACGAACATCAGAGGGTGTGCGGAAGGGCATCCGGTTGGTACCGCGGATGGTGGGAACGAAGTCTTCTTTGTCGTAGTGCGACATGTCGGACATGGAGATGTCGGACATGCGCGAGGACCTCTTTGAGGAGCGGTTGCTGGCATCGTGGTGGTGGTGGTGGTCGACGTGGCCGTCGAACGAGCCCAGCGAGCTGCGCGGGCTGCGGTCGCTGAACACATCGGAATCGGCGCCGTGCTGCGATGAGCTGTCGCCTCCGTCCTCGGTGTGCATGGGGGTAGGAAGCACGTCGCTCTCGCGGCGGCTGGCCCGGGACCGGGTGGCGTACGACTCGCGGCGGGTGCTCCCCGACCGGGTGCCGTAGTCTGACCGGTTGCCGTAGTGAAGCTCCGTACCGTCTCTCGTGGATCCAGTGGAGTCCTGGCGGGAGTGTGATCTGTTCCTGATAGTCTCCATGGTTTGGGCCTCAAGCCGCTCGAGGACCTCCTTTGCGGCTGCTTGGATGAGAGCCTCGGTGCGGCCAGAGGCGCGGCGGAGGGAGGAAGAGGAACGGCTGGCTCCTCGCACGTCGGCATCCTCGTGAAGATCTTCCTGTGCCGCGTCGACAACGGGTGCCGGGGCTGGTGTCTCTTCAGATTCTGCGTGTGCCATGGCCAGGGCCTCTTCCACCTGCTTCGCCAGGTCGCTTGTTGTAATATCAGCCTCTGGTGCGTGTGCCTCTTCCTCCTCGACCTCTTCCTCGGGCTGAGGTTTAGGTTCTTCTTGTGGAATGTCTTCCTCGACCTCTTCTTGAGGCTCAAGTTCTTCTTGGGGCATCTCTTCCTCGACCTCTTGGGGTTGAGGCTCAGGTTCTTGTTGAGACGGCTCGTCGTCAACCTCTTCTTGAGGTTGAGGCTCAGGCTGCGTCTCGGGCTCCGCTTGGGGAGCCTCTTCTTCTTCTTGTTGTTGAGCCTCCTGCTCGGGCTCGGACTGGGGCTCGGGCTCGGGCTCCTCTGGCTTGGCCTCCTCCTCGGCCGCTAGCGCGGGAGCCTCTTCCGAGAGGCCCTGCTCCGATTTGGCGTCGTCTGTTTGCTCGGGCCCCCCTTCGACAGCTTCCGCTGTCGTCTTGTCGTTGTCATTATCGTCGTCATCGTTTGCTCCCGGGGTGTCGGCGGGTTGGCTGTCAGGCTCATCTTGTGTGGCTGCGGCCTCCTCCGTCTTCACCTCGGCGGCGGTATGTGAGTCTCCGGAGGCGGGCTCCGCCTCGTCGAGCTTCGTCTCGGGCTGGTCCTCAGGCGCAACGTCCTGGGAGGCCTCGGGGACGGGCTCGGGAGTAGTGGTGTCCTCTTCGTCCTTCTTCTCCCCGGTCTCGGTCTGGATCACATCCTCTTCCTTGACCGCCTCGGCGGTGCCCTTCGCACCGTCCTTGGTATCTTCCACCTCAACCTCCGCAACTTTGGGAGGGACGTCGTCGTCCATGAGTTCGGGCTCGGGGTCGGGTTCGCTCAGGCAGGACGGGTCAACATGGATGTCAAATTCCAGGTCGTCAGGTTTTGGCCCGGGTCGTGGCATCTGACGATGTGTAGATGGCGGGCGTGGGGGGAAAAGGCGGGCTTTCCCCAGGTGTTAGTTGGCGAAGGGAAGAAGGGGGGAAAGGGAAGAGAGCTGTTCTTTTTTTTTTCTCTCTTTGGGCAGAAAGACAGCTCGAAAACAGGACCCTACAATTCGAACGTGTTTATCCCGGCTCGGGACGGGTCGAGGGAGCAACCGTGAGGTGTTGGGGGTGGGGTTGACCAGTTGGGTGCTTCCCTGAGTGTGCGTATATGTCTTGTTGCAAACAATAGAATGAGGCGGACAGCAACACACGCACACACGAAAAAGAGACAAGGAGTGCCTCGGACGAGATCTAGAACAATCGGGCTGCAAGTTGTGTCTCAATGTTGACCTTGGGCAAGCTCCCCGGTTGGGCTAATATGTGCTTCGTTGTCTCGCGGTGGTTGGTCGGTATTCGTTTAGGCGTGCAGTGGGGGGGGGGGCGTGTCCCTTTTTTTTTTTTTTGGCAGTGGCAGCGGCAGCGATTGCGGCAGCGGCTGCGGTGAGAGACGAGGTGAGGCGAGGTGACGACTGGCAAGAGAGTGTTGCTATGCTGCATTTCCCCCCCAATGCATTGGCAGCTGCGGGAGTGGCTGGAACTGAGCTGGTTTGTTTACTCGCGTTGCCGGGTCAAAACACGGGGGCGGACGCCGGACCGGGGGTCGTTGATCGTCGTACCCGCACAACCAACCATGCGATTTTTTGGCCCCGTCCAATTGGAGCGCCGGAAGGGGAGGGATAACGCAACACACGAGAGACATCCACTTTTACTTGGTTCGTTTCCCGGGTCGAAGGGGGGGAAAAAAGAGAAACTTTTGACAGGTTGGAGAAAGAGTCAGGAAATGGGTTGCACCATTCGTCCATGATCTCATGTTCGCTCGACCTTTTTCATATTTCAAGGTGCCCGGAAGGCATTCGAGTGTGCTTCGCGCTTCATAGACCGTGCAGGAAACGGCGTTGTCGAGCGTAGGCGCCGTCTTTTTTTGACGTCATTTCCCGGGCTTCCGCCAGCTTCAACGGGGGGCTCGGACGCTTCCTCTTACTGCTCCCAGTGGGGAGCGACCGGATCAAAATGTCGGTGACCGCCCATCCTGATATCCATCCGTCCCCCTTCCCCTCCCTGCCCTGAGGTCGTCCGATCGGGGCGTTGCTCCGTTTGTCAGTTTGTTTAGCTGAACGCTATCCACCCACCTTTCCCGGCGTGGCTGCATGAGCAGTCAGTGACGGGGCCGCTTTGACGGACAAAAGTCAATTCGGTTGGGAGAATTGGAGGCTATAGTCTCGCGGTTGAGACGAACTAGCTTCAGATATGTGAATAGTGGGAACTCAATTGGTTTATAGTAGGCAGGCATGGCGGACTATCTGAGCCCTCGAGAGCGCTCTCATTGCTCTCCATTCTTCATCGTCATCATGTGAAAATGTCATCCAAAACAAAAAGTCATGTGCATCAAGCCACGGGTCACAAAGGCACGAAGACGGCTTGAGAGGTCTAAAACTCCCGGTCTATGATTGCAAACTACAAAGCGACTATTATACAACCCTCCGGCGGGCTAGCCATCTTCTCGTCTATCATGCTCTATGCTTCTATGATAGGCAGTTGGTGAAAAGATCCCGAGTTCCCCACCCAAAAGAGTCTTGTTGACAGATGAAACAATAGTTTGCAGGCCCTAGTCTATCGCGGAGACGTAGCCAAGGTGTGCTGCTGCTGAGGGGATATCATTGTGTGTCCCCGCCGAATTCATTCCTGGGCGAGACCCAAATCCAGGGTCAGGGGACGAGGGGACATTTTGTCCTCATCCAAGAACCAGCACCATTCGTCTTCGCCAACACCCCCCATTCCGCGTCTCCACGGCTCGTTAAATCGTTTATTTGGAGATCTCAACACCGCCGGTGGCACCGAGGGCCTTCTTGAGGTCACCGTAGATGGCGAACTGACCGGCAGTGAGGGTACCGACCATGAAGAGACGGGCACCGATACCGGTGTAAGAGCCGCGGATGCCGAGCTCCTTGGCGATCTTGACGAGGCGGGAGGTGGTGCCCTCACCGGGGGCGCCCTTGGTCTTGTTGATCTTGGAGAGCATGGTGTCGGCGGGCTGGGAGACGATGGCGGCGGCGAAACCGGCAATGAGACCGGAGCCGAGGTTGACGGCGGTCTGGGCACCGTCGGAGAGGGTGTTCTTGGGGTACTTGCGGAAGATGGCCTCGGAGACCTTCTCGAAGACGACGAACTTGGACATGGTGTAGGGGATCCTAGAGGGACGGATGTCAGCCACGGGGGTTCCCACCGGACATGCGGAGCCCGTCCCCAGCCATTACATGGGGGACGATAGGCGCCGCGCGCGAGAGATAGAGGGAAACACTTACTGCTTGAAGAGAATGGGTCCGAATCCAGCGTAGAAGGCACCGACACCCTCGTTCTTGAGCATCTTGCCGAAGCCGGAGATGAGGCCGGAGGCGTAGGTGGGCTCAGAGACGAGACGGATACGGGTGGCCTCAAGGGGGCAGAGGGCAATGTCGGCGAAGAACTCGGCGGCGGCGGAGGAGGCGAGGTAGACAGCAGTGCGGTTGTTGACGGCGTTCTCGTAGCCGATCAGGTTAATGGACTGCTGCTTGAAGAACTCGTATCCTCCGAACTTCAGGGAGCCCTGGAGGAAGTAACCGGCGGCGGTAGGGCCGAAACCGGTGAGCAGAGCGCCGGCACCCTCCTGCTGGATGACCTGGCGGAAACCGCCGACGAGGCCGCGGTTGTAGGTGACGGGGTCAAGCTGGATCTTGGTCTTGACGCTGTTTCGATGTCAGCCCGTCTGCCATTGATACGATTTCTTGGTGGGTTGTGCGGATTGCCGTGGTCGGCCGGAGCTCCCCCTTGGGCAATTGCGACCTTTTTCTCCCCCCGTTCGCGTCTTGCTCGTGTTTCACGAGCATCGACCGGCAGGGAGAAATCGACGCGATAGAATCAGGGAAAAAAGAAGACCTACACATCGACGGGGGTGAGGGCACCGTGGGTGACGGAGCAGCAGACGGCACCGGCAAGGGCGAATCTGGAGTAGAGGGCGAGGCCGGTGAGCTGGCCGGGGGCGTTGGCAGCAGCCTTCTGGACGACGGCATCGACCTTGGTCGAGCCGGTGGAGGGTACGGTGGAGGCCATTGTGAATGTGGTGGGAGATGAACCGAAGAAAAAAGACAAAAGACTGAGTGGGGAGTCTGTCACGAAGGGCCGCGCAACGGGATCGTGAACTCTAGGAGAGGATGGGGGAGGATGCGAGAGAAAGAAACTCTTTAATTTTTTGTTGTTGGAGGAAGAGCCGAGTTTGGGTGGCCGGGGAAAAATTGTGAGGCCTTTTTTTTTAGCGGCGCCGCGGCGGCTGCTGGGGGGGGGGGGGGACTGGACGGGGCCAAGCGCAACTGGGAACTTGTCCTTTGCGGCCGAAAAGATTGGCTCGGGATTACTCGGGTACCCGCGATTGCGCAGTGTGCACGACCCCCATTTGTCTCCCGCAGGCGTTGTCGCAGGGGGGATAGCTGTGGCCGCCTCGGCCACTCGGAAAATCTCTGCTTGGGTGTTTTCGCTGGTCGGCCAAGGTTTAGCCGGGCGGTCGTTCCGCGAACGCCCAGTCAAAGTCCAAGTTTTTTCTGTTCTGCGCGTCAAAAAGGGGGCCCACCCACCCACTTAGCGTGCTCCATCCGCCCATGTGCTGGCCCGTCAGTGTCGTCACAGCAGCATGGGATGCCGTCGTTTGGTGATAGCCTTGCTGTGGTCTCCCGTCTGCATCTCTGGACAATTACCTAATCCTTCAAGACCGAGGCCTTGGTTATTATCAATGGATTCGTCTTTCAAAAAAAAGAGACATCCATCTGCAGTCCTAAGAGTTTCGCTCGTACATCTTACGTCCTTGAAACACCCTCGCCGTCTTCCGCTTCGAGCCATGCCGGCAACTGCTTCAAGCTCACCCTCCATCATGACTCAAATTCGCCTTCCGCCCGCCCGCCATCACATCACGTAAGGCAGCTAGCTCCTCGGGGGCCTTTGTCCCGGCCGCCCAGGTTTATCCGGCTCCGAGTCGCCGATACCACTCGATCTGAAGCCTCGATCAAAGAGGTTGGGTGACATGCATAGCGACAATCAAGTAAAATGACAGGCGCCATACACAACAAGCCACCTGTGGCTCAAAGAAGACTGCTGTAAACTTTGTGGCTGCATTCCCAGCGACTTTCCTTGCCGCTGTTCTCAGCCCTCAAAATTACCCGTTTCCGTCTTCGTGATTCTACCAAGACGGTACTCCAGTGACACGCCTGTTATTGAGACAGCTGTTTACCCAATGAGACCAAGGCAATTGAAGGGTGTCAGCTCTAGAAACCATCCGTCGTCGTCTTAACTGCACCAAGGCAGTCTAATGCAGTCCAAGATAGTCTCATGCAACGAAATTATTGTGGGACGGGTTAGTTGTCTCCAGTATGGCACAACCGATTTTTGCTTCACATAACCCTGGCCATCACAATTACAACAGTCGACAATGTTTGCCTTGCTAGTGATAGGCGCCAGAAGAGCGGTTTTGTCCAGGTTCCCTAAGATGACGGTCCCGACCCCACGGAACCGTCAATCGTCATCGTCCACGTTTGCACTCTGGATACGCTGCACGTAGACTACCCCGTGTAACCCACCAGTTGTATTGACACAATATAGATAACATACAATATCCGAAACAGAAGCCCCATATAGTTACGATCAAGTCGGCCGTTCAATATGCCACCGACCCCTCATGTCATTATCATCAAAGCCGCGGCCCAGAGGAAACACGCAACACCTCCCGCCGTGCACGTATTTGCCTCGGCGCCAACACACTTGGTATGCCGCATACAAAGATTCAGGCTGTACTGTGATCCACGGTCGCTGTCGCTGAAGGCATGTAGTGAAAAGTAAAACAGGCCATATACTGCAGCCCTGCAAAGGGCGAACATGGATGGCGCGGAACAAATGGCGGGATAAATCATCACTCTGCCATCGCGGGCTGGAACCAAATAACCCCACGGCTAAGAGCCCGCGTCCATGCCGTTGTTCTCAAATAGGCTCAGAACGTCGCCGGGCAGATACTCCAACCACGGCGGCATCATCTCGTTCGGCAGACCTAGGGCCCCGATGTCTATCGGGTTCTCAAAGGTGATGACGTCCGTGATGGGCCCCATGCCCTGTCCGAGATATGAGTACGTCGCGTTTGCGTATGTTGGGTCAAATGCAATGTGTTGGCCGTTGTGGTGTTGTTGTGACACCGCATCAGACATATTACCGGCCGGAGAGGCCGAGGGCATCATCGGATGCTCGTAGTTCGATGAGTTGTGCGACGTTGGCGTGAACGACGCCGGCTGTTGATGTGCAGAAGACGTCGCAAGTATTGGAACGTTTGAGCCGGCATTGGTTGCTGGTGAGGATCCTTCCTCTTCATTGATGCCCTCGAAACGCAAATGACCTCGGGTCTGCCCGTGTGGGCTCTCCATCGACGATGTGGACAGACGGTGGGATCGGCTGGGCCGCGAAGAGTGCCGCATTGCAGACGTTACCGCTTGAGGGTACGCCGGAGCGAAGATGGAGTGGGGCGCCGTCTCGGGCAAGCTCTGCCGAATAGGGTCATAAATCATGTTGCCGGGAGGCGTGGGTGCGGAGGTGGGAACGGCGGGCTGCTGCGGCTGCTGCACAACGCCATGGTGGCCGGACACACCAACGGGCATGTTCTGGTACATGAGCGTGAGGCTGGAGTTGGGAGAGTTCGTTGTGCCCGTCAAAGACCACGCTATTGGCGGCATGTTGGGGGACGTCGGGTGGGGGAATCGGCCCTCGATGGAGCCCCGGCGTGGCGGCTTGGTGCTTTCAAATTCTTCGTTGGTGTACGTCTCGCAGTCCCAGATGCCCTTGGACTTTTGGTCCAGGGCTGTGAGTATGTACTTGACGCCGCCCCAGTACTTGTGCAGTTGCTGCAGAGACTTGTAGCAACGAGAGTAGTTTTGGTTGGCGGCTGAAGCGAGAAGGGAGTGTTTGGTGTATGGTTTGTGCTCGTTCGACGACGGCTTCTGCCTCTGGCCGTCCGGCTTGAGGTCCGCCGGGGGAGACGTCTCTCGCGAGGCGGGATTGGACGCATTAGCAATGGACTCCATGAGGAAGGCACAGGCCGCAATGTACATGGGCTGGGAAGTGAACGGGTTTCCGATGAAGCTTTTGGGGTCTATCAGCTCGGCGAAGGCCAGGATGTCGGCGATGGTCTTGGCGCTTGACATGGACAACTCACGGCTGTTTGGTAGCAGCTGGTGAGTGCGGCTCAACGAGCCAAACGGGGTCAAGAGGGTGGGTTGGTGCAGTATGATGATGAGCGCGTGGAACCAAAAGTGCAGGAGGATGAAGTTTGTCCCCTGCCCCGCCTTGAGATACGTCTTGAAGTTGGCAACGCTGAACGATAGCCGGTGATCCTGCTTTTGGTAGAGCTTCGTCAACTCGTGCTCCATCCGCGCCAACTTTGCCCACTTCTCCTGCGTCAAGTCCTTGGCGTTGCGGATGTTGTTCAATACGTCAGACACGCGGCCGTACATATGGATGATCTGGATGAAGATTGGAAAAGGGGCGGGCCAGCCCGAGGCCGGGTCGAGGGTTGGCTCGGGCAGAGCCAGTTCAAAGTCATCGTCACGAAATGTCACCGGCCGGCCAGTCCCAGAAGAAATCACCCGATCGAGGATGAATACGGCCCAGAAAGTGTCGGTGCGCTCCTGCTCGACCTCGAGCTGCTCCTTGGGGCTGAGGCCATTTTCTTCTTCTTGCATCTCTTCGTCTGCACCTGCATCACTGCCCGTTTGGTCCCAGTGGCGGGTGTACCAAGGGTTTGTTTCACCCCGGTATTTTACACCAACCATCTTCTGCAAGCCGAGGTCAACGGCCATGCGGATGGCCAGCCCGAGGTACATCCAGAGAGCACTGTCTTGATCCGCGCCAAAGCCTTCGTACGCCATCATCAGCAGTGCCTGAACGGCGCCGACTGTCGGGCAGGGGAAGGTGTCAACGGTCGCAGCCTTCGCTCTCTGGGCGTAGTGCTGGCCTTGCTCTGCATGCGATGCTTCATCGTCCTTGTTGTGCGCAAGCTGCGGCGAGTCGGAGAAACGAGCAGCCAGCGCGCACACGGCGTCGACAAGAATGGGCTCGACCTGCTTGTCCTTGACCATGCGCATAAACCGGTCCTCCTTTAAAAAGGGGTAGTTGCAGCCCAGGTGGAAGAAGAAGGTCTTGACCAGGTGCAGAATCAGCGGATGGACTGGCGCAGGGTCGTTGGGGTCGTAGACGGGCAGGCCTTCTTCGGCAGCAACCTCTTCGTCGTGCTGGGGCATGCCGGACATGGCCAAGCCCATGGATTGAACCACGCTGGAACCGGAGCTCGGTGAGGTGGCGCATACAGAGCCTCCCGTGCTCCGCCTCCGGTCCCGGACGGAGACGACCATCTGCTTGTAGCCGGGCACGATGGCTGTAGGTCCGAAATAGCGGAAATACGGCACCCTGTGACGTTCGGTGTGGTGCAACACGGGAGAGCGGCTCTGCGTGCTGTGGGCATCGTCGGAGAAGGACGTCGTGCGACGTTGAGAGCCGGGCCGATGCTGCGCATATTGATCGTGGTCGCGAGAGCTGCGGTCCGACGAGCGTCGTAGAAAGGTCGGCGAGTGCCCAGCAGCGGCATGGAAGCTTGCCTTGGATGCAGGGTCAACTCCTGCTCTGGGCGTGGAGAGTCGGCGGCTTTTATCTGCAGCCTTGCTGTATCGCCTCTCATTGTGGCGATGTTCCTCGTCGCGAGCGTGGACATGTTCGTCCTCGTCGTCCACATCGTCGTCGTCTTCCTCATCGTCGTCGTCATCGTCATTGTGGGGGTCTCTGGTGGCGATAGCGCCACCTGTAGATTTTTTCTCAATCACTTCATTATACCCCAAGCAGGTATGGCCGTTCTTGGAGCAGGTCGAACAGATGGGGCGCTCGCCGGCGCATCTCGTCTTGCGCTTGCGGCAGGTCAAGCATCTAACGATGGCCGAGTCAGGTTAGCCTCTGCATGCAAGGAGTTGGAAGTGGTTTTCCCCGAGGCGTCGGTCGACTCAACGGCGCAGCGGACGGGGCCGGCGCAACAGGGAGCAGGGGAAGAAAGGGACGACACAACTCACGCGGCGTTGATCCTGCGTCTCTTGGATGGCGGCTGACCTTGGTTGTGGACGAAGCGTATCTGCTTGGGCGCGGGGGGAGCTCCGTTGATGGTGGAGGTCATGGCGCGCAAGGTGAAGGAACCCTCATCAGCGACGCAGCATGTTGCTGCGCTGTAGTGGGCGGCGGAGGTTCGACACTGGAAGGGGGACAGGCCACACTCGGTCTCCAAGTCGGGTCAGGCCTGGTGGAGATGGCAGGTCTTCCCCGGCACACTGGTGCTGAAATTGGCAGTGCGGGTAGCGGGGTCACGGGTGTAGCTCCAGGGACTGTCCTATGGAGCGAGGTGCTCGGGCAAAGCTTGGTGCAGGAAGTATAAAAAAAAAGGGTTCAGTGGGGACGGGCAGCTGTAGCTCCAGCGGTAGGGCTCAGACTCAGACTCGGGGGCGGCCGAGGGGACAGGCGACGGAAGTCAATTGTGAGTTTGGCGGAAAAGGCACGCGACATGGCGGCTGGAAACCTCACAGAAAATGGAGATTCGGGGCTATGGCTGTCTGACGTAGTAACATGGCTGTCTCATCCCAAGTGGAAGCAGAAAAGGTGTGCAAAAGCAACGGTCGAGCGACAAAGGAGGAAGACAGAGAGAAAGAGAGAGGGAAAGAGAATGAAAGAGAGAGAAGGAGAGGGAGAAAAAGCCGGGGAGATCAGCAGCCGAACAGGGCAAGGCGAAGCGGGAGACAAGCAACGAGGAGAGACAGCAGCCGAGGGGGGGAAGAAGGGGGGGAAAGAGGCGGTCGGGAAAGCTGCAGAATGAGAATGGCGTCCCGAGTCGTCTTGACCTGTGTCGTCTTGTCTTAGATTGCCATCGGGGAAAGGGGTGGCGGAGGGGGGGCAACGGTCGTCCGGTTCGTCGTGGTTACGCGGTGCATGCACTGAATTGGGGAATATTTTTTGTAGTGACGGGGGAGGACGGGGAAGAGAGAGAGAGAGAGAGAGAGAGACATGGCAAAGCCGTCCATTCTGATGCTGGAAGCGAAGCCGCGGAAAACTGGATCCGCCCAGGCTGCTTCGCGGCAAGATCGTCTCCACTTCCCCGTCACCCCCGGGGGCGTCATGGGTGATGATGCTTGAGGAGGCTGCGACAAACGGGTGTAAGTGAAGGGGGATTTTCAATCTCCAAGAGAGCACAGCCTCTTGCGTCCAAGCCCTGCAGAAATTAGCGGTCACCGAGATAGGAGCAACTCCCCGGTGTGAAGATGGCTTTGGGTTCGTTTGGATGTTCAGAGCGAGTCCGGGTTTGGTGACGGTAACAGTGCATAAGCCCAAAGATAGGTATAAGTAGGCTCGTTGTCGGTTGGCGGGATTCTTTCTTTTTCCCGCTCTCTTTTCCCCATGCTTTCTCCTGAGTGACGTGAATATGGCAAAAATGAACCAATCAACCACGCCGGAATCGCACCACCGGACAACTAAGGAACTGGAATCGGCACATTTATGTACTTCGGTAGCCAGAACGCAACAATCACAAGCCATCGAAATCCTCCGCCTCTCAAGCATCGGCTCGCTGTTGGGGCCCAGTCTCCCACCGAGTCTCACCGTTTACACCGAGAGCAATGCTTTGATGACGAAGACAGCTTCATCTTGCCTATCCCCAAAACTCCCCTTCTTGTATAGGTCTTGGTCGTTTCTCCAAACCCTGTTCAAAGTTTCAAACAAACCCTTTGGCAGTCACGTTCATCCCACCGGAGCTGGGTGCACCGCACCACATCAAAACTGTCTGATATGCGGACACCAATAGATTGCAGACACACGTCCAATTTCACTTTGACGCATCGCCCCTGCTACTTCTGCTGCTGTTGATGTTGCTGCCCGAGCTCGCAAGCTTCGAACCCGAGCAGGGAGGAGGGGTGTGTTTCTCCTCCGTCCAAATGCATGCAAAATACGGTACATGTACTCATCTCCTTGCGGCCGTCCACTCAATATCGGGGGATATTAGGAAGGGGTTGCACACTTACATATACCTACATATAGACACACGCACACGCCCCCTCCCTCCCTCGACACACCACAGACAGCCCGTCGCTTCCCATCAACATACCAATCATCTGGGCCTTCTCCTTTCCCCTAAGTCCTAAGCCCCCCCCCCCCCCCCCCCGTGAAATCACCTAGGGCGTCTCATCAGCTCACCCTTCTTGTTCCCGCTCAACAAGCGGCAGAGCCTTCCTCGTCCCGGGGAATATGATCCGTCCACGGGCAAACGCACCAAATTCGTGCCAGTCAAAGCTTCATCCACGCACCATCCATGTATACCTCGTCCCGGGCGGGGGGCCCGCATTTACCCCAGATCCCCCCCAAAGCTCCGCGTCAGCCCACATGAGCGAGCTCCCGGGAAGCCGCTGAGCCAGCGGCGCTAGTGATGTACGACATTTGGATTCTGGACGAGACGAATAAGACTTTTGGGAGTGAGGGAGGGGCGTGCGTAGAACCTGAGGCGTAATGGGCGACCTCGCTGATCCTCCAACTTGCAGGCAGCATCATTTTTGGTACATGGAATGGGAACCCAGCAATGCGGACTTTCATTAACGCGCCCTTCTACGAGAAGGTGATGATATATATCGTAAAAACCTCGGACAAACTCCATACCCAAACTGACATTCCACTCCAGTCCCCTTCCCCTGCCATGATATTTGATTCATATATCCAACTTTCAAAAGACGCCGGTAGCGCCCTTCCCACCTCGTTTGTCGCCGTAGACTCCCCTTGGTTGAAGTGTTCCAAGCAATTTCTTTTTGTGTAAACCACCCCCCCTTCCAGATAGATATGCCTTTTGCTCATTAAGTCCAATCGACCCTCCCCTCACTATATACGGCGGATGATAAAGGCGATGGTGTAGCCGGCGAAATGGCACGTCGTCATCCAAATACAATCGTGACACCCATATCCTCGCTCACCCTCCTCCACAAATCCGCTCCCTTACCGAGTCGTTGGCTAGGCGTGGACATCATAATGGCATGGTCTTCGTACGTGGCATGATCGTCAATCATATCCGCGCGTCTCCAAACCTCCTGCGCAATGGTCCACGCGCGCTGGATGTTTGTCATGCCTTGCCTACGCTCAACGGCCACAAACGCCTTCTGCGCCAGCTCCCGATCGGTGTGGGTGATGGCTTCGCACGCCGCCACGAACAGCGGCCACAGTAGAGCGGCCATCGGTCCTGCGTGGCTGACCGTCGCAGCGCAGTGGTTGAGCGCGGCGTGTGTGTGGTGCTGCACGAGATGATGCCGTCTTGGGTAGCCGTAGATGCTACGATATAGGTATATGAATGCGGAGTGGCGGTAGGCAAGGGCGTTATTCAGGATCGAGTGCAGACGAGCGCGCTCGGCGGCCAGGTCTGGTTCGTCCGAAGCCGGGTCGTTGATAGCATCAGGCGAAAAGCCTGGGGGGAAGCTGGGCTGCCATTGCCTGAGGGCGTGCTCGATGGCGTCCGAGGTGCTTTCGAATTCGCTGCGGAGGACGGCGACTTTGGTAAGTTGACGGTTGGCGATGGCGGTTTGGAGCTCGTTCTTGAGGGTGAGGAGATTGGAGAGGCGGTGAATAATGGGCCAGAGAGTCGTAGACATGCCGAGGAGGGTGTCGACGGAACTGAGGGGCGATGTGGAGGGGGAGTCGAGAGGCGGGAAAGGGACAAGGCAGCCCGTTGCCGGCGCGGTAGAGAGGGGAGCCGTGCCAAAGGAAAGGGCAGCGATGACATCGTAGAAGCGGAATGCCTGAGAAGTTTGTCAGTCAGCGGTTTTGTTGGGGAATCGGGAATACATACGCGTTCAAGGAAGGCGCTGGTAGGGTTCGAGTTATCGTCGCTTCCGCTCATGATTGCGATGGCACCTTTGAGATGACCGTCTACGATGTTGGACCGACCCTGCTGCACAAGCTACCGACCGGGCCAGTTAGTTGGGGTGAATCGCGTGCTCCGGATCTGGGGGTACTCACAACTTCGTAATACACAAGCAACATGATTGTTGCTAGTAGCTCATTCTTGTTCGCTTCCCCGCCGAGCTCGATCAAGCGAGCCAATCCTTGAATCGCCTGGTTGTGAAAGTAAACCGCCTTTTCTTCTGTTTGGCCGCAGCCTCTGTTCTCCAAATGCGCACTCGCAAGTGCGTATATGGCATTTATTACCGTCGAGCTGCTGTGGCACAGCGGTAGCACAAGCTGCTGGAAGGGGTTTCCGGTCACCGTCTCTCCTAGAACAATTAGGTGCGACATGACGTTGGCAAAGTGGTCGACCAACGCCCGTCGGTTTGGTCGGTCGGAAAACTCGGAGAACGTCGGGTATAGGAACTCGAGCCGCGGCGACGCCCCGGACACGGGGGAGATCAAGGCCAGGTCCGGGTGGCGTTGCGCCCGTGTGACGGCGAGAAGTGGCGCCGAATCCTGCTGCATCGAGTCCCGGCGGACGACTTCTTCATCTGCGTCCTCAAGCGACAGGTTGAACGCGACCGAATCGACCGGGGAAACCAGAGGGGCTGCATCATTCTTGCCGTACAGGCTGAACATCCTCTTAATATCGAAAGCGAGGGGGTGGGCGCTCTCTTCGGGCTCCTCCACAATAGCCTCCTCCACAAGTCCGTCGTCATCATCGTCCAATGTCTCCTCCTTCCAGCGCCTAAAAGTGGCATCGGGGGCCGAATATCGTCGAATGGCCGAAGTTGCGCTTGTCACCGAGGCCGTATCGGAGCCCAGCCCAGCGATAGAGTCGCGCTTCTTACGTTGACGGGGTCTGACGGGTTCGTAGGAACAATCCTGCCCGCGCTCGGCGCAGCGGGAGCATTGCGGGCGGGATTCATCGCATTTCTTCTTCTGCAGTTGCGAAGCCAGGCGTTAGAGCCGCTTTCAAGGTCATTCAAAGAGGGGGGCCGGGAATCGAGGGATATTCCGAGAACATTGAGTTCGTACCTTTTCCTTGCTATTTAAATGTGTTAGAAACGCAGACTTGGATTTCCAGAATGGATGACTAGGGGGTTTACTCACCAATATGTACATCCTGTGTGAATGAAAAAAAGGTTCACGTCAGAAAAGAGGACCGAATGCGACCAGTGTTGGCGACCATGGCATGACGGGATAAAGGGGAGCGAGATTTGGGACAGTATGACGAAGCTATTCGGGCGGCAATAGCGACGCGAGAATGGGCAGCGAACCCGCCAGGGAAAACGAGGCAATCGGCTGGGGGGGCAGGAGGAGAGGAAGCGGAGGCAGAGGGGAGAGGGATTGGCCATTAAACTCACCTGATCTGGATCGTCTCTTGGGGGCCTTTGGCGGGGCGAGCTTGGTGTAAAGCAACATGGTGTTCATGAGTTAATATTTGCAGCCGACATAGACATGACGGTCTCTTGCGATGGGTGGGTGTGTGTTTCTCCTTGAGGATGTGATGATTCGACAAAGTTGCCCTATCCCTACATCACGCACGGAGAGAAGGAGAGAAAGCCGACCGCAAAAGGGTGTGGACCGAGGCTACTTGGGCTAAGAAGGCGAGCGAAGGCTGGCTCTCACGATGTCGGAGGGTTCCGCAGTGAGATGGTCGGGGGCGGCGGGCGCAGTGAAAGGCGGTCCAGTCTGCTAAGAAATTTGGGGAGGGGGATAGAGTAGTGTAGGAAGCTCGTGGGGACTGGAGAATGGCGTATGCGGTGGGTAATTTTTTTCCTGTCTCGTGTTTCCCTTCTTCCTTCTTCGTCTGTCTGTCGCTCTACGCTCGATGGATCGATTATCGGTCTAGTGCCGAAGGTAGACGCTGGTAGAAGAGGGAGGAGGAAAGCTTTTCCCTCTCTCCAGGGTGTTGTTCTCGCCCTTTTTCGATGGGGCCGCGAGCTTGGGAGACCAGGGTCGGTGGCCGATGCGCTGTGGTGAAGACGGATTCGTATCGTTGGTCCGTTCTCCGAGGGTGTGGGGGATGGAGAATGGAGGTAGTGCCTATGGAGCAGATGGCGAGATATGGGGAAATTGGAGAGAGAGGAGAAGGGGGGGAGAGGGAACCAGAAGTCGTGCGAATCAAGAAACTCGGGAGAAGCGGCGATTCAAATATAGGGGTCGAACGAAAGGAAGCAGAAGCCGATGAAGTGAATGACAAAAGGGCCAGCCAGGCGTTGGCGATTTCTCCAACAGGTCTCCAATGTTCAAGGTCAAGGCCAGTCAAGTCATGCTGGCGTACCGAGTACCCCAAGACCCAGGACCCAAGACCCAAGAGCCGGTGATGGCAACGGAGCCCTTCCCAATGCTGACAAGGCCGCTGTTGTCACGCACATCGTAACCAAGAGATCCTGGAAGGCTAAGCAGTGCTAGAAGCAGAAAGGTGGAGAAACTTGCGGGGTTACAGCGGCGAATTTGGTGCGGAGATGGATGCCACAATCTTTGGCCGTTGACTGTCTGCTGCTGCGGCAGTTCCAGTCCGGTCTCGATGATGCCGCACTGGCGCATCCCTTTGCCTCTGTTGGTGGGAGTTACTGATGGTGGTTGCTAGTCTGCTGAGAGGTGTGTGTCACCGTGAGGAGGTTTGCTGTGGGGTGTGTGCGAGGTACCGCGCATGTTGGAGTTGGGAGGGGGGGTTTGAGGGCAAGGGGGATGCCTGCAGATGGCTATTTGTTAATGTATACGTGAGGGAATGCCATCTGAACGGGAGGGCATGCAAATCAAAAGGTAAAATGCTCAAGACGAGAAACCGCCCTACTTCAAGGTGAAGCCGTTCGTTGACCGTGCTCTGAAGGTCCATGTTGCAATTATTAGACGGAGATAAGTCTTCCCTGACATCAGCAGCAAAAGCCATCAGGCAAGCCAGGGTTGCTGTCGGTCGCCGTCATAGAAAAGACGCTGGGTATTGTTGCCGGTTGCTCGGGCCCATCTGTACCATCACTACACACAACCCCGGGTTTGACTGACATACTCTTACATAGTAGGCCGGACGCTAACTGCAAAAAAGCGCACCGAACGCCAACCGTTCCAAACCAGATGGGGCAGAAATAGAACAGAAGGAGAAGGTGGCGTGGTATAGCGCCCTTCGTATCCCCGGCCTAGTCGAACAGGTCCGTCGTGCTTAAGCTCTAGAAGCCAGTCACCGGGTCTGCCGCATTTGCTCCGACTAAGCCACGGCTCGGCTCTGTAGTTTTCTTCCTCTCGGCAGCAAGCCAGGTACGTCATGTTTTCATGTTCGACAAGAGTAGCTAACTCTCCGTACACGTCTCCCACGACTTGGCGAGTGAGCACAAGTTCCTGGCAGACTGCGAAGGTATCTGGAATGGACCCTGCAGCGCCGGGACAAAGTTTAAATGGCGTAGCCGTTTGGAACTTTGAATTTGTCAAGCGGGAGCTCCGCCTCAGAGGGTGCTGTAATTGCCTCCCTCCGGTCTCTCCAGTCGGTGTCCGGTCCATGTCCAGGGCCCCCAGTTGCTTTGATTAATTAGTATGGGGAATCAGTCGAGTCACTTGACTATGCTGGTCTGCCACCAACTGAACCGAGCTGCGGGTAGCCTCCGTGCAGAGGTACTGCCCATCATTCGACGTCTCGTCGGCCAAAATACCCACCCACAGCCTGCTCTCTTTCGTCCGTTGCCCTCTAAGCTCACCCACTGGTTGTTTTGTTGCGACAAGGGACAAGAGCTTGCTGTCATTTTTGACCATCGTGTGCATGACAGCAATTAGCGCAGGCAAATGGACAGGTACGCCGGCCACGGAGGGCATAACCCCCTTTTTAATGTCCTCAGTGTCTCACCACCCCATCTTGCCTCTTTTCTTAAACCCGAATCCGACCAAGTGTACTCGCAACGACACGACTCAAGCTCCCATCTTGGCTCGACGGCCGACGCAGGGCTAGGCCGCCCAGGGAGAAGCTCAAAATGTTCACTTCCCCGCATTCTTGACCGCCGATGGTCCGTCCAAGCCATGTAGCGTGCCTGAAAATACACACACAAGCCGTGGCCGTGACAGCTTTCTTCTGGCCCTTCTCCCCAGCTGAGCCGGGCTCCAAACGGGCATCGTGTCGTGTATCCGGTGCTACCACATGGCACAGGGTGGGTGGTGGGTGGTGAAATGGCGGAGCAAAGACGCGTCTATTGGTCTGGGTTACAACCCTCATTGGCGCCAGGACGACCAGCGGTGCGGACGGTGAGGGAAGCGGTCAGGGCGGTCTAGTCGTGTGTCGATTGGATTGCTCACTGCGATGGACGCTAGGGGGATCGGTGGTGCACGTTATACATACGGCCACATCTGTTTTTCTCTCCAGTCTTTCTTGATATGGAAGACGGCTCTGTGGCCGCCTTCAGCATGCCACCGTCTACCTGTCTGGCTTCAAGGATGGCGTTGGTGGCGAGAAGCAAGAGATGGCGATCTGTATCTCGATGTCCTGAGGCGTGTGGTTCGGCAGAACCAAGACGGGACATGTGTATTATTGGAGCTATCCCCTTGCAACTGCCAGGCACAAGCGCAAGCACTGACCAAAAGTCTGGTGTGTTGGCGAAGAAAAGAAAGCGAGAAATCCGGGGAAGTTTGCCCGATGCAGGTTTCTTGGTGGTTGATCAGCGGAGCTTCGCACGCCCTCTCGAGGCTCGAGTCGATGTTCTTGAGGGTCTTCGGGCAGACGGGAGTGCCCTGGGAAGGTGGAGGACCGCACCTCAGTCCACAGTGGCACTGGCAGCGGGTCGCAAAGGAACCTCAAGGGACCAGAAACCCCACTGGCAGCTCAGCTTCCCGCCCGTCGAGCCGGCCCAGCGCTGTCCAATTGCATCGAGATGTCAACGGCCTGGCACAGGCGAAGGTTCTTCTGCCTGGATATTGCGGCGGGGTCATCCTATCCTGTCTTGTGCTCCTGCCTGAGGCGAAGATTGACCGTTAGATAGGTATTTGGATGCTTGAGAGGAGGCAGGCGCGAGTCCGTGTGCCTGTCACACTGCAGGTGCATGAAGATGCAATATCGAAGGAAAGAAGAACGAGAGGCGCACGTGGAAGGCGGCAGCGAGACTATGCACACCCACGTCCTCCCTTCCATGTACACGGCGACTATCGTGTAGTACCTGCCGCCGCCCAACCACCGCACCCTGCTTAGGTAGTTTCGTTTATTCCTGTTCGTGGCCTTCCTTCTTGCTTGAAGACTGGGATTGAGGACTAAAGGAACATGGCGATGATTAATCAACGCACCTGACTTGACCTTTTGCTCTGGCTTGGTGCCTTCCTGGGCCTTCATCTCGAGCCGGGTCCCCCGCATCATGTCCGCAGCTGCCGTGCCTTAGATGAGGCCCACGAGGCAGGTGCTTTAGTCTCTGGTGTATTAATAGAGACAAAGATACATGCTCGGTACCTGCCCTCACTTGCTTGCGTCGCCGCTGCAGCCAAGGCCCCTTCTCTCCTGCATCTTCATTTCCCGCAAAGGAAACCACTTCCAACCCATGCCAGCCGCCATTTATTCAATCTGCCACACGCACGCATCTCTCCGTCGCGGGCATGGTCGATGCCCATTCATGCCATTCTTTCTCTTGGCCTCCTGTTCGTCATCCGTTCTGGGCATGACCACCCCACTCGCCTCTCCCGCCTCATATCGCTGTTTATCAATGACTTTGTGTTGTTCAGCGCTGTCCCTTCTTTGTCTGAAATATCCACAGCACGATAACAGTGTTTCAGATATCAAATATGCTTATTTGGAACCGGGCCCGGGTTGACCAGTCTTTTACAGCTTGCCATATTATGCATCGCGGGGTCGGAGTTCTTTCCCATGCTCATATTCTCGTCGCCCCCGGCTTGGCTTCGCTGACTGGCTGGTCAAGCGCCATACTCGGTTTCTGCCAGATAGAGAACGGCGCGGTACCGACGCGGGGACTGGACCAAACCCCTCGCTGGTTTGCGTCAACAGACATGCCTATCCATGCGGTACGCTATAGATGATCTACCGGCTCCGCGTGCGGTCGTGGTGGCCCGACCCAGTGGCCGCCGCGGCACCCGAAGGCTCCGGCGACGACTCCCGGCTCCGTCAGGTGAAAACCTTGGGCCGATACCACGTCTAAACCACCATCCGTCTGTCTCCGCTCTTTCCAATGCAAGCAATCCATTTCGATCCTGTCCGAAACACTGCCAATACATGGAGGCAGCCCAGTGGTTGCCTGTGGGTGTGGACACATCGAGCCTCCTCCGATGTTGTTGGCTGTAAACGCGCTGGCGATGGCTTGGTGTCGCATTCATGCGCAGCGGGCCCCCAAAGACAACGGGCCAAGCAAACTGTGATCCCCAGGTCTGCGCACTGCCAACGGACCGCTTGTTCGCACTCACACTCCATGGGCACGCCGCCGCTTCGCATCCTGCCCAGCCCTCTTCTACGAGCTGCCGCTCTCGCTGGCCCTTGCTGCCAACCTGCAGCTCAAGCCGCTTCCTATTGGTGGCCTCTACACTCTCACCTTATGTCGCCCACTCTCATGGGTAAGACAGGCATCGTCGGTGCCGCATCACTGCATTCATCTTCCGCTCGACTCGTCAGCTGCTACTTTGTGATTCGCTCTTTGGGCATGTACCAGTCGTGCCCGGCGCATCCAGCAGCCACAGCAATCGAGAGGTATCGAACGAAGCCCAGCGCAATCCCTCAAAATCCCCCCACCCTGGCGGGCTTCCACGTTCCCATCGTAGCTATTCAGAGGCTGTTGTCCTTTCTTGCTCTCGTTCTCATTGGCAGAGCCTCACCTCTCGTTCGTCCCAACATGGTCAAGTCAGCTATGCCGGGAGCTGACAGTCTGACAGACAAGCCACTTTCCAAAATCCCATCGTCCCAGTGATGCACCCGCGGGGCCAGCTGCGAGGCAGGCCCCTCCCCTCCCGTCCGCACTCCAAGGATCCAACCATCCCCTCCCAAACCGTCCATGATCGCCCTCCCCTCTCCCATCTTCATCTGCGGCCATCCGCTGTCGGGTCGATCATACGTGACGGGAACAAGAGACTAGACACGACCCCGAGCATAGCTTCTCGCGTCCTTGTCCAGCATAACACGAAATACTGTTTCTGTGCGCATAGGTCGAGTCAGTTTCGTTGTTGGGCTTCTGGCTCGGTTCTACATCGTTCTTCAGCCCTACTGCCGTGCCTTTGATCGCCGATTTCGACTTCGTGGGGTGGGACTGCACTGCCTGTCGCCCATTGCCGCTCAGCCCCAGACCTACATGCAGTTGGGCCGGGCCATCTCGATCATCCTCCCGTCTGGAGGCACCGAGGAAACTTGCCATCTTCACAACCCGAATGACCCTTTGAATAACGTTTTTGGTGGAATTTTGATTCCCAAACGCTCCTTACTCCGCTGCCGATCCACGTAGAGCCCACCCGTCGACAGGCTTTCGCGCGATATATCGACGATTGTTGCCGATTACACGCTCGCTGATCCGCATACCCCTGGATGATCGGCGGATTCCCCAGTCCCACACGATCGTCGTGCTTGTTCAGTCGACAGTAGCTACAATGAAGGGACTGCTTTCTCGCTCCGTTTGCGCGCTCTACCTAGGGTTGGAACTCCTCGGCGGAAGGGCATTCGGGGCGGAATTCAAGAGACGAGATGGGGTCCACAGACTGGAAAAGGCCCATGTTACGGTTTTTCAGGATTTGAATCGGAGAGACACGACTACCTGTGCGGCCGGCTACTCCGTGTGCGCGGCAAGCTTAGATGGAGGCTGCTGTCAGTCAGGATACGCATGTGCAACAGACTCATGCTACGCCACTACAAGCGCACCTCAGACTTGTGCGGGCAAAGTAGGATACTACCAGTGTGATACAGTGTTTGGAGGTGAGTTCATCTGAGGGTTGTTTTCTTTGTGGAACGGCAGTAGCTTACATTGCGGTGCTAGGTGGTTGCTGTCCCGAGGGTTATCGGTGCGAACGAGGCCAGAATTGCGCCGTCGCTTCCGGGGTCGCATATTCCCAGTCATGCCCAGCCAGCTATTACTTGTGCCCTGCCAGTCTTAGCTACGGCTGCTGCCGAAATGGACTGGGATGCGCCGTGAGTGCTTGTTACTCCACGGAACCGTCTACGTATGTAGTCACGACGACGATGACAACAACAAACGATGGCACTCAAGTCATGACCACGACCGCGACGGAGACGACAGTCATCACACCTTCAAGGCCTACAACGGCACCTACAGCTCTAGCAACAGTCGACGCAAGCAACCCGGACCAGGTGGTGATCAAATACTACCCCAGCACCGTCCCAAAGCAGCAGCCGATTTCCAGTACCGATGACAGAAACGATGGGTTAACGACTGGTCAGATCGCAGGTATTGTAGCTGGTGGTGTGGGGTTGCTCGTAATCGTCCTGGTGGCGGCCTGGATCATTATCCGTCATCTGAATAAGGTCGTCAAAGCGGTTGAGACCAGCAATAAGGGTACTTCCACGGGAACAAAGTCACGGCCATCCATGTACGAATTCAAGCCCACGCCATCTGAGGTGGACGACATGAGTGTAGACCCGCTCATGATATCTCCACGACCATCACACAACAGGCACGACTCAGACACGACGGCCGACTTCACACCACCATATCGAGGCACGCCGGGCTCGGTAGGCGACTATCAACCAGTTCCAACTGGCTCGGGATCGGATAGACACCACAGCTACGACTCGGGGTACACTGGAGGCTACTTTGACGTTGAGCCGGATGGAGCTCGACGCGGCAGTCAAGGGTCAAGCGCTTGGATCGGATTGCATCGCGGGAGCACGGATTCCCAGGGTACCTACGCACACCTGCGGCACTGGAGCAATGCCAGCGAGGCGAGCAGTGACCACGGCAGCGTTGGTATGCCGACGCCGCTCCAGGAACTCGACTCTACGCCGTATGTTCCGGAGCTGGCCGCCACGCCGGTGCCCGATGCCGCGGCCGCAGCCGAAGGGCGCCGTCGGTCAGCGAGCAGCCTGTCGAACATGAGCCGGCCACCTGCAGTCCATCAGCGTCGCAGAAGCAGTGAAGGCGGCCACAGCAGAGGGAGGAGCGAAAGCTCCGCTGCAGTTGGGCTCAGCGTTGTGAGCGAGGACACGGAGCTGATTGGGCATTACGGTCCTTCGGATCGAACAGCGGGACAGACATCTGTGGGGAAGTAGTGTTGCTCAGTCCAAGCTGCTTACTTCTCTGATTGAACTTGACCGCCTCCTGCCGAAGTTAGCGATTTCTTTGCTGTCAGTCAACAGTTACAGATAAAGACGTGCTGCACAAAGGTGTCGGGGACGCGAGCAAGTGAAGGCTCGTTAGATTTGAAGAGAGGAAAGCAAAGTTCAAAATTCAGGATGGGCATCCCAATCTTGCGATGCCCTTCCTTGTGGTGAGGGACGACGAATTCTAAAAGAGAGATTACTTCCGAAGGCGCTTTGTATTACCTAGGATCGAAGTTGGCTTTTACGAGGGGATTGGGTTGGAGGGGGGTTCGTGAAGTCACATGTTGGCATTGGAATACACGTCAGACACTCTGAAGTAGGAGTCAAGGGAAGCAGGGATTTGCTCCTATCGGGTGGGCTTTGGGGATTGGATGGCCCGCTTGAGGGGGGACGAGCGACGTACGGGGTCCGGGGCAAGGTTGGGATGGGATACACGATACAAACGGAGTTTTGATGGTGCTCTTCGCCCATGTGTTCTCGCTGCGAAAAATGCCGAGATCCGGGCAGGTTGGAGCGTCTGGTATATTTTGTTTTCCATAGGTTCGGTTACAACTTATGATACCTTTTTTCTTCCTTGGCATGTTGGCAGCAGGGCGTGTCATGATTTCGAAGAGCCTCTCCCGCGAGCGAGCATGGTGAGTCTAGTGAGAACAACGGAACGGTGCTGCATCTCGAGATCGAATATTCCATTGGGCCTCCCCGGACACACAAACCCAGTCAGGAGCTTTACAGCAGAGCAGGTGCTGAAGCCTTTTACTTTCATGAGCTTGATCCAGACACATGCAAACACGACGGGCATCACGAGGAAGCCCAGCAAGGCAGATAGATTTCAACTGTTGGAGGATGACCATCTGCCCTGCTCCTTCGCCTCTTCCCACCAACCCCCGGCTTCCAACTTGTGGGGTATGGGGTAAAAAACGAAAAACTGAGCTTATACCCCTTCCATGTCCCCCCTCATCCTCCCCACGGGCGCAAGTCCTCACATGGCTCCTCCCGCTCGGTGGGTTTACTCGCGAGACCGGACTGCAGCAACAGCGGGGAAGATAATGCGGGAGCGTCGGTGGGTTACTGCTATGTAGTAAACTAAACCTTCTTTCTACTATGGTATACTCTTTTGCCGCCTTGCAGCCGTGGTGTGTTTTCCCCACCATAATGTTATTCCGGCCAGCCGGCACAGCCAAAAGTCTAATGGGGGCAGCGACTGGTCTAGACTGGGAACGCCGGGTATCGTGGCATGCCTGGAGACTACCTTGACGGCGCCGTAGCTATTGGGGAGGAGGGAGGGGCTAGGAACTACGGCTCGCGGAAATACATTCATTATTTGGAGGCGGGTTCATGTTCATAGGACAACGGGCCAAGTGGGAGGGCCTGTGATGGAACTGTGTTCCTGGGGCGGGCGGGCGAACGCGAGTCTTGGCTGACGGAGGGCCGCTTATCCGCCACGGTGCTCATCTATGTCGATCAGAGAGAGAGGGGGGGGAGAGAGACAGAGCCGATATGATGCTACGCAACATATCCTTTCCGTCGGGAAAACCTCGCGGTGAGCCTCTCTCTCCCCCTGCCCGTTTTTTTCTTTCTTGCGCGGTTGGAGCAAGTTCTTCCGCGGACCAGTCGTGCCGGCTCCTCGGGAAAGATGGGGAAGCAAACGACGCAAAACTAAGACGGGCCCTGGACCGGAAGAGGAGGAGGGAAAGCACCTCGGGACAGACTGTTCCGTGAATCAATTCGTCTCTTGGGCCATGCCACTTTGACAGCATGCGGGCTCGAACGAGGATAGCGCACAGGTATTGTCCGGGTAGGGTGCGGGGGAGGCGCATGCGTGGTGTGGTCTGAGGCTGGGGAAAAGCGGTGGAGGGGGGGATTGGGGGATGGGGTAAATTGGGCGGGATTGCTTCGCGGAGATTTGTTGCCCGGGCAGGCGACCCTCCTCTTGGAAGAAGGGAAGGGCAGTGAGGGGATGAGCAGGAGGAAGATGTCGGCCCGGGTAAAATGGTCTTTGTAAGTGAGGGGGAGGTTTATGCTCGTTGTGCATTTGATATCAGGTTTTTTTTTTCCCCGTTTGGTTTTGGTCTGCTCACATATCGAGAGAGCGAAGTGGGTGAACTACAGTAAGTGCTACAGTGTCTATCTACATCATCTACTGGAACATTGCGAGAACTAGAAAAAGCAAAACTATTGATACGAAGTCTGAGGGAGCTCGGGATTCTTGTTAGGTGTAAGCAATTCTCGCGGGTTCGTCATAACACTATCATCCGGGAATGGGTCCTGCACAAGTCTGAGATGTCTTGGCCTTTTGCGGCAAGGGTGTGAGTTTTGCCGTCAAGATGGCCGGGGGGATCGGGGTGGCGGCGGCGGCGACGGCATACGATATCTCCGTCGCTCGACAGCCAAGACTTGGAAGTGCCGTTCAGACGTAGTTTTCCCGTGCAGTCAGGACTAGCTGGAAACGGGAAACGGGAAACGAGATTGCGTACGTGTTGCCCTGCCTTCATGTTTATCCGGCCGATAGATAACATGGAGGCAGAAAAGAGAGAGGGATTCGGAGTCAATCGTGACAGAAAGCATTGTTGGTAATGAGACAGGAGATATACCACATGATGATGACGGGCGTAGCACATATACCAAACTGCTCTTCTTGTTCGTGAAATGACGAGCCTAGTAAACATCCTTTTTGGCGAGTGTCTTGGAATCCAAGCCCGGGGGGCACATGAGAGAGAAACAAGGATCGACGACGAGCAGAGCAGTAAGGTTCGCGATATCAGCAACGTGGACTCGTTGCCAAGCAGAGTATTTCTCTTTCTTGCGCCTTCACCGAAGCCCCCCGGGCAAAAGCCAGCCCACTCGTCACACGTGCTCTCAACTGTGCTCGGTGGCGGGGTGAAATGCCCTGATGCCTGCATTCGGATTCCAGGACATCCAATGCCTGAGAGAAGCCGGCCGGAAATGGGGGGGCGCTGTGGGCTGTGCTCCCAAGGCTGTAAACGGGGATGAAGCGCCGATGGGCACTAGCCTTATTGATGGAGCGAGCCAGGGAACAGGAGCAAAACGTGGGTTGGGGAGTGGAACTCGACAGGGTCGGGCAGAGGGGAGGGGATGGGACGAGGGTTCATAAGTAACAAGAGTCAATTCGTTTGGAGTCGACGCACACACGAGCGGCGGCCGAGAAAGGCGTCGGTGTTGGCTGCATAAGTGCGGATGGAGTAAAATGAAAGGCGGCTTTTCCCCTGGTGTTGCTTGCGTGTGTTTGTACTTTTTGGCGGCCACGTGCTGTTGAGGCTGCCATTCGATTGACGAAACAACGGGCTTCCTTGCCAGAAAAGCCCAAAATAATGGTGTAATTTAAAAAAGATTTTGATGCTTAAGTCAAAAAAGGACGGTGGATTGAGCTTAGTCCATCAAAAGGTCTCCCCCCAGCCGGAGCCCCTCAACCGCCAATCGCCGGCCGCGGCTCCAATCTTCAGCTGCCTCTTTCGGCGAAGCGGCTCCTGGTATTGGCGTGGCGCATATGGGCGGGGGATCCCCGGTTGATTAGCCCTTCCGCCTGTCTCTCTTCAGAAGGCCGATAGCGCGCGGCGCACTCACACCACACACACACACACACGGGCACAGACACAGACACACGGCCGTGGCGGATCGGATGCAATTTAGCGGTGGCCAGGCAGAGTCAGTTTTTTTTTTTACCTTCCAGAACGGCCATCGCCGCCGATGACCGATGACAACGGGCGGCACGTTCCTAGGCCGCCGTTAGATACTTGGACAATCGGCGGTGCCGATAGCGATTATCTGGGACCTTTTGACACGGACTTGTACCACAGTTCGGTCAAGTCAATGCCAAGTTGAGAAGCTGTATCGTGGATCCCTTCCCCCCCAGTAACTAACTACTATGTACACTACCATAAACCCCTTGGCGATACGACGGCGCTGTAATTTGCGCTGATAGTCTTGGGGGAGGGGGGGCTGCGCGTGGTGAAGGGGAAGGGTTACACGGCGACACCTGACAAACTGCCTCTGACCCGGGCCTCCCCGTCCTTGGGCAGACCCAGAGAGGTACCTGTTCGTTCCAGCCATGGGGGGGAGAGTTCGGCTTGCGACGCTGATGCTTTCAATAGCTCTCAGTCTCTGCGCCGACTGGCCATCGGATAGCGGCCCCTGGGGTGGTACTGCAGCACAGCTTCATAAGCATAAACATGTCATGGAAACGCTGGCTCCCCGTCTGTCTCCGGCCATCGGGGCTGAACTCTCTCTAATCAATGCTGGCCGGGTGACTGGCTGGTTATCGCAGGGCGGGTTACACCACACCACACCACACCAGGTATGTAGTGTAGTACAGATCTGGGGCTGGCTGCTGTCGCTTAATTAAATCAGCGAGCGAACCAGGGCAGGCGAGCTCCAGCTGCTGTCAAAACTTTGTTCCGCCCGGCGACGGGGCCGTCCGTGAAGAAACGAATGCAAAATGTAGTGTAATGTCCATCCAGTAAGGATGCTGGACATGGGAGCATAATGCCTTTTTTGGGAACCGACAGAGTTTTGTGGAAATAACAGTGCCAAACGGGCGCATACACGAGCAAGCCATCGGTTTGGTTAGTGTACAAACGTTCCAACTCTATTCAATTGAACGGCAAAGAGAATCGATTATTTAGAAAAAAAAAAATTGAATAAAAAAAAGAGACAGACGGCAGCCAAAGAAGAAAATGCACAGCCAAGGTCGCATCGGATCATCACCGACAACATCATCGCCAATGCAGGTCGGCGGCGCGGCCCCTTAGGCGACGCATTCCCATTGGCGGTCCCCCTCCCGCTAACGATTCTTATCCAGTTCAGGCTTTTCTTCTGTTTTCGCTCTCGCCTCGCCTGTCCTCTCCGTGCAATTCAATGCCCTCCACCGCGACCTTTTCCTTCTTCTCCGCCACTGACCATTGCCGACCAACTGCTGTGCGGTCCCTGGCACACGCACACATCCCCCTCCCCCCATGTCCTTGTCTGCATAGCGTACCTTTTCTTCTCCTCATTTCTTATGCAAATCGGGCTCCCCCGCGCTGGGCTCTCGGTGCAAATCTCACGAGCATGACGCCGCACCGGATGAACTGACGCAGTGACTAGACGACTGGGCGAGGGGGACGCCTGAGGCTATCCCCAATCCAAGACACGGTGCAGCAGGCTGCCGGCAGCCGTCTCTGCTCGGTGATGATGGCAATATCTCCTTGGCCCATTCCCCTCATCCCGTCCACCCATATCCGGGGGGCGGAGAGAGAAAGAGTGAGCGAGAGACAGAGGCGAGGCGAGGTACGGCATCCCAGATCTACACATCATCTCCGGCCGCACCCTACCTATCTACGTATCCGCACATTCATTATCTGGAGAAGTTGCTGGGAACAGAGGAGGGTGCCTTCAACCGCGCCTGATTCTTCCGCAGTCCCAAGATTTGGGTCGGCATTCTCCCCCTCCTCCTCCTCCTCGTCTTCACCGTTCTCACTGCCCGTTACCCTCAACCCTGGCAAGCCAAGCTCGGCTTCACCCCTGTGTGCGTTTACCTGCTCGCCCACGTTGGAAGCTCGCGCCGCAACGGATGACCTTTCCGTGCCGTTACGCCTCGGCGCCTCTGCGCCAATCACCTCCGCACCTGACTGTCTGTTCCGTCGGCCCAATCGAGCTTACACGGCTGAGAACGCCATGCATTCCTCGAGGGAATCAAAATAGCAGAGACAAAGCAAAGCTGGAATCCCAATTCAACTATCAATCGTGACATGGGACAAGCAATGGACCAAGCAGCGTTTGCACAGAATTCAATAGTGTCTGGCCCGTACCCAGGAATAAGCTGTTTGCCCAAACTCTTTTCTTCAGGCACCTCCCTTGCATCCAGCGCACGCTTCCTCGACTCAGAATGTCTCGGCGGAACAAACAGCCATTGTCATCCAGGCGGGCCATTCAGAATCCCCAGCGTCCCGTATAGGGCTAGGCCAGATTGGACGAACTGTGATAGCATTGGGCGAGGGCATGAATGTGGGTGTGGGTGGAAAACCAACCCATGTTTCTCTAGACGGCCAAGGGTCAAGGAAACATAGAGAGGGGCGCACGCGTTCCTTGACGGAATGCCAGCCACGGCAGGTCACCCTTGACCCGGCTCGCCAGCCAAATGGTACCTCTCTCGCGGGCCAACCCATCCTACGGATTCGCTTCTGGGCTCGCGATGCCCATGTTATGTTCCTGCTGTTCGCCGCCAGCCCGCACACTCTGCCAACCTGCCTCATGCGGACGCCCCGCCCGCTGATAGGTGGGAAATGCAACCACGCAGAGATGGGCTGAACGGGTTGGAACTACTGCGGTTCTTCCCCTCCCCTCTTTCACCCCCCGGCCCTGTCTAGTATTGCTCAGGAACAGGGTGTTACCGTACCGGGGAGCCTAGCTTTCAGCATGTTTTTTTCTTTCTTTCGCCCACGATGCTGCTCGTTACCTTTGTCCAACACCCCTGTTCGTTTGTCCCGGTCGATGACCCGCCTTCCCATCGCCTCTTCTGGGCGTTGCCCAGAAGGGCGGGTGAGCTCCGCTACCTCTCTCTCTCTCTCTCCTCTGGTTGCTGCGGTTCGTATTGACCGGCTGCGTACCGCAGTATACCGTACCGGACGTGCTTGTTTCTGGGCGTCCATCTACGAGTGTGGCCTATCTACCCGCTCCCCCCGGCTCATCCATCAGGCCCCCCCCATCCCACATCTGACGGATATATATCACGGTGCCTTCGCCTCCATGTAACCGTTCCTCTCCCTCCCCTTTCCCCTTTCCTCTCATCACCGACTTCCTACCAGATCCCTCCAATCAACCCCATCCATCTCTTAGGACCTCAGTCGATCGTCTCCCAGCAGACCCTTCACCCCAACCGTCAAAATGAAGGCCGCCGTCATCCTCTCCCTCGTCACCCTTGCCTTCGGCTCGGTCCTCGAGAAGCGCGAGTGCTCCGGCAACAACTGCAACCGTCAGGTCACCGGTACCCGTGACGGCCTCCTGCCCATCACCTCCCGCAAGGCCGACTGCTCGTCCTTCCTCCAGGCCACCGTCACCCCCTCCCCTACGTACGTCGAAACCCCCTCGTCCACCATTATACTCTTCGATGGATGGAGGACGAGCCAGATATGGAAGGTTGGCAGTGTAAACTAACTCGCCCTCACAGCACCGTCACCATCACCGTCACCGCCGCCCCTGCCCGTCTCCGCCGCAACGGCCACCTCGACAACCGCCAGGTCACCGAGCTCCCCACCGCCATCCCGGCCTACGCCTCGTCTTGCGACGACGCCGCTGAGTACTCCTCTGCCTGCTCTTGCTGGGGCATCACCGCTGTCACCAGCACCGCCCCCACCCCCACCGTCACCGTCACCACCACTGTCGACTACTGCGAGGGTGAGTCTCAAAAAAGCAGTCACTTCAACTGATGAAGTAAAACGTGCTAACTTGTTTCGCAGACTTGTAAATGTCTCGTCGCTAGACATGGGGATGGAAGGGTTCGAAGGATGAGAAAGTTCATTCGTCTTCTTTTCGAGGTCTCTTGCTAGAGAGCAAGGGAAAGGGAGGAACGAGGGCGACGATGAAGTCGGAAAGGGCTTGGATGGGGATGAACGGTCATCGTCGTCGTCCCCTTGGATCATTGTGTTCATGAGACCCCCTCGACTACGAATTCAAATGGACTTGATCACTTCATCCTACCCGTTTTGCAGGGGAAAGATGGCCATTCTCGCTGGCTTCATTTCCTCTATCGCATCGTCCCCTCCGCCTTCTCCGGCAGTATTTGCTCTTGAAACGAAGAGAGAGGGGCGGCTTGGGGCACGTGTTTTTTAACGAAGGAAAATGTTCATGACCGACCTGTTGGGAGACACAGCGCCAGCTTTGGCTGGGTTTAGTCTGATATCTCTGTTACGATATTCACATTCATGTGTAATAATTAAGACTAATTCGTCCGCATACCAGCACCGTACCCAATCGCTTGTGACTTGAGGTGAACTTGTCTGAATCTTATTAGGGTTGTTCGGCGACCCTTCGTCTCATTGACGTGCTTGCATCTCGGCCTCATCGTGGTCGTCCTCTGACCCGCAGGCAGTGCGACGGCGTCTCTAGCCAGTTTCTCATGACTGGCAGTCGTTGTAGACAATTGAAACCTCGCATCAAGGTGTTGAGACGAGACACGATTTGGTGGAGCGTTCATCCGTCGCCGTCGTTTTGTCTCATTGCCAACCTCGCTAGCCCATCCACAACGCCATGTATTAGCTTACCCCGATATGTCTGGCAATACAAGATATCCCCCATTCCGAACAGTGATTTTTCGCCTCCCCCTTCGTATCATCCCTGGTTCCGATCGAGGGGAACTCCCTTTTCCCAGATCTGATACCGTTCATGGGAAGTCTGGTCAAGGTCGATGAGCCTCAAGTCTTGTGTCAGCCAATACGGTCAACAACCCGCGAATTGCGTGCTTCCCCCATCCACATCCCGGATGCCTCGCCGAACGGGCTGTCTCCCCGCCCTCCCCCCTCACACTCCCATCGCACTGGATCTGTGAGTGTCGATCTTTTCTTTCGTCCCCCGAACTCTGTTTCGCTGTTACCCACCCGGATTCCCCCCCGTCCCCTTCCGATATTCGAACCCCGGCATTCCCCAGAAAATGTTTCGAAACACGGGCAGTGGATGTGACCCCGCTGCAAGCATCCTCTCCCGCGTGGCATTTATTGAGTACATCGGGTCCGGGGCCTTCCCTAGACATACGTCCAACACCACCACCACCACCAGATGGTATTCAGCTGACCGGTCTTACATTACGCCGCCTTACCCTACACCAAGGCTGCGGAGACATGTTCTGCATCGCCTCGAGTGATGGTACGGTACCCGCAGCTGAATGGCATTAAACCATCTTTTCGTGGCATCCATCCCATTGACTTTGGAAAAAGAAAAGGGATCCTTTAAAAAGGCAAATACCCCGCCACACCTCCTTCACGTGTGCCATCGTGAGTGAGCCGACATAAACGTCATCAGCATGCTTCGCACAATCAGAGACATCGCCCTCGCCCTCTTCAGGCCAGCCCTCGACGCCCTCTTCTGCGGCCGCCGCCTCCCTTGGTCCCTCCGCTGGCGCCTCCTCGCCCTGCAACCCATAGCCTTCCTGACCAACTCCCTCGCGCTGGCGCCCTACCTCTTCCGACGCCCTTACACCACCATCTACATTCCAGTCGGCCCCGGGCGCTCCCTTCGCGCCCTCGTGTTCAGGGAGCCCGGCGCCGGCACGGGCCGCGACGGCCTCCGCCCGCTGCACGTCGACTGCCACGCCGGCGGCTTCATCGGCGGCATCCCCGAGGCCAGCGCCCCGTTCTGCTCGCTCCTGGCCCGGGAGACGGGCGCCGTCGTCGTCAGCCTGAGCTACCGCCTCGCGCCGGCGCACCCGTTCCCCGCGGCCATCGACGACGTCGACGCCGCCCTCGCGCACCTCCGGGACCACGCGGCCGCGGACCTCGGCGCGGACCCGCGGCTGATGACCGTCTCGGGGGCCTCGGCCGGCGGCAACCTGGCCCTCGCCGCGGGCCAGCGCGCGCCGTCCACCGAGTTCGCCGCCCGCGCCGCCGTGGCCTTCTACGCGCCCGTCGACCTGCGCCCGCGCCCGCAGGACAAGCCGCGGCCCGCGGGGTTCCCGGCCCGCGACCCCATGGCCTTCCTGCAGCCGCTGTACGACTCGTACGCGGCGCCCACCCGGGCCCGCGACCCGGACGACCCGAGGATGAGCCCGTGCCTGGCCCGCGAGGAGGCGCTGCCCGAGAGGATGCTGCTCGTGGTCCCCGCCGTCGACATCCTCGTCCACGAGCAGCTGGCGTTCGTGGAGCGCGTGAAGAGGGAGCGCGAGGAGAAGGGGAAGCCCGCGGACACCGTCGAGGCCTTGTATTTGGAGGACGCGTTCCACGGATGGCTGGAAGGTAAGCATGCGTGTGACATCCAACCCTTTCACCCCTCCCCCCTGACTCCCCAGGGATCCAAGGCGTTGTGGAAGTGCCATGTGCTAACACGGAAAGTGCCTAATGCTGTGGTGCCCTTGGAGAAGAAGATGATCATGTGGGGGAAGGGCCTTGAGCTCATTCAGAAGGTACACGAGCAATACAACTGGCGTTGGAAGAGGCAAGACAAGACCCTGTGATTTTCTATTAGATCAGTTTGTGTATATTACGTTAGACTGGGCGTAGCGGGACATCTCCAATCAGTGTTTGCAAACATCGTATTTGGACTAAACTCATCGTATTAGTGCTTTCAAGAGATATTGTATAGGACCGCCTCATAGTACGTGACACGGTCATTCCAAATATTGCGATATACTAAAATACACAGAAAAAAAAACGAGGAACACATGCTACAGCCCGGAAAAGCCTACTCCACGAAAGTAAAAGTGATGTCTTGTACGGTGTTGATTGAGACCCGACTGGAGCTGAGCGTCGGCGTGACTCGGTGAGCAAAGGTGAACAGTGCGGCGGGTGGGGCACCGTGCACAGCCAGCTGTGATAATTTTATCGATAAGCGATAAGATAATTGATAAGACGCAAAAAAGTTCACTGGAGGTTTTTTTGACGAGCACCTCCCCGCCGACGCTCAGCCACCGTACATCCACGCCGACACAACCCAAGCCGACAGCAGCCATGGGAAAGCGCAAGGTCACCGCCCTCGAGAAGGTCGACGCCGACTTGTAAGCCGAGCGCACACACCCACGACCGTCAATTGCTAACCGTTTCCGCAGCGCGAGTCTGCAGTACAAGATCCGCCGCGACCCCAGGTCCTACGAGGAGAACTTCCTGCAGCAATGGGGCCAGTACGAGAGTCAGCGCGAGGTCTTCCTCGTGTCGCCGACGACGGCGACGAAGGACTACACCGAGTCGTTCCATAACCTCGTCGACCTCATCGCCCACACTGCCGACCTGTACCCGAAGCACGCCGCCGCGTTCCCCGACGATCTGAAGGCGATCCTGCTGCAGCACCACGAGGTGCTGCACCCGGAGCTGCGCGAGAAGATTGTCGGCAGCCTGGCGCTCCTGCGCAAGAAGGAGGTCATCGACTCCACGAGCCTGCTGACGACGCTGTTCCCGATCCTCGTCTCGTCGCCGAGCAAGACGCTGCGGACCACGCTGTTCCAGAGGATCCTCAGCGAGATGCGCAACTCGAACTCCAAGGCCACGAACCACCCCCTCAACCGCACGATCCAGACCGTCCTCTACAACCTCGTCACAGCAGACCGCTCGTCGCCCAAGGCCGTCTGGGCCGTGAAGCTGACGCGCGAGCTGTGGAAGCGCCAGATCTGGAGCGACGCCAAGACGGTCGACGTCATGAAGGAGGCGTGCCTGTCGGACAACGAGAAGGTCGCCGTCGGTGCCGTGCGGTTCTTCCTCGGCGGCGACAAGGAGCGCGAGGAGTTGGAGGACGACAGCAGTGACGAGGAGGCCATTGACCTGAACAAGATGAAGCACCAGATCGGCATCAACAAGAAGTCCAAGAAGCAGGCCAACGCGTACAGGAAGGCCGTGTCCAAGATTCACAAGCAGGAGCGCGGCAAGAACAAGCCCCACCCGCTCAACTTCTCGGCCTTCCACCTCCTGCACGACCCCCAGGGCTTCGCCGAGAACGTCTTCGAGAAGCACCTGCAGAACACAAAGACGAGGATGCTGCACGAGAACAAGCTCCTGGTCCTGCAGCTGGTGACGAGGCTGGTCGGCCTGCACAAGCTGACCATCATCAGCCTGTACTCGTGGTTCATCAAGTTCCTGACCCCCCGGCAAGAGTCCGTCACCTCGTACCTGGCCTCGCTGGCCCAGGGAACGCACAACCTGGTGCCCCCAGATGCCGTCGAGCCGCTGATCCAGAAGATTGCCAACGAGTTCGTGTCGGAAGCCTCCGCCTCCGAGGTTGCCGCCGCCGGTCTCAACGCCATCCGTGAGATCTGCGTGAGACAGCCCCTGGCGATGAGCGACACGCTGCTGCAAGATCTCGTCCAGTACCGGAGGAGCAAAGACAAGGGTGTCATGATGGCCGCCAAGGGTCTGTTGTCCCTGTACAGAGAGGTCGGCGCGGACCTGCTCAAGAAGAGGGACAGAGGCAAGAACGCGGCGATGGGTCTGAGGAGCGGCGAGATCAAGACGCGGAAATTCGGAGAGGAGGACGTCGGGGGCATCGAGGGCATCGAGCTGCTGGCCAAGTACAAGGAGGAGCAGCGCAAGCTCAGACGGGCGGCCAAGGGTCTCCCGGAGGACGGTTCCGACAAGGAGGACGAGGACGAGGAGGGCTACAAGTCCGACGACTGGGAGCTCGACTCGGTCGACAGCGACGACTCGGGCGGCTGGATCAACGTCGACCACTCGGAGGACGAGGACGACGAGCCCGCGCCGAAGAAGCGGAGGACGGAGGACGGCGAGTCCGATTCCGAGGAGGACAACGACGAGGAGAATGCGGCCGAGCTCGAGAGGATACAAAAGCTCGCCACCACGACCATCCTCACGCCCGCCGACCTGCTCAAGCTCCAGGAGCTGCGCGTGGAGGCCGGCATCACCAAGACGATGGCCAACCGCTCCTCGAAGCGCCAGAAGGAGATTGAGAAGGCGCTCGCCCGCCACGCCGACGACGGCCTGACGGCCGAGCAGATCGAGGCGCCGGCCAAGCTGCGCAAGACCACCAAGGAGGAGAGGGTGGCCATGGCCAAGGAGGGCAAGCCGGGCCGCGACGAGCACAAGTCGACGCAGGCGATCCGCCGGTCCAAGAAGGACGCCGAGGGCAAGAGCACGACGAACAAGGAGAAGGCGCGCCAGAAGAACTTCCTGATGACCCTGAACAAGGCCAAGTACAAGAACAAGAGGAGTTTGGTGCAGACGAAGAAGGTGCTGCAGGGCCACATTGACAGGAATAAGCGCGGCGGAAGACGTGCCAACGGCATGTAGTAGAAAGAAGGGGGTGTTTAGCGTCGTCAGTATTAGAGTCTTTCTTCTGTTGGGCACTTCATGGGGGGAACAATGGCATATGTAATCAAACGCAACTGGTTCTCAGCATGATGTAAAAAGCAAACAAAAGCAAACTGGATTTTCTTCCTATGTACCCAAGGCGGGCAAAGTCTAACGATACGTCCGTCTGCTACTTTCGCGTTCTACAAGCGGGGGTTGCATCTACGCAACTCAAGCCTCGCTCTGATGTCTATTCGTACCGGGAAAGTTCCTCACTTGCCTGTCCCCGGGGATCAACAAAATAAAAACACCACCGCTTCCTTACTCACCTTTGTTGTAAGCCGCCCCCTTACTCACCTTTGTTGTAAGCCGCCCTCTTGCGCTTGCCGGGCCAATTGGCCCTCTTCCACGCGCCCCAGTTCTGCGCGCCCACGGTCCGGAACGCCGCATAGCACTCCTCGCAGAAGGCGCTGCCGTCCCGGACGTTGTTCTTCAGGCACCCGCACATCTTGTCGCGAAGGTCCTGCTGCGGCAGGGGCCGGCCGTTTTCGGGGTTCGAGATGGTGTTGATCGGCGCGCCCCCCGCGGGGTCGCCGCCGCCGCCGCACCACATGGTCTGGCCCGACGGCAGCGGCGCTGCGGTGCGCGTGCCCTCGAAGGCGCAGCGGTCGCAGTGCGTCCGGCCGGGCGCCGCGAGGTTGCGCTCGCAGACGACGCAGATGCCCTGCGAGCCGAAGAAGGACGTCGTCGGTGCCACGGGGGTGTCTAGGGCGATGCAGCCCGCGCACCGCCACTGGCCCGCGGGCACCGGCCTGCTGCGGCAGACGTCGCAGACGCCCTGCTGCTGCTGCTGTTGACCTTGCGGCTGGGGCTGGAACTGGTGTCGTTGTTGTTGTTGCTGCTGCTGCTGCTGGGCCCATCGCTGCGGATGACTTCGCGGCTGCGACCGCGGCTCTTTGGGTCTGCCTAAGGCCTGGGCGGTGTTACCTGGGATGTTGTTAGCGTTCCCGCCGTAGTCGTTCGCGATGGCGATGCATTCCAAGCAGCGCGTCCGGCCGGGCGCCGGGGTCTTCCCTGGCCTGCGGCAGTTACAGCAGACGCCTCCCCGAGCATCGGGGATGTAGCTGGGCCGATCGTTGCCGCCCTGTCCGATACCGCCCTGGTCAATATTATGCCGATGAGTGTTCTGCTGATGGACATGCTGCTGGCTGAGATTCTGCCCGCTGAAATTACCTTGCCCGTTGACGTTGCCGACTGCGGCGAAACCGCCGTTGCTGGGCATCAGCGGCGTATGGGCGAAGTTGGCGCGGTAGACCTGTTCAAAGATGTTACGTTGCCGGCAGTCCTCGCAGACGGAGCTGACGACGGGCCGGCCGCCTGAGCCGACGGGGGCGGGGCCCAGGGGGGCCATGTTGCACTGCGGACATACCCTGGCCGCGCCCGCGAGACTCAGCAGGTTGTCCAACGCGGCGACACTGCTGCTGGCCGAAGCGGGGAGGGGGGATCCGCTGCTGTTTGGGGCCTGGTGGGATTCAGGGATTCTCAGAGGGGCGAGTCTCGGTCGGAACGGAAGACGAGAATGAAGGGACGGCGGGGCCGGCACGGGGTGATGCTGGGTTCCCGGGGGCGGCTGTGCCGGGCTGTGCTGCCGCAAGGGTAGAGCTGGCTCGAGAGCGATGCGAGGCTCGAGGAACGCCGGAGCCGACGCGGCATGAGGCTGACCCCATGGAGGTGGTAGAACCGGGCGGTGCTGGCCCGGCTGGTGGAGGTTGTGATGCGGAAGGGTGCCGACATTGGCCGCGTTTGAGTTGACACGCTGTCTCTTGGAGGAGCGTTCGTTGGGGTCGTCGCACATTGTGTGGGCGTTTAATCCTTGAGGACCAGATGTTAGCTGTGATGGGAAGTGCGTCGTACTTACAAGGGCTTGTGCGAGGTGTTGTTAAAGTTGAAGTTGAAGTTGAGCGTTGGCGGGCTCTGAATGGGCTGTTAGTATTGTTGTGGTTGGTTGGGTCGAGAAAGGCAGAATCTGTATCTATATAACATCATGGGTTCGTTCCATATGGTGGCCTTTTGGACTTGTTCAACAATTGAAAGTGCATTGTTCAGTGCCTCGACTTTGTTGTGGACAAAAGAGCTGTTCTGGGAGGCATTGTTTGCCCGAGAACTATTGCTTTGTAGTTGACTTCCACCCCACAAAGCCTGTCCTTCCAGATACTTTGATCTGTCGTATCGTACAATAACCCTCAAGTAGGAGTATTTATTGAACAGTCATTCTTCGAGGGGCTCTGTTCAATGTTCCAAGCAAGGACGGGGTCGAAAACAATCACGAACGTAGAAGCCACCATTGTCATTTATAACCACAACGGATGATGTGGCAGCTATCATACAGCGTCAAAATTTAAAAATATCAGACACAGAGAGGAGCCGAATTGACAACATCCTAAATATTTTCATTACGATCTGGTCACATTCTTATTTTTTTTTTCTTTCTCTTTCATTTCAATCTTGTGGGTGATAGAAAATTGTTTCGTTGTCAAGCATCCGGAAGGAAAACTCTCAAGTTATAACAGCGAGTTCAAAATAACCTGATACTCTAATTTCACTTATTTAGTCCTATAAATCAACACTTGCCCATGCCAGGAATGGCTCAGATTGCGGTAATATCTTCACGGCTATATGGAGAGGGGACTTCATCAGCGTGCGAGAGAACGGTGCAACCAGCTTGCTTCACTGCTCCGAAGTGTTTTGAACTCGATCAGACACTGCCAAAGAAACATGCTCCAAGTGATTACGGCCTAGGCATAATGTTGTCACGGATACTGGACGTAGTTGTGGTGGGAAACGGAGTGCAATGTGGGGGCTGGCCGTCATTAGATGCTACGAGGCGGATCACGGCAAGCAGGGGTTCTCACCCTAGTAGCCCAGATCGTCTAGTTGGTTAGGATGATACGTTGTGGTTCTTCTATACAGCGATCCGTGTTGACGGCGGTTCGAATCCGCCTCTGGGCACAACAAACATCTCGCAAGAGATAACTTTTGCTTTTTTGAAGCCAACTCAGAGGACGCCCGATTCTTCGAGTGTGGATTATGCTAGTTTTAAAGAGCTGGCGGCGCGCGCCGAACGAAGAAATGCAGTCGGGAAGCGCCTCGTCGAAGTGGGGCGCGTAAAAGTCCGTGTAATCAATTAAGGTGCGGTCAAAGTTTCGACATGTGCCGCCGTGCTGCGCCAGAATTTGTCAAAACCCCTGGAAGAAACGATATGCATATGCGATCGGCAGTCATCGTGTGTAGAGTCACACCTTCCCTTTAGACCGACTGGTCTGAAATGACAGTTGATTCTACGGCAGGCAGAGAGTGACGTGGATGGGTTTCGTGACACGTGCAGAACGCATGCCGAATGTCACCTTCCCAAAGACGCATGGATGTGGCCTTGTGTCATCGTTCATTCAGCACTGATTGCATTCAGCGGCTGCAGCTTGTCGAGCAATCAAGTGCATGATGATTACGGTTCTAGGCCCACACGCTGTATTTGCTCGCCCGGCACCCGAAACATGACTTTGCAAGAGTCAACTCGACTCGACATGGTAAAAGCTTGGTGGGTGGGGCTGTGTTGCCGTGCCGTTGGGCTGCTTTTATACCAAAGTTTTTGAGCACCTTTGAGTTGAGAAAATTATGCAAACAAAGGCCTGTTTCTCCAATGAACGGTTACTAGTAAGTCAGCGTCCTGCTAAATGCCTGAACGGTGGTCCCGAATCGGGTTTCTTACCACGGATGGAAGACACTGCGAACCCTCAAGGCATCTACACAAAATGGGATCTGCTCTCTGCATTCCTGGCCGGAGAACTCCCAAAGTCCCATGTTTTCACAAACACAATGTGCATGACAAATTATCTCAGTTTTGCTTTATTCGGACTCATCATTGGCATTACTAATCGCCACGATGGCACCTTACTATTTAGCTGGTCTCAGTGCTGCTTCATTGTTTGGATTGTACAGCTAACCGGTTACAAGGAGAAACTCGAAATCTGCAGAGAGAATGACGATCAGACAGGGCTTTCTAGAATCTCCAATGTTGCAGCAGAAGCATCTATGCAGCTGTCCACCGAGCACACCTACCTGTTTTGACTGTTTGCTTTAGTACCACCGTGGCAAAAATAACACAAGTTCCCTGCGCCAAAGACAATCCTCAACTGCTGCCTAAGGACCCTGCTGGCGAGAATTCTTCTTGACACGCGGGTCGGTGCCGGGGTAGAACTCATCGTCGTCGCCAAAAGTGTACGCGGGCGGCGTGGGGGTGGTGTTCTTGGGCATGCTGTACTTGTTCGGCGGGGTTTGGGGGCCGTTGTGGCGAGCAGAAGAACCGGCCGAGCTTGGCGCGGAGAATGTCGATTGCGGAGGCGACTGCTTGAGCGGGCTGGCATATGCAGTGTAGATCGGATGGCCAGCTGGCTCGGACTGAGGCTGGCGGGTGAGGCCGCGGCCCGTAAGCGGGGGAACTAGGGCATGGTGAGGACGGACGAAGATGCCGGGACGAGAAGGAGGGATTGGGGATGCAGGAGCCGCATGAAAGGGGCCCTGAGGGAAAGGACCGAAGCCTTGACGAGGCGGAAAGAGAGGCTGAGTGTGGGTGGGATCGGAGCTGGGGTGAGACCTACCTTTGATGGCCATGTTCGCGGCCTGGGCGCCTTTGGCCAGGTGGTAGGACAGCGTTTCACCTGCATGATCTTGAAGATTAGCGTCATGTCGCGATGAAGATGGTGGGATGGCACCATGGGAGGATGCCGATGGGTTGTCGTCCTCAGCGACGCCTGCGGGTGGGGCTGGAGCTGGGTAGTGATATTGTGGGGGAACGAACCCATCCTGGCAAGGTGGATTTTGAGGGTATTGATGATACATACCGTATTCAGGAGCAGCCGAAGTGGAAGGTGCAGGATTCGTAGGAGAGAAAGCTCGAGCCAATGGGTTCAGATTCTGCTGGGAAGCAGGAGCGCTACCCTTGCCCGAGCTGGAAGGTCTGGAAGACATGTTCTTTTCCAGCCTGCTGATTCGCCGTCGGGCAGTATTATTGTCCCAATTTGGTTGTCGCGGGTTGACGTCCCTGAGAAGGATGCTCTCTCAATATCCGAGACTCCAGACTGAAGTGACGATGGAGCTGTGATGAGATGGAAGGAGCAGCAACAGAATCGGCGGAGACTTGGTCACTTTATTCAAGTACAACGAGAGGTTGAATGTTCAGGTCGTTCTAGATGTAGATGGCATCTTCTCACTACGGTAGTGGAACACGGTGTAAGTGATTCTGAACTTCAGTGGTAATTTTGAACAATGGTGTTGGTTTAACAGAACAAGTCAGAACAAATTCACTGTTTAAAGTTCTGCTTGGTGATTTCATCCGAACCATGTCGATTATTCAAGTGCTACTTTGTTATCACTATCATGTTGCTTGGTGATTCAAAAACAACATTCAAAACGACACATGCGCCTAGAGAGGCAGCGCCTAGACTATAAGCCGCCAACCATATTTCGTTGTTTAAAATCCAAGACTACGAATAATGCAACGTGGAGCAATAGTTAAAAGGCCAACATGGTCTAAGATATTATGTTACCCCAAAACTGACTCAAGCCGCCATTGGTATCCGTGTACGTTTAAAAGGTCCTCTTTTGTAATATTGAACTCATTTACTGGAGGAACCGTGTTCAGCCTTAACGAGTTATTCCTCAATGTTGTACGTTCGTTGGCTAAGACAAATCACGACATACAAGAGCATGGAAATACCCATAAAACTAGTTGATATTAAAATCGCTACAAGTGAAAAACGTTGAGTACAGTCGACCCTAACTGGTCTAATCCTCCCCATAAAGCCCGACGTTTCAGTTCATGAGGATTATACGTTTCGAGCACTTCTAAGAAACCTTCCCCTTCAGTGAACCCAGGGGCTCTTTGCTGCTCAAAGAAACAGGGTTTGAATGAAGGCGTGCTGAAACAAGTTGCAATGGAATTCAAACCATTTAATGAAAGTTGCAGCATACGATGACTTGTTTGCTTGCACCAAAGAAGGAGCAACCAACTCCACGAGAGCGAAATCTCTAATTGTTCTTCAGATAGGAACCCATAGTATGGATATCACATTCCACAAACGGTGTTGCTTTACTTGATGGGTGGTGAAAGCGTGAGTGGCATCCAAAGTCGTCTGGGCAATCAGTGACCATCACCCGAATTTGGAACCTGATAGCGACTAGGATTTCTCCGAGCGGAGCTAGCTCCGAGGTTCCTCATCCAGTCCTCAGGAAGTGTATTTTACTCATGGGCTCGGAAAAGCGACCGGCTTGGTTCTGTCCAACTGCTCAGACATTCACCAGTCGTGCGGCGGTGTACGTGCAAGTCGAGGTATCCCAGCCACCCAGGGCTGTCCGACATCGGTTGCTGTCGAGACCAGGAAACAAGATGTGCGGCGTCGCGAGATCCCGGTGATCGAAAATGACTCGGAGAATGCACGACGTCTCCGAAGACTAGGATCGCAACTTGATCCGCGGCAAACGAGCCGGTGATGCTGACGCAAACTTGACAAAATGCGGGACAATCCTGCAGGCCAGGTCCGAAGCCTGTGATGTCCAATTTGACTCGTGCATCTTGACATATTGGTACCCTGAGAGACTCGACGTTCTCGAGCTACCCCAGCTCCGTGACCCACAGCGGTCGGGACTCCGATGCAGACGGCGGCAGCGACTCGGACAAGATGGCTCGTTGCGGCAACTGCAACCAGATCATCCGTATTGCGCTCTTTTTGTCCATGGCACCCGTTTGAGTTGGTGCAAGCAGAGAGCTCCAAGGTCGCATATTCCGGATGGGAGCAGGAAAAGGAGGCAGCCGTGTGGTTTTACATCAGCATCTGTCATCCCTGAGAAATTTTCCGAATCCTGCCCAGGTTGACCTAACGTTTCTCTCACATGTGACCACCCGGATTTAGGCGCGAAAGGAACCGCGCCTTCCTGTGTTTGAATGGTGTGCTGTCTTTCTTGGCCGTTTCTTGAGTGTTTAGGCAGGCCGCTGTCTGGTTCGGAGGGATGACGTGAGGTTGCAGCGGCACAGATAACTTCTGAACAAGGATTAGTTTCCGTGTGTCGTAGTGCAACCGGAATTGACATGTCCGCGTCTAAACCGTCCCCTCACGGTCAGTCGGCCCCATAGGTTACACCGGAGCCCGGCATCGAGGGATAGCTCCCTCAAGCTTGCGCAGTGCCGCCCACGGATCGCGGGGGCGGGAAATCACACCACTTGAATCCACTGGCCTAGATTGATTAGATTGTGTTGCAGCCATCCATCTTGATCTGGACCACCTGGGGGGTCATCCCAGACCAGGGTCTGCTGCATGGCCGCAACCATTCTCAAAAGGCAAGTCGTCGGCCACAGGACCGTAGCAGGGCGACCCTGCAGCTGTACTGGCGGTTCCATTCCAAGAAAGTCGCACCTGAGCTTTGGCGATCCTCTGGGTCGATCCCGACATCCCCGCCGAGCCATGAAAGATAGCCAGGTCCCGTTGTTGTGATCGTCTGGTTGATCAGTGAATTGTGCCGGCAGCCAGCAAACGATGAAACGCTGCGCTGCGTCGTTTACGGGCTCGCGCACCACAACTTCCCCAAGCTCGGCCGAGGAGGTGGTTAATTGCGACCACCTGTTCCAGCTCCGCCCACCGGCACGCGAGACCCACTCCGTCGACCGGGCCGTGGGCGTTGAACCGATGTCATTTGTGGACGTCGTATAAGGTGTGACGGCAATTTGCAAGTAGTTCGGCATGCTTGCATGAAGCACACAAGTAGGTCCCGCGACGTTCGGTGCGGGACTTGCAGGATGATGCAGCATGGTGCAGAATGTTGCAGAACTCTGCCAAGTTCGTTGACGGAAACGCTGAAAGCATTATCGAGTAGGTTGCGCAAGTCTGCCCGACATCTTTCCTGTTTGAGAAGCCTGCGGCCACGGCCAACCGCGGCCTGACAAGGACATGGTCTCTGTAGAGACGCAACTGCTGGAATTTCTGAACGCGGAAGGAGCGTTTCGAGGTGTCAGCTTAAAGGCTTTGGTGTAGTCGTGTGGAGCTCGTTACCTGCTGGCCGCGAGGGGTTCTCGCAACAACCCTTGCGAGTGATGCAACTCAAGACGGCAGTGCGTGATACTGAGAGATTTTCATCTTGCATCCAGTTGAGGAAGGAGGACGAGGAGCTTCCTAATGGAAGAGGTTGGGCTAAGGTGGCCCAAGGAGGTCTCTAAGGGTATTTAAACTCTGGAGGGCTCGCATGCCAGGTGATGACTCTAGAGACCTCAGCAGATTCTAGTCACTCAAACCCATCGACATTTGGAATAGTCTGGTCTTAATTTGGACCTCATTTGGAATTTACCCCTGCCTATCCTCCTTTGTTCTATTTTAGTCCCGCGGCCATGCATAACCAGGCGGCCACAGACTCAGCACCGGCTCTGGTTGGACCAGTCCCCATCTCCTTCACACAAGGCGACCGAATCAAAGCCGACTTTTCCACTGTCACCGCAGCCTTCTATCATCATGCAGTGAGCCGGCCAGATGTCACTGCAGCTCGCGACCTATCAGCGCAGCCAACAGATATCACCTACGGAGATCTTGCTCGTCGAGCCAACCAGCTGTCCAGGAAACTGACCACCCTCGGCGTCAAGCCTGGAGACCGAGTCCCGCTTGTCGTAAAGCGAGGTATTGATATGCTGGTCGGCCTTGTTGCAATTCTCTCATGCGGAGCTCAGTATGTGCCACTTGACGGCGGCGTGGTGCCCGACTCTACGTTGCGCTTCGTTCTCGAGCAGGCGGGCGGCAAGCATGTATTGTGCCTAAAGTCGACAAAACACCGATTTGAGACACTCGATAGCGGCTCTTGCGAGATTCTCGTCATTGACGAGGAGCAAGAAAAGGGGAAAGAGACTTCACAAGCTCTGTCCTTCCAAGACTTGGCGGAGCCAGATCATGGCTGCTATGTCATCTATACATCAGGTAACGTAGCAAGCATCCTGATAGATCAGGGCCGGCCGATCAAGCTAACCGATTGTGTCTCTAGGAACTACTGGCACCCCCAAGGGAGTGGATGTCACCCACAAAAATGTAACCAATCTTGTATGCCTTTCACCCGGAAATCTGGGCATCTCGACCGGAACCCGGGTGGGTCAGGTGTTGAACATTAGTTTCGATATGGGTAGGTTCTCGAGGCTCAGCCTTTGTTTGCAATTGCTAAGTCATATGTAGCTGCATGGGAGATGCTGGGATGTCTCTGTAACGGAGGCACTCTAATCTTGAGAGGATCAAAGTGGGAGCCCTGTCTCCGAGAGGTTAGTATTGTTGTTGGGCACCCCTGTGCATGAGTATAATACTAATAAACGACAATAGGCTCAAGTTTTGATTTGCACTCCAAGTATTTTGGCCAAATATGACCCCCAAGAATATTCCAACATTAGAGTTGCCGCCACCGCCGGTGAGCCCAGCTCTCAGAGGTAAAGTCTCTTATATGCGATCACTTTTACCCGACCCAACTAACAACCGCATCATTCAGACTTGCCGACTTGTGGGCCACGCATGCAACCTACTATAACTGCTGCGGCCCCACAGAGACTACCATCGTTAACACCATGCATCTGCACCAACCAGGGCACGCTTTGACAATTGGAAAGCCCACTCCTAACAACACTGTCTATATTATAGACTCTGATGGCAAGCCACTTGGTATTGGCGAAGCCGGAGTGATGTGGGCTGGCGGCCATGGCATTTCTCGAGGCTATGTTTCTCTGCCTGAAAAGACTGCAGAGAGGTACAAATTGGACCCTTTTGCCAACGATGGGTGAGTCTCCATATACATGCTCGATGAGCCCCGCTAACGGTATGGTAGTTCTATGATGTACAACACCGGCGATCTTGGCTGTTGGAAACAGGATGGTTCCATTGACATCCTCGGAAGAGTTGATGACCAGATCAAGATCAAAGTAGGTTGAGCTATCCACATTATTTTCAACAATTTTTCCTAACATGGCTTGATTAGGGCTTCCGAGTTGAACTTGATGGAGTTACAGCGTCTATCAACTCATGCCCTGTGGTATCCAGGGCAACTGCCTTGTTCATTGGCAACGAAATCCACGGTTTTGTTGCTCCTAGTGATTGTGACCTTGATGCAATTCAGGTTCACATCAGAGCTAGACAGCCATATTATGCCATTCCGAGCAAGTTCCACTTCTTAGACGCTTTGCCTCTTACCTCTAATGGGAAAGTGGACAAACGGGCCTTGAAGGAGATGGTAGTCGACACTGAAAAGAAGGAGCCGACCATTACCATCAGGGATACTGGCTCTAAGGAGTCACTTTCCGCAGACAGCAGCTCCACAACTACTGACCTCAAGGCTGGCTCTTCTTCGTCTAGTTTCACCGAAATTGACGAGAAGCTTGACCTTGACAAAGATATTCCCGACAAGAGCCTCTCCCGACCCAGCCGCGGGTTTATTCATCGCATCGCCATCGTCTACCGTCGTCTGTTCACAATTGTTGGTCTCTTCAACATCGCTGCCGTCGTCGCTCTTCTTTTCGCCGGCTTCAAGCGAGACCGGCTGGGCACCCTTACGGCGACCAACCTGCTTTTGGCGGTTCTTGCCCGCCAGGACTTCGTCATTAACGCCCTTTACAAAGTGACTTGCTCTGTGCCAAAGTCCTGGCCTCTTGCCATCAGGAAGCGTTGCGCAAAGATTTTCCACTTCGGAGGCGTTCATTCAGGCGCGGCCACCTGCGCAGGTGCCTGGCTTCTTGCGTCGAATGTTAGCGATGAGGTCTGTCAACTGACCGAGTGTTCTAACTGGGGTTACCAATCTTTGGCCTCGAAAGTCATCTCGTGGATTCTTACCGGTCTGTTCACCATCACGATTGGTCTCGCTTGGCCTTCATTCCGGAAGCAGAACCATGACCTGTTTGAAAAGACTCATCGGTTTGTTGGCTGGACCATGCTGGGTCTGTTCTGGGTGCAGATAGTGCTCGCTGCAAATGACGGGAAAGCCAGCAGCATGTCCTTGGGCAAAGCTTGCATCCTTACTCCCGGCTTTTGGATGCTTACTGTGGCAACCATGAGCATTGCCACTTCCTGGTTGTTCCTCAGAAAAGTTCCTGTCGAGGCTGAAGTTCTCTCCAACCACGCTGTGAGGTTGCACTTCGACTACACTGTTCCCGTCAACGGCAGCTTCGTCAGACTATCTCAGCGACCCCTCATCGAGTGGCACTCTTTTGCAACGATCCCGGCACCTGAGGACGTGGAACACCGTTCCAAGGGGTTCTCTCTGGTTGTCTCAAACGCCGGCGATTGGACCAAGAATTGCATCCAGAAGCCGCCCACTCATATTTGGGTGCGTGGTGTTCCGACTTGTGGTGTCATGCGCATCGCGACATGCTTCAATAGGGTCGTCCTCATTGCCACCGGTTCTGGCATCGGGCCTGTTCTCGGCCACATCCAGAATCAGAGCTGTCCGACGCAGTTAATCTGGTCCACCCCAAGACCCGAGCTCACTTTTGGCAAACCGCTGCTCGACAAGATCAAGGAAAAGATCCCAAAAGCCATTATTCACGATACCAAAGTCTCGGGCCGCCCCGATCTGGTCAAGATGGGGTACAACTTGGCCAAGAGCTTTGAAGCCGAGGCTATCATTATTATTGCCAACGAGAAGATAACGAAGAAGGTGGTCTACGGTCTTGAGACTCGAGGCATTCCAGCTTATGGCGCTATTTGGGACTCTTGAAAGAGTAAAAGCTTATGAAATTGCGGAGAAAAGAGCGTAGCTATTCCCTTAGGGCCTGGTTTGGCGTTCCGGAGTCATCTGCTTTCATTTTTGTTTCGATCAAGAATACTTGATCTCATAAACCCACGAATACAGTCTTTACTTGTTATATCTATACGCATAGTCTACCCGCTTACCTAGTGTTATCTATTTCCGTCATTTTCTCAAACGTCTTCCGTCTCAGGCAAAAAAAGTTCTCTCCCCAGTGACACCGGTTTATAGGCCCGACCAATATAACTTTACAATATTCCTACAGCACTTTTCCCTGGCTAGTACCACACATACAAATTCTATTCCATCTGAAACCTTGTAGATTACGTTTCAATTGGCTGCCTTGACTTTCCCAAAAGTCAACTTTTCCCACTTCATGAGGCAACCACAGGCGAATGATACAGCTCCCGATGCTATGACCACATAGTGCATATCTGCGATAACACTTGCGACATCTTGGACCGCAATCGCGACTACTCGAGGATCAGCGTCAGCCCAGATCTTGGAGTCAAGTCCAGCCAGTGCTTCCCGAATGTCATGTTCGCTATAGCCCAGCCCCGCAAGTGATCCTTGGAGGCGGTTGAACCCAAGGTTTTGAAAAATGCAACCGGCCAACGACAGAGTTATAGAGATGCCACTGAGTTGCAACATGATGAAGAGAGCAGTGGCATCGAAGCGCCGATTCGCAGGCACACTTTGTGCCATGACGGCAACCCCAGTCTGCCACATGCAACCAGTTCCCGCTCCCATAAGGGTGCTGACGCCCATTATCCTAGCCTCTGATGTCTGAGCTGTGAGTTGTGCCTGAAGTCCGGCACCGATGATAGCTAATGCACCACCGGAAACATAAAATGGGGCGTATCTTCCAATGACAGGAATGAGGCCCGCCGTGACGATCGTAAATACGATAAAAGTGAAAATAAATGGCAAAAGCCGCACAGCCGCAGCAACAGGCTCTAGCCCTTTGGTGAATGCAAAGAACAATGGGGTGTAATATAGAGCAACGCCGTAGCAACTTCCGGCGGCGCATGTCGCCATGCCGACGAGAGCAATAGTTCGGCTCTTGAGAAGATCTGCAGGGATATTACGGTGCTCTTCGTTGGTAAACAGACAGAAATATTGCTGTAAAACGTAAACGGCATAGATGACGCCCACGAACACCCATGCCACTATGGCCGAATTTGAGGACCATGCCCACGTAGAGCCACTGAAGATAAGCGAGGAGCACAGCAGAATGAACCCAACAATGTGTAAGACAACACCTGTCCAGTCAATGGCGAGTAAGCCGGCAATGATGGGAGCTTCATCCGCTAAGCGGATGTTGGGTAAGGCGACCGAGAGGAGTATGACGACGACAGCAAGGATTGGGAGATTGAGGTACATGGCCTGGGAGTTAGTTCACTAGTTAGCATTGAGCAAGTTTCGATACAGTCACGTTGTTACATACCCATCTCCAAGTAGCATGAGGATTTTCAGCGAAAGCTCCTCCCACGACTGGACCTAACGTAAGCCCAACTGCCCAAGCTGCTGCTATAAGACCTTGAAGACGAGGGAGCTCGTTTGGAGTTGTAAAGAGGACATTGATGAATATGCATCTGTTGTGCGTTGTTAGAAAGGTGAGGAGAGACATCGGCAAACTTTTGACCAGTTACATACAATTGGTAGATTCCAGACCCCCCGATGCCTGAAACGGCCCGGCCGATGATGAGAGAGTTAATACCGCTCGCCGACCCAGAAACTGCGGCACCGATGATAAAGATCAAAATGTACAGAACTATCTGCAGCTTTACGTTGCCAAGAGCAGCAAGCTTTCGAACAAGCGGGACCATGCACACCTGCGCGGCGGCATAACCTGTGGCAACCCACGGTAGAAGGTGAACCTGCCCGAAAGCTTTATAAATCGGAGGTTGAATGTTCGCGACGTTGCTGATGTCGTAGCCTAAAAGTAGGTAGTATTGTTAGTTCAGGGATGGTCGGTTGAAAGTCGCTCAGAGCCGGCTAATTACCCAGGAGTATTCCGCCAAGAATGAAGGCCAATTGAACACACGGCCACCTCCAAGCTGCCCAGCCTTCTCTCGGATGCTTGTGTTGGGAGACGGCATCGTTTTCTTCTCGGTTTTCCGGAAGAATGCTGCCCGTACGTGAGCTATTTTGCTCAAAGTCGCTTGCAAGATTGTACTTCGGTTCTGGCTCCATTGCTTATTGAGAATTCGCTTCGCTGCGATCTCTATTGGGAAACAGACGTTGAAAACAGAAGCTTCTGGAGACAAAGCAAAATGCGGCAAGACCAAGATATAAAGAGATTCACTGTAAAGATTTATCCTCATAGTGAGCGGCTGAGCTGATATTCTTCAATCAGACTAGTGAGCTGGAGCCTGATCAGTCCTATGTCACGCTTAAGAAAGGGGTGGGCATTCGGCCATCATCGGACTCCTGTGCGGCGCAGTTTGTTTGCTCCTCGTATAAAATAACCCCAGTCACACCCCAAAATCAGCAAACTGTTTTAGATACATTTTGGGCATTGACCACTTACAACATGAGCTCGTCGTAGGAGACACAAATAATATGCCCGAAACTGGTAGGGAGAGCGATTTGCTAACAACAATGTGGAAAATGATGTGCTCCAAGATCGAATCTCAGCATTGTGCCTCATTTTCATTTCTGCAGCCAAGGATGGAGCAACAAGATAAGCGGGAAGAAGCCTCGGGATAATGATTGGGTGCGTTGAGATATTCGTTCGGCTAGATTTCATGATTGCAAAATCCTCCCAATTCTGACGTACTAACAGACGTGTCAACGAAGTCATGAGGTGCTCACGTCAGCCACCACGCGAAATTTTTTGACGAGAAATTGATTTAAAACGTGTTTGAGCTGCAGAAAAATGCTGTACTGGGTACGTCGTATCATATGTGGTAAGGCTTCTGCACTGGCGACCCTCCCCCGAAGTCCCCTAGCCGTAATGGCGTGTCCACGTTCGGTTCTTGCTCCGCAGAATGGCTGGATTTATGCAGTCAGATAATTGAGCATCGTTGGCAATGCACCCAACGAATGAGCAAGCTAGCAGACGAAAGATGCTCTTTTGCAATTTCGCCGATTTGCACTAGGGGAGCGGCTGAAGGGTCTTGACATAGGTGATCCGGAACCTCCCACAACGCCGCAGGTGATACTAACGATTTCTGAGCATTGTGGAATTGTGGGTGATCACGTCATGCTATATGTCGACTAGATATTGGTCGGTTGAATTGCATCCTGGTTGGATATAGAATGGAATGGAGGCACGCTTGGAGACCTGGTAACTGAGATTTGAAAATTTGTTAAAGGGTAATCGACGGAAAAAAGTTTGTTACGTTGCTTTATTCAACTGGCGAATATCTTTATATAGCATAGAGGTATCTCATATCAGGTAGGACAAAGTTGGAATGAAGGACTGGCCTACTATTTATAATATAGTCAGCTTCCCCGAGCAACACAGGGCAAGAAAGACAAGGGGATTCTACCGGATAGCTATGAGTCGGACATATTCTGTTTTCAGCAGATTAAAGATACTCATCTCAAATTTACATAAGATAGTTGCAAACCAACCGAGACAAGACAGCCAGACCGCCTTAGAGTTGTACGATTAATGTATGTCACGATCACACCGAGGCGATATGACGCAATGTGGCGCGCGAGTAGCTGTTTTCAGAAATTTCATGACTTCTTAAAGAAGTATATGCAACAGAATGACCCACGAACAGACTCCAAGGCGCCGAGGCGCGAGCTTGAGGCCATGACAACCAGAGAGGAGGATCTGATGAATGCCCTTTTGGAATACTGGCGGGTTTGCGATCTGCGTGTGGGTCTGTGCAGTACCACCTTTGAAGGATTGTTTGCATGTGCTGACCAAAGAAAAAGCCAGCCTGAGATTTACCTGGTAGCTGATCTATTCAAGTGTTGCAATAGAACGGGGCTCAACCATTTAGCAGTGAGCACTGTAAGCAGAAGGGCCATTTTACCCCTGACTACATTAATCGTTCTGATATCTTCTCAGTAATTAGCATGCATTTAGGTCTAGTCAGAGCAGATTACGCCTTTCAGAAATTGTCAAACAAACACACCACTAACACTACTTTCTTTGCGTAACACTGAGACTTTCTACCGATTCACTTGTTCCTACGTACATCTGAAGCGGAGGTGACCACTGAGTAACGAGTCAAACACTCGATTCTGTCCGTACTGCTCAGGAAAGTATGATTTTTTGTTCAGAATAGGCTTGATCAGGCTTCTTTCTAACAAATGACTGATATGTTTGTTGCTCTGTAGATAGGAGGTCACTTTATAAAAGGCAGAACTTACGGTGAGTAATAGTTGTTGGGTGTGTTGTGATGTTTTGCATCCATCCATCAGGTCATTCATCGCGTTCCCAAGTCAAGTAAGGTCAAGTAACTAGTGACGGGCGTAGAATCTCTGGCTCCGTGAAACATATTCCTTGTCTTATCGGCTGTGACAGTGGTAGCAACAGCAGCGTTCATGAGATGAGTTGGGTCTAAGTCGACTTCTTTGCTCAGCGCTCTTTTGACAACCAATAGCATAGGGCTGACTCGATTGCTGCTATTAGTATGGATATTGTAATTTGACAAATAATTTCAGCCGTGGTTTGTAGTGAATAAATAGCAGCAAGAGCTGTAGCAACGTTTCTTCAACGACTGGATTTGTTATATAATGTCAACCATAGCTTCGCTGGCGGAACTCATATATCACTGGAATTTGATCACAAACCCGAGCCTGGTTTACCCACTGACTCTATCTCGAGACTTTCAAATTGCTAGTAATGGAATTGCCCCGTAAAAATAACTTTCCTTGCCGCTTGGGCCGGGCTCAAAAGCAACAAACAACAAAAAGTGTCGAATGATGCCAAGTTTGCCCTGTCGACCTGCGATAAATCGACAGAATAAAGCCGTATGGTTGGTTGTACAGAATCGCTATCTTTGGGGTAGAGCCCAAAGAGGTTCAACGCCCGCTTATCATACCAATTTTGCCACCAATCAACCGACATATGCAGCTTGGCAAGTTAGCCTCTTATCCGTAGCCTCCATTGAGTAACTGGGCCTGTGAGGTCCGGCCCAACCCCATCAATTGCCAACTTGATGGCTTCAAGCGGAATGTTCCAGTGAAATTGATTGGTTTCTTGAGCGGCCAATGGGTCGACCCACAGGAACCCAAGACCAGGACAGTGCAGCACACGTCTTGTTGAATACCTGATTCTCTATTGTTCATTAAAGTTGACCGTACCGTAAGATTCCATTTTGGACTGTCCCTTCCCACAGTCTGTCTATGTAACGTCGCTCAGAATAATCCTGGATGCGCCGAGCCAAGCCCGAGAGTGCGGCAAGCTTATCAGAGTAGAAAGTGAAGCGCGAACGGGAGTACGAGCTAACTAGATGAAACCATCAAGTTCCAGTGATATTTATGTCATCACTCTGTATCAACGTTCGAATATTCATGATGTATTCTTCGTATTTATCATGGGTCTGGTCATCATCTTGAAGACCCTCGAGCAATATTCTGAAGCCTATAGCTCGCAACACTCCCACAGCACGCAGCCTCTGGTACGATGAGGGACCCTCATTGACATAGCGCGCTCATGCAGTGTCTAACCTCGCAACAAAAGCGGGGCGTATGCAACAAGATCATATCAAGATGGAGGGTTAGGCTCAATGGTTAAGTCGCGCGATATTCCGGAAGGGTTGAAGTGCTTGGCTCTATACGAATTCACTGGGGAGTCAAGCTCTGATCGAGAGGAGAAGAGAGCTTCTGTTGAACAGGGGCGCCGGGCGCTGCCAAGGTGCAAAGAGAATTATGGTAGTATTCACCTAATGCTACAATTCTTTGCCAGTCTGCTTTGTGTTGCTGATCATCCTCGATGCTTTGACGCCTCCCATGCCACCATCTGTTTGAATAATACAGAGGGCATCAAACTACAGGTATCGAGTGAGCTCTGCTGTCTTCGTAAAGATGATAGCATCTCGTGTAGCCAGCCCTGGGGAGACAGTGTATGTCTATTGACGTCTGTATGTCCTCAAGGGTGTGTTTGGCCATCCGTGTGGGGTACGAACCAGAGCCTCAGCAGTAATTTATGGGCGAAGTACTCTGCTCGAGGCGCCTCGGTTCCGCGGACGAAAACGGGGGGGGGGGGGGGGGGGGGGGGAGGGGGGCTGGCCCTGGACCCTCGCCAACGTCGATGACCCGAGTTGGAAGAACAGGGGCATCGCGTTTGTGACAGGGTGGGGGTATTGCAGCCCCAAAGGGAGTCAGCAAGTTGCATGAGTTCCTAGACAATCCGAGATCCACTATCTTGCTATCGCTGCAAACGCACCGATACCTTATTTGGATTGAATGGTGTGAATGGACACCTCTCTAACAGCCTCGGTATTCTTGGCAATGGTCGCCTCTGACTCGTCGCCATCGTATTCTGTGCGGCCGGAAAGATATGACGCGAGCCTGGGCCATAGTATGATAGCGTCGTCAGCTGGAAGTGGCCAGTTCACCATCAGTGACTCCAGGGTTGCAGTCAGTTTGACTTCGAGGATGCTCTTTTGCAGGTCATTGACGTCTGAATGGGTACCATAAATCAAACGTTGACGAATTAGACTGCAGAGTCCACAGTTAGCGGAGGCGGCGCGTTCCAAGCACTGGAAATTGGCAGTGATGACGTGGATGGACTCGGCAGCATCGGCAAGTAGCTTGACCTCCAAGGCTCGGCACCGATCACATTAGACTTGGTTAGGCTCGTTAGACTCCATTTTTACAGCAGGTTGATTCGTAAACTGATTGCGACCTATGGGTGACGTGGTATCTGGGGGATCCGAAAACCTTTTATTAGGCCTGATAACTGTAGATATGCAGATGCACGCTGATGAAGCAATGCATGCTGCACTGGCAGCATCAGGAAATCAAATCCAGACTGATTTTTGGGTTGATTTTCTGCGCACATTGCATCGTGATCATAAGCTGACAGGTTTTTGACTTCGATGCCGAAATTTGCAGGTTGGATGGCCGATTCTGGGTCGGGTTGAAGTCGACTTGGCAGCATGAGAGATAAAGGCAACCTGCAAATGGGACTTAGACTGCAACAAAAGATGTTGTACGATAATATTGCCTGAAATTTACGGTAACCCCCTAATTCAAGAGTACAGACATGGAAGATTCCCAAGCCTTTGGCCCAGTATACGCTGGGATATAGAAGTATTGAACACTTTTCGCACACTAGCAGAGAAACTCTTATATGCGCTAGGTTGATTTTGATGCATAAATCACACCGCAGCTTCATGATAAGGAGAAAATCTATTCTTATTTCAATTAATTTAGCTTTGTTTAATCAAAATCGAACACTAGCTATTCAGGCTCGGCAAAAGGAGGCTGACTACGCTGGCTAATAACAAGACAGATCGGTTACAATATCATAGCCTAAGAGGTAGTCATGGGGTTCTGTTAACAAACAGACAAAGGTTCGTCAGTCGATTGATATCTTTTGCTGGGACGAGCCATTCGATACCCTAATGTAACGGCATGTTTTGCCACACGTTATGTTTCTAAGCCTAACAGTGGCTCGACAGCAGTGGCTGTAAGACTTTGCCGATGGGTTGCTGTATAGGCATCATTAATCTAGGCCGCTCTTGTCGCTATGCCGCTTCATATTCTTGTTCTTTGTTGCGGCAGAACATGCTTCATCAGTTAATGGAGTGGATTGAAAAACATTAGAACAATTCAGGAGTAAAGCTCAAATATTTTATGATGCAGTCTTTGAAGATGCAATAAATACGTTCGATGCCTAGATGGGCGGGAACGAAGGTGCTGAGTATAGTTGTGGGCGCACACCGATTCTTAGGATTCCCACCCTATCATCTGATCTCGCCACCTTGAGCCGCTTTCCACTTGAATGATCGACAATGAAAAGTTGGCTATTAGCAGGTCGATCTCAATCCACATATTTGAAAAATATTTGATAGGCCAGTGAGTGACCCATCCAGAGCTGGACTTATGGACGGCAATGATCGTTTGCCCCCTCTCGAGATCTCCTGTTCAGCCAGGGGCTTCTTGCTGCGAAGCTATCATAGTTAGGTACGTAGAAAGATTACAAGAACACAGAAACCAAGAAATTCACGTTGAGCAGTATTTGCTTGTTTTGGGTAAAATTGTGTGTGCTTTTCATAATCATAATTGGCCGCCTGAGCTTCCCAGAGTCACTTGCAGACTGCTGTTACGTCTTGGCATCAATTTGAGTTCGGCCAGGGGTCATGTATCTGTGTAAGCTATGCTGATTCATGTGAATTGGCCGAAATGTAACGGTTCCAGTCGCGACTTATTGGCAAAAATACGATGCGCCACCCCCAAAGCGTTGTCCATTGTCCCCAGAAATTCGCTCTCGCTGTTTTTGATCGGTATCGTGAGAAACATCTAATCGAGACCAAGCAATTGAATGCCAGTCATGTCAGGTTCAATCACAAAACTGGATAAACGGCACCCAGAGTTTTGGTGTTTTGTCAACACAGCCACTCAAAGGAGATAAAACAGGCTAGAATCGTGGCCAGCGCGGTTTTACTCTGCATATGTGGTCCCAGCGTGGCAGCGCAAGATACATCCTGGTTCCCCACGGCAACAGCGAAAGCGAGGCGGCCTGCCAAATTCACCTCTTGTCAGACGTGCTTCAAATGCAGCTGTCTACATATAGTTCAACGACAAAACACGGGATGAAGGGTCTGTGCTGCTTCAAGTATCATCAAATGGGACGGCGAGAGCGAGCCTCAAGGCTTTAACAAACAGCTGGACTATTGCGCACTGTCCAGGACGCACGTTCTGTAATACCTTTTATTTATTTAGAATCGGCACCCTACCTTGGGTGCTGTTTTGTGATGTTAAGACAATTGATGAGGATTGTACACAAGTGATGCCTCCGATGAACGTAAGTTAATTTCAGCGGCAAAAAAGTGCCGTGAAAGAGATTTCACAATCAAATTATTTAGCTATAGGTGTGTATATGGGTAGAAATAGTATTACGGGCCAAATAAACACAATCGTATCCGCAGTTGGTTGCGCCCCATCTGAACGAGGGCGAAGCATTGGTAGGAGCTCAGAACTAGCTGAGTATGCCAGCTTGATCCAGTTTTCGAAACCGAGCCTCCGATCTGTTTTGATGTAAACTCTGCCAGCTTTTCGAGTCGCTCAAAAGCTCCTTAATTAGTGGCCCACATCGGTATTTGCTATCCTAGTGTCGATCTGAAGCCTCAAAGATCCCCCACACTTGTCGGAATGGGTGGCATTGACTGGGTAGGCCGGTTCACGTAGATTGGACGAGTGGCTTGGCTTCAGATAAAATTCTCCGCTAGTTTGCTGTAGGGCAGATCGTCGTAAGGCAAGGCAGACTGAAAGACAACTGGTCGTGAAACGCCTAGTCTCACTATTCACACTCGAGAGACGGTAGATCAATTGCCATTTGCTAGGGCGACCCCGGCACAACGATCCGGATAGAGGCTGCCGGCAGCCGTTCATTGGATCTCCAGCGGTGTCAATGCCAGACGCCCCACTCGGGGTTTCCCGTGCTGCGTAACGGCGCAAGGACGTTAATTTGGGTATCGGTCTCGGTCTCGGTCTCGCGGTACGGGGCGTGGTTCAGAGGGCCGTCCCTAGGCAGTGCAATACACCAAATACGAACGAATGTATTGCCATCACAGTGATATGCTCGACTTGTGCGGGCAGATCTTGTTTTAAGCTCAAACGTCGTCATGACAAATGACTCGATCAGGACATCGATGTTTTCTTTAATAGTCCTCTATCGACGCATCAAATAATTGCATTTACAGCAGTCAACATCACATCAAGTCGACGACACTCTCAATTCCATCCGCAGCGATCGAAATACCCCTAACGTGTGACTCCATCAGTCGATGCTACAATATAAAAACTAGCGCAACACCAAGTTCAAGATCTCGAAACACGAATTCGCTTTTTTCGAAACTCGACAACAATATATATTTTCCAACATGGCTGAACAATCCCCCGTCAGCTTTCCGCCGGTCTCCAGCGAAGTGGTTAATCTTGCCATTGCCGAAATAGCGATTTACGGTCTTCTGTTTCCACTAGCGGTGTGGATCACATGGAAACATGGGAAGAAGGGCATGGTTTGCTGGCCGATATTTGTCTCTCACTTCTTCATGAGATTCATTGCCGACATCTACATCGTCATCAAGAAAGATGAACCTTTACTTCCGAACCAGTTCAACATTATGACGAGTGCTGGAAGCTTGGCATGCTTATCACTTACACTGATTGGCATCGTTTACGAAGCGTAAGATATCAACTTAATGGTTGAGAGATGCAGAGACTAATCAGTTTAATTGTGCAGCAACATCATTCTCCCAGCACCCCCGAAGCGTTGGACCGAAAAGATTATCTTGGGAGCTACTCATCTTTGCAACACTGCGGGCATCGGCATGTCCACATACGGAGGAGCACCAAGCCACTCTGGCGGCGTTATAAACGAAAACTTGAACCAGATCGGAAACTGCCTGCAACTCTTCGTTATGTTTGCTGTCTGCTTCTGGATGTGGCCCACATTCAAGCGCATTCAATCCGCATCCAGCCCCAACTGCCGCCCTGCCATGCTCATGCTCAGAGCTACCGTTATCGGAATGCCGTTCCACCTGATCCACCTGGCCTACACCACAACATACTCCTTCAACCGAATTCCCAGCCTGGATCCCGTAATGGGCACTTTCGCAACGAAGCTTGTTCTGCTCTTTGGCACGCAACTTGGCGTCACCATTGCCATGCTCGGAGGCGGCTGGCTCGGTATGAGTGCCGATCTTCCCAAGACAGTTCAGGTAGAACTTTCCCCTTCCGATATCGAAGGCAACAACAATTCTGTGAGCGACAACATTCCTTTGTCTCGGGACTGGAGCAGGGACGACATCGCCAGATCGAAGCTGGGCTTGGTCTAAAACGCTCCGTCGTTCTTTTCTTTGGGGCTTTCCGCGATATATTTCCATTGCATTGCGCAGCGAAAAAATGGTCAGGAAACTGACGACAGAGCCCCTAGGACAACTCATCCCAGACCGGAAGGTTTCGACTCGGAGGACGAACCCGATCGAGGAAAGGTGCCAGAGCCTGGGAGGTCGCTGTAGGCGACAACAGGGACTAGTGAGCTAGTCATGACGTGCAGGACACGGGCCCAGGCTGATATAGGATGCCGAATTCATCTGGTGATGATTGAGTGCAATGGGCGGTTCTGCCAGACTTGTTTGCTCCGGTTATTTGTATGCTTCTAACTCTTTCGGCATATAGAGTGTACAAAAGGTTGCGTGCTATTTAAGCGATAGTTTTTCCTAAAGTCAATTTATTCTGTCTTTTTCATCTTATGGCTTGAGCATCTCCCCGCCTATTTTCTAATGATTAATGGTAGGCAAACGGTGGTGAAAACTTGTTATCTATCAAGGTGCATGCTAACAGAATTTTCAGTCAGTCTTCACTGATAATCTCAGCGAAACCCCCCAAATAAGAAGCATAGCAACAAACTGCGACAGAAGCATATAGGGAAATACCCAAAGACCTGCCACTTGAGTTATGGCCCCCAACAGATAAGGGAGTATGGCACCACCAACTTGACCAATCGAGGCCACGAATGAGACCGCGCCAACGTGAAGCTCCTTTGGTAAGAAATGAACGAGTTGAACAATAGACGATGGGAAAAGAGGCCCCATGATGAACCCGAGTAAGGTCATGGAAAGCATCGAAACCCACAAGACTCGAACGAGCATGAATAGCAAGACAAGAACAGGCCCAAGGAGGAGGTAAATGACTACTGCATATCTCACTCCAAGCCTGTCTGTCACAAAACCCAATGCTAACCGTCCGACTGCCATGCCTGCCCAGAATCCTGAGGAGCAAATGCTGGAGGCGTAGGTACTGCCATGGCGGACACGCAACATATATGCTACGACCCAGCCCGATATTGTGGACTCAGCACCGACATCCACCAAGAGATAAGCGGCGTAGACCCAAGTTGCGCCATATCGAAAGATAGCTTGTTGGTTTACTTGTTCATCTGGATTGCGTTGCTTTGCCTTGCTTGCGTGGTACTTTGCCGAATCCTGATGCCGAAACGCCAGAAACAAAACTACAACTTCCAAAGCCGATGCAGCAGCCTGCAGCAAAATATGGTCAGCCAGCCAACTTCCTTGTATATGGTATGCTCCAGACGTACCAGCGCGTAGTACCACTGATACCATAGCCCACTATTTGCGGAGAACAATATGCCAGCAAGATATGGGCAGATAGCTGCACCTGTCGAGAACGAGCCGTGCAACAAGCCTGACAAGGTATTCGCGTTCTTCTGACCAGCGACCCAGGCACACCACGATCCATCCAAAAGGCCCATACCGAAAGAACCTACAGCGACCGCGACGAGAAATAATGGGAAAGGTGGATGAAAGGCACCTGTGATGGCGCAAAGAAGGTGGCATGCTGGACCGATGAGGGCAATTCCTCTTTGACCGAAATTTGTATGAACGCGGTTGCTAAGTAGCGATGCAAGACAATATCCCACTGGCCCAACAAGAAAGATTGCCGACACGTGTATGTCGGTCAGCTGGTAGTATTTTTGGAGGTGCGGCATCGTCACACCGATGGTAGATACGAAAAGCCCCAAAACAACGAATGAACAGGCGGCTGCTGCCATTCTGAACGCTATCTCGTCCTGAGTTTCTCCATTGTCATTCAAAGCTGCACAGGGCCCGGTATCGTCGGTTGCTGCATTGCGAAATGATACAATGCTGTCGCCTTCATTTTCTCCAACTGCTGGATTCAGTAAAGGCTCTGTCTCCGTGACATCGAGAGATGCAGACGGTGGGGAGGGGGACGGCATTTAATGATGTAGCACAAGATAGTCGATCTTGATAACCATGAAACTCGGTAGTGGATGCAATGCTAAGAAAGGACGATAGATGCTTTTGCAGAGGACGTGATGGAGTTGAATGTGGTTGATTATAGGTCGTTTCAGGTGCGGTGGCTGGTCTCGTCACCCCGTGGGGGTGGGGCGGGTGCCAGGGCCATTCGTCGCCCCCATGACGTCCGGGCTGTAGCTCCAACGGAAAAGCCGCGCACTACCGCCGGGCAATCTTACCGCTTTAGGAACATGTCCCAGCCATTGTTGTATCATTGACTGTCTTAGTTGTCGCCGCGGATTAAATATTAAAGAGTGTCGGCCGCGTCTAGATTATATGAACAAGAAACCTCTGGTCCGAGTACTCCTCATCGGCTAGTACCTCTGCGCAAGATGTCTCAGCAACTTGCGCTCCAGAAGCCTCCAAGAGCTCCATGAATGGATGGTAGTTGTCTCCCTCGTCTCCATCAAAGTCAAAATAAAAGAAACCAATACGGCTGTATTGGCCCTTTTCCAGTCCTGTTTCCTCAAGAACAAGTCCCAAAATAGCCAAATTTTTAATCCATAATCCGTCTGGACCACGGGAGGGACGAACTATTAGGCCCTCCTACTACCGGAAGGAAATAGACTTTCGACAATAATCTGGCGCCAGAAGTGGGTCAAGTGTTCTTCGTTGGCTACATTTGATTGGGACCATCACGAGCTTCTAATGAATCAAGAACACATCTAGCCTGCTGTGACTTGCGTCTTCAAGGTAGTCAAGTCGAAAGTCGTGATAGCTATGACCTCAGACGTAACGGGAAAAGTCTCGAAAATATGTAATTGGGGTTGTTCCTACTTTGACTTGAATGATGCTAATAGTCATTTAATCACATTAGATCCTTACGTGTCTTATTCACTTGACGTCTTCGAGTTTTATCCAACCAAATGGATGTGGGGACCATTAGTCTAATGGTGTTGTGCCATGGACCTGCTCGTAAATCCATACGGGAATTTAGGTATTGTGTTATACCATTGCTGTTATACTTGGCATGCAGTTCACAATAACCTGGGCGTGATAAATACGAAAGTGATTAATTCTATAAAACATGTCGTAGTCCAGAGTCTGCACTCTTTACTCACGCCGACAAATTTCGCTCTTAACTACGTAAAGGCTCAGTGGCTCAATCCCTTCGCATGGGCTTTCGCCACATGCCCCCAGTATCTTTGCGCGCTTCTCTCTCTGAGCCGTCTTCCATATCTAGTCGCTAGAAATATGCTTGCATTCCACACGAACCCAATCACTCCCACAATGATATAGGTATCACGATACCCCATGTGATTCAACCATGGTGTAATGCCGTAGTTGATCGCAAAACTCATCGTATTACGGATTATCACGCATGTGGTGATCATGTCACCGCTGAGCTGCGGGTATGAAGCGATGGCATACCCAAGGGACCCGGCAACAGCAAGTGCGTTGTTGATGGCAAGTGTGAATTGGGAGATAACCAGACCAATCCAATGGATATGGTAGGTTACACCTAAGCCATAAAGAATCATGCTGAATGGTACCAGAAACATTGAAGCTGCGAATAGCCACAATGAATGTTCTGCCTCGGAGATGCCGTTATTGCGGCGCGCAAGCCGAATTGTCAGAATTCGGCCGACCTTGCCACAGTAGTAACCCCTAATCAGAAGATGGTGGTCAGCTAACACATAACCAAGGTTTCAGTCTTTTGATTGTAAGAAAACATACCCGACAAGAGTGCCCAGTAGTCCACCAGCATATGCGGCAGCCACGCCAGCTGTGGAGAAACCGTACATCGTAGTATAGACGGTGCCAGCTGTGGCATTTTGGACACCCGACCATACCAAGTTGTTGGCGCCATACATCAAGCTAAAATTTAATTAGCGGTCGTACCGATTGTAAAGTTTGCACGCTTCCTACCCAGCATAAAGAACTGAGGGGTATGTGAATCCCCTGAGGCCACCTAGTGCAATATCAAGCATCCGGTTGGGTCTAGATTTATCCTTGATGCCAAGTTTTTGGATGTAAGTCTTTCGGGGATACAGAACCTGCCCTGTTTCACTGTCAACAGGCGTAGTGCTTGGTTCTTTCTGTTCGCCAGTCTTCTGTGAAAATTTTTCATCGACTTCACTGCCATTGGGCAGTTCTGCTGTTGCAGATTCAGAAGTCGCAGTAGAGGCCTCCTCAGCTGGTCTAGCAGCTCGATCATAGTTGGTTTCTTCCATGAATAGGAAGCAGTACACAAGGGCAATGCCGTTGAAGATAGAACACCACCACTGTAATATTCGGGTCAGAATCTGCAACCTACAGGCGGAAGAGCTGCTGAAAACACTCACCAAAGTCCATTTCCAACCCATGCCAACGTTGATAAAGCCGGAAAGCATTGGTGCAAGCTTGCCCGTCATCGATAGACCCCAGCCATACAAGGCAAGATACTTAGGCCGTTGGTGCGCAAACCACTATTTTCAGTTAGCTCAGCATAATCTAAAGCGACAGAGAAGCAGCCTAGAATTCAAGGTAACCTTACAATATCAGTTATTGATATTTCGCAGAGAGATTCAACTGGTGCCCCAAAGAGGCCAAGCAAGATACGGCTTGCCAGGTACGTATGCTTCGTTGTGCACATCGGCGCTGTGGCAAGAATCACCTAGGATGGATAAAGTTAAGAGCCATTCGAACTTGACGGACTCTTCACACATACGATGTTCGCAATCAATGACGCAAGGTAAGCAGGTCTTTTGCCGTACTGAAGAGCAAGCGGCTGCCAGATCAGACAACCCCAGCCGTAGAACAGAAACTATCATTTCAGTTTGTCAGCGACTAATTCGGTCTCTTGAGAAGTCCAAACTCACCATGATTCCTGTGCCATTGTTGATATCGGCGAGGGACAGCCCGGTTGCCGCTCTGATTGGAGTTACAACGGAGTATACTGCACTGCTAGGAATTGCAATCATGATTGTGTACATAAGAACACACGATGTTGCCAGAAGTTTCCGCTTCATTGTCCAGTTTAACGGGTCTTCTGGGTCATCGGATGGGCGAGGGACAAGGACGATATCCTGCTCATCTGCACCTGCTGCATGCTTCCCGACAATGGAGCCATCCACATCAATAAGCCTTACAGTTCCCGGAGGCAGGCTGTTTCCTTCTTCACTGCCATGGTTTGGATGTACCATGCTTTCGATCTTAACTTTGGGGTTTTAAGTAAATTCTAGTAAACAAAGAGAAGAATATTTTGAATTCTCGGAAGGTAGTCCCGTTCAAATTCAACAGCGATGCGCACAAGAATGGGGAACTTGAAAGTTCAGGTTTGAAGAGTGCGACTTGGGCTCCTACTTATTGGACTCGTCGTCAAAGAGTTGCAGTGTCACCATACGCGGACCAATTCACCGAGACGAAGTGTCGATGCCAATTAAATGCGCCTTTCTAGGTGTGCAGATAAGCTGCAGCTGAGCGTCAGGGGTGCGCAGATAAGAATTATGGACCTGGGACATCGTCCTCGCTTTCGTTGGACATCGACGAAACCAAACCAAATGCGCTGATAACAGGCTCAAGCATCAATAGAGAATTGCAGCTTCATGTCCGCCAGGCCGGGGGTGGAGATAAGGAAGAACATGCCTGGTTCCGCAATCAAATGTATGGATAACCTAGGTAGATTCCCGGTCTCCATCCAGCTCCATATGCTCCATCAGCCCGCGGATTGCGGAGCTTTGATGCCTACAAGCATGCAAAGATGACGAGCCTTGTATCAGAGATGGGCCCGCTTGGCCCGCCTTTGAACCAATTTGGCAGTTGACAGCGATAGGGAAACAGACTACCATTCGGTCCCTCGGCAGCTACAGCTGATAGCGAGCCGTAAACGGGCAACAGGGGATCATACACAGAGTACATAGCGTGAAGGCTCTCTGAGCAGCGCATTGCTTGTGAGGAAATTTTAGATTCACTGCTACTATCCTTAGTCGCTTTTAATCGTATTTACAGAATGACCGTCACAAAAACTTCGAAGGATTGGAAGGAACTCGCGCAGATATGCATTGACATCCAACAAAAGTCTATACCGAAACAGTATTTACTCCCCAAAGACAAAATCCCATCCAAAACCCGTCGAAATGTCCAAAGGATCCCATATGAGGCGGGGATCCTGACACCCGAGGAGCTTTTAATGACAGAGCAAGATGCATCTGGCCTACTGGAAAGATACAGAAATGGACAATGGTCGGTTAGACAAGTCGTCACAGCATTTCTCAAGAGGACAACGATCATACAGCAGATGGTAAACCTTTTTCTAAATTGAAATGGTTTAACGACCTGAATACTAATCGGATTCCTTGAGAAAGACCAACTTTGTAACCGAGATTCTCGCCGAAGCGGCCTTGGCAAAGGCCGATGAACTCGATGCGCACTTTCACAACACTGGACAGCTGGCTGGCCCGCTCCATGGAATTCCGATTTCTGTTAAGGTTTGTGTATCCGGCGTGCAACAACCGTTTACTATGCATGTGCTAAAACTGTAGTTATTAGGAGCATATCGGCATGGGAGGTCACATTACTCACGCCGGTTTTGTCTCAAAGATTGTGAATGTCCCGCTTGAGGATGCTCTTTCGATCCAGATTCTGAAGAAGGCGGGAGCCGTTATCCACGTGAGGACAAATCAACCCCAGTCACTCATGGTATGTAAACCTAAGGCTCCGTCTCAAGCAGCTTGCCGAGCCAGGACAAACACTAGGTAATGCCGTGAATTCAGTGCGCTAACATATGTGGCAATTAATAGCACTTAGACTGCAATAACAATATAACTGGTCTAACGCTGAATCCGCACAATCTTCTCCTCTCACCAGGAGGGTCTTCAGGAGGCGAGGGTGTTTCTGTTGGGGCAAAATGCTCTGTTATTGGTGTTGGCACCGATATTGGAGGTAGCATACGCATTCCCGCAGCTTTCAACGGTTGCTATGGTCTTCGACCCACTGCATTGCGTGTTCCTAACCTGGGAAACTTTGGGATCACTTCTGGCCAGGAAAGCATTCGAGGAGTTGTTGGGCCGTTAGGCCAAAGCATCGATGACTTGAACCTTTTCATGGGGGCGGTGCTTTCAGCGGAGCCCTGGGATACTGAAACAATGTTGGTACCAGTTCCTTGGAGACAAGTTAGTCTTAAAAAAGAGATTACGGTGGGCATAATGCTTGATGATGGGTAAGTTCAGCTACACCATTCTGCCGAAAACAAAGGGTCACTGCAAAAGAATGTTGCGGTACTGACTTATTTAGTTATGTGAAACCTCACCCACCAGTTTTAAGAGCACTCAAAACCGCAGAAGAAAAATTGAAAGCTTCAGGAATCAGAGTGGTCGATTGGGAGGCATATGACCACGGTCGTGGCTGGGACATTGTTGTAAGTATTCACCAGCGCAATTTCAACACGCAGAAGTCCACAGTGTATGATGGTCTGGCTAACAAATCAAAAAGTCCGCTTTGTATTTTCCTCAAGGACCAAAACCATATCTCGACACATTTGCTGAGAGTGGCGAGCCAACACTACCTCTCACTAACCATGCCTTTAGCTTCTCGAATACTGAACCACTCACCGTCGCCCAGAACTGGAACTGGAATTACGAGAGAGAAACTTACAGAAGACAATATCATGCTCTAATGAAGGAAAAAGGCGTAGATTTCATCCTATGCCCTGCGTACGTCGGCGCTGGAGTTTTGCAAGGCGGTGCCAAGTATTGGAATTACACTGCTATCTGGAATATTCTAGACCAGCCAGCAGTGGTTCTCCCGAGCGGTATTAACGTTGATAAAGTTGTTGACCAGCCTAAATTGGACTATAAGCCAAGGAACAAGAAAGATGAGGAGGAATGGGAAGCTTGTAAGCAATTTTCAACCCCTCCAGCTATCCTACTGGTGAGTTTGCCAATTTAGCTGACACCTACTTCAAGATGATGCAGAACTTTTTGATGGGATACCCATTTGTCTACAACTTGTTGGAAAGCATTTCCAAGATGAGGAAGTGCTACAAGCCGCTAAATTGGTAGACCAAATCTTAAAGAACTGCAACTAAGACTGATGGATGCGCTTGAGAAAAGAGTGCCAGTTTAGTCAATTTTGTGAGAAGAAAACTTTATGTAGCTACCAGATTTGATAAAGAATCTTTTATTGCCATTATATAGTGCCGCGCCACTTTGAAACTTTAGTTCCTTACGGCATGTACACGCAAAGACCATTTTGGTGTGAGTTTTACCCATACCAAACCAACTCTGAACGCTTTGGATTGATATTTGATGTCAATGGAATTCCTTCGAATCAAATCACCATTTATATCAATTCATTAAAGACAACAGAATGCCAATGAATTGATGTATTTGCGAGTTAGATCAAATTACGAAAGGCTGCATGACGGACTAATTACACAAAAGGATGACAGCAACAAAGGGATAGGCATGGACTTGATCACTGCACCTGATAGTACGGTGACGTATGATAACTACCATCTTATCACTGTCTGCTTGAATCGGCGGTGGCTGAGTAGATAACATGGCCGCGGGGATCCAACTGTGCCATCCAGTCACCGACAGCCGATAGCACTGTTATCCGCAAAACTTGTATCTGATCCTATTCGTCCGCTCAAAATTCTTTATCAGAACCAAGAAGATGGTTAAGGTGGTCCTGTGGGGTAACCGGCTGGCATGGAAAGTCGAGACGATCTATGCACGGGGTGGCCCGGATTGACGGGGAAGTTCGAGACGAGCTTGCGTGAGCATCCGAGCAGGGTGTTTTCATCGCTGTCAAATGCCTTTTTCAGACGAGTGGACTTGCCTACAATTTACCACCACATTTACTAGTATCGCGTTGGAATAACGGCGGTCGCGGCCAACAAGCAACCTGAACAGTTAATCATGCCCGGTTTTCCCATCAACTCACGGCGTCTTCAGCACTACCAGTCGCCGCAATAACGATCAATTCAATTTTTCAAATCTTGAACATTGAATACTGATATTGGCTTTTGGCTGTTCCTTACTTATTTGCTTGCCAAGATGAATCGCCTTGTTGAGACAGTAGACCTGTCCAACACAACGACTGCATACTATGCCCCGGCAACGATCACTCGAGCCGGTTCGCTCGTGCACGTATCCGGCATGCCCGGCAGCACCAAAGATGGTCAAGTTCCTGCAGACTATGAGTCGCAGATCCATCTTGCACTACTTAATCTGCGAAAGATAATCATTACTGCCGGCACGAGAATCTCAAACATTGCGAGTCTGACACTCTTCATCGTCGACTACGACGCGACTACCCGTCAACATGCTCGTCATATTCAACGTTTCTTGGGTAGACATCGGCCCGCGATTACACTTGTTCCAGTCCAGAAGCTTGCAGCTCCCGGTTGGCTGTTCGAGATCAATGCAGTAATCGCTCGCCCGGAGGCAGTGCCTGTACCACCAAGACTCTCTTCTATTCCGCAAGCCGTCGATGTCGTCATAATCGGTGCTGGACTTGCAGGCCTCGCTGCAGCTCATGAAGTACGCCGTACCGGCCTTGAGTGCGTGGTGTTGGAGGCGCGCGATCGCGTAGGAGGCAAAACATGGAGCCAATCGATCGAACCCGAAGGGGGCAAAGGATATTTCGATCTTGGAGCAGCCTGGATTAACGACACAAATCAGACGAAAATGTACGAACTTGTTAAGAAGTATGGAGTGGAATTAATCGAACAAAACACCAATGGGAATTGTGTCCTACAAGACTTTGATGGCACATGCACCCCATTTCCATACGGAGAGTTGCCTAAGGTATTCAAATATCCCAAGAGTCATGAAACTATTGAAACAAATTTACTAACGTTGTTAAAGTTCAGCGACTCGACACGCGAACACCTGGCTCAGATTCGGGACATGGTTGAGGCTGATTGCCAAGTCCTGGATGTGTTCAGACCGAAGAACACGACCCTAGACTCCCTGACTTTCGAAGCTTATCTAAAGTCGCGCGGCGCTGACGATACTGCATTGGCTACAGCTACCGTCTGGACACGCGCCATGTTAGGCCAGGAGCCGCGAGACATCTCGGCACTCTACTTCCTTAACTATTGCAAATCGGGCGGAGGTCTACTACAAATGCGATCAGATCGCAAAGACGGTGGGCAATATCTGCGGGTTCGCCATGGAACACAGGTATTCTCCAAGGAAATGGCTGCTTCCTTACCCGATGGAACTGTTCGCCTGTCGAGTCCAGTTCAGGCAGTTATGCAAAGTGATAGCGGCTCTGTAAAGGTAGAAGCCAACGGTGTGGTCTATGCCGCCAAGAAGGTTATCACTACAGTGCCCGGTCCGGTACTCAAGACGATATCCTTCACCCCGAGCCTGCCGCCCGCAAAGTTGGCTTGGGTCGACTCTCTCACCTACGGTTACTACACAAAAGCTATGATGGAGTTTAGCTCACCTTTCTGGGCCAAAGGGGGATTTTGTGGTTTGGCACAGTCTTTCATTGGTCCCGCCTCTGTTGTTCGGGACACGAGCAGCCCCGTCGATGGCAAGTTTGTCTTGACATGTTTTATGGCCGGAGAGCCAGGAAAGTTCTGGGCATCATCGACAACCACGGAACGCGAGAATTCTCTATTGGCCCAACTAAGTGAGTTGTTTGGGGTAGGCAACATTCGCCAGCAATTCTTGCAGATGGTTTTCTACGAGTGGGTTAACGATGAGTATTCCGGATGGGGATGCCCTTGCACATCACTTCCACCTGGCGTCCTTGATACACTTGGAGGAGACGCCTTGAGGGAGCCTTTTAAGAGTCTGCACTTTGCTGGGACGGAAACAGCAGGTGAGTGGAAGGGTTATATGGAAGGTGCCGTACGCAGTGGTGAACGAGCAGGAGCCGAGGTGGTAAAGGGTTTGAATACTGGCATTGTTTCGCGACTTTAGATAGAAACACCCATGAATAATTGTGAACTCACATTATAAGTTCAAGTAACAATTGAAATACTTCTCAATCACTCTAGTTGAACGTCTTATACCGGTGAGATACATTGAAAGTCTCAATTCAGCGTCTAACTGCCTGTTTGCCTGGGTAGACAAGGGTTTTGGTCATATCGATTAACCGAAATCAAAGTCCCGTTGGTCTTAACTGCGATTACGACTACAATATAATACCCAAAGACTTGTGAGACAATACTACTTGTTTAATTTTGGTTTGAGATCAGCATAGTCTCTTATATTTCATCCTTGTCTTTCAAGGCCAAATTGTATCCATGCACGTTTCGTACATGAGCCTTAAAATTATCGATGATCTGGTCACTAAAGAGACATCTGGATACCATAGAAACTATCGTAATTTTCTGCCCGTTAATGTAATGTCAGTTTAAATCACTCTCCCTTCTGCAATTCGCCCCGCGACTTCCAGATTTCATACTCGAAGTCGGGTTGAAACTCGGTGTAAAGGGCTTCCTAGGGCAACATACTTAGCAAAATACGATTAAATTTGAATTATAAGAACATACCGGATCAGCGTTTACCTTCGCTGTAAACTCCGCCTCTTTCTCGCCAATAAGAATTTTTGGCAACCCGGTACTTTCAACCATGATTTGCACCTCACATGACTTCTCCATCAGCGTAAATAGATAGGCTGCTTCGTCAACCGTACTTCCAGTCGTTAAAAGTCCATGATTCTGCAGGATAAGTACTCGACTTTTCTCGCCAAGCGCCTGCGCAATCTTGTCGCTCTCGTCCGCCCCCAACACCACACCGCCAAACGATTTGTAAACGGCTTGTGTACCCCAAAAGTTGCAGGTATCCTGGCTGATAATGTCCAGTGGCCTTCCAAATGTAGACCATGCCTTTCCGGCTGGTGAATGCGTATGGCATGCCGCATGGATATCTGGACGAGCTTTGTGAATGGCGCTATGGATCATGAAGCCTGCTGCGTTCACAGCAACTTTGTTCCCTCCAATAACCTGACCGTCCTCATCGATTTGGACCATGTCGCTTGCCTTGAGCATACCGAAGTGTTTTCCAAGTCTTCTTGAAGGTTAGAAAAGAATAAGAAATCGCCAGGCAAAGTAGTAACTTACGGGTTGATCCAGAACGTGTTAGTGTCTACCGGATCACGGACACTTATATGACCACTGGCTCCCTCAGTGAAGCCCTTACGGGCAAACACTCTGAAGGCGCCCGCCATGTGTTCAAGCTGCCATTGTCGCTTTTTCAAGAGGTCCGTAATGTTCGGAATGCCAGGAAACTCATAGCCACCTGTTGCCAGTGCTGCTACACCGGCCGTTTCCGTGGACTTTTCAGCATCAGATTTCACAGGCAAGGATGTTGTCGGCGTAACAGACACAATGTCCTGAGTGATGGTAGTAGTAGTCGACATGTTGAAGGTATGTGTCAGAATCTGTTGATGGCTGGATCATTCGTTGTCGTGTCTAGGACCTCATTGATATGAACTATGCCATTCTCTCATTGCAGGGGACGTATCTTATCAAATAGTGCACTACTCGACTTCTAACTCTGGTGTGGATTGTTATTTCATCAGTCGCCGAGCAAAGTCCCCTCCAGCTTGTGGTGAAACCCCTACTATCAATCTCCACAATAGTCAGCTTCATCGAAACTGAGCTTCGCTGTCGGCTTCCCTCTTGTTATCTCCGTTGTCTCATGCCCCGCTTTAGCTATCATAAACTTTTCCGGCTTGGGACAAGCAGCTGATAAGCGTATCGTAACCCAGTTTTTCCCCGCGTCTATCCCCAGCAGGTCAAGGTTACTGGAAAGAAAACAGGGATACTACGGGTTTCCGGTGGACTGTGGCCATGGTCTTCTCGCTCTGAACTTCCCATTGCTGTTTTTGATAGGAAAACTCAACTTCCCTCAACCACTGCAACGAATACTAGCCAGCGACTCGATGGCCTTCTCGACTCGTTCCATCAACCCAAGACGCAAACGCACCAAAACTTTCACCGGGTGTTGGACGTGCCGGGCGCGGAAAGTTAAATGCGATGAGACTAGACCCCACTGTCACCAATGCCGTAGAAAGGGCCTGCAATGCGAGGGCTACGATGCTCGGCTACAGTGGCTGCCTCCCGATACTGGATTTCTTCCAAACACGTGTCTATCACGACCCGAACCAACTGTCGGTGGGTCTTTAAGACGACAGGTTTCTATCTGTGGGTCACAATCCTTGACGTACACAGCATGAGAAGAGACTAACAATATCTCAGCACCTCCTCAAACTGTCCTCACGTGGGGCCAAGTTGAAGATATACTGAGACTTCTCGAGTTTGAATCTTCCCAATGCGAAGATGTATGTTTCAATATTCAAAACTTCGGGGTATTCAATGCCAGTCAGACACCAGAGACTTCTTTTCTGAACTGGATAGCACCTCGGACCACCATTCTGAATGATCGACCCGAAATAGTGCCGCAGGACCAAACAGCCAGGCCTGAGCCAGTACACCATTCTCATTCCCCAGATGTATTGACATCCGAACTCTCGTCACTATTTTCATCGCCGTCATTCTCCGAAGAGGCAGCTGCGTGGGAGTTATGCAATTTGCATGGGCACCTTTCACCATCAGAAGTCTCCTTGAATGATCTCAGCGCCGCCGTGCCATCCAGCGAGTTTGACAGTTCCGAAGCGTCTGCCATCGTTACAATATCTTCATCCAGAAGTCAAGGTCCCAATGATGAGACATCCTCGTCGCCTACTTGCCCGTTAGCCTCTCTACTACCTAGCCAGGAACGTTTTCTCATGCATCACTACATGCACAGAGTTGTCAATATCTTTTGTGTTATTGACAACGCCAAAAGTCCTTGGAAGACAATCCACCTTCCCCGGGCCATCCAAGGTGCCGGTGAGCTGAGTATTATGGGGACAACATCTAGAATTCGGAGCGCGTTAAGAAACGCTCTGCTCTCAATCAGTGCTTATTACTTTTCCAACGTTCAGGGCTCGCATCCTCACCAGGATGGGGCGGATGAATGGGTCGAGGCAGCCACCCGATACCGCTACAACGCAATCGGGCTGCTTAAGAAAGCAGTAGAAGCCGATCTATATTCACCAGAAAAGCCGAAGTACAAGGAATATCTTGCAACTATGTTGTCAATGATAACGATCAATGCAAGTTTCCTTCACTATTACGTCTCATCTTTGTATACTTATATCTGTATCAGGTCATGTCTGGAGATACAAGCACTTGTGGAGTCCACTTAGATGGCGCTAAACAGTTAATCAGCCATATGGGCCAGGGAAAGCCTAGGCTTTCGGGGAAGGCCCGAGCCCTTCATCGGATTTACTTCTATCTTCGAGTCATTTTCGAAAGCACAGCAATGCGCAGAAACATTGACTCTGGTCATTCCCCAACTCCAAACACTCTTGGAATGTCTCAGTCAATGCCTTCGGATATCCAACAGTGTGATTTTATTGAAGAAGAGGATTTCCCCGCTCCCTCTGGTGCCATGCAGGCAGTAAGTGAAATGGCTACATACGAGTGTATCTACGGCATACCTCAGAGTCTTCTAGTCCTTCTGAGAGACACTACCAACCTCATAAATCAAGTGGAAGATGCAAGGAATGCAAGTGGGTCCACATCTATCCCGGAAGACTTGGGAAGGTTATGTGACAGCATAGAGAAAGACATATTTGACTGGCCTTTAGAGAAAAAACTGGCTCGATACCGCCGGACCAGTATCGGAACCAGTTTTCAAATCATCCATCACCAAACGTCATCATTTCACAATGCTCTCATAATATACTTTTCACAGAACATAAGACTTCTCAGCTACCGTTATCTCCGGCCATATGTGGAATCGGTACTGGGTAGTATCGAAGCAATTGAGGCAATCAAGTCTGAGACAAAGCTTCTAGCTGCGCCACTCTTCTGGCCAGCTTTCATTGCGGCGACAGAAGCATTTGACGGACATCTTCAAGACAGATTTCGGCAATGGTACGAGAAGGTTGCAGTGTACGGCATAAAAGCGGTGAGGACAGGGTCGCAGGTAGTATATCGAGTTTGGGAAAGGGGCCCATCTTCCGATGGCCGGAATACCAGCTTATGGCGGTCCGTAATTGATCAAACTGGGGATACACTGATGCTTACGTAGCATGTCATAGACCATTTATGATGTATGTTATGATAACCACTAGTGTTCCTAAAGCTTGTTCCCTTGGATATGCTGTTACTACGAGTGAGGAAATCAAGCAACTCACATCGACGATGCAACATTGCACAAAATAGCCGACATGAGGAACGGATACCGTTAATTGGAACTAAGTTACAGCCAGTCATTGACCCACCAAGAATATCGAGAATGTAAGTAAGGATAACTTCGTTTTCGCCGCTCCATAGCATGAGGCAAGATAAAGGAAGATTTTACAATTAACCTAGTGCTTGAAACGGATGTCTTTCCTGTTGCTACCTTCGTCTTTCGTGGTATCGAGGTAATGAGTTCTCTCCTAGAGGAAGCATTGTTAGTCATGAAAACAATGATCTATGCATTGTGACTTGCCTCTTCTGTCATGGCGCTCCACTCCTTCTCCCTCTTCTTGTTGCACCACATGTAAAATAACTTCGCAATGAGGTAGACGAAGATGTTCATACAGCAGATTCCGATGAGAACCCGGTTACCACGTCGATCTGTTCACCAAGACCGGGTCAGTTAATATCGAACACCGTACTAAGGTCTTGATTAGACTCACACTCTGGCTTATCATCTTCTCGATAGATGTTAGAGTAGATAACACGGGCAAGCTGAACCATCATGCTGTTACACAGTTAGTGACATGTTGTGTTACGATCTGCTAAGAGGGGTGGTTTTACTTGTACAAAGCTGCCGAAACAGCTCTTGTGCGAACCGAGTGGGAATTTCGAGAGGCCCAAGAAACGTGCATTGCATGCGCTAATCATGTTTGTTAGATCCAGAAGTCTTAGACAAGATTAAATCATAGGTAACTTACGTGAAGGATACGACAAGAGAACTGTAACGACAGCATATTGAGCCCAAGGACTGGCGTCGCTTGGCAGAAGAGCCATTGCAATCAAGTTGGGCAAGTACCATAACTGGGTAAACGCGCCGAACAAGGCCCTGGAGTCCCAGATCTCGGACAGATAAGTCATGATGAGCATGAAGATGGCGCCAAGGAACTGTGGGGGGATGCTAAGCAAGTTGGTATCGTTTGTGTTGAACCCCAAATTTCGAAGGCTCAAAGTGAGGTATTGGTCAGGGGGTCCGGCTGGAATCTCCCAAAGTAGACCAAAGATGTAGATTGGCCAGAGTTCCCAGTCAGCTAGGGACTTGAGGAGAAGTTTGGGCGTAATTGCCTGGCGGTTATGCATGTCGCACTTGGAGGGATCGTCGCGAAGAATTCGATTGACTAGAATTTTCTCCTCGCGCTCGTCAAACCAACCCTGGGGTCGCCACCAAGCGCGCGTCTGAGTTGGCGAGGCAGCCATGGCAAACCAGGACCATATACTGATCGATAGAGTGATGATGCCCTCTATTAAGAAAAGCCATCTCCAGCCCTCGTTGCCATTGATTCCATCCATGCGAAGAACGCCGAGGGCCAGAAGAGGCGCAACGATGTCCGTGATTCGACGTACAGTCCAAAACATGGCCAGTCGGAAAGGCAGCTCGGTTGACTTAAAGAAGTACGTGAGGTATAGTACTATATCCGGGATGAAACCACCCTGAAGTACACCTAAGAGAGCACGGCAAACCAGAAAGGATGTTCTGCCGCTGAGCCAGAACTGGCATCCGGAAACGATGCTCCAAGAACACATGATAAACGGAATCCAGCGGTCGGGGCCAATCTTCTTACTGACCATTTGCGACGGTAGCTCGGCGCACAAGAATGAAATCTGGAAGACTGTGTTTCCCAAGTTGTAATCGTTCGTGTTCATGCCTAAGTTCTCGAGAAACGATGCAGAGTTTGCCTGGCTCAAGTTTCCACGGGGAAGGTCGAGAGCGAAGAAAGCCACACAAGCCCACAGCGTGATTCTCCAGTCCATTTTCGTTATAAGTGGAAGCTCTTCTCCCCAAGTCCATCTGAATGATGGGTCGAAGCGATGAAGATTCTCATAGCGTGGATGCGGCTGGAAGTATTTGGCGGTCGAGGGATGGTCGTAAACGGAAGGCTGGGTCGCAATGGCGTTCGGGTCATAACCGTCTTTCTTCTTGAAGAAAGACAAAATCGGAATGATTGGGGCATCTTGCTTGCGAAGTTCAGTCTGCTCGCGGAGGATTCGGTTCTTCGTTTGCTCAAGCTCTTCGTCCGTCGGCTCGAATTTGACAATATCGCCAGCCTCTTTCTTGCTCTCCGGGTCCGATGGCGGCGAAGATGACCGCTCGAGGACCTGCTTTTCCGACATTTTTGCTGGTTCCACTGGAAAAGCGCTTCTCAGCAAGAGTTTGATTTTCAAGGGGTCCATTCAACAGAGTCTGAGAGGACCCGGACGGATTTAAAGAAACCATTTCGGCAGAGTAGCACCTTGAGCGAATTGACAGAGTGACTTTTTCGTGCCCAGCCTCACGCAATAGCTTGAACTCCATGCACGCCGAGCTCCAGGGTCGATACCATCACTGCGCGATATTCTCCCTTTTTTACCGAGCAGCTCAAGAGCATATGCTCTATACTCAGGGGAAGACATGGCCAAGGCACCGCAGGATTGGCCATCTGAAGTTTCTTCACTGAGCTCCAGTCGTCCTACTGCGCATCGTACTCGCGGGACCCTTTTCCAAGCCTATTTCACCATCGACTGTGTATAGATTAGGTCCTTGGTAACTCCTTGGCTGTGGCAGTGCTCCGTCCTGGCCATTCACGAATCAGCCGATTGACTGTGAGAAGCGTGGTCGAAACCGTAAGAAAACAGGCAAGTATACAAGAAACTAGGATGATGATGCGATATACCAAGAGAAAGACGTGATCGGCTCGATGGTTAATTTGCAATGACAAGACCAAAAGCGACGGTTGGCGGTTGCTTGGTATTCTTGGTATGTCTTCTTGGCAACTTTGTTTGGGAGATAAGCCATGTACTTATACACGTCTGCCTCCCGATGCCGCAACCAGCCCGCAGAATGACGAATATTAGGAAAAGATTGGATTGAGATCAACTGCTTGACGAAAGCTTTCTACTTGTCGCTATCAATTTACTTTCCTTCGTCATCTCATTGGGGACCATACGATTGGAACGCCTCTGACAAGTATCCTAATTAGGGCGGGGCCTGATGATAGAAGCCAAAACCACAGTAGTCCTCGGGACTTGATTACCCGAGCCTGCACTGGAGGAGTCTTGCTTGGTAGCTGGATGGTGCAGAACAGCCAAGTGAAACAGTGGAATTCAATTTCTTGGCACGAAATCATCAGGTTGCAGAAAACTCATACCGTGATATTTTGATGCATTGGGCATGGCGTTCCTGGCTGATGGTTCCCCAGCCCACAACGCACGCGGTTTCAGCCAATTGGTAGGCATATCTTTCACGCCTTAGCTTCGTCACCAAATTGTAGTGCTACAAGGTAGCTCAGATGCCCTTTGTAGAACCGTCATGCCAATTGATTACCGTTCAATGGTCCTTTACGTTTTAGTACTTAAGAGCTCTACTTCGGGCTCATGTGACTATTAGATTGCCTGATTTATTGGCGAAGTTGATTGTTTTATCCCGTGATCTAGGCTTCAGGGCCTTCCCAATTGCATGCATATCTACACAATCCCTGGAGCATTTAGAGTGGAGGGCCAAACCGAAGCAAGTCAGCACTCATATTCTTTCGCTGATCGGAGGAATATGTCGAGCAATTTTAGTAATCGCATGCCTCCGCCACAAATGAAATTGATATTCAGCGGCTGACATAACATACGGTCGAAATTCAAGAGGTGAGTTGAGCACCCAGATTTTCATAGTAAACACCACATGAGTTCAAAGAGAGAAACGTCACAGGTCGACTATGAGAGAGCCTACTACGTCCGGTTCTCGAAATTCATGTTTCGTTTCGACATTCATCGTCTTATAGCGCTCAACGTATGAATTCTACTCAAGAATCCGCTTCAACCCCTTATGCAGTATGTTCCGCTTTTGAATATGGATTATCATTATCGCTCAATATTACTCCTGACGACTTTCACCAGACCAAAAAGGAAGTCCAGCTTGCGATCTGAGCGTTCCGTAAAGTGCTGCACCATCTAAATTCTCTCCTCCATAGGCCTTGGCGCTGAGCATGTTGTTGGTAGCAATGTCTAACGCCGGCATCCTGACTCCGAGGTCGCTGGCCACTCGCAGCGCATGTTTCGCATCTTTGATCGTATTCGATACGGCAAATCCTGCCCAACCCTCCTTAGGAGCCCAAGAACCACTGGTGAGTCTGCGCGAATAGCTCCCCAAAACTGGTCCAAAGTTTTCGAAAATTAATTCTTCCATAACATTGGTGCCAATGCCGTTTTGTTCGGCCAACACTTGGGTTTCCGCAATTGCTTCGAGGAAAACAACAAGCAGCACGTTGCTATATTTGCACATTAGTGATCATAATTGCGGTTGCTTTTTCATGTAGCCTACATACCCTGTGACTTTCAGCATGGGAGACTTTGTGACATCTTCGCCCATGTTAATGATTTTCCGTCCCATCACATCGAGGACCAGTGGCTCGAGGCGTTCGATCGTGGTTCGTGGGCCAGACATGGCGAAGATCAATCTTCCGGCTTGGGCAACAGGGCTCGCGCCGAAGACAGGCGCGGCGATAAATGTAGCGCCAGCTTTTTTCACCGTCTCTGACAGAGATGCTGCCGTGTCAGGATGAATTGTGGAGCAGTCGATAAAGGTTTTGCCATTGAGGTCAACGCTACTCGCCAGCAGTTCATCAATCAGAGACTGGAGGACAGCATCCGCAGATACCTGGCTCAAACGTTAGATTGAAGTTTCTTCCATATAACTGCCAAAAATAAGGTGCGTTTAGACTGACCATGGTAAAAATATCATCGCATTGCTGTGCCACCTCCACTATGTTGTTCCTCGCGACTGCCCCAGCTTCCACCAAAGCAGCTCCCTTGGACACAGTACGGTTCGAGAAGATCAGATTACTCCCATGCGACTGAAGCTTTTTATGCAGATTTAGGGCCATTGGCAGTCCCATGGAACCGAGGCCATACTGTATCTTGTTTTAGTGATGCATTACTATCGTGGTCGTCGCACTTCTCTACTTACCCAACCGACTGGGTTGATTTTCTGCATATTGACTGATTGTGTATAATCAATGATTTGAATTGCACACTTTGCTGATGTTGTCTTATTCGAGCGGCGAGGTCTTATTTACCAACACTTCAAGTAATGACAGTGCCGCCGTCGGCATGCCATCCGATGTCGCATTTTATCACAAACTGCGCAAACACAATAATGGCTCATCACCGTTTGATGACATGGGTCTTGATTAAGATAAGACGCCATATCGACTAGCTTTCACCTTTTGAAGGTGCCTATCATTTCCATTCGACTGTCGAAGCTGTAGCGATTACGGACCGAAACCCGACGTACACTTGATAAGGATTTTCGGCTGTGTGCTCGGAGCCTTTTTTAAGGTCCCGGAATGGAGTACTTCGGAGGCCAAGCCCGAGTATCACGGAGATAAAGGCCGATGCGGTGCTTAGTCATTAAAGATCATGCTGTTAGGCAACCCCGGCTATTGGGCCGAGGACCAGCACGGAACACTCCCGATCTTATCTTCCGCCACAAACTTGTCCAATATCTCCGAATGCTTATCGACCATGACATTCGGGGTAATCTATGAAAGCAGTAGTCAGATTGAGTAGTGTTTTATTGCAGAAGGTGGATACATTATATCTTTTATTTAGTTAATTTTAATGATTATCAAGACACTACCAGTGAAAACAATAAAGTTCTAAGTTTTGGTATCAGAAGGGTACTAAACAATAGGTGATAAACGCCGACGCTTCATTTTAAAAACACTAGTGTTGGTATCACTGGACACCCGGACGGGTGGTAATTCAAGCGTAAGCAACGAAAGGTCAAAACTGGTACTACATTCTGGTGGGTGTATGTGTGTGTAAGTAGACAGGTTGGCGGCAGCAGCATTAGTGAAGATATCGCTGTTGGCAGCCCGGAGGTTGGATCTCCGGGTTCCGCTGCCGCGGCCGTTGCCGTGGCCGACTGCTGCTGCTGCTAGCCGGCTCCCTGTATTCTGGCTGAGTAATACAACAACTGAATCTCTCTAGGAGTATCGATGGGAGGTATCAGCTTCATACTGTGCCAAAGCTTAGGCAAGGTGGCTGAATAGGTGGGGCCAGCTGCCACAGAGACAAGTAAAGCAAAAGGAAGCGGTACGGAGCTTAAGGTTGAGTCTAGTAATTGCAATGAGGATTCCTAGCAAGCTGCACTTAGCAAAACACACCAGACGCTCCGTCAATTACACAAGAAAGTAGATTTGAGGCCTCTCTAGTATCTTGATACCAAACAGACCATCTTGACAGTTAGTTGTTATCCGTATGGTGACGGTGCCGCTCTCGCTGTCATCCGTGGCCGCGTAGCGCCATTTGTCATCTTGGTCCATAGGCTCGAGGCCGGCCTTAAGCTTCGCAAAGTCGGCGTCGCTGATACTAAGACCCCACAGGGCGGTGGCGGACGCCGGCATGATTGGGATACGGTACATTGTTGTCTGTATTTTAATGCTTTGTTTTGCGCGTGAGCACCAGGTCACCCCGGCTGGGTTTCTGATGTTTGGCACGCACCTCCGATTGTTGTGGGGACAGGCTCTCGTAGAACTTGATTGAAACTGGGAAGAATAGAGGGCACGTCGTATGTTAATTTTCGTGGTCGCGTTGTACTTGGTTATCCGTAGCATGTTCAGTTGAAGTTGAGAAATCCGAGTATGCTTATAGTTGACATCGATAGCGGTGAGCTCTCCGATGCCTGACCGTGACGTAATCAGGTCGCTTGGTGCCTAGGAGGTTTGAAAACAAAAACACCACGATAGATACACCTTGCTGTAGGCAGGCGCTTACGACCCCCATGACTGCGTTCGGAGACAAACAACCAACCAACAAACCAGCCAACCATTCTTGACTTACTTTGCAACCCAACAGAGCGTCTACGGGTTCAATGAATCATATTAGAGGACGGCCAGGTTAAACTGCACTGCCATCCCCTGGTGGGAACGGCCAATCATGGCGAAAATAATCCTGTTTGAGCCTGAAGCGGGGGAGCCTTACTGGTTTCAGTCCCCAAGTGGTTAGTGCCAAGGACCACGGCGACATGAGGCATTCTGGAGAGGCTATGGTAACTTGTCCCCAAGTGTATAGAGCCTCTACCAGTTATCACGGGAAGCTGTATGAAAGCACGGGATAGCTGTTGTCTGTAACTTGGCTCTCTAGGCAGACAGAGCCAAGTATCACGGCGAAAAAAGTCATGGTGGGGATGTTACGTTCGCTTCTGTCATGTTTCTGAAGGAGGATATGTAGTTTTGGTCTCGAAAAGAGATGTCGCCGAATTGGATTTCTTGTTGTTGTCCTTGTAGAATCAAATGAAATCTGACGATATCTATGAATAGGACCTAACAATGCCCAAGACACCAGGAAAAATAACGCATGTATGAAGTTGCTGCTCTCGTCCTCTTTGGTCAATCACCTAGGACATCAGTAACCAACAAACCAACAACACACACTTTAGACATTCTCCCATCTTTCACACCCCCAAACTACCCCCCACCCACCAAAAGACTAATCATAATAACCCGACACATCCAATTCGCAAGCACTAGTACAAGATGTTTGCCTCTTCATTTTCCGTCATTCTCGCCCTGCTGGCATCGGCGGTGAGCGCCGTCACTCTATCGAGAGAAAAACCGCAGTGTCTCATTGCAACATCTATCTTCCACTTCAATTCTCTCAAAAATCTGTGCAGGTGGTTGACATATTCACCATCTTAGACTTATCAGCAATCTGCTATTGGTGGGAGATCGGCGATCACCTGCTGTGGAGAGGTTTCCGCCCAAAATTTCGTATTCATTCATGATTCCGTTGGTCATGTTGACTATAGAGAAGTAGAATAAGTGTTTGCCTGGTGATGGCCTGGTGGCTTCAACAAACCCACTATAGTACACGACAAGGGGCCTGGCTGTATGGCCTCGTCACGCAAAATAGACCAGTTCAAAACTTTCAGCCTAGGAAGTGTTCCACAACAACATCAACTCAGGAGAAGCTCTTTCTATAATTAAATTTAGGCTTTTAGCAAAGATCAATTCCTGCTCATGGTGTGCTTCGGGCTGCCGGATCTAACAGGGTCTAGATGTGTCGTTGTTGTGCGGCTTCTGCGACAGATAAAACCGACTAACGTCTTTCTCAGAGGCACGGGATATACCCTTTCATTCAAAAGATTAGCGATATGGAAGTAGGAAGTTCGCCTTGGGGATAGTCTGAAGTTTCGTTCAAAAGAGAGCACAATCTTACGTACTAATAAAGTATGTCTCTGGAGTGGTGTTTGCAGTTTCTGCCCGAAGAAAAATATTCCAGTGAATCATAATTCATGATGCCAACCTATGTAAGCTAATTAATCTTTCGAGAGCCCGGGTGTGATTGTTTGGCACGATGTTACATCGATAGCCATATCCCAGAGTGGTGCAGACACCTTCCATTTCAAGCCCAGTAGGTGATCTTGGCAAAGAACTTACCCCCGTTCATTGAACCATACATAGTAACCCTCCCCCCGGGCTGATTTCCCTTAAAAGCAGCTCACTTGACGCATCAATCTGGGCACCTCGTATTGCATGTTATGTTTCAACTGATGCAATGGCTAACAAAAATGACAAAATATAGCACGAAGAATGATCCAACACTACATAAAGATTCCCAATCGCCTTTTCCTGTGAATCGCATCCTGAACCAGGCATCATTCAACGATTTGTCACAATGGTGTTTACAACCAAGTTAGCATGTGCCCTGGGCATCGCCATTGCGGCTTTTGCGGTGCCTGGTGCTGCTGTACCTTATCCTCACAAACTAGAGAGCAGGGCGGCTGTTCCTGGAAAATGGATCGTCACGCTGAAGCCTGGCCTTGACAAAAGAGACATCGACGAACATATCAGCTGGGTTGATACGGCATACAAGCGGAGCTTGTCACGTCGCCAAACAGCTGGCATCGAGAGGACATTTGGAATAGGCAGTTTCCATGCGTATACCGGAGAATTCGACGACGAGGTGGTTGCTGAAATTGAAGCCAAGAATGAGGTATGCTGATGAATTTTTTGGCAATGCGCCTGATTAGTGGAGCTGATATGACACTAAAGGTCATTTCTATTGAACCCGATTATGAAGCCTCGCTTACGGCGCTCACTGAAGTCGGCGACCAGCCTTGGGGGTTGGCCAGTATCTCATCGCGCACCAAACTTTCCAGCGCCGATCTGGACCATCAGACCTATGTCTACGACTCGAGCGCAGGTACAGGGACGTTTGCATATGTTCTTGACTCGGGCATCCGTGTCTCGCATCCAGACTTTCAAGGGCGTGCGATCAAAGGCCACAATGTATGGCCTGAAATCGCATTCGACGATGATTTCGGCCACGGCACGCATGTTGCGGGCACTATCGGGTCTTTGAGATTTGGCGTCGCCAAGAACGCCACAATCGTCGATGTGAAGACTACTCGAAGCGTTTACACTACAACTGCCAAAATTATTGAGGCACTGGAGTGGTCTGTCCAGAATATTACCAACACTCCTGGGCGGGCAGGCAAATCCGTTATTAGCATGAGCTTGGGTGAGTTTACTACCGTGTGCATCGAAGAGCAGAGCTGACCAAGTAGCCACTGCCGTGTCAACCGCTTTGAATAATGCCGTCGACGCAGCAACGGCTCTTGGGGTTTTCGTGGTTGTCGGCGCTGGCAACGACGGAGCAGACGCTTCCAGCAAGTCGCCAGCGAGCGCCCCAACTGCTTTCACCGTCGGTGCTGTCGCCATTGACAACTCCAAGCCAACTTGGAGCAACTTTGGTCCCCTGGTAGACATCTTCGCAGCAGGAGTCGATGTCAGATCAACTTCTCTTTACCAGGATGGTACAGAACTGCTGTCGGGGACGTCAATGTCCACGCCGCATATCTCTGGGCTTGCTTTGTATCTGAAGGCTTTGGAAGGGTCTGCACTGGATTCGCCAGCGGCTATCGGAGCCCGCATCAAGGCGCTTGCCACGAAGGACGTCATCGTCAACGTTGGGACTGGTAGTCCCAACTTGCTTGCCTACAATGGGAATGGTCGACGTTGAACTTTGGGATGGCCTTCGATTCAGATCAACCCTTGAATCTTATTTCAGGGTCGGATGCACGAGCTATTGTCTCAAGGTGTATTTAGACAGCAGGGAATATTATTCCAGTAGTGGATGTCGTAGCAGCGTGTGAATTTCTTCCTTGTGAATAAACGTATATTCTGGTTTTCTAGTGGCCTCACAGGCATCCAATCATCCTGACACACCTAATTAACCGTGGCTTCGTGAGATTTCAGTTTGGTGAACCCTCCCGACATCTGGCCTTGCTTGTTCCGCAGTCGCTTGCAGCTCCATACGAGCAGCAGCCGCCGCTGGGATTGCACTCGAAAGCATGGGTCAAAACGCGTTTGGTCTTGATAGCATATGTCCCTGCTCCGACGACACAATTGCCACAGTACACGCCTTGAGTGAGACCGCTTACACACTTGCAGCCATTAGAAGTGCAAGCACGCTTCGAAAGCTCGGCGGAAAGAGGTGCGGGGGCCTGCACAGATAGGCCATGCGCTGTCGCAAGAACAACCGACACCAGTGTAACGATGCTCTTAAGCTGCATTGTTTGATATGGTATGAAGGGATTCTGGTAGAACGTTAGCATCCTCGATGTATTCCAAGTTTCATATAGGCAGGATCACTTCTTCTTTCTTATGAAGGCCGATAATGCGATGCCTACCGTTATCGTGAGTGAGTGATTTCCAATGATGGATTACGCAGAAAGAATTTTCCTTAGGAGAGAAGCACGAGGGAAGCATATATCACCGCCATTTTATATGTCGTTGACATCCTTTTGAATCAACTGGCTTTGTTTTTTTGAATACAAAATTCAAAGCTCGCCGCAATAATATGTCCGTCTGACAGCTACGGATGTAACGTAGCGAAGCGAGCCAGTGGTTTGACAGTTCTGGTAGTGGATCGCTGCAAAATGCCACTAGTTCCTGCCCGCTATTGCCCAACTTGCTTCTATCAGGCCATATATGTGCATCTTTGGAAACTTTTGTACGTTAGAAACAGCATTGATTGCATGTCACTTGTACATGGTAGGAAGGTCGTTGTGGATTTCATTATCAGCCAAAACTTGCTTTCGAGATTGTGTTGTTCGAGCCCCGGTCCGAACAATTCCCACGCCTATTTGTCTAGCTGAAGTCTGGCGAAGTGATTTGGATGGAAACGTTAGGTTTCATGCAAGAACTGATTGAACCAGTTGACTGCCACCGACTTTCCTCGTGTCATAGCCTCTCGCTCTCCAGTCTTCTCTGGGTCTCCTCTAGTCAAGCAAGAATGCTCAACTCCGGGGAAATGATGATACTCAAATGGCACACCTTTCTTCATCACCGTCTCAAAACAGTGTGATTTCAATTCAGCAGTGAACACCGGATCAATCTCCGGTGCTAGAACCTGGACAGGAACCCCGACCTCATCAATATCCTTCTTGGTCAACCAAGTGGGATGCCCAGCCGTGATGCAGTCTACCAACGGAGGTTGATGCTCCTCCGCCCCAAGTCGGAAGACCGCCCACCCTCCAAAGCAGAATCCAACAGCGCCGACCTTTTTGTGTTTTTCGCGCAGTTTCCGTGCGAAATCAAAGATCTCGGGCTCTCGGATTTCGCGGGAATTATCCTTGGAGAAGCCCGCAAGGTCAATCTCTTCAAATCGACCCTGGCAGACTGGTTCGAAATCCACAATGAAGCCGTCGAAGAAGTCGGGCATGTAGACTGTAGCATTGGCTTCACGAGCGTAGTGGTCCGCAAGGAGGCGTGTGTTTGGGAACGTCCAGCCAAGAAGATCATGTATAAGCAAAACGGCCGCGTTGGGATTGTCGCCGGTGATGTAGACGTCTGTTCCGGCAAATTTGTCAGCTCGGCCAGTGGGCTTGCCATCCCACTCAAAGGCCTTCAAGCAACATGGAGCAATCTCCATTTTGAGGTTAAATAGAACAATCAAGCACAAGCAGCTCTGTAGTGGATTTGCTTCGAACAAGATGTTTAAGATTGGAAGGTGAGTAATGTGAGGTGTTTCCCGCGAATATAAAGAGTGTAGATAAGTCCGGCCTTTAGATAATCTCCGGCGCGATGTTGTCCAAATAGCTCGCTGTGATGCGAACCAGGGGTTTCAGTCAAGCAACAAATGCTATCCGAGAATGTCCGCGTCAGCCCGGGGCAACGAATATGCATAGGTGCGTCACGATGCTGACAAGGACTTTGTTTTAGTCCAATAAGGATCGTGCTTCATTTAGGCTATAACAATCCTGACCATTTTGACCAGAATCTTGTCAGTTTTCAGTTAATTCAGTATGCACAATACTGTAGGTTTGTCGAGGTGGATAGTCTGCAAACATTCGCAACCAGCCCATTGTAAGCAATATAGATGTTTTTCGGTCTTGTTTTGAAATAATTGCCCCTACGTTATACTGATCTGTATGCCGCGGAAACCCCTTGTGGAATTCGCCGGAATTCGCGAACCTGGAAACAGTTCCAATAGCCGCGCACTCACCCCACAGGTTAGCCTAGGCTACCCACGACTGACCGACGAGGCAGTCGACTAAATGCAGCCCTGGCCCTCTTGAACCCCGCCTCTTGCCATTTCGACGATTTTTAAATACTGCCAAATGTTGATTGGTAAGCTTGGAGAAATTCCCACACCCAAACTCCCATGATATCAGCTGACTCTTGAAATATTTCTTTCTACCATGCTAAAGCGCTTCAGGTGATGGCGCGGCATTTAGTATTTGGTTTGATTCCAGTTAAAAGGGCTCTTGAAATTTGACGCAAAGGCGTATACCAACTCTGGTTCCCGCTTGCCATCACCTGCATGCTCCCATGCTTTGAGGTAAACTGAGTCTACAGCTTGGAAATTGTCAGGGCACGGTTTCTAAGTAACATAAGGCTCTTCTGGACATCTTGTTCCAGAATGTAAGTAAAGACAAGCACCTGGCAACATAATCTGCCCAGTACTTGCGACGTACTGCTTGCCGAGTTAATTACGAGCCAAACCTGAATTCTTGTGAATGTGAATCTTGGCCTACGAACAGTTTATAAGTGAATAAGAGGTCGTTGGATCAGCTATAGTACTCAATGCCAGTCCATGATAACCCCGGGCTGTGGCAAACCATGAAGCAAGAAAAACAATGCGTTACTTGGAACATACTCCGCATAATGTCACAGCGATCGAGTAAACACTCTTCATCTGATGAACAGTCACCTGTTTTTATATCATTTATTTATTTATTCAATCAAGCATTGGTGTATTTTACACCTGGGATATACCATGTGAGCGTTTGGTACCGCTGAATCGCACCTGTTTTCAGTGGCTGCGGTTAGCCCACGTCCGGTCGAACACATTAAGTGATCGTTGAGCTATAAATCAATTAGTCCACCGGTAGTCACAGAGACAGGAATGAGGAGTATGCGAACCTGTCGGGACTACGTCTAAAGCCTTGATAGAAACCTTTTCAGGTTGGTTCAGCATATAAACAGCGGCCTGAGCTACGTCTTCTGAAACAAGCGGGCTAGACATGGTTAGTCGACGGACTAGAGACTTTAAGAATGCGTTATACCCACTCATAGCCTTCCACGAAGGAGTCGTACTGGTCCTTGTCAAAGCCCACACGCTGGGTATGAAAGTGAGTCGCGACAACACCCGGCCTCAACGCCAGCACCTTGATATCTGTCTCGACCAATTCATTGCGCAGAGAGTTGGTGAACCCTTCCTGGAAGGCCTTGCTTGCGTGGTATACGGCCTCGCCTGGGAATGGCGGGGCTTCCAACGCAGTGGTGGAGGTGATGTTCAGGATTGTCCCCTTTCCCGGCTTTTGGGTCAACATGGACCTGTTGAGCACTGAGTGCGTCACGAACATTGTGCCGTTGACGTTCGTGTTAGACATGGTTACAACGTCTTCAATCTTAAGTTCCGGGAACCGCGCAGGGGCTCCGAGAGCAAGACCAGCCTGAAGATCAAACCTCGTCAGCCATTGCTGTTCTCGCTCCAGAAACTTTCGAATTGCAAATCCGACGGATAGAATGAGCACCACCTACGTTGTTGATGAGAATATCAATGTTGCCGATTTCCTCGACAGCTGAAGCAATGGCCTTGTCCACCTGGTCGAAATTACCAATGTCGGCTGGACGGTAGATGACCTTGACATCTGGGTATGTGGCCAGCAGCTTCTTGGCCACTGCGCTCAGTTTATCCTGGGAAATATGTCAGTTTCGAGGCGAATTGAGTAAAGCCTCCACCGTGCGGGTTGGCTTACCTCCGACCGAGACAAAAGCACCAGGTTTGCCCCTTCACTGGCTAAAGAGTTGGCGATCGCCTCGCCAATCCCCATAGAGGCGCCAGTCTGGAGATTGTCAGAAGTGAGTAGATTTATTTCGGTGTTTTATTGAGAACAAACCAGAAGGACATTCTTTCCTTGGAGACCCATTTTCTGTCGAAAATTTGTTGTTTCAGCCTTGTTCGGTGGAATACGGTTGTATCGTGAATGAGTGATCGGTTGATAAAGGAAGTTAACCTAAATTTTTCAGAACCATGTTTCAAGGAGCACAGAGGCCATTATATTTAAGCCACTGTCGTGTGTGATGCCTATGCTAGATGAAGATCTAGCCACTTTGATTACAAATGTCTCCTACGTCACTGCCTCATAATTGCCAGAGCTCTACATACTGACCCCGCTCGGAGAGGGGGAAGATTACACTAAACACGTACAGTATAGCTTGATCTATCCACAATAGCAACAGTCTGACCGTTTCCCGTGTTAAAATGTTGCTTGTTCTACATTTTAGCTTATAAATGTAACATTCCGCGTTGCAGGGTTTGTCGGCGGAAACTGCGTTGATTGGACTGTACCATATCGCACACATGTGGACACTAAAAGTGGTGCATGCGTGTCCTGCGTATTGTACACTATACCCAGTTTCGATTGCATACAATAATAGTAGTGTAGTCTCGCCGGTTGAGTCATTGCTTTGGTTAACCTACCCACGTTTCAACTCAAATGCGGGTCGTTGCCAATTTGATCAGAGTTTTGCGGCACAACACTCTGGGAATACTTCTAGCAGCGCTGTTGAAGAGCAGTTCATACCGTACAGTAATAGAAAATAACACCTCTTAAATCTGTGTAAATATTCAAGTTCAACCAAGCGATTAACCGTGATCTTTTGTGCTGGGTCAGATTGCGCGAGTTGTTAACCGACAGACTCAATTCAACCACGGATGTACCTGGCGTGCTCGCCCGCACCCTGTAGAGCCTGCCAAATCTAATCCAGATTTCGAACTTGGAAGTTTTTTCTCTATCATCACACGCTGTGTGATTCAAATTGTAATGATACGCAAGAATATTCCGCTTAGTCGGTTACGGCAAGCTCAAAGGCTCCCATTTGCTAGAAGCAATATGTCTGCTGAAATTGCCAAGCATTCCCATGTCCAGATAACCATTGCCGAGACCTATGGACTCCTTCATTCGCTACGTCGTTATACAGCTCTGGCGATGAGAGAGACATGAAATTCCTCATTTCCTTGTTGGTCTGCTACCTACAACAGTGTCCGGAACAATCACCGCTTACTTGGCCACTGAGGAGGACGACATTGACATCGCCAACGGCGATGAAGTAGCACAGGGATGATCTGCAATCGACCAATAGGCGGAGCAGGTCCTAGCTTTCACGTCATACGAGGCGTCACTGCAGCTGGTAGCCCTAGAGCTTAATTACGAGGCGGGCGTCCCCGTCCGTACCTGAACAACACCCCACGCAGTGGGGATGTCTCATAGCGAACTTGTTACCACCATGTCTAGACCGTTACGAAGGCATACACAGAACGCATTGTGCGAACACGGTGGGCTCGATGACTGGGATTCAAGATGCCTACTCTTTTGAAGCTTTGGATTGAGACAGAAGGGAGGAAATGATAAACCGGGTCAAAGGACCATCGAAGCTCGCCGAACGTATTGTTATTGAGTGAACTATTCAAACCTGCGCTCAGCATTTACGACTCAACCCAGTCACCAATGCCTGATCAGTCGTTCGGGTATAGTTTCGGCAGCCCTCGCTAGTATCCTCACGGATGTGGTTGCCGCCCCGTGAAGTTGTAGTCTGGGGAAAACTGCTGGGTTATGCACAGGGATGTCATCTTTAAAAAAGGTGGCTGCAAGGTCATCCGATCCGGTCTGCAGGTACGGATACTCCATTCAAGAACGAACAGTCAGGGGTTGTTTATTTTTTTATTTTTTTCTTCTCCTTTTTTAACCACTGCGTCTGCAAATGCCAAGGGAGAGCGAAAAAGGCACTCCCAAAAGCCGCTCCCCAATTCCGGGCATGTCCCCGCTAGCGCACGCCCCGCCCTCGACGGCATTTAACTCGGGAAAAGCATTGTCCCCCAGCGTGTAGCTGCAACCCCCTAGCCGAGGCTTTCCGTAGGGACCCGGGAGAGTGGGGGAGGAGGAAGGACTCGGACGAAGAGAGTCGCAGATTTTCGAACTTTACCCCAAATGCTCCGATTTCAAGACAAAGACGCCGCTTGGAATTAAGAATCATTGCGAATCAGGGCTGGTGGGATCCGGAGAATCGCATGGCGTAGACGTTGAAGTCGCTTGAATTTGGCCTGCTTGGTTAGTTTCTCTCACTTTAGATGGCATGGCTCAAAGTGCCCTGTGAATTGGGGTCGGGACGCCTGCGCGCGGGGTTGCGCCAATCACGAAAAAGTACCGTCATCTTCTGCCGAATCAACTTGAAAGGATATCAATTTCTAATTCGTGCGGAGAAAACTGGGCCTTTTGCGGACCAGAGTGCACACTGACGCCATCTCGCTGCGCCTATGGAGGGGGTGGGGGATACACGAAGAGGAAAAAAAGAACTCCGGAGTTCGGAGTGCGTGAGAGAGAGAGAGAGAGCGCTCATGCAGTGCCCCCCCAAAAAAACAAATTATCCAACCGTGTCTGTTTGTGTATACACGCTTCGTCGCCCTTTAATGACATGCTGCTGCTTTTTGACTCAAAACTTCTCCTGGTTCGCGTTCTCCATCAGCATCTTGGAGTCCGGCTTGTACTTCTTGTTGACCAGGCGGACGTTGTACTCGACGTCGAGGGTGGCGCCGTTGGGCTCGTTCTCGACGGGCTTGAAGTCCAGGACCAGATCGGGCTTGACGGCGCAGGCCGTGTCGGTCTCGAGGTAGGGGTCGTCGTTGGGGTAGAGCTGGGCCGTGACGCCGACAAAGTCGGGATGCGTGACCATGATGTGGATGTGGGCGGGGCGGTACGGGTGGCGGCCCATGAGTCTGAGCAGCTCGGCCGAGGGGCCGGAAGTGTCGATGGCGTACTCGGTGGGCTTCAGGCAGTAGAACCAGAACTTTCCGTCCTCGTCCGTCTTGAACTTGCCGCGGAGGTTGTGGCGCGTCTGGTTCTCCAGGTCGAAGACATCGTACTTGCCGTTGGTGCTAGCCTGCCACATGTCGAAGACGGCGCCGGGGATGCCCTTGCCGGTATCGACATCCTTGATGACACCGTGGAAGAATGTGAGCTGGCCGTCCTTGGGCATGTTCTGGACGACGCTGGCGCCGAGGTCGCGGAATGGTGTTTCGGGGGACCAGAAAGGGCCCAGGATGGCCGAGGATGTGGGGGCCTTGCCATCGTCGGTGGTGATCGTGTGGTTGATTTCGTCGACGAGACTGCACGGCGACTTTGTTAGCCAATGGCCGGACGTTTTGGATCATGGTGAAGGATGCATGCGGCAGAGCCCGCGCGGGGTAATGATTGTCGGGGTGTGTGCGTGTGTGTGTGTGTCTGTGGGCGCGCTAGGGATGTACTCACGACTCAATGCCCAGAATGTCGCACACTCTCCACGCCTCGTTTCTGTTCTTCTGGTAGGCCTGGCCGATGGAGTTGATGTAGTTGACGCCAAGAACCCACTCCTCTTGTGTGAGCTCGACGTCTCTGCAGAAGTCGTGCAGGTGCTTGATCAGAGAGCCGAGGACCACTCTGTGTCTGGGCTTCGTCTCGGGGCTCATGAGGTTGATGACATGTTGTGTGAAGTTGGGGTCGAATTTGCTGGACTTGCCGTTGACACCGTTGGTGCCATTGGTGCCGTTCGTTCCGTTCGTCGCCATTGTGATGTTGTGGATGATGGAGGGGGTTTCTGGTCAGGGTATCGAGGGGGTTGGACAGGAGCACGCTTCAATGGAGATGAAGACTAAGTGTGTGTGAGAGAGAGAGAGCACTTGTGGATGAAGAGTTCAATTGCAACTACGTCGGGGACGAACAGCAGGACGCCGATGTTAAGTATGAATTTGGAGCCCCGGATTTAGGAGCAGTGGCCACGAATAGCGGGCATGAATCGTATGACACTCGCTCGTGGACGGCAACAAAGTGCGGCATCGAGGACGGCATCGAGAACGGCAACGAGGTGCGGCAACAGAATTCGGCAATTTGACTAGGGGTCTAGCTCTTGGGGTAAACTTTCGCGCCTCGTGCTTTGCGCCACTGCCCCGCGGTGCACCACCCCCACCATCTTTTGGTGGCTTCCAGGAGAAACAAAGACCCGGAAGCACGAGAGCAATAATGGGTGTGGGTAAGTGTAATTCCCATGCCTGGGAGCCGAAATGCGGGGGATGATGCGGGGGGGGGACTCTAAGGGGGGAACATGGCGCGCGCCCTTGGTTGCCCGCCGCCGTGAATGGCCGGATGCTAGGAAAATACGGAGTGGGGGCCGGCCAATGCCAGATGGCTGGGATGGTGCTCACCCGTCGCTGACGGATCCATTCTTCGTGATTGGCATGCACCCTTCAGGCGGCGTCGGTTTTGGATTCTGCCGGGCCCCTCTGCCCTTGATTGCATCGTTCGATGTTTCGATATTTCGCGCTTCAAATCGGACGGTCGCGGGAGCGCGGCGCGGGTGATGGAATGCCATAGTACGGCGCGCAGTGTGAGCTGTCGTGGCGTGGCCAGATGCTGAGTCAGACAGAGGACATGGAAACTGTTGCGGCAGTAGGGGGCAACCCTGGAGAACACCTTGAGGCCCAGGCCATGGTCGGAAAACTTGTCAAAAGATTTCTCTCGTCTGGTTCTGGTTGCCGAAAAGAGTGTGTCTACAAAACCAAAGTAATGCCTGAGTCAAATCGGACAGCTTTCCTTTTCCTTTGTCTCAATGTTGCCTTGCTGGCGCAGGCCCACGGGGTGCCTTTGAAATTCCGCTTACCCCGGTACCTGGTCTACTCAGACCCCCCTCCCCCTGACTTGAAGCCTATTTCTGCAGTGACATCACAGCATGCACATCACACCGAATAAGACAAGCTGAAATCTGTACCAGACAACACACAGTGCTATTGTAGCATTGGATGCCGTATCAGACAGTTACACCTTTACAGGGCTCCAATGGTACATGAGAAAGACAAGACAACAACAGGCGCCGTCATCTTTCTCACCAGAGACTCCTGACTTTCTCCTTTTGTCAGAACCGCCCTATCGTATTTTCCACCTTCTTCCCTTGTCTTTCAATCTTCTTTTTTTTTTCTCTTCTCGCGAGAAAAGAACCTTTCTATTCTCTCAATTAGTCAAGTATGCTTCACAAAGTGATATTCGGTGTCCGAAGCCGACACAAGGGTGCCACAAAACTCTACCATCCAAGAGCTCGTCACCCTCTGGTTCCACTAGGCTACGTGAGGTGTTAAAAAAAAAAAAAAAAAGGAATGCATTATTCTTTGAAAATATTCCATCGAGACAGACTATGGGCACAGCAAACAACGGATTTTTTATTTTGTTTTATTTATTTTTTGGTTGAAGAAAGGTGAGATCCGTTAGGCAAAAGAAAACTTGATGTTCCGGCTCAGACAGGTCTGAAAGCTCCATTAAGAACTTTGCAGCCGAGACGCAAAAGTGCTGCAGAGTCACGAAGAAGTCATATCGATGCCCAGCACAGAGCGTGATGAAACTTGGAGCAAAGTCTAGCGGCTTCCCAAGGCAAGCCAATACCGTCCCCCTATGAAGCCTTCTACTTCGCATTCAAAAGCTTCATCATGGCCGAATGGAACGGCTGGTTCGCAGCTTGGGGTCCCACCAGATCCAACATCCGGAGATGGAAAACATATCAACAAGCATGTCGGCTCTGATATTGAAAGTCAAGCCCAGGACCACAGCGGGCTGGACACCTGAGCGGCCTCACAAGATTGGGTTCATGCGCCTTCCTTCCGAGACACGACACAAAATTTACGAATTTGCCCTCGTCGAGCCCGCGCGTTGGGAGAAGAAGCACGAACTCTGCTGTTTTGTCAGAACACACAAGGCCACCGACGCTGACCCGCCGCCGTTCATGCTCATGAATGTCGAGATTTTCAACGACCCTGTCCGCATAGTCACCAAGTGCCTTTGCAACTGTGGCAAGCGGAAATGCCTCGGACTGCTTGCGGCAAATCGGCTTATCCACGACGAGGCAGCGCCTCTGTTTTGGTCCTGCAACGCCTTCTGCTTTTTGAGTTGGCCTGAAGTGGTTACAGTGCTCAGGTACATGCTTCGCCCAAAGTACCGTGGCATGGTACGGGAGCTCAGCCTCATGAGCCCATGTGTTTTTGCTTTCTCCGACCATGTTGTCATCAAGCATGACTACGAATACGATATATCCGCATTCTGGGACGTGATTGCAGAATGCAGTGGACTTGCGAAGCTTCAAATACCCGGTTCCGTGGCCGGCCTAAACTACTGGATCGTTCAAAGCGCCGTGTCGATGCTGCCCAATGTCAGCATTGAATTCGTTGTCTTCGTCGCATTCTGCAAATTTGAACGGGAGCTTGGCTTCAACGGCCCCTGGGTGGCTGACCGGGAGCATCTTCCAGAGCATCACGCCACTGTCTACGCCAAGGTTGTCATACCCATCGACCATGTCGCTCACCTAAAGAAGCATCCCATTGAGAATATATGGAGTGAGGAAGGACTCAAATCAGTCCGGCTCGGATATGATGTCGAAGATCACCTCAAGCTTGACTTTTTCGGCATGGACGACTCGGATATGGGAAACGGGATGGACTCTTACCATATCCCGGACGGCCTTGACGAGGACCACACCCGGTGCACGCTCGTTTTGGATGATGGGCGAAGCGTCAATGTGGAGTTCTACGGTCTGCCCGTGAGCAGGAAAACAGCGCTGCTCGCCGCGAGTGCCAAGCGGGCCGAGGACGAGAAGCAGAGGGCCATAAACGGCTTGACTGTAGCCCAGAATGAGGCAAGCAAAAGGTCTCGCCAATACAAAAGGGTCATCAGGAGGGAGAATCAATCACGAAAGGCCGCGGCTTCTTCGAGAACTCACAGATACGATGTCGCTGACCCGGGCTATGCTGGAACTTGGCCCAGTTTTGAGGAAAGGCGGAAGAAGCGCGAGAGGGCAGTTGCAAAGTTGCAAAAGAAGTCCGAGGAGGAGAATAAGAAGACACGAAAGATGGAGAGAAAGCGGGTTAGGCCTGGAGTCAAGAAAGCAGACAGCCACAACCTTCTATTGTGACGTCCAACAAGGTATGGAAACTTGCTTCGTGCAACATGATTAGGCAAGACGGGCTTTGCGCATGGAATGTGCAGAGGGTGGTAGTTTTTTTCAATTTCTTGCGCACCAACTCAGTCGTCTATCTCATATTGTGTGTGCCGATTGGCGAGAACCACATATTGGAAGAATGAAACGTGGAGTTGATGATAGGAAGGACAACTTCATTTTAATTGTTCGTACATGTAATATTGGAAGGAGTGGTCTTTTTCTCATCTTCCTGCCGCGTTGGCCTACTTCCGGGGCGGGCCTACCATTGCTCAACACAACGATATACCTTCCAAAAGCAAAATGCAATCCCGTTCTGCTTTCCTGACGTACCTGCCATTTCCTGTGAACAATATCCCGGCTTACAGGTGCAACACCCCTTGGTGGGAAATGCAGTGTGCTGATTTCTGTTGCCCCTCGATCATCTCCTCGTCCACAATAACTATCAACATTCCCACGCATCAAGCACCCCGATTTAAATATACACCCACATCATACCATCCCATCATTGCCGCATTTGAAGCTACCGAAGGTTTCTTACAGTGTCAGTTATGTGCAATGGCCAAAAACCTCCGCCTCCGCCTTCGCCCGCACCCGGACACACACGACGTTGTCGTGGATCAAGACGGGAACACTTGGCCGCGGCTTTATCTCCCTCCCCGGACCCATATTCCTGTCGTTTATTCGGTGGGTTCGTATGCAATGCCGACTTTCAGACTCCAAGACGTTGTTATGCGATGCGGGGGGCTCACATACCTTCGTCGAAAGTGCGCCGACTTCGATTGCCAGACGGACCTCGACGCTCCTGACAGAACCACCCTCGTCTTTCGCGTCGCATCATCGCTTCATCCTCGCGGTGTGTTTCCTCCTGGGATACGCGTTGACCGACAAGGAACGTGGGGATTTTACGTCGCTCGAGACTCGCGTTTCAATGGCGAAGGTCAGGTCAGACCGGACCTCTGTCCCACCAACGAGTACGTTGTCGAGCTCGAGGGGATAATACGAGCCATTCGCAGGATCGAGTGGATTGTTCCTAGGCTCCTCCTACAAGGAGTTCACGGCCCCACACTACGGATCATCATCGGAACATCTTGCAAGCAACTCATTGACGACGTCGTATTCAACGTTTGGCAATGGGAGCATCTAGCTGATGAGGACTCTACACTCCCCGTTGGTTACAATCAGGTGATGACCATCCATCGCATACTCGAGGGTCTGTTCGACCACCTCAACCCTCGGCCCATATTGCAGTTTGCGTACGTGTCCCACGCGGCTGTTCGGTCGGCCTACGATCTTGCGCTCGATGCGCGTCGTCCAAGAAACCCTTCGCATGCTCCGACTATTCGTCAGGCCCTCCAGCAAACTCGTGTACTTTTGAATATGTCACCACAGGAGGAAGCCGAGGCAAAACAAAGGGATCGCTCCGCTCTGTACGCCACAGAAATGCAGAATACACGCTTGGAATGGGGCCAGATTTTCGACCTCTGTTGGTCCATTACCAACATGGGCCAGCCACCTCCTCTTCAACTGGAACCTAGTGGAATGACGATAAAGGCCAGGCACATGAGACAAGCATAAGAGAGCGACCTGAGAAGGTTGCTCTCGGTGGCAAATAAGGCAGACTGCACAGCAAGAGATAAACAAACAGAGGGAGGGGCACTGGAGGATGAAGACCTGGAGATTACATATATGAGGGAAAAGGAGAGGAGAGACAAGTAATATCCAAGAGCAAAAGGCAAGAGGGGTATTAGAAACTAAGACTGAGGGAGAGGGTGAACGAGGGAAACGAGGATGACAGGTTTGCAGTCCGAGTTTGTAGGTTAGCAGTAAGGCTTTAGCATTACGACCGAGGATAATCGAAAGCCTATCCTAATAATGCCTATACGTTGTAGGATGAAACGTGCTGATGACTACAAGTTTAATACAACCATACATGAAGATTCAGGCAACCATATCCCTTTGACGACCACAACACACCTTTTAGCGCGAAATTGGCTGGCTCGGGCGTAACGGATTTATGGTATTATATCCGTACTAGCGGTTAGCTAAGAGGCGTAGTTGTGGTCGTCAGTAGGGAGGTGATGCGGGGCTCAAAGTAGACATACAAGCTGGCTCTCGGTTTGGCCGTTTTCAGGCCGCCTCCTGAACCCGAATGCGAGCGAACAGCATTGAGGCGGGCGCGCCCACGGTGAAGTCACCCCGCGAACACTTTGGGGCAACCTGGGCCAGTCCGTGTGTTTCTCCGCTTTTTAGGGACTTTGGTGTTCGGTTTGTGAAAGATGGTGGCGGCCATGACTCGTTCTCATCTCTTGCGCGGGAGCGATTGGCGTGCGACCCACGCATCGGACGTTGTGACGAACGTTGGAAGTATAAGTAAACCACACCTCCAGCACAAGGTGTGCCGAGGATGGAATCTCGTTTGCCAAAGCTATCAACATTGTTTAGTAATTTTCTTGTACCAAGCCTATAGAAGAATTTCAAAATCACTAGCATCAAACACATCAAATATGAAGGTGGCAATCGTCGGCGGAACCGGAGAGACGGGTACCTCCATCGTAAATGGGCTGCTCGCAGCAACTGAGCCAAAATATGTGAGACTCGTTCACCGGAACTCGTGCAAATGGCACCGGGAGACGCGGAACTGACAAGGAGCTCGAAAGGAAATCACAGCTCTCATCCGACCAAGCTCGCTCCAGAAGCCAGAGGTGCAGGATTTGGAAAAGAGGGGCGTCAAAATCGCCACGGTCGATCTCAGCGGTCCTGAGGACGACATCGCAAAACAGCTCGAAGGAATCGATGTGGCTATCTCGGCCATTGACGCTGCGAAGCTGCTGGACCAGATCCCCCTTGCGAATGCCGCCAAGAAGGCCGGGGTGAAGCGATTTGTGCCGTGCTTCTTCGGCACGGTGATGCCGGCCAGGGGGATGTTGTGGTTCCGCGATCAGGTTAGCCTTTGGCGGCCCATTTATCGATTCGCAGACCGGGACGCCTGAAGGAGCTGACTATTGCGATGCAGAAAGAAGATGTACTCAACCACATCCAGACACTATACTTGCCGTACACCATTATCGATGTCGGCTGGTGGTACCAGATCAGCTTGCCGCGTCTGCCGTCGGGCCGCGTCGACAACGTTTCAAGCCCGTTCGATAACTGGATTGCGGGGGATGGAACAGTGCTTTCCGGCATGACCGATCTGAGAGATATCGGCAAATACGTCGCGCGCATCGTCGCAGACCCTCGCACCTTGAACCAAAAGGTCTTTGCGTACACCGAACTTCTGTCCCAAAACAGTGTCTACGAATTGATCGAGAAACTGAGCGGGGAGAAGATCGAGAGGAAATATGTAAGCGGTTCACCAACACCCCCAAGCAAAGAAGTCTTTCGAATATTCAGGTGGCTAAATTCGAAATCTACAGCTGTCGGGGGAGGATATCGAGACCGAGATAGCCAAGGCCAAGGACGACACTACCAACCCGCACAGGATGTCTGTGCTGCAGTACCGCAAGTCGTGGGGCCTCCGAGGAGACAACACCCCCGAGTATGCGCGCTATCTTGGTTATCAGATCGGCAAGGATCTGTATCCAGACTTTACAGCGAACTCGTTCCAGTCCTTCTGCGAAGAAGCATTGGAGGGCAAGTTGACGCCAATCTATCAGAAAAAGAGAAGGGAGGCTATTGCTGCTGCTGGGCAAAAGTCTGCGGAGAACTAGAACTGTAGTTCAAAGTAATGATCTCACAGCACGCTCAGGCTCACTATTAGGCCACGTAGAGGGATCTATAGTCATGACACCCGCCATTTACAAACAACTGAAAGGCCCCTTCACGTGTTTCAGCACCAACCCAAGTTCAAAAATGTTACGTACTGTTACAACAAATGTGTCCTTAGTATCTTATTAGGCTTGATCTAGATCAAGATTACATTCAGTGGTAGATTGAGAAGAAGAAGAAGAAGAAGAAGAAGAAGAAGAAGAAGCCGATACTTTCATTCTCATTTCAGAATATTGGTCCCATCAAAACAGCAACACGCATGGAACAGGCATCTTATAAGAAGACCCCTGAAGCTGGATTATATCTAGCGAGGCGCAAGTCCGGAACTACGTCTACCACTTGGCCAGCCCGGAAATAATGCACGATGTTTTATATCCAAGGGGCTTATATTCACTGAGCAAAGACTTTTTTGCATCCTACCCAACAATTGACCTCAATTTAGTTTAAAATTCGATCTCCGTAAGCCACACTTTCCCATTGGCAGATGAAGCCATTTGATGGACGCCACATGCTGGGGCCTTCTGCACTTGCAAGGTTAGTTACCACATGAAGTGTATATTATCATGAAGAATCGGAGACGTATGAAATACGTAGGCGTACTATACCATACAAATCTAAACTCACTATTTATAAGCAACTGGATAGCTCATTTATATTGAAAGGATTTAACAGTATGCCCAAGTTGAAAAGTCGTTAGTCTTGTGAGAATGCCCCATTAACTCTGGCTCATTGCGTTGGTTTAAAAGTTACGTACAGTCTTAACAAACTGTAGTCTAACGTCCTGTTAGACTAAACTAGATCACAACCACAGCCAGTAGCGACAAGATTTACCCTCTGTAGTGCGTTGACTAATGAACCAACGGCAACTCGTGCGGCTGAACGTCTCGCCTCCGGCAGCAGGCTTAAAACTCGTTTCGAGAGGATTGCGGTTTTATCTGGCGCGCCAAGACTCCCCCGGCCAACTTCATTTGACAAGACACCATGTCCATGCCACGCAGTGGAGTTCGCTAGCAGACAGAACCACAAAATACGCATGGCCGCCGGCGAAATGATTAGCAAAGAGGGCATCAAGGTTCTCTTTAGAAGCGCTGAACGCACTGTCTCTCGCTAAAAATTTGAAGGGCAATCTAGTTTAGTAACACCAGTTAGGCTAGGCGTCGATTGCTGCGATTCAAGGCCCCCCGCGAGCTCCAATCAACAATGCTCAGTTGTAATCAATCCCACCAGCACGGGGATTTTCAAGGATAACCCCGCATACGATGTGAGTTTTTGCCCGATATTTGTTTTGTCGAAAACGGTCCCGTCTGCTGCACCTTTGCGTCCTCTTGCGTCCTCTCCAGACTCCCGCAGACTTTGCCATCATGGATACCGCAAATCGTTCAGTCGGCGAAAGGATAAGAGGTAGTTGAGCCGTACCGCCGAACAAGGGCCCTTGGCTGACCGGGAGTTGTGTGCAGTCTTTTTCCTTGGCAATGAGGCAAAATCGAAAGAGGAGAAGCGACTTGTGCAGAAGATAGGTTTGTCACTGTTTGTCACTGTGCCCACTTTCTCTTCGACTGACGGCCTTTCCAGATTTCTTCATCTTGGTGCGCGACGGACGGCCGCATGCTCTAAGCTCCACTAACTGAACGTTGCAGACTTACTGTTGTCTAAGTTACTTCTTCAACTACTTGGGTGGGAACTCCGCAAAGTCCCTGGTGGTTACGCTTGCTGACAGGCTGCCTTCTCCTCCTTATAGACCGTGCAGCTTTTGCCAATGCTTATGTGAGTGGCCTTTATACCTGGCCGTGGAACAGACGCTAACGGCCTCCGCGTCAAGGTTGCTGGCCTGCGAGAGGCCTTGCACATGAAAGGTCATGACTACAACACAGTTTTGTCGGTGACCACTGCTGGGTAAGCCATGGGCTGATTACCACATCGCCCGCGTGCCCCTCTCTGACACGGGTCATAGAATGGTCGTCGGCCAAATTCCTCATGGAATCGTTATCGGTCTCCAAATAGTTCGGCCCAAAATATGGCTGCCCTCCATGGTTTTGGTTTGGGCATTCTTGACGGTACCTCAGCACACCAGAATACAGTTTGCTTCGGCCAGATAAGCTGACACTGCACAGATGGTTAGCGCGGCTGTCAAGACGACTGCTCAGCTTTGCGTCATCCGGTTTTTCCTCGGCTTGGTGGAGGCCAGCACGTATTCAGGGGCCATCTACATCATGGGATCGTGGTACAAACCTCAGGAAATCTCAAAGCGTACCGCCATTTTCACCGCCTCCGGCCAAGTCGGCACCATGTTCGCCGGCGTTATGATGGCTGCTATTTACAAAAGCCTCGGCGGGGTGGCTGGTCTCGGGGGTTGGCAGTGGGTTTTTGTGATTGGTATGGGATTCTCACTCTGGCATATCGTTGATTGTATGGAGGCACTGACACACCTCCAGACGGCATCATTACTCTCCCCATTGCCATCTTTGGGTTTTTCTTCTTCCCTGATATCCCTGAGAACACCAGGGCAAGTTACCTCAGCGAATCTGAGAAGAAACTAGCAGTTGGACGCTTGCCCCCGGTGACTAAAAGCGGACACGGCGTGAATCCCTTCACATTGTTGAAGCGTCTCGTGCTTATGCCAACCTTGTAAGTCATTTGTTGCTTTCATCGTTCTCCCTCGGTAACATGACTAACCAAATAATAGTTGGGTTTTGGTGTTGTGGTCTCCGATCTGTGCTACGCTCGAAGCCTGGGTCGTACAAGGCAACTACATCTTGTGGCTCAAGTACCACTCTGACCACTTCACGCAGAGCCAAATCAACACGTACCCTCTGGGAGTGCAAGCCGTCGGCATAGTAACAAACGTTCTCGCAGCCTGGCACATGGACGCCACCGGAACCCGCGTTCCCATGGTTGTGCTTGTGTGCCTCATACAAGTCCTGTGCGCCGCTATGCTTCTTGTTCCCACGCTGCCCTTCGCCGGCACGATGTTTGCCTTCTACCTCTCTGGCTCCTCATACATGGTCAACCCCTTGGTTTTCGGCTGGGCGAGCATCATTCTCCAGCGTAGCGGTGACGAGGCGATGCGCAGCGTAACCGTCTACGCCATGAACATTGGCGCCACGACTTTGTACACGTTCTGGGGCATAGTCTTCTACTCTGCCGAGGAAGCGCCGTATTGGAAGAAGGGCGCCATTGTCATGATTGTATGCTGCGTTATCGTACTGGCCTTCATGTGGCTTGTCATCAAGGTGGGTGGTATAACCCCTTCACCTCTTAGGACAGTGACGAGCTAACAAGTACAATTCCAGATTGATAGGGAGTCTCTGCAAAAGTATGGGCAAATGACTGTGCAAGACTTCGAGGCCTCAGCCGCAGCTGCAGAGACAAACAGCGAGACGCAGCCTGCTGGGAAAAGACCAGACCAGAACGAACAGCATAAGAACGCTGGCTCGGAGAGAGTTACTCCCATCTGAGGTTGCCTTTGGGGCTGTCTTTGACACAAAAAGTTCACCGCTACTTCCATGTACGCGAGCCTTCCAGAATTGGCTAGTTTTACGCCGGATGAATCATGATAATCAGGTGCTGTTATTTGCTTCGAACAGTATTCGGTTGCGACAGGAAAGCATACTAGAGCCCATCCAAATATATCAAAAGTTTTGACCCTTCGTCTCGTCTTGTGAGTTTTACAAATACAGTATGTTTCGTCAAAAGATAATTCTTCATGCTGGTGCTATATGGTGACTGATGACGTGAATGTTACCACACTATAATGCCATACATTGTGCTTGACATGTTTTCCTAGACTGCGGGAATGGACAGCCAAGGCAGCATTTCTCATTGTTTGCTTGTTGAGGGGGGTTTCTGGCGTTCACAAATCCCTACGTCTTCCTGCTTCTTCCGGTAAATACTTCTTGATATCACCAATGGCCGCAAAGGTATCACTTTGCGAATTAAAACTTTTGCCTCCAGTCTTTTCAATTCTTCAATTGCAAAGTTTTTGGTTGTTGGACACCCAGGTGACAAGGATGAAAAGATTGGGAAACACAGCACTGTTGTGCTCGCAAAGGGATATGACAACGACACTGAATCTTGAAGGATGTAAATCTGTGCAGCGGGTGTAGATTGAGATGAAAGGGGGACGAAAGGAGGTCATGCGGGCACTCTTCAGCCTGATGGTTTGGGGGTGCCGCACAATACATATGATATATGGCTTACTAAATGGGCTTAATTCATCCATCCCCTTGTGAAATACTTCGCAAGTATTCATAACATGACTTCCGGAACTAGCCCCCACAGCATGGACTAACGCATCACCATTTATCAAACTTCAGGTCGAGTTCGTAGAGGAGTCCATGGATAAGCTCTGCAAAGATAATTTCCGGTGCATTGAGCTGCGGCAGTCAGTCGAGGAATATTGTAAGAGCCCCCCTCATGACCATGACGAAGAGGCATTATTCAGTAAGAACCAGTCGTTATGGTGCTTCAGCATCAAAGTCTCGGGAAAGAAGAGGGCAGCTCAAATATCTTGTTGGGATTCCCCAGTACCTCGGGCTTGCACAGAGAGTACGATGTGACTGAAGAACTCAAGGTTACAGGAGGAGGAAATGAGATGAGAGGATAGAGCATGCTGCAACGCTCAGTCGATGAATAGAGTTAACCGTCTATATTTGCCTGATTGGTATGTATTCCCTTGAGAGATCTTGCAGCAAAATAGTTGAAAATATGAATATCGATGTGCTCGTAATACAGGGAGACACCGAGTGATATTTTGCACGTATGTTTTATGTGTTTATATATATATACAAATATATAAATACATATTATTGGCTATCTACTTGAAAAGGGAGCAAATGAAGATTTTTAAAATACCACTGGCTTTATGTTCTATATTTATATGCAATTGAGTTTGTAAAGTTGAATGTTCATGAGAAACCGGCTATGAAATATCTGATCTCATTTCAAATGAGGCATGTCTTGTTAAACACCGATCCTAACATCTGTTCCCAGTGGGACAGTTAGAACAAGCAAGAAAAGAAAAGCAGATACCAGGACGTTCCAAAACCGAATCCAAAAAGGACAAGGTTAATGTGGCTCTTCTGGTCGTCGCCGAAGTGAAGGAAAACCCCGAGTCCGGATTTATTCCCACTCTACCAATGGCCTCACACAAGAACCCAAGTGTCTCTCGAGAAAAAAAGGGCATATGAGCAATTATTTTGGCGATAAATAATTTCTCCTTCGAGCAACAGCCGAAATGCTATTGTCCCAGGCTATCCCAATCAGAGTGGCGTGCTCTTCACGACAAAAAGGTTTCTGACGAGGCTCCAGCCCTACATTCTCAGCCTCGCCGGGAAACAACCATCCGGCTTACCCCAGCGCGCTGGCCTCTCTCGGTTTCCTGACGCTTCATCATTATGAATAAATGACCAGCGTGTCAGCTGCCTTAAGCTGAACCGAGGCCTCCAGCGCGGAATGATAGACGCCTCTCACCCCCCCTCCCTCCCCTCCCGCGTCAGTTAAGTTACCCCCAACATCGGCAGAATACGGTTCTGATTTATCCAAGCCACCCACCCTCGTGCCGCATTGCCCCCAAAGCCCCTAGAGAACTTTCAAAAGCCAAAAAGACGAATACTGTGTAGAAAACAGTAATCAAAAACCCTGCCCGCCCAACTGGCCGGCACTGCTGGACCAATCCGAGGACGATCCCCCTCCCCCTCCCCCCAAAACGCGAGATAGACTTCAGCACCTGCCTCAGGTTCAGACGGGAGAGCGCAGGACGTTTCGTGGCCTGGACTGGCCCCCATCGGAGGAGAGGACGGGTCTCTCTCAGCTCAGGCCGGGTGGCGACATTTTTGGGGGTTCCCCTCCCCGCGGCATTAATGCGTTCTGGCTGGCTTGTCGGGAAGTCTATTGGCAGAGGGCGGGAGAGACAGGTAGAGGCTGCACAAGAGCCGAGCCGAGCAGCTTGCTTTTTTGTCGTTGCTGCTGCACAGGCCTCTTTCCCGTACTATGTATATCTAGGTGCACTCTACATGCGGCTCCGGGATAAAGGGGTATCCATCCCCCCTTGACGTCAATGAAGTCGAGTGTGTCCGTGAGGGCACAACGGGAAGTGGGATCCGCTTGGCCGGAGGCCTCAGCACGGGAGGCGATGTCCTCCCCCCTCCGGGACAGCGGGGTCATCCTCCGGACCGTTAGCTATTTCCAACGGGGCGCGCCTGTTGAGGTTCCCCCTTTCCTCAAACCCCGACGGGATGTAGGGAATTTCTCCAACCCCGACGGGACGGAGGGACGTTGGGAGCAGAAGAGTGGAGTGTGGCGCCACCTCGCGAGACACAACGCCACATGTGAGGGGCTGTGTGGCTGAGCACCGCCACACCGTCTCGTCACCATGACCTCCTTGTGCCGTGTCGCTCGCTGGTTTCGCTACCGCCCAATTGCGACCTAAGAAATAAAACCTGATCTCCAAGTTCTTCGGTTGTTTATTCGATCTCCAGGGACCTCGATGATTGATTGGCCCGGCTTCTTGTTTATTTTCTTGGGCTCCTCTATCTTAATGTAGTGCCAACCAACCAGCACCAAACCTGTGGTTTGTCGCCTGTGTAGTTAGGGTTTCCAGGACTGCTGGGAGTCAATCAGACTCAATGTGGCGACACATTGTAAGGATGGTAGCGATGATCAGAAAATCCCCCGAGTCATCATGCGCCAGATCGTGCCTCTGCTATGCCGATGTGACGTGAAGTCAACTGGTCTATTTTCTCGCGGCTTTACTCCGTGGAGGAGCCTCTTTGGGTCAAATTGGCGTTACCACCGACCAGTGAATGTAAACTGGATCCAATCGGCGAAGATGGGTGCGCTGTCGTAGTGGGGCTAGGGCCAGATGAGATTCCACACTACGGGACAAACAGTATGAAAGTGTCGGGCCATGGCACGCATGCTATTGGCACATTTTTTTTTCTGATTGAAACCGGGCCTCAAATTATCGCAAGAATCAATCTTCGCTTTTCTACTGCTGTGGCTCATGCTTTATCAGCCCGCTATTGACAGGCGGGAAGGGTCCCGTTTCGACGCTATCGAAGGCTTGGCCAAAAGGCGCTAATCCTGAAATGAACTGGGCACTGGTTCCCGACTTTGACTGAGTCGCGAAGAATGTTTCCTCGTCAGACTCAGCCCCCTCCGCGATGGGGAACAGCCTGATAACGGAATGCTGCTATTAACCTTACCTTACCATGCCCTGCCCTGCCTTGCCTTACCGGAAAAACCCTGCCCAGCCCGGATGAGTTGAAATTGTCAAGTGGGGAATTGAAAAGGTTGGAATGTGGGATGCCGTGGCTGACTCGAGGTTGTATTGGGCAATGTTGTAAGCATAGCCTCCAGAGGATAAACATATGGAAACATACCCTCTATGGGCGAGTGAACTTTTTGGTCTGGCCATGAGCTGGAATACCATTGTTTGTTAAGGCTTGGGATTGGGCCCAGGAGTCAAACCTCGCCATGAGGGGGAGAAAAGTAAGGGGTTCAAAGAGCTGGGGGAATGGATACCGCGTTGGCGTTCTAGAACGCCTGGTTGGATGTGAGAGTAGCAGCTGCTCTACCGGATCTACCTAGCTTACCATCCGTAGTGTAGATTCCCTGGTAATGCGCCGATGTTGGCGATCATACCGACGCCATTCCCGAGTGCCTCAACCAGTAGGGGGAAGGGGGCAACTCGACATGGGATGACAGGCCATCAAGCCAGGCGCTTTTCACTTTGAGCCTCGAGAAGTCGAATGTTGCTTCATGATGGTGCAGGCCCCTTTTCCCTGAAAGCCTTGTCGTTATTGGTGCCCCGTCTGTCGCTTCATGCGATGGGCCAGTGAGGAGCGCCGGGGAATAGCAAGAATGGGGAATGGGCAAGGCGTTCTGGATCTCTGGGACTCGTGGTGAAGTGCCGCAGGTGAAACAAGGCGCACGTTCTATTTTTGAACTCAACGTCATGGTAGGCTTGGGGGCGTTTGGCTAATGTTGATCTCGGCATGAAATTGGTGGGCTTGTGTCCTTATGTCAGCGGTCCTACCCTTAGACTAGTTCCCGGTGCCTCGGAGAGCTGAACGGCGGTCGTTGAGTGGCTGCTACCGGTGGCTTTCTCTCCCATTGCGGCGCGAGTGCGAGGCCAAAGCCTTCGGGAATGTGGGAGGACGTCGGGACCGGTGGGTCGAGTGCGAGATGGCCGAGACGTTTATTATGGGGCAGAATTAAGAGTCTGGAGACTGCCGAAACGGTGCCGGGGGTAGCTTTCAATGTGTTGAGTGTTCGGCCAAGGTTCGCAGTCTGAACGTCGTCTGGAGACTGGACCGTGGACGGTTGGAGCACTGGAGCAAAGGTGGACGGTGGACAGATGGTCCAGACTCATCAAGGGTAGGCGAGATGGCGAGGAACATGATATTCGCCTCAAGCCCCGGGGCCGTAACATGACCAATTTCCATCGAATGTCGGCCCCGCAACTGGAATCTTTCCGCACCACCGCGGCGTCGTGAGTACAAAGTCGCAGGGCCAAGAGTGACAGCGTGCCGAGGGAGAGGAGAAATAAGGCCAAGCTGCCTTGCTTGTCGTTTCTCTTCGATGTTATTTAGATTGTCGGCATCGACCACGAGCCATCTAGCACCTAGCGAACTGGTTGGTAGTTGGGTAAACAATAGCGAGACCCATGCAGGACGCCCCGTGTGCCGTGTTTCTCAACGGCTCAGGTGTGTCGACAGCACAGCCCAGGCCAGAGCAGAGCAGAGCAGAGTAGTAGAGCAAATCAAAATGGACCGCCACCGAAAGTGCTGTTCCGCGACGGTGGGTGCTTTGGTGATTGGATTCGATAGCGATAACAACCGTGGTGGCAGTGCATGAATTATCTCGGTAGGGTCAGGGGACGGAAATCACGCCTTGGGTGAGTGTCCCGCAGGAATGAAAGGGCGGCATTTCCAGAACGAACGGGGCAATCCCCTGAAGGGAATTTGACCATTCCCAGGACCGTGCTATCGAGGCCGCGGGCGAGCCCAGTCAGGAAGTTCGGCAGGGACGAGACGGCGACGCTCCCTAGTACAAACTCTTTTGTCGTTTATGCGCTACATAGTATTGCTCATAGCATGTAGAGAACAGACGGCGCACAACTTCCGCTTCGGGGTTTGGGGACAGACGGCTGAAGGAACTTGGAGCCGCGGGAATGGGACGGGTCTTGTGTCAGCGCACGCCAAAACACGGCCCCTTCTGGAGTTAGTGACCTTCTTTCGGAGGAACATTTCGTGATGTGGGCATCGGCCATCGGGAGCGGCAAGTGAAAGCCCATACCGTGTGCCGAGCCGAACCCCAGAGCGTCCGGCTCAAGGAGACTGGCCGAAAGGGACGTGAGGCTGTAGGAGAAGCATGCAACTTGGGGGGGAAAGCTGTGTCGAAGTGTGTCGAAATGGTACTGGGGCGGAAGGTTTGCGACAGCATCCCAAGTGCTTCCAAGCCGACTTTGAGCAGCTGGAAGTTGTGAATAATTTGGCGATCTTCAACCACTTGAGTTCTGCAATCGAGGCTGAGCATAACCAACCACTATTTTTTCCTCGAAGCAACGATTCTCATTCGTTGACGGTGGGAAGAGTGAGCGCTGAAAGGCGCATCAACCCACGCCAAAAAAGCGTAAGCCGGAGCGGCGCCAACTGGAACAGCCACACCACACCACTGGCATAGATGGTGTACCAGGGTACTTGGGATCAAGGGGGGTTGCTGGTGCTTTTACGAGTACTCAGTACGGAAAGGCTCATGGACGAATGCGGAAACGAGCAGGGGACACGCATAATCAGTTCTCTCCGCGCCCGCCTGTCGGGCAGTGAATTTGTTCGGCCGGCCAGTGCTGTTGGTATTGGCGAGCGATTCGCTCCCGTCGGATTCCACCTCGCGCCCGACGCAGGAAATAACAGCGTCAGCAAACTCAACATGGCCGGACTCGGGTTCGGCCTGGAAGAAATTTGATTCCTTCTTTCGGTTTCTTTTCGGAATAGTTCGTTTGAGAGGGGACGCGCCAGGCTCGAGAGACTCGACAGTGAATGACATATTGATTCATCACCATGGGTTGTCGAATTCGTATGTTGAGAGGGGAAAACCAGAGGACGGGACAAAAAAACGCGAGGGAAAAAAAAACTTCGATAAGCGTCGTCGTCAGCAGCAGCAGCATTTTCGAGACAGCGACATCGCGCCATGCCCATCGCAGGCGGCAGCTCCTCTAATTGATATCAAAACAAGCGGTCGTTGTTTGGCGAGTGACGAGGCCTGGTCGAATTGTTCAATTCCACCGCACCGGGGCTCACCAAAAGAACCCCTACTAGGCCGCGAAAGTTAACGAGAAGTGGCCGAAAAGGGCAGTTGGCGTCGTCATCCTCAGGCCGCAGACGTGTACTCTCTGTGCACACGGTAGTAATTGCGCTGCGCTCTGTCTGCATTTGCAGTGCAATACGGATGGATACAGTCCTGCATTATTCGTATCTGAGTGTTCCTTCCATCTCCCAAAGTACTTCCCTCCTGCCGAATCCTCACCCCCCCCGGTGCACCTGCCTGGCACACGCTGCAATAGCATGAGATGACTGAGAAGGAAGGCACTGCACACCACATAGAGCAGTAGCATACGCGCACACCACCCACCCAGACAGACAGAGAGTGAGAGAGGAAGAGCGAGAGAGAGGGCAGGCTCGACGCACCAAGCACAGAGATCCGTCCGGTCTTCCCCCCCTAAGCACACCCGTCAGCCAAGCACGCCCGGTGAGGATTGGCTTGGGCTCGGCTCCCAGTCCCCCACATCTCCCGCACTAGGCCCAATTGGGATACGTCGTCCATCGGCTTACGCGTCCTTCGTTCCCTCCCATCAGCGCCCCGGCCGCCCCTCGCCCAGCGAGCGCCATCCCTGTTCAGCCCGCCCAGAGTCCGCTTGGCCCGCCTTTGTGTCCCTGTTCCTCCGAGGACCAGGCACCCAAATCATTCAAGAAACGGAGTCCCCGTGCTGCGCTCCCCTTTGCTACGCTTTCCCATACATCCACTGCCTAGACCCCCCCCGACTCCCGCTACACTCCAGCTCTTGCTCTTGTTCTCTTTTTCCTCCCTTCACCATTCATCTACACCACACCTTCCCGACTTTTGTCAATCAAAACCAACAATCGAAACCTTCACTCGAGGCACTGGCAACCATCGTCACCTAGCCTCATCATCGAATAGCTACGATCCCAATCGATCCGCTCGATCCCATCCCGGTCCACGAACAACAACAGCAACAAGGTTCGCCACAGATCTGGTGCGGACCTGCATCCACCAACAACCTACATCTTGCTTGGTACCTGAGGATCCAATAACTCCTCAACCACAGTCGACGATATGACGACCTCGAATCACAACGTCGATAACATCGACGCTCTCCTCGACTTCAGCGAGTACGACAACATGTCCTACCAGTCCCCCTCGCTCTCTCCCGCCGCTACCGCCAAGAACACATTCACGCGCCCTTCAGTCAGCACCGTCGCGACACCGACTCTGCCGTCGGCCTCGCAACCTCTTACCGGCCCTAGCCACCAGTACGACCTCTACAAGCAGCAGACTGGCATCGTACCCGGTGCCCTCGCTAGCACACTCGCTGTCAACGAGGCCAACTCTCACATCTCGGGCTACAACAGTGGCTTTGGCATGGAATACCTCGGCGGCGGACTGAGCCCCGAGAACGACCTGTTCGACTTCAACACCTCTCCCTCCCAGAACTCTACTGGTCTCGACATGGACATGGAGTTTGACTCGCCGCCCGACTCCCAGTTCTTCTTCCCCAACTCCACTGTCAACCCCACTGCCATCGGCGGACAGGAGTCGCCCGTTGTGCCATCTCAGCAGAGCAACGTCGGCAGACTCTGGCCTGGTATGCACTCCCAGGCCGCCCTCGCCAAGGCCCAGGCCCAGCAGAGGCAGCAGCAGCAGATCATCCAGCAGCAGCAGCAGCGCCAACAGATGGGCAAGCAGCGCACCAAGAGCCAGCAGCCCACTGACCCCATTGTCGAGCAGAAGATTACTCAGCTCCTCAACTCTATGCGTGCCAAGTCCGCTCAAGAGGGCGACAGCCCCACTCCTCTCATGAACCTGCCCCGCACCAAGAAGGACGAGGAGGACATGGACGAGGACGAGAGACTTCTCGCCAGCGAGGAGGGCAAGAAGCTCAGCAGCAAGGAGCGTCGCCAGCTCCGCAACAAGGTTTCCGCTCGTGCATTCCGTTCCCGCAGAAAGGGTAAGTCACATTATCACCCAACAGCCCCCTATCTCCCATGTACACGCTTGCTAACCCTGCACAGAATACATCACCCAGCTTGAGGCTGAAATTGCCAACAAGGTTACCGAGAACGGCGACCTCCGCGCCCACAACCGCGCCCTGGCCGACGAGAACAAGCGCCTGCAGGATCTCACCCGCATGCTTCTTGCCTCGCCCTCCTTCTCCAACTTCCTTGACCACCTCAGCACCAACCCCCAGCCTGTCCCTCAACAGCAGGCCGCTCCCGCAGTCAAGCTCGAGAGACAACCCGAGCAGCGCCAGATCCCCAAGGACGTCAACCCTTACAACAACCAGGGCCAGCAGCAGCAGATTGGTATGGCCATGGTCCCCGAGCAGAACATGGACTTCTCCATGCTCAACATCGACAACGATGCCTACAACTTCCAGCCCCAGGTTTTCGCTGTTCTCCGCACCCCTGACATCCCTGTCACCATTGACACCAACGTCCTCTCTGGCAAGTCTTCCAACTTCGTCGGCGAGCACTTCGAGTCGGACGATGAGAAGATCGAGATCCCCGCTCTTGAGGCTCCTAAGGTGCTCGCTCCCGAGGCTCCCGTTCAGACCGCCGCCGAGGAGGAGACCTTTGACGACGAGTTCGAAAACGACCCTGAGTTTGCCCTCTACCACTCTGCCCCTGCGCCTGCCACGGAAGGCCCTATCGAGCTTGACGTCGAGGCCTTCCAAGCTCCCATCTTTGGTGGTGTCGAGGCCGAGAAGGTTCTTGCTCGCTACGAACTGATCGACGCTACGGAAGAGGAGCAGAATGCCTGTGTCGCCATGGCTAAGGTGCAACGCATTGCTGCCAGCTTGGAACCCGTCCTCGCAAGATTAGAGTCTCTTGTTCTCTAATTTGGCTTCACATTCATTACTCCACTTTCTTTTTAGCACCATTATTACGGGCATTGTGTCGTTACACCATTTCCTGTGCATACTAGCTTGACATCTGGGGAAACGGCGTTGGGATGGACATGGGAATCAACTACACCCGCACCGGGAAGGCATCTATTTTTATTTTTTCTTACAATATGTGTTTGTGGCGGACGAAAAGAATTCTATAGGAACCAAGCAGGTTCGGTATGATTGATGATAGTTAACACTGGCGAGCAAGAGATGGGATAACGGTTGGCCATGGCCATCGTGTACTAGATAGATTGGGCGCTCCCGCAACTCAGTCTGAAGAATACAAAGAATTCTCTAATTTGTTTCCCCCTCACTGCTTGTGACTGCTGCTTCCGTTGGTGCTGTGATAACCCTACTCTGTTACTTGTCTCACGTTGATTTCTATGGGTCCCACAGCCAAGGTGAGGCATGAAACGTCGCGTGCCTCTCAAGAATTTGCTCATAGAATGTACCATCTCTGATCTGACCACCCGATGTCTGTATCCATCCTCCGGAGATCCCTCCCTTCATCCACTCCTGACTTCCCAAGAGTCCGGCAGCTGGCCATCTGTCACCGTCTCATTTTGCGAAACGCTTTGCCCAGCCCTGTTTGCTGTGGACCTTTTTCTTCTTTTTTTCTTTTCTTTTTCCAGCCCCCCTTCCTGGATCCTGATATCTCGTGGCATTTCCCACCTTTCCCCGACGCGCCGCCCTTGCTGTTGTTGATGTCAGGTATGGACGGGCCGCCATACAGCATGAGTGCCCTGCACCCCCTGTCGTCCGTTGTGGTTCATGCCCGCTGCTGTTGCTGGCTTCCCGGACGGCAGCGAGGATTAAGAAGGAGGGGCCGTCAAGGGGCCGGGAGGCCTCCGTGCTTGCTTTTTCCTTCTCTCTCTCTTTCTCTCTCTCACACTCTTCGTTTTCTTTTCGGGTTATCCGGTGCAGGGACACCCTCCCGCTCGTCCCCCCATTTACCGCGACGGGATGCGGGTGATGCCCGTTTCAATGCCTTCTGCCGTTCCTTGGAGGGGCGTTCTTGACTATTCTTCTCGGTGGGTATCGCCCACAAGATGTGGAAAGTTGAGATGGCAGCATGGAGAGGATCGGCATATCGCGTTTCGCAGCGGTGGATTGTTGGATGAAAGGTGGGCATCGTGATCATATGCGGCTCATGTAGGTGTTGAGGCGATCTAGGCCCCCACCCAAAACAACTTTAGGAGCACGGCAGTGTCATCAGTGTAGAGTGAGTGACCAGAGAACGAGCAAGACATGAAGTCCTCTTGGGTGAACATTGAAAATGATGAACTATTATGAACAACCACCACATTTACAAAAGCCACTACTATTATCTTACTCCGAACCCAGATGCTTAAACAGATCAAAGACTCCGGCCTCCATGTCATGTCATGCCAAACGCCGCATTCACAAGTCGTCCCAGTCCTCGCGGATCAGCTCGGCGCCCTTCTCGCCAATCATGAAGACGGACGCGACGATGTTGACGTCGGGCAGCACGGGGATGATGCTGCAGTCCACCACGCGCAGCCCGTCGACGCCGTACACGCGGAGCCGGGGGTCCACCACGCCACCGTCCTCGAGGGGCAGCATCTGGTTCGTCCCCGAGGCGTGCCAGTTGGGGATCGTGTTGGCGCGCACGTAGGCGAGGATGGCGTCCTCGTCGTCCTCGGCCACGGCCGACCCGGGGGAGACCTCGCCGTGGTCCGGGCCGACGGTGTACTCGGACATGCGCGGGTGGGCGAGGATCTTGCGGAGATACCTGAAGGAGGCGAGCGCGATTATGCGGTCGACGGGGTGTGCGTAGTACTGCGGCACGTCTTTTAGTTCACTGATAATTGTCCTGTGATGGAAGTGTACATATGATGGGTAGGAGACTCAGGGGAAAGGAGAAAGGGGAGGGGCTTACGTTGGGGTTAATCTTGGGGAACTCGGCCATGGAACTCGACCTCAGCGTCACGTTCCCCCTGGACAGCGCCACCATGCTCGACGCCGTCAGAGAGATGTACGACTCGTTGCCGCGCGGCGTGTAGAACGGCGTCGGCCCGCTGGGGTAGAAGACGCTCTCGAACAGGTACTCGATGTGCGACTGGTTCGCGAGCCCCGCGGTGACGATCTCGCCCGCGCCGATGGCGTTGAGCTCCTCCTCCGACAGCTTCTGGAAGGCGTTTGTGATGCCCGACGGCGCCGTGTACTGGCCCGTGAGGTTGGTGTAGAACTCGTCCTGGGCCTCGCGGAGGGAGGCGTAGGTCGCGGCCATGTCCGAGGTCGAGAACTCGGGGGTCGACGTCGCCATGATGCTGAAGACGGAGTGGTCGTTTAGGCTGGAGCGTGAACGTTGTTAGCTGAGGATCGCGCCGGGATGAGGCCAAAGAAGAGTAGAGGGTAAAGGGGAAGGAGAGAGGGGTGATCGTACTGCTGGCCGACGTTCTCGTTGATGACGACGGGGTCGATGCCGAATTCTTCGAGTTGAGAAGAGGGACCGATGCCCTGTAACGGTCAGCCGAGTTTCACAAGACATGTTTACGGGCTCGAGCGAGCGCGACTCACAGAAACCATCAGAAGCTGGGGCGAGTTGAAGGCGCCCGCGCTGACAATGACCTCCTTCCTCGCCTTCACCTCGTGCACGAACCCAGTGGGGTGGTCCATGAAGGCAACGCCCTCGGCCCGGGGCTTGTCGCCGGACTCGTCAAAGTTGATCTTCCACACGGGGGCGTAGTACAGCACGTCGAGGTTCTTGCGCCCGAGCGCCTTCTTGAGGAAGCTGTCGTAGCTGGAGCTGCGCCTGAAGTTGGCGTCGAGGTGGCCCGTCCCCTGCTTGACGCCGGTGCTGTTGCCCGTGTTGTAGTCCTCAACGATGGGGACCTGCAGGGCCTCGCTCGCGGCCTCGATGAAGCCGATGCCCGACGCCGGCACATAGCCCTGGAACCCGAGCTCGAGGGGTCCGTCGGCGTAGGCCGAGGGGTCGTGGGTCTTGTAGCTCACGTCGAAGCCCCTGACTTCGTGGTCGTGAGGCGGGTTGAAGTGCGTGCTCTGTCTTGGGTCAGCAATCGTGTTTTGCCTCTAGGGGGGTTAAGGAAGTCTCGTTGCGAGTGTTGTTTTTACCTTGATGAAGAGCGGGTAGACATCCTCCCACCCCCAACCGGGGTTGCCGAGTCTGACCCAGTCGTCGTACACCGAGGCGCTGCCGCGGCCGTAGAAGAAGCCGTTTGTCACGCTGCTGCCTCCCAGACACCGCCCGCGGTGGTAGCGGAGGATGCGGTCGTTGAGGTGCTCCTGGGGCGTGGTGTAGAAGGACCAGTCGATGGCGGTGCCGCCGAGGAGCTGGTTGCCGCCGGGGGCCTTGTAGGCCGAGACGACGTCGGGCGCCGGCCCCGCTTCGAGGACGAGGACCCGCTGCTTGCCCGACTCGGAGAGCCTGTTTGCGAGTACGAGGCCTGCGGTGCCGCCTGGGGGGAAACGTTAGACTAACAATCTCTCAAAGGCCCTTGCCAGAATACCACGAAAGAAAGCTGGATAGAAGGACGGCAACGGCGGGACCTACCTCCTGCAATGATGAAGTCGTACTCGTCCTCAATGGTCGCACGGTCGATGCCCTTGATTGGCGCGGCCGAGGCTCCGACGAGGAGCGTCAGGAGAGCGAGTGTGAGCTGCATCGTGGGCTGATGGACCTCTGTTACGGGCGGTAGTGTCAAAGCGAATGGTCGACGAGCTCAATATCTGAATACAAGCCAGACAAGACCCGAGCTGCAATGGATGAATCTGACCAGCTCAATTCTCATGACCGTCTGGAGACCCGGGCTGCGGGGAGCTCGAGGACCTCATATACTCGGTCGACGCAACCACTCTTGCGAGCAGAAGCAGAGCCCAGATTGCCCGACCCCGGCGCAATCAGCAAGCTACCCGTCCTCCACATCGCAGTTACGCATCATCATGCGTCATCGCACCGCGGGTGTCAGCCCGGGCGAAGGCAAGGCGTGCCGCAGGCGTGCTTGGCGACGAGGGAATGGATGGGGCTATTCGCGGTGTTGTTTCTCTGGGGCGGCAAGCAACAGAGAAAAACCTGGGGGAGGGGCGCCTGAGAGGGGAGGGGCGCCTGAGAGGGGAGGGGGAGCCGGGGTAAGGTAGAGCTGCAGAGCTTCCCGGTTTCGCGGGAGAGGCCGAGATGGCTAGGCAAACAAGGACCCGAAGAGAGGAGCTAGGCACCTTTCTCTGCAGATCATTCAGTTCCGCCCGAAAATCTTGAATTGAATGCTTGCATTTAGAAGAGGGCAGACAACAATCGAGGTGGGTGAGAGACAGGCACCGTGCCACATGTCGCTCGCAAAGGATCCAAACCGACGTATGTCAAGACATTCCGTCGACTGGGGTTAGCACTAGCGCCGCGCGCCAGCGGTGCCGGGGGGGTTGGCGCCACGAAGCCTAGCAGACGGTAGTTCGTCATCCAAAATGCGGGGAGCATGGCCTGCCTATGTTAAATGATCTTCTTCTCCTCTCAAGCTGGGCGCGATATCATGTGTGACCTCTGCACGGGGGGAGAGGGAAAGCCGGGCAGAGCCAAAGCAGCGAAGCAGGGCCAAGACGCACCTATGCACGCTGGAAGGATCCGGCCGACGTACGTCCATCGTGGCGCAAAAAAGACCATCCCGTCTGCCGGCGCCGAGCCCCCCTCTCCGAATTGCACAATGATCGGTGTGAGATTAGGGTGTTGTCACGGGAGCCGGCGCTGGGGTGGGGGGTTTGGTTTGATTCGATCCGATCGTTTGTGACGGGGCTGACTTGAGCTGATTGTTTATCAATGTTTCTTGGGATGCATGTGCCCTGTCCCGCGTATTTCGGGACCCGAGTCTGACCCGACTAAACAAGGGGATTTGCCCGGTACCAACGGGATATTTATGCGCTCTTGGTGCTGCGGGCTGCGGCGCCTTTGTTGATCGGCAACTATTCCGCCTTGGGCGAATCGATTTTCCACTGGAGGAAGTGTCTCACATAATCCTGCTCTGCGTTTTTTGATGATAGCCAGGAAAGACCGGGGTACCCAGCAATAAAGACATTGATGTCTCGAATGCCTGGGCTATGCAACCACCATATGCTGATTGTTGAACTTCTTTGTCCAGAAGCGGCAATTACATGTCGTTAAAGCTGCTTTCCCGGCGCTAGGGGCTCACGTAACATTCATGTTCACCATATTCCGAAAAGCTAAACCGTCAAGTTAAGTGCGGCAACAGTAAGGGAAGCTTGGCTTAGTCCTTTAAACGTATGCTGAAAGTATAGATGGAAGGTCACAACCCCATAATCTAGATGGGCTCGATGAAGGCTTTGAAACTTTGGTATTCGGTAGTCTAGCTACGAACAGCAGATGCTGTCCGTAGTTTCTCGAAGTGATCATCGCGCGGGATCCTAGAAGCCCCAAGATAGAAAATCCTAGAAGTTATTAGATTGGGATAGACTATCTATAGTTACCTGGAACAAAAGTTTCGTATGGTTTTGGAGCTTGTTGAGAATGCCGAGGTGTTTTACCACACCAGAAAACTCCTTGATGTGAGACCGACAACGTGTTTTGTTTTAGATGCTAGGTGTGACTAAGATGTGAATCTACCGGCGCCTTCTTCCTATGCAACGACAGTGTGATTTTAGCCTTCCTCTATGTCCACTTCAACAAAAACGCTTATGACAGCACGTCAATGCCGTACTTCTGGAAGTCGAAGTGTTCCAGACTTGATATACTTTCAGCCCAGCCATCATCAATATTTTCTAGCTGCCAATCCTCTCCCACATCAAACAATCCGGACCTCGCGGCCAGCACATCTTTCTCCCTGGCTTGATATTCAACCGCCACGTCTTGATGCGGTACCCAAACAACCCTCATCCCAGCCCGCCGTCCGGCTTCTACACCAGCTACGCTGTCCTCAAAGACCAAACATTCGTTGGGTTTGATCGTCTTCTCGTTAGACTCTATTTCTGAGTTCAGCGACTCTAGCGCAAGCAGATATATGTCGGGGGCTGGTTTCCCTCGGCCCCGTTGCATTCGCGGGTCATCGCCCAGGACCTGCCTAGCAGATTGGAAGAAGCTAAGCAGCCGTTTGGTCTCTGGCCTCGAAGTTTTCAACTCGTAGGTGTCGCTCTTTGTACTGGATGCCAATGCCAACTCAATTCTGTCCCCGGATGAAGTACTGCGTGCACGGCTGAGGCTGGACAGGAGCTCCTCCGCGCCAGGCAGAGGTTCGCAGTTCGGGAAATGCAGTCGCATTTGCTCTTTTAAGTCTCGGGCAAAATGCTCACGGGGGACGGGTAATTTTGCCCAGTTGTGGAATTGGTCGCTGTTTGTCGAGCCTGGGACACCCATGAGCTGGGCTCGAATCGTTCGAGTAAAGGGCGGCCTTCCGTATTTCGCAAGAAGCTGGTTCGTGCATACGGTGATGATGTCCTCGGAGTTAATGAGAAGCCCATCCATGTCAAAAATGCAAGCGCGAATCGCGGGGAAGCTGATGGCAGTATTTCTTAGCTTTGGAGTACACGGCGCGGATCCATTGTGAGCGAACGTTGACTCCCATATTAGATATCGGAATGTACTTACTCTTTTTCTCCGGGAGCCATGAGTACTAGAAGGTCAGGTTTGATCCTAATTGATACTGCAGGGAGCGAAGTGAGTGTGAGATCTGAGGTAGGATTTTGGCAGTGGATTTTAAGCCTGTCGTTCTCTTAAACGAGCCTAATTGCAAGAGAGTGGGCAGCTGTCTGCAACTGGATCCAGGTGTGAAGTGAGCCAAGATCGCTGAGAACACGCGGAGTCGAGACCCGAACACTGGATTAAGACCCGCGATTCGGGGCGGTCCTCCACTGGACCACCGATGAGACGACAACGACCCGCAGAAGAGTCCACGAATGGCTGACACAACACATACACGATTAGCGCCGCAAGCCACAACGTATAGTCGATCATGGTTCTTAGATAGGATCTCTACTAACATGATAATCTTTTGGCTTCGTACCATATGTGACTAGTCCAGGCTCCTGCACAAGCTTCATTATCATTAGCTTGGGTCTCTGCTACGGTCGACCATCCCTTCAGTTGAAAGGGTGAACCTTAGATATTCGTTTGGGTGACGTAAATTTCCTGTTCCACAGGAAAGATTCGTACCTATCTATTTTAAGTTCTGAGGGATGAAGGTTCCGGGAACTATGGTGAGATCATGTCCCTTTGCCAACGAAGAGCATCGAGTCGCAGGATTTATATCCGCAGCATCAGGTTTATATGTTGGTAATGGATATCAGCCCATTATCATTTTCTTTATCAATGTTTAACTGCTGAATCATGTGAAGCACTCCGATATAAACTGACAGCGCATGTGCCATTTTTGCAAACGTAGAATTAAATTATGTTAAAATAAGAGTTTTTGAAAACTGCTTAAGATCCTCAACGTGCAAGGTTAACAGAATGCCAATATTACTTTCCAGCATATCTCTATTTCTTTGCAGGATTTCTGGGCCCATCTACCGCCTTTTCAACGGTGCCTGCGATGCCATCCTTGCTCGCATCAAATTGACTACCAATAGCCCCGTCTTTCGAGAATGGTCCACCAACCTTCTCACCTGTCGCACACGTGTCAGCGATTAATCAGAATACCCGATTTGAGGACTCTTCTCATATATTTCGTACCAATTTGCCCGACGGCTCCCTCAGGGTTGAATTGCTTGCCAATTGCTCCCTCAGAAGAAATCACACTCGGATTAGCGGGGTTTGTGTCCTTCTTTTGGCCGGCGGCCTTAGCGGTGTCGTGGATGGGGTTGTTGGAAGACATGGTGCGGAATCTGGGTGCTGATGCGACAAAAGTTCTTGCAGTGCGTTTGAGGATAAAGTTGTTCATGGTTGGTGAATGGTAACGAAGAAAGATGCTTTGAATATTTTGGATGGGCTCTTTATAGACCTGTCGTTGCTGATGGTGCGCGTCATCCTCGACGCAGTCGGAATGACGTTGTATGTACGCCGAATAATGATGACATCATGAAGTGCAACCAACCACCATCGTTTTAGAACACATGGAAAGAATCGAGGGGACGGTGCTGAGATGATTCATCGCTCGATTAGGTCGGTTCTTCATAGCGCACCACCGCAAACGTCTGCATTCAGCCGAAGGGCCCGGCTCTAAGACAACAGCCCCGATGTTGGCCCTGACCATGATGATTAAATCAACCAATTCAGAAAGAGAACGTCAATTGATGGCCGCTATAAACAAAATTAATGCTGTCAAAAAAAAAAATTTCGTCATGTTTCACTTCATGCATCAATGTCACGATGTTATACTTACCGCCGCCAAACTGCCCAGATAAGTTCGAGAAGCAAGTCACTAATCTAGCCGAAGGGCCAGGCCCCTTGAACTTGAATCTAAAATGCAGCTGGTTGATCCGGATCGTCCACCCAACTCTATTTGTGATGTCCGCTTGTGAACTCATCATCCTGAAACTTAACGTTGCTCTTCTGTTAATTCGGACATGAGTTAGGTACGCGTGGGTTTTGATTCCTAAATATACCTTCTTCAGTTATCAGGCATCTAATCTGAGTTTCTTTCGCATCAAAAATGTGGTAAAACTGTGAAAAGATCCGAACCAAGGTCCATGAGAGTTTTAATGGCATAGGAATGCCTGGGAAGGAAAAGGAGGGAGTAGAATGTGCCTGAAAATGAGAGATTGCAGTATAAGAAAAACCTCTGACACACATCACCCCGAAAACTTCTTAGTGCCTTCAACATTGACAAAACTGTGCAAATTTATGCGGCCGAGGTCTCACTTCATATGTCATGGGGAACATCGAACGCCGGAGGCCAAGGTTCTCCAGATAGGCAACCATTGGGGGAAAGAGAATGAATCCGTATAGACTTCACGGTCCCCTTTTCCATCACCACACACGTATGTAGGTTGGAAGAGTGATAGAAATCAAAATCTATTTCTTAAGCTATTGTGCGGTTTGGGGCAAGCAACTTGTTTGCTAGGGACAGTCCCCAAAGTCGCCACTTCCCAGCCTCGACGACACCAAAACCAAATCAAAGCTTCCTAACTCCATTCCAAATTCAATTTACCGAGGCCAACTCCCAAAACCCTTCAATACCACAAGCACTGTCTTTAACAAACAGAGCCCAGTCAAAGCTGTCCTTGAGAGTCACTGTAGACATCCAGAACCTTCTCGTGCGAGCCCTCCTCATGCGTGAAACCAATGTAAGGCTGCGGCTCAGGTGGGGGAACCTCAACTAGTCCCAGTATTATGGATGCTTCCCGTCTTCTCCAATGTCGCTCCACAGTCGCCTCGTCTTGACCCTTCATCCATGGACATTTGTTCCGAGCCTCGCCGAACTTTTCCCGCTCCTGGTCCAGAAACGAGCTCGTTGCCTCCTCTGACAAGGGGAATGGCAGTATTTTGACACTGATGACATTGAAGCCATGCTCTGATTGTTTCTGCGAGTCCTCCAAATTGTTCTCGGGCGGTAGAATGGAGCTGGGCGACTGCAAAGGCGACAATGGAGAATTTTCATAGTAGGCCATGTATGAATCAAGGCCTTCAGCTTCCTGTATAGAGTTATTAGAATAACGAGGGCTAATAGTATGGGAGGGCCAACAAAACGTACAGTCCCAAAGCTCCAGAGGTTGAGTGAAGCATCGGCGGAGGGCGAAATGTTGGACTGCGTAGCCACCGAGGGTAGCTATTTGTAGTCTGTCAGTATCTCTAGTGTAACGAAAGAAGAGAGAGAATGGGGGGCTTACACCATCTGGACAGGAAACTGCTGTGGGAGGTGGAGGTGGAGTTTCCATGACATCAGGCACTGAGTCGGCAAAACCCTGGGTCGGTGGAGGCTGGGGAATATTTCGAATCGGCATGTAGCCATATGAAAGACCGTTGGGTTGCGCAAAGACGCCATGTGAAATCTCGGTGGGATGCTGTTGCAGTTCCTGTTCTTGTGCCGCCTTTACCTGAGCCTTTTGGAGTTTGCTCCGAGCCGATGAAACCCTCCTTTTCTCTCGACAGGTAGCGCATTGACTGCGAGGCTTCGGCCGGCCCATTGCATCCATGTGGTCGAACTCAGAGGGCGGCTGAACTTTGTTGCACTTGGAACACTTCTTGTGACCTCGCGGTATCAAAACGGAATGACTGTCGCTATTGAGTGTAGATTCGGGCGGGAAATCAACATGGTTGGATGGAGATAGATGCTGGCTTGATGAGTTGATCCCAGGGGCGGATGGGAATGACAGAGTGAAAGGATTCATATGTCGTGAAGTCGTCGTCATCGACGAAGTTGAGTTCTCATGGAGACTTGCTTCAGGGATGCCGGTGAATTGGGGTGTCTGAGGAAAGCACGTCGAAGGAGAATATGGACTTGATGCCGATACAACGTGCCGACCTGGATGTAGTGTTTCTTGTGAAGGCTCGGTGAAACTCGTGAGGAAGAAGTCGTGTCCTGCTCCCAGTACAGGAGTAGAGATTTGCGGTTGAAATCGGATTTGTGAATGTTGATTATGCTTGATAGGTGCCTTTGAAGGCAGCCAAGATGAGGTAGGGCGTTGGAGTGGAATTGAAGAGGAGCTCTGCGCCTGCACAGGCTCGGCGATAGGGACGACCGATGATGCATTTAAATCGAAGCCCACGCCAGGAAGAAAGAGAGGAGTCTCGTCTTTGCGGGCGAAAATATCTTGAGTCGCCTGTGACTTGGGTGATGGCGGCGGTGAGCCAAATAACGATGTTTCATCGGTGTCCATTGTTGAAAGGTGAAGCTGTGGTCAACCAGGTGATATCGAGATGCCTGCCTGCGAGATGATCAAGTTAACTCTGGCTTTCAGTTGGCAAAAAATCGTTATAAGTTTATCGGTAGGAATGCTCGCCAGCTTTGGAACTCACGAGGTGAACGAAACTAGAAGATGCTTCAGGCACGACGATGGCCCATGAGATTTGTGGAAAGGACGGGAAAAGGTGAAGTGATTTGCAAGCGGACTTCTTATCCACTTTTGAGATTTTTCGTCCTGTCTCTGTCCTGATTATTACTTCTAGAGCACGCACGAGTATTCAAGATTCGTAATACTTGATTTCATTCACCATTCTTTGTAAGGTTACAACATCAAATTCTGGGCCTGGGGTTTAACTCTAACTTCAAGGCTTTATCTGGCACAGTATGCGGTTCTTTGTTCCAGATCATGTACCTGAGATTTCTCATTGCCTATTGAAGACGACTAAGTCGACTTGTCCTGTTCCCAATTCCAAGATGGAAGCGTATTTCACTCTGTTTGCTGAAAAGTACCAGCTTTTGACCATGCAGGGTTAGGGAAAATCACGCATGGCCTTTGAATGTCGACCAGTATTGACTGACACATAAAAGTAAAAGAGCGTGATTATGTCACTTGGATTCTTGCAGGCCTTGGCTGTTGATTTGGGTTTGGTTGCATCAATTACGAAACTCTACCTCTTCACCTTCAACAATCACCAATTCCAGCCAATTTTCTTTTAATTTCCATAAATTTCACAACCTTGTTGTTTGTGTATGTCTGTTTCTGACATGTAGCACATCTTCTATGGACAACCTGAGGCCAAAACCCAGGCTTAACACACGCAACCTGTTTGTGAGATAATACTGCGACTCCCGAAGACGTTTTCAGCACAAGTCTCTGCTATTTGGACGCGAGTTCAACTTGAATTGATATCCTACTGCTTCATACGCAATTGTTTCGTCTGTCATTCGCATGTATGTGATGGGGTGTTTAGTTACAATTCACTTCCTTCCCGCAATCGAGTTCCCCCTATCGCTGCCTTCAAGCTAAGCTTGAGGCGGAGCTTGTATGATGAGTCACTCTTACATAGTTACTATAGGGAAACCATCTTCCCGCTAAAATAATTCCTACATTGGTTGGAAAGTCTGTTAGTCTACATCAAGTATTGACTCGATGAGTGGAACTTCTAATTATTATCAGCAGCCTATGATTTAAAAGGAAGCGCAAGCCGCGAAGAGTGTTGCATTTAATATTCAATAGCATAAGTGCTGTGAATGGTAATTATCTTTTCAAGACCCTAAACGACGTTCGAAATTTTGAAGCCACCCGGGACTCTCTTCTGGAAAACTTGCTCGGGGTCGTACTTGGCAGCGACATCCCTAAGAAGCTGGAGATTCTCAGGGCCGTAGGTGCTGAGGGGGTCTTGAGTGCCGTCGGCATATCCCAGGTACTCCCACTCGACATCAATACCTTCAGAGATGTAATAATCCTTGAGTTCTTGACGCATGGTGACGAGCTGGTCGCGGGCCTGCCTCTCGGCGCCGGCAGAGCGAACCATGTGTTGCATCTGGAACAGGATAGCATTGCCATCCTCGCGTTCCATGCCGATAATATTTCCTCCCTTCTCAACTGAGTGCTCGAAAAGAAGCTTTGGCATCGCTTGGAAGGTAATGTAGTTGAGAAAGTCGGCGTCCTGAGTGGCCTTCCAGCCCTCAATAAACTTGGCCTGAGCCTGGACGGCGCGGCGGATGAATCGGGCGTCATTCTTGCCTGTCAGAGTGATCCAGATCTGGCGGTAGTCGGTGGGCTCCTCGAGTTCCACGATCATGTTTAGGTGGCTGTCGTGACGCAGCGTGTTCATCGTCTGAGGTTCGATGATCCGGAAGTCGTCGTATGCAGGGGCCCACTCAGTATTGGAGGTGTCATGCAAAGCAGCCGAGACAACGGTGCCGACACCAGGTGAGTATGCCCAAAATGTGACGGCCGAGCCTTTGGTGTAGTTGGGGATGCTGTCAACCCATTTAACGTAGGCGGCGATGTGTTGCTCTGTGGTATTGAGGGGATATACGACCTGGCCGCCCCAAATCTCGACGATGTCCACGGTCTGCAAGTCAACGCGGGTCACAATGCCGAAGTTGCTCGAGCCGCCCTTGAGTGCCTTGTGCAGGTTGGGGTGGGTGACTCTGTTGGCATTTACAATCTCGCCACTGGACAGGACAACCTCGAAATTGACAACATTATCGCAACCCAAACCAACCTCGGCACTGAAGAAGTTATTGCCGCCGCCAGTCAGAAAACCGGCGACGCCAACCGTTGAGGTGCGGCCACCGGGAGCAGTCACACCGAATGGTTCGAGCGTCGAGTAAACATCGCGCCAGAGAGCACCGGCGCCTATGCTGGCGATCTTGGTAAGAGGTGAGTAGTCAACCTGGTTAATCAAGCCCATATCGATGGTAACACCTTCATCGACTACAGATGTGCTCCCGTCAGCATATATACATAGTACTGATGAGTCTCCTGAGCAGTGTTCAACTTACTATTGGAGGCGCCGGCCCACGTCATGTGGCCTCCACCACGGACAGCCCAGTTGCAGTCTGTTGCATGTCACGGCAAGTACGACCTCCGCGGCTGAGGTGGGCTGCACAATGCAGTATGGGCTCAGCTGAGCCGAGACGGAGAAGTACGATTCAACCAGCGTCTCATATGTCTCGGTACTCGGGCGGAGGACCTTGAGCCCTGCAGTTTCGAGAACATCACACTGTCATTTGAACACTATTAGCCTGCAGAGAAGAAAACGCAACGTTCAGCCTTACACAAGAGTTCGTCATGGTATTGGAGCAGGCAGACTTGAATAGGGAGGTTAAAGTAGCTATCGTGCTAAAGACCTGCGCCAAAGATCTCATGATTACCGTGCTGCTGCTTTGCAGGTAAGATAAGCATACTGGCGTGTGACTAGTGAAACAAATAGAGGGGACGACCGTTGTAATAGGACATACGTGACCATGCAAACGCGGGAGTTGCGGATGCACACGGGGCGACCACTTGCAGTGCCGTTCTTGGTCTGGTTGGTGCCCAGGATTGCGCCAGCTCCACCACCGGGCACCGATGCACAAGATATTATATTACAGCGTGTGAACAAAAATGGAACCTGTGGAGTTTTCCTCTTGTTCCGCATGTGCCATATTACACAATAACTATCTATGTATGTCAGCATAGATGAGTTCAGCCAAGCCTCATTGAAGGCTACCAGTGCTGAGTAGAAACTGTCACCGTATTGTGTACCTAAAATCCCCTGGGCTATACGTGTAAGTGTGCCTCGTTATTAATCTAGTCCTGAGTCTTTGCGCAGCAAGTCAGTTTGCCCAATGCGTTAAAACGAACAATAAATATCAAATAAGACCCCGTTACAAAACTACTTGTGTGGGATAAGGGTACTGCGTGTGCTCTTTTGATGATTTCTTTAATGTTTCAATATGCATGCACATCGTCATCCTAGGCCTCCCTTTCCATTTTACCGTTAAAAACAAGCCGGCAGAAATCAAGTGTAGGTTATGTGATTTGGTAGTCGGTTCCCCCTAAACTTGCACATCGGCTCTCATCTACTCCTGTCTTAATTGGGACTTTGCAATTTCACAATGTGCTGTCTGCGCCCCACAGTGTCCCAGTAGTAGCTGCCTTTCCGCTCACTTAGGTATGTTGGTTCATGATTACATACAGCATCTTTTGCAGGATTGAAAATCCACATGTGTGCACGGGATCACTTGTTCGGGCTTTACACTCAAATCGGAGCAAGGAAACAAATATGAATTGTACCTGCCCAGAGACAGGCATTTAGTGTACTAGTCCTAGTACTTACTCGTGTATTTGCTTTTCTAGGCAGGGATTTGATGCAGATTTTGGTTGGGTAACCTCCTGAAAGTCTCGGATGACTACCGATACTCTCTCACCGTGAGTTCTGGTGCCTGTTGCTACCCTTGTTTTTGCAAAGTAGTGTATGAATTCTGGGTGGCTTCCTGTGCATGGGCTGGTTACTGAATCCGTGCATTGATCGACGCAGACCCTACCATGTAGAAGCTGTTTGACTCGATGTAAATCTCGGGAGTCACCGGCACAATACCGTAATAAGATGCTTGGTCCACTTTGCCAAGCTCCGGTATCACCGAATTTTCGTCGCCAATTAGATAGTTCTCATAGACAGCTTGCATAATTATGTAGGAACTGTAAAGCGTAGTTTTCAGGAACGTCCGGAATAAACTTCCGGGGGGTTTCTCCAACGAGTTTGTAGGAGAATTGTAAATTGTCTCACACAGCCAGGACATGAACGTTGAAGAACCCAGATAATATATATTTCTATGGCCGTTTACAACGAGCTTAGTAAATGGTTCTTAAAAAGGTTTCCGTCAAATCATAATCAGTTTTGCGACAAATCAGTAAGAAATATGATTGGCGTTCAAGTTCCGTGGGCAGAATGAAGCCTGTCGACGGCTTGTCACAGTAATTATAGGGGGCAGCGCACAAATAATTGATAAGTCTGCCATCTTGTATTTGAAAAAGAAAAAAAATTGAAAAAAAAAAAAAAACACCCGATAGGAATGGACTGGGGTTGATCATGACATGTCCGTCTCTCCCCTTGTCCTGTCCCAGAGCCCTGGAAGCCCACTACCTCAATCTCGAGCCGTTGCACTTTTTACTGGGGAAAAAGAGGAGAAAACCATTGACACGGATACGAACAGAGCAAACCTGGTCGTTCTGCCCACCTAAAAGGCTTCCGTTGACCAAATGTGGACGGACAACAGCAAACTTTAAGCAATATGAGATTCGGCGACAGGCATCTGGCTGCAAGATATAGACTTGACTTTCCCATCTCTAGCCTACTGTACAATACGGCATTGCGTCAGTCTTCCACCCATCTCTGCGGTTACACCTGTGGCAAACTATTCTCCGAGGAGCCGCATGTACTGTTTCACGCCGGAATATTTTCACACATGCTTATGCAGACCTGACTTGACTCGTAGCAGCCTGTCCCCCTGACATAAGATGTCCTTTCCTGTTGTCGACGGCGTCGAGGTGTTGACAGCCCCGCCGGAGAATTATCAAGTCGACTTTGTGCACCCATTCAAGGATATGGCTACAATAAACGCGAGCTACTGGGCTTTCGGTATCGAGTTTTTCGTTGCCTTTCTGTTCTTGGCACAACGTGTCTACACAGCGTCATTCATCCTGCGCAAATGGCGCAGCGATGATTGCAAGTAAACTTCCCAATGAATGTCTTTCAGTAGATCGCTAACTCAAGACAAAAGACATGATCATTATGGCATGGGTGCTGACTACTGCTGCTCAATGCTTGATTCTTCACTGTCTAACACAAGGTGTCTTGGGAGTGCACATCTGGGAGATGTCACTTGATAACGCCATCTGGGAGACAACGGTAAGATTTCCATAGGATCGAGACATTGACAAAAATGTACGTTTACTGACCTTTTTTCCTCTTTTTATTTTCACAGCTCATCCATGCCACCAACCTGACCGTCATTCCGGGCACCGTCCTTGCGAAGCTTGTTCTGTGCATTTTCTGCCACCGCCTGTCGCCAATCACCTGGTATCACTACGCCTTAATTTGCACGTCATTCATCACCGTCGCCGCCTTCACCGCTGTATGGTTCGCTGTTCAGTTTGCATGCACTCCGATCGAGGCGGCGTGGAACCTCCGCCTTTTCACCGGGACCAACTGCATTGACCGTCCTCCTGTCTATATGATACAAGCTATCATGGGTGGTGTGACAGACTTCATGCTCATTGTCCTCCCGCTGCCATTTATTTTGCGTCTCCAGATGTCGTGGAAACAGAAGGCGGCGCTGATTGCATGGTTCTGCACCGGTCTCCTCACGCTGGGCGCCGCGGTAGCTCGTCTGGTCATCCTGATCCCAAGTTTGCAAAACGCTGATACCACGTTCGTGTTGGCCCAAAGCACTCTATGGCTAATCATTGAGGCCAACCTAATTATCATCTGCGGTTCGTTGCCGACCTTCCGTATCTTCCTCAACCACGTCGCGCCCAAGATTCTCGGCGAAACGAGCGGTCGCGGTGACAACGACATCAAGGTTACCGGCCCAGGTCGCATGCGGTACGCTCTGAAGACCTTTGGCAGCTCACAGCCCAAGCGCAGGCGGTTTAACACCATTGACGAACTCGAGCACGGTGACAGACCTTACAGCTCCGAGACAAGGTGGAAAGCTGATACCAATGAGGAGGACCTGGTCACTACACTCGAACAGGGGAAGAGCCGCTCGGAAGCCAGTGACGAGGAAGCCATCTTCAAGATAGTGTAAGCGTTGGTGACCTAGGAGCCTCAACAATGACCTGACGGGCCCGAGAAGGGAGAAATTGCATTTGTGTTTAATATAGCAAGAGGCGGTATCTTAAATATTGGTTATATGCATTTAAGATGTGAAGGACGAATCTTCCAGCATTGCTGGTCCAGATGCTGCGCTTAACGACGCCGGCCGGCACAATGAGGGCAGGCCTCGCTGCTGCCGCCGCTCCCTCTTATTTTATGGGGTTTCAATGTTCCAACGCACAATGATGAGACCGCTCTGCGATGCGATGTTTCGAAGAAGTATATAAGTTCACTGTAATGCCTAACTACCACTATCATGGGGCCGCTCATATATGGACCTTTACGATTGTTAAAGGTAAAGAACCGCGATTGTCACAGTCACTCCCTTACTAGTAGACCCCACAGTCAACGAGCATGCAAATAAATAATCAACCAGGAGAATAAAAACCACAGAACTTGTTAAATAAATTCAAAGATCCGTCTCGAAGTATAGAGCTCGCTCAGATTACACGCCGCGATGTGCTCAGCTGGCCACCGCTTCCCAGAAGGAAAAATGTACGAATATATTTCCATTTTGCGGATCTTTGACAAGCTCCAACAAGCGACTTTCCCTTGAAACGTTACCGCAAGTGATGCTATTGGCAGAAAATAAGTATTGAATTCTTGTTGTATATGAACGGATAAAACTAAGTATCACAATAACACGTTACAAGTAACGCTCATTTTATCAAACCTAGTACCCTAAATGCTGTCATTTTTGGAGTCTAGTTGACTACAATGATTTCAAGACAGCACGAGCACCCGAGAACTCCAATTCGGCCAGCGTTTCATCCCAGAGTCGATCGATAACGACATGACCATCAGGTGTATACAGGAAAGCAGCGAATCTAGGAGGAAGTTAGCAACATTTAAGAGTGCTATTAACACATACGGCACTTACGGGTGGATCTGCCAACTCATGAGGAAGCATCCGTGTGACTCCTTGCCCTTGTTGACGATGGCGTCAACGAAACATGAAGCACCTACTCGCGGAGTCCTCCCGGTAGTTGCCCCAAAGACACTAACAGCCAATTTAACGAGTCCCTGAGCGTCACGCGACAGGTTTGTGCCTTTACACCAGGCTGGGTCAGCCAGGTTCACAATAACGTCATCAGCGGAGACGCAGTTGACGAGCTTCCAAAGGAACATGTGCATTAGGAGCTTAGATGAGTTGTATGCTTCTCTGCTGTCAAACTTTTGAGGGTCATCAAAGGATGGCAGCAGTGGATTAGCATCCCTATTAGGAAATCTGGCTGCCAAGGTCAACGCTGCGCTGACGATTGTGAGACGCGCAGGCTCTTTGCCTGCCGATCGTTTGGTTTTCAGGACCGGAAGAAGGAGTACAGCGAGCAGCACTGTTGAGAGGTAGTTGACTTGGATGGTCTCCTCGTGGCCAGTGCTTGGAATCGTATGGAAATCCATCCTGATCACGCCAGCGTTGAGGAGGACGATGTCGATTTGATCCAAGCCACTACTAATGCGGCGAACAAATGTCTGAATGGATTCGTATGAGCTCATGTCTAGCTCCCAGACATCGATGATTGCAGTCGGATGTTGCTGGCGGAGTTTGGCGGCAGCAATTATGCCCCTTTCAGGTGAGCGCACGGCCAAGATAAGATGGGACAGTTTGAGATCCAGAAGTTGAACGGCAGCTTCATAACCTAATCCGGTATTGCCTCCCGTAATGATGGCCGTCTTGCCTAAGAGACTTGTGGTCGGGGATGGCCATTGTGGCTTGGCACAGAATTGGTTGTTGTAGAAGATGCTGGGGAATGATAAAGTCGATGGTGCAAGTTCCTTTGACGAAGTCATTGTGAAAAACTTGATTTTTTTTTTGATAAAATCCTTTTCCTTTGGAGCAAAGAAATTGAAATTGGCGTCTGGTGGTAACTTGGAGTTTGGCTTGAAGACAAGGAAACTTATTCTTAGAAAGGAGCGCGAATCGAGGACATACTTATAGCCAGGATCTACCCCAATAGCTTGATGAAACGGAATGCTGAAGATATATGCTTACGAAGACTATGCCGTGTGGCTATCTCAGACTGCCCAGTTTATTTACCTATTTGAGTATGGACTACAGTCGGCGAGGGATTAGAACGAAGCTATTCCCAAAGGGGCATTCATTGTGGTTAATGTTGAAGGATGCAAGCCTCAAGTAACTAGCGCCGAGCCACTTAGCGGAACGACTACTCACCCAATCATAATGTTCATTGTATCGTGACCCCCCCCCAGTCCGAACACCACATAATTATTTTTATTGCTTATATAACAAACACCAGTTTTGCCAGGAAAGTTCAGCAGGCCCAGCTCAGGCTCAGTCCCGTATCGTTTGGTTAGGACTGCAGACAGCCTAACACTCGCGTAACACTGCAATTATAAAACCCTTAGTTGCATTTTGGTGTATTTAACGAGAGAGGCTTGCTTCACTTGCAAGAGAAATCAATAGAATCTAGCATTCAAAGGAAGCAACCCAATACGGTGTACATGGTTCTAGTAATATAGACATTATGCCCCAAGTTCGTGCCAGCAGTCCGATGAAGGGATTTCGGTGACATTCACAGTGCCATGGAAACAGGTGTTGCGGCTTGAAATCCATCCGAGCTGAGAGAGTGTATAAGTAATGAGTACCTTTATTTCCATAAGACGGGTATGTATGGTTGATCGTGATAAAATGTCTGTCCTTGCCAGAACCCTGTAGAATCTGGTCACATGGTGTAAGACGGATGGGCTGTGCTCGCTAATGTATGTGGTGCAATCACCAACAGCAATCAGCTCAATCGGCCCAATCAAGCCAAAGGCGCACCTCGCCAAAGCGGCTGTGCTGACAGGAGAGCGACCTCTTGAAAACGACATGAGAACCTTATCTTTCACAAAAACAGGTCACAGAGCATTTCATCTTCCACTTTGCCGAGCTTGTGAGCCTTTTGTCCACTGCTGGCTACCGTAGTTTGGCTTTGTTGACTCAATCACACGCCTAGCATCGGGCATGAAGGAGCTACTACTGCCGCGATTCGCAGACAACCCCGCACGCAGCGAAAGGGCTCGAAATGCCTCTCCAATCGGACCTCGTACAAGAGTCAAAGCTCGAGACATCTTTCTTCCCACACTACACACAACATAGCTTTTATCAACGCGGAACATCCGGTAAAGAGCGGAGACTCAAAACAGTAGAGCAATGGAAGCGTCAGAGACTTCTTGGCCATGGCAGCTACGGCACTGTTTGGCTGGAGACATGTGACCGGCCAGCGAGGCAGAATATGCCAGCAGTTAGAGCTGTCAAAGAGATACCGACCCAATCGACAAAGCTAAGCGAGGTTGACTACCACCGAGAGCTGGAGGCGATCATTAAATTCTCTCATGCACGGGTAAGGACGCATTGTCAACTAGCCTGAGAGAGATTTTTTCTAATCATTGTGATGATGTAAAGTATACACCATCCTTTGTGCAGTCCTACGGCTGGTTCGAAGGCCCTAAAGCTGTTTACATCACAATGGAGTATATTGTTAACGGAGACCTGGAAAATTATCTCACACATCCCATCGTGGAGCAGGAGGCAAAGACGATCGCTTTTCAGCTAGTTGAAGGCCTGCAGCACATGCATATAAACGGTTTTACACACAGAGACCTAAAGCCAGGAGTAAAGTTCTCTTTCGTTTTTTTCTAAAATGTGAAACTGACCAACCAGCTAGAACATACTCGTTGTTTGTCATAGTCCCGACTGGCTTGTCCAAATATCCGACTTTGGCATTAGTAGGCGGCTGCGCCCCGACCAATCCACGCTTGGTACATTGCGTAGGGGGACACTAGGTTTTATTGCACCAGAACTGCTTGGCTTCGTTGAAGACGGAGGATATCCCCATGCTGTCGACATCTGGTCTCTTGGCGCTGTATTGTTTCGAATTTTAACGAAGAAAATCTTCCTCGCAGACTTATCACTACTTCAAAAGTACCTGCTAGGCGAAATCTCATTGCCGACAGAGGAACTTAACTCTTACGGTACCACGGTGTGTCTTAAGCATCTATTAGATCAACTTCTCGCGCCGTCACCGAAGAAGCGACCATCCACCGCAGAAATTTTGAACCACGACTGGCTTAAAGATGAATCCAAGTGCCAGACGTTAGAGACTGCATCAGTCAAGGAGAAAAAAGCCGCAGATGAACACCAGACATATGCTCAGAATTTCAAACACAAGGACCTAAACTACACGTCGGGAACAAGCGAAATGCCCTCGGCGGCCTGGACTACTGATGCGATGCCAGAAAAATCGATTCCCCCAATGGAAAAAACTGAAAGCCTTTCAAAGGTCGTTCTGACAGAAGGACTGGGTGATGATTTGGCTAAAACATGTACGATATCACTAGCTGAAGGTACCAACACGTCAGAGAGAAACAATGGACCAGCCATTGTCGACGACAAAAGCGCGATTAAACCGTGCCCCGAATCACCGCCATCACCTGGATTTATCTCGAACTACAATGCACAAGTGGAAAATCCCCCCGGAGTGGGCCTGCAAGGCGATTATGACCGCGACGCATTTAATTATGTACTCCAAGGAGCAGAAAACACCATTCAGCGGGCCTTCATTGACAAAAAGACAGAGGTTGCAGTTGAAAATAGAACTGGATGGACGCTGCTAAACTGGGCCTCAAACAACGGCCATTTAGAAGACGTTCAATTGCTTCTCGAAATGGGAGCAAACATTGCAGTAGCCTGCGATGACGGATGGACGTCGCTTCATGGAGCCTCGAGTAATGGCCATGTCAAAGTAGTCATGTTACTTCTCGACAAGGGAGCAGACATTGCAGCCACAAATAAGCACGAGTGGATGCCACTTTATTTGGCTGCACGGAACGGTCATCTTGAAGTTGTCAAGCTACTTCTAAGTGAGGGCGCAGATATCACAGCTACTACTAGCATCAGATGGACACCGCTCCACTCAGCCTCAAGCAATGGCCATGTTGAAGTGGTTAGACTACTTCTTTACAAGAGAGCAGATATTGAAGCTACAGATAAAGATGGATGGACGCCACTCCACTGGGCTTCAAGCAACGGCCATTTTGAAGTTGTCAACCTACTTCTCGACAAAGGAGCAGATATCGCAGCTACTACTAGCATCAGATGGACACCGCTCCACTCAGCCTCAAGAAATGGCCATGTTGAAGTGGTTAGACTACTTCTTTACAAGAGAGCAGATATTGAAGCTACAGATAAAGATGGATGGACGCCACTCCACTGGGCTTCAAGCAACGGCCATTTTGAAGTTGTCAACCTACTTCTCGACAAAGGAGCAGATATCGCAGCTACTACTAGCATCAGATGGACACCGCTCCACTCAGCCTCAAGAAATGGCCATGTTGAAGTGGTTAGACTACTTCTTCACAAGAGAGCAGATATTGCAGCTACAGATGAAGACGGATGGACGCCACTCCACTGGGCTTCAAGCAACGGCCATTTTGAAGTTGTCAACCTACTTCTCAACATGGGAGCAGACATAGCAGCCACTAATAACGATGGAGCGACGCCGCTCTACTGGGCCTCAAACGAGGGCCATCTCGAAGTGGTCAAGCTACTTCTAAACAAGGGGGCAGATATTGCAGCTAAAGATAAGGGTAGAAGGACGCCGCTCCACTTGGCCTCAAGTAACGGTCATCTCCAAGTAGTTCAGCTACTTCTTGATAAGGGAGCAGAGATTGAAGTCACAGCTGGAAACGGAGAAACGCCGCTATACTTAGCTGCATGGAGCGGCCACCTTGAAGTGGTCAAACTACTTCTTGATGTGGGAGCAGGCATTGAAGTCACCAATAAGAGTGGATCGACGCCGCTATACTTAGCTGCACGGTGCGGTAATCTTGAAGTGGTCAAGCTACTTCTTGATATGGGGGCAGATATCGCAGCCACTACTCACCGCAAATTGACACCGCTACACCCAGCATCAGCCAAAGGCCATTTAGAAGTAGTCAAGCTACTTCTGAAAAGTGGGGCAAATATCGAAGCCACAGATAAGAATCGATGTACAGCGCTCCACTGGGCCTCAAGCAACGGCCGTTTTGAAGTTGTTAAGCTGCTTCTCAACAAGGGAGCAAACAGGAGAGCCACAGATAAAGACGGATCACCGCCACTTTACTGGGCCGTAAGAAAAGGACATCTCGAGGTCGCCAATTTGCTTCGTGATAAGAGCAGATAGAGCCGCCGTTGTCCCAGAATTCGACAAAGATATGCCCCGCTAGCTTATGCAACTAGACGTGGAAAGTTAGGTTATCGTCAGGACTATTCGCGATACCACCAAGATTACTACCAACACAAGAGATGACAATGATTAGAAATCGCCATTGTTAGCGACGGGTAATGGAAGCGAACATGTGGTTCAGATGTTTCTTCATATACAAGGTGCTAAAATCAACTACAGCGATAGTACCAGCCGGGAACCACGATCTTGGCCGGCCGCCATGGAAGGATCTAACACGGTGTCTTGGTTTGTCAACAAACAAACTGGGAATAAAGTTTTTAGGACAATGGTGGGCTCACCTAATTCACGTGGGCTTCATGGAGAGCTAATAAAGCGGTTATCGGTATGCTCCTCAAAATTGGACGCCCTCCACATTACCGTTGCATGAATGGATCTTTTCACTAGGCATACTCTTTCCTGTTGCTGGATGAGCTGGCTCAGTTTTTAATTTGTTTTTGAATACATTACAAGGGGCTTGGTTTTTTTTTTTTTTTTTTGGGTCAAATGCACTGTCACTGCTAGCCTTTCTACCCTTTCACTTTGAAATATCGAAATTTCACCAGCTTACGAATATATTGAGATATTCGTCAACATACGACCTGTACGTGTATCACCGTGAAACCGGCACAAACACTTCCTAGTTACAGCGGTAGTTGAGCAGAACGCAAGGAATTCGCCAGAGCTGCTGGTTCTTTGTTAGCTAACAGCTTCGTCCCTTTGAGCTTGATGAAGCATACTTATATCTCGACAACCTCAAATAATCACCCAGTCTCCTAGTAAACATATCTATTGCAGCTATTTCCTCTGATATGTAAATAATGTCTCACATTACTCCACAAAAGCCTTTCATCTCTTAGGCGTTTTCATGAAAGGACAAATAGAATATAATGCGACAGCCCGAGGGCAGTGATATTGCCAGGGCGTTCTTCATTAATGATGAAAACACAACTGAGTTCGTTTCGAAAAGGGGTGTATCTTCTCAAAACCCACCACACAACAGATAAAACAGGTACCAAATAGGTCGTTTCAAGAAGACGGCAAAAGAGCCTAGGGAAGTATGGTGGGGCCTGTAAATGACAGCAGAAAGCGCTATTTTAGAGTTCAATGGAATAGAGCTTGGCAGACTTCTTGTCTATTGAGATATTATCGTACTTAACAAATTGGTCGTCGCAATTAGAGGTTATATCATGAATAAAAAGCCAAATCAAGAAGCCTCTATGCTCCATCCCTTCCTTCGTAGCGTCAATTACCGATTTAGATGACACGGTCGAGTTGTTCCACAAGCTTTTCATCCTTGGAGATGGCCGCCGCGGCTCCAACAGAATCCTGCATGGCATGTGGGACGAGTTGGTCACCAAAGAGCTCATCCATCTGCTCAAGTGTCCTTCCCTTGGTCTCGGGATAGAAGAAAATGTAGCAGATCATAGCAATCAGGTTGAAAACGAAGAAGACATAGAAGTAGCGGAAGCCGAGAGAAGAAAGGGCCTGCGGGGAGAACTGAGCGAAGATGAGGTTGACTGTCCAGTTGGTAAAAGTCGTGATGGCGTTTCCGAGGGCTCTAACCTCGACGGGGAAAATCTCGGCAGGGTACACCCAGCTGATGATGCCAAGAGGTGTGTAAAAGAGGCTGAAGACGAAGTTCATGGCAACCATGCTGCGTAGCTGGGCCGCATTATTCTCGTTGAGGTATTGAGCTTGAACAGCGTTGACAAGAAGAGCCGCAGCCAGGCCTCCAGCAGAAACAATCAGGGGCTTGACTCTGCCGACGCGGTCAAGGAGCCAGAGGCCAATTGTACAGTATACAATAGAAAGCGCACCGCTGATGCCAATAATCATGAGGGAGGTTCGCGTGTCGATACCAAGGATCTCGTAGATTCGGGGTCCGTAGTAGTTGATCACATTAATGCCCGACAGAGGCCCAAAGGCCTGGACGCCACATCCTAGGATAAGACGTCTACGCCAGGACGGCTTGGTGATGATGGACTTCCACGAGATGTCTCCAAGGGCACGGTCCGCCAAGATGACGTCGCGAATTTCTCGGAATTCTAGGTCGATTGTTTCTTCGTCGAGGCCGCTTCGGAGCTTGTTCAAGGAATTGCGAGCATCTTCGTGCCGGTCTCGCTCCATCAACCATCGAGGGGACTCTTGGAGGAAGTATACACCCGCGACGAGGATGACACCCGGGACAGCCTGGAATGCGAGAGGGAACCGCCCTATAATCCAGTCAGGAAAACAATTTCAAGGGACTTGGGCTTGCAAAAAGAGTGCTGGTGGTTGTAGGTACTTACAAGAAAACTGAGTGTCAGAGAATGAGCACCCATAACCCAGCCATTGAGCAACCAAGAAACCCCAGCTAAGCATCCATTGCAACAGACCTGACAGTACCCCACGGTATTTCGCCTCCGACAACTCAGAAGCATACATAGGGATCGTCGAGGTGACCATACCAACAGCCGCGCCTCCAATGAAGCGGCCAACGATCAACATGGCCATGTTGACTGCACCGGCCTGTAAGGCAGAGCCAATACATGAAATCACAGATCCGACGAAGATGGTGTTACGGCGGCCGATAGAGTTGGCGAACATCATATTAATGATGGTTCCAAGAATCGCACCACCTTGGAATGCCGAGACGATACCACCGGCGGTGGTGTCCGACGGATCATTGAAGTAATCTTTAAATGTATCAAGAGCGATAGTAGACGTGATGATACCGGAGTCGTAGCCAAAGAGGAAACCTCCTATGGCCAGAAAGACGGCGGAAAACACCGTGGTGAGGCGTCCCATGACTGCTGGTGCAAGCAGAGTTTATTTCAGAGGTGCTTTGAGCAACTAAAACAGATGCGAGCAAACTAGAGTGCTCGAAAAAGATATAAACCCGGTATGTGAGAACACTGGTCTCTGTCGCCAGGCTACCTGTTCGTCCTGTCAATGAGCACATCAAGGTTTATTGAGGTGTACCTCAAAAGCTTTTATCCTTGGCTGACCCATATTTGCGGCAGCTTTATTCTGGGGTACCCGCGATACCCCACAAACACCCCAGGTTATAGTCTGCATGTTTACACCGATATTGCCGAGGGGCGTCGCAGCTCTTTGCCGATTTCGACTGCCACCAAGTCATACATAAACCTCACAGCTGTTGATGTGGGCGGAAAGTGGGCGGAAAGTGGGGGGATGCACTCCCCGCCACCCCTCCCCCGCACGGCTGGGACATGTACTTCGGCCGGTGGGATAACTCGTTGTGCAGACCTCGAACCAGTCGGAAAACCCGGACGGGGAATCACTAGCCGAAGGTATCAAACGCCGGAGCAACACGGTGATATTATTTGACGATGATCTTTACACCCTCCCAAATTGCGCTGTTTTAGAGTACTCTTTTCGGCCGATCAGGGAACGAATATCGGCCATTTCGGTTGATTGAGATATTCTTACCCCTGTCAGCTGCTAAAACACCTTAGGTACGGCAAATGGAGCTATTGGGAGGTTTCACAACTTGCTCATAAAGATTTACAGGCTACTACCTGAGCAAGTTCCAGGCTTCTCAAGTCTCATCCCGTTACTGGCAGACACTGCCATTGCAGCAAGAAAGTACCGCATAGAAAGCCACACCCCGGGTAGCGTCAAAATGCTGGTTACACGCTGTGGTATTCATGCCTTTCATGAGGTTTTAGGTATTGACGTCGACAATATCCGCTTCCATTGGACTCTTCAGTCCGAACTCGAGCATGCCGAACAGATCGCCTATCAAATTGTTGTAACATCGAGCGTGGAGGCGCTTGACGGGGACCCTCAATCTGCCGTCATCTGGGATTCCGGGAGAGTCGAAAGCAATGCCCAGAGAAACATTCTTTGCCAGCCAGACGGTGGATTCAAGTCTGCGTCTTTCCACTTTTGGAAAGTCACCGTCTGGGACCAGGACGGACAAACTGCGTCCAGTAGCGTCAATGAGTTTTTCACCGCATATCCGAGATCAAGCAAACTGCTGCCGCCTTACAGCATGAACCAAACCTACGTGAGCACGCTTTAGGCCCCCCTGCTCCGGTCACATTAAGCTTAAATCATCAACAGATGCCCCATACTAGCTTGATCTTCCGCACGTGGTTCGAGGACGAGCCAAACCGCTGGAAGGGAGTCTGGATCGGTGACAGCGGGGATAAGCCATTTTACCTCCGTAAATCTGTACGTCTCGACCGAAAACCTACCCGAGCTATTGTTTTTGCCTCAGGTCTGGGCCACTTCAACCTTTCGTGCAATGGAAACTCGGCTTCAGAACACGTTCTTGACCCAGGTTGGACCAACTACCACCGAACGGTGCAGTTCGTTGCCTATGACCTGAGCAATGCGTTCATAGAGGGTGAGAACGTTTTCGGGGCACACGTAGGCAATGGCTTCTACGCCGGAGACCAGGGCGATCGATTCTTCTGGCCAATGTACGAGGACAACACCTATGTTCGTTACGGCAACGAGCTCTGTTTCTTCGCCGAGCTTCACCTGTTTTATGAGGATGGAAGCCGAGAGACCATCATCTCTGGACCGGACTGGAAAGTAAGGAAGAGCGCCACAACGCTGGCCAACATCTATGCTTCTGAGAACAAGGATCTGCGAAGTTACCCGCTCGGTTGGGACGCTCCAGGATTCGACGATTCCCAGTGGAAGGCTGCAACTCCCGTGACCGGTCCTCGTGGGAAACTCAGGTACCAAAGCCAACCGCCCGTGACACTCCACGAGACGTTCGAACCGGTGTCGAAGAAGACTCTGGAGCCGGGCATCGTTGCGTTCGACCTGGGCCAAAATGCCTCCACCATGGTCAAGGTCGAAGTCAGCGGAGAAGCTGGCGCCGAGATCATCGTTCGATACTCTGAAAGCATCGATGAATTGGGAAAAGTCCTAATGCCTGACCCTCTCTTTGGCGAGTTTGCCACAAAGGTCTACTCCAAGATCACCCTAGCAGGGACAGGGAAGGTTGAGGTATGGGAGCCTGACTTCAGCTTTACGAGCGCTCGGTATATCCAAATCGAGGGCGTATCCCTGAACTCTGGAGAAGGTCTCCCTGTCATTCACTCTGTTGTCGGCCGTCATGTGTCATCCGCTGCCCGCCGGTTGGGGACTCTGAAGACGGACAAGGACGACGCGAACGCTCTGATCAACATGTGCTACTGGTCCTTCGTCAGCAACCTCTTCAGCTACCACACCGACTGTCCCCAAATAGAGAAGTTTGGATGGCTCGAGGTTACGCATCTTCTTGCACCAGCAACACAGTACATCCGCGACATTGAGTCGTTACATTCCAAGATCCTCGACGACATCGCTGATGCCCAGGAGCCCAACGGCCTCGTTCCTACAATGGCTCCCGAGATCAGGTATATGTGCGGTCCTCTCCATGACACCATCACATGGGGAGGTGCTGTCGCCTTGATCCCAGAAATCATCAAGCGCTACTACGGCTCGACCCATGTCTTTGAGAAACTGTACCAGCCGTGTGTTCAGTACATGGAGTACCTGAGAACCAAGGAGCGTCAGGGCGGCTTGATTGAACACGGGCTCGGCGACTGGGGTAGGGACATTGCGTTCGGAAACCATCAGGCCAACATCGAGACCGCCATATACTACAAGTGTCTTCGCAACGTGGAGCTGATGGCTCGGGAGTTGGGTTACGCAGAAGACGAAAAGCGCTGGCATGAATGGGCCGATCGGATTTACGAGACATACAACCGCCACCTCCTCGTCACCGACAAATCAGAACATCCCTACGCGTTCTACACTTCCCTCGACAATCCTGGCGTCCATGACAGAACAATGATTGCCCAAGCCATGGCTCTTCAATTCGGTCTCGTTCCGGAAGAGCACATCAGCGACGTTCAACAGGCGTTCCTGGACGACGTGGCGGACTGTAAGATCCGGGCTGGCGAGATTGGTCTCAAATGGCTTTGGAACACTTTCACGGACGTTGACAGACCCGACATTGTCATGGCAATGGCAAGGCAGGAAGAGCACCCGTCCTATATGCGCTTTCTCAGGCGCGGCGAGACAACTCTGAACGAGTTCTGGCAGGATGCCTGCCGGAGCAAGTGCCACGATATGCTTGGGACAATTTACGAGTGGTTCTACGAAGCAGTGCTGGGAATTAAGGTTGAGGAAGACGCCTACAGGACGTGGACACTCAAGCCCCCATTGAAGTCAGAGTTTAACTTTGTTGAGGGGACTTTTGATTGCCCGTATGGCAAGATCGAAGTTACCTTCAAACGGGAAGGCGAGGATGTGCGAATGAAGGTGTTAGTGCCGACAAGCACGACGGCAACACTTCTGATGCCGAAGGACGACAGCGCGGTTGAAGTAAGCCGCGAAGGCACTGAAGGAGTCAGGAAGGTGTCTGGAAAGAAAGTCAAATTGTTGCCAGGCCGATATGACCTAGTACTCAGTCCATAAGTTGACTAAATGACCTTCATAAGTAGACAATCCCCCACCAGGAGGAAGGACTAGTCGCCGGGTCACCTATAAGCACCTCGGCAGTACCTTGTTCCAGCAATCTCAGGAAAGATGTAAATTTCAGTTTTTTAATAACTGTTTTGTGTTCATAGCACATGCTGTTTTGTTCATTTTCTCATCTGATATAGGTTCATCATAGGCCCGCTCCTGACACTGTTGACAATCTTTTGGTCAATCCAATTGCAGTCTTCCCCAAGAAGCCATAGGCACCCGCACAGAAATTACAACCTGGTTCCCATGTTGACATGGATAGCCTTGATCTGACTGTACGCCTCCAAACCAGCCTCGCCCAATTCTCTGCCAATACCGCTCTGCTTGACTCCTCCAAAAGGCACGCGGGGATCGCTGTCCTGAGTGCTGTTAATCCACACCATACCGGCCTCAATCTCAGAGGCCACGCGGTGGGCCCGTTCGACGTTCGTGGTGAAGACGGCAGCGCCGAGACCGTACTGGCTGTTGTTGGCGAGGGCAATGGCGTCCTCCTCGTCCTTGAAGCTGGCGATGACGACGACGGGGCCAAAGATCTCCTCGCCCCACACCCTCATCGACGTTGTCACGTTGGTGAAGACCGTCGGGGCGACGAAGAAGCCCTTGCCCTTGTCGCCAATCTTCAGGGGCTCTCCTCCGGCGGCGAGGCTGGCGCCCTCCTTCTTTCCGATGTCGATGTACTCCAGCACGCGCTCGTACTGGACCTTGGACACCTGGGGTCCCTGGTACGTGTCCTTGTCCCACTGGCTGCCGACCTTGCTGACGGTCTTGAGCGTGTCGAGGAAACGGGGGATGAAGTCGTCGTAGATGGACTCCTGGACTAGGATTCTCGACGTTGCCGTGCAGATCTGGCCCTGGTTCGACATGATTCCCATGTGCGACCACTTGACGGCCTGCTCAATGTCCGCATCCTTGAACACCAGCAGGGGCGACTTGCCGCCGGTCTCGAGCGTGACGTTCTTGAGCGTCTTGGCCGCCTCGCCCATGATGGCCCTGGCGGTCGCCGTGCTGCCAGTGAAGGCAACCTTGTCGACCAGGGGGTGGCTCACCAATGCACTGCCAGCAACACGGCCCCAACCGTTGACGAAGTTGACCACGCCGGGAGGGAATCCCGCCTCCTTGATCAGGGTGCCCAGGACAAGGATACTGAGAGGGGTCTGCTCCGCGGCCTTGAGCACGACGGTGTTTCCGCAAGCAAGCGCGGGGCCGAGCTTCCAGGTCGCCATCGAGAGGGGGTAGTTCCAAGGGATGACCTGGGCAACCACGCCGATGGGCTGGCGGATCGTGTAGGCGAACTTCTGGGGGGTGGTGTTGATGGTCTGGCCGTAGGTCTTGTCGGCCCAGCCGGCATAGTAACGGATGACAGTGACGCACTCTGAAAGGTCGCCGTCAAGGGCATCGGCGTAAGTCTTGCCTGTACAGGGTGTCAGTTCCATGCCCCAAAACTCATGGAAATGAGCTGGATCTCATACCATTGTCCCACGCCTCGATGGTGGCAAGAACCTCCTTGTTCTTCTCAATGAGATCGGCGAGCTTGTACATGAGCGCACCACGGTCTGTCGCGGAGAGCAGCTTCCAGGACTCGTGTCTCAGAGCTGCGTGTGCGGCATTGACGGCCTTGTCGATGTCCTCCACCTCGGCTGCCTGAACGGAGGCAATCTTCTCCTCAGTACTAGCACACGGATGTCAGCTTATGTATTGACTACTTGGTCGATGCGGGGGCTACGCACGCAGGGTCTATCGAATCGATCGTCTCGCCCTTGGCGGACTTGACAAACTCATTGTTGATGAAGAGGCCGGTCGGCTGGGTGTATTTGACCCCGTTAGGAGCCGTCAGCTCGACTGAAAGGTCGGACATGTTGAAAATAAGCTGGGATGAAGTGTGTTGGGGTGATAGATTTCAATGTGATGGTAAGACAATGGTCCCACCGGGTTGGATTTGTTGAGCTTGAGGGTTGGAGGGAGGGGTATCACAGAATAGAGACCAAGGAAAAGGGACAGTCAGTGGTAAGAATCTTGCAGGAGGGTTCGTGAATTGGGAGAGATTGAAGGAAGGGCGAGCATTTTCTACTGCCTCGAAGCTGGCGATAGCAACAACGGAGCTTCCAATGAAACATCGGGTAGCTACTCCGCATTAGCTGATAGATTCGGCCATGGCGGGGATATGACGTGTGGGCCATGCACAATCGGCGATAAGACGACTGGAGTTGTCACGATGCGGGGTTTGTGTGCTACACGGTCGGGGATGCACGAGCTTGTCAACGAAAGACCGCAACTAAATGCCTTTCGCCGAGTGCATATCCAAATTTTTGACTTTCTTGACGCGAAAACAAGGACCAGTATCTGAAGTGAATGGGGAATTATTGAGCAAGGTTTGGAAGGAAGTATAGAAATCCACTACAACTATCTATTCAATCAACTAACCAAGTTGCAGAGCATCTAGAATGTTATTCACCCTACTGGGTGGGAGGTAGGGTTACTGGTCTTGGCCTCAAAAGAGCAAGTCGCTGCGGTCCTAGGCGTAAAGGGCAAGTGGTTGCGGTCCTAGACGCAAAGAGCAACTAGGTGCGGTCGTAGGCACAAGAAAGCCATGTCAACAGCTATTGGTGGTTTGTCAATTTGTACACTAGATTATTACTCGTCAATCAATCACTCGCATTCATGTGTCACCCACATCAACCCAATAATGGCTAGGGCGGCTTGCGATACGCAATCGAAGCTGCAATGCATGCCATTTTTTTACCGGATATGAACAATCAAAGGTGGAGTGTTGACCGGGCCGGTGGACAAAAAGCACTCACCCAGCGTGCCGCAAGAGGTTCGGAGACAGGGGCACGCTGGCGAGACCGGCGATGCCATTCCGGCCGTGCACGTGTCCCCGCCCCAGACAAGCGGCCAATTGACAACGGTCCGGAGGGTATCTGATCCGCCCATGGCGACATCCACTGAGTGCGGCCCTCCGATACGAGTTTATGCTGTCCTCGTCGAGTGAATAGTATTTCGTTCGCCATCTTTCTGCTGAAGGGACCACCTGCAAGGTCGATGGTCATCGCCTCGACTCAGGTTAGGAAATAGGATATTGATTAAAAGTATTTAGCGAGAATTTATCTATCTGTATAGCATGTCTCTAAACAATGCTACGCTTTATTAGGGTCTAAGAGAACCATCCTCTCCCCGAAAGTGAACTCTCTCGGGGTTCCATGGCATCTGGCTCTATCGAATACCTCTGCTTATTCCTCATAGATGTTGGAGTCGCTATTAAAAGTTAGTTGACCGGTACTATCTCGTAGACCAGTGGTACTCACAATTCCTTATCGAACTTGTCTCTGCCCTCCGCATCACGGTTGACGAAGATGCTCACTGATGTACCGGAGCAAACAAATTCGCCGAATCCGTCGTCGCCAATGGTAACCTCACGGTCGTTCCAACCAAGAACATCGGTCCATACTTCGCCAGCATGCATCTCGCCGACGTGCATGCGCTTGGATCCAGGCCCGGCATTGCTGACCACAACAGCACAGCCAAACGGACGATCCCACGTTCCGTACTTGACCCAGCCAAGGCATGTCGCGTAGTCGAAATAGTCGGCCTGCTCACCGTAGGCGTAGAGCTTTCTCGCAAGCGTCATTTTGGGCAGAGCACCGCCGCACGAAGGCGGGAACGGGTGCTCTCCCTTGATGCCGTAGAGATCACCGTACCAAACGCAAGGGTAGCCTTCGCTACGGAGAAGAATGAGAGCGTAGGCAATGGGTTTGAACCAGCCCTCGATGGGAGCTTCGAGAGCCTGGTATGGCTGGGTGTCATGGTTCATGACCAGAGTCTACCTATGTTAGATCAGAGCCATAGGCGAGGGAAGGGCCAAACATACCACAGCGTTGATGGGTTCTTTCTGGACCAGGGTGCCGTCGAAAACCTTTCTCATATCGGCGCCATTTCCCTTGCTGATCTCACTGAAATTGTAGACCAGTGGTGCGTCGAAGAGTGTGAATCGCCTGCCCATGCGAGCCAAGTACTCCGACATGTCGTCGAGACTGTCTTTCCAAAACTCGCCCACAAAGAACCATCCCTTTCCGTATTCGTTGTCCAGCTCGGTGATGAATTGACGCAAAAAGTCCTCACTATAGTGCTTGATTGCGTCGAAACGGATTCCCTTCAGTGGGATCTCCTTGGCCAACCACTTGCCCCAGTTCAACACGTCTTTTGCCACTTCGGGGTGGTCATAGTCGAGGTCAGAACCCATCAAGAAGTCGCTAAAATGATTTGTCAGTTTCATGGAGATGCAGCGGTCCCAAGGCCATCGATCTTACTAGTTGCCCTTCTCATCATCGACACTGTCTGCCCATTGCTGGTCCCCTTTGTCGCCCAAGATCTTGTAAATAGCAGTCTTCTCATTCCTAGCGTTATAGTCGACGCCACTGAAATGGTACCAGTGATACTTCAAATCGCTATACTTGCCCTTGCGACCGGGGAAATCATAGCCAACCCAGGCATCAATTTCGTACTTGTCGCTAACAAACTTGGTCCGATCTTCGGGGTCCACCTCGGCAGCGAAACATTTCTCCCTCCGGTCGGCCGCGAACTTGTGGTTCAGGACGGCGTCCCAGTACAGACCGACTCCGTTGTCTTTGGCGGTATGTGCCAGTTTGAGTAGCTCTTCCTTGGTTCCCCATTTGGTCCCAACGGAGCCCTTTTGATCGAACTCGCCCAGGTCGTAGCTTTTACAGTCAGCATCACAGTTTTGCCCATGCGGTGTCGTCCGGAACCTACAGATCGTAGATATCATATCCGTTTCCGGTCTTTGATGATCCCTTGCACCTGGATTGAGGGTTAGCCAGTGATCCAGATTATATCATCCAAGTGGAAGAGGCCTCACCCTGGCGGGACCCAAATGTTGTCGATTCCAAAAGCTTTGATCTGGGGCACATGCTTCTCCAGACGAACCCAATGCTTCTGATCCGCCGGCACATACCACTCGAATCCCTGCATCATGGTGTGGTTCTCGGGGGTTGGTTCCTGTTCTCCCATGTTGGGCGGTGTTGTCGTCGCGGCCGACAAACGATGAGCGAATGGTGAGTGAGGGGGTCGAACAGGGGGGTAGATGGACGTGTCGACAATCAAGAGTTTGTGGAGTCGGAATGAAGAGTAAGACGGGACAGACAGGTTGGGTTCTGTTTGAGAAAGGAGGAGCCTTCTTAAAGCTTATGCGCGTGCTGCCATGGGAGACGCACGTCCTTCCTGCCAATCCGTCACCACATTCTACGAGGCGTCGTTGGTTGCTGTCAATTGCCGTTATCAATGCAGCCAGAGGTTGACGCGGCGACAAAGAGCAAATCAAATCGTCGCAGGGCGAGAATTCCGGCGCTCGCACGATGTCGCGCGATTTTGACTTTGGGCCGGAAAACACCTGCGTATCTGCAACAAAAATGCCCCGAATCTGGAAATGGCGCGACGCTAACAGGATTCCATGGCTGGCCGGCCGTCAGTCTGTTGGGACTGGCGCTGAACAAGCTCGCAATGCCTTGAATTTGGAGGTTGACAGGGAACTTTGACGTCATGCCGCAGATGGCTGGGAAATGTAAGCCGCACTAGCTCGGCCTTTGCTGCTAGGTGTGGAAGGCCTAGACTGTCCTAGCCCATCCCCAGGTCCCAGGCAGGAGGAGTCGGCGCAGGAACTGCTGACTACACACCTTGGTAAAGCTCGGTGACCGTGATGGACAAATATTCTTGCAAGAGGAGACCCTTTCCAAGCTTATGTCTTACTGGATTCTGCCTCAAAACCCCCATGATGGCTTGATATCAACTGTTTCAAGATCCAAAGTCTCAATCATATCTGTTGCAATGGCATGCGACTAGGGATCAGGCATCTGTATCGATCACTGCACCTTAGGACTCGGTAAAGTCTAGCACAGTTGACTACACACTCCGGTAAGCTTCGGTGAATCTCGGTGTCGCCAAATGACCAAACACTTGCGCGCCGGGAGCACCTCGCATCTAAAACCCACGCCCGGACTGGAGCACTCCCAAAAATATAACCTAAAAACAAAACTGCTAGGCTGCTATACTTTTTTTCTAATTCATCCCTGTCAATTACCGTTTTCAACAAATGCCATGGATCTTTATTGCACGTGTCATATTTCAGTGCAGTACAGCAGTGTCCATTTTGCGCAACCTTTTCTTTAGAACTGATAGCTTGCATGGCTGTAAAATGGATTCAGTTCTCCTGACATACAAAAAGTCAGTTGGTCAATCCTGTGAGATCTAGCCTGATCTGGCTGAGACTGACATCTCACCACCAGCGAGAATCCATCTGGCCTCTACGATTACCTAGGGTATGCAGAGCAACTAATTATCATATTTTCTGGGGATATCATCACTCTCTCGGCTTTAAACACGGATATCGGTAGCAAATGTATCTCACGTTGATATGTGACCTCTCTGATTTAATTATAGCCTTGCAATATGGATGAGCATGCAGTTCACGGAGGTGGTGACATTTGTGACCGGGAATCAGTCCGGGCAGGGGGGGCAGATAGGCATAGGGGGATGAATAAGAAAGCGTACTAGGAAGCCCGTACAAATTTTGACTGTCCAACTTGCGCCGCCTGGAAAGCGAGCCTGCTCATTTCCCTCCTCCTATGACTCATCTAACGCGACAACTACACTCTGTTGCGTTCTTCTCGGATGTTTATAGATAGATGTCAGCTTTCATTGCGCAAAAACACCATCAAACCACTACTATCACGCTGCCCAACACCACCCGACGAAGATAGCCTACCAGGCGCAACAGTCACCCGTTCCTGATGTGCGAGTTTGCCTATCCTAGGACTACCTTGGGACTTTCTTCGCAATCTGCAAACCACAAATACGATGGTTCGAGACAGACCGCCCATTTCAGACCTCCCCTCACTCCATCTCGCCGATCCTGGACTGGAACAACTCAAGACGCTGCTGATTACCAATTTTGAAGCCTGGAAAGCTGTTTCGTCGGATTTCAAAAGAGAACTTCTGGATCACATTGATCAATATCAAACATTTTGTGGCGATTTGAGGGCGCGTCAATCTGCCATTATTCAAGATGCTTACTCTAGATCTCTCGCCCCGCATGTCCTTGGAGACTACGAGCGCTATATGATCCCGCCCGTTGATCGATACATGTTCATCACAACTGATAAGATCATATCGTACATGCCAAAAAACACTGGCATGTCCAAAAACAGACACGAGGCGATCAATCAAGGAGTCGACGTGTGTGCAGCAGGCAGTCAGCCCCTTGATTTCGGCACTCAAGTTGACACTGGGAGATACAACACAGCTACGGTAGGATTTTTCGATTCCATATTCATTCATATAAATCCGCGGTTCATTGACGCAAACTTTTAAGACCTTGACAGGACAAGAAGTTCAGCATAGCCAAGAGACTGCCATCCGACGCTCTCGTGGCATCAAAACGTATTCGAAGAAACAACGCCAACGACATCGTGATTGCCCCCAACAACCGCCCCCGGCGATTCAAGTTACCTCTATAGCCAACACGAATACCTCTGCCCTTCCGCCTAGCGAGTCTAATACAGTCGTTTTTGGTTACGCAGTGTCTCCCAAGACGGAAGCGGCCTGGTCCCTAAATCTTGGACTCGTCCTAAAAGATGCCATCAAGAAAGACAAAGTCAGGAAGGAAAAGCTATGGGTATTTCCCTTCATTCTTGATCACCATCTTGCACTTTATGTGTTGCGATGCCCGGCGGATTGCGGGAGTCCTGTCTTCTTTCGGCATCCATTAAAGCAGGGACTTGCTATGAAACACCTGGAATGTTGCGGAGTCGAATTTAAAACCGAGGAAGACATGATTCGACGGTACGGTCAGCAAAGTACGTTTCCCTCTTGGATTTTTTCCCCCGTCATCAACTGACAATCTGGAAACCAAAACAGTTATCAAAGACCGCGTAAAAAAAACCTGTTACTGTGAGATGGGCAATATGGCACAATAACACCCTTTTTCCTGAGTCAGAGAAACACCTCCATATATCCAGGTTGGAGTGAGGTTGGCGAGGCTGGAATAGACCGTCTTTTTTCTTTCTGATATTCAATTCTCTAATTGTCAAGCCTCTGAGGGATTGCTATTAAGTTTGCTTCCTCGGTCCCTTCAAACATACCAAGAGTTTGTGAGACTTCATTGAAGCCACTTCTCGCCCAGTTCCTTCACATCTTCACCAACCGTAATCTTTGATGGCTCTGCAGATACAACAACCCCAATCATATGTACCCATTCTTCTGTTCTGTTTGCCCATCTGCAGTATAATTTCAATTGGTTAGCTTCCGAATCGTCGCATATCTATTGAAGGGGTAGCATACGCATGCATAGCTCCACGCTGAACAGCAACGTCTCCAGGGTTAAGAAGGGTCTCGTTAACCTCCTCAAAAGTACCTTTCTCGTTCTCGACGTTGAAAGATGTTTTCGGGGTGATAAGTGTTGGCGTCCCCTGATTGATAGCGACGTAGTCCACTGAGGTGGTTCGATGCTGCTGCAGTCTTAGTAAAATACTCTCATTTGCAATAGATTCAGATCCCAAATGTCGAACTGAGTGTGAATCTGCTTGGTTTAAAAGCCCAGTAACTGAAAGAGTATGCACGCACCATGGGTGACACAGCTCCTGGGGCCAAATCCATAAAGTACACATTGATTCCACCAGGTAGAACGACGCCACTTCCAGGAACATCAGCAAAAGGTGGAAGACCCCTAAAAAGAGTCAACTTCAGCCATTTATGAGATTCTAAGGGCACTTACCATCCTTCATTGCTTGCAGGGATGCTTGAAACGGTCCCAACTGGTGTCTTTTTAACAGAGCCCCCAAAAAGGCTTTCGGTTATCAAGGCATCGGTAAGAACTTCAACCGCAGGCTCAGTTTTAGCTGATACCTCAGTCGAGTCGAGTGGCAGATTCGACAAGACGATACGTCGGCGAGCAGTAATATCGGACATTTTGAGTGACGATAATGGTCGAAAGGTTTGAACTATTGAGTAATTGAGGCAAGATTGTAAAGACCGATGATGGATTGGTATACTCTAAGTGTCCTGGCACACTGTTGGTCTTTGTTTAATATATTCAAACTGGTTTGTCGAATAGATGGGCGTATAGTCTTCGGCGCCGAGAACTTACAACCGGGATCATTTGTCACGTACTAGCAGAACGGCTAAGCCGTGCAAAGCGGGGCCGAAGGATCGGGTTTGCATGTATTCCGATCCTCCTCAATATTTTGTCAGCACTCGTCGAGCCTAATACGGAATGGCGTCGCCCGAAACGCTAAAGGCCGAGAAAAAATGTTATCAATCACCTATTCGTTATGGAGATGTTTATATCGGTTCCGAAAATGACAACTGATATTGGTCATCGAGCCTGGTCTTCCTCAGTTCGGTAATGCATCCCACTCTAGGCGCTAGCGATGACCCACATGCTTATGTTTGCGACTTCTATGTCAACGTCGGATTGAACCAGACATTCGTAAATTCTGTGGACTAGAGTTGGGGATCGGGTTACGAAGAGAACACTCCGGCCAGTTAACTGAAACGACGTGCTGGTCATGGGCGCATATTGCGTTCACACGGTGTATCCTTTTCAGAGTTCGTTCGGTAGTCATGAATGGTGAACAGAGCTCTGAAGCTTGGTTGGACCAATGTTCCCCAAGGATATCAATCATGTAAGTCATCATGCCTGTATACTTAGGATTTTAATCAATATGAGCGACTCTCGTACTTCTAGAAGCACTTTGGCGGCAAGCAGATCTATTTCTTACAACCAGAATCACAAACATCATCTTTGGCAAACAAAGAAGCACAGGGGTTGACTACTGAGGTGGGGAATAAGGCGCCGTAAAGGAGTTTCTCTTACTCTTAAGGGTGATCAGAGATAGGGCCGTTCTGCTAAGTAATTGTGACGTAAAGAGGAGTTCATCTGACGGGCGCTGATAAGACATCGACACCTTGGCGTTACCGTTGTGGCTTACGAGTTCCTCCTTGGCGGGCTTTTGAATGGCAATTATCTATCTGATCAGTCTCACAGTATGTAAGGAGCGGTTAAGTTGTCTTGCTATATTACGGAAGGATCGATCGTTTGAACCAATTTTATAGGCCTAAATTGCCGCTATATTGAGCTAGAGTTATGACTGAGAATATATCGCTTTGTCATGTACACAAAACTCAAGAGTGTTTTTGAAGTGGGTAACCGATTTTATCGACTTCCCAACCGTATCCTTGAGAAAATTGTCTCACGATCAGGACATATCAATTCCAGTTGACGATCTTTACCCTCCAGTCCCAATTTTGGGGAAATAGGTAAGGATTGACACACAAAGGGAGGGTTATATAAGATTTGAGTTCCTCTAATCATTCTTGCATCGAGAACCATTACCTAAAAAACCAAATAACACAAAGAGATTATTCGTCACTCGACTTCTTTTCTTCCCCTCAGTAGCCTTCAGTATCATTGTCACTCCCGGCGAAATTGACTATGCGGTCATTAAGAACGCAATTACCGCTGCTGCAATAAGAGATAGTCGGCTTGTTGCAACTAATTCATCGCTTGTGGCTCCTACCAAGCGTAGGGGAGCTGACCCAATATCAGTTTGGTCGGCTTAGGCACCTTCACAAACGGTCCCGTTGGATTAGAAACCGGTATCATTTTTACTATCGGACAAGCGGTGTCGGCAACTCCTGAAATCAAACTAGATGGCTCATGGAGCTGGCGCTAAGATCGGATGATCCCCTGCCCCGTGGCGCTTTCCTTGAAGTATTCCATATTCCGTATGTACATCTCTGCCCCGCCCCAGGTTCGTCGCCTTCGGATCAACTACCTTTGCTGACGAGTGAGTAAACGCTCGATCATCTATAATAAAATGCTGGTTTCCCTTACTAATCATGGCGAAAATGGACGAAGGTTCCAGCACGATGCAGCGCAAGTACTTCTAGCAGGCATTACACAGATTCCAGAGAGTGTGGTCGTTGCCAAGCTGGATCCTCGTATGAAGCCTGGTGTACCGGGAATAAATTTGGGCCTCTCGTATAAGATCACTACCGGAGTCTTTGATTTATATGTTCCTTTGCAGTCTGGAACACAAGATTTAACCATCATTGTATAAGATAGAGATTATAGTGGTGGAGACTCTGTTGTGCTATTAAACATAGAAGGCAGGTCTTTCTAATGACTGGTGTCTTCCTGAAAAGAGATCTTCTTCACAACCGCTTAATTCGTTTCCCACGACGTGTCATTTAAATCGCTGCAAAAATGTGTGATAGTCCGATTCGTAAACAATGTGGCGATTGTAGTCAGCTCTCCTATTTCTTTGGTTAAAACTGTGTCTGCTAGCATTCAAATTTCTTTCTATCCAATATTCAACCCATGTTGGATTACCCAGTCAGAATAGGGGCAGGCGGTCAGGCGGCGGGAAGCCGCAGCGGCAGCCGGGTCCGGAGATTCTACCTCCGGGCTGCCAACGGCTATATCTTCAACCACTGCTTCTGCTGTTCCTTTTTTCTATTTTACGCAGACATACCAGAATACAGTACCAGTTTTGCTCTTTTCGTTAGCTTGATTTACCACCCGTATGGGTGTCCTGTGATACCAACAACCCACCTCCCTTAATCTCGATGCCTGTCTCCCGTTCTGTTAGGATGTCCATAGTCTGGCATCGTTAACTATTCCTCCTCCCTTCCCCCTCCCACAAAGCTGTTTAGATCCCGCCGTATCAAGCCTCCAGCAATTTTTCACCTCCACTTTTGCTTTATCGCTACCTTCATTACACTCAGCCTCCGCGGCTCCCTCGAATCGAATACTTTCTTCCTCTGTTCCTTTCTCTCTTCGTTCCGTCACCGTCACCTCTTTGATACGTTTCCACCCGCTCCGCCTTCTGCTCGGCCCTCCGCCAGAATTCCCTTCTCTCTCTCTCTTCAGTATGCCTCTTCAACTTGATTAAATTCTTTGGACCGATACCAGAGGTTGAATGGGGTACTTAAATGTACAACGGTCAGCCAGGCTGATCTTACTATTGCCGAGGAGTCTGAATAGCTTCTGTACCAAAAAAGAAACGGAGTTGATGCATTTGGCTTTCAGTCCCAGGAATCTCGGAGATGATCCCTTTAAGGTTTTGTCTTAGAATGAAAGTAAGTTTGAGCCAATGATTGTCCCAGGAGAATGGATTGCCCATATCATATGGGTGAGGCGGGAAAACAATGTCGTAGGGTGCACATGTAGGTGTTCGTGCGTGGTTAGAGACGCCGCCCATAGCGATGGCTCTAGGTAGGGATGTAAGAAGACAATGTTTAAACATGAAACATTATTTGTGGAAAAATAGAATTAATGTTTTATTGAACTGAATATCACATGAAACCCACTACTACCAAGCTTCATGTGCACGTTGAGGGCCCTGCGCCCCGGCTTGACTGTGTCTATCTTCCATGGTTACCTCGATTTCATTCGATACCACAATGCCAGTCGAATGATGTTGGCTAGAGCTAGACTTCGATGAGCCTTTAATGCTCTGCAATTTAACGTCCTTCATAATTCGCTCCTCACTTTCAGTAAACGTCATGTTGGCGGTAATGGGATTCGCGCTAGGGGGGCCACCAGTCCGCCGATCTCGACTGTGAGAGCCTCCGTAGCCACCCCCAATGGTGCGGAATCCGCTTGGTGTCTTATAGGCCTTCCGAGAAGAGCGCAAGGCGCTTGGCCAGAGAGGCTTGAACCACGTCCTGAGCAAGGGGAATATCATGGGGAGGTTGGTTGTGACAACAGCGACAAATGTCTCACGAGTGCCCCATGTACCGGCCAGTTGTGCGCCATTTACCGGATCCTACGCGAGTAGTATGTTAGATAAACAGAGCTTTAAACAAAGATTGTGCCCAAACTTACCACCAGCACGAAGATACTTTTCAATGTTGCACAAACCAAAACGAAAATACCGGCACCAAGCACAATAGTTGACGCTATCTTCTTAACCAGCCTCAGAGTAGATTCCCAAAGCAAAGGAATGGGTATCAAAATCAAGTAGATGTCGGTCGAGACGTTTGCAGCGAATGAAGTCCAGATAATCGGCAAGGAGACAGCGGCCTGGCAGGAATCTACAATGTCAGTCAGTAATGATAGCAATTCGCTCTTACGGCATAGAAATCTTACTTCCAGGATCTGGACTAATTTGCCAATACTTTTGGAACGGTATGCACGAAAAAAAGACTGCACCGATAGAGGCAATAAATGTTCCAAGGACGAGGCCAAATCCGATCCAGATGCGGATGCGGTATCTGCGGCCAAGACCTTCCTATGAATCCGTCAGACATGATAAGTAGAGTAATATGATGCTGCGTGGTAAGGTGCTTACCGTCAGCCGAAGATAGAACACTAGCATAGCCAACTTTAGCAGCCAGACCAATGCCGAATAGGTCGTCCACCCGGCGACCTGAATCTTGGAACCGAGTATTCTGCACCTTACTTCAGCCAATGGACGTTTTCGTTATGGATTAGTAAGAGCCCACCTCAACTGATATTCGGGGTCGTCAGGAGAAAGTGCTGCTCGCTCGTCGTCCGTCATGCCGTTGTTGGCGAGGCCCTGAGCGAAGTTGCCGACGCTGTACGCTAATGTTGATTGAACAGTGTAGAAGAGCTGAATGAATTGAGATCAACGTTAAGCTTTTGGTGCCGTAAGATAGGTAGGGTCACTCACGATCGCAATCCACACAAGGTAGTCGTCGGCCCGGAAATTTCGGAAGCCCACAGCCTTTGCCCGGGCATATGTTCTGAGTACCGTTACGATGACTCCAATCCCATACAGTGTCCATGCCTCGATTGTGAACTGGCGACCTGCCTCGGCAGCAGCTTGAGCGGCGGCCAGAGCCGCCGGGTCCGTCGGATCGCTAGTCGACATTTACTTGGCTTTGTCAGACGGAGAAGCAAGGTGGGGGATTGACGAAAGCGAGAATGATCAGACTGTGGGACGGGAAGTTGGGGGGATCGCATTGGTAAAATAACCAAATCCATGAACGAAACAAACTGAAATGAGCAAGACGTTTTCTGGATGTTTGAATCAGGGTCCTGAACCCGATACTACGATTGCCAATCTATTCATCAACTGGAACCTCGTGGCCGGATTGGAAGTGGCAATTCGGAGGGCAGAGTGACCATAATTGCAACGCGGTCAAAGCCCGAGGAGGAGTAATTCTCCCTGCTATTTGCAAGTCGGCTTCAGCGTGTTGACAGGGACCCATGCTACTTTGACTGTTGCATGACTCCATTTCCGAGACCCGACACGCGAACAAAGGAGCTCTGTGTCAGGGACGCACCGTAACAAGACATATTTCAGCTACAAGGGTCTACAGATCCATGAACATGTTCCTCGGGCCAGAACCAGTTCTGGCGTGTTATACGTGACGCTACCCCAACGGTGATGGCCAAATGGCGTTGGAACATGTTACACTCGGCCATCCTCTTTCTCCTAGTTGTCTCCATAACCTCTTGGCAACTCGGTTTCCTTCCTCGGCTCAAGTTTTACATATCCAGCGCGAGCCGTTCGAACTAGGAAAGAGTTTCTGCACTCTTACGGAGCACACACTCTTCTCTTTCAACTTAACCCCTCCCAGCCTCGCCGGGCAAGTCTTCTTGGATAAACACACCCTTGCGAATTATCTTCAGCCCATCAAGACCTCTATCCACTTTGCACGAGTTCAATACTCAGTCAGACGGGGATCACCCCCACTGCCAAGCTACTAGATCAGGATGATGAGAACTGGCCCATGTCTGCCTCTGACTCGAGCCAGTGTACCAAACACAGAAGCCCCCCGATCCCTGTAGGAGGCCCAAGCGGACACGGGTCTGCTTCCCCGACGTCGAGCACACCCCACCACCCAATAGTTTACTTCTACCTGCGATAAGGTAATACAGACAACTTGGGAAATCGGACGGCGGGGGCCAAAGGGGGCTGACGACAAAACTGAAGGCTTGTCAGACAGGGTCGAAAACTGTTCTTTTGTCGCCCTAGCGATCAAGTTCTGGAATCCTTCGGCCACTGTCCCTGTCACCAGGCACTTGTTGCCGAGAATTCCGCCAAAATGGAGCCGAAAAATGCAAGACGAACAACGCTAATTGGGTCCCAGAGAATGTACGACAGGTCAAAGCGGCCCGCATCGCAGAGCTTCCAGACTCTGCAGTTGGGCGGCGCAGACTCGGAGGTAGCCGACTTACGCCTCGAAAATACCGAAACCAATATCTTGGGAATAACTCATTATTTCGTTTCCTACCAAGGTACAGAAAATGTACATATTTCAATTGGGCAAGGTTTTGTCGACACGCCACTTTGACCCAAGGCACTCCACAGTTAAGGCAACCCTTCGGCTGCTGTTGCACCCGCGGAATTTGCGGCTTCGCCTTGCCAAATGCCGCGTAACCGAAAATCACAGGATCCTGTGTGCTGCATTTGAGGGGTAAATCGGTTGATGGGAGGTTGCAGAAGCAGGATGCATGAGCGGGGCGCGGATTCTTCAGCAACCCCCAAGTGTGGTAGACGTAGCATTCGGAGTTTTGTCCATGGCCTGGCCTCTTGGCGCTCACATGCTGACAGCCGTTGGAGTACTCCGTGCACAGGTCTGCCATGGTACGGGCCGCAAGATTTGCAACCGTCAGCCAAACCTACTCGTGACGCTTGGGCTCGATGGGACGATATTCCCTCCCCGCGGGTAACCTTCCACGTTGGGCCCCGCCGCGATGTCCGTGCTGATTGGAAGCATGGTAAATGAGGTAAATCACTTGCAAATTGACGCTAGCGAGGGACACGTGGGCTGGTTTCTGGAATATCATGAGGGGTTTGTACTATGTATTCGTATGTCGGAAAGAAGTGTCGCAGTGGGGAGGATATATGCAGATAATGCCCTCCTTCGGCAGGCGCATAAACTTGGCTTGCTAACCATCGTAGGATATGCCGACAGGAGTTGCATATACCGACGAGGGTTATGAGGACATCTTACCGTATTGGTCCAACTTCGTTGGTGGTTCGATTGCGAATAGACAGGGTTGTATGCACGCCAATACCAGGTCAGGGGCCTCCAGGCCTGGGTTCCGAAATTAAGAATGCACGCAGCGTTGCGACCAGTATGCTTGGGTCACAACCACGGTACACTTACCATGTGTAATAAATAATGGCCGATGCGCTGCTCATTGACGGATTGTATGAAACCAGACGTGCTCGGGCCTTTCCGTTCTTTGCCACATTCGTTCAATTGCCTTGCGATCAAGGTTACACTTGACTCGTTGGTGAGGCACAGTCGCATCCTTTGGGTATCGAGGCTTTATCTTCTGCCAATCCGGCCGTCTATCTGACTCTTTTCCCTGCCGCAATGCATCGGTTCAAGATGGAGGTCCTTACAGCTGTTGCTGCATGGGCGATCACTTCGGCATGTCTGAGCGTTCCTGTCGCCCGTCAATTGCTCGGAGGTATTTGCCAAAGAGACACAGCCGAACTCGGCAACAGACTCTCGGCCAATGCCAAGATCTACCAGCCGGGCTCGGCCGAGTTTGACGCGGCTTCAATTCGTTGGTCTAACCTCAAGGCACCCACAGTAAACCTCGTTGTGGTTCCTGCCACCGAGAATGATGTGGCCGAAGCTGTAAGTTCCCAAACCCTCAGCCATATCCAAGTCTTGGTTTTCCTAAGTACTGATGGTCCATGGCTTAGGTCAAATACGCAAACGAGAAGGATTTGCCTTTCCTTGCGTACAATGGCGTTCACGGAGCCATCACCACACTCGGTAGAATGACCAACGGCATTGAGATTTATCTCAGCCAGCTTAGCGGTGTCGAGGTTGCTGCAGATGGAAAGTCCGCCAAGATTTCTGGTGGCACCGGGTCCAAGCTTGTCACTGACACGCTCTGGGAGGCTGGAAAACAGACGGGTGAGTTCCAGCCTCGTTCAAGTAACCTAGCTTGAGGCATGAGATTGATAGTTATGGGTCGTAGTGACTGGAACTTGCGAGTGTGTAAGCACGCTCGGACCTGCTCTCGGAGGTGGTCATGGATGGCTTCAGGGACACCACGGCCTCGTTGCGGACCAGTTCCTGTCCATGAACATCGTATTGGCAGATGGAACCCTGCAGACCATCAACGAGACATCCGATCTGTGGTGGGCTGTCAAGGGCGCTGGCCACAACTTTGGTATTGTAACCTCTGTCGATGTCAAGATTTACGACATTGAGCATCGTGACTGGGCCGTTGAGACTCTCATCTTCTCCGGCGATAAGGTTGAGGAAGTCTACCAAGCTGCCAACGAACACCTTCTCAAGAACGGCACCCAGGCAGTTGACGTTATCAACTGGTCTTACTGGCTCAACAACCCCGACGCTGATGCTGAAAACGTAAGTTTAGCTCATTCACAACTGCAGTTTTCGGAAAGTCTAACAACCTCCCAGCCCATCATCCTGTTCTGGATCATCCAGGAGGGTGTCACCGTCGTCGACCCGGTCTACACCCAGCCCTTCCGCGACATTGGACCCATCGTTTCAACGCCCGAGTCAGGAACCTATCTTGACCTCGCGGCCTGGACTGGTATTGCCCTGGACTCCATCCCATGCCAAAAGGTTGGCCTGAACAACCCCCGGTTCCCCATCTACGTCGAGTCATACAACATTGAAGCCCAGCGCAAGGCGTATGACCTTTTCGCATCCTCCGTCAAGACAGACTCGCCCTTCTACAACTCACTGTTCATGTTTGAGGGCTACTCTGTTCAGGGTGTGCGAGCGATTGAGAGTGACTCGACGGCTTTCGCCTACCGTGGTGATAACCTCCTCTTTGCGCCTCTGATCACCTACACTCCCGTTGATGCCGCGCTCGATGAACAGGCTGCTACCCTTGGTAACCAGCTTCGTGACATTATCCACGAGGGAAGTGGACGCAGCGAGCAGCACGTCTACCTGAACTATGCCTTCGGCGACGAGTCACCCAAGGAGTGGTACGGTAGCGAGCAATGGAGACAAGACCGCCTCAAGTCCCTGAAGACCAAGTACGATCCTAATGGCAAGTTCAGCTTCTATGGCCCAATTGCGTAAATCCGGAACGAGGATGAACGCATTCGATCCTAATATGGGATTCAAATGGCTAGTATAGTTGTGATGGTATATAATAATAGACAATACTCATTGTTCAGTGAACTTTCTTCTGTGCATGTAGACTATCAATATCACGCAGCTTCGAATGGTTTCAAGCTTGTGAAAGGTTTACTCGTCCGTAACTCCCGACATTTGCCTCCTTCCCTCTGATACATATCTTTGTTTTACCAGTCATCCACTCATACCACCTAAAACACCCTATTTTCTCTTGGCAAGAGTCCCGGTATTATGCAGCATAAAGCCCCCTTATTATTAATAAATAACAGTGGGGCAACTCCCATAAACTCTGGACGAGGCAAATGTCAGGCGGAAAGCATCCTGGACGCAGATAAGTCATCGCTAACGCGTCGATTTTCTTTCCAAATGCGTATACTGGTCCTTGCCGCAGGTCCCTTTTGTTTACTTCATTTCGAGATGTTAAACATCTCGGGGTGATGAGCATAGATTTTGAGCTGAGAGCCACGAGGTCAAGTAGACGTATGAAGTTTTTATCATCTCTTATTCCCCCTCGAACCTGGGTCTTTTCCTCCACCAACAAAAGCACTGTATGAGAGTACCAGGCAAGTAAGGTCTTTGTACAACACGGTGTTTATAGATCAGGTCTTTGAAGGATATGACCGTCCGATTATACAAAAGCACGTAGTAATTCTGACAACGCAAGAAAATGCCAGTTCCACAAAAAGTCGTTATATGTTGATAATGATAACAATAATCCCATAGATACACCCAGGTTTGATATATTCATCTTCTACTTTGAGTGAAGGACAGAAAGGAATGATTTTGAGTGTTTGAAAATGAACCACCTACGACCTGTTGTCGATAAAGAGTCTAAATATGACACCCACAGCAACATAATGCAAGGTGCAAACTTGGTTAATGGTACAATCTAGTCGTTGAAATTCCTCTCCTGCTTAACATCAAGACTGAATCAATACTGAAATCAAAAGAAAATGAATTACCAATTGTTAACTAAATAAATGTAGGTATGATTGTGCAAGGCATCCGCCAAGCTGTTCTTGCGCAAGCTATACCACTAAAAGCTCTAATTTGGTCTTTGGCCGGATATGAACTTAGCTCTCCACGTTTATAGAGTCCTAATTCACTGTTGTAAAAATGAGCTTTGTATGTCCGACACAGCTAATGCAGCCTTGAGCGATTGAGCTCGCGATCAGTTTTTCTTCCACTGAGGTAGCTTGGCGTCATACCTACAGGTAGATATTGCAAGCAATGGACATGACGCAAGAGGCAAACGCATGGTCTAAGGCTCTTCACTGCTGCCAGAGGCTGGCTACTGAGACCTGCCAGAAGTGTTCTGATTTCTCAGCGCACTCATGGCATGCGCTCAGTGTTTGCTTGACTCAAGTCAACCAAGTTGAGCAACTTCTTGTAGTTTTTTATCACCCATGGGCCAGAATTTGGCGGGTCACTAAAAAGGAAGTATTCCAAATGCGTGAACCCAACCTTCGCTTTCAATCAAGCTCTCCACCTAGAAGGAATTCGATATGTAACTAAGGGACGGTCTAGTTCAGTCCATTTTCATATCAATACTGTTCCCTTCAGTCCAAAATAGGTGACGGGATGGCGGCATCAAGCAGGCCCTTTAGGAGTTCAGCCGCTCTCCAAAACTCCGGGTGCCCGCTTGACGTCGGAACAACTTTTCCTCGCCATCGAGATCTCGATCGCCTTGCCCCTTTGGTGAGTCGTGCAGCTCCTGCAGCTTTCAGCTCTGGGGCGCTAATGCAACAAACGCAAATACTCAGAGACATCTTCCCTCATTCTCTTGCAAGCTGCATGTCAACCTTAGGCCACGAAAAAAAAAAAAGATCTCAGATTCAAGCCGGCGGGGTGCTGAACCAGTAGCCATCGATGGAAACCGAGCTGTCGCAGATTCCAAGACCCAAAGACCGAGTTGAGGGGAAAAAAATTACCTTCTCTAGCAGAACCATCGTTTCCCCAAAGAGGACAGGCTACCAGGGGGGGGCGCCGCATTCCCCGGATCCCAACTTCCTGCATACCCTAGCGCCAAATTCTGGGAGTAGAGCCTAACCACCAGACGTAATTGTTCCTGTCCCAATTCGTCAGGCTGCAGATGTGGCAGAGACATACATCTGGCAAGAATCCTGCCTGGACGCCCGTCGGCCAGCCCACATTCAAAACGGACCCTGTACAGAGATGGGCATTACCGGTATGGCAGCCAAAGAGGAGGACGCCACAAGAGACAGGTATCAAGCCTCATCCCATTACCTGTCAGAGCCTTGCATGGGGAAGTGATGTCTTTGACGAGTCGAGTTGCTACCCGGTCGTACCGATGCACGCAGGTTGGCCATGCATCTCTGAACCCATATCTTACATCTGTGTTCCACAACCAACAGACTCGTTGTGGTCATTTTCTGCCTTTTCGTAGAAGCAGGTTCAAATTTCTTCCCCCCAACTGTGTCTTCCTCCCACAAGATTGACGCGTGGGCGCCCCCAAGAGCCCACGCCTAGCCCCCGTGGAAGACAATGGAAACAAGCCAAACGGCTCGCTCTAGTCGAACCTCAAAGTGCCTCATCCGACACATACCTGCCTGTTCGTGTCTTGAACCCAACCCAAGCCGATGATAGTTGCTGCCAGAGCGGAGTAGCCCATTTGGAAAGCCAAGCCACCAAGAAGCACCCTTCTCTGCCTCTGCTCACTTGTATCTTTCTCGCCCCCCCGCCCGCGCGATTTACCCATTCCCCGTTCCCCCCCTAAGGGTGCCGTTCTTCGAAATTTGCCCTACACTAAGCTCTGGCCAAGACAAGCCGCGAAAGCCGTCCCGATCGGCTCGCGCTATATGTCTCAGGCCGTCTTCTCACAACCCATGTCACAGTGCGAGTTCGCCTACACCACCCTTTCCTTTCCTCTCCCAGAGCTTCTTTTACACACCATGATACATACTTTTGCACCAGTAGTCGTGTTCCCGAACACGTGGAACCATTCCTCGACCTCTCGGCCTCCCCTGCTCCCCTCGGATCGGGAACGCAGGACAGATGAGACAGCGCGGTGTTGAGTTGCCCTCAGGGATTCAAATAACTCAAATCCCATTCCTCGGAGTCGGAGCTGGCACCCCTGATCTCTAGACCAACCCTCCTCCAGTGACGATATCAAGGACAGAGGAATCAAACAATCTCACACACCCCCAGAGCAGCAGCAAAAAACAATGTTCTCAGATTAGAGTTAAGCCCGGTTTTGCGGCTGCGCTATTCAGGTAAACCCGCCGCTAAATACTAGCACCCCCCCCCCCCCCCCCCCCAATCTGACCATCATTACCGTCGCTACTTTTGCCATCTTGTCGCGACGCGTCTCCACCGGGCCAGGCACGACGCACGTCCGGTCAAAAGGCAAGGAAAGGCCAGGTAGACAATCAAGACATGCCTGGGCCCGACGCAGATCTTTCCAGATTGTGGGATGTGGGAAAGTGCACTGGCCAGCCCATCTCCAACCTTTGCTCTGCAGTCTGTCTCGTCCGAACTAGAGCGCGTCTCCGAGCCCCAGAGAGGCGTTGTTCGGCAGATGGCGCAATCTAACCTGACAGGTTTTTGTTTTTTATTCTTTTTTTATTTTTACTCTCACATCTCATATCCGTTACAGCCGCTGAGCACGCGAGGCAGGCCCGCAGATACGAAGAGCGCAACAAAAATGAAAAACTGCAGGCTGCAAAATCCCAACTCCCCCGGAGAGGCTTGCTGTCCCGAGCCTGGCTGAACGGACAAGCGAGAGGAAAAACCAAATCTCGTTGTGTTTGCACAGGAGACTCTATCACTTGTCGCAAAACAATTTCCTGCCTTCAACCTTTTTGTTTTTTCCCCCCTCCCCTCCTCTCCCGTCCGAGGGGGGGGCCGGAGGGTTTTCCTCGCACGAAGCCACCAAAGACTTTGCATGGCCCCCATCCGGGACCCTCTTCCCCACGTCCAGAGGAAGAAGCAGCCGAGGTTTAGAGGCGCCGCCACAGCGTTATGCTCGCCACCGGGTTGCAGTAACGGCATCGCAGCCTTCTGTCGCACAACGTCGAGTGTAGTTGCATTGCAGCGCAGACAGACAGGAGATGCACTACACTGAAGCGCGTACGGTATAGTTGAACTGTCAATTCTGAAGGATGATCGATTCGGCAGCAATTACATTTTGTCACAACTGGTGGCGAATGACATCTGACAGTACCTCGGGAGCAGGCCGACAGCCCTGATACCCTTCTAGCTAATCGCATGCGACGCCAAGGGAGGACAGGCTAGGTCCTCCCAACTTTGCGCTCCAAATTTTATTTTGAGCACATACGAGATAAATGTATCCTCAGCTGGCTCGCAATTATGAGTACAGGGACAACTTAAAGAGACACTCTCCAATGCATGGCGGGGGTTTTCAATCAGCTTTGTACCAAGTCTGGTAGCCAGTTATAACATTTTGCTCCACGTACTACCGGGCTAATGTGATATACCTTACGTCTGAATCATGTCGCGAAAGGAAAAAGATTGAAGCAGAATGAAGAAGAAGAAGAGGGAGATAGCCGGGATAACGTGCACTCAGATGGATACAGAGTGCTCGCGAGTGTACGGAGTAATCGCACGTAATACTTGCTCAGAAAGGAGCGCGGAGTAGTGCGACCCAGAATCACTTAACCGACCGTCATCACCATTGCCGAATACCTAGTCCTGAATACCCCTGGGGACTCTAATGGCCGAAAGAGGTTGAACCGTGTAAACGTCCGTGACAGCTATAGGGACAAAAACGAACGAGGCCAATGGCAAGAAGACCTGGGCGGAGCGAATCCCAGCGGAGGCTCAATATGAGAACCTCCGGCCGGTTTCCAGTAAATTAACACCCGATTGAATCCCGCCAATCGCCGCCGTCAGATCCCGCCTGCATCCCCGCCCTCGCGGTTGCATTATGGCTCCCCCGGGCAGCGGATGCGGCAGTCGACCCCGCGTTTTCCGGCAGTCCCATGCCCTGGGCCACGAAGAGAAAAAATCTCCTCGAATCCCGTGCGCGCAAAGCCATGCAACGGCACTGAGTCTGCCGGGTGACGTCGGCACTTTCCCGCAGCGCATAACCTCTTGCACATTTTGGATGGGGAATGGGAAGAGAGAATGGCAACTGGGCTTGGAAGAGGATTCTGTAACCCACGACAATATGCGCTGTTGCGCCAAGGTGAAGATATGAACTAGTGAGCTCTCAAGGTTCTGTTGCAAATGAAATTGGCAACTCGGCCGAGTTTTTTTGCATTGAGAATCTGTATTGAGCATCCGCATCGAGCATCCCGGGAAACCTTACTTCAAAGTTGTCGCCCCGTCCATGGCCCCGGTCCCAGTTCCATTAGCCGGGCTCTCATGATTCGTGGTTCCCGAAACTCCCGTACAGAAACGGATATTGCTGGGGTAGACAACACACTTTGGGACACCGCCAATAGAGAGACGACACCCGGGCCTAGCTCAATATCGCCCCTGGGGCCACATACTGGGAGAGGGTATGATCATCGTCGGAAATGGTAACTAAATCACGAAGCCCGCCAGGGTGCAATACTCTCGTGACCTCCCTTCCGAGCAGGTTATAGGAAGGTAGGCCCAAAGAGGCCGATGAGTTGTGCAGACTATTCGCGCGGATATATCGACGTTCACATGAGGTCCACGATGCTGCCAGCAACTCCCTGCCTTGACATGGGGCCCCGCGAATGAATAGATGAACGACGGGGACAGACGCAACACAGACGGACGGGGTAAACAAACCCAAAAAAGAACCAACGGGGCCTTAATTGCTATATATTTAACTCTCTTTCGAGCCTGAGCCGAGTTGCGTATCAAAGCAGATCACAGTTGATCACTCAGACTTCTCTCTCCGTCCGAAAAAGCCCTGGTAACCCGTTCATCCCATCCAGCCGCCCCTCCGCCCAACTCTCGCCTCATCCCGCAGCCGTCCGAGCGCTCCGCCAGAATGAAGTTCTCCACCATCCTCGCCGTCCTGCCCCTGGCCCTCGCCACGCCGACGCCCACCGTCGAGAAGCGCGCGACGACCTACTGCGACCAGTGGGGCTCCGCGACCACGGGCACGTACACGGTCTACAACAACCTCTGGGGCGCCTCGTCCGGCACGGGAAGCCAGTGTACCACGCTCACGGGCCTGTCCGGCAGCAACCTGCAGTGGTCCACCACCTGGTCCTGGTCCGGCGGCCAGTACAACGTCAAGTCATACGCCAACGCCGTCGTCAGCATCACCAAGAAGGCCTTGAGCGCCATCGGTAGCATCCCCTCGACCTGGAACTGGAGGTATGTGTCTTGTCCTCGTCCATATGAAACCCGGCGTTATTTATACTCTGTTGTACATGGTCTCTGACATTTACATGCAAAGCTACTCCGGCAGCGGCCTCGTCGCCAACGTCGCCTACGACCTCTTCACCTCCTCCACCGCCTCTGGCTCCCCTCAGTACGAGATCATGATCTGGCTGGGCTCTCTCGGCGGCGCCGGCCCCATCAGCGCCACCGGCAGCACCATCGCAACGCCGACCGTTGCGGGCCGCACCTGGAACCTATACAAGGGCGTCAACGGCCAGATGACCGTCTTCAGCTTCGTCGCCCCCAGCAACGTCCAGAGCTTCAGCGGCGACCTGAAGGCCTTCATCACCTACCTCATCAACAGCCAGGGCCTCCCCTCGTCGCAGATCCTCCAAAGCATTGGTGCCGGCACCGAGCCCTTCGTTGGCTCCAACGCCAAGTTCACCACGACCGCATACACAGCCTCACTTTCTTAAAAAAAAAAGTCGGCTCTGGGTTTATAGGCTGGTGGCGGTTGTAGGCTGTGGCACTGAGACAGACGTGTGGGAATATGGGCAGCTGTCTCAACTCCCAACCCCCCTTTTCCCTTCTCTGTTCATACTTATTTCAAAACAAGTGTACATCACAAATGACCAAAAGGGTGGTCTGTAAATAGGAGTAAGACGACGTAAAGTCGTTGAAGAGACTATTGGAAAAAAAACTTTATCGCCAATAGCCGGGCGCTCGATAGTGTGACATGCTCTGCTGGACAGAAACCTCAAGCCTCCCAGACCAGAAGCAATGCTGCGGTCTAGTGAGCTCCGCCATGCCCCCAACGGCCGCCTCCCTCGCAGCCTCGTAGTCTGCCCTGGTCTCAAGGCGGAACTTCTTGACATCCTCTAGAACGTCCCGCATTCCATGCAGTTCCGCCGTTGTAGGCGGTTTTAACTCCAGCGGCATGACAATAGCGTCCCACGCTGCGTGGAACAAGAGCGCTCCCTCTACAGCTCCAGCTTTTACATGCGCTGGAGTCGCTGGTCCGACTCTGGTTCTTAGCATCGGGTTTGTCAGGAGTTTCATGTATTCGTTAACGGCAGGTTTGGCCCCCAAGACGCCGGGACCGACCCAAACCTTCCGGTCGAAATGCTGCCCGTTCCAGGCGTCGCGGTAGGTCATATACTCGTCCTCGACCTGGTTGTATGGAAAGCCACTCAGGCGGGCCGTTGTGGGCTGTGACAGGTACGCATGAGGCCCGTCACCTTCTGGTGCTTGCTTTTTCGTGGAGATGTGGGAGCGGGGCTGAGGCCGCTCGTTGCCAAAGAAGCTAAACGCCTCCCCTTGGTCCAAATCCATGAGGCCCTCAGCGTCTAGGCCATCCGCGATCGAGGAACCAACAGGGCCCTCAATGGAATCGGCTTCGAATTCTAAGCGAAGATGACGCAGGCCACGAAGTAGCACAGGGCTACGCCGAGATGACGACCGAGACGCTTCCTTTATCGCCCTCTCCTGCATACCAACCAACTTTAGAAAATGCACAAGTTTGCCAATCAAGGTACCATTGGAGCGACGAGGAACTTTGGTCAATGTCAAAGACGTCAGTCGAGGATTCATATCTGGTTCAAAGGCCTGCGGGAAGGCAATGTCTGAGCGTTTCCCGATGACTGTCTCGGCTAGCCAGAGGCGTGCCATGGTCGAGAGGCCCGCGACCTCAAGGGTCGGTATTTGTGTTACGAGTGAATGGTGGATTCGTAGCACCCGAAGGTTGGAAGAGAAGACCGGCCTGAATGCATGTGTGCATCCCAGCGCACCACGCAACTTAACGCCCTTGGCCCATGGGAGCGGTTGCTTGAGTGCAGAGCCCTGGACCGGTTGGAATAACGGAGCATCGCAAGACAGCTCTTCTAGCTGACCTTGAGAGTCTCGTATAAGTCTTTCAACGCCCGAGGAAGTGATATGGGTGTCTGAGATATGCAGATGCGTGATCCCAGCAGGTGCAGTGCAAACGTCGAGATGCGGCACATCGGACCAGTCAGGTACCGGCTGATCCATGCTTCCCGCAATTGCGGCCTTAACATAATCCACACTGTCTCGCCTCAGCGGGGTTCTGCCATTGGTTCGGACTGCTTCGTCCTCCTGTAGCCCCCGACTTTCATCGGCAGAATAGGCGGGGGCATCCACAAAGTGCCGCTCCGGATGGCTAAAAGTCCCGCTCCATTCGGATTCCTGGATGTACGTGATCCGCCCATGGGTGTCATTCCCATGGCCATCGGAGACCAGTTTGCCCTCAGTCATGAATCGGGACTGAGACCTCAAGGACGGACTATTGAAACCCAGTACGGCAAGCTGGCCGAGGACACCATCGGTGACGTTGTTTTCGCTAATATCCAAACTCCACAGCGAACCTCTGAAGGCTTGAAAGAGCATCAGCGAAAGGGCGTCGTTGAGCTCCCGCCGCCTCGCCTTCAGAACCTTCAGTTGGGTCAGGTTGCGACGTCCGTGGGCAGCCGCTATCAGAGGCTGCAGGGAACCTGGCAAGCCAGAGACGTCGAGGTAGACTAGGTGCTGGAACTTGTCCGACATGAAGAAACCTGTCGGCAGCTGTGTTTGGCAGTGGGCGATACTAAGCACCGTCAATCCTTGACGGGGGTTGGGGGGCACATTTTCTGCCTCGGACGGCGGGGTGGTTGTTAGAAAGGCTGGATCTGCTTCAATGTGTCCGTCCAAAAGGATGCACCGAAGACTCGGTAGTGATTCGGGCAACCTGCGCAAAGACTCTGGGATTGTTCTGGAGCTATTGTCGGATGAGAAATGGGCAGTATCCTTAGCGAAGTCACGGAAGTCGAGTGTGGTGATCAGAGCCAGGGTTGACTGCCGCACACGCTGCATGCGGTCGAAGATAAATGCCAGGTACCATTCCAAGTCTTTTCCCTCACAACAATAGTAGCCATGGGTCAGCGACGATAAGGATAGGTTGACGGGTGTGGGCTGAGACAAACGTACCGTCGCTAGGATCTAGTCCTAGCCGGCGAATGGCGACCAATGGGTCGTTCCAGAGGCGGGGTGCGAAGACGGCGTAGAAACGTCTATTCACAGAACAAAGCTGGGCGACGTCCTTGTCCTCGACGTATGGCGCGACCAGCCCCAGCCAGTCGAGCCTGCTGACAGCATCCTGATATGAGGGTAGTTCGGCCATGTCCGCAGCAAATACCTACCGGTATGTTTGCTCCCCCCGGCGTGAATTGCCTGAAGATCCCACACAGGGATCATGGGTTAATACTAGACGGCTATTGCAATAGAACTGTTTGTCCCCTTGTCGTAGACCCTGTCGACACCGAACAGACGCCGAGGCAGGCAGGAAAAAGGAGGTGCGTTTGTTCCCAGAATATCGCACTAGCCAGATGATCAAACGATACGTTACAGTAGTCGATCAAGCAAATCTTGCGGTGTCGCATCACTGGCGGCAAGTGCCGCAGGCGCAAAGCGAAGAGGTACCGGTATACAGGACTGGGCGTCGACGGGATCGAGGGGGAAAAAAGCAAGTGGCGTACGAGTTGTGGACGGACGCGTTGAAAGAAAATGAGAATGATGCGAATCTCGTTCCAGCGAACAATGGCGCGCAGTCCTAATCAAATGTCGTTGAGGACTTGTAAAGGCTGCTGCTCTATCAAGGCCGCCGAGATTGAGCTTCAGCAGATCTCCAGATCCCGGACCAGGCTCAGTTCGGGCAGAAGCGGACGATCGGGTCAGGCGGGGCGGCACGTGGACGACATGCAATTGCCCGACTGCAGTGGCAAGCAACGGCACGAACAAGAAGCCGATTTCCAGTCGAGATTGTTGCGCAATCACGAACCGGGCGCTCCAGGCTGCCCGATTGTGCCTCGGTGGCCTCAGGTTCGACTCTTGGCTCGGCTGACCTGACTGCTGCTTGACGTCAGCTAGCCTCCCAATTGGCCTGGGCATGCATATGCATGCCAACGCGTGCGTCCGTACGTATCGGACGGCAACAAAGAATGAGGGGAGGAGCAGCGCGAAATGATTGGAATTCGCGGGGGGCCGGAAAGGATTGCCGTTTCGCTTTAGCTCGAGCTGGCAAAATGACGATTGGGGTTTCCCGTCTTGGCCTGGAATATCTCAGCGAAAACCGGTACGTACCGTCGAGGGTCTCCGGCTAGTGCCCCTCTTCCCGCTTTGCTAAAGTGACAGAGTGGATAAGCAAAGACGACACCAATACATGCTCTAACCTTTTGCATGGGCAAACTCGGCTGAGCTGAGGCTAACGTTGGCTTCGATAGTCAGTCCAGCAGCTCGGGTAGAGTATTTCATTCGTATCACAGCTGACGCTCACGAGGTGCGGATGGCTGGAAAACGACAACGGCCAGGGTCCTGAAGCCATTTTCGGCGCTAAGCTCAGCCTCGGGGCTCCACAGCCACCCGGTCGCTCGCTTAGATCAGCCAATCCCGCTCCGCTCCCCGCGCGCCCGAAGAGGAATTGACCCCGGCCGACTACCGGGCCCGCCCCCATGGCATCGCACGGAGCATCGCACGGCGCACCCAACGGCTTCGCACACCCTGGTTCCGCCATGTTTCCTTCCACCACAACCACCACCAACTCCACCACAAATTTGTGCCTCCAACAGCTTAATTCGCCCACCTTCCATCAGCCCCCAAAAAAGCAAGATATCGTTACGGGGAGGACAATCGCTGCTTCCACGGAAGCGACAGTGTTACACGTCGGGCCCACTATTATTTATTGCGTTTCGGCCGTCAAGAACAAACAAGTAATTCACAAAGCACTAGCCATGCAACTCAATGTTACCGTGGTCGTCCTGCCCATGGCTCTGGTTTTGCCACAATATGGCGTGTTTGCGGAGGTGGCATGTCCTACGCGGTGCGCGGGCTTATTCCATGCAGACTCTAATGGGCAACAATTACTTGCAATGTTTGGACGAGAGCAGCTCGAGGCGTTCGTTACCTCGGCGATGGAATCCCATGTTATCTCATATTCCCCGAATCCCCCAAGCCGCCGCCGATTGTGATGCACTGCATGATGGGCAGCTGCAGCACGCTAGATGGCGCTGCTGCCCGGATCCGATCAGCTGCATCTTGTCCTGCATCACCCTACCTCTCGCCTCGAATACACATTGCCTGACAAATTCTTGCATTCTCCTGCAGGCTGCAGGCTGCCGCCCACAGCGGACATTTACCATCTTCAGTGTACTCGCGCGGAGAGATGGCCCCCGACGAAGATCATGTCCGGTCCCGAGGACGTGGTCAAGATCGACGGTTGGTTGACAGGGGAACATGAAGCTCCTAATGCCGGCGCCCATGCTATCCGACCTGAGCTGCAATACCACCCTACCTCTCTCTCTCTCTCTCTCTCTCTAACCTACCATAATCCCAGTTCCGCCACCCGACACGACAGTTTTCATCGGACGGTTGCCGGGCTGGCAACTCCCGGTGCAGGTGAGTCAAATCTTGTCCGTCGCACACACTTGCGCCCGTAACACTCAGCGTATCGTCTCACTCGAGAGATTTTCCATGCACTGCAGCCCTTCTTGAATCAAAACTGCTGCTGCTGTCTTTCATGTCATGCAGGCGCCTCCGACCCGTATCACCCGCTCGCCGCCAATCAAGCAAAGCCGCCGCGGAGCACCCCCCAACTTTCAGTTACACAGCATATGGCCGCCGCCTTTCCCGGCCACCAGATATCCAAGACATGTCAGATGGAGAATTTTCCTCTTGCACAAGCACTCACATACGCGCGCTCGCTCGCCGTGGCCAGCATTTGCCTATCGGCTTCTCTTCCTCCACCCGTGCCCCCCTGCCCCTGATCCTGAACCCCTGCCATGCCACCACCGTCGCCACTGACCTGTCAAAGGCCCCTAGATTCCTGAGATACCGCCCCTGTTGCTCCCACCCGTCTCAAGGTCCGCCAATCTTCCCGATTCGCGCGGAAAGTATCCCGATGACGGAAGCTTGCCTCTAGTGTGACTTGAATAGCAAACCCCGACGGCCTGAACCGAAGCCGTTTGCCCCCCTCTCCCCGCGTCCTTCTCCCCAGCTCATGCCCTCCCAGCTCTAGTTGCGGGACAGAGATAGAGAGAGATACAGAGAGAGGTATAGAGATAAGGGGGGTTTTCAGGCTGTAGTTACACACTCGCGAAACCCCTAGTTCTGACGTGCCTCGGCCACGGGGTCTGGCAAATGACTACGCCGAATCTGGAACAAGCATAATTACTGGGCCCTGGCTATGTAACTTACGGGCGTGAAGTGGAATCCCAGGCTCGCCAACGATGCCGGGTCGATTGACGAGATTGGCCATCAAGATGAGGCAGCGACAAATAATCAAACTCTCCAGCCGGGACCCCATTGTCGGCCGATTCTCCAAGACCCGCCAAGAATGCAACGCGGCCATGGTACGCGAAAGGAATCCCGGATCTGATTGCAAATATATACGCCTTCGAGATTGGCGGCCAGGATGCCCGTTCAGGCCTAGACGGAGCTGCAAGATGCAGCTGAAGTAAGACCGAGTGTTATTCCTCAACAACCTGTCAGGCGATGCAAGAGAGATGTGATGGGAGGCAAAAGATTCCGCAGCGTATGAACAGTTGATTGCATTGGACGAAACCCGCCATGCCTATCTTTTGATTCTCAATATTTTTTGTTTCTGTTGGTTGGTGTTGGCTCTCCTCGTAGCAGTGGTTGCAATCTATCGTATCTCCAAAACAAGTTTCTCGATCCTAACACACAAAAGGGTTCCCCAGTACAAGAGAGACAAAAATGCAAATTTGGCCCGTGGCCACCACCACCCCCAAACCCAATTTTCGCCGTTTTGACAGTTGGCCGCCTTTCCCGAGTTTCACGCCTGTTGCCCTCCGTTGGGTATTCCAGTGATCCCCTCCTCCTCTCCCGCCCACTCATACTCGTTTTCGACTTTCAATCGTTAAGAATATGTAACCTTCGTTTTTGTGTGATTTTCCCGCGCAATCGTAAGAAATGCATGTAACGTCTGTATCCGCAGGGACTCGTGCCACCTCCACCTCACCCCCAGCCTCAAGAAGTATTGTCTTTGGTGAACAAAAGCATACCACCACCCCTCCCTTTCCCAGTAGCCCAGTAGAAGAAGAAATAAGAACAAAAACCAAAAACGACCGTGTAGAAACATACAAACAGTTTGCCAAATGTACGCCCATTATTCGTGCAACAGAATTATTACAGGTTTGGACTTTTTTGGAAATGGTTTGTTGCGAGTTTGCAAGAGAAACCAGCGACCAGGGTGCGCACACACAAGGATGAGCAATGACTCCCCCCCCTCCCCATTTTTTTTTCTTGCCATCCAAAGTGGCGTGCGTAGGTTTGTGTGTCTTGGAAAAACAAGGTGAGGTAACCTATCGCTGTTGCGCTGGGGAGGGCCTGGGTTTCCCCCTCCCCGGCTTGAACGTCGCCCCTCTTTCTCGGCCGGAAAGTCCAAGGACTTTGTGCGTCTAATTTGAACACCATCTGTGTGTTTGTCTTAGACCCGGTGGGTGCAGACATGGCAGACAACACTCAGTTCTTGCAGCTGCTGGGGCTCGAGCTGCTGCCCGTCTTGACACGCTTGCGGCTCTTGCTCTGGAGGCACATCTCGTCGTACAGCTTGGCGGCCTTCTCGTTGTAGGGTGTCCTGCTGCTCTTGCCCTGCTTGTGGAGGAGGAGATGGGAGACAAAGTTGTCACGGCGCTCCTTAAACACGTGGTTGCAGTTGGTGGCAGGGCAAGTGTAGAGCTCGACTTCCTTCTCGTGGGTCCTAGATGGGGTGTCAGAATACCGTGTGCTAGTCAATGTAGTGTAGTTGGGGGACAACATACGCCTTGAAGTGGCGCTTGAGATGCTCCTTTCGCTTGAACGTCTTGGTGCAGTCGGGGTATGTGCACCTCTCCCGTCTAGGCGCAACATGGCGCACCTTCACCGAGCCGCAGTCGAGGACGGACCCATCCTGGTTGACTTGAATCGACCTAAGTTGCCTCAATGCCTCCATATCGTTTTGGTTCTTCTGAAGGGCGAGGGTCTTGCGCTGGACTTCAGCGAAGAGCTTGCGCCTAGGATCATGGCGATATGCGGCCGCCGCAGGCGAGGAGTGCAGGGGGGCCGGGGAGTGGGTAGTCTCGCGCTTAACGGTCATGGACTGGAGAGGTGATGTTGAGGGCGTCGTATCGTTGGCAAACATCATGATTGGGCTCTCGCTGCTGCAGGACCAGATATGGGCATTGCTGGGCGTAGCGTTAGGCAGAGTGCGGTGAGGCGTAGGCATCACAAACGGTGATGAGCCAAGGTCCTGCTGGATGGAGTATTGCTCTGTGTGGTGGTGGTGGTGAGGGGAGGACATGCCCGGCATGCAGTGAGAGTTGAGCGTCACATGAAGCATCGTGTTGTAGTCGAGCTGCTCCATGCCGCCAAATCCATTGCTCTGTCTCCTTGATGGGGTGAGGGGAAGTGATGAGGCATAGTGCATGGGCATCTGGATTGCGGCCTTCTCCGGCTTGGGGAAGTAGCCCTTGTGGTCTTGTTGTGATCCATTGTCGAAGGTGAAGGAGCTGTGGGAAGAGAACGAGGAATCAAAGTCAATGCTGGATTGACTGTGGTCGTGAGGTGTTGACCGACCAGACCGAGGTGTGAAGGGGCCGTTAGGATCGTAGACTGAAGAGGCTGCCGAGAAGCTCGGGGTTGTAGTCCCGCAGCTCATGGAGCCGTCAAAGGCAAAGCCGGTCTCTGGAGCAAAAGACTCCATCATCCCATTAATGGAGTGCTCCTGTTCTTGTTGCCAGAGGTGCGACATCATTGTGTTGTTGATTGTTGTTGCTTACTCGCCGAGGTAAGAGGCCGTTGTGGTCTGAAGAGGGAGCGAGTTGGCCGGTGGAAACTTATATGAAGAATGATGGGATAATGGAAACGTTCCACAGGATGAGCGGCTCGAGCAAAGATATATCGATCAATGGAGGGGAACGGAGATGAAGATGACGCCCCTAAAGAGATATGGACAGGCCCTATTCACATAGAATGGGGAAATAGTGTCGTCAATACGCTAGCTGGAGAGACAGAGAGCCCCAGATAGGAATGTATCGAGGTCTGAGTACGTGATAGTGGAGGTGGAGTGGAGTGTGGGAGGGAGAGGAAGGGCGGGGGGGCGTGGATGGAGAGAATGGGAGTAGAGGAGGGAGGCAAAGAGGCACCAATCTCCTACGGGATCCACCGAAGGATGGATGGGTGGGCAAATATGGGGGGTAGCGAAAGGGTCCAGGCCAGTTCAGTCGGGTGTGTTTCGTTGTCCCTGAGAAACAATGAGACGATCGCCCGGTCCATGAACGCGACCCAGTACATATAGGTGTCAGATGAAAGGATGAGCTGAACCAGGTACGGTGCTCTGGGCTGCTTTAGCTGGTTCCAACGCTCGAGCCAGGCAGGCGTCGGCTGCCGGTCTGGGGGGGTCATGTAAGCCAGGGAATAGGCATGCAGGCCATGCTTGTATGCAAGGCCCTTGGTTGAGAAATCAAACTCCAAATCTGGAGGTACAGACAGGGTGCACAGCCGAGCTCGAGTTTGGTGTGCCGGGGTGGGTGGTGGTCCCGGAACCATTCGTCAAGCCAGACTGCCAGTTCCTACTCTATCTTGGGTTGCAGCTTGGGTTGGCTACCCATGTCCGGGGTGATTCGAGGTGATCGAGTCAACTCCAACCAGGGTCGACCACGGCCGAGGGACTTCCAGGCCACTGGAGACTTGGAGCCGGGGGAACGAAGAAGAAAGAGTACCTGCATGAACCGCTTTGGTCTGTCGTGGATCGTAGGTTGGTGAAGGGTGAGGGTGACTGACGACAAGGGTCAACAGCATCCACTTCGATGCCCTCCTCTCCATCTCCAGATTTGGATTTCAGATTTAATAAGACAGACATCAGACTCCTACTGGCGAGCCCCAAGAAGCAGGGAGGCGGGAAGGCTCCATCGTCAGATATGGGAGGAAAGACGCGTCTCCATTGAGTAATCCGAGAGATACACGGTAGCGCGCCAAAACAGACATGTGTCGGAATAGACAACTGCAGTGGCAGTGGTGGTGGTGGTGGGGTTCGGGCAGAGAGAGACCTGGAGGAGGTGGACGGGAGGCACCAGAGAGAGTGTGAAGGCGTCCGCGGGTGCTGGGCTGCTCGTGTGTGTCTCTACGTATGGCTGCCAGAGTATCTGTGTGCCCGTGTGAATGTGTGTACCATGGAATGGAGACACGCTTGTCAAGGAATGGAGGCCGATAACTGATACGTACGGAGCTCAATGGTTGAAAACTTGGCAAAGTATAGTGTAAGACATGGGCACAGGCCCCCCCCTGATGCAAGCTTGATTGCCTCTGGGCACAATCGGCTATTACCTCGACGCGGATGAATGATGCATTTGAGACACGGTGCAAAATGTGATAACTGACGAGAGCCTGAAGACCAGGCAAAAGGGAAAAGCAAAACCCAGCAGTCCGGCGCTGTGAACCCCGGTCAAGTCCGTACACCAACACCGACGGAGCTCGCACGGTGGTCTGGGAAGTAGGTCGACTGAACTGACGTAAGGCATGCACATCTCACCCGGACGCCATGGCCAGCTAGCGGCTGAATCTCTCTTGCACACACTTGCCCACACACACACACAATCTTTCTCACTCTCTCTCACTCTCACTCTCTCACGAAAGAGGCGCTGAGACAGGGACGATGCACGAGAGATGTGCAAAAAGCAAAGGTTGAGCAAACTCTGAGGAGACGGACTCGAGGCCGGACGGGACTAGAACTGCGGGAAGACGGAACGAGTAAGAGACCGGAATGTGTAAGAGCTCCAGGCCATCGGCAAAGATAGCCAGGGAGAAAGGACAAGAGAAGGAGTGACGGGTTTTCCGGTCGAGTCGGAAAACTTGAGTCAGGGCCACACAGCAAGAAGACGACGATGAGCCGAGCGAGAGAATTGGCGAGTTTGAAAGACAAGATGGATTGCGAGCAAAGAGTGGGAGTGCGAGGGTCGCAGAAAAGAACGGGCACAGAAGGCCTCCCGGCCAACCAAAACGGCCAATTGGCAAGACTTGCCGATGATGCTTGCTGCTGATCCGCCACCTCATTGGTTTCCAACTCATGTGCATCTCACGCTTTCTGGGTGATCCTTTGCCCATTCAGATCCTCGACACAATGAGAAAGACCCTGGCAGCTAACCCGTCCAAAAGGTTCAGAAAGGTACGGGAAAAGGCTCAAGCAAGACGACGCCTGAAAGGAAAAGCGGGGACAATCCGAACACTGTCATACCATGTTTAGACACGCCCCAGGATCATTGACAGGGACGCGCATCAGTGGCATCATCGCCGCCGTCACCCATGTCGAGCATCAATCTCACATTGCCCACGCCCGCACGCGTGTATACACCCCCTCCTCCAGCGTTGCTGTTACTGCTTGTTGCGTTGCTACGCTCTGCTGCAGGTCGACTGACTGCTGGGACGGGCTATCTGCTGGCCCTTCTCAGCCTCTGACGGTTGGCTGCATGCACAGATCCCAGGCTCCGAACACCCAGACAGATACAGAAAGACAGAAACTGACATGACAGGGCGATGCTAGCGTCACCCCCGTCATCCAGGTCGCGTCTATCTCGCGCTACTTGGCGCGCCTTTCTGAGGGGTCCTCCGCCAAAAGCCTCCTCCCCAAGGTGAACTCAGGCACACGAGTATCCGTGCATTGCAGTCTCGTCTGTGTGTCTCTCGATGCACGTATCCCGCCGGTGGACTCCTCATGTCAGTTCCAGTTGCCGGCAGAATGGACAAATACTTGTTGGAGCACATCACCAAGCAAAGAGTGGTTCCATTTACACCCCCTGTCGACATGCAGGTTGTTCCCAGCTCATCCATGATCGACGACAAGCTGCCGAAGCCGAGACTCCTCTCCGTCGAGCAGGGCTGCCCATGTCCCGGTCCCACCTCACATCGTCACGGCTCACGAGCAGCCCCATGCTTCCAGCTGCGTAATGCCATGTACTTGACCCGGCCTGGGACTTGCACAGGCCCTGGAGAAGGGGTTGAAAGGGCACTCCAAAGCAGGAAACCATTGTGAATAGCCCCCCGAATAGACTCCTCGGCTGCCTCTACTCCATAGACCAGCGGGTCGGCGGCGTTCGTGCCTGGTGCCGGCTCATGCTCCCTGCACTCGCAAGGTACAGCTTCTCTGATGGCTCGATCGCCAGTTCAACGTCCAGAGCGGAAACAAATGCACCTATTTTGGATGGACTCGTCCCAGTTCTTTGTTGATCCCACGCAACGTCGCCGCCGGAGTCCCAACGGTCGACGATCACCACCACCGCCTGTCTCTTCGCCTTCATCCCCCTCCCCAGAACGTCTGACGTTGCTGCCAGGTTGTACATGGCTTCCACGCACTCGCTTGGCACTTATGTTTCTGAGCGTGAGCGGTCACATCACCTCCGCTCGATGTGCCACCACACATTTCTCAAATCCATGATTCAACCCCATCACGCCTCAACGTTAGTGTCCATTTTCTGCCCCTTGGACGGAGCACCCAAGCAAGGCCAAGGACCTTCGGCCGTTAGCCCACCGCCGAAGTATTGCAGCGCCACCAGTACATGGCTCCCCCACGATTCTCCGGCGTTCGCCGCCAATGGTCTGCTTCAGTAGGCCCTCCCGGACGCATGCTGAGCGAGACCTTTTTTTTGTATGTGCGAGGCTCGCCCACGCAGTACGAAGGTTTTCTTACTTTTCTTGCACTTGTCACTCGCACGAGGAATGCTAGATGGGTGCGCCTCCTTTTTTTTTTTTTTTTTTTTCCTTGTCTTTGTCTGTGAGAGCGCCCGCCACCAACATGACGCGTGGGGAGCCTCACCATCCCATAGCCTTTCTTTGCTTTGCCACGACCTCCCACGAGGAACGCACAACTCTCGCGCGAGCGACGCACTTTGGTCTCACCATTGTGCCCGCAAAATTCGCGTTTCTAGTCAGAGCTGGGTGTCTTCTGTCCCCTGTACGCCACTTTCCATTCATCGTTTGTTCCCGTTTAACCCTGTTAGGCTCGATACAACCGATCTATGTACGACAGTGCTCGCGATTCAGATCCAATACGGGAGGCTCGTCATATGTCCCCAAAAGGATGGACTGGGTCCCCTTGAGCCTCCCGAGAGGGCAAATAACTACAGCCTCAATCTATTTACTTACCCCGCCAGCCTGGGATGGACGTGGACACAATGCTCAAGGTTTGTGACAGCTCACTTCTGTCACCTGCAAGCAAATTCCCGATATCGTCGTCGGAGGTGCACGCTAGACCCGCTTGGACCATAGCATCATCTGCTGAATGTCTCTCTTCGGGCCACTCAATGGCCCAATATTGTAGGATAAGCTTGCCCCTGGCAGATTGGCTGTTTCTGCAAAGATCCCAAGTCTCTCTTGCCCCCTGGCGTGCATCGCAGAGGTTTGGCAAATAGCACGTCCACGGCGCCCAGCGTCAGGGGGTCAAGGGATTCCTCTAGATTCCCATCCTGCAGGTTTGGAGAGAAACCTCCGGGGTTGTCATGATTCAGAAGTTTCGGTTGAGAGGAGTTTCCGCGTCCTGCCGCTGTCCGCAGTTTCTGGCAGTCTTCCGGGTGATGTCCCAAGGACCCCTTCTGAGCGGATACTTACCAGAACCCTGGCTTACACATGCCATCGTAGTCGCATCTCAGGGGAGCCCTTTCGTTGGACCTAGCGGCCTTCAATCCCTCTGGGCCAGAACAACCAATGCTGCCCCTGAGGAGTTATCCAGATCTAGGTCTAGATGGGCGGGAGGAATGTCGTGGGCTGCGCGAGCTCCACTTCCTAAGAGAGAGAGAGGGTTTGGCTGCCGTTCTTTCCGTGTAATCCAGCCCGCCGCGGCGATTCTTGCAAATGCCTGCCGGATGCTGTCCAGCTTCCCCGGGTGCCTCCTCTGGTGGATCCATGCCATCGGGCAATCAGTAGAGACCAGCCAGCGTGTCCATTGCCGCGGATGGTCCTGTTCATCAACTCGGATACAGATTTCACGGACTCCTCGTCTATCCGTAAATACTTGCCTCGACAGAACACCCACTTGGGTTTGATCTAATAAGCAGATATTCATCTCAGCTGATGTCCAATCCAACCATGTTGTTCGACCTTCGGCCAATATGCTTTCATATCGGACCAGGTCACATTTATGATATTCTAGAATGGGTCAAGGTCAGCACAGGATATAATGTCACGAAACAAGATGCAGCCAATGCTCCCTGTTGCAAAACAAGAGGCAATCCTTCTTCTCAAATAGAAACTGAGTCTTATTCGACTGCTTCTTCGTTCTGAGCCATGATCTCGTTGTCCATGTCTTCCAGCACTCCCTGCATTTCCTCCTCGGTGGCCTCCAAGCCATCAGAGCTCATCAGCTTTGTGTCCTTCTCCTCGGCTAAAGCAGGGTCAGCAAGTAACGCGTGTCGGCAAGGAAGTTTAGACTTACTCTTGGCTTCTACAAGCAAGTTCTCCTGAACCTCGACGTTTGTCAGGACTGAGCCATCTCCGATGACACATCTCTTTCCAAGAATGCATCTTGTGAGCTTGCAGTTCTTGCCCACGACAGCTCCTTCCATCAGCAAGCACTGCAACAGCTTGGCGCCCTCGTTAAGTTGGCAACCGGCACCGACGACGGACTCTTTGATTGAAACCTTTTCTTCCACCGTTACATTCTCGGCAACAAGACTGTCAGCCTTTGTAATCGTTGTTCGAGACTTGACGCCCTCTGGATATGCCACCTTCTTTGCGTGTGCAAAGGGAGACGCCGCATCGCTGCCAGTCTCCTCCACTGACGGAAGCTTGGCAAGCTGCAATGATACATTCAGGAGCAGCTGAGCTGTATCCACGCGCCGTACCATTGGCGCATCCGCTTGAGAGGGGTGCACGTAGGCCAGAACGGGCGGTACCGTGAGTTCCGCTCCGTGGGTGTTCGTGTCGTCAGAATCCTTGCTGTCGGCCTTTTTGTTGTCCTCGGCACCGTTGCTGGGTCGCAGTTCTTCCGGGTCGTCGTCTTGAGGCGATGCTGTGCTCTCATGGAGGGAATCGTCGTCGTCCTCCTCCTCATCCTCCTTGCGCAAAACCTCATCTAAATGCAGTTTCTCTGCCAAACCCTTCTGCCAACCAGCCTTGGCCCACCAGCCAATCACGTCCTCGCCAATGTTTTCCAACCGCTCGTTCTTGTCAATAAAGTCCATGATCCACCTTGGAAGGATGTAAAGGTGGGCGTCTCTATGAGTTGTGAGCATTCTTATCCGAGGGTGGCTCCGCATTAAGCCGTGTCGGACAGGAAGGCCTTTTCTTTCTTCCGCGAGATCCTTCAAAGAGTCTGTAGGCATGGAGTAAACGAGGTTGGAGAGTTGCGGCAGCAATGACCCCTTGGGCGGCGCGACAAATGATGGGGCAGGTGGCGTGATGGCGATAAAGTCGGTCTCCTCTCCTTTAACTGGAGTTGCCGTCTTCGTCTCATACCACACTCCGAGGCCGCCGCTGAAGGGACTCGAGTTGCCGACTGAGAACTTTGGTGCACCAAGCAAGTCCGGCATGCTGGCGCCTTTGACCATCCATGCTTGCAACAGCTTCTCGCCAGCAATCTCGCAGATGAGGTCGCATGGAAGAATGACAAAGTCAGAGGTCACCAACTCCTTGACCTCTGGCAGACGAAGAATCTCGGCAGTGCCTGTGGTCTGGTCCAGGTCCTTGGGGGCAAGAATATCTGGTCTGGGAAGGGGAAGTCCCGTCAGGAACGGGTTGGTGTTCAGGGCGGTAGTGATTGCCGTCTCTGCAGAGGCCGGGCAGATGAGAGTAATGTCTGATTTGGTCAGTCCTGCAGGTTCAGATCCAATAGCAGGGCTACAAGACTAAGGCGAAGCCGATAATGTAGAGCAAGGCCGGCTTTAGCACTTACTTGTAATACCCATCCGGTAGCAGAAGTCGATTGGGTACCAGACCATTGGCCGGTTGGCAATCGGCAACAGAGCCTTTGGATTCTCATCGGGGTTAGAAGTGAAGGTCGGGAATGAAGATCCCGGGCCGCAAAGAACCAAGGCTTGAAGCCCTGGTGAGGGCATCGACACAGCGTGGGGCATTTTGAGATGCTTTGGTGGGGTGTCTTGTCTGCGCCGAGGGCCAGTTGGAAGAGCTGCCAGGCTGTGGAGTCGAAGTGCGTGTCACAATCAAATATGTGCTAGCAAGAATAGATTCTCAGAGTGTCGCGGGGTAGGTCTGTTCTGTCTGCGCCGTGCATCCCAAGGCCGAATTCGTGACCTTTTTTTTGATATTGCCCGCTGAGGGAGTCATCGACCAAAAATGCGACACTGGAGGGACCCCCGGACCCACACTATGCATCGCGCGTCATGGTGGGGGTTTGCACGTGACTGACGGTATATCCTCGGCCCGGTCGTCCACCTGGCTGACAGAACGGCAGGTGAGGTGAGGTGTTTGGCCGGGCAACCAATGGCAACCATGGCCAACCTCGGGATCCCCCTGGTCCTCGTCATCCCCATGTTGATGTTCCCCCCAAGACCAGCCACCCGAGCTCGCGACAAGTGGGTGAACTCCAGCCCACCACCCCATTGCGCATTTCTGTCTTTCAACAACCTCGATACCGATATTGACGCGACATCGATCGATTTCCATACTTTTAGCTGTTCTGCGATACTTTGCAATATACCCAACTTTCGCAATCGCTCGAATTGCTTCGTAAAGCTCTAGAGAGCACGTAACTAGCCTCGGCACGCCAGAGCAACACATCCACACCAAGGCTACGTGCCCTGTTGCAATGGTCACGTCCAACTAAATGTCGTGGCCCAATGATCAACATTCTCGGAGGCGCGGGGTATGGAGCCATTGGGTGCCGCTCGCAGTCACTGTGACTGTTGCGACGGTCGGTCTCGCGGCTTGGGTATGGAGTCAGCGCAAGGATGAGGACGATGCGCCCGAGAGCGAGCAATACCCCGATCTCGACTACAACAACGCCGAGTACGGCGACAATCCCGCATACGGATCTTCCAGAGAACCGAAGCCTCCGCCAAGCAATGTAGGAACTGAGACCTATGGCACCGCCGACGTTCATCGAGATGTGCGCGGGGATGGATGGGGCGCGCGCATGTCAGGTGCGCTAAGGCGCACGCCTAGCCCGCAACAGTTCTTCGAATCGGCCGGCAAGACCGTGACCGCAGGCGTCGCGGCCGCTGGTGCTGTGGCAGGCCGTGCACTGGCAGCTATCCGGGAGGAGGACAAGAACGCCTACGCCGATCATGAGACGTGGTCCGAGGAAGCAGATGCCAGGAAGGAACGACCGTCTGCCCCAAGAGAGCCAGGCAAACGACGAAGGACAGTTGCCATCATTGTATCTGCCGACAGCCACGGTGATGACTTTGACGAAGACGGATTTCATGAGCACGCCGTAAGTTTCTTACCGCTTTCTGCTTCTCAGTGTCTAAATTCCTGCTAACCGCCGTACAGTCCATTCTATCACACATCCCGCGCTACAACGACTTTTCTAGTATCAAGCTGTTCGTCTTGATCTACGCGCCGGGCCTGAAGGAGACTGTTGGCGAATCTACGAGTAACCTTCCGCCACCTTCGCTGAGCTCGTCCTTCTCTAACATTGAGCACCATCAAGCCCAAACCCCTGGAGACGAGCCGGCAAAGAGCCCTTTGATGCATGCGTCATCGGCAAACCCTGCCTTCAATGCCGTTTATTCTCAGGCTTTGGCTCTGGTTGAGAAAGAGACCATGGTCTTGCCCTTCACCACACCCAACGGTCACACTCACATTCTGCGCCATCTGCAGCCTGAGATCGTCTATCTTCAAGAGTCTCTGGCGGGCGAGAACGGCGGGCTGGTTTCCAGCCTCCAGACCTGGCTGCGACACGACATCATTCTTGTTGTAGGTGCTGAGAGTGGCCATGGAGGTCTCGCCGACAGTGAGTCGGAAGCGGAAAAGCCTGAAAAGGAAGAGAAGTGGTGGCAGCGAACGGACCGGGTCGGCCGGGGTCGCGGCGTTGTGGTTGTCGACGGCATGCGGGTCCACGACGACTGGACTCGACGTGTTCAGGGAAAGGAGTAAAATACTGGCTCCGCTGTATAAACGAAGACTTGAAGATGATGGGCTTTTCTGTGACGATAGCCAGAGAAGGATTGGGCTTTGTGTTTTGTTTGACTTGGTATATACCACGAGATATCATGTGACGTTTTCATGAGCAGATGGGTAATTGATGTTGCGACGCGAAGTGGACTGGACTACGGAACTATGACAAGATGCAATGCCTCGATCCCGATATGTTTTGTCAACAATGTGATCTGTGGAATTACAGATTGGCTGGAATGAGCTTACCTCGTGTGCCTTGGTGCATATCATCGTCTTTCACCAAAAATTACAACGCAGCCGCGCCAAATAAACAAAACGGCTTTGAGGTTCTGTTCAATGCCTCTCTTGAAGCCATCCATACCGTATATGCACTGTGCGAATACCGTGGCTCGTGCATCCGGGGTTTTGCCTGAGGCTGTTCCTCCACACCCGCGGGACCCCGTCTCGGAGATGCGGCGGTTCCTCCTTGGAGCCTCTCTCGCGGAAGCCTGACTACATCTCAACCCCACAAACTTGGATTCCATCCATCAGGGCTGACCTGCATCTTTTCCACGTCGTCCTTTGAAAGTTTACTTCTTATCGCAACCTCCCGCCTCGATATACCGCCACCTGCGACCGCGTTTCGAGCGAAATTACCCTTCCCCACGCCGACGTCACCCTATTTGTCAACGCGAATCATCCACTCGTCTATCCCCGTACCCCATCGCGATCGACGAGGTGAATATCTGCTTCAAATGATTGCTCTGTGACACGGTTCTGGGCATCATTCAACATCGGGAGATAGTAGTCGCAATACCTTTCTGCCCTGTTGCGGACCGGTAGCCGCCCCATCCGGCGAATATGGCGCCGGTCGTGACAGCGGTCCAGCCGCCTTCTGTCGCGTCAAAGATCAAGCGTCCTGTGCCCCCGGGCATCCAGACCAATGGAGCGAGTTCCATTCGATCGTCGCCATCGCCATCGATGTCGAACAAGAAGCCTCCAAACTCCGCGACAACGAATGGCGCCAATGTACAATCAGCGCGAACTGCCAATCGCGCGCGCCGCGAGCCGTCGGCCCAGGGTGCTCGCAACTCCAGGAACAGTGTGGGGCTTCGCTCAGCGTCGCTCGCGGCCGACCTGGCTACCACGCAGTCCGTGGAGCCACCACCGTACAGTAAGTCGCTCCTGAAATCCAACAAGACCCAAGAGAATGGCGTTAGTGCTGACATGGAATAGTTGTTACCGACGAATATATCCTGAAGAGGTACTCTGGCAACCCTCCATCTCTGGTGGTGCACATGCATGCGACGCACTTTCGATTCGACCAGCAAGATGGCATCTTCCCCTACAAATCACCGATGCGGCTTTTCCTGGAGCACCTGCGCATGCGGACTGTCCCCCACGACCTGCTCGAATACTTTACACAAGCCGGTGTCCCTTTCTATGAGGGCTGCTTGATTGTACAGGTACACGATCACAAGTCTGTGGCCCAGTCAAAAGAAGTCGCCCGACCGACATCAGCATCAAACAAAGTTGTGCCCTCTTCCATTCACAACCACAACCCATATATCGTGCCTTCGCCCTACGTTCCATATCCGAAAGAGACGCTCGGGACCCAGCCAGAGGCCGCAGGTGCCACAAAGGAGGATACGAAGCCCAAAACAGCAGGGGATAAAGACAAGGAGAGCATGCCGGCGCCAAGCTTACCCAGTGACGGCCTGAAAAGCAAAACGCCCCAGCAGCCCAAAACCTTTACGGTCGTCCTTCACCCAACGCCAGAAAGCCTCCACGCGGACTTGCTAATCAAAGCTGCGACACCGCGCGGTTCGGCTGATACTCGTGGCAACGCAGATGCCAGTGGTGTTGTGCCCCCGTCGACGCCAATCACAATGGTGCCGCCAACGCCTACGGCAAGTAGCATGCCTCCTCCCGCCAAGAAGCAGAAACGCGAGCGCATGGAACTCGACGGCAGCAATATCTATATAGCAGAGTCACAGATACTTCTCGCAACCAATGCTCCTCTCTTCTTGGAGCCAACAAGGGATGCAGAAGAGACGATCACTCTTCTCGATGCGCTGGCGCATCCGAAACATTCGGATTCGCCCCCTCAGCCCAAAACAAGAAAGAGGACTGTGGCAGAGATGGCGGCCGACGAAGCAGCTGCAGCAGACCAAGAGAGATACATGCTCGTTTTGGACGAGCGGCTTTCTTCAAATGCCAACGGCGCACAGGGCGGTGCCAGTGGAGCCGACAAAGAAGGCCCAGCTGCCGTTTCCACATTTGAGCCTAGATTTGAGCGGTTCAAGGTCATCGCCGATATTAAGAGAGAACACGATGAAAGAAAGGAGCAAGAAAAGGCTAAGGCAGCTGAGAACGAGCGCAAGCTCGCACAGGAGAAGCAGAAGCAGATGCAAGAGCAGCAAGCAGTTATTGCAGCTCAACGACAGGCTGAAGCAGAGAAGATGCGGCGCGAACATCAAATGGCCCAAGAACTCAAGGCGCGCCAAGAACAACAGCAGCAGCAGAGAGAACAGCAGAGAAGGGTCATGGCCGCGCAAGCCGCTGCGAACCAGGCCGCCCAGAACAACCAAAATGCTGCGGCGAATATGGCACAGCCACAACAGCCGAATGGCACCATGCCAAACGGCACATCTGGTGTGGTTGCAAGCGGCATTTCAGCTCAGGCGCAAAATCGCTTTTCTCAAGTCTCGCAGCCCCCTGTGTCTTCGCCAGTCATTCGACAGGGAACGCCTCACAGCATAGCTTCTCCTATGCCTGGCAGCGTACCAATGCAGCAATCCAACTCCAACATGGCTGCCAGCCCTCAAAGACCTCCATCGGCAGTTCCTGGCCACCCTACCAATATTGGCAGTGTTTCCATGACACACAGCATGTCTGCACGCGCAAGCCAGCAGAGTCACCCTGCTAGCACTCCTCGTATGCTAAACGGGACACCAAACCTGCAAGCAACGCCTGTGTCACGTCCAGCGGTTGTCGCGACACCTCGCATGGGCCAGGCCAGTCCACCTCCTAATATGATGGCATCAAACTCCCAAATGGGTCAGCCACCAATGATGATGGGTACTCCCGGATCTATGCAGCAGCAAATGCACAACAACCCCAACTTGATTGCCGCGCAGGTTGCCCAGCAGCAGCGAGCCATTCAACAACAGCAAATGGCAGTTGCCATGCAGACCGGCATGGGTAACATGATGAACGGGCAGATGAACCCTCAACAGTTGACACCGCAGCAACAGCAGCAGTTCATGCAGCAACAAATGCAGCATAGGATGATGATGCAACAGCAACAGCAGCGCGGGAACATGGGTAACATGGGTACCATGATGAACCAACAACTGGCTCAGCGGTACGCTCAGCAGCTCAGCCAGATGGGCGCTAACCAGATGAATGGCGGCCAAATGACGCCGCAAATGCAGGCCCAGCTTCAAGCCCAACTCCAGGCACAGATGGGCAACCCCATGCAGCGTCAAATGGCCGGAGGCCAGAATATGATGAATGGCCAAAACATGAACATGCAGGCCATGATGCAAATGCAGCAGCAACAGGCGATGAACAACAACAATGCGCTCACGAACCAAGTTAAGCTTCAAGGCAATGTTATTTATAACAAGCAGATTGCCAATCTCGCTGCCAAGTGGGGAGGAGCAGTTGAGAACATCCCACCGGAGCAGATGGAAGCATTTAAGAGGAACTGCATGATGGAAGCCAAGAACCAGATCCAGAGCGTTCTCGCTCAGCGGAGAGCTCAGCAGGTCATGATGCAGCAGCAACAGCAGCAGCAGCAGCAGCAGGCGTCCATGCAAGGCATGGGCGGTATGATGGGGCCCCACGGAATGTAGGGTGATCCCTAGACCTTTGCTCAATGAGGCGGAATGTGGTGACCAGAAACTGTCTTCGAAAACAGACGAGTTCATTATCGAACTGCGTTCAAATTGCGGAAAGACGAACGGGTAGACGACGGGAAAGACGACGAGGAAGATGACAAACGGGCGGCGGCGTGGGTCAGGTGGAGTAGTGAGCGTCTTTTTATTTTGGCGTCTGGGAATTCCAGTGACGGATGGGCTGGGTTTTACTTTGCATGATCTTATATACCCCTACAAAGGCGCATCTACCTTATCCTTTAAGGTGCGGTTAGGGATGGACGGCAATTGCTTTTGACGGCTTATGGGGGACTGGGATGGATAGTGCATACCCATCAGAGCAGCTCAGGGCTCTGGAGAAGCGAGTTAATGTATCACTTGATGTATCAACTAAAAATTCATTGCAAGATTCAATTATATTGGCCGGCTGAAGGAACAGATGATATGAGCTTCAAGCTTTCGTTCGATTCGACCGCAAAGTGTTGATTGTGAATCAGCTACGCTGATTAGGTCAGCAATATTCGTCTCGGGGATGGGCAGCCTGTGCTCCACGCCATTCCCTGCTCGCAGTGATGCACGTGATTCGCTAGATCTTCGGCATGACGATGATGCAACGAGCTAATGCCGCTGGTTAAACGGTCGGTCAGGTCCCAGACGCAGCAGGTCATCCATCCCACTGCCACTATCCGGCCACCAAGCCACATGAACCACGCCGTGACCTACCCATTCTGTTGCCTATCCAGCATCTAGGACCACACTCATTACTAAACTGCTTGTTTTCTTCCCTGCCTTTTTTCCGACATTTCTTCACTCTGCTACAGGTTGCTGAACTCGCGAGGTGCCTCCCAGCAGATCCGATCCACCGACCCGTGCCCCGACCGTTCCACACCCCCCAAACCCCATCGAACATCGGACATCCATCCATCTCGACACCTGGCCGACTCCCCCGTGATGCATTTCCCTCGACTACCACGGACAGAAGCAGCTTTGCTGCTGGCGCTGCTCTTGGCCCCTTTGGCGTCAGCCGCCACGCTCGACTGCAAGCATGTTAGAGTCGACGATGTTTCTTTTAACCTCGAGAAGCTCGGCGGACCGCACAGCGTTGTGACCAGCCAGTGGCACGCTCCCACGTTCACGAACACATCCTACACTGTCGACATCTGCGCTCCGTTGAAGCGCAAGGGAGATGTCAAGAAAGACGAGGAGTGCCCCAAAGGAACAAGAGGTATGGATGCTTTGCCCCATCAGGGGCTAGCTGACCCCCAGCTGCGCGTAGCTAACATTGCCGGATAGTCTGTGCCATTGCGCGAAACATCCACCCCGGGAAAGATGTCAAGGACGAAATCGAGCGAGTTATACCGATTGCCGGCGAGCTTGGTGACCACGGCGGACGGCCCTTGGAGGCAAAGGCTGAACGACTCAAGTCGAGCGACTCCAACTCGGACGCAAAGAAGGAAGGCATTCGGCTCATCCTTACCGGAGGCATCTACAGCGGCAGAAAGCAAAAGGCTGTAATCGAATTCATTTGCGATCGCGAGAAAACGGGTCTTGAAGGAGAGACCTCGCCCGAGGACCAATACCAAGGCAACCAGTTCGAGAGACGCGAGGACAACAAGGACGACAAGGACGGCAAGGATGGCAAGGATGGCAAGGATGGCGACAACAAGGACGGCGACAACAAGGACGGCGACAACAAAGACGGCAGCGAGCCCTCCCCCGACGAAAAGCAGATCATGGTGCCTAAAACCGCCCTGATCTGGAACAGCTATGGTGCGGCTGAAAAGGGCGATGAGGACGTTCTGAGAATGACTTGGCACACCAAGTACGCCTGTGAGGATGCCTTCGACAAGCCACCTAGCGAAGGCGGCAGCGGTGATGGCAGCAGCCACTGGGGTTTCTTCACATGGTTCATCGTTTTGTAAGTCGAACCACTGCAAGTCAAGTTTTATGGCGCCAGCTAATCGTTTTATCACCAAAGGGCCTTCCTCGGTATTGCTGCATACCTCATCTTCGGCTCCTGGCTGAACTACAACCGATACGGCGCTAGGGGCTGGGATCTTTTGCCGCACGGAGATACGATTCGCGACATCCCCTACCTGGTCAAGGACTGGACTCGCAGCGTGCTCAGCACAGTCAATGGCAGCGGTGGCCGGGGCGGCTACAGCGCCGTTTAGACCCGGGCCGTTTAGACTTGGGCTGTCATGACCGCCCGGAGAAAGTGTATATTTAGGTTTTCACACTGGTTTGTTGACCATGGTTCTGGGTGCATAGTCTTTTTGAGGGCATGGTTCCGCGAATTCAGTCGCGACTTGGAGTTGGACTGGTTTTGTCTGGTTTGGTCCTGGGAGCTTGTCACATTAGCTGCTGGTTCGTCTAAGAATACACATGATTGAAACAACTCAAATCATCCTTGATTCCTGGTAATGTGTGGCATGTTACGCGGAACTATCTCGCTGTCATTCTCAGATCTCTTTCCTCGGAAGGGGGGGCGGCTTTCGAACGGGACCGGCTGCGAGCGGTGGATAACCTAAGTGCAAGTGGTGGGGCCGTAACGACACACGGTGAAATCTTCTCGCTTACCCCCGGGTTACCTCCACCCCGGCCCTCGCAAAACATGGACGACATGGCCGGCCACGGCCGCTCTTCCGACCAGGCGCATGCCGGCGACGCGGCGCGTCCAATGACGGAGCGGAACCAAGACCCAAAGGCCGCCGAGGAGGAATTCCCGCTGGACGACGAGGCAGCACCGCCCGGGGCGTTCGAGGCCCCGCCGCTCCCGCAGCTCACCGGCGACCCCCAAACCATCCCGGACTCGTGCCTGAGCCTCTCGCTGCCCCTCCTCGGGGCGATCCACGCCTGCCTGCCCCCGGCGCCGGGCCTCTCCCTCTCGATCGGCAGCGGGACCGGCCTCGTCGAGGCGCTCCTGGACTCGCTGGCCGGGCCGCACGCGCTGCGGCTCGCCAGCGTCGAGGTCGCGCCCAGCCCGAACAAGTACCACGCCGCGCACCGCACCGTCCCGGGGACGTGGGCGCTCGACGGCCTCGCGCGGGAGGCGGCGGCGTGGCTGTTCGTGTACCCCAAGCAGGTGGGCCTGGTGAGGGAGTACATGGCGGCGTACGCCGCGGTGGGGAGCGTGGCGACGGTGGTGTACGTCGGGCCGCGGATGGACTGGGACGACTTCAGGGGCGCGTTTGAGCCGTTCGCCCGCGACGTCGAGGTCTGGAGCGAGGAGAGGATGGAGGAGGTCGGGGGCAGGGCCTGGGAGTGCGTGGCGGTCATACGGCCGAGGAAGTAGCGGAGCCCGGCCCCCTCCCCGGGGGAGGAGGGGGGTTTAACTGGCAAATCGGATGCGATTCCACGGGCTCGGCAGAGACGACCGGGGGGTTCGTCGCACTGGCGTGGGCCTACCCGGCATTCCGGCGCGGTGCCGCTCAGCTAACTCGCGGAACCTCGATGACTGGGCGGAAACGGGGAAACGTTGCTCTTTTTCACCTCTATACCCTATACTCAACTCGCCCATCTTCGGTTTCCATCGCGTCACTCAAATCTGCGGTCCGCTGTAACCTTGGTTGGACACAACCGACATGCATTTCTCCGACTTTGCCGGGATCGCGATTCCGGCCGAAACCCCCTTTCCCTAAACCCCATGGTTTATTTTCTTTTTCTTTCTTTTCCTTTTTTTTGATACATCATTCCTGCTCCTTTGCGAAATGAGCATCACTGCTTCGTCGTAGACCCGGACCTTTACCTCCGTCCGGTCCTTTGGGTACTGGGCGCTTGCGGCAGGCGGGTTCCGTCCCAACTGGATACCATGGTATCCATAGGGGGGGTTGGAGGCACTTCGCCAGCCGACAAATAGGTGTGACACTTGAGTGATGTCCGCAAATAGGAGCGATCAAACTGGGATAGTTGTTGGCGCTTCCAAATGCTTCACGTGTTGAGTCCTTGCAGGAGGCGCGGTAGAAGACTTCCCCCTCAGTTATCACGTTATGGAGCAACACATGTCCCACATGGAGCCTTCAAGGCGGGGGTTCAGTCTCGAGTATCGAATTTAGGCTTTATATAGTTATGGCTGCGTAAATGCTAAGCTATGCTAGTGATATTCAAAAAAAAAAAAAAACAAGACGCATTACACGACCCACCCTACGCCAGAGGTAAAGTTGTCTACACATTAAGAGTCCAGAAGAGGGGTAAAAGGGAAAGAATAAGAATAAGAAGAGAAGAATAAAAGAGAGTAATTTGGCAGTGACCCAACAGCTGGCATCTGCACGGAATATTGACGCGCGGAAGTATGTACAGCAAGGAAAGCCTCCGAGTTCAACTCTGAGGAAGCTTCCAGCCCTTAAGCAGCAGCCGCCGGCTTCATCAGGCCCATGGCGAACTGCGCGGCCTCGTCGGCGTTCTGGCCGTACGTCAGGTGGGCGCGCTTGATCTGGTTGCCGCCCTCGCAGATGTTGTCGCCGTCGTGGCAGATGACCTTGGTCTTGGCGGCGTCGACGCCCTGGACGGGCTGGCCGTTGACTAACGAGCGGAAATGTCAGTGTTGGTTCTTACAAGCGATGTATCCCCGACCTTCTTGCGGTCGGGATGTCGGGGGTGGGAACTTACGCGGGTCACCGAAGATGACGGCACCGGAAACCTTGGCCACCATGTCGGCCGGCAACATCGCAGCAGCGTTGTGGACGAGCTGACCACCCTGGGAGTAGCCAGAGATGATGACGGCGGAGTTGGGACAGTTGGTGATGGCCTGCTGGGTGAGGGTGGCCATCTCCTGGGAGCCGTTGGCGTCGCCTCCGGCCAGGAAGCCCGGGATGTCGGCCGGGTACTCGACACCCTGGACGGCGAGGTTGGTCTCGCCAACCATGCCTGCCAGGGATTGGAAGAAGGGCGGGCCGGAAATGGTGCCGACATTACCACCCTCCGTGGTTCCGCGGGCGAAAACGATGATCATGGCCTTGCAGTCGCCGTTGAGGCCGTTTTGCGTGCTGCTCGAGAAGTCCGTTTGGCGGGGCTGGATCGTGACCGGGGAAGAGGCCGCGGTGCCCACCAGGGTGAGAAGGAAAGCTGCTGTGGCGCCGTGCATTTTGATTTAGTGAGTTGGTTTAGTGGTAGATTATTAAAATGAAATACAGGTAGTCTGAACTCTAGGTGGAAGTTGGATCAACAAACTTCAATGTGCTTGATAAACATGCGGGTAAGAAAGGGGATAACGTTCCACTCTTATAGCGGATATCTCGAGCTTGACAGCTGCCTGAAATCCCGGCTGTCCGCGATAGGGCGGGTCATGAAGCTTGTTTGTATCGTTTAGGGTGTTAGATTTTTACGCAGCACAACGGCTTCAGGAACCGCAACCTCATCCCGAAAGGGTAAAGAGGGCGGTTTGGTGACAGGGACCTCACGTGGGATGAGAGGACTAGGCTGATTCCGCCACTGGACGGGGCAGGGATGGACTTTGCTGAACCCTTAGCGCACAAGTGGCCGATGGTGATAGCCGCAAGCTTAGCTGAACCCAGAGGTGGGCCCTGTGGCGCTTGGTCGAGGTGTCGGCGGAGATGATGGTCTGTCAGTAGGGAAGAGGGCGACTACATCGGGACGGATTAACGATGGAGACGGGATGCGATTGGGCGAGGCCGTATCATGGATCAGGCCGGTCTGATCTGGGGCATAGGGAGGGGATTCGAAACGGTGTGAGGGCTGTGCGCAAGGACGGATGGGAGGCCACCGAGTTTTCCAAGCTTTTTCAGAGTGTGCCGACTGACGTTTGATATGTTTTGGTAGGTTGGATGGGGCGAATGGCGGGATGGAAAATTCGCGCTGGTGGACCGAATTGGAAGTTTTTAATGTGCGTGGCCGCGGGGAATGGCAGTTTTCTGACGAAGTTTGGTTCTGGCCTGATGTTTCTTCTTTTCTCTCGTCTCGACCCAGCAGGAAGGAATTCCGTCCTGAGGTATGGATGGATCGAGGGATGGATGGCTCGTCACGCCTGAAGGGGAGGCTAACCATTGACGCGCCTGGCTGCCGACATGGGGGACATTTGGACCGTCGGATTTCGATAGTCTTCCGATTGCCCGTCTGCCATGATCATCTCGACTTTTCCGGGTCATACTTTCGACCGATGGACTTCTACTTGGGGGAGATGCGGTGGACGGATGAAGACGTGACATCATTTTTGTACTGGCCAAAAGCTACGGGAAGCCATCAGCAGCATCATTTCAACGGGATCCCTGATAATCAGTAATGTCAGTCATCAGGAACAGCTGTCAATGATAATGTGAACTGAGGTTAGTCGAGGTCCGGGTTCGAGATTATAGCGGTCATCACGGCCACTCGCTGCTTGGTCCGGAACGGTATCGTCTCGACATCTCGGATGCTCCGAAGTACAAAGCGGAAAGCCCAGGAATTGCTGTATTGGGTGAGGTCACCGAATTCCGTTTCGTGTCACCATAACCGAAGACCGTGCCGACGTTGACTGACTGTCAGTGTGAGGAGAAACAGAAACGTGGGGGATGCGAGGGTCGACCCCCACAGTGGGTAGTCGCGCTAGGGGAATTTAGCCGACATCCACTTTTTGGAGATTTAGGTGCCGGGCTGCCCTGGACTTTCATGTCGGGGTTGTTCAAACAAGCGTCACTGTAAACGCCTTCTTCATTGTCTGTACACGGCAGTTAAGTCCCGAATTTGAAGCCGCAAGTGGACCGTGCTCGCAGAATTTGGCCCAAACTGTTGCAGTGGCCTAATTACCCTTTCGCTCTCTTGGAAACCATTGCCATCAAGCATCTGCAGAACCGTCACAGGATTGTTCATGCCCGGGGGTCGCCCCTAGGAGGAATTTGACGCGACATCGCCAAGTCTCAAGACGAAAATCACTACCCAAACTTTCCTGTAATATACAAGTGATCTGGTAGAAGTTCAGTGTGAAAATGCTGGTTCTTTTTACAGCACTTGTGTAGGTAGAGGAGGAAGCTACGCACCTCGCACCCAGGGTTGTTCACGCGGACCATAAGTAATATTCAAAAGTGATACCACACGACTGGATGTCCTTCATTCCTTATTAACATAATCAAGGATGCCTGAAGCCTTGGTTGGATTACATGGTGCACAGTTTTCGTGGAGGGCGGTGTAGACTAGCTTGCCCTGGCACTGATCAGAGGGAAGCCAGGGAGAGAATTGTTTCTCCATATTGATAAAGCTACTTGTTCCGGGGTTTTCTGCCTTTTGCAACCTCCCCGAGGAGGCAAACCGAAGCCACTGTCCGGGGTATGTTCTAATCGTGGATCACTTGGTAGCAGCCCTGGGCAGTAGCCTGAAGAGTTGTGGTGCTTGCCAGCTGCTTGACTTTGAGAAGGTGGGCTACACGTTCAAGAGTTACGAGAAAAGGGAGCTTTTTCATTCATCCATCGAGATAGTAAGACAACCTGCCCGAGAGTAGCCATGGTGAGTTTCTACCAAAAGGTCGCGTTATGCTAGATACGTGGAGTAAGACATGACAACCCCCCCAATCGCTGCTGGTCTCTATCTCTGAATCGGAACGCTTCGCTGCTTGCGTTCATGGAATCTAAGTCTAGGTTTCGTCATGTTTTGAACGCCGGCGCCAAATTATTATGTACATGGATCAAATCTTGGTCACATGAGGGGGGTTTCATGAACGGGTGGCGGAGATGGCCTGCTCGAGAATATCCAAGCCCTGCTGGATCTCCTGCTCCGTGATGGTCAATGGGGGCACGAAACGCAGAGTGTTGGTACCGGCGGTAATGATCAGCAGACCACGCTCGCGGGCAGCCTTGACAATGGGTGTGGGGTCCTGGGTGAGCTGCAGGCCGAGAATAAGGCCACGGCCGCGGACCTCCTTGATCAAGTCAGGGAACCGCTCACGCAGAGAGTCAAACCGGGTCTTGAAGATGTCGGCCTTGGCGGCGACGGCCTTTTGCAGAGCAGGGTCGGCAAGACGGGAGACGATGTGGTGGGCCACGCGGGAAGCGAGGGGGTTGCCGCCGAAGGTGGTGCCGTGGTCACCGACCTTGATCTTCTCCGAGACGTTTTTGTTGACGACGGTGGCACCGATAGGGAAACCGTTGCCCAACGCCTTTGCGGTGGTGATAATGTCGGGGTGGGCCTCCTTGGGCAGGTGGGTGTGCGCCCAGAAGGTACCGGTGCGAGACAGACCGCACTGGATCTCGTCGTAGATCAGGACGGCGCCAACTTCACGGCAGCGCTTGGCCAAAGCGATCAGGAACTCGTCAGTGGCAGGCGTGACACCGCCCTCGCCCTGGATGGGCTCGATAATAACACCACAGGTCTTCTCGGTGACGACATCGTTGATGGCGGCAACATCATTGTAGGTGCCGAGCTTAAAGCCGGGCAGCATCGGCGCAAAGGGGTCCTGGTACTTGGGGTTGTGTGTGGCTGACAAGCTGCCCATGGTCCGGCCGTGGAAAGCGTTGTTGAACGAGACGATCTCGTACTTGTCACCCGAGGAGTCGGTGACCTTCGCAGCCTTCCGGGCGAACTTGATGGCGGCCTCGTTGGCCTCGGAGCCCGAGTTGCAGACGAAAACCGAGTTGGCATCGTGCATGGCACCCGACTCAAGGGTCTTCTCGACCAGCAGCTTGGAAAGAGCGCCAGTCCAGGGGTTAAAGTACAGGTTCGAAGCGTGCATGAGTGTGCTACCCTGTAATTAACCACGCCCAGTCAGTATGATAAATGACTCAAGGTACCTCGGAGTTACCCACCTGCTCGGCCAAGATCTTGGTGATCTCGGGATCACAGTGACCCAGAGCATTGACGGCGATACCGGCAGTAAAGTCCAGATATTTCCTGTTCTCGACATCCCACAACAGAGATCCCTGGCCTTTCACGAAAACGGGCGGCGGCCGGGCGTACGTGGCCACCATGTACGGCGCATGCTCACGGACCAGAGCAGCGCTGGCAGAGTCTTCGGTCGGGTCGGGGTTGGGAACAGAGGCTGCATCCTATGGGACGTTCAGGTCAGTGTCACGGTGACTCAGAGATCGGGTGCTAGGAACACCTACGTTGGTGTTGCTCTTGAGACCGGAGGCGGCCGCGGGCGTAGACGAGAGCGCACGGGTATTGATGCGCGAGGCAACGGCCAGTCGCGGCTGGCACTTGGCCAATTGAAGTCGCAAAGGAGCACGGAACGCCATCATGGTATCGTAGAGGGCAAAAACAAGGCTTCGTGGTAAGGGAATGTGGTGTCGAAGAGGGAAGTCGCTGATAAAATTTGGGCCGTTCGCACATGGATGGACGGTAGGTGACTCGACAATTCTGTTATCGATAAGGCGCGCCTTCTCCGACGTTGGAGGGGCAGACCCATTCTTCCCAGAGTACGTACTGTGTACCCCAGGAACATCGCTCCGACCTCGGCCAGCTTGTCTTTAGTAGACGAGTCCTCCCTTTAGCATACGCTATTTGGCCCTCGGAAACTAGTGAAGTCGTTTCCAGTAAGATTTTCAATTTCAATTTATTATTTCATGTCTCATTCCGTCTGCATACATGGAATTAAGGCCATGCTACAGACAGAATGGATCGACAGTTCCCAAATCATGTCAAAGGGACATTTTGACTGTGCATGCCTACTTACCTATGTTAGGTTTACAAACCGGTTGAACTACACCTTGCTACCGCAAAGGCAGACGTCAAATTATGTAGAAAGTAGACACTGTCTTCAATCGTGCCTCTCTCGGCTGTATCCAAAGCAATTTCATCAGTTCTTCAATATGGCAAGTTTTCACTAATAGCAGGAAAATGATTGATCGACATATTCTTCGCGCCTGCGTCAACCTCCCGCCGATTTCACAATGATACTGGCCAAGCCAGCAGAATATTTAAGCATTTTCCCTGCGCATCGAAATGCCTTCTTGGATAATTTTAAGTTGCCACCTGTTGCTTTACTTTAGCTACGACGACGGCGTCTGGTTGCCCTTTCTCCGCGGGCACTTGATGAGACCTTCCATGTGCCATTTGCGAAGTGCCGATTTAGTTCTCCTCTCAATTTGTCTCCTATTCTGCCCATCCCACTTACGGTCGAACATGATCCTCGACATTGTGGATGTTACCACATCTGGTTTGATCACTAGCCTATCCGAGAGGCGATTCTGTAACAAAGTCACGAGTTCGGCTTCTGCTGAGGCGAGCAGCCATATGACTCCAGCCGGCTCAACTCTGACATTGCCCTCTTTCCACGTGAGCAAGAAGGCCATGATCTGCCACCCATGTTGCCTGTTGCCTTCCGCCGCGTTTATCAGGTCTGGTGTGATCCAGAAATGTTCATCCCTCCGGTCCACAATTGCCGTGACCACGGCTGTGTCGTATTTCAGAACTATGTCTTCGAAACCGGCCTGGGTAACTGGAATAGTACGGTCGCCTGCCCATTCTAGCAGCATATTTCTGACATCTGGGTCATTAAACGACTTGCCTCCGTGCAAAAGGTGAGATATCTTCGTCGTGAGCTTCAGATCGGTTTGATCGAGTTCCGCCGATAAAAGGGCCATTGACATATCGCACCATGAAGATATTTGGTCGAAGCAACCCTTGGTAGTGGCGAGATCGGGATCTTCTAAACGCAGAAAACAATGATAAATGTCGCGTACATCTCGCTGATAATATCCGATGGTAATAAGGGCTCTCTGAGTTTGGGAGGTATATGGCATTCTTCTCACCATCTCTTCAACCTGTTTAATCCGATCATCGATCTTACTTTGGAGATATTTGACGGCGGTATCTTTCAATTCTGGCATCGCAGCAAGGAATTGCTGCATTTTGCTGTATTCGCCGAGAGTATGTGATAATTCTTTCCCAAAGAAGACCAACGCAACGACATCGCGGATGAGTTGCTCCTCGCTCTTAGTGTAGTCAGGGACCAATGCTCCGCTTTGCTGTACATCTGAGGCAATCCCAAGCAAGGCATAGACCATGTCTCGCGGGTCAGTTGCTCTGCTACCACGAAAGTCTGTCAGGAGCGTATGCAGGTCCTTCTTCAATGCGTCTCCCTTTCGCGACGGCGTAGGCATCAAGTCCAAAACAGCCTGGCATTGTGGGTTCGGCTCGACGCCGAGTAGCTCAGGGGCCGCGACAAAGATGCGGGCTCGAAGAGACCATTTACCGCAGCAGATCACGGCTGCTCGGGCATTGGCGACTTCTTGCACGATCCAGACTCTGGTGAACCAAGCCTGGTTCAGCAGGGAGGCAAGTCCTCTGCGCTGGATGTCGAGGAGCGCAGCATAGTCGTAGTCTTTGCTCTGTTGTATGGACAACCACCTCACTTCCATCCAGGCCATGTCTTCTTGTTCGTTCTTTGCTTGGCGTGACCACTCTCTCTGAAGCTTGTTGAGAGATTCCATCAGAATTTTTGTTTCATACGTGGAGGGACCCAGCCAGACGACAACTTGTTCGGCCTGTCTGTAAATGTCTCCCATTTGGCCAACTTGGTGGCCCCGCTCCCTGAGGTTGTTCTGGTCTATGCAGATAGCGTCGATCCACAGTATTCTGTTTTCCGAATGCCGAAGATATTCAAGAGCAGAGTACAGGTTCTTAGTGACTTGCAGTGTCTTTCCATTCACTGTGATGGATTCAGACAGGTCAATGCCCCCCCAGGCATATGATAAGGCCTCGTACGGGATGACGCTGCCCGGCTCTAGGTTTGCGTGGAAGATGTCGCATGTTATTTCTCCAGCTTCGGCTTGGTGTAGCATAAGAAGACGGAAAGAATGTCCTTCGAGATCCAGTGGCTCATACTCGAAGAATTCCATTGTGAGTCTTGGGCCTCTCACGCCAATTTTGTATGTCAGACAAGTCAAACCTAGCTGAAGGAGTCCTGCGGACGGTTGACTAAGAAATAATGCGACAACGAAGCGAGCATGACCTAGTTTCTTCACATGGGATAACGCTTCAATATTAGAAATAGCAGCTCGGCTTCTAGTTGAGGCCTTGAAGGGTTGTCAGCCTCCAGACCAGGCGGGATGTTGCAGATGGGCGGGGCGAGAGCTGCGCAGTTTTATCTAGGCAGTCAAGCCTTCTCTGTGGCTCGGGCAGCTGCATGCCATTGCTGTGCCTTGTGCAAGCCAACCAATTATTTTGCCTAGATGATCGGTCCATTACCGCAGTCGACGATTGCTGTGTGGCGGAGCGTCAGGCTGCAATCCCTACGCTATGTAAGCGAGCCAATTGGTAGCGACAAGTGACAAGCGAGAAATCCAGAACACTAGTCTCTGATTTGTACATTTTTGACGGCACGATTTGCAGCGGGGACAAGTTGAAGGATAAGTGACATCGTGAGGTTGAAATGGAGAAAGGCCACATGGTAAAGTGAGGTGGTTGGTGTTATTGTTGTTGTGCATCAAGACTAAGCTAGGGGCACGCCTTTTTCATGGCTCTCTCTGGCAACTGGGGTTCAGAGGCAACAGAAGAGTCCAACCGCGCGCAAACCCCAGCACATACGAGATGCAGATTTGGGTTGCGGGCGGCTTGGTCCCCAGCCTAACCCAGGGTATGATTTGAATCTGGAGGTTGCTAACCAGATTAGATCATTTTCGTCGCCGTTGCAGGACAGACAAAGACAGACAACAACCACTCACCGGTCATGCCGGATAGTCGTGTGTCCCTTGACCCTCTTCCCCCAACTATGGCTGCTGGTGCTACTGAGCAAAACTCCCACCGGTTATCTCCGGGGCCCGGCATTGTCCACGATGCCGGATGGCACCGGGGTTGATGCCGCTCGTGACTCGTGGGGTGGACGTGTTCCTGGAGATACTCATCCAATCCGGGTTCTAGGGCCCTGCATCAGCAGTCGTCCATCAAGTTCGACAGCGGGGAAACTGGACCGCCAGCAGTGAACCGACATCCGAACAGCGCAAGCACTGACAACCGGCGGCCCCTGATTGGCTATCCTCGGCATCGGATCCGGGGTGGACACTAAAGAGGCCTAGCGCCGGGGGTCAGCAGTGCCCGCGTGCCCCTCTACCCCGTGCAAAAGCGCGTGGGTGCCTTGGGCCCTCTTCACATGTCAGCTGCGCCGCGACCAAACGGACGTCACCGTCTCGCTCCAGTCCAGCAATTGAACCGAGCACCAGCAGATCGACCCTTTCACATTGAAACATGTGCCGCCATCACCCTGGCTCGGGACCCTCTTTCATGAGCTTGAAGCTCGTCCGTTGCCATCGCTCTTCCTCCCATAGCAAACCTCCTTGACTTCGCTTCTCCCCGCTCCGCCAGATCCGTTGTGGCCATCGTCATCCATTCATTCCTAGCAACATTTCTAGCCTCTCTCCCGCCTGAGACCCCAAAACAACCCAAGCACCGCCGGCATTAATTTCGAGTCGGTCCAATACCGGGTGGCGGTCCGTGGCATCAAGCCGTCTGTTGCTACCGTCCTCGCCAGGCACCCTCCCGAGCCCGGCCATCTTGCCATGGCCTTTTAGTCCGCTCAATCACATTACTCGTGTTGCGTCGTCCCGTTGACTCGACCTACGCCGGCCCTGCCCCAGCCACAACGTCGTGGGTTGCCCTGTTGCTTGGTCAGCCCCTCGGCTGCCCCAAGTATTTTCGCCCATGAGCTCGCGACGGATTCTACAAACACCGAATTCCTCCCTTACGCGTACTGCATCTCTGGTGTTGATACATAGCATACACCCGTCGCCATGATAGACCACGTCCTTGGACGGCCGTCGGTCAAGTCACGCCGCCTTCAGGTGCTGGCTGTCCTGGCTTTTTGGTCGGCGTACATTTTCAGGTACGAGAACGAGATGCGATATCCAGAATGACATCGACTCCCGTCGCGACACCGTGCTGATCAAGTTGTTTGCAGAGGCCACGCCCATGGCCCTCCCGTCATTCGCTTCCTCTCCAAGCTCACAACAAAGCGCCTCACAACATGGCAGACGGTCGTCGTCACCATGATCTACCTGTATGCCGCCCGCCACTTCAGCACCCTCGTCGGCCTCGCCAGCCCCGAACCCATGTCCAACATGTACGATGCCACCTACTTCCGCGCAACATGGATCTTGACTGCGTTGGATGCCGGCTTCTGGACAGCCATGAAGATCCGCGCCAAGTGGCTGCGCGACCTTGCCAGCATCGTCTTCTCCGTCTTTTACATGTTCGCCGCCGAGAAGGCCGACGAGAAGGTGCGCAAGGTGCGCGGCATGTTGACCGTCGAGCACTTGCGAGTGTCCTGGGATAAAGGAACGACGCCATACCTGCGCTTCTTCCAAGGTCTCATGCGTCCTCGCTTCTCCCGCTGGCCGCCGCGTGCGATCCGCATTCCACGGCCCGCCGGCAGCGACTATAAAGAGCCCGTGTCAGCCTGGCTCTACTATGATGGCCCTCTGACGGATCTAGCGCAGCATAATAGGATTGTGCTAGATATCCCCGGTGGAGGATTCGTGGCTATGGATCCTCGGTGCAACGACGACAAACTATTTGCTTGGGCCGCCAAGACGGGAATGCCGGTTCTGAGTCTGGATTACAAAAAGGCTCCCGAGTTCCCTTACCCGTATGCCCTGAACGAGTGTTTTGACGTGTACACCACCATCATCCGCAGCAAGGGGAGATGCATTGGCATGTCAGGAAGGGAGACGCCCAGAGTCGTCCTGACAGGCGACAGTGCCGGTGGCAACTTGGCAACCGCGGCGACCCTCATGATCGTTGAACGGACATCTGTTCCTATGCGCCGTTACTCAAGCACTGGTGATCTGCCACTTCCAGACGGATTGGTTCTCTTCTACCCGGCGCTCGATATGAACATCGGAAACTGGATGTCGGATGAGCAGATGTCTCTGATGAAGGATAGGAGGCTGAGAAGCACGAACCAGTCAATCATCAGGAAGAAGAGCATGCAATATAATGACCTGGTCGGCACACCGCACCATTCCGAGGACGAGGAGGAAAGCTCCGCCAGGCAAGCGGCCGAGTTGATGGCCAAGGAAGTAGAGATTGCTTCGGCACAAGCACTCGCCAGCCCCCATCCCGAATACTCGCATGGCGGCCCGCAGGCATTTACCAACACCGAGGCACCGAGTATGGAAGCCAAGCGGCAGCAGAGCACTTCCCACCATTCAGAGCCCCTTCGGACTCGCCTTGCCATGTCCTCCATGATATCCTACTTCAATGATCGTGTGCTCACCCCTGAGATGATGCGCGCCATGATTATTCTCTATATCGGCCCTCACAACCGTCCCGACTTCAGCAAGGACTACCTCCTCTCCCCCGTGCTAACCCCCGACTCCCTCCTTGCGCGCTTTCCCAAGGTCTATTTCCTCACTGGCGAGCGAGACCCTCTAGTTGACGACACGGTCATCTTTTCAGCCCGCCTGCGCAAGGTCAAGGAATCCATGTTTGACCAAGCCCGCTCCGAGCGCTCAGACTATGGCGACGGCCTCGAACCTGTCTTCAACCCCAAGGACGTCGCCGAGGTGATACTCATTCCCGGCATCTCCCATGGCTTCCTACAGTTTCCCACTGTCTACCCGCCCGCCTGGAAGCACTTCGAGAGGTCTGCGGAATGGATCTCAGAGATATTCGCTCACGCCGACGCTGTCCGCGAGCGCGAAGGCCGCGGTCGCCGCCGCGCTGGCGGGCCCGCAACCAACGGCAACACCGAAGGACGACATCACCTCCGCACCGAGTCCAGTGGCGATGAGGACCGGCCTCTGGAGATCAGCATGACGAGGGCCAACCGCAGCAAAACGCTGACCAAGGAACCCCAGATTATGAATGAGAGCGAGTCAATAGTGGACAAGGCTGAGGGTAGCGTTAAGAGGAAGAATGGCCGGGCGAGGGGGGCCAGCAAGAGTGCGGGCGCAAGCTTGGTCAAGCTCAAGAGTACGGATGATCTGTTGGGCCGGAGAATGCAGGGCCTGGCTGGTGGTTTGACGGGCGTTGGAGAACATGATTAAGGGCCCGGTGGTTGTGCTTGTACGACGCTGGAGGTGCACAGTACCTAGGAGTTGAATACGGTCAGTTGGTGGAGCTATCCTTTATATGGGAGACTTCCCGGGAAGCTATAGATTGTCTGTAGATTGGATTCTTCAAGCAAACTGTACACGAGGAGCGGCACCAAGTTTTATAGACACAATACGTTTTGCACATGACCGGTTTCACCTCCTAGCTTCACCCGCTTGTCTTCTGTAGTCCTCTTGACGCTTTATTTTTTGTGGTAAGAAAATGCTGCATGTCTGGGCGGGTGGATTCCTGACGAGACCAGTTTATAGGATCATATCGGATTCCAAGCGACTAAAATCTTGCTCGCCACGGGTCGTTCAGCCGTTGAATTTGCAGGTTTGGGCTTGAGTTGCACCCGGCGGTAAAAGTGTTAGCCTTGGGAACAACTTCCCATCGTCCCGAGATATTGACTTTGCCCAAGTATCTGCTCCTGAAGCTTTAACCAGCCCCGACTCGGCGTACAAGGCATGCGAGTTTGTCGTATTGGCGCATTTATTATTCTAGCAGGAGTCGCCGAGGGATGTATATCGAATGGCCAAAGGGTCAAGCCATTCGTTCTAGGACTATTTCTCTGGGGTTCTCACTCCGTCAAGTCGTCCCGCTTCCAGCCACCATTTCGAACACTTTCTTAATCCGCGAGGTCTTGCGACATTGAATCTTATTCAAGCAAGTGATGGATAGTGTGCCAACATAGGGATGTTTCAATCGGGTAAAAGTCCACGGATTAAATTTTACACATAGTCAAGAGCGTTTCTGCATAGTCATATCCTTTCCGATTGTATTCTTTGACTGCTATACTAATATGCACGGCAATTGGATACAAGTGAGGCAGAAAGGGGCAGTTGTGGTTTCAACCCTCCGGCCCGTCTATTGGCCCTATGGCATCTCATCGGAATCGTGAGGCATCAGTACCGAGCCACCACTCGTTGTGTCGATTGAAAAGTCAAGCCCATTCGGACTTTGAAGAAGAAGACTTGTCAGTTCAAGGTTCTGTGTCGATCATTCGGGATGAAATGGAGTGCAACATACCCCATGTACCACCACGGGGCCAAATACCCATGCTCTCATCTTTGACGTCTTTAACCGGCGCAGCAGGCAATGTTGGAGCTGGCGAACCGAGAATCGCAGCCATCGCAGACACAACTGGTGCCCTCGATGGCGCACTGGCCGCGGCCGCAGTCGGAACTCCAGGCGAATTTAGGTTCCCAGCAGTTCTGGGCGGCGGCGGCGGCGACAAAGACGCCGAAGACGGCGGCAATAGAGAACTTCATGTTGGATATCCGTTTGCTGTAGGTTGTAGGGACCGGGTATTGTACAGTAGGCCAGAGTTGAGTTGCTGGACGGCCGTGGAGAGAACAACCACCTTCTGAGCCCTCTCCTGGAATGGCCTTTCCATATTTATATCGGTTTGCAGCAGGCAAGTCGAGTTTAGTTACATCGGGGAGACCGTTTTTTTGCGGCAGGTGGTAACCAACTCCGCTATCGCGGGTCGCTCCGGCGTGCTGGCGGCGTTGAGTTTAAGCATGGGGTGAACACGAGCTGCAGCGGAACGCTCCGCCCTGCCAAGGGACAAGAACCATGATTAATATGATAAAATGCACGTCAGTCCCCACGAAGCCACTATGGAAGTTCCTGCAATCTGAAATTCGGTTTCGGTTGCTTACCGCAAGCGGAAGTTGTCTGCGTCCTCGTACGGTCACAAGTCCAAAAACCTGCTGAACAACCGCCCCGGGGCCCAATGACCACCCCACGCCATAAAGAATTTGGCTTCGGCACTATACTTATCTTAAGTTCTTAACTGGCCTCTCCTAAGTGTGTTGACATAAAGTCATCTGATAAGACCGCATGAGATGCCGAGGTCTGTGAGAAGCTTCATAGTTGCCACATTCGCCCGCGCGGTTATTGGGTAAGTGGGTCGAGGAGAATGAGGGGAGCGCTAGGTTGAAGATACCTGCTGTGAAGGATAGTGCTTGAAAACCGCTACATGTTTCGGTACACCGATTTATGCCCATGAGTTGGTGTGTTTGGATAAAAGAGCTCTGGAGACCTAGTTGTATATGCTGATACTCTAGAGGTACTATTTGGCTCATGAGAGATGCCGTGTTGTATAGGGAACTGCGGTAACGCAGTTGTGATTTCACACTCCAATAGGCTGAGACCGAGCGAGGTATAGTTCTTGGAGGTGGAGAAAAGAGTGTACCCATCCTCTCAAGGCTGACCAAACATCACCCTCCAGGGTGTCAGCTTTAGTGATTCCCTTCCTATTCCCCGTCCTACTGCGGAGTTAATTTATACCCGAGTTGTCGAAAAGATTTATTATTTATACATTTAGCTCGTGTATGTCGTTCATTAAGGTCGACAGGCCTCCAAACACCGTATCCGATGCCGCCCAGCACGTGTTTGTTTATTATTTAGTTCATGTCTTCAAATCATATGCGGGCATAATTCTTGCTCCATAGAAGTGGCTACAGCATTTCTCCGTTCCGAAAATTTCAATCCGTCCTGTAAAATTGGGTATACCAATGTTCAATGGCTAGTCTTGTTCATATGGTTTGTGGCAAACTGCGGCTACATGATGTGAAACAAGATCTGAGATCAAGGTGTCGGTAATTCCTTCATTACACGCTGTATAATCGATGAGAACGAGACCGCTCCCTAATCACATATGACTATAATCACGATAACCCACGGTGTATTATTTTGTGAGGCTCCTTTAGTGTTTCGCACTATGAACTGTCCTTGAGCGTTGTACCGTAATATATTCAAAGAGCAATGTACAAACCCGGTGCAGCTTGGACGCTATTTGCCTGCAGGTGTTCACGTCAATGATTGTAACTGAATCAATATTTTTGACCTTGACATATAAAATGACAGCCATACCGGTATTGCTTGATGGTTTAAGTCAGCAGTTACTCGGGGTTGCTGCAATGTTATTGAATTGACTGAATCGGATGACTAAGCATTAGGTACTTGAGTAGAGATTTTTGGTCTGTGCCATCAACCAATCATAACCCGCCTTGCTAGCTCAATCGGTAGAGCGTGAGACTCTTAATCTCAAGGTTGCGGGTTCGACCCCCGCGTGAGGCTCAAATCCTCACCGCGATTGGCAGAGCCATTCTTCGGGTTAAAATCTTTTTGGCTTTTGTTATTTGAACCATTGACTTCCATTTTACCCTTATTGCTCGCCCACCAGTCGCTGTCGACCGATAAGTGCTAGTATTCTTAGGTAACATTGTACTTCCAAACAGTGACTGTGCTTGCATCTGTCTGGTTGTGACTTAGGCTGGGCGATTGAGCAGGGATGGCTCCCAGACGCTACCATAACCCGGGTTGCAGAACTCTGAACGACTGCGTGTAAGGATTGTATTAGCAATTTTACTCCAGATGGAGAATCATAGCGACTCGCTTCACGACGTTACACCGACGTCACACAAACGTCTAAGCCGCACACCCAAGCAATGGAAAACCGGCGCCCGCCCGCCCCCCTTTCAAGCCGCAAAGAAAAGCCTGGACCAACTAACATCTCCAAGTCACGACAATCCGGAGGAAGTTTAACCCGCGGCGAAATTCACCTGCGACCCTCGATTCTCCACAGAGTTAGGGGGTTGGGGTTGAAGAGAGTGTCGCCCCATGTCTCACCTGGGCCCTGACCCGCAGTTGAATGTTAACGACGAACAGGTAAAACATGTGCTCCAATCCCAAAGAGACTCCCGACCAGGTTGTTGACAGTCACACATTTCCAGACCGACCGCACACTACATCGGGAGCCCTGTATTCGATCCAGATCTTCCGGGTCTGGGTTCCGGCGATCTCGCTGACTTAAAGTTGCGGGGCTCCAGCGGCCGTGAGGCTCGTTCTCGTTTATCGGCCAGTCTCCGCCGAAGCGGAGAACCGGGACAGGGCCTGTGTTATTTCATTTTCTAAAACAACCTCGCCAACCAACACATGTCATGTTAGGGAGCAAGTGGGCGCAAGGGCAGCTATTAGGCCGCCGTGCAGCCGCAGCTGATAGGAAAAGGGGTGTTGAGGGGGCCATGCTATCAGCCAAGATGCTATTCCACGAACCTAGGATCAAACACTGTTGCTGCTGGACTGTGCGGCCTTGATGGCTGTGCGCTAAAAACTTGGCTCCGGAAAAGGTTTGCTACCTAACCTTGTAGAATGTGTGACACCTTTCTGGCTCTGTCCGTTCCGCCCAACCATGAGATTCACCACTAGTCAGTTTGGCGGGGGTGAGGGGGAGGGTGGGATGCCTACTGCCGAGTACAAGGTATATCGCCGGCTACTGCGCATTACTTGCAACTTGCGGGCCATCGACTGCGGTGCTTGCCACGGTGTAATATCATCCTCCCCCTCGGGCCTGTTCCTGCCCCTTCCGCCCCCCTCCCTGGTAAACTTTCGTGGTAGGGTCTACCTAACTCGCGCTGTCACACCGAGAGGGAACCGACTCAGCCCCCCGCCAAATGACGAGAAACACTCAGTGAAGCTACGTGGGGTCGGTGTCAAGGTGCTGAAGGACTGGTGCGATGGGCTCTGTATCAACATCACGTCGATATTCGGACAACTCAAATCACGGACACCAACATGCCTGCCGAGGGCACAGAGAGACCTCTCTGCATAATGATCGCCGGCTATGCTGGATGAACCACCCGGCTTTGGGTACCGGAAACTATTTGGTGGGACCCAATCTACCGGCTGTTGCTTAGACTACGTTTTGCTATGATATGTTGATAATGATGATTTCCGGTCCCAAGAGAGTATGTCCCGAGTGAGTGTTAAGTTGTCTGTGGCATCTCCAGAGACACCATTCCCAACTAAAAGTGACTCGGCAACTTAACCACCTCCTGTGCTCTTGATATTTGTGCCATCCACAGCAGAACCCAGTTACTGCTAGCGATATTTCCTTACGTAGCTAGCGATCGTTCGATTTGTGTAAACTTCACAGGAGGGAAAGTGCCGCAATCCTCACCAGATAAGCAGGAATTTTCCTTTGCTAGTTGTCGTTCAGTCTATTAAAGTCATTACCGTCGTTTGGAAGCCATAACTCGGATACTCATTAATCCTCGAGAGTTCCTCCCCGTCACCTCGAAAAGAAGAAGAAAAAAAATCATCGTCATGGTCTGATACAGCCCGCCGAGTTCCATGCCTCGGGCGGATCCAGAATCATCCTGCTTCGTTTGTACATAGCCTATGTGCAAAATTGTAGGCTATGCCGGTTTTTTCTGCTTTTCATTTTCTCTTCGATTCCACACAAAACCCCCCAGAGAGTGATCAAGGGCAACATGGAAATAGGAAAACGAAGGGAGAGGAAGAGCTTTCTTTTTGAGCCACCCCATATAGACAACGAAGAAGTCTTAACCCCCCCAATAGTAAAGATTTCCCCCACAGCCTTTTCGACCGAACCCAGCCTATCCATCCTCTATGCCGGTTGTTGCCCCGAGGGAGAGGAGCAAAAGAAAGGCCCCGCCTCCCCTTCGCCCTTCCCAACTTCTTCAGCCCTCTTCCGCACTCATTAGAAACCCAAACGAAAAGCCCGAAAGAAGGCAGTGACAACTCCTCGCTTTCCCCGGCCCAAAAGTCACTCCTTGTCATGTCCATCACTAACCCGGCCCAACACCCCTCCCCGGCATCCAGGAATTTTCGATGTGTTTGCAACTTCTGTTATCCAGGCGCGGTCTTCCAGCGAACCGGGCCGTGAACAAAGAAAAGAAAGAAACAAACCCATCAGTAGGACGCCTCGGGGCCCACTCTCTGCGTCTTCGCCTTCCCCACCTCCCAAACAGCCTCGGTGATTTAGACAGTGCAGACATTAAGATGTTAACGAATGGTTTGAGGGGGCCTGTATGGCTACACCCGCTCGGAGGTGAGAAAACCGGCAAAAAAAGGATAAGAAAGATGGGAAAGAAAGAAAAGTTTGTAAAAGAAGATGGTAGAGAAAGTCAAGTGGCAAAAGCCAGTGTGGTGGTTTGTGGCCTTTTGCCAACGCATTATTGTACAACGGAGTTTTTTCCTCTCTTCTCAACTCCTGCTGTTGTGATAGTCATGGACCATCATGGTAGCCATCGTAATTTTTCGACGTGGTCTGCATGGTTCCATTTCCGTGACGTTCGTTAACGGGCATCATTTTGTTGCTAAGGGGGTATTGGATGAATTATCATCGAAATTGTGTACGTGGGCTCTCCCCCGTCCAAGGGGACCCCGCCCCGCAGGTGCGGGCCATTTCCTTTGTTGACGTAGATCGAGTCGACTAAGAGCGCTACGGACTCTTCAATACTCCAAGCCACTCTCTAGATGATATTTGCGATGCTCAACCTGTCCTGGGGCCGGCCCTTGTTGCTTGCGGTTGGGCTGTTGTTGTTGCTGCCTTCGCCCCCAGGTAATATACTCGGTAGCGTTGGCGTTCCCTCTGTCTTGATCCCGGCCGGAAGGGCGGACGACCAAGTCGCAGAAGTCGGCGTAGGCGTCGTGTTACCCGAGGCCAGCCCCCGAACGCCTGCTTCGAGGCGTTCCCAACCACCCCATTCCTTCATTTCCTCCTCGCTCAGGCCGGTTCGTTGCTCGGCGCTGAACAGCCCGCTGCTGGCACCGCCAGTGGCAGTGATGGACCCCGGCGAAGTAGGGGACAAGATGGCCTCCCGCTCACCACCGGCCCAGATCCAAGCAGAATCCGACGCTGCCTGCAGATCGGAGCTGACATATGCCAGAAGCTCCTCATCTTGCATGAGCGCCTCCTGCAGCGGGGTGGGGCCCGGTCGACCTTGAGGGGGAGGAGGGGGAGCGAACGGCTTCGGGGGCGTCGTGCGAGCCACATACGCCGCATACTCAGCGCGCTTGGTGCCAAGTGCAGACACGAAAAACGCCAGGAATCGACCGCAGGGGATGGCGACATCGCGTTTCGAATCGATGGAGGCAAGCGCTCGCAGACATGTCGTTGCGTGATCCCAGTACCCTGCCAGTAGGAGGAAGAGCACACACCGGAAGATGTGGGTGGTGAGGAGGGCCGTCGCACCGTCCGCAAGGGTTAGGGTGGCGCGTGAGAGGATGGAAGCTGTTTCAAGGGCTGTGTGGGTACATTGCTCCATAGCAGCAAGGCGCACATCTGGCGGACAGGTCGGAGCAAGGTTGTGGCGGTGTAATACGAGACGAGCGTGCAAGAGGTAGGTGAACGGTGTCAGTAGGTGAGGAGATATCTGCCCCGTGCTGGACGTGTCGCAAACCGGGGGAAAGGCCCGAAGACAGGAGACGAAGTGCTGGTCAAAGGTTGAGAGGCTGGTCGGCGCCACAACCGGGGCGGCCAAGGTTTTGATCAAAGACGAGTATGATCTGATGACATTGATCAGAGCCAAGAGGGAGTGGTTCAGGGGCTCCCGGCCCGGAGGCACCATGATGCCGCCTTCGTGGATATAGTGGTCGTCCACACCTGCAGGAAGCGAGACGTCGCAGTCGGAGTCGTCGATCAATACGGGGCGTCCAAGATCGAGTGACAGGCTTCTGTCCAGGATGTATATCGTCCACCACACTCGCCGGCGCATCTCGCCCTCGATGACAGGCCAGGGCCCTGATTCCGAGTAGAGGCCAAGGTCCTGACCAGCCCGTACTGCCGTGCCCAGCCATGTCCAAGCAGCCGATTTCTGGTTCATTTCGTTGAGACACAACGTAACGAGAACCAACCCGCGTACGTTATCGAGCACGTAGTCGTTGTTCCATGGGTCGATCAGGCCTCTGGCGGCTTCCAGCAGCTCTGCTGCCCGGTAAGTGCGATGGGGATCCTGGCTGAAGAGGCTTCCTAGTGCCAAAGCCGCGAAAAAGGTCGAAAGCCATGCTGGTTGCACCGACTTGATGTTGCCAAGCCTGTAAAGGTCATCGACTCCCGTCTGGAAAGTCGGCCAGTGAAGGATGGGAAACATCGTATGCGCAGAGGCATAGTAGGTGTGTAGGAGTTGGTCAGTCGTTTGCTTCGACGGCAAATCAGGTCTCTGAGGGTCGAACAACGGCGTAGAAGGTGCCTGGCGATACTGGGCTGGTGGTTTCCAGATGCCCCGAGAAAAGATGCGCATGTTCGACCGCGCCCGTGCCAGGTCGTGAATAGGGGCTGGCCGCTTCCTCCGCTTAGGGTCGGTGCCAATCTCCGGTAACAGAAGGGGCAGCTGCTCGAGGCCATCGGCGTCGACATCCATCGCTCCGTCCTTCTCCTGAAGCATTCGCCTCAAATTGCTGTTGTCTCGTCTCAAACGCTCCATCTGCTTCTCGAGGTCCTGCACCTGCTTGATCGACGACATCCTGCGGTTGGTCTCCTTTGTGAACTGACACTTGACATTGCGGCTCGAGCATTCGGAGCAACTGGTCGTCTCCGTGGCGTCGCATTTTACCTTTCTTTCCCGACATGCGTCGCAACTCGGATCTTTTCTCCTCTGCCTGTACGCTCTTTTCTGGGCCTGGGAGATTGGCGGCAACGACGCATTCGACGGACCAGGCGTGCTCGCCACTGAATCAACAGAGGGCAACGAGTCGCGGCCCATCATCGAGCCCGCAGTCACGGGCGTGTATGGCGTGAAGGCGTTCTGGTTGATTGGCGGCAAAGGAGGGATGCCTATGGGCTGGGGCGGCGGTGCCCCTGTTGTCCTCGCTCCAGTGTTCATCAGACCTCGTGGCAGATACTGAGCAGGCTGCTTGGGAGAGGTCGCAGAAGAGACTGACGATGAATCGTACGACCTTGTTGAGGGATTGGGAGATCGTGGATAGGGATTGTGTGACGAAGCAGCCATGGTGGAGCGCTGTTCGAGAGACCAGTACTCGCGTGTCTGGTTCAGAGGAGTGTCCACGGGCCCCCCGAGATGGTGAACAGTGGGAAGACGCCGCTCCACGAACATACAGACTGATGTACAAGTTCTTGGAATGGGTAGGGGGCTGGACTGATCCCGATCCTTGGCTTGGAAACTCGGGACCAGATTCTGCAATGGCAATCTCTTAGGTACGGGGTAAGCTGGCCGCCGGAGTAAGAATGCTGAATGTTGAGCAACTCAGATCCAATCAGAGTGCGTTCCTTTTCGCGTCCGGGCAATGAGTCCACCGAGGTTCTCTTCGGCGGTGTTGGCGCGAACCCGTTGTGTTGCAGCTCTGTGTAACTTCAAGCTGCCTAGATCCACGATGCCCAATGGCTTGCTTGTCTGACCTCGGCCGTTTGGTTGCAGAGCGGCCAAGACGAAGAAGAAGCACGGCTGCTGTACTGCCTGATACCGCTGTCGATGCTGCTGTTGCCAAACGACATCTGTTTCCCAGCACCTTGAATTATCGAGAGGCTCCTTGGAATTCGTCAAGGTAGCCGTTGATGGGGGTATTGCTCCAAAACCAAGTCAAGCAGAAACAAAACGGTGCGAGCAGCTGGATGGCGAGGGAAACAAGCACCAAGACCAAATTGTGCGGAGGGCTGGTAGATGTAAAAGAATAATAGGCCGTAGCTCCTTGGGATGGTGGCAGAAATGCAAAGGATTAACAGGCGGCGTCTAGTCGGAGCAAAGAGAAAGCGGGTAAGGTAGACCGACAAGGGAGGCTAAGGCAAGGTAAGGTGGTCTTGGGCTGTCATGTCACTCCACGGGTACAATGCCGCCCGGGGGTTTTAGTGACGATGGTTTGCGGTGCCGTCGAGGCATTAGGTCTGGATCCGGGGCACTCCGCGCGTGAAAGCAGAATCGGAAATATTATCTCTGGAGAGTGGTGGAGGGCTAGACGACATCCCTGCCACTAGCCCAGGAAGCAAGGAGGACGGACAGGGCTGTGGAAGATGCTCATCAACCAAAGTAACTAACGTGTTTCGACCGGAGAGTGGGCGCTGCTGGGATGCCAGGGCCCTGGTTCAAGAGAGCGAGGGGACCCAGGAACCTCGGACAAGTCACCAGGAAACCCCATGATCCCTGCCGCAGAGCGTCGACAACCAGGATTGTTAATGGCGAATCGGCAACAGCTTCGAAAATAAGGTCGCTGTGCCGCGACTCACTGACAATTCCCGTCGACACGCCCACTTTGACTCGGCTGGGGTGCCTTTTCTCAACTTCCTGTACAGGAAGCAGGGGGGATGGATGCTACTGCTGCTCAAGCAGGGGCTGCCTTTAAGGGGGCCGACGACGACTTGACCTGACCTGACTTGTATGATCACGGGGTACCACGCGTCAAGCTCCCTTTTCATCGGGGAATTCGAGAGCGGTGGGACGGAACAAAAAGCAGGAGCTTGGCTACAAATGCCACCCCCCTAGACGTTCTGGCTTGGGATGGAGGGAATTATGTGCCTGGGGATTGTGGGAATGTCCTCATGCAGACTTGGGGAAAGAGGGCTTTGAGGGAACATGCGCTATGTGTTGTGTGTGCGGAGTGTGTGGTGGTGTATGGGTGCAGTGTGCATGTCGTTGGTTCGACTGCCCTGCTAAGTGAAAACCTGCAGCCTCCGCACATGAAGCTCTTCCGCTTCTGCACTTGGTTGCAGGAGACTTGTTGGAGCTGTTGAGAGTCGGCCGGCATTCTCTTGGGCTGTGTGCCACTGACTTCTGGCGCTGTGGGCTGAGGGACTATTTTAGGACATGATGTGCATCCGGAATCCTTCCAGCATTCTTTTGCAGCAGTGTGCAGATGGGCCAACTTGGCCGAGGTCGCTTCCATTTTCCTCTTTGCATTGTTCCTTGTCTCGCCCTGCCTGAGCAGGCTGAGCGGCGATTAAAACAGCCGACAGATGAGCCGACAGCAGTCCACAGCCCATCCGGGCGGTGGACGTGCGCTTGATGAGAAGGGGCCGCTAAGCCGTTCGCCGGGAGCTATCGATGGATGATCTTCGGGGGAGTTCGCTGCCCACTGGCCGCGACGAGTTGATTGGGAGAGGGGCGGTTTTAACAGGCATGGCCCTGACCACACAGCCGTGTCCCGATCTTGTCATAAAATCTGGCATAAGCTAATGTCTGTGGCAATGCTAGCGAGCGGAAGCACTTGGCTGGTGTTCGGGCCGGGCGATGTTGAGTTTATCAGGTCGGCATATTCAATATTCAAAGAACAGATTAACTGAAATGAAACATGTGACTACTGCACCCGATTCAAGGGTAAACTCGGTAATGCTCTCGTGTTGTTCTTCACTTCGTGGTGTCAAAAGAAAGGGGGTCCAGACTGTGACGACCGGATCTTGCCCGTACGGTTGTGTTCCGCGTTGATGTAGCAGCTTGTCCTCGGGTTTCTGCAACGGCCAAGCACGTGCCGCGTTTATTGCTAAGGCCACAGGCAATAAGCATATTTCGGTGACAGAACCGAATACCCGATTGACGTTTTATCTCTCCGAGAGCTGTCGATGGACTGGTACCAGACAGGGCGGCAGCAAGGGACAAGCGGCCGTTGCTGGTAGCTTTCTCAAACGCGTGGCGTGGTATGGTGTCGTCGAAGGGCTGTGTCGAGGGAGAGGGTTGGCAACCAGACTGGGGCACTCGCAGTGTCTGTTGGGCTTGTCCAGCACCTATTGACCGATTCGAGACTCCTCTCCGAGCTGTTGGCTAGGGGCTGAGGCTGGCGGGGGTGTCTTTGCAGGAGCGGGAATCTGCACGTTGCCGCAAATGAACACGGCCAGCTGGTCCACTGGCCACGCAAGAGACGTGATATTGCAGGGGTCCGACGAGCCCGCCGCTGCTAGTGAAGGCGTGAAATGTGACGAGTTTGACAGGCCCAAAGCCGACGGAACTGCAGAATGGCAACAAATGGGCTTCCTTCCAAAGACCACTACCCACGTCCCTTAACCGGGGTGGGATTGGCCGGCGATGGTACAGTGTATAGTGTGGGCTGCACAGGAAACTTGCTGCAGTCGCTGGTCTTGGGCAAGACACAGGACCCAGAATTGAGGCGCAATCACGGTTCGAAACCCTGGGTTTGCTTGTCGTCATCGGGTGTTTCCAAGAGGGGCATCAATAGCCTTGAGTCGGCTCGGTTGTCGGCCTCAAATGTCATTAAATCCTTTAAAACCACGATATTGTCAACCAGGAAGACGCTTGGCAATGGGGGCACAAGGAGGGACTCCTAAAAGAGAACGCCAGCAACTACTAGCCACGGCTGAAGTCCCCGAGACAGTGGCATTGGCCTACCCAACCTGCTGGAGCTAGATACGTGGATATACCTTGGCAATACCGACACCTCTTTAAATGAAAATGAAAAAGGGAGGAAAAGGGGGAGGGGAGGGATTAAGGCCGCCCGTGTACAGATAGCAGGCTAGTGGAGTAGGGGCGGACGAGGAATATGAAGATGGGTGTGATATGATGGCCGTACTAAGGTGGGTGGGTAGCAGCAACTGTGAGTCCTGAACTGAGGTGGAAAATGCCGACTATGCGCAAGTAAGTCTCTAGAGCAGACTGGAAATAATCCCTGACACACAATGTCTAACGATTCTGATCGGGCCGTACTACTAGAAGTTATCAAACTAACGGCAAAAAGGTGGCTGTGGTGTTTTGCAAAAATACGCGACGCTGTGTGCCTCGGGGTCCAAACTGGTAGATCAGAAAGCAGCACCTCCGTGATACTAAGGCGAAGGGTCAAAATCTGACGAGCGAACCCTGCACCTCTCTGCTGTAGCACCGTGGGGTAAGCCAGGTAAGGGACTTGGACGCAGTGAGGATGTAAGAGTCGACACGCCAGCGATCCCACACACCAGTATGCCGGAGCGGGACGGATCAATGTTCCTTGAGTAAAGGCACCCTTGTAACGGTGTGCGGGCGAGCTTGAGATGCGCTCCGCCATGGTTTGTCGTCCTGTCTTCCTCCTATCAAGGAGCCGATCAAACGCACAAAATGGGTCGGAAAGGGAAAGTTAGAGGCGGTGGTGCTAAGAATAAGCCACGGCTGGCGGGGGGACGCTGGTAGGGTGAGTTGGCACAACATTCATCCTGCTACTAGTGACAAGTGGCGGATAGAGGCCAGTGTTAGTGACAACCCCGCAAGCTCTAGTGTACTTGGACTGAACGATTTGGCACAGAGTCAAGTGTCGGATCCATATTTCAGAACCAACGCCAGGTGCAGTAACGAGCGGCACGCGCCCAGGGCCTCTCGACGGGGCAAACGCCGTCCAGTCTGCCCGAAAGCACAGCGAGGGGGGTAGCATGGCCGGTTCCATGCCCATAGAATGAAGCACAGGCATGCGGGGGCAGTGGCTGGCCTGGGTGAGTGTGCATGTGTGTTTTCGTTGAGCGACCCGGCACTATAGGCCAATGGTACGTGAGCGAAATTGTGGTTTGGCGTGCGGCGGACACTTGATGGTAGGTACCTTGGTAACGGCCTCGACGATTCCAAGAGACCAGAATTGGCAGGTTAACCCACCCGCTGCGTGGTGGCCCGGTCTACATGCTTTGGATGTTGGGGCCGTGGAGCAGGGCATTGCTAGTACAGGAGTTTGAGGAGATGGACTTGAGTCAAGATTGGAACTGCATCGTCCAGGGTCCTGGTCCTTGGACGGTCCGTCTGTTCCCAAAGGAAAAACAGCAGCGGGGAATCGGGACAGCCAGGATCCTATGCAGGGGTGTGTAGCTTCTGCAGCCTTGGGCTTACTATTAAGGCCTGAGGCTTGGACAAATGTGTTTGAATGATGGCCATGCCTGTGCTGAAGTCTCTCTCACCTTCTCCCTCTCGCCCTCTCTCTCCCTCTCTCACTCTCTCTCTGAATTGCAGTAGTGTCGCATCCCTGGCCCTGTGTAACTGACTAATGACGATTGAGGGGGGCGGATGTGAGGCGAGGGAAAGGGGGATGTGATGATATGATGCGACTGGACCGGCCCTCATCCCGCTGGCTTGTCGATGGCTAGGTTTTCGTATCGCATGCAGTATGCTGTTAACTAGCTAAAGCTGAGCACATGGTGATGTGCGGCCTTCGCGGTTGATGTCTGAAATGGCAAAATGCTAGTTTCCACATGGCGCGCTAGTCAATGCCGTCGTTGGGTTTGGAATTGGTGTGACAGCTCCCAGCCCAGTGTACCATACCTCGGGCCGTGAGACATTCTCGATTCATCTTTGAGCAAAAGGCTAAGCGGCAGCAATCCGTGACGGGAGGGGAAGCTCAGCCGTTCTGCCGGCGGTGTCGGCCGGGGGAGAGGGCGGCAAACCAAACGGACCTCCACAGCGGGTTCGTTGAGTTCCGCCCGTAGGCGTGTGGAGAAAACACTAGGGTGTGTGTGGGCGGGCTCAGGGAAGAAAAAAAGGTGAATTGTAACGAGGTGAACCGAAGCCGGAGCTCGTGCAATCGAGACCACGTTTCCGCCCCCCAGAGACGTAACATAGGGTGCTTTTCTTTGAAGCTATTGTTAATGTTTCGATGGATTGTGCGCCGCCGTTGACGAGAGTGATGAGCGAAGTGGCTGCAAGTACAGCGTCATGCCATGGGTTGGTACATGACTACTACAGCATGCAGATGGAATGTTCCGTCTCTCGGTGTGAGAGGGCGTCTCAGTAGACAAGATGCATGCGCCCCCCAATGACCAAAGACCCTCCTTCTGGAGAAATTATTTGGTTCATCCATGGTAGTTTCAAGAGCGTCTCCGGCAAACCTCTTACTGTGTGGCCTGCCAGCCTTGGAGAACGACGATCCAGGATAAGACGGCAAGAAAGGCACGTGTGCTCATCAGTGTTCATCTGAGTGACATGAATTTGAAAGTCTGAGTCTGAATGTCCCGCATGTGCAGACTAGAGCGAAAGCCAATCTTGTCTGACAGTCGTCGACGAAGGTTTAATCCCCAAGACCGAGTCCATGTCTGTTGCAGGCGTGTCAAGAATAGCAACAGGGAGAAAGATGAGGTACCCATGCTTGATGATTCACGCTGGCCAAAAAGAGCCTTGCATCGTCCGCTTCAGGCGAAGAGTTATTGATGGTGATAATTTATGATGGCGGCGGCGGCGTGGTGGGGGTAGGCATGGCACAGCATGTCACGGCATGGAAAGTTCCGGCAGTGATGTCGGTGTTGGTCCCTGGAGACTTGACGTTACAATCTGAATGGGAAAATTTTCCATTGCCTTGCATCTGCCGCAGAGACAAGTCGGCATTGGGTTGCTTGGAAACCAGGGAGGACTGCTGCAAGTATGATGAAGATGGACATGATCGCCCCCTCAACGGCCGGGCCAGAGAACGTCCAGAGGCAGAGATGTGCGGGCGGTGGATTAGTAGCCAGGCCGCGCCCTGCCGATTAATACATAGTACGGATACATAGCATGTATCCGTACGGATACCCTTGGGTCCCTGGCAGGCCAGAGAAGAAATTCAGCTCTGAGCTGAGGCATCACTCGCTGAAATATGGGGACTTTTGCGCACTGGGAGTAGGACAGGTACGGATACGGATACATTCAGGAGGAACCCCTTCTTTTATCCTGACGCCCATTAGTGCTAGATCGATTCAAAGCGTTGAGGATGTTTGTCTTTCATCCTCGTCCTTTCCGACTATCACCATCCAGATAGACTGTGGCCCTCCTCACACAGCTCTCCTCACTGACCTGGCATTAACAGGAGCGACGCTGTAACCATGTGCCTGTGGTGAACTGTAGTAAGGGACCTTGCATGCAAGCTGCTGTGGTGTCCGTAGGGCACCCTATTCTACACAGTAAGGGACATAGATCCGATTAACCTGTGAGATCGGCGGTTGGAGCCAATGGAACTCGGCAGACGGCATTTACCTACACTACGGAGAACGGATGGATACCATAGCGCTGCGAGCTAATTTCCTGAGCCTTATGCAGTAAACTTGGAGTGGTACTTTTCCAGGCCCTGTTATCTTACCATGTTTTCCAAGAAAATCGTGCTGGGGAGGGGGCTCAATCTTCTGGGCTCTACGGATACTCAGTACCATGTACACGATGTACCCTACCTTTGTTGGATGGTTCAAGACTGAAGGTATCTCCCTCCTTGCCATGAAGTATGTAGTATCTCCAGGAGGGCACATAATGAGCTAGACTGGAAATAGATTAGCGAATCAACCACACACAACCACGCCCACGCACAAGGAGGTAGAAACCACAGGGAGGTCCTCCGATGTACCTCCGTACCTCCACATTTCCGTGTCTTGCCGACAGACTCGGACTCATCCTTTCCTTCATCAGCATCAACTTCGGCCTAACACCCCGGAGCTAGGACTGGAGCTGCAATCTCGACCGGAGACTCGATGAGGCATTACCATCTTTCTTTACCCACCTCGTGCCAAGTTCGTGTCTCCCTCTTTCGTGCGGACTGCTTTTTGTCCTGTCTACAATACCGAAATAGTGTAGCAAGTAAACATTCTCCGTTCTCTTGCGGATATACTGCACAGACAGCCAGGACCAGGAAGTTGGAACCCGGCAGTCCACCAACCATGTTGTGGCCATGGCTCGTCGTCCTCGGCATTGCCCCAGAGCAATCAATTTGCTACGCGCATGCCGGCAACCCAGCCGAACCATGAACCAGCCCGCCCTGAGCCCTGAGCCCTGAGCCCTGAGCTGTTGAGCTGTTGAGCTGCAACTTTAGCTATGTACGAAGTATGAACGGCGAGCCTAGAACCAGCAGCTCCCGCACGGTGGCTTGCTTGATCTGATACCACAATCTCCTCCCACCATCTCGTGTTGCCCGGGCAAGCTTTCGCATTTGGGCCCGGTTTCTGCGCCGACGATTCAGAGACTTGCATAGCTCGTCCACCATGTAGACTAGCCTCCGTGCCCTCTCCGTCTCTAATCGTCGACGGATCCTTCATTCGCAAAACCCTGACAAACAGCGCGGCATCTGTACACGGCAGGGCGGCTTGAATGCTGCCGACAACCATCGAACGTGCACTACATCCCGCGTCTCCAACACATGCCGCTGCCTAGGCAAGCCACAACTTTCAACGGCCTCAACCGGACCCAGGTGGTTTTTCCCCATCTCTGGGTCCTCAGAGTTGCTAATGGCCCATCGCTCTTGCACGCCAACACTGCATTCGGATAGCCTCAATCCCCAGCCCACACACCTAGCTGGAGATCGTCAACGGACAGCTCTAGCCCCGAATGCCGCCTTAATCCCGACACACACTTACCAACGACTCGACATCAGTCAAGGGATCCATCCGCACTCAGTAGTGCCACGCCACGGCTCCTTGCTCCTTGCTCTGCATTCTGCACCACCCTCTCGCCCCCGTGTCTGCCGATCCAGGAGCCGTCGGCCCCACTCCGCCGACCAATCTTCGTTCCCTAAGTCCCTTTACCTCGGTGCTTTGGATCATGTTCTACAAGCGTCCCGTCCGCCTCCTCGACATGTTTGGTGGGAATGTTTGGGCGGCGTATCCAAAGACCATAGTATTGGTACTCGGTGCTCAAGTCCACGTTACATTGCGTGTGCAGAGTCGATAGAGCACTCGTAACAACGTCAAATATCGGCAAAAGAGGTTCCGCCAGCCGGGGAATTTGATGACGACGGCCTTCTGGGCTAGTGGCAGTGCTGCCGAGCCCGCAGGTCCATGCCCGCTTAGAGGACTCTGTCCCCATAGCTTCTGATCAGTCGGCATCATCCGGACACCCCCAAAAGCCCATAAAGTGGTCCCATCGAAAATCACATCCTCGCCGTGTCACAACGGTGCAATTTCCCCGAATCATGTCCCACAAGCTCCGTTCTTGACGGAGAACATGCACGGATGTCACCCGGCAGGGGAAACAACACCGGGGGTTTGCCTTACTAGCGCCTGGAATGACAGGGCAGCCAGATGGCCAGGCCTGGCCTTGAACCGTTGACAGCGAACGTGCGAACGGCGTGGCTCGAACTTGTCATCTTGCCTGGCACCCGGGATGGCTCAACCCTCAACGCCTTCGGTTAGAAGTCCGGGGATACACATCCAACTGCAACGGCGGAGTTCCCACCTTTGAGCGAAACCAAACCAAGCATCTATGTAGTGTACATTACGCCACGAAAGCTGCACTGCGGACCAATATCTACTTCTGGATAGCAGTAGCAGTTAGGTGGACTGGCTGACTACCTTTGGTCAATACTATAAAACAAAAACAAAATAAAATAAAAAAACCATCCGTCCGGCTCGAGCCCTGAGGGGGGGGGATTGGTTTGGGTGTTTGTGGGTGGCCTTTGCATGAACAGGCCGCCCCAGCAAACGACATTGGAACCGCTGCCGATGGCCCGAAATTTGCTCCGACATGGTCACCGGGTATCCCACGCTCATCGTTTCCATCCGGAATATCTGCCAGACTGCCACGCCTTCGGCGTACACTAGATCGTCCCCCCGTCACGGCTAAACAATCTCGCAGCGCCAAACCACGACGCTGTGGCTGATTCTCTCCTTGTCTCCTGTCTACTTGCCCCGATCTGCTGTCATTCCAATGCACCGTAACACATGCGCACTTGCTCGGTCGCTCAGCCGAGGGCAAGCAAGCCGAAGCGGCCAATCGCGTGGGCTCAATTCTCTCAGCGGCAGGCGATTGTGTCTTGGTTGTGCGAGATTTGAGCTCGCCAGCCGCGTCTTCCCGCCCTGGGACGCTCCGTATCCGCTGTCGTGTGTCGACAACGGGTCAACTGCCCCGGGGTCTCACGGAGCCCTGTCCTTGTCGGCCTGCGCTCCTGCAGCACGCAGTGCGCTATTGCACAGGCCTAGGAGGAGGAAGGGACTAGCGTTGGCTTCCATTTCCTGGAAAAAGTCCAGCCGCACGAGACGATCCCTCCATATCATGGCCTTCTTAAGAGAGTCGTCATTCGCCTGCGAGCTGGGGATGCATCCATCGTCACGCAGCATCCCACTTCCCGAAGCCATGCGTCCGACATGGTTGCGCGTACGGTTTCCACTGCGTACCACGGCATGCAACGGCCAACCACACCCCATCACATCTAGGACAAGCAAGCACTGGGCGCAAGGATGGTTTCCGACCCCTTGGCTTGCTTGGCTGCGCTACCAAGCTACTTACGTACCTATATCCTCACTAGCTATTGCGAGTGGCACGGCCATCGTCGGTGGAATCCTCCGAAATGGAGATGTCCCTTGTCAAGTTCGGAGGGGTTCACACCCTTCTCTCAACAGGGCCCGTCCGCCATGGGGTTGGGACGTTTTTCGCATGATAGTTCCGGAGTACGGATACTTGGTTCGGATGCCATAGTGGTATTGTCGGGCTTGGTACTCCACAGGTCCGCATCAACCATTGCATATCAAAGATAATTCTTGCAGGCATCGTTCTTTCGCTCAAACAGTCATGCCCACTGACCGAACTGACGCCAATGCATCGCCCTGAACCAGGTAAGGAGAAGAAGAAAGGAAGAAGAAGAAAGATAGGGAGCAGCAAGAAGCATCGCAACGCTGCGTCTTGACGTAATGCTATGTGTGTTTTACCCAGATCGGATCAGCTCGGGACGAGAGGTATCGCTCGAATATGCCAAGAATACTCCTGACTGGGTGACCTGTGCAAACGGATGAACAAACCCCAGAGCGACTCAAGAGACAGGTGTGGACAGATTATGGTGAGAAGTGGCGAACAAGCTCGGTGACTCGCTGTTTTCTGTTCGACCCAGCTGCCCGGCCAAGGCATCTGGTCTGGAAACTCACAACCTGACTAGCTTCCCAGACCACGGTAGAGGGAATGCGTGACGAAAGCGCAGATCAATGACAGGTTGTAGCACGACAGGCGCTCGCGTACATGGTGCGGCTGTAAATGAGCTGAATGGACCCATTTCACGACTCAGTACACTACGTTCCGGCCTGCACAGCGAGCTCGTAGCAATGCAACGCGAGCCCCGAGTCGTACACGACCTTTCCAACAGATCGCTGCGGTTCATTTCGTTGCCAGCGCAAGCAAGAGGGCTTGATTGGGGCTATGGCGGCAACGAACCCACCGGGAACACCAAACGACGATGCTGGGGAGGTTGCAACGGGGGATGGCAATCATTTCTGGCCCGAAAAGTGCCATGGGGAATGGAGATAAATGGAGTTGCTGACGTTGCCGCATGTCCCGCATTTGTGCACGAGACCGGCGACGGCCAATTTGGCTCGGAATCGTTGCGCGATGGCCCTCAACAACGCCATTTCTTCCCCGCCCCCCTTGGCCGACAATAGCTCTTCGTGCCGCAGATTAACAGCATAAACTATAGGCAGGATACCTGTCCCAAAGGAGCTGTGGAGCCGACACATCTGATCACAACCGAATGCCGAATCTATGGATGGGTGAGATCGGCTCCGCACTTTCTTGTGTTGATAACCAATCTTACCATGCATGGAACGGCCTACCACCGAGGCAGGCTACATGCCAGACGGCTCGAATTCCAAGCTCGGTTTCGTAAACTTGACCGTACCAAAGGACCGAGAAACCCAAGCAAATCGTGCTATTGTCACCCACATCCATAATGAACCGCAGAGTGAGCTCTGTCGGCGCGATAGGCGTACCTGGCCGGCTGGCTCGAGCTCCAAGGCTTGTCGGCCCATTTGAAACATGACAGGCCGGAGGAGCAGGTCGCCAGGCCCCCCCCTCAATCCTCAAAGCAAATCTGAAGACCTGTCTATCTGGAGACGCTGGGTGATAACCGAGAAGTCTAGCACCCGTCGCCGGCGCGCGGTCACGGCGGAGTTGCGTCGAAATGGGCAACTCCTCCGTTACCCCCAGCTACACCCTCTCGAAGCACCGAAACGGACAATGTACAGCGTGGGTTACACTGCAAGCATCATTGCAGCAACCCGAGTTGCAGACAAGCCCAGACTCGCCTGTCAGTCACGGCGCCCCTTGGAGACGCCATTGACCGTACATGGGACTCGAGGTGCCATTCGGTATCTCCGCCGGGAGGGAACAGCTTTTGGGTAGCGTGATCAGCAACCAACCAGACAGGTTGGAAGTGGTGTGCAACCCCGCATAAAACAGAGCGAACTGGGCACTTCGGCTGGTAAAACCACGACTGGGCTCTCCCATCAGGTTGGCAACCTGCCCGCACGCGCTTTCCGCCAATCCAGGCAGATTCGATCGACCTGAATCTTTTTTTGCGGGAATTGTACCGTCATTCATGATTCAAGAGCGAGGAACACGGGGGCCAGCTCAGAGTTGGCACGTCATGTGGCACAGCTGTATCAGCCAAGGACGCAAGAACGGCTGCTCGCAATATCGCATCGCATAGCTTAAATTCATTACAGGACGCAGTAGGTGGGCGGCGACACCCCGTGTGACAAAAGACTCTGCGTCCGGGTTAGTACCCTTCGCCGCAGCTTGCTACGGTGGCAGTGACGCTTGATCTTGACTCCAGCCCGGCGCGATGAACCAGGTGCATTTGCGACGCTACCACCCCTCGATTGGCTTAATATCGGAAGGCGGCCTGGTTCACTACGGCTGCCGGAAGTAAAGTTCGGAAACAGTCGATCAGTCGAGTGTCGATATACGGATACTACCCGCGATAATGACGAAGGTCGATTACAGGCAACTGAACCCGACGAGAGGTGCGGAGAGAGTTGGACCCACGGCGGTAGTTATTCCTAACAGGCGGTCAACAGGCCGAATGAAACGGCACAGCCAAAGACGCCCTTGCTAGCTTGCATGAATATGGACCTGATTGTATTGACTATTCCCACATTCCTGACAGTGGGGAAAATGCATGGGTAGCAGTCGAACGAACGAACAGGAGCTACCTAGCACACGGTTCAGGTCCAGGCGCAGTGGGAGGACGCCGGGACGGGACCAATACGTACGGGTGCGTCAGTGTGAAGCTTGAATCCCCTGTGGCCCGAGACAGTCGATATTAAAATGAAAAGTTTACAGTCACCTCCGAAATCTCTAGATAAGGGAGGGGGATGCAGAGAGATCTGACAAAAGCTTGATTACCGGCTTCAAATTGCACAGGGTTGGACATGTGGACGAAATGCTTGCCATCCAGCTGAACGGCTGGTAACCGGCTGCGCACAAGCATCAGGCGCCCGCGTGGAAACGACTATGACAAGCTTAAAAAGACAATAGGGACGAAGGGACGAAGGACGGCATGGCCCATCCATCCGGCCATCAGATACAGTCTCTGGGGCTATTTCTGTCGATAAGCTTTCGTGCCCTGGCGGAGGCATCGTTTTCTGGCTGGAGGTCGGTGGTCGCGACGGCTCACGTCACAGATGCCACGGGCTGCCTGTGCCAACATGGATGGGGCTGTCAATCAAGCATATCATGGGCCAAGAGACCCTTTTGGGGGGATCAGACCAGGAACATTCCTTGGCTGGACGGGTCGGAGCAGGAGCCCGAGGAGGCGCGACTGGCCGTCATCTAAAAGAACTTTGGGGCTTGAAAATATCATCTATTGGGGGTCTCAACATTGCAAGCAACTCAATCCCCAAAGTCAGCCACCCGTCGACTGCCTTGCCACTTGCCTGGTCCACCAGCTACGGATCTCACAACTGGCCCCGGTCGTATGCGGTTTTTTATTTTATGTTCGTCCTCCATTCTCCCCTGTCCCGCAAGGCCCACGGCGCCCCCCTGTAGTCAAACACTGGGATCTCTGATCGGCCCTCGAGACGCCCAGTTGACGTTGAAACTCAGCTCTGGGATGATCCCTACGGTAGCCCCGTCATTGGTCTTGAGAGCACCGATGCCACCTCTTGCCAACGCGTCAGCTCCCAGCGACAAATGGTCGGGAAAATCGGCATGCTTCTGGAGCCCCAAAGTCTGAGAACCAGAAAAAGCGCATCGTGAAAGGGCAGGCCTCTCGAGCAGCCGACCTCTTACGTAGGCAGCTGGACGTGGATCCAGTTGGACAGGCTCTAGGGCACCAATGACTCTGACCGTTGTGAGACTGCTGAAGAAAGACGGCCGAACGATGAGACTGAGGCAACCGTCTGAACCTGTTAGTTTCAACCTGCTAGTACTGTTGTCAAGTCTGGACGGACTTGACTCCACGCCCCTCAACCGGCCATCTTGAGTTGGTCCATACGATAAGGTTAGTATCATTCACCAAGAGGCTCCTTGGGCTAGCCATAGCCTTGCGTCTCACCATCTCTGGTTGTCTATCTGGAACGAATCTGTTCTCTCTTGCGACAACCATGCCGGCTCGCCTCTTCCCGACATCAACGTTGGAGAAAGGATGGAATCTATGACATGCCTATCACCAAGACACTGCTAGCCCAATTCGATTCACTGCGACATCACCACTTTGACATGTGGGCTGAGAGCTTGATCTCGCGAAGCTTGTTTCGTCATAGGTCACATTTCATCCAATGTTGATGCTACTCTTAGCTCGCTTCAAATGAACATTTCAAACCGTCCTGTCGTTCAGCGGCTTCGCTGGTGTTGCGTTTAATGCCGCAAGGCCACGGGCCCGGGGGAGAAAAGAAAACCGGGCCAGTTGCAACGGCTGAAATCCTGGAGGTGTTTTGGCAAGGCTCGCCTCCAGACCCGTGGCACGGGAGGAGGTTTCCCAGCCAAGCGAGCCTCATCTGAAGCCTCGTTTTCGTGATCTGCTGCCCTTGGCCAGTGCTGGACGTTGAGAAAATTTGAAATGCCTTTTTTTTTCCGGGCCCGTCAAGGGACCACTAGCATTCCGTTAAGACGGTTGCGGAGGAGGCCACTGAGTATATCCAGCTAATGTGCGTTAGGGGCCACAAAAACGGCCGGATTCCGGACAGAGCTAAGTGGCGGGCACAATGGCTGACACTTCGCCGTCTTCCGCCGCTCAAACAGACGCGGCGCTCGCCGTACGACGCGACGGGGAGCCGATCACGTAAAACGATATGGGGACGGCGCTGACGGTTGAAAAGAAAGGGAGGGAATAAAAGTCAATGACCCGACACTCAAGGATGTGAGGAAACCTTCAGTGACAGATACCAAGCCGTGCGTTCGTCTTCAAGACTTCTAGAATCCCTACAACATCTATTTTTGTCGTCGACGCCAAAGGTAGAAACGACGACGACAAGAAGTTGGGCAAGCTTTTTTTCAGGTGAAACATCTCGCTCTTCACACCACCACTTTGCAACCTTGTGGGCGAATCTCCCGCACACTACATCCATACTCTCTCCTCTACTACGCCGAACGCCCGCCCGCCCCATCTCTGACGCCGTCCAAAATGTGCAAAGGCGCCCTTCACGATTTCTTGGTCGAGCTGCCAAAATGCGAGCACCACATCCACATCGAGGGCTCCCTGGGGCCCGAGCTCCTGTTCCGACTCGCCGCACAGAACAACATCTCCCTGCCCGTGGACAAGGATCCGGCCTTTGCCAGCGTCGATGCGCTGTACGAGCGGTACCGCAACTTCACCTCGCTTGACGACTTCCTGCACTACTACTTCATCGGCTTCTCTGTGCTCCTGACGGTGACCGACTTTGAGGAGCTGGGCTATGCCTACTTCGCAAAGGCGCACTCGCAAAACGTTCGCCATGCTGAGGTCTTCTTCGACCCGCAGGCCCACACGAGCCGTGGCGTGGCCTACGAGACCGTAGTCGAAGGCCTCCAGCGCGCCCGCCGCCGCGCCGAGAAGGACTTTGCCATGACGGTCGAGTACATCGTCTGCTTCCTGCGGCACTGCCCCGTCGAGGACGGCCTGCGCATGTTCCTCGAGGCCAGGGACAAGGGTCACTTCCAGGATGGGACGATCGCGGGCGTGGGCATGTCGAGCAGCGAGGCGCCATACCCCCCGCAAATGTTCAAGCCCATCTACGACGCGGTCCGGGAAGCGGGGATCCGGCGCACGGCGCACGTGGGGGAGGAAGGCCCGGCGGGGTTCGTGGTTTCGGCGCTGGACGACTTGGACGTGCAGCGCATCGACCACGGCAGGCGGTCAGCGGAGGACGATGCCCTCCTGACGAGGCTGGCGGAGACCAAGACGATGCTGAGCCTGTGCCCGGTGTCCAACGTCGTGCTGCGGGGCGTCAAGGAGATGAAGGAGATGCCCATCCGGACGTTCCTGGACCGCGGCGTGCGGTTTAGCATCAACAGCGATGACCCGGCGTACTTTGGCGGGTACATCTTGGAGAACTACTGCGCCGTGGAGGAGGCGTTTGGCCTGAGCATTGCCGAGTGGAAGAGCATCGCCACGGGGTCCGTGGAGGGCAGCTGGTGCTCCGAGGCGAGGAAGGAGGAGTTGAAGAGGGAGATTGAGGGCGTTGTTACCAAGTACCAGGGTATCGAGGCCTGAGTGTAGGTTTTCCTGCCGGGCCCCCCGCGCAGCACATCGACGGGAACCTGGTAGACAGGTTCTGCGGAGGATTGCCGAAGGTTGATGATTGGATGTTGTTTCAACATGGATTGTTTGCTCAGGGGGTGGTGGGGGGAGAGGCTGAGCACGACGAGGCAGGTCATGACGAGCTTTTGTCATTGCTGACTGACAATGGGCTAGTGTTTTTTCCCCTGCTGTAACGGGAAAGAATGTGACACGAAGGCCCAAAGAAAAGCTTGTTTTTGTTTTTTTGATTGAGTCCTGTTTCCAGTTGGTCGGTAGGGAATGGACGGGAGGAGATACCAGAATGTAACAATGTTAGGGATGATGCAACGCAGGCGGGATCAAGATACGAATAAACTACCCAGAAACCTACCTAAGGAGGGATTAGCCTCTTGAATAGCTTGTTTCTGTATGCCCGTGTCGCCATCCTGCCGCAAGCAGGTTTACATCCCAAAGATGGGTTCCACTTGATGACCAAAACCCTGAATTCATGGTGAGGCTTAACGGTTGGCCGATAGGGGTGGGAGAACGAGGCAACCCAACCAAATTGAGCTGCTGGTATCTTCAGAGCCATTGTGGTTTTCAGAGGCGAGAGCGGCACATGGTCTCCTCTATCTGGTTTGTCTCCCGTTGGACGCACTCATAGTTTGACGGTGCGGTTGCCATGTACGTTTCTTGGTGTGTGCGCGGCACGGGTTATGTTGTACGAAGTTTTGGAGCCACATAGTTGGTACTGAATCTGTCGACTGTATTTTGGCAATCCCTCTATCAGCTTGTATATAATGATCATGATTGTTACATCGAAAATGACTAACACGGCCCTGGAACGTCTTCTTTTCCCGCTATAGAGCTTGTATATCTGCTTCGTTGTCTTGATAATGCGGTCAGCGCACCCGTCGACGTCACAAAGTCTTCCGTGAATGCCCTTTCAAATGCCGAAGACGGCTTCTATTAATCTATTCACGTCCCGGGTATTGTTCTCTAGTCGCTATGTCCAAATATGTTGCGAAGTAATTCAGTCATGTAGAAAGATGGAATGCGCAAATATACTTGCGCTATTCGACATACTGGAACCCTCTTTCCCATACCCTCTACCGAGCTATTCTTGATGTGTAGAAAGCTTGGTCGCTTGAAAGTCGGCGCATTAGATCCGAGGTTTGGTTTTTTTGGTTTTACGGCACAGATACTCAACATATGGGTATAACAAGAGTAGCGGATGGCTTCATTATCTACCACTATTCTCAGAAACTAAACGGAGCAACTGCAGATTAGTGAGATGTCAAAGATGATACCGAGCGTGCCTTTCCTAGGACGAGTTTGATTGAGGGGAAATCTGTACAAAACTGGAGGACCCATCTGAGATGTCCTAAGGGTTCGATATCTCAATTTATTGACGAGCTATATAATTGTAGTTCAAAAAGAGATGAGAGGTCGCTTACATCCAATTCATTCCAGTCATAAAATCATCATTTCTAAGCCAACAGGCTACGAGGTAGCTCCAGCGGGCTCACCCTCAACAGTCAAGCTCGAAGCCTCCTCGTCGTCACTGGGCTTGACAAGCTTGATGGACACCTCGGAGTCCTGTGCGTACACACGCAGACCGAGAACGCAGACGGCGTTCCACGGCGTGCCCGTCAGCTCCTCGCCGTCCGAGACGGTAGACTCGGTATCGGAGTCCGAATCAGGCTCTTCCTCTTCCGCTTCGTCTACGACTGGCGCCTCTGCGGGAGCTTCCACGTCTTCGGCAACGACCTCTTTGGCAGGCTCATCAGCTGGCTTAGCCTCCTCGGTAGGGGGAACGGCTTCCTTCTTCTCTTCCTCCTTCTTCTCCTCAGCCTTCTTCTCTTCATCCTTCTTAGGCTCTGGCACAGGTCCATCGCCAGGTTTGGACCCAGTCAAGCCGGCTGGTTTAGCCACATCGGTGGAAGACTTCTGGCTGCTACCGGTAGACTCCTTGTCGGAGTCCTTGACCTCGGTCCAGTCGCTATCCTTCTCCTTGACATCGGTCTTCTTTGCTTCCGTGTTGCTCGCAACCTTGGTATCCTCAGTCTTCTTGCTGTCCTCGGTCTTCTTGCCATCATTCGCAATTTCAGAGACAACCTTGGCAGTGTCCTCGAGCGCCTTGGCCGCAACAACAAGAGCTTTCTTCTCCTTTCTCTTCTTCTTGGCCTTTTTGCTCTCCTTCTTCTTCTTGGCTTCGGCCTTCTTCTTCTCAACCAGCTCGTCTTCGTCCCGCACGCCGCCTTTGGCGTGCGCGATGTCGTACTGCAGGCCGACCTGTCGCAGCTTCTGCGGGTTCCGCTCCGCGTACTCCTTGACGACGTCCTCGACGGCCTTTGCAGCGTCACCGGCGTGGTGGCGCGCCGCCGTGACCTTGGGGAGGACCTCGTAGACGCCCGGCTCGAGCTCGACTTCGCAGCTCACGGAGCGGTTTTCCCACTTGTGCACGGGGCGGACGCGGCATATCTGCTCCGGCTCAGGGGCGTCGCTGGTCTTCTCGCCGTCCTTGGACTCGCCGCTCGCAGCGGCTGGGACGGCCTTCTGCAGGACAAAGTGCAGCTCGAAATAATACTGGCCCTCGAACCCGTGGAAGTACCGGTCGTCGAGCTGCGTCAGGACGATGACGACCATGCCCGACTTCTTGACCTCGACAACGAACTTGGTCTGGAGGTACCCCGTGACCCAAGAGATATTGGCCGATGTCCACTGCTGCACGACGGTCCACTTCTCGTCGAACAGACGGGTGCGGTGGATGTACATAAAGGTCGAAAGCATGTCCTCGTATGTCATCCAGAACACGCCGTCGTCGCCAAAGGTGTGGTTGAGGCGCTTGAGCCAGTATGGAGTCCACTCCTTGGAGCCGTCGGACCATGGGCCGTTCCACTCGCCGACGCCGCCGTCGGATCGTTCGCCCCAGGGGTTTCTGGTGGATTATACGTTAGAAGTGACTTTAGAAGCTGCTTTTCAGGGGGCTGGCTTACCGGACCAGTACTAAACGGATCTTCTTTCCGTCTTCGTCGACTTCTTCTCGCGATTGAAGGATGGAGTATGCATGCCCCAACGCAAGACCGCTCTTCTGCCAGTCCCAGCCGGTGCCCATAGCGGCCAGCGCGAAAACAAACTCGCCGTCCGAGTTGACGAGCTCCTTCCAGAGCCTGTCCTTCCTCAGCACCCGGTTCGTGGCAATAGTCGAGGTGACGCCGCCGGTCATGTCCTCGACGGCTTCACCGGGCCACCCGCCCGAGATGGCTTCGTAGTCGCCGTGGGCCTTGGCATACGCCTTCTCCAGCAAGGGCAGCCAGGTCTCGTTCTGATCTTCGCAGCGGGCAAAGTACAGGGCGTCGGAGCCAGTCTGGTTGCGCTTGCGGTGCAGGCGGGCCTTCTTGCCGCTGGCATCGTAGACGTCGCCGTAGTAGTCAAAGTCGGAATCCCGAAGATAGAGGTTGTCGTCAACAACGGTCGAGATCCACTCGCCGTCGCGCTGGAAGACGAAGCCATACACGCCGCACTCCTCGTCTCGCGCAACGCAGACCTTGTGCATGAGGTCCTTGCGGTGAGCGATCGTCGCCACGGCGGCGAGCCACCAGCAGTCGCCGTTGGCGCCCTGCTTTATGTCCGAGGAAGAGTACCCGTTGAGGGTGAATTGGGGCGACTCGAAGATCCAGTCGACGCGATGGATGGAGCCCGGGTTGTACCATTCGCTCCCGCGGACGCCCTGGCGCTTTGCGACTTTGCCTGAGCCGGAGCCGGAGCCGGATCCCGCACCAGCGTTGGCGAAAGGACTCCAGCCGCCGTCGCCTCCGAGGAAGCGGCTCACGGCGGCCGGGTCAATGGGGATAGTGGAGTTGGGGCCCAAGACCTGGGCGGCGGTCAGGGTGTCGAGACTGTTCTTGACATCCCAGCTGCTGACACTGGGCCCCTCGTCGGCCGCTCCGCCGCCGCCGCCGCCGAAGTCCCCGTCGCGGACGAGGCCGTTCAGGCAGTTATTTTCCGGGTCACGCTCGATGTCGAAGTCGGCGTCGGTAAATTTCTCATTCGTCCTATCGCACTCGCGGACGATGCGCTTGACCCTCTCCCGGCACTCGCGGGCGGCGGCTTCGTAGGACTCCTGGGCGTTGCGAGTGGACGAGGCGCCCCTTGCCTGGAAGGCGGGGAGGAGGGAGGCGTAGAGGACCCGGGGAAAGACAGAAGTGACCTTTCCGGGGTGCTTGGAGTGGAACTTGCTCCAAAAGTCGGAGAGTATCTCCTGAGGAGCCTTCTTTAGGTTTTTGCCGGGTGTACCAACAGCCGGCACTGGTGGTACGGGGTCACCGTAGGTCGCCATACTGAGCGGGCTAATATGCGATGGCCTAGTAGAGCCGAATATGGTCAACTTGTGAGTGAGCTTGGTTGAAGACGACTTCACAACCAAGTAGTGGCTGACTGGGTCGACATTGCATTCACACGAGCTTTCAAAGGGCCCATACCTGGTCTTAAATAGTTGCGTCACGAGCCAAGCAGCAACATCTCAGTCAGGCAGCTCCCCAAGCTGCAGCTTCTTTAGCTCGAAGCTGACCCCAATGAGGTAGCTAGGGCTGACATTTTTCTTCTGCGAGAGCTCCCGTGTACCACCACACGGAACAGGTGGTTGGGTGCCAGGACTGGCGTGGCTGGCTTTGAGTTATCTGGGCGACACAGTTGCCTCGCAAGGCGACGAATGAGGGGAGTAGCCAGCCTGGGCGCTGGATACACGGCACCGCGCGGCTTGCTTGAGGAGAGACGGTAGCTGCTAGGGTTATTCTCCAGGATCCTATTTCTGGATCCAGCGCTGTGTGAGCATTGCAGATTGGAAGCTCGTACCGCCATTCCTGCTGCCGGGGTTCGGGGTCCAGTCCGGTCGCGAGTGGTATCATGGCGGCATGGGATTAGCGCCGTGAGGCTGGTAATGGCAAGACATGCAGCGGCCACGGCCGACCCAGGTGTTGGGCCAAACATATCGGAGAATACAGTGGCCTTGGTGTGTCTCATAGTTTGATGCGGGAGGGGGCACCGCGCGATGTATTGGCGAATCTCACGTAATACCTGAAGCCAGACCTGCAGGCGATGCAGATAGCCGTCCCCAAGCGTTTACGACTGGCCTGTTTTGGGACTGTGGGGGAGGACTAACAAGGGTCACGGAGCCGTCTGGGGGATACAGCTGAGGGTTTGTGATGCACGTTGAATAAGGCCGAATTGGCTGCCTGGACATGCCCATGCCCGCTGATCTGTCGGATGATTCTCTGTCTGGTGCCAGCCATTGGCCTGAGTACTCAGTCTTGCAAATGCGCACGTAGGTCGGGCTATCAGTCTTGTTTGAAGACGGCCTCTTGCCGGAGTAGCACGCTGCAGTACCATAGCTTTTCGCATCATCAGCAGGTAGGACTGATGATGTGTCCGTGTTTCTCGTTCAGGGATGTGTTATTCGCTCACGACTAGTTGATTGGCGCTTTACTCCACGGCGTTTCCATGTCTTCCCCAGCAAAGCCTAACATCAGTTCCTGATTGACAAGTCTTCTCAAGGTTACATCATTATATGCACCGATGAAGTTTGATATTAACAGGATACAATTGGTTGTGGACAATGACCGGAGCTTATGATTTTGCGCAGCCCGGAACCGACCCGACACGGCAGCGTCCAGGCCGGTTTCGTCAAAATGTAAGATGAAAAGAGGTCATGTTGTCATCCTGCGAAGAAGCTGTGGATCGATAGCCAGGCAGATTAACTGGCTGTTTGGCGGCGAAAAAAATGTAGTCAAATTTTCTAGATGATATTCCAAGCCATAGATTATTTTATTCGTGGCATAAAAGCATCATGCCTCCTCTCTGCACAGGATCTATCCAAGTGCCAATGGTAGAGGAATTGGACAAAGAGCCATGCCATTCTGCTACAGTTTGTCTGAATGACGGTTCATAGCGCACGCTAATGCTGGACCAGATCGCAGTTCTGTGAAATCAAATGATTTGAAACCGTCTTTCCAGATTAAAGTGGTTAAGTCAGCCGGCCACAAGCCCAAAGACAATATTAAACATGCACATTTGTACTTTGCGGCGTCCTCTTGTCAGAAGACGGCCAGCAAACACATGCAATTTGGCAGACATTGCCATGTGCGGGGACGGTGCTCAGAGACAGTGCGCACTAGACACAATTACCGTGCATTAGCTGCAGCTTCCCTAGTGTTTGTTATCGACTTTATCGGACCCTCGGCTGAAGGTCACGTCACTGGTTGCCGAATGTCTTACCTTTGTATTGGACCCCAACTGTCTGTGAACCTCCACACTCTCCGAGCTTCGCCCTCGGCGCCACCTGCAATTTCACAAGAAAACAACCTCGTCTGCCACAACCTCCGGCCTGCTCAAAGGAACCACCCCTTGTTCCCATCGTCGCTACTACAGCCATGGTCTCCCTGTGCAACTTGTGATCCTCCTCATCGCCCCCAAGTAGCCGACCCCCAGCGTGCCCACCATGTCGCAACAGCCAGTCTTCCCTCCCAGAGACGAGCCTGCCATGATGCATCTCGTCCACAACCTGGTTGAGGATGCCGCACGCTCTGTTGAGGAAGTAGCAATCCCTCTGACACGTGAGTGGATAGAACCAAAAGCGACAACCTCCGAGTCCAGGAAGCTAACTTCCCACGCCAGCACGAACCCCCACCCAGTGGCCTGTCGAAGAACTAGCGGCGAGAGAAGCATCGCGGTACTCCATTAGCCTCAACAGAGTCAAGCAACTGCTCGACTTCTCTGCCCTCCAATACACAGAAGAGGCCGACGACAATCTACTCTGCCCTATCTGCAAGCTTCCAGTCCTCGCTCCGATCGTCACTCCCTGCGACCATACCTTCTGCCTTGAATGCCTCAAGCGCCATTTCCACACATCCGACACGTGCCCCATCGACCGTGCAAGATTTCGTGCCAGGGACTGCAAGACGTCGAGACTCTTGACCAACATCCTCGATGGTCTGGTCGTTGAATGCCCCAATACCGAGCGAGGATGCGAGGAAAAGATCAAGCGCGAGGAAGTCGTCAAGCACGTAATCGGCTGTCGGTACACGCTGCAGGACTGCCCCGAGAAAACATGCGAGAAGAGGGTGGAGAAGTGGATGGCAGTCTCGGGAAAGTGCTGGCACTTTCAGCAGAAATGCGAATACTGCGAAGAGACGATGGAGGCTGCGTCGATGGCGGACCACATCGCCAAAAAGTGCCTCAAAAACATCACATCCTGCACAGACTGCAGTGAGACGATCAAGGTTTCCGAGATAAGGCAGCACTATGAAAACAGCTGTCCGGAAGCGTCGGTGCTTTGCAAGTACGCCGACTACGGCTGTACTCGCGAGGCTCTTCGCAAGTCACTCAAGTCTCACGAAGACGAGTGCATCTACAAGGTGGTTGCCATTGTTGGCGAGAAGGTCAAGGCACAGGAGAAGCAAATCGTAAAGCTCACCAAGCAAACGGAAAACCAGGAGCGTCAGATTCGGGAGATGAAGGACGAGCGACGAGACTGTATATCCTGGGACGATGTCTTCAACTTGAACAACGTCCAAGGCGGACCGAGATTTAAGCCAACTGAAGCCGTCATGACCATATATGAAGACATGGAGCGCCGTATGGAGGAGCTCAAGAAGGAGTTCACAGATCTCGAGGGCCGCCAGACGGTCATGGTGCTCAACCAGGTCATGCCGATCAAGGACCAGATCACCGAGATCAGGAGCAACCTGGGGATCCTGAAAATGCACATGGCCTGGCTCATGAATAAGAGCCGAGAGGAAGTCGAGCGCAGCCGGATGGCCAACCGCAGTGTCAGCAGTACCAGTCGGACTCGCGGTAGCTCCGACAGCGATGGCGAGGCTTCAACTACATCGCGGCGTCTCAGCGATGGATCAAACGGCATTCCTCGCCTATAACGATCCAGTCCCTTAGGTTCGAACATTTACGAATCCGCTACCGGGCGATTTTGCACATATGTCCACTCGGTAATGATTTATTTAACATGTTTCTCAGGCTCACATATTTGCTTCATGACCTTGGTGTTGCCTGAGGGACGTAGGCTGGAGACAAAAGCATAATAGGAGGGCATTTCATTGCCTATTATCCTTCGATACTCTGGTCTGCATGTATGAGTAATACCTGGTGAAATTTCTGGCGTTTGGGATACGGGGACACCGGAAGGGAATTGAACGAAACGGAATGGCACGGAAATACCCTCGAGGGAGTCTGCCACATGGCAGGACGGACGCCCATTAAAACAAAATTGGTTCTTTCGCACAACAATCGACATGAAGAGGCACTCCCGCACTATTTCCCCATAACTACCAAGATCTATGGCAATGAAAAGTCCTTCAGCTTGAGGAAGAAACCACCACGTGTGCGATTTAGCAGACTTAGCCCATGATGTTTCTTGCGTCTTGTTCGATCCTTTGTTGCCAAGGGTTTGGGCCAACAGAAAGCTCGGCCCCAGGAGAAGCTGCCATGGATGCACTGAGTTTGACGGAAAACTTAGTTGTGACGCATCCACTCTTTGGTTCGCGGGGTTCAATGGCCCCTCTAGTGACGTAGGTTCATTTATATGGTTCGTCTGAGGATGCTGCGGCGATGCTCTAGTGAAATAATTAAATGTTTTGAGTAGGGGTCTCTTCGCGGCAGGTCTCCCAATGTAATAAGCAGCAAGAAGTATTATAAAATAACAGCCCTCATTTCTTCAACCCATTCGAAAGGATCTGCAGTGCACTAATAAAAGAGAATTGGAAACATGGCAGCGGAGAGGAAGAACTATAAAGCGTAAAGTACATAATGGTACGAGATATTGCTTTGTTGATGCCTTCTGCGAGCAGAATCTCTTGGAACATGGAAATGTGAGGTGGCTAGGGACCATCAGCTGCTTAATAATCGAATCGCACCTCACTTCTCCCACGGTACACTGCAGCGGACTTTGGGGCGTGGAATTGCAGTGGGCAGCCCGCTAACCGGAGAAGCCCCACGCAAGATGTCGGACTTAACAGGGGGCGTGGCTTCAAGTTCCGCCCACGCCCCACATTCACCGCCCGCCGTCACTGCTCCCCACTACCTTACCTTACCTTACACTGACCTGCGAGGCCCTGAACGTCAAACGTCAACCCGTCCAACCCACTACGCACTTTGGACCCTCGTCTTTCAGCCTTGTACTAGGTAGGTAGGCTGCCGCTCAACTTGCCTCACCCATCCCCTCGTCGCGCATCCGTCGACCTTTACGACAAGCCCACGATGGATCCCAACCAGGACAACCAGGCGCCCGACGCGCCTGACAGCAACAAGATGAACGAGGTAAGAGCTTCTTGATCTGTTGTCGTCGTCCTCCTTCTTTGTTGCACTCTAGCCGAGCTTCCGCACTCCATATCCCGTCGCCGATATCCTGCTTGTGGTTCGAACCTGCTGTCGGTCTCCTCGTCACTTATCTTGGTACTCATGCCGGCAACGGCAACCGAGAGGAGAGCTCGACGGGAGAGGGCAAACTGGCTAGAACGGCAAGCATGTAGTCGATGATAGTCCACGATGACAATGGCATGTCGACAGCAGTGGACCACGACCTTCGGATACTGCGAGATCCTCCAATCGCCCGTGTGCCTCAGAAGTAGCCATACTAACTGCTGCCTGCTACCCAGATCCGACTTCGACGACTCGCCAAACTTGGCTCGTCGACCAGATCCCCAAAGCCCGAAGAAAGCACTTCGTCGCCAAACCCAGAGACCGATAATTCGAGCCCCGCGACACCGAACGAAGGCAAGGGCAAGACCCCGGCCGAAAGAACACCGTCCTCTACGCCGAAGCCCGCCGCGTCAAACCCTTTTAGTCAGCTTGGCGTCAGATCCGCAAGCGGTGCTACGCCTGCGAATAGCAGCGCTGCCGTCGAGGGCGGCTCCCAGAAGCGAGGCGCCTCTAAGATCGACGACCGCGCGCCCGCACCCGCAAAGAAGCCCACCATGGAGGAGTCGGTGGACGATTTCTCGGATAGAATACTCAGCCAGATATTCCGCATCACTGTTGACCCGAAGCGCGTCACCGACATCCACGGACACAGACTTACATTCTTGCCACAAGCAAGCCAGGAGCTGCTGGAGAACGGATCGCCGTTGAAGCTTTCCGCTGCTATCCTCGACAGTGCCCTGCTCGAGGCCGTCACGGCCATACCCGCCGACAAATCTCTCCTCGGCTACCTTCTGCCCAGCTTCAAGCGCATCATCCGGTCGAATATATTGAAGGAAACGAGCGAGAAGAGAGAAATCCTGGAGGAGGCTAAAAGATTGTGTGTTAGCAACTGCTTATTTGCCCTCACGATACCTGATCTCTTTGGGTAAGTTACAGTATTCAATGCACCCAGGAAAACGCACTCTGACATGCATTCTTTTTTTAGACGCTCGCGCCCTGAGAGCCTGGTATCATGCCTCCTACGGGGACACGATCAGGAGGACAGTGTCTGCTTGGACTTTCTCCGTGAGGCAGTTAAGCGGTTTCCCGAGGACGAGCAGTTCCCCGTCGTTTTTGCCGATGCTATGTTTGCGATCAGCACAAAGCTGTCTGAACTGACCATGGAAGACGACTACAAGCCATACCTCAATGTAAGTCTCCCACGCCAGTCCGCCTCTCAAGTCTTAAGGCTCCTACCGCCCTCTCAACGTTGCTTTTACGGCGTTTTCTGTTTATAAGGCAGAGCTAAGACGAAACCACAGGCTTTAATGACTTATACCAAATTCCCTGTTTTGCTGAGCGCCTTGGCGCAGCACCCCAATTTCATGTCTACACAAAAGTCTGGCGTCTTCGTCGAAAAGAACACCATTCTGGGTCCCTTCTTCCGGATATCGCCCCTGCAGTCTGAAGTTACTCTCACATACTTTCCAAACCCTCGCGGTTTGGACAGAAGTAGAGCCGCACCGTCCCAGGATGCCCTGCGGTCCATTCTGCGAGTTCATCAGGACGAACTTTTTACGATCGCCAACGCCTTCATTCGGGCGGATACCGACACGCGGAGCCGTGTGCTCGACTGGTTCGCCTCGGCAATCAACGGTAACCACAAGCGTAGGGCTCTTCAGGTTGATCCCAAGGAGGTGTCCTCGGACGGCTTCATGATGAATCTGACTGTCATCCTGGACCGTTTTTGCGCACCCTTCATGGACACGACCTTCTCAAAGGTCGACAGGATTGAGGTGGACTACTTTCGGCGTAACCCTCGCGTGGACATCAAGGAGGAGACAAAACTCAATGCCGACCAGTCTGCATCAGATGCCTTTTATGCCAAGAAGGCCGATGGCTCTTCGAACTTCATTTCCGAGATCTTTTTCCTGACCCTTGCCGCTCACCACTACGGTAGCGAGGCGACAAACTCGAAGCTCAAGAGCCTGGAGCGGGACATTAAGTGGTATGAGAAACACCTAGCAGCTATGGAAGCCGAACGACCCAAGCTTGCGAATGTGAGTACACCAGACCCCATATCTCCTTGTCGCGTCTTGGACGAGACTATTCGTTTGTTCTTCGGTTATCTTACGTTGTAATATTTGCTGACGGCTCCGAGTAGCAACCCACTCAGCTTGCCCTGTTTGAGGTGACTCTGAAACGGCACACCGGTGTCCTGGAGAAGGCTATTGCAATGAAATACGCCATCGAGGGAGTGTTCCTGGACGAAAAGATGCAGGAACTGTCCCTTCGCTTCATGCGATACGTTGCTGTCTGGATGCTTCGTCTGGCTAGCCAGTCCAACTACACGCCCGACAAAGACCTTCAGCTTCCCCTCCCGGCCCAGTCGCCTGAAGCGTTTGCCTGTCTTCCGGAATACGCGCTCCAAGACGTAGTGGACAACTTCAAGTTTGTGTATCGGTAAGTTTAGGCGTTGCATATTTCAGACGTCCAAAGCATCATCTGACATGTCCCAGGTACCTCCCTCAGATCATGCCGTCGGCCGTTGGAAGCGAGATGATTGCGCTGTGCATTGCCTTCTTGCGCTCGTCCGAGTACATTAAGAACCCCTACCTCAAGTCTTCCTTGGTCACGCTCTTATTCTCGGGCACGTGGCCATTCATGCATTTCAAAAAGGGAGTCTTGGGCGACCAGCTCTACGGATCAAAGTTCGCCAATGAAAACCTTTTGCACGCGCTCATGAAGTTCTATATCGAGGCTGAATCGACTGGTGCACACACCCAGTTCTACGACAAGTTCAACATCCGCTATGAGATCTTTCAAGTCATCAAGTGCGTATGGGGCAACGACATCTACAAGCAGCAATTGACAAGAGAGAGCAAGTAAGTGAACCATTTCTCCAACCGCCCCTTTTTCTCATCATTGCTCCATCTCCATCATCCACTGCTTTGGTACTCTCGTCTTTCATCCATGCATTTCGTTATCCCACCTCCCCCTACACACTGCTTTCTTTTGTCTTCTACCCTTTATCGTTTGATTTTTCTTTTCGACCTCATGATTTCCCTTTCGACCTAACGACTACGCCTGTAATTCATAAATTCTCCTCCATCGTATACTGCTCGAAACGCACATCGGGAGCGTCAGAGTGAATAGTCAACTGACATTTACTAGGGTCAACCGGCAGTTCTTTGTGCAGTTTGTCAACTTGCTGCTCAACGACGCCACCTACGTGCTTGACGAGGCCCTGACCAAATTCCCGAAAATCCACACTCTCCAGCAGGAGCTGGAATTCGGAAACAACCTTTCGGCGCAGGACCGAGAGAAGAAGCAGGAGGAGCTGCAGGCCCTGGAGGGCCAGGCAGGATCGTACATGCAGCTCGCCAATGAGACGCTGGCCATGATGAAGCTCTTCACGTCGGCGCTTGGTACGGCCTTTACCATGCCCGAGATTGTGCAGCGTCTGGCGAGCATGCTTAACTACAACCTCGAGACGCTGGCCGGCCCCAAGATGGGCCAGCTCAAGGTGAACAACCCACAAAAGTACCACTTCCAACCACGAGTCTTGCTCTCGGACTTTGTGGATATCTACCTCAACCTGGGCTCGTCCCAGGCGTTCATCGACGCAGTTGCCTCGGATGGACGCTCATATAAGCCGGAGATTTTCGACAAGGCCAGCTATATTCTGTCGAAGCGAAGTATGAAGGAGGCCATCGAGCTTGAGCAGTTCGACACGCTGAAGGCCAAGTTCAAGGTGTCCAAGAAGATCACGGACCAGGCGGAGCTCGATCTCGGTGACATCCCGGCGGAATTCGAGGACCCGATCATGGGAGACCTGATGAAGGACCCGGTGATCCTGCCGTCAAAGCACATTGTCGACCGGTCGACCATTGTGCAGCACCTGTTGTCGGACCCCAAGGATCCGTTCACGCGGCAGCCGATGACGGTGGACGACGCGATCCCGCACACGGAGCTGAGGGAGAAGATTCAAAAGTGGAAGGACGAGAAGATCGCGGCGGCCAAGGCCAGGGCGCAGAGCGAGGCGATGGACACGACGGAGGGCTGATTGACGACTGGGTAAGGGGTATCACGACTTGGACTTGAGAGGCTTCACGGGCGACTAGGCATTCGCATCTTGTGTTAGGATTAGACATTCAGGAGTCCCTCGAGACTTGGGACCAGGCAATACCAGGCAGATGATGACCCTGGAATAGACCAAGATTACATTGAACGCGACGGCCAGTCGAAAGAAAGCGGGACATGCGAGAGACAATGCAGTGATGAACGAACGGGTCGAGGCGAGATGGCTCCTATTTGTGACAGGCAGGACGTTTGGGTTTGTGGCATCGTTGCAGGACCATTCGCCCAAGCAGTCGGACAGAAAGCTTAGGCCCAAAGCAACGGGATTACTTCGCTGGACATTGCGCCGAAAAACATGAGATGATGGCCTCGCAGAGAAGGACGTAAGCCCGGGCAAGCCGGGATTAGATACTCTACAAAGGGGCCAAAAGTGAGGCTCGTGGACTTTTGTTGCTGCGAGGACTAGCACGCGGCTGGAAGAATCGACGCCCTGTAGGCTGGGCGAGACGGGCCGAGACAGCAGGACGCGGTTTTGTAAGGGGGCACTTACAGCTAAAGGTGGCAGTTGCCCGGGGTGGCGGGACGAGGGTGATGATGATGTGTTTTGCTTGCTGACCGGGTCGGATGGTCGTTGACCGAGGAGGAGGCAAGGTGTAGTTGGTGGTGGTGGTGGTGGTGGTGGTGGTGGTGCTGATGCTGGTGGTCCCGTTGGGCTGTGCGAGGGTGGTTTACGGTGGAAGGTGGGTGGCGCCAAAGGGGTGTAATTACTCTGACCGGGGGGGAAGACAAATAAATGAAGAAAATGAGAGTAGTCGAACCACAAGTCGGCGGCCTTTCTGGAGCTAAGCCACAGGGCCTGGGAGGGCCGGGAAGTGCGCAAGCAAGCGAGCCACGTTGGAAATAGTGAGGCGGCGGGCGACTTGATGCGTGGGGGGGCGTTTCGAAGCATGGTTTTCTTCATTTGGCTATTGCCTGGGGACGAAAAAGGATTGTTCGGTTCGAGGTTGGGAGGGCGGGAAAGTTCTCGGTGAAGAAAATCGGCATGCCATTTTCCTTTCCTCTTCGGAAATTTGGCATGGGGGGGATGGGGGGTGCGATGGGTGCTGAGGTGATTCTGGGGACCAGACGCGTGGATTAACAGGCGGTCATGATGTCATTGGGGGAGCATGGCGGGCGAGGCTACATTAAGTTGAGGGAAATAGTTGCCCTGGACGGCATGGGAATAATACCACGTCGTCACCTCGTGTAGGGCGCTTCCCACACTTGGCCCCCCCTTCTCTCCCCTCCTCCCCTTTTGTTTGATATGATTTGGGTCCATTGGGCTGAGTATGTGGATGAGTGTGCGCGCGTATGCGTGTGTGTGTGTGTGTAAGTTTGGGCTGTGCGTTTGGTACTAGGCATCGATATCCGAGTCGATCATCCCAGAGGCACCTCCCCCCGCTCACCCCGCTCCCCAATCGCGTCGCTTATTCATTGAGACGCCCAGTAAGTGGTTCTTTTTCGCCTTGGATCAGTCAGACGTTTGATGCGGCAGCGCAAAGGTGAAGGAGGGAGGGGTTGATGCGCTCATGGACCTGGCCCACGCCCAGGTCCAGGTCCAGGTCCGTCCAAGGGCCCAGGGCCAGGGCCGCTGTAGCGGAAGACCGGCACGGCCGGTGATTGGACGGCTCTCGCCGCGTCCCAGGTGCGGCCGGCCCAAACTGTGGGTGGGGTGGTTGCTGTTGTGGGCCACCCGAACTGTCACCCGTGCCAAGCTTTGGACGTAGCGTGTCTTGGGGCTTTGCTGGCGTTGGCTTGGGACCCGGGGAAAAAACAGCTGTCGTGACCCAGGCACCTCGTCGAGGGCAAGGTGGGATTCGTTTGGTTGGTTGGTTTTGGGGGGAGGGGAGGGGGGGCAAGTGAAATCTCAAGTCGTACGCATACTAGGTGAAGCACTCTATGCAATGCAAGGCACCCACCTCGAGACAAGAGGAATTGTGGACGACCGACCTTGTTGAATTGGCCGTGTTCCCGAATGGCAATGGGGGAAGCCCGTTTCCGTGGACAGCGAGAGGCCGCCGCCTCCGGTGCTTGGCGCTGGTACTGCTGTTGCTGTTCCTGCTGCTCTCGCCAGACATGTTTGGCATGTTGGTCCGCAAAACACGCGCTTTTCTCGTCTTTCTGGGACAGACCAGATATAGGACAAGGCAAAAGTCATCTCGTTTCCGTTGAGCCATTCTTCTCTGATTTGCGGATATTTCCATCCCGCCTCCTTTTTTCTGTTCCCTTCCTCGCTTTCTCTGGATCCCCTGGGTTCGCTGGCTCGACTCCGTTCCCGTCATCCTCGATTGATTCTTCTCGAATGGGACGTGGCCCCGGAGCTGCACCACACGAACCCGCCGTGTCTTCCCTCTCCCCATTCCCATGTCGACTGTTCTCGGTCAGGGAAGAGCCTCGACTAGGCAGGCAGGCAACTTGGCTCGACGGGACGTACCGCACCTCCTTTACTTTTTAATTTCAAATTTATTTTTTAAATGTACCAGGGGACTGGATGCTGTACCTGCCGGCACCTCTGAACGGCTCCATGTTAATGATGTAGCTGTCGCTGTTAAAGTACGTACTCGCTACACCGCACCTTCTCTTGCACCCCTCCCGCCTTCCGGCTTCAGGTCGCTCGGTCCCGTCACCCCACTTGCGTCGGCCATTTGGGCACTTTTCTTGTCTTGACCCAGAGCTCTCTCCCCGTGTCCCCCTTTCCCGCGCAATTGGATGCCAATGCATGGTGCAGGGCCGGAGGTACCTTGTGTAGCTGTCATGTTTCCTCCACCTTTTGCCTTGCCCTGCCGTGCACACCCCGTGCTGCCCTCCCGGTTGCACTGCAGTGCCACACGTCTCCCACGTCGTCTTGCCTTGCTGGCTCCGCTGATACCGCTGGTTGCTTATGCTTCCTCTCTCCTCTCTCCTTTCCCTCACTCACTCCCACTCGCACCGCTAGAACCCCCCCGTCCCGTCTGCTTCTTCAAACCTCGCCTCAACTCGCCCCAGCTCAGCTCCTGCCAGCCCTCCCTCCCTCAGCTTCCTCTGCTCATATAAACACCGTCCCTCATCCGCTCGACCTCGTCCTTCCGAAGCTCTCCCTCTCACACGCTTCTGTTCACTCCCCTCTATTCGACACAAATCCTGTGCCTTACCACCCCCATCGCCATCTATCAAAATGGTCCACCTCGCCACTGTGTCGACGCCGCCAGACTCGGGCTCCGGCTCCGATGACAACGCCGCCCTGGAGAAGGTCCAGCAGCGCCTCAAGAACGTCCAGCTCCAGCTCGCCGACCACGACGACTGCTACACCACCAGCGTCTACGGCTCCCGCTTCGCCAACCAGGACCTGCCCAAGAGCGAGATGCCCGAGGACGAGATGCCCAAGGAGGTTGCCTACCGCATGATCAAGGACGACCTCAGCCTCGACGGCAACCCCATGCTCAAGTAAGCCCTGGCACCGTGTATACATCTGCTTTAAATATCTCGCCGCAAACCCGGCCGTGCTTGTGAATCTGCTTCTGACGTTTGGTGTGTCTTGCCGCTGTTCAGCCTCGCCTCCTTCGTGACAACCTACATGGTGAGTATCATACGTCCCCCCTCCCCTCCTTCATGCACCCCGCAATGCCAACCCGCGCTAACCCCCACCCCAGGAAGAGGAAGCCGAGAAGCTCATGGTAAGTCTCACAACAACTCATGACTGAGTCTCTATTATTATCGGAAATGAGTCGTTCCTGACTTGCTTGCACCCCCTCAGACCGAGAGCTTCAGCAAAAACTTCATCGACTATGAGGAGTACCCGCAGTCCGCCGACATCCAGAACCGTTGCGTCAGCATGATCGGCAAGCTTTTCCACGCGCCCGTCGGCGCGGGCGAGGGGCTCGGCGCCGTCGGCACCTCGTGCGTCGGCAGCTCCGAGGCCATCATGCTCGCCGTCCTCGCCATGAAGAAGCGCTGGAAGAACAAGCGCCAGGCCGAGGGTAAGCCCGTCGACCGCCCCAACATCGTCATGTCCAGCGCCGTCCAGGTCTGCTGGGAGAAGGCCACCCGCTACTTCGAGATCGAGGAGAAGCTCGTCTACTGCTCCGCCGACCGCTACGTCATCGACCCCGTCGAGACGGTCAACCTCGTCGACGAGAACACCATCGGCATCTGCGCCATCCTGGGCACCACTTACACGGGCGAGTACGAGGACGTCAAGGCCGTCAACGACCTGCTCCTGGAGAAGAACCTCGACGTCCCCATCCACGTCGACGCCGCGAGCGGAGGCTTCGTCGCCCCCTTCGTCGTCCCCGACCTCGAGTGGGATTTCCGCCTGAAGAACGTCGTCTCCATCAACGTCTCGGGCCACAAGGTACCGTATCCCCCATCCTCTTTCCTTCCCTATTGAAGAGATGACTGCAACGTCAACGTTGAAGAAAAGAAATACTCACAAACCCCGCAGTACGGCCTCGTCTACCCCGGCGTCGGCTGGGTCGTCTGGCGCTCGGCCGAGTTCCTCCCCCAGGAGCTCGTCTTCAACATCAACTACCTCGGCGCCGACCAGGCCTCCTTCACCCTCAACTTCTCAAAGGGCGCCTCGCAGGTCATCGGCCAGTACTACCAGCTCATCCGCCTTGGCAAGAAGGGCTACCGCGCCATCATGTCCAACCTGACGCGCACGGCCGACTACCTCTCCGAGTCGCTCGAGGTCCTCGGCTTCGTCATCATGTCCCAGCGCTCCGGCGAGGGCCTCCCGCTAGTCGCCTTCCGCCTCCCCGGCGGCAAGGAGGCCGAGGAGCGCAACTACGACGAGTTCGCCCTCGCCCACCAGCTCCGCGTCCGCGGCTGGGTCGTGCCCGCTTACACCATGGCCCCCAAGACGGACGACCTCAAGATGCTCCGCGTCGTCGTCCGCGAGGACTTTAGCAAGTCGCGCTGCGACGCCCTCATCACCGACATCAAGCTGTGCATGGGCCTGCTCGAGCAGATGGACCAGGAGAGCATCCGCCGGCAGCAGGACTTCATCCACAAGCACCACCTCACCAGCACAAAGGCCTCCCACAACCACCCAAAGTTCAGAGTTTGTCCCCAACCCCCCAGGCGCCTGCCGCGCGCCCCCCCGGGAGAGATTTCGCTAACCACCCGCGCCCCGAGCAGAAGGAAAAACATTCCCTACAGGGTAAGACTGGCAAAACGCATGCCATCTGCTAAGCAGTTCACGGCCTGCTGCCACAAGGGCGGTAACCTGCAGTACGAAATAAATGACTGACACGACGCACACGACGGTGGGGTGGCGGCGGCGGCGGCGGCGGCGGCAAATGGCGCCGGGGGTTCAGGACTCTGGCTCGGTTGGTAAAGAGGGGCAGAGAGGGTTGGGTGGGATGGGTAAACACGTCGGTGGATTCTTTCGGGGGGTTTTTTTTTTTCATGTCCTTCTCAAAGTGTATTATGCTACAGCACCCAAAGTTATTGCGACGCGGTCTTGGGCCCAGCTCGAGGAAGACGAGAGAAGGGTGGGTTCGGCTGGTAGAAACCGTATACATCCGATTTGCTTTATAGTTCCCTTCTTACCAAGAGACATGAGAGACAGACTGATCTAGTATTATTGTGGGCAGTCCGCAAACCCCCTTTCCCAGGCATCCAGTGCAATTGCGAACCGCGAACCCCCAGCGACAAAGAGCCACGGCAACCTCGCGGAACCGATCCCTCACGGCAGCTCAAACCTCAACTTCATCCGGCTCTCCTGCACCCTCTTCTCCAGCCCCCCGCCGTCGTCGGCGTAGTGCGCCAGGTTCGTCGCGAGGTCCGCCCACGTGTTGCACTCGTCGTCCTGCCTGGCGTTGTACGCGTCCACGGCCTGGTTGAAGGACACGGTCACCAGCCACTCGAGCTCCTCGGGCGGGAACGGGTGCTGGCCCTGCGGCGCGGGGGCGTCAAAACCACGTCTCTTTGGGGGGGCAATGTTGGGGAAAAGGGGCACGTAGAATAGCACTAGAATGAAAATAAAAGTGAGAGGAGGACGACGCACCTTGTGGGAATCCCTCGCCACTTGGACCGCCTGCCTCATCAACCTCTGCCCCAGCGCGGCATCGAGCGGCAGGACGGCGTGGAACATGCATCGGATGTACTTTGCCAGCTTGTCGCCCTTCATCTTCTCGAGCTCCTAGATCTCGTTGACGATGACCCCCAGCGTGGAATAGAGCTCTGTCGCCAGGGGCCGAAACCAACGTCAGCACAAACGTATCCAAGTCGGGTTCCTAATGACGGCGGGTGAAGACCCTCTCACCTTGGCCGGATAACTTCCCTCTTAACGCGATATCCCCCATGGCCTTGAGCGCATTCACGTCCCCGCACGTCTTGGCCGTGCGGATGATGTACCCCAGCGCCTCGTGCTTCTTCAACGCCATCGCCGCTTCAAAGTCAAACACCAACAGCGTCGCGAGCTTGGCCGTCAGGTCGCTTGCCAGCCGCTCGTCGAGGCCGGCGAGCCTTGCCTGGAGCGCGTTGTCGTAGGCCTCGACGTGTCTCCGCATGACGAGGTAATGCTGCAGCTGCTGCTCCACGTCGTCCTCCGCGCGGGCGAGGGAGACCAGGGCGGCCGCCACGACGAAGTTGCAAAACATGGTCCTCAAGGCCAGGTCGCTCGCTGACTCGGCGGGGAGGTCGGCCGGGTAGTGCTTTGCGATAGAAAGGCAGCTGTTGTAGAGTCGGACCAGGTGCTTGAGGTCCCAGCTGTCTGAGTGTTTGAGGCCGAGGTTGTATGCGTTCTGGCAGAACCAGTCGAGCTCCTTGACCGTGAAGAAGCGGTCGCCGTCCTTGTCTTTGGGGTCCCGCTGGATTGCTTTGGCGGCTGCGTGTTCTTGTTAGTCACAGTCGGTGAGAACATGCTGAACTCAGCCCACCTCCTTCGAATAACACGATTATCTCCTCTACGACGGAAGTTTGTTCCGTCACTCCCTTCTCGCTTTCCATGACAGATACAGCAAGCCGGATGTTACATCGGAGAAGCGCCGGTAGATGCACAGGAGACTCCTCGCTGAACTCGAACCTCTCAACCAGCTGTTTCATGGCACGCATCGCGCACAACCTATCCCCAGCATGCTGCGCTTCGAGGATGCAGGCATACAGGAAGTTGTGGTCTTGACCTGCTGCGATGGCGATCCGTTCCAGACACTCTGCCGCAAGCTCGCGGTCTGCTGAACGGAGCGCGACCCTGTACATCAGATACCTCGTCATCGGCTCGTCCTGTGCTGCCGCCGCCAAGTTGTGAAAGGCTTGCCGTGCCCTTTCCGTGTCGTTTCTTCCCAGGGCGCAGAGGATCAGCTTCCTGAAAACTGTCAGCGCGGTTGTGTCGGGGTCGGGGGGGGTATACACACCTGCCCAGCCTGGACATGTTCGCAGGCCCGCCATTTTGGAAAAGGGGCTGCAGGGCTAGCTGACACCACCCGTCTGCGAGTTCAAAGTGCCCTTGGTTATAGCTGACCTCAATCTTCTTCCACATGAGCTAGCCGGCCGTTAGTCAGAGTCGGGGTTTACGTCCCAGACAACTCACAGTCAAGGCCCCTACCGCCGCAGTCGCCCCGAAAGGCTTGCCTAGGTTGTCCTGCAGGTCGGCAAGAACGGCTGCCAGGTCCTCAATGGCTTTCATGCTCTCCCTCTGATTCGTCTCCATCCATATCCTCAAGAGCACCAGCCTCTCGATCCACTCGTCGCGCCCTGACGAGACGATGGCGCCCTGGAGCATCCCATCAACGACGCCCGTCGCCAGCGTCGGGCTCTTGTCGTGCAGCTTCCGCGCGTGGTGCACGAGGAGCCTGAAATGCGCCTCGGAGAAGTTGAAGGCCCGCACCATCCGCCGCAGGATCTCGGCGTAGGCGTCGACGTCGAACACCTCGGCCGGTGCCTTCTGGAGGAGCTCGAGGCGGAGGAGCAGCACGACGGGCTTGTCGCCGATCTCCGACTCGACGTAGTTGACCAAGTCCCGCGCCTTTTGGGAAGACTCCCGCGTGTCCATGCCCAGAAGCGCGTGGACCAGGGCCTGGCAGATGGCCAGCCGCAGCTCGATGGCCTCGCGAGAGAGGAGCTCCAGGTCCTGGGCGTTGATGCCGTCGTACGCTCGCTCGAGCCACCGCACCGCCAGGGGGAAGTCGCTTTTCTTGGCGAGGTCCTTTCCGATCTCGAACAGCACCCCTGCAATCTTCTCGGCCGAGCTCGGGTCCAACGAGCCGTGCTGGAAGTGCCCTTTGCCGTAGATGAACTCCGCGACCTCAAGCTGGCCCTCTTTCCACGCCTGCGCGGTCAGCAGCCATCAGACGTGTCGCGGGAAGACACATACCAGAGCCGTCCGCAGTGTGTAGAACTCGGCGTCCAGGCGCTTGCATTCGGCCAAGTCGTCGGGGCCCAGCATCGTCTTCTGCAGCTCGCCCAAAGCGGTGCTATAATTCGATCCCGTCTGAAACACAAGGTGAGCAAGCTTTGTGCTGCCGTCATCTGCGCCGCAGTCAGCCCGCCTGGCCATCGGAAAGAGGATACCCGTCGAGCGGCCCACCGAGACACATCTTCCCAGCCTTGAGCATCAGCTTCATCAGATGCGCCACGTCCGGCAAGTGCATCTTGGCACCCGGGCCGCCGCCCCTCGCGATGCCAATCATGAAGAAGGCATAGGCTCTGCTCCGAAGCAGGAGCTTCTTCCTCGTCGAAGGCGCCCCCGGAGCATCGTCGCGGCGCAGCCTGGTGCACAGGTTCCACAGCTCCGTCCCCCTTTTGTCCAGCTCGGACCTCTGGGACCTGCCCCTCGACGTTGCGGGAAACTCGATGATCGTCCGGAGGTGCTGCTTCAGCTCGGAGAGCAGCGAGTCGATCGAGGGAGGGTCGTTGGCAGAGGGAAGGCGCCTGAGGAGGCTCTGCGCGAAGGCTATATGTCATCGTGTCGTCAGCCAGAGGATGCTCACAGTAACCAGTGCGGCGGAACGGACTGGTGAAGGAGGATATCCTCTCAACCCGGTCGTTCTTGATCGAGCTCTGAGGAGGTAGGGCAGGCATTATGCGAAGAGGGGCCAATTATGCCGTGATTAGGAAGGCGCAAGGTTGATCAGGGGTTGTTGCAGAGGACGTGCTGATTGCGGCGACGAGGCAGACATGAATGGGCGTGAGCAATGAAGATGGAGCACGCAGGACAAGTTCGGAAGAGAGAGAGAGAGGGCCAGTTAGAAGACGAATATATAAAATTTGCAACTGGCAATTGCCAAACTGTCCACGGCGGGAGGCTAGCATCTGCTCCTTCCTCACGAGCACCGGCAGCCGGATGTGGGGCCGATTCGACGACCGACCTCCGGTCCCGAAAAAGCTGACGCGAAGGCCCGGCCGGCCCGCACACGCATCCGCTCCGGTGCTCATCCGCCGGCGCCCCAAATACAATGAATACGTAATCCGTATATACTGGGCCCTCTCATCAGGAGATGCGCGAAGGATGACTTTGATGGTCCACCGCCCCGAAGGCGTCAATTGGTAGAAGATGATGATGCAGCCAGACCGGAAAGAAAGAAAGAAAAAAGAAAACCAAGACCCTGGTATCCATGACGCCTGCCCCCCATTTTTGATTCACCAAATCCCAAGCCTAAGTACCCCGAGAAGAGCCTGAAATGCAATAAAAATCACGGCCGGACAGGATCGTTGGGCAAGAAGTTGCCGATAATTAGTGTGGGGCTGCGCGTCACTGGTCAGCATCGACGGCTCCAAGGACTGACCGACTGCCTGCCTGGGGCCGGGGGGAGGGGGGCACAGCGAAACTCACATCTTGTGGTTATCTCGTTGAATCATGAATGAGAAGCAGCAATGAATCACCGGGTCTGTCGCCTTGTCGTCCGGGTTCTTGAGCGTGCAGGCCGTGAGTAACGTATCGTGGGCGTGGTCGAAGGCGATGGTGCCGAACTCCTCCCAGTAGCGGACGAGCGACTCCTCCGTCAGGATCTCGTGCAGAGAGACCTTGCCCTATCGTCTGGTTAGCTTCCACTGCGGCCCTTGGCGACGAAACGAGCTGTACGTACATCTCGCAGGTTCTCGACTGGGACGTGCAGCAGCTCCGCCATCTCATTGTTGCCCCTGAAAATCTCTCCGGTTCTCCTCCAGCAGCACGCCGGGACCGCCATACTCGCAAACACGCGGTCGTACTCCATGAGCTGCTTCTCGAACCACATCTCGACGTAGAGAAGCTCGATGTCGGTCAGGGCCTGCGCCTTTTCGCGGAACTTGGGTCGGAATCGGTCAATGGTGCGCAGGATCTTCTGCTTCGACGACGCCGCAATGTGGCCATCCAGGTACGTGCCGAGCCGCGCGTAGCCCTTGACGTAGTTGAACGGCTTCAGCAGCCCGGCCTCGTACTTGGCCTTCAGCACGCGATCCATGCGCTCCTCGGGCGTGTCGTTGCCCGACGGGTCGGCCGCCTGGAGGTAGTACTCGCGCGCCTTGTCCTTGTCGGCCTGGACGACGCTGCCGGGCCGCGATAACGCCTTGCCCTGCTCGAGGTTCTGCGGCGGCAGCATCTGCGAGAGCGCGCTGCTGTTGGGCGCGGCCCTGTTGTTGTGGTTCCCGAACGTCGGCAGCATGTCGTTGGCGCCCGCTGTCCTGCTGAAGGCCGGGCTGTTCTGGGACTCGTCCGAGAGGATGCCGCCGTCATCGAGCAGGCTCGTCTGCAGGAAATCGTTCAGCAGGTTGAACTCGTGGGTGACCTCGGGGGCGATCATGTAGTTGGGGTGGTAGTTTTGCATGTCGTGGTAGTGGTTCTGGGCTGTCAACCAGGCGTCGGAGAATCCAGCGACTATTAGACCGGGGCGCATCGCATTAGCCTCCGCTTCTTTGGGGAAGTCGTGTTCCTCCCCTCCCCCTCCCGTGGAGCCACGGTCGTGTGCGACGGGGGCAAGGAACCCCGGGCGTGGCGGTACTAACGAGAGGGGTAAACCACGAGCAGAGGGGGCGGACCTACATTGATTCATGTTGCTGCCGTTGCCCGGCATGCCAGATACCGACCCCGGTGACACGAGGTGCAGCGGATTTCCTTGGCCCAGGACGGCGGCGCCAAAAGCAGACGCCTTCCTGTCGAAGGGAGGCGGAGGGCCCATGGAGCCGGCAGCGGTTTGGTCGATTGAAGCCCGCGCGATCTCGGATTGCGTCGTCTCGGAATCGTCGGCCGTGGAGGTGGCGTGCGTACCCTTGGTCTTCTTGGAGTCGGGGTCGCGGGGCTCGTCGTGGCAGAGGTGGCCAATATTGCGCTTGATGCATCTCGTACACGGTCGTTCCTGGACACGACAGGTCAGCGGGCGTTGCGAACCCAAGAATATTGCGCTCCCGGGAACGCCAAAAAAGGGGCCGGGCGGCGAGGGACCAGGGAAGAGCCGCAAGACACGCGGCTGCCCCGTCTGTCAAGGTGTGAAGAAATGGATCTTACATACGAGATCGCATGTCATATGCTATGTAGCAGGCAAGACACTACCCGTCAGCCATGTTTCTCTCTTTTCGGGGTTTCTCTGCAGCCATTCCAGGAGGAGAAGCTGCGCATGTATGCAGGCAAAGGGTCCGCCGGCTAGCGGAGCATCGCACAGCAGCATAGCAGGCGGACAATAGTGTCAACGCCATGCGCAATTCCAGGGTACCAATGCCAATTGTGTCCGTCGGGTGAGGGTCGTCTGACTTACAGATCGCCGGCAGTAGACGCAAGCTGGGAAAGAAGCAGAACATTAGCAAAAAGGGGAGCTTTTCCCACGGCAGGGACAATCTGCGAGCTGCGAGCTGCCATGACATCCGGCGCGAGGGCGCCGGCAACAGCCCGCAGGGTGCAGCAATGCCGGAACACGGCGCTGGACGTACCGTGATTGACCTTGCGGCGCTTCTTGGGGCTCTTGGCCTGGTGAGCATGGCCGCCGTTGCTCTCCAGCCTCTCGCGCTTCTCCTTGTCATCTGGCGCCTCCGACTTGAGGTCCTTGCCGTTCGTCTCCATGGCTAGCTAGGTAGGTGGGATGGGGGGGTTGCGGCGGTTCGGAATCAGTTCAATGGGTCTCCGGCTCCCATTGGACCTCGAGGTTACGCAGAGGACGAGGGTTCGCAGATCATTTGACGAGGGGAGGGGCTGTTGAGTGGTGTTTTCTTGCCGTCTGCGCAACTTCTGCGGCTTGCGGGTTTTTGCAGGCAATGCGGGAGAGGAGGCGGCGTTGTCGCGTGCGGGCAGCCGGTGGGCTGGGCTCGGCTATGCCTTCTTTCGTGTTTTTTTTTTGTCCCCTTCTCCCCTTCTTTCTCGGACCGTGGTGTTGTTGGTGGACGCAACAGGCCGCAGGTTACCAGGGGGGGCGGTAGAAAAAAGGGTAGACGGCCTTCGGGTTCGTAATTGCAACTTCGTTGGCTCGGTCAAGGGGCCGCGAGGTGGGTGGGCGTTCGAAACGGCGTGCGGTGGCTTTGGAGGCGCGTGGCAGTCTTGAGTTGGGGTCGTCGCGAGGGAGGGGGCTGCTGTGATGTTGATCGGTCCCGAGAGGATGGGAGCTGAACAAGGCGAGAGAGACTTTGTGGAAAGCTTCGTAGGAAAAAAAAAGGGAAAAATAGAACGGATGGCGACTTGCAATGGGAAGTGGGCTGGCACCTGGCTGGGACACGGGCAAGGAACCACGGAAACACTCCGTCTCGACGACGGTACCGTCAGGCAGATCGGCTACCCGAGTCTAAGGTCAGCGCCGGGTCAGTAGTCATTGCATACAGGCATATCGCTGTGTTATTAGTGTGTGCGTGTGTGTAGTAGTAGTACGCTGCGGGGGTGGGTGGCCGGCTCTTGGTGCTGCTAGTGTAGTGCAGGCTCGCTGACCTTGATCTCCCGCCACTTGGCCCTCCGGTGCGGGCGAGCGGGCAGCCAGACAAGGAAGAACACACTTGACTTGCTTGACCTTGGAGTTTGCGAGGGAAGCTGACCGTAGGTAGGCGCTGAGAAAACCTTGGGGTTGGTCTCCACTAATGGCTGTGTTGCCTGACTGATTCCCTCATGTATGTGATATTTGATGGATTTGACGACTAATTTTTCACGTAATTGTCGTCGTCGCCAATGTATTGGACGCCCCGTTTCTGTCAAACTACCACCCACTCCCCGCTTTCGACACTTTGGGGGGGTTATCAATCAATCAATCAATCAATCACTCGGCCTCGGTGAGCGCATGCTTCACCTGCGTCTCTTCACCGTGCACACACACACACGCTCCGTCGCATCACATTCGCACCTCGGCCATGATATATACCCCTCCCTCCCTCTTCCGAGCACGCACAGCACAGACACGGCACCACCTCGCCCACTCCCCATGCCCTGTCGGGCCAAATGCAGGTTCCCTTCTGCCCTACGCTCGCCGCTGGAGAAACTGCCACCGTCGCATGCAGAAAGGGCCAGTACAAAGTACCTTACGTAGTGTAGTGTAGTGTAGTGTAGCTGTGCGCACCCACAACAAGCCCCCCCCCCCCCCCCCCCCAGCTGGCCAGGGTCGTCGACAAGAAAAGAACTCATGCCCTGACAGCTTCTCTTGGCTCTCGACACACCAACTAGTACCATGTACGAAGTACACACTAAGCTGCTGTGTGTCTGCAGCGCCAGAGTGGTCCTCGTCCCAAGTGCTCCCGAAAGGCTTCTCTCCAATTGGCCGTTGCAGCTCTCGAGCAAAAACAAACAACCCCCCATCCCTCCCCAGCTCGCCTTGCCCACCCTCGCAGCATCGCTGCAATGCAATGTAAGCATGAAACCACAGCCCGCTATTCGGCCCAAGATTCTATTTCGAAGGAACTCTGTATTTACTTTCCTGTCCCTTCTGTTTCTTCTTCTCCGTCCACTCACCCATTCCCTCGGGTAAGGCCCCGGACTCAGCTGCCAGTTGGTTAGCCCGTGGTCTGAAAGAACACGCCCCCAAGCTTCCATCGCCCCGCCAAACACCAACCCCTCCCCTTCGTCATCCCATCTTTTCGCTCATGGCCGACTTGGCAAAAATTTGGAGACGAAGGGAGGGGAGGGTGGGCCATTCCGAGATCGTGTGATGCCTTTCTGTTTCCAGCCGCAGCTCTCCTCGGGACCCATTCCTTGTGCCTTAAAGCCTTTAAATAAAAGCCTATATTCTTCACTCCTTCGGCGATTCTCACTCCGATTGACCGCGCATCAAGTGAGACGGTGGGAAAGTGAGAAAAAAAAAGGTGATTGTATATCATATCAAATACATACATACACACGCCTGTTACCTGTGCCAAATGCCCTCGCTCCCTGCCTCCCGAAAAAACTCCAGAACCCCTCCGCCCCCAAAGAGGGGAAACAAAGCCACCCCCGAGGCTTGGCGCCCGCCTCTAAATGGCCACAAAAAAGCTCTTCTCCCCCTCCTTCGGCAGTACCCTCGCCATCCTCATGATGGGATCCTCGCAGCTTAGCCGGATCCTCTCGGGCGTGGCCGGGCTCTCCAGCCTGAGCAGGCCGTCGCCCACCCGGTCCTCCCCGACCGCCGCCTGGACCCCGTACTGTGCCCTGGCCGCCTTGAGCGCGTCGCGGATCGCGAAGAAGACGGCGCTGCCCATGAACAGCGGCGGCTCGCCCACCCCGCGCGACCGCTGGATCGTCCGCAGGTCCTTCCACTCCACGTCCTTGAGCAGCGTCACGTTGAACTCCTGCGGGATGTCGCGGAACCCGGGGATCTTGTACGCGCCGGGGCCGCGCGTGAAGAGGTTGCCCGCCATCGGCCCGTTGCGGAGCCACAGGGACTCCTCCATCGTGAAGAGGCCGAGGCCTTGCACGAACGCCCCCTGGATCTGCCCGTAGTCGAGCGCCGGGTTGATGGACTGCCCCACGTCCATCTTGATGTCTGCCCGGATGCACGTCCACGTCCCCGTCAGCGTGTCCATCTCGATCTCCGCCGCCGTGACGCCCTGCGTGAAGTAGAAGAACATCTTGCCTCGGTTGGTGTCCCAAGAGTACCCGATCTCGGGTGTCTTGTAGAAGCCCTGTGCCGATAGGTTCACGCGGTCAAAGTATGCGGCATGTGCCAGGTCCTTCATCGTCGCACCGGGTCCGAGCTTCTCGCGGTACGGCGCCAGGCGCTCGTTGAGCTGCGCACATGCGTTGAAGATGGCGTAGCCGTTGAGGTCTGACGAGGCCGACGCCGCCGTCGCCGAGGCGTTGGCCACCGTGTTGGTCGCCGTCTCGGAGATGAAGACGTTGTCCAGCGGCACCTGGAGAGCTTGTGCGGCGATCTGCGTCATCTTGGTGTGCAGCCCCTGGCCCATCTCGGTGCCGCCGTGGGCCACCAGCACGGATCCGTCGTGGTAGATGTGCACGAGAGCGCCCGCCTGGTTGAGGAACAGTGCCGTGAAGGAGATGCCAAACTTTGTCGGGATGATGGCGAGGCCGCGCTTGCGCCACTTGTTCTCGTCGTTGAATTGCGTGATGCGCTCCCTCCGCGACTCGTAGTCCGATTCCTTCAGAACCTGCTCGTACATCAGCGGCACGTGCCAGTCCGTCAGAGGCTGGTTGAAGTGCGTCTCCTCGAGCGGCTTGTAGAAGTTGATCTCGCGGAACCTCTCCACCGGCATGCCCAGCCGATCCGCCACCTCCTCCATGTACGTCTCGGCAATGAACATGCCCTGGGGCCCTCCGAAGCCTCGGAACGCCGTGTTCGACATCGTGTTGGTCTTGCACAGGCGCCCGCGGATGAAGACGTTGGGGATCTTGTAGCAGCCGTCCGAGTGCGACATGGCCCGCTCGCAGACCGCGGCGCTGAGGTCGAAGCTCCAGCCGGCGTTGTTGAAGACGTCGAGATCCAGCGCTTGGATCTTGCCGTCCTTGTTCACGCCGACCTTCCATCTGCCCAGGAACGGATGCCGCTGGCCCGAGGTGACCATGTCTTCTTCTCGCGTCAGCATGTACCGGCATGGCCTCTTCGTCTTCCTCGCCGCAAGTGCCAACGGAGCGCTGAGCTGGACCGATCTCGTCTCCTTGCCGCCGAAGCCACCTCCGAGCCTCTTGACGCGGACGACGACCTTGTTGGCCTGAACGCCGCACATGCGAGCGACGAACACCTGCCTGCGGATAGTTAGTATGGGTCTGGGGTGAGGAGTGAATGGCAATCTTACGTCTCGTTGGCGTTCTGGGTGCTGGCGAACACCTCCATCTCTCCATCTTCAAGCTTCGGGACAACCAAGGACGCCTGGGTCTCGAGGTAGAAGTGCTCCTGACCACCCATTCGCGCCGTGCCGGTGAAGATGTGGTCGCAGTTCTTGAACGCCTCCTCGGTATCTCCCTTCTTGATCTCTCGGTAGTAATTGTGGAAGCTGTCCTTCTCGATGGCTTCTTCGATTGTAAGGATAGACGGCAGCACCTCGTACTCGACCTTGACAGCGCGCGCGGCCTCGGCAGCCTTGGACGCCGAAGTGGCAAGCATCATGGCGATCGGCTGGCCGGCAGTGAGAACCTCGCCCTCGGCGAAGAAGAGCTCGTCGAAATGGGGCGCGCCCCAGCGGTTCTGCTCGGGCGTGTCGACGTCGTCTCTGTCAATGTAGTCGACGACGCCCGGCATGTCAAGCGCCGCAGAGTAGTCGATCGACTTGATCTTTGCGTGGGCCTTGGTGGACAGAACAAAGCAGCCGTGCAGCTCGTTCTTCAGCGCGGGTATGTCGTCAATGTACTGCGCCTCGCCAGTGACTTGCTTCAACGCCGCAACGTGGCTCTTGGACTTGCCCACGGTTTCTTGCTCGTACGCGGCAGCCGCGCCCGCGTCTTCGGTTCCGCCAGAGATGCCTCGCTCGAGCTCGTCAATCGCCTCCTTGTCGATGTGTTGGCTCTGGCCGTCGAGGATCTTCAGCACATCATGGTAGAAGCGGTAGAAGAAGCTGAACGCCAGAGACTTCCGGTACGACGCCATGCCTCCCGGAACACTGAATTCCAAGTCAAAGTCCGTTCCGAGGGCGTTCATCGCCCCTTCGAGCGTCTCCAGCTCGGCGAGACGCTTGCCCACCAGGTACTCCATGGTGTTCTTCGCAGCCACCGTCATGGCGGCCATGCCGCCGTAAATGAGATTGCTCTCCGTGACAATACCATCGTCGTCGACCTTGATTCTCAAGGCTCCGGTGACAATGGCGATATCGTCATCTTTCCGCTTGGCTTGCTTGTAGGCTCTGAAAAACTCGCCCTTGGCAGCCGTCACGGGTATCCTAATGGAGGCGATGATGGCGTCTTGCGCGAGTGCTGTCCTACGGTACCCCGTAAAGAACTGTGACATGGGGATTTCTGTCTCCTGATCCCGAGACTTGGCCACCAAAACAGCGTTGGCTGCCCAGAGAACAGGGTTCAAATCTGAGATCGGTGACGCCGTAACTAGGTTACCCGCAGGTGTACCAACGTTGCGGATTTGCCTCCCAGCAAAGTATTTCAACTGCTTGTAGATGCCCTCAAAGACTTGGCCACGGGTATCGCCGTAGTGGCGGATGGCCTCTTTGCTGATGTGTTCCAGATCGGTGAGCACCACGTTGCCGCCGATTTCCAAGTGGTCTTCCTTGAATTCGTATTGTCGCAACTCGGGGATGTCTCCCACAAACACGGAGACGGGGTATTGTTGTGCTTTGAACTTGATTTCGATTTGAGTCTCGGTGCTGCCGCCGATGATCTTCGCCGATGGGTATACGCTCTTGATATCCAGCAGTTGGTCGAGGGTGACTGGCCTGTACCACTTCTTTCGCTTGTTGCCAAAGGCCAGCGGCTTCATTTCGTGCTTCTTTAGTGTAGGGGGGAAGATCAACTCGGTGTCGGGGTTGTACTCGATGAAGCCGGGCGGCGTAAACCTCTTGATCGGCTGACCGTCGTCGAGAGACTTCTTGTCCATGCAGCACCCGCCCTTCTTCTCGCCGTCGCCGTTGCTGTCCATGCAGCAGCCCGAGCCCCCGTTCGTCCTGGCCTTGCCACAGCCCCTCTCGACGCTGAAGGTCTGGGCGGCTTCGAGGATGGGCTTGTAGCCCGTACATCTGCACAGGTTGCCGTCAAAGGCCTCCTCTATGTCCTCTTCCGACGGCGCCTGGTTGTTGCGCAGCAGCGCGTACAAGCTCATGACGATTCCCGGCGTGCAGAAACCGCACTGGCTGCCGTTGCTCTTTGCCACTCTCTCCTGGGCGGGATGGGGCGCCTTGGTGTTTCCGATGCCCTCGATTGTGATGACATGTTTGCCGTCGACGCTGGCCAGCGGGGCGAGGCAGGCATTGACGCTCGCGTGGTAGATTTGCTTCGTTGTCGGGTTGAACTGCGATATGACGACGGTGCAGGCACCGCATCCGCCCTCGCCACATCCGCTAGGAGAGTGTCAGTTCGTTCAGTACGCATGACACAGAAATACAAAAATGTGCCCTCGTGTCGGGAAGAAGGGACGGGCGGGCGTACAGCTTGGTTCCGGTCAAGCCAATACCTCGCAGGTATTCCAGCAGGGTGACCTCGGGGTCGATCTCGTCCAGCACGACGCGGGTTCCGTTGAGGTAGAAGCGGATGGTGTCGTCGAAGTCGGTGGTCAGCGTGTTCAAGGGCCGGACATCCGGTTCGGGGGAGATGGCGATCGGTGCCATGGGGGGCGATGGGAGAGCTCTCTGGCTCGAATGTGCGATTATCGAAACAAGAGGTCCCAAACAGTTCGACACGTCCCGGACAGTGAAAAGGGGAGAGGAAGGGAATGCAAGGAGGGTTTGGGAGCGAAATCGAGACAACCCCGCAGCTTTATTGGGAAAAGGAAGATGCTAACTAAGGCAGAGGCAGAGGCGAGGCAAGGCACCGTGCTGGAGGTTTCCTGCGGTCAGGTAGGGGTAGCTCTGTACGACCCCTCTTATCATTGTGGACCAGGGGCGGCGCCGTGGTGGGCGGTACATAGGCGTGTTGGTCTATTTCTGCAGCACGTTCCAGACATCCCTATTCGTCGCCGGCGCTGTTTGCAAGGCGGCGAAATGCACCAGGTGTGACTTGGATAGCAGCCAAAGGCGCCGGACGGTGACAGACGCATCTGTGTTGCGACAGGCGCCCGCGAATCACATGGGCCATGTTTGAGCTTATCAGCGGGCCATTTGCCAATCTGCATCTCAGCCTTTGGTGGGGTGCATTATCGGCCATCGGCCCCTCCCATCCCCTCCCCTCCCCTCCCCCTGCCCTTCCCTCCAGCGCTACCCCGCCGCCACCGTCAGTGGGCTGCCAGGAGCGCCCGGCGCCCTGTGCTCTGTCGCAACGCCCTGTGCCGCCCGCCAGCGGCCCCTCTGTCGGCCGGCTCCGTTTCCATAAGGTCGGCATCTTCCACTCTGCTGGCAGTTGCAATTACACCCTGTGCTTGGTTGGCCCAATTAGCCAATTACCTCTTGCTGAGAGGCAGGTAGACGAGGAATTGAGCAGGCTTCGGTTTCCGACGGTTTCCCAACGACCACCTCCGCCGGTGTCATATCCAGCACGCTTTGTGTGCACCGGCTGTCTATTCACAATGACGGATGCTACAATACAACTGAGATCATACGCCACATCTGCTTGACGGTCTGGTTTGAGCCTTTGGCCCATCCCATGGGTCTTGACTGAAACCTTCGTTTCGAATGCATCTCTTTGATTTTACGTGCCCCGGCTATTGCAGACGCAAGGGCGCCCGCCTCCCGCAAGCACCGGTCGCTCACCGAGACTCACCGTAGATACTCACCGCAGGTGGGATGACACCTGAGCTGGAGATTCAATTGTCGCTTTCTTAACCCGGAAGGGCCCCGTTCCTCGCCCGTCAATCATCGCCTCGCAGCAATGGCCCTGTCATGGCACAGCCACTGCCTGGCTGCCAGCTTTCTCTTCCCAATACCTGCAAGATCGGAACAAGAGCAAAGTTGCTCGATGCATATATACCGGTGTCCTGACCGTCCAAAGTAGATGTCCATCTCAACTGCCGTTAAACCTAATGCATCCCACTCCATTTTGCCGGCATCAGTTCCGGTTCGTCTTATGTGGGTTGACATCGCCGACTGGGTAGAACCCCTCATTCTCCGCAGAGACATGGTAGCAACGTGGGATTCGCATGCTTCCCGCCGGCGCCTAAAAGGTGGGAGGATGGGGTTGGGTGTATTGACTTTCGAGAGTGCCTGATGGTGATGGAGGAAAGAGCAACATGTCTTCTCAAGAGCGCCATATATGACACTGCCCCCCGGCCAATTGTCTATCGTCCTACGTGCAAAATCTACAGAGGTTTGCAATGGAGTTCTTCAACATTATCGACGGCCAGCGGCGCGACAGCGACAAGCACCACCGATGCCCGGATCCCCGTACGGAGGAGCTGCTCTGGGACGCCCCCATTGCCACCTCGAAGGATCTTGAGGATGCGGTTGCTGCAGCGCAAAGGGCCCTCAAGACTTGGTCCCAGACCTCGATCGAAGAGCGCTCCAACTACCTGCGCAAGATGGTGGCCGTCTACACCACTCACAAGGGGGAACTGATGGAGATCGTCATGAAGGAAACCGGCAAATCGGTAGACTCATCGGCAGTTCATTTCGAAGCTTATGATCAAGGGGCTGATCGTGGAGCAGAGCCTCATGGCCGAAATCGAGATTGGAAACACGTGCGGCCAGACCATGTACTATAGTACGTATGTCTTGCTTGGCCTGGGTATGTTTGATGGGCTGAACTGTTGCAGCAAAGGTTCACCTCGAGGACGAGGTTGCTTTTGAGGACGACAAGCTCAAGATCGTGGCTACGCACCTCCCCCTGGGCGTCGTCGGCGCCATCTGCCCGTGGAACTTCCCCCTGATTTTGTCCAACATCAAAGTGGTCTCGTCTCTCGTCACAGGCAACTGCATAATCGTTAAGCCCTCGCCATTCACCCCGTACTCCGTCATGAAGTCCATCGAGCTCTGCATCGACATCTTCCCCCGCGGCGTCATCCAAGTGGTCAACGGCGGAGCGGACCTCGGCGTGGCCATGACCCTGCATCCGGGCATCGCAAAAATCAGCTTCACGGGCACCATCGCTACTGGCAAGGCCGTCATGGCGAACTGCGCAAGGACGCTCAAGCGCTTGACGCTGGAGCTGGCCGGCAATGATGCCGCCATCGTAACCGACAATGTCGACGTCGCAAAGGTCGCGGGGCAGGTGGCGACGGGGAGCTTTTTCAACGCCGGCCAGATGTGCGTGGCCACCAAACGCGTTTATGTGCACGAATCGATATTTGACCCGTTCCTCGAGGCTTTCGCGAGCGAGGTCAAGAATTCCTTCGCCGTCAACGACAACGCCAGCTCGCCAAGCTTGTTCGGCCCGGTCTCGAACAAGATGCAGTACGACGCCGTCAAGGGTATCGTCGCGGACTGCAAGAGAAGCGGCTACGACGTAATCGCGCCAGACCAAGCTCTGGGCTCCAAGGGCTTCTGGGTACCGCCCACGATCGTAACGAATCCGCCAGAAGACTCGATCCTGGTCAGGGAAGAACAGTTTGGTAAGCCTTTTCCCGAATCTATCGAACTGTGATGCTCGAATCCATTTCATCGTGACTGGGAACGGAGCACTGAAGCCCGCACTCCAGGCCCAATAATACCCATCCTATCCTGGTCCAACGAAGAGGACGTCGTTCAACGCGCGAATCTCAGCAACGCCGGGCTGGGCGCTTCAGTCTACTGTAGTGATGTTGACCGGGCCGAGAATATAGCCAGAAAGCTCGAAGCAGGGACGGTCTGGATCAACATGCCCGAGTTGCCGAACCCTGGCGGCTTCTTTTCAGGGATGAAGGACAGCGGCCACGGCGGCGAGATGGGCAAGCAGGGCCTGCTGTCATATTGTTACACCCAGAGTCTTCAGTTCGCCAAGGTTTAATATGGCATGGAACACGAATAAGAATCTGGTTTAAGTCGAGTTGAATTCCTAAAGGATAATAAATAAAAGGTGGCAACGCTTGTCATTTGATCATATCTAACATAGTCTGTCGGTTCTGGAACACATTCGCCTAACAAAAAACGTATTCTCGAATCCGTCTCACGCCGCCCTCGCAGCACGCTCCTCGATCCCAATAAACTGCGCCGCGGCATCCAGAAACGTGTCTTCCAGCTTGGTGTACTCCAGCCCCAAGACCTCCCGCGACAGCGACGAGTCCACACCGAAGATGCCCTCCGGCAGCGCCGTCTTCTCCGGGTCGCCCCTGGGGATCCGCCCCTGCAGCCCCGGCAGCCTCTCTCGGAGGATGCTCGCAATCTTCTGGCTCGAGACGCCGCCGGGGCTCACGACGAACCGGTTCCCGCCGGCGGCGGGCCTCGTCGCCGCCAGCAGGTGCGCGCGCGCGACGTCCCTCACGTCGACGTACAGGTGCAGGCCCTCGGGCGGCACCGGCGACTCGGGCGTCAGCTCCGGGCCGAGGAACCCGCTGTACAGGTTGAAGTTGCTCTGGTTCAGGCCCTCGGGGCTGGCGAAGACGGACGCGTCGTACACCGGGCCGTAGACCATGGGCGGGTTGATCGTGACCAGGTCGAAGCCCGGCGTCTCCTCGGCCACGAGCTCCCACGCCGCCCTCTCGGCAAAGGTCTTGCTGGCGACGTACGGCAGCTGCGGGTGCTCCGTCGTCTCGGCGTCGCGCCGCGAGATCTCGCACCAGTCCTTCTCGGTGTAGACCTTGGGCGGGCTCGAGACGGCCGGCCGCGCGACGTCGATGACGGCCGCCATGGAGCTCGTGACGACGACGCGCCTCACCGACGGCGCCTTGCGGGCGACGCCGCGCAGGATCTCGGTGGTGCCCTTGACGGCCGGGTCCAGGAAGTCGAGGTTCGAGCTCCCCTTGCGGAAGTTGAAGGGCGAGGCCGTGTGCAGGACGACGTCGAACGGCGGGTCCGAGACGAGGACGTCGTCGAAGGCGCCCGGGGACGTGATGTCCGGGACCAGGGCGAAGTCGAGCTTGGACGCGGGGTAGGAGGGGAAGACGGAGCGGAGCTGGTCGGCGGAGGACTGCGTGCGGACCACGGCGCGGACGGAGGAGCCTTCGGAGAGGAACTGGCCGAGGATGTGCTGGGCGATGAAGCCGTTTGCGCCGGTGAGAAGGACGCGTTGAGGCATTTTGGCTCGTTCTGGCAGTCACTGGCAAACTTCAACTACAATACGTGATTTGATCCCCGGGTGCAGCTTTGCCCATCAGCACGAGGCCTACGAGGCCTTTATACCCCTCCGCGCAGGGCATGCGTTCCAGGAGTAGGCCCGACTGCGCCATCGCACAGGGGACAAAGTTGCGGAGTCTGAATTCCATGAGTCGTTACCTATGCGCTTTTTGGGGTCAATCCTGTGCCCGCTGTTGCTGCTCCATTTGAAATTGCCTCTATTTGACTTTCCTGCCGAGGGTGGGATTGCAGACTGGGTCGGGGGTTCGAGACGACGAGAGGCCCACGGTGCAAAACCAGGCTCGAAGGGCCGACAGGGAGGAACAAGGTCTCCCGAGCGTCCCGCCCCGCCCGTTATAGTTCAGAATAGCTTCAGGTCTAAGCAGCTCCATGGCACCCCGCTCCATTTGAGCGGCCGAGGATCTGTCAAGCAACCAATGGCGGCGGGGCAAGGAGGCCAATATTCAACGTCTTGCACAAGCGCATTCGCCTGGCAATAACTGCCCTTTTCGGAAGCAGCATCCTCCCTCGATCTCAAGCCGGGCCCCAATGTGCCGAGTCGAATCCTAATGCTCCATTTCCCCTGGTCGAGCGTCTGAGAGACTCCAGATTGGCCGGATAACCCTTATCAAGGTTGTGGTTGGAAATCGATATCCAAACTGATTGCTCAGCCGCCAAAGTGGTACCGTATTTATGGGGACCAAAAAATGCTTCCGAACAACGTGAATTCTGCTCTGCCCGATAAGATTACGTCCACGTGGAATCGCGAATCTGCAGAAAGTCCCCGGCCGGGCTGCGAAGCCGGAACCTTTCCCAGCCGAAAAACGTCGCTGGCGCCCCGCGGGCGGAGCCGGTATGATCGTTGGATCGACAACCAATCCCGGGGTCGGGATGAGAAGCCCTGCCCCGGGAACCCTCCCCATTCCCCCATTCCATCCGGACCCGCACCTTAGCAGGACGCACCAACGGTAAATAGCAGCAAAAAACAAAAAACTTGACCAGCCTGGGGGTCGAACCCAGAATCTCCTGATTTCAATACGAATCGTAGTCAGACGCCTTGCCATTGGGCCAACCGGCCATGATTGGATTAGATCCATCATTGGATGTTGGTGCTGAGACCTCCTACAGGTCCTAAGACCGTAAGCAGACCCGACGCGAGGCCAACTTGCTACCCACGAGAGGTATGACGCCAGAGCCAAAGTCGTTGCGTCAGTCTGGATTGCCGCAAGCACCATTCTTTCGGTTCACATATGTATGATATTCGAGAGCGCGGTTGAAAGCTGGTCCCAGGCGTCACACAGCATGGGTTCCAAAGGTTGCGATTGGACCATTACTTTCTCTTTCGATTGACCAATGGAAAATGATTGATGACACTAATGTCCCGAGTGTTTGGCCTTCTAGTTCGGTGCGGTCGATCTTGTGCACATCCCCTTCCTTGGGCTGAAATGCGGTCTCATCTAAGCGCGCCGGGCCCATGGTCCAGCCACTTTCGATGGGAGCGCTGCATCTGCAGAACACCAGCTAGTACCCGCCGGTTATTTTTACATCTCTTGTAAATAGCTAGTCGATATTCGCACAAGGGGCTGGAGCCGGTCGTTCTCGACGAGATGTAACTCATGGGCAACAGCCAAAAACCAGTGCGTATTGAGCTCACATGGCGCCATCTGCGACAGTCTTGAGGATACAAATTCCCCGAAGGCGACCACTAGCTGGGGCCGAATAACCGTTTGTAAGGGTTCTAGCAAAGAAAGATCTGGAGCTAAGGGTGGCCGGGAGATATTAGTGTCGTGAGGCTGAAGGCTTGGGTACAGAACTCGCCTGGCTTGTGTAAGCCACCCAACCACAAGTCTGCGGTTGCTACTAACGACGCACCCAGCCTCTCACCACACACACACCGTTCACCGCTTATGCGACTCCTTCGCGCTGTTGTGAGGGCGTTGAAGAGTAGCCCGCTGCACCTGAAGAGCCACAAGGGCGCTATAGTCGCCATGTGCCACATTCAATTCTCAGACTCCGTATCTTCGACCTGACCGCCCCATTGACTAGTATAGACATGAGTAAAGGATAAAGCTACGAAGATGCCTCTAAGCCTTGCCCCAACCCCCATGGTTAAGTAGTGAAGCCTTTCAGTTAAATCCATGCTTCCGACAAGTAAATGTCGCTTGATCGACTGATGAACCGGCATTTGAAACTCCAGCGCCATCTCAGGTTTCGAAGCCTTAAGCAGGTGCTTTGAATTTCCACCCATCTCTCTTGAGAGCCTACTTGTCCAAGGAACGGCAAAATGGCGGGCTACGACGGTTCCCCAACATGTCTGTCTGCACAACCCCACGGCCCAGGGGCAATCCGAGATCTGGCCATGCATTACTTTGGATGCATCCCGATATCGGAACGTGCCGACTTTTTGAACACGGCGAAAAACAAGAAGCTCTGGGACCATGAGCTTTACGTCGAGATTGAGAGGCTTGCGCAGCAAAAGCCAAACATGAGCGACCGGGAACGGACCGAGACCGCGAGTGACAGGGTGGAGGAGAGAATCAAAAGCCTCGCGGTGAGCATCGAGGCGCAATACAAACGAATAGACATCTTGCGCAAGGCCTTGGCCGGGGTAAAGTGCCCTGGGTGCCAGGGGGAAGAAAAGAGGAGCGCGCATGAAGGCAAGGGCCCCTCCAGCGGACCGCCTTGCAACTTGGTACATTACGTAGCCTACAGCCACAGAGAGTGGAGGAGGTCAGACGAGTATAAGAAAGGGATGAACATTGTCCGGGCCTGGAGGAAAAGGAAGCTGATACGAGAAATGAACATCAACAACAAAGACGACGGCAACGACAACGGCAGCACATACACGCAGAAGCCGAACGAAACCCAGGATATAGGCGCGGAACGATCGGAGGCTCGGAAGATCATTGCGATAGACCACGAGGATATAGCATATGCCTTTGAAGAAGACTACAACGCGCCAGAATACGAACTCGAGAGGGACTTCAACGGCTATGTCATTCAGTGGAAGATACTGAAGCCCAAAAAGTCGAGGAAAACTGACCAGAAACTGACCCATCAAACCACGACGTCCTTAGTCAACCCGCCGAGGCAGTCGTACATCCGGCCCGAGAGCCCGAAGAGCCCCAGAACGGCCATCGGGGCCGAGGGCAACAGCCACTCCGACGCCGCGGACTCGCACCCGGACAGGCGTCCCAGTTTCACCCACCAGAGGGTGGTGAGTTACGGAACAGAGCACTCAAAGTCTTGGTTCGAGGCCACTTCGGAGCAGGAGAAATACCTGGAACCGTTTAGCGAAAGAACCTCGGACTATCGCTTCAAAGGCCAGTTCCCAGACCAGAGACTGACTCTGCAAAATCTTTTGGACAAATATCCACTCAAGCCAGAACCGGGAGATGTTATTCTATCTCGAGAGCGCTCTGCAGATAGAGTGCGCTATTTCCATATACCTCACAATAACATGGAGGTGAGTTGAACTGGTCACAACTTTGAAGGCTAGGCTAATGTTGAGTTTGACAGTGGGTCGAGGTGAGTGACCGCACAGCTTAAGAGGCCGGCCTGAATACTGAATTCGACCATAGCATGCCATTGCGCGTTACTTTGACGAAGAGCGTCCGAAATACGATGGGATTTACCGAAACCCTCAAGTGAGGACGCATAGCCACATGCTTTTGCGGCCCGAATACTGGAGGGGCCAGCAGCATGGCGGAACGCGGACGATGGTGCATGCTCGGCATATGAGAGCAATCTGCGAGCGGATATCAACGAGTGAGTTGAATTTTTTCATCTTTTTGTGTTTTCGTTAAATGGCGATATCAAGTATCATGAAGGCGATTCCTAGGCTTCAACATTAGAAGCTGCGTAACGACGGCTGATGGGCAACGGGTTTCCAAGACAGAATGGGAAAACATCATACTCTCTTACTAACCCGTATGATTCAGAAATATGGGAGTCGGAAGATAATCCCAACAACATGGTACTTTTTGTGAGTCGGCCCGCGTTTAAGAGTCTCGAAATCGCCACATGAGAAGATGCTAACCGCGCTTACATGCAAGATGCCATTTCTCCATTGGGAAGAAGACCGGAAACGTGACAAAATGGCCCGAATCATCGAGGAAGAAACGGAGCGAGACCGAGAACGCCGCGAGAGAAGAGAAGCCGAGATTAAGAATCGCAGAATCGCAGAGCGCACACATATTCTGACTGGCAGCAACGGAGATGGGTCCAATGTGTTCAAGTGTGACAGGACACCCATAACACATCCCGACAAGGTCGACCCGGTTCACAAGCAGAGTATTGAGAAGGCCTGGAAGACCAACTCCTTCGGCAAACCAAATGGCAAGCATGAGCGTACCTTTACCGGGCTTGCCGATGGTCTCGTTACGGGAGGGCCCATCCACGGCGAGCGCGACGAGGACGGCCCCAATCTCTGGTACGTTGCGAAGTTGGACTGCGATGAACATGGGAGAATACGGACTGCGAACAAGCTGGGCCAGTTTTTGCTTGACGCTGCAAGGCTGTATGAAGCAATGTCGATATACCGAGACCAGCAGCTTGTGGAGAAGTACCTTCACCACGAACCCCCATTGCACCCCCGGCGGACTCTCGACCAGTCGTACTATTGGACGTTGAAAACAACAAAGGCTCGAGACAGAGACCAGGTTGTGTACCGCGGTACAAAGATGGACGAAAGAAACATCCACAGATTCCGCGAGCAACGAGAGACCAGCCACAAGAATAAGAAGCCCACCTGGCGCTTGAACAACCGTCAGGGCTCCGATCTGTCAGGGAATGGCTCCGACCCGAACGACAGCAACCTGGGTTTCTACAGATGGGACGGTCACTGGGAAAAGACGGACAAGAACGGATGCGACCACTGCAGAGGCGAGATCCGAAAAGTGTCTCGGGTTGTCATGGTTGATCAACTGTGGATGTGGATTCTGGATAAGCAGACCATCATCACCAGCTTCCCAAAGAGATACGGATCCAACAAGTCGGACCCGACGGGGGTCCACAAATCGATTCGGACAAGAATCAAGAACGCCCGCAAGAATCAGATCCGCTCTGTTTTTGATGTAGCACTGATTATCCTGGATGAATGTTCAAACACATTCTTTGACCGCACAAAAACTCCGGTAAGCAATTGAGAGACAGCTCTGGAAAAACGAGTATTCTGAGAAGTTGGCAGGATCGACATCCCCAGGTCATAGACATCTTTGCAGAGTCGATTGGCTGTCTGGTGAGTTCCCTTGGATATTGCGTTGGATGAAAAATAATAACACTGACCTCTTCTCTGCAGCAAAATAAACAGACAGTGTCATTTCAGCACCTGTGGCATTGGACCGAGAGGGCCTCCAAGGTGTACAACTCCAAGTCCAAGTACGAGGACGCATCCCATCTGCATGTCCCGCTGCTCAACATCAATCCCGAAGGCAAACTGCAACGAGAGATCAAAGATATCATTGACGAGCTGGATATCATGATTCACGTCAACAACAAGCAGAAGGAAATCATCAAGAGGTTCGTAAAGAACGTCGAAAATATCTACGACCCAAGCGGAAAGTGGCGGGACGAAACATTCAGTCCCGATGGTGACAGAGACTACATGCGCTCTCGATCCATTACAGGAGAAGAGGAGCAGGCGAAAAATGAAGAAGAGGCTCGGAGAATAGAGAGGGAAAAAGAGGAGTTCACCTGGTTCCGTAAACAGGCTTACGAATTGATCTCGGATGTTGGCGATAGGATCGCGGAGCTTGAAGGACTTCGAAAGAGTGCAGAGAGCACTTCTCAGGGGGTAAGTGTATGCGAGGGTTGGGTGATATTGCTGTTTGTACTGACCTATTTATCCATTAGATTAAAGATCTTTTAGATCTTAAGCAACAGCAGGCCAGCATCTTGCAGGCTTGGCAGTCGGTAAAGCAAGCGGATGAGAGCGTTCGTCAGGGGAGGTCTATCATGGTTTTCACAATGGTGACCATTATCTTTGTAAGCTTGACTCCCATACCTTATTTTCATCTTTGTCTGATGCGTTTTAGCTTCCTCTGTCATTCATGTCGAGCGTCTTCGGTATGAATAACAGTGACATTGGCAACACCAACATGACATTCCGTGACCAAGCCAACTACATGTGTGAGTAACCACTGCCATGATTCATTCACAGAAGTCACTGACGACATGATTTCAGTCCCGATATCCGCCAGCGTCATTTTCGTCTCCATTGTATTCGCATTTTGGGCCTACCCACGCACTGTCTTCTGGTCTGCTTACAAGATCTCCGAGACATGGTTGCTTGTGAACACGGGAGTCTATAGACTTTGGCTGAAGGCGACCGAGTGGAAGAAAGATATAACAAGCGATGAGATGCTGAAACGACTAGAAGAGAAGGTTGAAAAGATGAAGAGTGACGTTAGGAAGAACCGCCGTCTCGCTCGCGATAAGAAGCAGGCTAGAGAAAACAAGTTGAACGGTCAGAGTAAGAGCCAGCAGTTTGGGGACAAACCAGTAGATGGGCGGAATGATTGCGCCAAGAGCTTTAACTTAACCGATGGAGGGGCGCAAGCTTTAGCTATAAACACTCTCAGAGGGTTTAATGGAAGGCCGGGGCATAGACAAAGGAGCCCAGGAGATGAGGTGTAGGGCGCGGGTTAGTTGAGTCAGGGAACCCCGATGTACTTCATCCATTTTTTAAGTGGGCTTTGAGCTAAAGTCTTATCGAGATTTGCGAGATCAATCAAACTTGACTATCTCACTGACAACATCTGTTTCGTGTTTTTCTTTCCAGGCTAGGAATACAAAATTTCAAACCGTTCGTCAAAGAAGTCCGCCATGAGTTGACCCTATTAAACACCAAAGATTGAGTTAACCCGAATCCCCCCTTCAAGAAAGAAGCCTTCAGACTTCTTGAATACGCTCTTCCGTCCCGCCTGCCCCACATGTCTGCCATTATCTACCCCTCAGCGTAGGCAGTCACCATAGATTCCCCAGCTTAGATTCAATCTATTGTGGCACCCCTACTGATGACCAACACCGGGCTCGACTCCTAACATAAATAGCTTTAAATCCAAGCAGCAGGGATATTTCTGTTACTGGTCTTAATCCTCTTATGTGTATGCTGGTGTGTAGAGCTAGGGTTATCCTAAGGATCAACAGGAATAGACATATTCTTTGTGATCTTGTGCAGTTTTATTGAATGCTCTAACACTGGAGTTATTATGGTAATGGTGAAGATCTCTAGGTACCATTTCTGATCGCAGATCCTGCAGCACTAGAAGGACAATCCAGTTTTATTAGTAGGACCACAAAGTCCAAAAAGAATTCCATAATATCCTAATGCAAGAGGATCGTCCTCTACTCTTCTTCTTAGCCAGCTGATACTTAAGGACGTACTACTTATTACGCCAGTTAATGATAGGGAAATTTTCAACAGAAGGTGGAAGGTTAACCAGAGAGGCATTCCTGGCCTGGGTGTGTTTAGACTCCTGTGACCCTTACTGTGCTAGGGCATTGTTTGTGAGGGGGTAAGCCGTTCTGAATGCTTTGGAAGCAGGAGATGACTGAAGGGATGAAGTAGATATAAGGATAAGATATAAGTGAACAACAAGATAGGTGGGGAGCAAAGTGTAGGGGACCATTACGCTTGGTATTGAGCTCACAAAAACACCAAGATTTCCATTACAAGCAAGGTTAGTATAGGGTCTTCAAGCTTATAGAGATATTCCGAGACAACTAACCAACTTAATTCTAGCCTTACACTTGGTTGGCTAATATAATTGCAGAAGAATAGAAAGTTGGTTGGGTTGATATTTAAAACTCTAAAAGTTGGTTGGTTGGCTGAGGAAGTTGGTAGTTAGGGTTAGTATGAAATCCGCGCTGTTCATAGCATGTTAGATAGCGACTTTCAGACTCTATTAAAGTCATGTTCGTTCCAGATGTGCCACATGTTTTACTGCGCAAAGATCTTGGGCTACACAAAAGACAAAGGAACCATCTGGTAGCGTTAGGTTCACGCCCTTTTAATTCTGTAGCAGACTGAGAGGATCAACACGACATGCCGAACCTTTGCCAGTGGACAGCTTCTGACTCAACAGCGGAAACACGCATGTGCATCAAGTCTATATCAGAGGTATATACATAAAATTTACAATCTTCAGCTGCCTATCTCTATATTGCATGTACAGGAAATTGTACCCGGTTGCTCCTTGTGCAGCTTATAACAAAGAAGATGCCATTAAACTTTAGTTTGCAAGTCTCCAAAAGCTTTGATCATGGCTAGACCGCCACCTGCAACTGCTATATCGAACGGCGTCTGACCATTCCGATTTACACATTTAGCATCTGCTCCACTTTCAATGAGCAGCTTGATGGCCTCGGAGTTGAAGCCAGTGACTGCACGATGAAGGGCTGTATTGCCATCAGAATCTTTGGCTTCGATAGATACCCCACTTTCTATCAAAAGCTTGATGGTGCTCTTCCGCAGGGCTACATGAAGGGCCGTGGCACCGCTTGCATCTCTAGCATTGATATATGCTCCATTCTCCACGAGATACTTCAAGATAACATCCTCACCTAAAATGGCAGCTCTGTGCAATGGTGAACTGCCCGAATCGTCTTTTTTGTTGACGTCTGCACCACTTTCGACGAGGACCTTGGCTATTTCCATGTTAGGGGCAACGTGTAATAGACTCTGCCCTAGATTGCATCTCGAGTCGATAGCGGACCCTCTTGAGATGAGTATTTTGATTGTGCTTAAGTGGCCATTTCGGACGGCATGAAAGATGGGCGTTCCTCCGAAATAATCTTTCGCCTCAATGTCCGAGCCGCTTTCCAGAAGTAGGCGAACAATGTGTTCATGGCCTTCTTCTGCAGCCATGGATAGAGAGGTTTGCTCCATGCCCCCTAACTCGGAATAAGATGTCTTAGCTCTTACATCCGCCCCTAAGTGCAGGAGAATTCGTGTAACATCCTCGCAGCCCCTCTTGACAGCATGCATAAGAGGTGTTTTCCCCTCTTTGTCTTTCAAGTTGATTTGTCTTCTCAGCCACAAACGATCAATTCTTGTTACTACGAGAGATGAATCTGTAGCTACGGATGGCTCATTCGTCTCGTCAAAGACTTGCGAGCGTCCATCGGCGGCAGTTTCAGTTAAGAAAGCCAGGGCATCCGCGTCGCCGCCAATCGCAGCCGAATGAATTATGGAGCGCCTGCGATGATCTATCCGCTTCAGATCAAAGTGGCCTGACATGGCCAACAACTTGGTGAGAGAAGTATGACGATTCTCGAGAGCCCAGCGAAGGGGGTCTAACTTGGCATCCACCCGGGAGTCAAACCAGCCTTTGTAGTCAAGAAACGGGAAAATATCTTTGTTTGATAATGACATTGATACCCGCCCAAGTAGCGCTCTGGCCGCAAGCCGATGATTGTTGGCTAAAGCAGCAAAGAGCGGGAACCCGTATCTTTCCCCTTGGACGTGGATATTTGTGTAATGTTGCACATATTCTTCCAGGAGCCCAACGTAGTTTTTTTCTGCTAAGATATACGGAAATATCACCGTAGGATTGTATCGTCGAATTTCGTGTTTTTCAAGGATGTTGTTGAGGCGGACCCAGTCCTCCAGTGGAAACTGATGCAGGAAGGCAAGTTGGGACAGTGCCTCTGTAGCAAGGTTGGCGTGGTGAAGCACGTAAGTGGTGGCGTACCCAAGAAACGGAAACTTTTCTGAGGCCTTTTGGCGAATTCCTTTTGCCTGTTCTGAGTTTGCCTTCGGAGGCGGATCGCAGTTTGTTGAGGCTATCTGGCTGAATACAGCGGGCGCTATATATGACAGACAGCAATGTTTCAGCTTCTCGTGGCTCAAGCTTTGGAAGGCATCGCCGAGGTCCGGCCATAGTTCCTGGAATCCCTTGTCTTTGATAAGGAAGTCTTTTACAGATTCGTGGATGAATTGAACTGTTTTGGACTTGGACTTGGTGATCTCGGCTAGGCCTTTGGAAGAGCTAGTGACAAACAGGTCAATGGCCTCGTTTGTGACTAGATCAGAGTCATTAGAAACCGGAACCTCGTTATATCCCGGGAGACCAGATGACATGGCGAAATAGAATTCTTGTCGGCTAAGAGGTCGTTCAGCAAATAGTATCCACTGAATACAGAGCAGCAAATCATCCATATTCTCGTTGTCCCGTTTTAAGATCTCCTTGAATAGGTCACTTAGTTCGTTGGGGATTTCTCGTAGCGTCTTTTCGATCGCGAACATCCGGCCCCGGCGGATTTCCTTGTTCAAAAGGTCAACCACCACCACAACCCACATGAAGACACCGCCAGCCTTATCCAGTATGCTGGCCCGGATTTTTTTGGCGAGGGGATCTTTGACTATTCCTAGTTGACTTTGAACGAACCTCTCTAAATCTCGGGAATGTCCAGGCTGGTCCTCAATAACCAATCTCAGACCGTTCCGGATATCGATATGAGGATAGTGACGGCTGGAAAAACAAGTCTTTAACTGAACACCATTTATCATACCTAGCTCTTCGAAGAATGCTACCATCTCTTGAACTTGTTCTTCATCGCACTCATCTAGAGCATCGACAAAACAAGTTAAGCGGCGTTCGCCTAGTAACATGACGGCGTTACAGAAAAGCTCTTGTAGCGTCTCGACCGGAGGACATTCTGTCTGATTGAGCGGGATGAGAACCAAATCGTCCAGAACAGCTTGCACATCGCAGAAGGTCTCAAGTAGCTGAAGTAAGATAGATCGGTATAATCCCAATGTCGATTTCTCTAAGCTGTTTCCTCGTGCGTTAAAGAAGAACGAAAGGGTTGCAGTGCCTGCCTTAGATGCTCTCCTTGCACGATTGAATAAAAACTTCATGAGCGTCGATTTTCCGGCACCAGGTTTTCCACTGATCCAAAGAAATCCGTAGCGCTGGGCAGCTTTGGCAGGATCGAGCCAATCTTTATATATAGGTTCTTGGAGAAGCCATTCACAAGTCTGGGAATGCGCTCTTTTTATGGTAGCATGGCGAGCATCGAGTTGATCAAAGCGAAGTGACTCCAACAAGTCTTTTCGACGAGCTTGCAGCTTCTCTTGAACTGCGTGCATGTTAGCCAGGCCTCAGTATGTAAGATGAGATACACCCGTACCATTCTCTACAGGGCATTTCAGAGAACAGGGAGGCGATGGGCTAGTGGCAGCTCTCGGAGTGATGACATCCAGGAGTTCTTTCGCATAGGCCGCTGCAGTCGCTGCCGCGTATTTCTGCCACCGTGCGTCCTTGTGCGAGTCTGCGTAATCACAGATTCCGCGAATAACTAAACATGGAAAGCTATCGATTAGACCAGCTGCCTCCATTTCGAAGCAGATGACATCGAGGCTCTGGGCAAGTGTGTTTCGAGTGATTCCACTTTTCATCAGTTGGTTGCCGGAAGCAACGCCACCGTAGTGGATTTTCGGCTCAGGGGATGGGCGGTGAGGTCGATGTTGTAGCTCGGACAAACTGCATCGAGTGCAATTTGGAGCAATAACATGATGATACGTGGCCTTGAACAAGCGGTCGTCACATGAAGCGGGGTAGCCATAGTCAGCCATGTTGGGATGGCGCTCGTGCATGCGCTCGAGAAAAGAAGGAACTTGGCTGGCTGTTGTCTCGTGAAGTGCGCGCAGCTTTGAAACGGCGTTGAGCAGAACTGGGGGCGGCAGCCTCGGTATTGCGGTCCGTTGGACTTGGTCAGGAAAGACCTTCACCATGTCGTGTTGAATGACATGTTTGCCAACTACGATGTCGCCCAGCCGTATATCGACATCATCAGGGGCGCCGCCTCCGATTCCAACCATGAACCTGAGTTCAAGCTTAGGAAAACTCCTCATCATATTGCCGGCCACGGTTGCCGCATTGTTAGTACCGTATTGGCCAGCGGGCAGGCACGCCATGACTACATTGTGCTCGCCAATGCTTCCCAATATATACGAGTTCGAATCGTTGGCTGTCGGTAAGTCTTCGTGAATTTGATCGAGCATAGCAAGGCTTGCAGCCATCTCGATGTGAAGCGCGCAAATCCATCCCACAGTGTAGGCTGAATGCTGGAGTCTGATTGTTTGTCCTTTCCCTCGACTCTGCAAGCATCGATACCTTCCGTGCAGTGTTCTCTGGTGCTTTACCCCTTCGGTTGTGTTGTCGGTTCCATTGTCATCGGGGCTCAACGCTCTCTTCTGGTGGGTGTCTAATCCAGATTGGCCGGAGGACATCTTGATTTCATAGCCTGCCGGCATGCATATTCTGCGCAAGCAGTTACGGCTAGTGACGATAATGTTGTTGATGCAGTAAGTGGCGGATCCGGCAAACGTCTAAAGCGACTCGACTTTTCACTCCAATATGGTTGGAATTGGGAAGACAAAGTTCACTGACGATGCTGGTCTCATAAGGCTGCGAAATGAATTCTGTTGGCATGAGGCGCAGTCGCTACGCAGCCAAGAGAAATCGTTAGACATTTATCGGGGCTCGCAGTTCTGTGTCCAATAGGAACTTATCACGCAGTATTTCTGGAAAAGGGGGCGTATTTCGCTTAATTTTTTTCCTGTCCCAAATAGGTGTGAACACACTGAAGGAAAACGTTGGAAGAGGGTACCAAGTGCCACCAGACATTTAAATCTAAGTTGGGAAAACTTTTTGTACCTGATTGACATGCCCTTGCAATTTGCAAAGATATCATCCTGACTTTCAAAGATCTCGTCTAGCTAACTCACTGAACTACAGCATCCTTCACCCACTCGTTGTCGTTACGACCTGATAAGAATAACAGGACCAGCGGCGCTCCGAAGCGCACCTGGCGGCTACAGGGCATTTGTATGCAGGATCACGGGAGCAAAGAAAGACTCCAACAGAACAGAAGAACTATAGTGTAGGTCACGTGATCGTTTGATAGTAGATAAGTTCCGTACGCAAACAGCACAGGAGCCGTATGCTCGACATAAGTGTTACGCCAGTTACGCATGATAGGCTGACTTATCGACGATATATGCTAAGTTTACACTAATAACATGGTACGTACGGCTATCTCACTCTGATTTCGAATACCGCTAACAGAGCTCTGGCACTGTGTAGAAATACCTGGCTCACCCTGCTCACCCCAAATCGCGCGACTTAAAGCGGCGGATGATTCGGCCACACCTAAACCGCAGTAGTGGCCCAGTTAGCTATTCCTGGGAATAGTCTGCACCTACCCTGGTTTTTCCCTAGGAACTATTGGTTGGTGCGGCTTGATTTTTGGGAACAGTATGCACTACCCCAGTATTTCCTAGGAATCAAAGGCATTCCAAGAACAGTTCCCAAGAACAGAAGGGGCAGTATCTAGCGGTCAGCTCTTCAAGAGTTAGCCATATAATTCCTGTTCAGATTTCATATTTTCGTGTAGAAGTCGATAATTCGGTAATCACGTGAATAAGAAAGCTCAGATGAACTGCTATTGGAAGAGGTACTTGATCGGAAGAAAAACGAGGAAAATTGAATGAAGGGGATGATGAGGGCTCTTTCATGGAAATTTCGGCGCTTATTCAATCTTAGTTCCTGTTTCCTGATTTTCGTAGACTTGACGCAGAACCAAACCCTACAAGCTTCACTCCACCCACTTGCCCGCTGCTCACTCGCCACTCACCTTGGCATCACTCGAAGGGCGAAAAGCAGCAAAACCTGGGCGAGCAGTTTGGTACAGGGATTTCACTTGGGTAGCATAGTTTACCGTCTCTCCCTTCAAAGGATTGCTGACCACATGGTTTTGCAATGCCACCTTCTAGAAAAAGGTCAGGATGACCGGATCGGGGCGGGCGGCCAAAGCCATGGGCTGATAAGGAGATGATGTATTAATACCTCAAGAGCTCTGCTCCAGGTGCTTTGAATCCAGTTAACTAGCTGCCCAACATCAACATGAAACTCGCCATCTTCTCGCTCCTTGCATCGGTGACTGGCGTACGCTCAGCAGCCAGCAATGTTTCATACTCCGACAGTCTCACTGTGCGAACCTCGACCGGCGTCTTTACAGGACTGATCGATTCAGGATCCCCCAATACTCGGCAATGGCGCTCCATTCCTTTCGCAGAACCTCCTGTCGGGTCGCGTCGCTGGCTACCTCCTGAGAAGCTTCCACCCTCGAACAAACATCAATATGCAACGAAGTTCCCGCCTTCGTGCCCCCAGTTCGTGACGGCAATCGAATCTATGTGGAACACGCCTCTGACTCAGGGCAATCTGATCTACAATGGCGGCCAGAGCGATTTGTCGGGTCTGGTAGGCGAAGCGACGTCAGAAGACTGCCTTTACCTGGCGATCTGGACGCCTACGAGTTCGCCGCCTGAACGGGGGTTCCCAGTTCTCTTTTTTATGACAGGCGGCGGCTTCGTGATGGGTGGCATTGATCTTCCCTGGCAAATTCCAACATCGTGGGTCGAGCGGTCGCAATCAGCAATCATCGTCACCATCAACTACCGTGTCAACATCTTCGGCTTTCCCAATGCGCGCGGGCTGGCCGAAGGGGAGCAAAACCTCGGCATCCTCGACCAGCGAGCCGCTCTCGAATGGGTTCGTGACAACGTCGCAGCCTTTGGCGGTGACCCAACTCGCATCATGCACTGGGGCCGGTCTGCGGGCTCCATCAGCGCGGACATCCACACCTATGCTTACCACGACGATCCGATTGCCCAATCCTACTATATGGAGTCGGGAGTCGTATCTTCCGGCATTGCGGAGGATCCAACGCACTCCAACTTTAGCTTTGTAGCACAGCACGTAGGCTGCGAGTCTCCCTGCGGCGCCAACTGCAAGGACTACAACGGCACGGCAGAACTCGACTGCATGCGCCGAGTATCGTTTGCACAGATCACGAACTTCGTCGGAAAGTACGGCGACCGGGGCGAAACACCCGCTCTATCATTCAACTTGGTCCCCGATGATCACATCATCTTCCGTGACTACGACGCGCGCGCCGCAGCGGGCAAAATCGCGCGCCGCCCGTCCCTCATCTCCTTGACAGCCAACGAATTCTCCTCGCTGGTCCCGTGGCCAAAAGAGAACCTGACCAAAGGCCCATGGCAGCCGCTAGTCACGGATCTGGACATTGCATGGGCGTGCGCAGCCTTCAACGCCACTGTCGCTCGAAACCAGCTGAGCACGTCCGAAGCCCCCGTTTTCCGGTTTCAATATGCAGCCGAATTTCCCAATTTGAATGTGTACAGTTGGCTGGGCGCATATCATAACAGCGAGACGCCTTTGGTATTTGGGACGTACGGGCTGTTGGATCATATAGCGCCGACGACGGAATTCCAGGTTGAGGTTAGCAGGGCGATGCAGGATTATATCATGGCGTTTGCGGAGGATCCGTATCAGGGGCCGCAGAATAGATTCGGATGGGAGCCACAGGTTGTTAGTGAGGCAAGTGGAGGGTATGTACTTCGTTTCGGATCAGGCGGGAAAGTGGTGCAGCGGATCGATGGGATCGAGGTGGATGGTGTGTGTAAGGGGTTTGGAGAGTATGATCCATTCCCGTAGACCAGTACCCCGGAAGATTCGGTTTTGGAACCATCCACCAGTTGTTACGGTCAACTATCCAACATTAGGGGTTTCTGCTAACAGAAGCCGAGGCAAGAAGCTGGTTTTGATAGATTGGGTCTTTGGAGGATATGGTGATCAGTCGTATACAATAAGGTGCTGGTTTACCACATGTGTGATGAACTCCTGAAGAGTGAGTGTATTGACTATGCAGACAAATCGAGAACTCGTAATGTTTTTTCGATTTAATGCTCAGCTGATACTTGTACTTCATGGGAGCTCGACTTCTATCAAACTCTCAACGCCCTTACCGCCACTCCAGATCTTAACAATCTTCAACTCAGCAATCTTTTCAAGCAAATGATACCAATCTCTTTCCGTCCGCTCCTTGGAACAAAACAGCGTCAACATGACCATGTCAAGCGCGGAAGTCTCCCAGTATGCGCCTGTGGAAGGGACGACATTCTCATTGATGAGTAGCTTGCTGTAGCCGGGCTTCATAGCTGCCTTAATCTGTGCCAAGATAGTTGCGCAAACATCATCAGGCCAGTCGTGCAAGCAAGAATGCATGTAATAGATACGAGCTTCCTTAACCGGCTGCTCGGTGAGGAAGTCGTGCTCCATCGGAGTAATCGCCGCGTCAAGTTCGTTGATCTGTCCAATGACAACCGGAAGATCCTGCAGGATAAGCTTACGAGGCACATTGGGGTGGTGGCGGTGGAACTCCATAATATCATGACCAATACTACCGCCGATATTCACCAGGAATGGGGCCTCAGGGTTTTGATCCGCACCGGCAATCAGCCTCTCCTCCACAGGGAAGAAACTAGGTGCCATCCACGGGACGCGACCTTGACGGTAGCCGGACATGTGGTGATTGATTGAAATGTGTACCATCTGGATTCATTAGCAATTTGTTGTTGTCAAAATTCACCTGGAGATACTCACAGCCGAGCGACTGTTGCCATGCAAACATGTCCATGTCAGTATTATAAAAATACATCATGGATGTATCATTGGCGTCAGTTGGGTTCTTAAAGCCCCGCTGACGGGAGTATTTGTGGAATCCCAAAGGGCCAGCACCGGTGCCGGAAGTCCTAGCATTATCCAGCTGTCAGTCAGTGATGCCACACATTATCAAGGGAAAATCCGGCGATGACAACAATCGTGGTATGAAGGAAGCATATACAAAGATGCATGGCAAGATTCATTTGCTTACATTGCAATGTATCCATCCCCTATCATGGGGAGTCCCGCAGGCATCAGCTTCGTACCTATGACACATTCTGGAGAGATGTTATGGCATCACGTATGCTGAAGATCTGGGAGGATGCTGAGGGCTGAACCAGCTTACTTTGGCATATTTGCAATCCATTTTCCCCAGCCTTGAACAAGATTCCTCGGCAGGTAATAATGTTAATGAATAATACGGAGACGGGAGGTATTGAAGGGTATCACATAACCCCGTAACCCGGCATTGTGCCTTTGTGACTCACCCCATATTTCGCGTCGTATCTTTGATCTTGTTGGATGAATTGAATTGACTTGATGTGAGGCACTTCAGACGCACGTATACATTAGCCTTCGATATCCTACACGCGTCCGCATTTTTGTTCCTCGAGAACCTGCAATTTTCCGAAGATATTCTCCAAAATTTGAAAATGTCTAGTCCATCGGTTGGCTCCGATGCCTGGAGAGCACAGGACAAAAGGCCAAGTATCTTGATTATCTGCTGGGTCATCACCACTATTAGCACAATATTCGTCTTTGCTCGAGTTTACGTGAGAGGAAAGATGATGGGCAAGTTCCATAGCGATGATTAGTTCCTCATTTTGAGTCGGGTATGTTAATTCCCACTATTCCCAGAGTTAATTCGCACTTCTTTCACTGTGATCTGATACTTGGCATGCATCCAGATTTGCGGCTACGTCTCGACAGCCCTCTCGACCCTCGCCGTAGCTTCTGGCAATGACAAGCACATGATCCTACTTACAACAGAACAGCAAGAGGGTGCAATTCTTTGGACAACTGCTGCTTTCTGCCCAGGCATCATGTCGTTTGGCCTTCCAAAATTGGCTGCGGTGTCCCTGCTCACTCTTCTGATGAATCCAGGAAGGTTCTACAAAATCTTTCTCTGGTGGCTTGGAACATGGTGTTAGTTGATACTCCTTGTAACTGCTGGGCTCCATCATTATTGCAACCTCAATCCCTGTCATGTAACCTCTTCTCGAGTTGATCCTACGACACAACCCCTTTAGTTCAGCCAAAGACTCAAAGCCTACACCCAACTAATACGAGTTCTATGGATCACAAAGCAAGTCTAGAGGAGGCGGTGGGATTAAGCTGGGTCAACGCAAGCCAAAGTCAAAGCCCAAAGATGACCTTGGTTTTACTATTGTCTAGGGCGATAGCCAGGAGAACATACTAACCACAAACAATCAGGCATCAGTTCCTGCATCAACGTCTAGGTCGACAAACAGCGACTCAGCTCACCTAACAGAAGGAACAATCATACGAACTGACGTTGTTACTGTTTCGTATTAGGAGCAGGACTAAACCCTAGAAACCGTATCTTCAAGAAGATGGAGGCCGGTATAATTGTAATGTTTCAGATATGATGGTCTCCAGCCCAGTACATTAGCTTCAATATCAATAAAATCATGATAAATTATGTGTCTACTCGGAAGTTGATGGTTTCGTTCTCTCCGTCTTCCTCAGAAGCCTTACCTTTGAGCATATTTAATGCGCAATTGGATGAGATAATCGTGTATTATGTCTTATTACTATGAATGTTAAACCTATCCGAAGATTGCTATAAATAACGTTAAGATTTAAGATGTCATCCCAGTGAATGGCACAGAAGATCAATGCCACCTCCAACCATGCATCTAGCACAATTTGAACACATTATAGGAAATTGATAATGGCTTCTGTTCAATTGAGGGATGTGGAACTAATAAACGACCGGATTAACTGGAATTAAGCCACTCGTATGGCACTGCAGCTGAAACCCCATAACAGAACATCAACTTTCCTAAATATCGACAGCCTCAGTTATACCGTTGTTTGACAAATCAAATATAGTAAGACAAAGCCGCCGAACCCTGTTGTCCTAAACCATCCTGGTACATCGCCGCGTTCTATTGTGGCAAGCGTAGAGGGTTGAATTATCTCCTAGTAGCCGACAAGCACCAGTAGAAAGAAATTTTAGGACTAGTATCGGTATTTGTGCGAGGAAAATCCTACAGCTTGTTGGTTCTTCACTGTATGTTCTTCTTGATACCTGCGCTGTTGTCAACGCTGCTCATCAAGGACCACACGGGCTGCGCTCCGCGACTTACACTAACTGTAAAGACAGTGCTGGAACACTGATACCAGTTAGCTTTTACAGTAGCGGTACGGTTTTTAGGGTTTATTTATGTTAAACGGTTAGAGATTGAGCAGAGATAACGATTAGAATAGCGTTATACGATAGGTTTGGCGCCGCTTTAGTAAGAAGTCTAAGATATTCAAAGGAAATAAAAAGGATTTCAGGGGAGGAAAAATGACCGTCATTTCACGTCGATATGGCTTCATAGCTTAGAAGTAACACAGCTAACCCTGCCGCAAAGTGTTTGAAGCCTTGTATTCAAGCCGCGTCATGATATTGAGAAGCATAGCGAAATCGAAGCGGGCTTTTGCCAGTAGAAACAGAGTGTTACTATCTTGTTTTATTACAAGCAGGTTAGCTCCCATCAGTCGGGTTTTCTCTACCTGTCACTGAATTAAAGACTCTATAGACGAAAATTGGCCGATGGTTCTACATTGACAATAAACGACCTGAAGAGAGCTTGTTCTTGAAGCAGCTCCTCCTCAAACGCGTACCTCAACACGTGTAATCAATCTTGCTAAAAGATGTGTCGCACTCTCGCCATTTTCGTCTATATATTCATTTCTAGCCTTGAAGCCTCAGCCTTGCACCCAATTTCGCGCAGTATGTGTCTCCTGAAGCAAACCGCGAATAACATCACGCCAAGCACTGACGATGTCATTGTTGATGCCGGTTTGCGCCTGGTGGAAGTCCTGGAGCAGCTCAAACTCAGCGCTTATGTCTCTACCCTGCTATCGGGAGATAAACCTCACCCTTCTAGGCCCCGTCTGCTGCGCCATGTGTAGCTAAAAACAACACACCTCAGCCCCAGGCACCAACCAGTGAGTGGAGCTGATTCCTGGTCTGAAACCAACAGACAACAATACAGGGGTCCCCTTGGCTGCCTCTCAAACTTACGGTTAAATACGAGCGGCGCCGAGCGACCCTCAGCTTTTGTCGCATATTCTTCATACCAACTAACCAAGCCTTTATAGCTCAAAATGCCAACTTTCTCATCAGAAGAACTAGGCCGACGGGAGATACTGGCGAAGGAGTATCGTATCGATTTTGCCGGCGAGCTTAGCCGACAAGAATGGCCACAGTGCCACAGAGACGTGCTAGCAAAGGCCAAAGAGCTTGGAGACAAAAAGTTTGATGTCCAAGATGTTTCCTCCACACATACTGAGCACGAGCCTTGGAAGGCTGAAAGAAGATCTCTTGCGAATGACTTAGTCCAGATAGCAGAGCGATGCCGTCATCGAAACGAAAGCAGCTGGAGACATGCATGCGAGCCCGTCATATTGGGTAGACTGTCCTCCGAAGTCTGCTGGTAAGCCATGGCTGTGATAACATAGTATTTGCTTGAAGTGTCCATTACTAATGTCGTGTAGCCGCGAGTGCAGGGGTCGATTGTGGCGCTCTGATGTTGAAGTAACCCGGGACGGCGAAACAGGCGCGGCGGTCGGATTGCGAGATCGACAACAATCTCGACAGCCATGCCGTTGTCCCCGAGAACGACGTTCACAGGACCAGTAAGTGAGCCACTCTTCCACATCACTATATAGTGACCTTACTTGTCCTTAGCCTTGAAGCAGCTGGGCTCAATCGAATTTTCAATTTTCGAGTTGACGAGCAAGTGAATCACGACCCAGAGATTACCAAAAAGCTGAAAAAGACAGAACGACCCGACAGAGTGTATGGACTGCGGCAGACCAGAAACATTGAGAACCTTATGTACGACACAGCCAAGCGGCAGAATGATGGCACAACTACTACCGGGCCGGACCAAGTTCAAGAAATATTAGGGTTTTCGCCATTAGATCAGCCTACGAGTCAGACCGGCGACCGTCAGTTGTTTCCTTTCCTCGTCCTTGAAGCAAAATCGGGATCAACTAGCGATGATTGGCATAGCATCCAAATGCAGACGGCATTCTCGATCAGAACCTTACTTGAAACACAAAATAGGCTCCGTGCAGCAGCTGGCAGCCTGTCAAAATGGCAATCAGGCCCTCTGGTCTGGTTCTTTTCGAATAGAGGCGAAGACTGGCGTCTCAGTGCTGCCTACGTGGAAGCAGGCCTGGCGAAACCCAATACTATCGGGAACGTTGACTATGTAAGTAAGACATAGCAAAGTTTTCTTTATCTCGGAAATTGACACAACTCAGCGTATTGTCGACCTATGGCAAGGTTGCATTCTTTTTCAAGATAAAGCCTTGCAGTTGTTGTTGCTGGTTGATTACATATTCGACTGGGCGCGTGATATTTACCGAGAGGATATAATCCGAGAACTTAGAGTCCTTGCTTCCGGTGATAACGACGCTGCTAGTGTTGTATACACTGATTCCGACATCTTTTCGACCCGTCAACCAGACTTTATGGGTCGATCCGTTGAACCGAGTGATGAAGATGAATTCGGGAGTTTTAACTCGGCTCAAGCTCCTTACATCGACCTAGACTCCCCTGCTGGAGTTATTCGACATGCAACCTTCGTTGAATCAAGGTACTGCTGCGTCTTCGTTACCGGAGACAATGTGCAAACCCTTCTACGATCAACCGATCAGAAACGAGTCAGCCATTTTTGCCGGCTTGTTTTGGCCCATATGTCTCAAGCAATTTTACTAACACATCAAACCTTGGTCAGCATGGAGGAGGAGTGGACGGGTACGACGCGGGTGGCAGGGCCGTCTCCTTACCTTCAGACGGAGTTCTACACAGTCATATCAAGCACAGCATATTTGACCCCACAATGGCATCAGGTGCGTGAATTGTTCGTTATTGCCATCGATAAAAATGCCTGGGCGGCGGTCGGTGCAGCCTCTGGGCTAAAAAGTAAAGCGATCAAAACGGGACCCAGGATGTTCGACAGCTACGATACAGACTCGGTTTTAACAGCAGTGAGGCGACTTCGAGTCGGGTCACCACAACATGTTCTTCTCACGGCCATTTCCCGAAGGGCTGTCAGATTGGTTGAGCAATTGGATATATTCCACTCCCTTGGCTGTGAAGTAGCCGACGGGTCATTCCGTGGCATAGTCCATTTCGTTTACACATCTTTCAAGAAGGGCGCTCTGGAGCCTCAAGAGGCATTCTTAAGGGTGTCGAAGAGATTCGATCAACAGCATTTAATCCAATCAGAAGTCGAGCCGTTTCCCGTCGACGAGGGGCGTCTCCAGACGTCTATCGATGGCTGTGTATTGGTAACAGCAACCTGTGCTCCTAAAGATCCAGAGAGGCGAGGGAATGACTGCTGCGCTTATTTGACCCAGGGTGGCCCAGACCTGCCTAGTCCAGAAGTTCTAGGCCCCATAGTACGGAGGTGTTTTGAAACCCGCGATGTCTATCACACTACCCGAAATCATGGAAGCTCAAGGATCGCGAATTTAACTCAGGGTTCAGGTCCAGACAGGCATTTATGGAACATCCAGGGAGCATACGGTGTTTGCAGCGATGGATTCGGATTTCTTCGCCTACTTGAGTGGCTCAAATGCGACTACCCTATCACTCAAGGCTCTTCAAGGAATCCTACCGAATCTGGGTCTCAACTACACAAAAGAAACCTTTCTCCGTGGACTGACAATCGATACATATATATAAACAGCCAGGAGCGCATGTTTATCTTGCACAAGCTATTCACCCGAGAAATATCCTTCTGGAGAGCAATTGCAAGGGAGCGAGAGGCGGAAGGAGTTTCTTGTTGTCAGTTTTGTGCAAAGCTAGGAGAAGATGTTATCTGCGAAGATTGCGAGGACGTCTTCCAACACCCAAACCGGTACGAGTGGTACAGGAACTGTTTGGAAGGCAAGCAGCCGTTCCAGATCAAGGCACTCGACGGGGAAGAACTTAGGGAAAGGTTGTATACTGTGAGGGCCAACTATCCGGTCTTGAGGGAGACAGTACTTCCCGGGCCATTTGGCGGGAGAGGTGGCTATGATGGCAACTGGGATTGGGCGAAGAAATTAGACTTCTATGCTGACCTCGACCTGCCATTTGAGCATATAGGGGAATTAGAGGTTCAATCGCGGCAATTCAATATTGTCTGCTCGGAAAACAGGGGTTTCGGACTTCCACGAAAGCGCAAGCGATCGCTATCCCCTGACGGCGAAGTTGTCGACGATTCGTCTAGCAATGAAGTCTGAACGATGTGACTTCAGCTTGCGTATTGGGTTTTTCTATTGGCTTTGATTGATTTATTAAGCTTGACACCTTTATTATTATAGCCGTAACGGATTATCGTTTTTTCCCCGTGTCTTGGCCGAATAGACTACTGTTTCTGCCCATTGAACCATCAGTACAACTGTATCCTGAAGCCCAGGTACGTCTTCGTCGCATAAGCTCCATTCAACGGCTGCACCCTTGTTGTGTCATTTACTGTCCTATGATTCATCATCTAATTAGTGATCATTCTCACCGGCATGGTATTGTAGGGGGATAATTGAAAATATGGCCGCAAGGGACTTGCAAGGGAGCGAGAGGTGGAAGGAGTGACTTGCTTTCAGTGTTGTGCAAAGCTTGGATAGATTATCCAGGATCGACTATCTTTATTAATGGGCTGGAACTCTTTGCCGAGAAGCGCGTTTGAATCTGCGCCACGCTGGAAAATCATTCTGACAAACTTGGAATGGCTGATTTCGGCAGCTTCTTGGTGACATGGCAACACCCTCTTTTGACTGTTACCTAAGGTATACCTAGAAAACTGACGAAGGATAAAATCGCGACTGCGTGCATGCTGTTGGGTGATTGTTGGGGCTCGTCCTTCCAGTATTCGAGACATTGAATGAGGTTCCTAAGACTTTCTGGAGGCTTCTTGCATTATAGTATTTTATCATCGTCAAGGTCGGCCGCTTAGCTATAGTTAACGAAACCTCAGTGCGCCTGAACTGCGAGAACCAAAATCAACCCATAGAATTAAAGTAAGAGTTGTTGCGATCAGTACGGATCGAATCGGCATATCGGATAAATTCTCAATCTTTTGGCCGAAAGGATCTAGATGTAATATGTACGATGCTACGCTATCATTGCAGGGATCTTTGTTGGTAAGCGATAGAAAATCTACTCGTGGGTTGGATCCGGCATGGATCTAGGTAGAGTGAAGAATGCCCACCTGAATCACACCTGGATGTTTCCGACGTTTTCCCCTGACAGGCGGATGTGTAATGTGGGGGGAGGCTGTGCCGCCAAGCTGGAGTTCATGAATATCCATAATTTGAAGACCAAATCCGTTCCACGATGATTCATCAACAGCTGGCCAGTGGAATACAGAGCCCTCTTCTGGTGTAGACAAAACCAGCATTCCCTTGATTGAACATTGCTAACAAGGTTGGTGAGTTGCTTAAACATCACTTCGTCGCCGAGCACAGACGTGCAACGTCTTGCCTGCCGCCATTGTCACATCACAAGTAAACAACTCCACTGACCCACTGGCAGTGTTCCATTGTGTGAATATTATATTACTTTATCGTATATCTATTTTCTACATTATAATCCGTCGTATCCAGCTGCCCACGTGCGGCACTTAGTTGCCCGGGTACCACTCGCTGAGGATTGACGTCACATTCGCCGGCCGGCTAAGATGGGCGCAGTGACCGCTGGGCTCACTCGCCGTCTTGGAGCCCTCGGGAAGAACAGCAGACATGCCCTGCTGGTAGCTGAGGGGGAGGGCGTTGTCAATACTGGCGTAGAGGTAAGCGCAGTCGATACCGTTGTTCCACGGCTCGTAGCTGGATGCTGTGATGAAGGCGTTCAGGGAGGTCCACGTCAGCTCGGCCGCCCACTTCTCCTGCTCGGAAGCGGGCAGGTCGTTGAATGCGACCTCGGGAACCATGGTAAGGTTACCGACGACACGGTCGCCCTGTAATGCGAGTTAGTAATGCTAGGCTTTGGGACCGATGGTAAATGAAGGTTACATACCTCAAGAACCATCCACGGAAGAGGCTGGCCGCCAAGAAGATCCAGCAGGCTGGAGCCCTTGGGAAGCATGAAAGCACTGGAGTAGACGATGCTCACGACACCACCGGTGCTACCCGCAGCAGAGCGGGTGGCGACGTCGTAGCCCTCAACAGCGTTGCTGGCGACAACACCGCCGTAGGAGTGAGAGTAGATGACAACCTCCTTTCCGTCGCTGACAAGCTTATCAAGCTCGGTGCGGACAGCGGCCACGTCGTCGGAGAGAGAGGCCAGCGGGGTGGTAGTGCCACCAACAGTGGGGAGAGCCACAACGGAGGCGTTGAAGTCAGCACCGGCCAGCTCGTTAGTGAAGGACTGGAAGGCGGAGGGCAGCTGCCAAGCGCCGGGGACGATGAGGACGGAAGGCTTCATTTTAGAATATGACGTGATGATTGGAGAACCACGGGAGGTACGATCTTGGGTCTTGTCAAAGATTGACGAGATGGGAAGATAGGTAGAGAAGGGTGGGAAGCGGGTTTTACGAGGGATTCTGAAATGAAGGGATGGATAGCCTGCCTATTAACAACCAGAGGGGCAAGTGATGGGCAAAGAGGCAGGAGGCTTTCCTAAAGTACTTACTACTCTGGCTACTTTAGTTATCAACGCATGAATAGGCGTCCTCAGCAAGCAATATCCCCGAAATGACAGCCGACTCAAACCACGCATCGCTGCGGGATGTGCACCGGACTGACCGCCGGATATTGCCACGAGGTTCGCATCCGCTAGTGAGCGTTCCGCGGTCCGCAGATGATCCCCACAAACGGCCCAACATTGGTGGTGGGTTATTACATACTCCAGTTGTGAAAAGGGGGCGAGGGTGTCACGATGGACTGGGTTATGGCCCAAGTGGATGTCCGACACGATCGGGCGGAGTCAAAGTACGACGCCAGTAGTGGCCAGGTATCTTACGTGTAGTGGTATAGACGAACCCTCTGAGGCAAGTCACAATGTTTGCTTCGGCATTCCGTCTGAAATTGTTCGCGCTTAAGCATCTCGCTAAGTAGCTTGCTTTAGTCTCCGAATCCTCTTGCAACCACCAACCGACTTTCCCATGTTAGCTCGGCAGTCGACGACGCTTAGAGTTGTCTCTTTCGACTTTGGCCCATTTGCTGAAGAAAAGATTTCTTTGCATCTTTACATCCCCCTCGTCGTACGACGTTAATGACGCACAGGAAAGATTCACGATCCACTGAGCATCAGATTGCAGGGTTGTTGACTCGAAGTGGCCCCCATCCGCGTTTTCGACTGCTCTCTTCCGGCAAGCAGCGCAGAGGCCACCAATGCCGTATTTTGGTGATGATCTGACGATATTATCCCTGCACATCCCTGGGTACCCCTGATTCTTCAAGGAGTCAAGGAGTATGACAGGCGGGCCCTAGCAACTAGAGGCGGGTCTTCGGGAGGAGGTCCAGACTAGCGCACAACTAGCCCCAACGGCTTTCACAACGCCGCCGGATAGAGAGCCGTGCACTGGATAACTCTTCCCCTTTCGAGAACATTGGGCAGTCCCTGCGTGGGCTTGGGTGGACGAAACTAAGATCAAAACATACATTCTCGGAGCTCCTAACCTTCTTACGACATTTCCCTGGACAAAATCCACAGATGTCTGGTGAACCTTGAGGGTGCTATTCCAAAATGGACAAAGATTGACAAAACCAGCAACTCTTCGGGACTTGGCCGGTTTTCGCTCCCACGCTCCCCCTTATTCTTTATCCTTTGGGGTATTGTTTCCACGCGTTTTCTGCATGACCCCTAGCCAAGGTGGTAGTTACTATGGGGTTGATAAACTTGTCAAACATGACAAGCCAAAGGAGAAAAGATTGCCACCTTGGGGATTCAACAGTGGATCACCTAGAACGAACGGACCAAAGGACCCGAAGCCCGCGTCAGTGACGGATAATGGCCGTTGCACGTGTTACTCTAAGAGTTTTGCAGAAAACGTGCCATCGAGTGTTGTGTCTAGCATGCCCCAAGGCCATCCAGAATAAAATGATTCTCCATCCCCACGTGGTGTGCCAGACGCGGAGTCCCTTGTGAATGCTTGCTCCGTAACCCCCGCGAAGCATCGACGACCCGTTCCCAACATCGTTGTACGAGAAGAGCCCGCGTGGCCACTTAGCCACCAGTCATGGCATCCACCATGGCAACGTACCCGTACGATGATCTCAGTATCGATCAAGCCCAGAGGGAATACCTGAAGAAGCTGGCCGATTTCGCCGAGGACCAGAACCTATCCGAGGACCTGCGGTCCTATGTACGAGCCATCACGATCGCCTTCACCGTATTTGCCGCCTTTGTGGTCGGCCTGCGGTTTTTGGCGCGTCATTTACAGGGTGCAAGATATCTCATCGACGATTATTTGATGCTGTCTGCGTTGGTGTTGTTGATTGGAAACATGGCCATGAATCTGCTTTGTAAGTGATGCAAGAATTATGCCCGGTATATCCATAATACAGACCATTCTGACATTGAATACTCCAGTGGTGGATCGTGGCATAGGACTACACTCTGGCCGGCTCGAACTGGAACAGCTACAGTTTCTCGATAGGGTGCGCATCGCAATCATCCTAGCCATCGGTGGCTATCTTACATTTGAAACTAACGAACGGTGCTTAGACAATGATCGGTGCCGAGATTCTATACGTCAATGGCGTCAACATGTACAAGATTGCGCTGCTGTTCCTCTATCTGCGCATCTTTCCGATGCCCGAAGTCCGAAAAGGGGCCTGGATTTGTGGTGGCTTGACGTCCCTATGGACGTTTGCATGCGTCATCGCTGCGTCCATCCAATGTCTTCCCCTGAACACCTTGTGGGAGCCCTGGAAACCGGGCACATGCATCAACCTGTTCTTGACGCAGCTGTGTATTGCCATTCCGAGCATCATTGTCGACATTGGAATTCTCTATCTGCCAATTCCTCACGTTTTGCGACTGCAAATGAACCGGGCTCAGCGAATCCTGGTCTTGTTCACGTTTTTGCTCGGGAGCTATGTCGTTTTCTGCAGTATATACCGGTTCCGGATCTTTTTGTACTTCACGAAAGACGATAGTCCTTGTAGGTTTTTATGCTGGACTTTGTAAGCGCTTGTACTGACTGACGTGCTCTCAAGATACACTGGCGCAAGGCCTGGCGTGGAATATCATTGAGATTAGCAGTGGCATCGTGTCGGCTTGTTTGCCAACTCTGGTGAGTCGGAACACTAAGAATTATCCACTACTAGCACTGACATGAATCTACAGGGCCCCATTGTTCGTATTCTGTGGAAGGGACTCCTCGACTCGGCCCAGCGGAGTGGTATGGACAAGTATGGCTTTTCATCGTCGAACAAGAAGTCTGCAGGAAGGTCGGCGACTATGACCATCGGTGGCGGACGGTCAGGAACCGCATCTCACGCCAAAAGTGGCTCTAAAGACTGGTCGAAGCTTTCTAATGCGAACGACAAAGCGGCGTACCGCGAGGAGGCCAAGTATGGCATCGGCCTCAACACCATGATGCAAGGCGACGACGACCGCAGCTCGCGGAGCTCAAACGACATCGAGCTTGTGCCGCAGAGTACCGTGAGCGTAACTGTCAGAAGTCCGGGCAGGGCCAACTTCCCGGAGGACGAGAGCTTGACAGCGAGGGACCACTACCACGGAAAGAAGCTGACGAAGCAAAACGCCAATGGGTATCCCCATTCAAATAACAAGATTTGGCAGCACCGCGAGGTTGAGGTGACGACGGAGCCAGTCGAGCCGGAATCAATGTTGTCCGAGCCGAGCCATAAGAGAAAGTCAGGAATTCGATGAGATGGGCGCCTGGGGCGTTGCCTAATGAATCCTTTGTATATAGCGTTGTATTATTAGCGAACAGTAATTACACTAATCTATGAAACAAATCAAACATAAAGAGAAATATTTTGTTTCAATACACGGTAGTTTCCCGCACTGCGTTCATAGAGATATTCACGCTAGACAACTGTGTTTGCATGCTGCGAAAATACGCATGTTGTGTTGTTTCCGTTTACTGATGCGCCATGAAAAATCGTGTTGCTTTAAGACATATATGGTGTTTGTCCTTGGAGCTAGTCGTTTGTCACAACTAGGTGTTCTATATGAGACGGATCCCACATCTTTTCTACGAGGCCATCATGACTGCAGAATGTTCCTCTCGAGATCCAACGTTCCATCGGGCAAAGTTGCTCTAGCAACCTCAATAGGGAAAGTCTCAACGCATGCATGCATATTTGCGGGCCGCCCCCCCCCCCCCCCCCCCCCCCCCCCCCCCCTAAGGGCAACTGGGTCGACCCGAATAGACGTTTCACGGGTTCTGTAACGAAGGCGAAAAAGTCGCGAAGGAATTGGGGCGACGGGAATGCAGATGCATAGTTGGCTGGATGCAGAACGACTTCTGGGGTGGTCAGGATGCCGAGGGAGAAAAGGGGAAAGATATCGGTAGCCATGCACTAGTCCGCGGCATCAATGTACCATTAGGGTATAACAACGTTACATAAACCCCCATGTGGCAGAATTTCTACCCATGCACTTGGTGTGGCAGCTTTCGCAAATCCCGTTCGGCATTTCGGCCACATCTTGGCAGTTTTAGCCGGCATCCGGAATAGTACTTCGCTTGGTCACATATGATGATTGGCTGAACATCGCTGTGCCTATATCTTCTTCCACTATAAGGAGTTTAGAACACCACGAGCGATTCCTTTGAGCATGGAGGTGGGAAGCTCCAGATGCTGAGTGTTTCGCTCGTTCATTTTCAAAAATGTACTTTTGTTCCCTCCGAATTAGACGGACGCAAGTGATTTGATCAAAAAGTATTTGTTAACTAATGAATGCAACCCCAGCTCTCTGGCTGGCACTGTTGTAATGCTTGGTGGCTGTTGGTCGGCTGACACCTTACAACCCAGTCAATCAAGAGAAATTTGAAGGCATTGAGGTATGTTTTATCGTCTTCAACAGACAGTTTTAACCGGAACCACCTAGCATTTAACTTAATGAGTTGTTCATGGGCAATTCCGGTATATTCCTGAAACTTTGCTTTAACTCTATGAACAGCTCGTGGCAATAAGTCTGTTAATTTTGTTCGGCCTGTTCGTGCTCCTGTTGCTCCCTGATTTTCTTCAGATCCTCCCTCTCGGGAAGATACCTCACAGCGACGATGAGCACGGCTCCAAGCAAGACCATCAGGACCCAGATGGCATAGCCCCAGACATACTGTGTCCGGGCCCCAATGGCAAAAAGACTTGTAGACACGGCCGGGGTGAACGACCTGATGACGCTGGTACCAGTCAGAGCTAGGGCGTTGAGGGTCCCCAGAACCTGAGGGCTGGGCGAAACGTCGTTCAAAGCCAATTGAATGCCGGTGAAGGTCATGCTTACTCCGCAGCCTATGGCCAATACTATAGGGGTAAATATCCAGAAGTAAGTGATTGCGGTTGGGTTGTGGACGCCTGCTTTGAGGACGAGGCTGCCTAGTGGACAGACGAGGAAGAAGAAAGGGTACGCATAGGCGCAGAGACGCATGACACCATTGGTACCAACGCGATGTTGCAAAGGCGGGAATATAATCAAGAGCCACAGGGCCTGTGCGATGCCATTGAGGGCCAGCATCAGCGATATCTGCAGTGTAGTGAAGCCGAAACCGCCAAGGTCGACGGGAGTGTACCAAAAGAGAGGAACAATGGCCGTGTAGGCTATTGCGAGTAGCGTGACATGTCCGTAGACGTAAAGGACGATACCGACGCCTGGAGACTTGACAATTGTCTTGACGGAATGTGTGTCCTTCTTCCGCGCCGCTCCATTGCCCTCGCCATGATTCTCTTTCTTGAGCGTCTCGTCGACGAAGAGAAAGCAATTGATGGACGCTGTCAACCCAATGAATCCAACCACGAAGCTAGACAGAGCATAAGGGTAGTCGATAAAGAACTGGTTTGTGAAGACCCTCGGATACTGATGCGCGGGATCGGCAAGCGCGCCGCCGAGGAACGAACCGAGGAAAAGGCCTAGATTGCCGCTGAAGGCGAACCAGCTGAAGGCCTTGGCCTGCGTTTTCTGGGTGCTGTGCTCGGCAATCATGGTACGCATTGTGACGATGGTGCCCCCAAAGACACCTGCCAGGCATCTGAATAGAATCATCTGGCCAATGCTCTTGGCCATACCGAAGATGGAAGTGGCCAGTGTGACGCCGACGAGCGAGAAGACGAGAACAGGCTTGCGGCCGATCCGGTCCGAAAGCCTGCCCCAGAACATCATGAAGATCGCCATGGTAAGCGAGAACAGCGACTCGATGAGGCCGCTGTAGAAGCCGACGTCTGCCGTGGGGAGGTTGCCGTTCTCCTGGGTCATCTTGTTGATGTACGGGAAGACGGAGAAGAAGGCCATCGGCTCCACCAGCCGAGCGTAGCACAGGAAAAAGATCTGCCACCCTGGCAACGGCTTGTCCTCCGGGTCGTCATCTTGTTGGCTTGGGTCGTTGAGCGTCGTCGCCTGTGAGATTTCCGGGTCTGCGGCCGGCGCGATGTCGCTGTTGATCAGCAGTGGAGTCGCCTCCGTCGCGTCGGTGCTGCTGGACACGGCGGCCCCAATGTTCCCCAGCAGCCTTCGGTCTGGCGCCATGTTGACGGTGAGTGAGAGGGCTTGTAGCTAATGTGTGCGCGTGCCGCCTGTAGATGGATTGAGTTGTCTTGACTGCTGGCGACCGATGCAGCCTTTTAAGGCGTATTTGTGTCTAGGCACGAAGCGCTGATGAATAGTCTCGGCAGGGGAAATGATGCAGGGTCTTTGGTTTTCAGGCCTTCCAGGCTGATCGGTATTACGTCCGCCCGTATGACGGTTTAAGACCTTCCGCTTTAGGCTAGAGCGAGCGGCGGAAGGATTCCAGCACCGTCTCGAGAGATGTCCAAGTCCACCGTTACAGGTACAACCCGTGCAAAATCGCACCGCCACGCAATCACTACTTAAGCATCATGCTCCAATTTTTTTAAGGTACTTTCGCATTCTATGAGGATTTAATTTCGTTTAATGATCTTGTCCCTGGGCAGTAACGTGAACTCTTGAGGGCTATTTCAGTTGTTGCTCCATATTAATTCTTTGTAGGCAGAGGTTGAGCTGTAACCGTTTCTTGCCCCTTGTCAGCACTTTGATCGGGGATGCCGTCTCTTTCGAGCCCGTCGGAGTCTGATGCCAGAGCCGAGGAGCCCTCTTGGGAAACTGCCTCATTTGCAAGTCTCATCTCGAGATCCGGATTCTTGTGCTTCCATCTCTTCATGTACCATGTGCCAAACATGAGGAAAGCCCACATCGCAACCTCAAACACAGTGGCCGCGGGATATCCATGCGGGTACCGCGGAGCTTCCACGGTTGGAAAGGTGAATAGAGGAATCCAGATCTGGCCGCAGAAACCCAGAGTCATCATCGAGGAAATGATGAGACCTCTCTCTCCGTAGTTCTCTTTCAGGGTGGAGTTTAGCCAGGAATACTGATTGAGACTCGGTCAGTAAGGGATTCAGACAATCATGGAAGTGAATGCATCAACGCACCAGAATTGGCGAGGCCATTCCGGAGAACCCTCCAAAGTAGAAGGCGCAGAACTTTAGGATATCAGGGACATTCCAAACTGAAAGGACGATGCAGGCGAATAGAACGAAAGACTGTGGCAGAAATATCAGTTACAATGTTCATATCATCCTACGCCCCAATCGGCTCTTACCGCTTGAAAAGACCACAGCCCTCGAAGACTCAGACAACCCGCTAGGGTGGTTCCGAGCCACGACGACAACGCCCGCAGTAGATCGATAAAGGTTGGCAAGATGTTCACCAGCTCAATCGAGTACTCGGAATCGCGCAGCCATAAGGCCATGTAACCTGTCCAGTAATGCGCTTGGCACAAAAAGCTGCGGTACATTAGCATCAAGTACCGGTCCCGATTCGGGATGGTGGGGGTGATCGACTGACATGTAGCAAGGGACGCAAATCCACCACATGGGACGGGAGAGCGTGTACTTGAACGTCTTCCAGGTGATGCCCTCTTGCTCAACCGTCGGCATCCGCTTCACAGCAAGAGCGTGCTCGTCCGCGGTGAAGTACCATCTCCTCGGCGAGGTTGGCAGTCCCGGCCAGAATGCGAAGCCCAGGAAGGAAATCGGCAGGGTAATGATGCCTTGCACAATAAAGAGCCAACGCCATCCGGCGCGCCCATAGACACCGTTCAAGTTGCGGTAGGCCGCGGCTTGGAGGTAACCCGAGAACATGGAGCCGAGCGAGTTGCCCATGAACCAGACACCAGCGCGCTTGAAGAGCTCCTCGTTCTTGAACCAACTGCCAACTGTTGCAGGTTTAGCGAATCTGGTGCAAGGCATGAGCGGCGCGCAGGTCGGTGCTTACGAATAAGATGAGTGCCTCCAAAAGAGGAGGCTTCAAGAAAGCCCGTAATGGCGCGCAGAATGTAGAGATGCCAGCTGTGCTTGATTTCGGATTGGCAAAAGGCAATGACTGCCCAGATAATTTGCAGCGAGGGAAGCAGAAAGGGGGCGCTGCATTCTATTAGCATCATATTCGTCCGATTATCGGGTCGCTTCGGGTATAGACACACATCTTGGCTTTGGTCTGGAGAGTCATCAGAGGAATCTGTCCAACAACGTATGCCGTGTTATCTAAGCATTTATTAGCCATGCTCTTAAAAAGGGCTCACTCGTTCTCGAGATGAACTCACAAGCCACGACATAGTAGTTCAGCTGGTTGCCCCACGCGTTGAGATCCTCGCGCATTCCCGAGACGTATGCGTTGGTGACATTTTGTTGTCCGAGGAACTATTGAAGGTCAGCTTAGTTCCTACTCCCAATATCCAACCAATAGAGTTTTTACTAACTCTGCAAAAGACTAGTTTGACAACTGCATTAGCTACATTACGACAGCTGTAGGATCAAAAGAGTTTTGACTAACACTTTTCAACGTAAAGTCAGCATGCATTCCTACAAAAGAGATTGATAGGGGAAGGGGAGTCAAACCGAAAGGCTTCCAAAGCATAAAATTGCAAGATCGAGCTTCCTGAGGAGCTTCCGCTCTGCGGCCGGGTAGTGGGAGGCTGCATAACTGGTAAGCAATACCGCCAATGTGCGGGCGGCGAGGCCGACAACTTACGGTACCAGTCAAAGACTGAAAGCACCACCGCTCCCACCTTGTTCTTCTTCAACGCTTGGCTAACAGCCCCCATTGTCGATACTAGTTTCTACGAAGCTGACATCCACAAGGTCAAGCCACGCCCGGCACTTTCAGCTCCGGCGGCGTTATATACGTCTGCCTTAAAGAGGAAATGTCCCGATTTTCTCCTTGATTCTTCTTTCCCCCCCTTTCTCCCTCGGTGTTGATTCGACGGGTTAAAATGACTGCTTGCCACTCCCTGGCTCTTTCTGCAAGTGCCGGGCCCCAGCGGCATGTTGTCCGCGCGCGATATGCCCTCCTTCTCATCCGCCGAGACCCGACCACCTGCAGCGTCCAAGAGCCTCGCCCACTATTCGTCATCGTGGCCGGAATGACGAGTGGCCAGTCGTGCCGGGGGGCGACGCGGGATAGCGGGTATCGCCAATGCAGAAAATACCCGATCGCGGCAAACGACATCGCGAGCCCGGACGAACCAACCTCCACGTCCCGCCGAACTCGGTGAATTTTTCGGCAGGGACGTGTCGTCCGGGGGAGGGGGGAGGCAGAGGGACTCCGGCTGGGGGGTTCTGGGTACCCGTTGGGACTCGCTTATGGCGGAGGTGCCGCCGAGGGGGGGAACGACAGACGACGCTGTGGGGATTGCGCCATCCGTTATCAAATGATGACATGCGGCGATCTCGCATTTCCAAGCGCCCTCGACCAAACAGAGCCGTATTGCTGCGTAGTAATCTTCGCGGGGTAGGCTGCAAGTGTGTGATCATTCAGAGGGGACGGGAAAAAATCACCGCGTCGTCATTGGGCCCTGGCCCTCCCCCCCGGTGGTCGATGGCTTCGTGTTTGGTGTTGCAGAAACTCCTGCTGGGCTAGCGGCAGATGGCCGTTGCGAGATCCGGTCATTGTGCCGCCCGGAGTCGCAATCAAGGTTAATAGTTAAAATGGCGAGCATGGGACCTAGGAGCAGCCGCACACTCTGAACTTCTTGACTGAGACCAACCAGCCTTCCAAAAGAGATACCCCCCTCCCTCCTCCGCCCTCACCGCCCAAAATGCCGTCCGCTGTATCCGAATTGTACCAGTACTCCCACGTCCCTGAGACGGAGGAGAACCTCGAATGGGCCGACCGTAAGTTCTGACCGCATGGGAGGTTATCGGACTATGTAGAAAGAGAAAAAGAAAACAAAAAGCGTGTTGGAGTTTGCTGAGCTGACTGAGCCTTGAAAGTCCCTACCATTGACCTTGCCAAGTATGGCACGCCCGAGGGCAACAAGGAGCTCGCCCAGACTCTGATCGAGGCTATCCGCACCAAGGGGTTCTTCTATGTCATCAACTACGGCATCTCGCAGGGTGCCGTCGACACGCAGTTTGCGCTCGGCCAAAAGTTTTACGAGCTCCCTCTGGACGAGAAGCTCAAGTACGAGCCGGACCTGGACTCTGGAGACTACAACGGCTACCGGCCCGCCGGGAGGCGGTTTCTGAGCGGGGGCCTCAAAGATAAGACGGAGGTCTGGAACATGGCGAGTGAGTGCACATCGAAGAATTGGCATATGCAAGCGCCCATGGCTGACGTACGCGGTCACCAGCCAAGGCTGGGCACATTACCCAACCCCTTCCCAAGCTGCTGGAGGACCGGAAGGAGGAGATTGAGGGATTCGCCAAGGTAATTCGACCCTCTCATCATCAGTGTCCGGAGCTTGCCCGGAAACCCCTCACTAACACCGCAATCTCAGGACCTGCATGACAAGGTGCTGGACCCCCTGAACCACCTCATCGCGCTGGCGCTGGAGCTGCCCGAGGACTTCTTCACCAGCGTGCACAAGTGGGAGACGCACGACGAGTCCCACCTGCGCTACATGAAGTACTCCAAGTTCACCCCCGAGGAAATCGCAAAGCTCGACGACGGCCTGTGGTCCCACGGCCACACCGATCTCGGCACCATCACCCTCCTCTTCCGCCAGCCGGTGGCCGCGCTGCAGATCCGGGACCACGAGACCGGCAACTGGAAGTGGGCCAAGCCGCTCGACGGCAGCCTGACCGTCAACACGTGCGACGCCCTCAGCTTCCTGACTGGAGGATACGTCAAGTCGACTATCCACCGGGTGAGTCCCTTCCCCCTTCCCTCTCCGGCACCAAACTGTTGGAGCTTTCTGCTCGCCAAACCGTTACTGACCACCGCAACAGGTCGCCGTGCCGCCCAAGGACCAGCGCCACGTCGACCGCCTGGGCCTGCTGTACTTCGCCCGCCCCCAGAACGACCTCGTGCTCAAGACGGTCGACTCGCCGCTCCTCAAGCGCGAGGGCTTCACGCAGAACGAGTTCGAGGCCGGCGGCCACCCCGTGCCGACCATGGGCGAGTTCACCACCCTCAAGCAGACCTGGCAGCAGAGGAAGGGCACCAGCTTCCAGTCCGAGGACGGGCAGGAGATCGTCCCGGGCTTCAAGGGCCAGTACTTTAAGTAAACAGATCAAAAAGCCCACCTTAATAATGAAAATATCCGGGCAGAAAGTCCCTCAAAGATGTAAACTTTTTTGTTGCGCCTGATTCTGACATTGTGAACCAACCAGGGGCTAGCGACGCGGCAGGCGTGTGGCTGTCAGATTTACAAGCACCATCTGCAGCGGGGCTTGATATGTTTAGATGCGGCGCTTCTGCTATTATTTGTTGCGTCCTAAAGGTGGAAAGAAGCCGGGAAGTGCACCCCGAAGCCACGATGCAGGGAGCCTAAGAGGGCAAACACTCGGAATCCAGCGTCCTAGTTGCATCGTATATTCGAGAAACCTACCTGTAGCCGCTACTCGGAGAGAACATTGCCAAGCCGATGTTAGATTACGACGCTAGTAAGGGAGCTATGCTAGTCCCAAAAACGATTGGCTTTGCCCATGGTCTGACTTCTTTGTCGAGAACATGACGTCCTAACGTTTGGGCCATAAGACGTTTCAAAACGTGAACACGAAGACTGTATGCTTAAGCGGCAACCAAGCGTGGCGGTTGGCAATCTAACCCACTCTCGGACGACGGTGGCTTACTCAGTTGGATGTGTTAAAGATACCCACACACGTGCTTCGTGTTGGGTACGTACGCGTCACGGCACGGTTCTGGGGCAAGGCAAGAACAATTCTGGTAATCGCTGTCATTAAATCGTAAAATAATATAATACTAAGGGTATCCCGCATCCATGCCGAAAAGAATCGCCAACCAGCCAGCCGAGCTCGAGAACGGGCTCAGCGGCTCACCGAACCGCCGAGCCCGCTCTTGCAGATGACCGTGCCCGCCGTGGGCTGCTTGATCTTGTTGCTGTTGAAGTTCCAGAGGCCCTTGCCGCCGGACGTCATGGTGAGGCCGGTCGTGATGCCGTCCTTGTTGGTGTAGCCGAGCTTCATCGCGACGGCGGCGTCGTCGGTGCTGTTGGACTGGCAGGCGACGGTGAGGGTGCCGCTCTGGGACGAGATCCAGTTGTAGGTCGGCATGGTCACGACGTCGTTGTACTTGGGAGCGGCGGACGTCGTGGCCGCGGGCGCGGCGCTGGTCGTGGGCGTGCCGGGGGTGACGGGCGGGCACTTGGAGTTGTCGTAGAGGGTGGCGCCCGTCTGGGGGAACGGGCTGAGCGGGCCCCAGAGGTTCCCGTCGGCGTCGCGGCCGAGGCCCTTTGTCAGGAACGAGTAGCTGCGGAAGTCGTGCGGGCTGGGGGGGCGGCCGGGTGTGGAGTCCTCTGGCTGGATCCACTCGGACACGGGCATGATGTACTGGCCGGCCAGGATGCCGTTCTTGGTGGTCACGGTGCCGGTGCCGGCGACGATGCGGTACTCGCGGCCGTACTGGTCGTTCTGGGTCGCCTTGATGCGGTACTCGAACTTGTTGCGGACCTCGGTGTTGGGCACGTTCACGCCCGCGATCTCGCGGTCCACGCCGACGCCGGTGCACGGGTCGTACTCGATCACGTAGATCTTGATGGGGTTGACGTTGGCAGCGGAGTCGGAGGTGTAACCGACGAACTATGTGGAGTTAGCAAAAAATCCAAAAACCGGGGGTTTCCACAATGATGAGCGAGAACGGGGAGAATGGGGGACCGACTCTTGTCTGGGCGATTTCCTGGTTCGCCGTGTCGGCGGTCCAGACGCCGATGTTTGCGTCTTCCATGCGGATGTAGGTCGGGAGGCCCACGGTGGTGATTTGGACGTTGCTTACGACAAGGTTGTAGACGATGACCTCGCCGTTGGCCTGGATACCAGAGTACTCGACAAAGTCACCGGCAACTAGAGGGGCCATGACGAGGGCGTTGGGAGCTTTGCTGCAGGTCACATTAGGAGGGGATACACGAGGGAAGGCGCTGAAGAGGACTCACAAGGCTCCCTGTTTGACGCCGGCAGTGACGTCGGGCCTGTTGGACATAGGGCAGAGGGGGTCGGTGGCATTGCGCGGGACGCACATGGGGAAGCCGGAGAAGGAGGTGATGCTGGGGTTGGCGTCATCGGCGGTGAAGAAAGGGTGAGCGGTGTACCCGACAGAGTAGATGGCTCGAGGGTCGTTGATGCGGATTGTCGGCCCGTTCCTCAACTTGATGCTGCCGTCGAAGCTCACGCTATCGACGTAGCCCGTGGCACCATCCAGCAGCGACTGCGCAATGGAGACCTGGGCGGCGATGCGGACCCCGTTGACGACGTTCCCGACGACCTCGCAGTTATATCCACCATAGGAACCGCTGCGGGCGAAGTCCTTGAAGGGAATGAAGGCGGCAGGAAAGGTGACCTGGAGGTTCTTTGGCACCGTGATTGAGTAGCCATTGCAGGTAATGGTGCCGCCCGAGTTGAACTCGGTCGTCGTGGCAGAAGCGCTGGTAGTGTCTTGTCAGCAGGAGCCCCATCATGATTCATGCCCGGGGAACATGGCGAGAGACTTACCCTCCAAAGACGCCGTTAATGTCGAAGGGATAGTCTGCCACTTGTGCACGAACTCCACTGAAGGAGAGAGTCGCACTGAGCGCCGTGCAGAGGAGAGACTTTGATGAGAGCATTGTGAACGTGTGTCAACTTGAACCAGATGAATACGGATGACAGAAGATGTGGAGGACTATGGGGTGAACGCCTCCTTGGATGTCTGAATATCGTACTCCAACTTGAGTCTTATGAATACTCTCTGGACGGTCAGTAAACAAGGCACTCGAGCGCGGCGTCTCCCACAACGCAGATCCCAGGATACCTGAATCCCAACAGCGGGGACCGAGAGGCTTGGCGAACCTTCGTACAAGAAGTCTAGAACTTGGCTGCATGGAAAGGTCAGCCTCAAGTCATGATCCTTCGATCACTTCACGAGGGGGACAGGGGTGAGCGAGGGTGGCGACCAGTAAGACTTCGGATGGTCTGTTGTTAAGCGAAAGCATAACCCGGGAATTGGAACTAGTAGAAAGTGCTTGTGCATGTGTGTGGCAAGCGTGTGCAGCAGCGCAGTATGAAATTGGGGGGATGGCCGGGATGGCCGGGATGGGCGGCGCCGGCGAAGCGGCCGACGCTGCAGAAAGGCTGGCCATACGTTGGTCAATGCGGCGGCAAACTAAGGACACCATTCCAGGGCTGTGGTCGTATGCACAATGTCCACAATTGTCACATCAATACTTGCTGGTGATGGGCGAAGGGCCCTGGGTCCCAGGCAGCGCGGCTGAGGAGCTGATAAGGTCACGAGCTGGGGCGACAAGGATTTGCCGGGGCTGAGGGAGGGGGATTAGCAGTATGACACGACGAATCGACAGTTCACCCCTACGTAATGTTGCAATGATGTGTCAACGTCGTCGAGCGGGATTTTCTTGGTGCGGGCGGTGACCTTGGAGCACCGCCGCATTGGGAAGATAGCAAGGGGGAGCCGTTCAAGCGTGCGATCAACTCGGCAAAGACAGGCAGGCGGAGAGACAAAAGCGCGTCAGGGTTCCTTTGAGATCCACCCAGGGAGTTCTTCCATCGCGTACACAAAGCTTTGGCGTGAAACGAGGAGCGTTGGGCGCGTAGGGACACACGTCCATGGTCTTTAACATGAGGATTCGACTCTGCTCTGGGCACCCCGGCAGTTTGGTTGACAAGGCACTGGAGATCTGGTGAATTGCCGGGGAATAAAGGCTCCGGTTGGTAAATACAAGGCAAAGGCGAAGCGCCGAGGGCCACGGACCGGCGCGGTCGAGATGCTCGGAGGTTTTCAACGTTTTAGCGGCGGCCAAGTGGTGTGTAGTGTCGATAAACCACCCGAGAAGCGGATGGATGACCGGACCAATGAGCACCCCTGGATCCCTGACGAAGAGTAAACGAGGAAACGAGCCAATCAGCCAGGGGGCATTTGAGCTCCCTCCCGCACCCTTTCTCAGTGAAGGGTGATCGATGGCCAAACCGGGCTTAGATGCCAAGAATAAGCTTAACAAGTCTAGCACGCTTAGCCCCGGCGTCTGGGGTCTCCAGGTACCAGAAACCCCTTGGGGAACCAGCGCGGCGTGCCCTCAGTCCCCCCCCCTCTTTCCCCGTAGCCATCTTCGGCTCTTCAACACACACGCATTGGTCCCTCGTCTTTTTATCTTTTTCTTTTCCATTTTCGGCCCAGAACTCCAATACTGTCTCTGCGTCTCCCCTCCAACCGCTGAGATCAGACTGTTACAGGCGACTACAGGTTTTGTACTTTGAACTTGACTCTTGGGGTTGGCACTTGGGATGAGGTGCGTTGTCCGAACTTCCATTGTTCATCCGATATCACCGGCACCAGCGTAATGCCTGACGAAGCTCACCGAGCCGACATGTCGTCGAATCATCACCCCAGTCCCGGCCCGCGCAGTAAGGATGCAGCAGGGCACAATGCTGCGTCAATGTGGCACACGATAGTCTTGTCGTCTTAGCTTTGCTCTCGAAACGAGTCGACCTGGCCACCTGCCACATACATCGCGCATCGCGCATCGCGGGACCGCATCTGGCCCTTTGGAGCAGTTTTTGCCGATCCCATGTGGGCCCGAATGCATGTATTACATGGCTCGGGTAGTGTCGAGATCCGTTTCTGTGCTACTACGCACATATCATGATCGACAAGGGCCTGGCGTGCACCAAGCTGGGCCTACACCCCACCGCTCGCGGAGGAATCCCGGGCTGCGCCGGAGTGAGGGCTGGCCGAGGTGTCATCGGCGGGGCCAAGCTGAGCTTGAATCGGAGGGCCGCAGTTGAATCCCTGCCTCGCCGCCTCGAATCCACGTTATCGCAGATGCTTTGGATACGATGCAGCTGAAGCTTTTACACGGCATCGGATCCATTGGCTCGGCCCAGCACCCCCCCTGCTCTCATCATCTGGCGAACTCAACCCCTCATTCGTCAACGACCACACCGAGAGAAGACCCCCATCATCTATCGAACCAGATCCCTGGAAACCTTGCATCTCAGCCCCAACCCGCAACTCTATCCTCTTTCGATACCCATCCATACCCGTCGATACCCATCGATGCCCACGCAGTCGGCGGCTGCTCGTGATGGCACTCCAACCTGCACTGTGATGTCCTAGAATAGCATCATGAGACATAGATTGCCACTCCTTCAGCGGCCCGTTTCAGCACCTTAGGCCCGCGCTATTGGGACATTGCGTTGTCCAGAGTCAGAGGCTGAGATCACCGCAACCTCTTGGAGAATAAGGGATCCAGACTCGACGAGCAGCCGCACTAATGCGCGCGCTCCTTTCTCCTGTCTCCTCCTAGCGTCAATCCCCGACCTACCCGTGTACCCCCCACCCCATCCATTTTCTTTTTTCCGCGCCAGGACTACCCACCATACCCGGCCGGCAAACACCTCTTGCAAGCTCTTACATGGGACATTACGCTTGCGCGAGAGTGGCGCCATTGTCGACTGTCGACCCATCGCCCCAAGAAAAGATTGTGGTCAACCCTACAGATGTTAGGCGTGGACAGCCTGTGTGGCCCGCAGGCTAACTTCTTCTCGCCCTTTCTTCGCCCACGACCTTGTCCTTGGGCCCGCTCGGAGGCATATGCTGACCCGCAAGTGTGGGAAACAAGCCCGACCACCCCGTTGGCCTGGTACAAGGCTGCTGAACCAAGATCCCAGAGTATCCATGTTCTAGACCTCGTCTCCGCATCCCCGGCCAACGACACTTGCGTCTATCGCGTCTTTCGCAAAGTGTTGCCTCTCTTCACCAGCAACATGTTCACTTTTCTTCGCTCCACACGAGGACAATGTTGGGGCCCCGCCACCGTCGAACCTCGCGGTCCAGGCTGCGAGACTGAGGGCCAGCCCGGCATGGATCACACCAAGTGCCCGACAGCCCTTTTTATCTCGCTAGGCTTTCCATGAGATTGAGAGGGATTGTCAAGCTAGTCATGGTCTTGCCCCAACAGGCTAGCTGAGGCCCTCTGTTTAGACAACTCCATTGCCAACGCTGTTGTTTTGGCTCGCCATGTGGGGGGTCTCTGCATGGGCCATGTCGAGTTGGACTGTATCGCAGCATCTCGGTCCCATTAGTCGACCGGCATTTACATCTCTATCTGTGATCAAGACGCGTCGCAAAGGTCGTTAAATACCCATGCCATGTCCGCTGCATCTGGAAACTTGCTCAAACAATCTCATCAGTCTTATCCTCTTCCAAGACTTGCCAACAGGTAGAGGCTTCGCCACCCGTCTTGGCTAGCACTTGTCACTACATAGTGTCTCTTGGCTTTGGTCACTGCGTTCTTCCTCCTTCTTGATCATGTTCTCCCTCCCTCTTCGCCAGTCTCTGGCCGTCGTCCTGGCTCTTGCCTCGGACACACTGGCCAAGGATTGGGAGAGCCCCGCCTACACGTGGCTTTACGAGTTCCCTCTGCCGATTCCTGCCGTCAAGACGGAGCGGTTGTAAGTCTAGCAACTCCCATCGAACCCGACAAAGACACCTTGACGACTAACCGGCTCAAGCCCCGATCAACCCATCGCCAACCCGGTCACTGGCAAGAAGATCAGATACTATGAGATCGAGATCAAGGAATTCACCCAGCAGGTGTACCCTAATCTCGGGCCTGCCACACTGGTCGGCTACGACGGCATCTCGCCTGGCCCGACGTTCATGATGGAACGTGGCGAGGAAGCGGTCGTCCGTTTTACCAACCACGCCAAGATGGCCAACTCCGTCCATCTCCACGGCTCCTACTCGGTAAGTGCTGCGCAAGTCTGCTGGAAGTAAAGCCAATCGCTAACAAGGTCGCACAGCGCACACCTTGGGACGGTTGGGCCGAGGACACCACGGCTCCCGGCCAATACAAGGACTACTACTACCCCAACAGCCAGAACGCGCGAACGCTCTGGTACCACGACCACGCGATTGACCACACCGCCGAGAACGCCTACTTTGGCCAGGCCGGTGCCTACATCCTTCATGATGGCGCTGAAGATGCCCTTGGCCTGCCCAGCGGGTACGGCGTCTACGACATTCCCCTGATCTTGTCTGCGAAGCAATACAACAAGGACGGCTCCCTGTTCTCCCCCGCCAACGAGACCACCAGCCTGTACGGAGACGTCATCCACGTCAACGGACAGCCTTGGCCGTACCTGAAGGTCGAGCCGCGCAAGTACCGTTTCCGCCTGCTCGACGCTGCCATTTCCCGCACATTCCTGCTCTACCTCGAGGATCTCAAGGGTGCCAGAGTCGACTTTGACGTTATTTCTTCTGATGCCGGTCTCCTGACGGGCCCTCAGAAGGTCAAGGAACTCTACATCTCCATGGCAGAACGTTACGAGATCGTCATCGACTTCTCCCAGTTCAAGGGCCAGAATATCACCATGCGCAACACCAAGAATTTCGTCCCGGACACCGACTACCTGCACACCGACAAGGTCATGCGCTTCGTCGTGGGCGGCGCAGACGCCACCGACAGCTCCCAGGTCCCCACCGCCCTCCGCACCGTGCCCTTCCCCAAGGACAAGACGGGCATCGACCAGCACTTCCTCTTCCACCGTTCCGGCAGCGACTGGCGCATCAACGGAGTCATCTTCGCCGACGTCAACAACCGCGTGCTCGCCAGGCCCAAGCGGGGCACCATCGAGGTGTGGGAGCTCGAGAACGGCGCTGGCGGCTGGAGCCACCCGATCCACATCCATCTCGTCGACTTCCGCGTCATCAAGCGCGTCAACGGCCGCAACAACGTCGTCTACCCGTACGAGTCCCAGGGCCTGAAGGACGTCGTCTGGCTCGGCCCCGGCGAGACCGTCACCGTCGAGGCCCACTACGCCCCCTGGCCCGGCGTCTACATGTTCCACTGCCACAACCTGATCCACGAGGACCACGAGATGATGGCCGCCTTCAACGTGTCCATCCTCGAGGACCTCGGGTACGAGGAGACCCAGTTCGCCGACCCCATGGAGGGCGAGTGGCGTGCCAAGAAGGAGGACCCTGCCGCCTACACGTACGCCGCCATCAAGTCTCGCATCGAGTTCATGGCCAAGTTCCAGCCCTACAACAACGTCAAGGAGGTCGAGAGCCGACTGGACGCCTACTGGGCCACCAAGACTGTCGTTGCTGCTGCCACTCCTTCGTCCACTTCGACTCTGGCTGTCAGCACGACTACGACTACTTCTGCCTCGACAACCATTACCTCCAAGGCCACAACTTCGACCAAGTCGGACGACAAGAAGACTTCCTCCACCTCCACCTCCACCTCCAGCACCAGCACCAGCACCACTTCGACCAAGAAGAAGCGCGGCATGCGCTTCCGCGGGGTCGACATGGAGATTCCCAAGCGCACCGCGGCGCCCCAGGCATGAGACTGATTTCGAAAAACACGGGGTTCTTCCGGCGGGAGGGGTTATATTTTGGTTGCTTACATCACGACTTGACGACATGCATCCATTATAGAGCATATAATTTGTGAGAAGATATTTTCTGTATGTAGTACGGAGCGGCGAGCATATGACGAGGCCTCTGAGTAATTAAATAATCACTATTCCTTATTGCATACCTGACTGCGCCTCATCTGTCCCTCGCGATCGTCGAACCCAGAGCCCAATGTCTCAAAACCAGACCTGTTAGTCGCACCTCGTCCTTTGAGGCAGTGCTTGGTTGGCCAGGGCAAGACGGACCACTCCTCCCATCCTAGATGATGTGTTGCCTTGATAATAGCAAACGCGCATGACTGGGTTCAAGAGTATAAGGCTCGGCTACAGCAGCTGTCAAGCACAATCGCGAACAAGCACACCGAATGCGCACTGCTTGATGGATCTTTAAAGTGCCAAGTTTCCGGTCATGCACTTACACATTTGCATCCGTGACGATGACGGCCCAGAAACTCGGGCTGGAGTATTGGGGGGGCAGCGGCTGTGATTGGCGAATGCGGGAATGATGCATGGCACTGAGACCCGACCTTATGCGATCACGGACAAAGTGCAGGCACCCGACCGGCCTCCCGCATGAGGCGCAGCGGCGCGCACGCTCGCCCAAGTGCGCGCAACTGCGCGGGCGACTTTGCGGCTCTGCGCTCAGAAGAGGATGCGGCTCTGCTCCCTTTTCGACTGGAGACTTAAGGGGTCATTGGAGCACTCCCCGGACTCCTCTTTCGGTACCTTTTTCGCCCTCTAGCAGAGCCTCCGCCGGGTTGTGAGGCTCTGCGAGACCTCGCCTTTTGCCCTCTTTGCCCTGGCTCTCGATCGTTTTGCGGTCGATTTGGTGTCTTCCTCACGGAGACACCAGGGCCATGTGCCATGCATGGGAGGGGGGCCAACATTGCCTCTTCACTCATTACCATTTGTCTTGGATCTATCACCTGTATCCTTTTTCAACCTCGCCAACACTTTCCATCCGTCAGTTCTCTTTCGGGCCTTCCCGCATCAACGCCCACGGCACCCAACACCTGGCCAGCATCCGTCAGCAGCTGGTTGAGGAAGCTTGGCCATGCGTCTGCGGACCATGCCACCACGTCGAGGCAATCACAGACGCCTCACCAGGCTTCCCAAGAGGCTTTCCGACCGGCGATGCCTAAGAAGAAGGCAACGCAAGGCAAAACCAGGCGCACCGAGGCAGCCGCGAGGCGGCCGCGAGGCGATATAGTGAAGCGAGGCATTGAGGCGCGAGGCATCATGTCGCATCACTCGGGCGTCAGGCAGAAGCGCCCCCATCATCCCTTCACAGCTACAGCATCCGACATCGATTGGACAGAGGAAACAGCGCCGGCGCCAGCGCCCGCCCTCGGGCAGTTTCATGGCGGTCGCCGCTCGCTCTCCCGGCGGTGGTGTTCTCGCCCACCGTCACCATCGCATGCTGGGCCACCCCGACTTACCCAAGCCTCCCTCCCACTCTGCTCTTCTACGCCGGATCAAAGTTGGTCGGATGGCGGCGGTATCACTTCCTGTCGTTTTTCATAGCGTAGGCTACCACCTAGCTGAGCGGCGGCGCCAGCGAGCATTTCTGCCTGCCCTGAAAAGGAAAAAGGCAAACGACCTCTGGCATTTGTCACAGTTCACGTCGCCGTGGACGCCAGGGTGTGAGCACACTTGAACAGAAGACAGAGGCAGCAGGTCCGGATTGTCGCCGCTCTACGGGCGGCTTATTATGACGGGTCATTTCATCGTTGGGGCTTGTCACATTGCACGAGGAACGGATGCTGTGACAGAAGTCAACATTGGCTGTGGCGGGCATGGGAAGGGACTTTGCAGTTACATTGTCGACTCTGTTGGCTGAGGAACTTCTTCCAGCTACTCCCTTCTCGCTGCCGCGGTAATGTTGACTAGGTTTGACGGTGGTCGCGGCAGCTGTGCCCTTGTTCCCTCTGTCCAACGTGTGGTGCTTTGGCGCCACGAGACGATGAGCTAGTTCTCCTTTGGGTTTTGCAGTTTTACAACCTGCTCGATTTACCAAGTGGGAAGATCTGGGCAAAGAAAGAACAAATTATATTCAATATCATCTTGGTCTTGCTTTGCCAACTCCCGCGCCGAAACTTTGCCAGGAACCCACGGTGTTGACCATTGTCCCTGGCCAGCCCAGCTTTCTGATAACTCACATGTCGCTGCTCTTCTTGCGCCATTACCATCGGTTTGTAAGCTTTGTAGATGCACACGCGCCCGGGTGTGTGTGTCTGTCTCTGTGCCGCATACCTTCCATATGCTGACTAGATAGCAAGCGGTATCCCGACATACGGGCCCAGACCCCACCCTCCCCTCCCCCGCCAGGTCGGGCGGCCGAGCAAAGTCGACCGCCCATCACTCGACAGCCGGTGCTCTGCCACACTACTCGGGGCGGCGAACGATAGTCGTCGTTTCTCCCTTTGGAGACGATGCGGGGGCAGGGCTAAGTGGGTGTATTGGTCGACCCGAACACCCATCACGTCAACCAAAAAGCAATGTCTGCGGCCGTCAAACGTGTACGCTATCAAGATGGGTTTTTCGACTTCGACGAGCGGAGACTTCTCCGACAGTGGTTCGCCCTCGCACGCGCCGCCGACTCTCTACCTCCTCCTCCGACTCCCGTCTGTATATAAAGTCGGGGGCGATGGAGAGGCCGAACCCTGAGAAGTTGGGCAGCGAACTCCTTCTACCGCCGACCTCACCGTTTCCTGAAGCTTTCCTACCTGCGATAGCCGCCGTTTCAGACTTGCGGAAACCCTGCCCGAATCTGCCAGAGAACCCAACCCTCGTCGCGGTGGCCACCCGAGACCCCCACGGAACACTACTACGATCATGAATTCTTGGTCTGCGCAGTCAGCCTACAACGGGTACCGCCGCCGTTCCTGAGTGGTTTCATGTCAAGGGGTTGCAGAGGAGGCACGGCGCGTGTCATTATGACTCAATTTTACTGACTAGATGGCTCTCTCCCTCAGCCAACCCACGCCGAACCCTCGACACGTGTATTCGTCGGCGGTACCGCAAGACGTGGCTGCGCAGCGACGCATCTCCGCATACCAGAACCAGCCGGTGTCGCAAGACAGCAGCGCCTACCGCGTCTCGTACCAGGGGACGGACGTCGCCTCGAGCGTGGCGCGGCACCAGGCGCGGGTCGCGGCGGAGATGGCGAGGATCGCGGCCCAGTCCGGGGGACGAAGTTCGTGAGGCCGTTATCTGGGGTACCCGAGCCCAAGGGGCGACGAGCGAATTTAACGAACTCTGTAACGAACTTGACGAACATAACGAACTCAACGAACATAACGAACATAACTAACTGAACGGATATAACGAACGTAACGAATTCAACGAATTGGAAAGGCGCCTGTCTGGCGGCTGCTCACATATGGAGCCTGCTGTCTCGGGCTCAATGTGCCGAGAGGGTGGGAGAGGAAACCACATAAGGCGGCGTCGGTGGCAGGTTTAGACTTGAGCCGGGTCGAGGGATTGGCTTTTCATTAATTACGGGAATCGAGGGGCCGAGGACGGGTCGGATAGCACGGGTTTTGCCTCTCGTTTTCCGCACACCTTATGTTGCGTGGGCTTGTCAACTATTCATCGGTGCTGGCTGATTTACACACATCTCCAACTGAAATCATTCCCTATAACTCGAGTCCTCCATCTCCGGTGCTGCTAAATCGATACGCTTCTTGAAATGGAAATACCATCGCGGATAGCAATGCCCATTCTGACATGCGGTTGGTTAATCAATTAAACCGACGCTGGCAGCCGGCCCACACATGCATGCACGCTGCCGCCTCTAGCCCTCGGCATCTACCCGGGCCACGGCAGCGAATGATGGAACGAACGAGTGCCGGTGGTGTGACAGCCCCCAGCTGCATCCCACGCGCTAGCCCCGGATTGGCGCCCGGGGAGAGGACCTGGGGCTGGGTTGGGGGATCACGTTGACATCTTGCAGCGCTGCTCGCGTTAGCTCATGCCGTGTTCTGGCGATGCTGCATGGCACTGGCGTCCCACCGCCAAATGGCCGGGGCATTCGTTGTCGAGCACATGTCACGCAATGCTTGGAGGCAGCTGTCGGCGAGGGCGAGGCATGACCTCCGTCCGCTCGGGTCTGCCTCTGCATATTAACCGCGCCTCCCCCGTTCCGTTCCGTTGACGTGACCGCATCGACTCCTGTGAAGCTGAATTCTCGTAGAGACAATTACCAGCCGCCTGTTCTCCCACCCGCGGTGATCTTTAGTCTTATTTGGCAGCACCATGGAAACGCCTCTTATAACACGGCGGGGATCATCACGACCTTCCGGACATCACACACGGACAGACACAACCAGTCACACGGCTACGGCATTTTCAATCAAAAAGGCTTCACGCGGGCTCGACAAGACTCTTTTGAACGTTTGAAGATTCGGACGCTGTCGTCTTCTATTCTTCCCCCACGTCCCGGCCCTGCCCTTTCTACACCTGCACGGCCTTCAAGAAGGCGCGGCTCTCGTTGCCCTGCGTCACCTTGGCCACGGGCGTCAGGTAGGCCTCGTCGGCGTCGGGCCCGCCCTGCAGCTGGCGGACGTAGGCCTGCGCGACGCGCAGCCAGTTGGCCTTCTCGCCGCGGCTGGCGCCGCGGCCCTCCCACACCCAGACGGCGCGGCCGGCGTCGTCCAGCAGGAAGACGTCGTCGCCGTCAAAGTCGGAGAGGGCGGCCTTGCTGCCGTCCTTGACGACGTCGAAGCGCAGCTCGCCCGAGGCGTCGCTGAGGCGGAACAGCTTCTGCGGGCGCTCGCCGGCGTGGGCGCGGGACGCCGACCGCACGGGCCGCGGGCAGTGGAACCCGGCCAGCGGCGCGTCGTCGCCGCCGCCGCCCAGCAGGCCGACGACGACGCGGGACCGCGGCTCGTCCTGCGTCAGCACCTCGACGTCGACGTGCTTGGCCAGCGTCATGTCGTTGACGACCTGCGCGGCCTTGGCCTTCTCCATGGGGCTGCAGCTCGTGCCCTGCCACTGCCAGATCTTGTCGCCCGTGTCGAGCACGAAGACGTCGTCCTCGTCGAGGCTGCGCCACGTCGGCTCGACCTCGTGCACGACGACGCCGCCGCCGCCGCCGCTGCCGACGGCCGGGTTCTTGAAGATGCGCAGCAGCGTGAGCACCTCGGCCTTGGGCGCGTCCTCGTCGACGTGGCGGAACCCGGACCGCACGCCGCCGGAGCGGATCGAGATGCGCGGGAACAGTTCGAGGAACTCGTCCGACGGCGCCGCCTGCAGCTCGCGGTGCTGCGTCGCGGCGCCGCGCAGGAACTCGTCGAGCTCGACGGCCTTGTACGCCGCGGCGCCCGCCTCGTCCTGCGACGTGTGCGCGCCCAGCCAGAAGAAGACGTCGTGGCCCAGCCGCTCGGTCCCCTCCTTGGTGCCGACCTTGTACGAGTTGAGGACGATGTAGCTGTCGCCGTCCATGAACTGGCCGTACTTCTCCCGGGGCCACGCCTTGACCTCGAACTCCTCGATGCGCCAGACGCGCAGGCCCGCCGCCTCGCCGACCTCGCCGTCGTTCCACGCCGGCTCGGTGGCGGCCGAGTTGTACTTGACCTGGTGGTCGATGTCGGTGCCGATGAGCTCGACGTTGCTGTCCTTGATGTCGTACTCCTTGAGATGCACGAGACCGTGGTTCGGCGCCATGGTGTAGGTAGGTATATGCTCTTATTCTTTTCTTCTTCTTGTTTCTTTTCTTTCTTTGTTTCGTTTTTTCTCCCGTTTGAGAGAAATGAGTGCTTCCGGATTCTTTTCTTGGTCCGAGTCCGCGGCAGTGTTCTTACTACGTCTGCTCACGCACACAGATTGTCGCAGGAATGATGAGGTTCGGGAAAAAAGTAAGTTGGAATGATGAGAAGATGTAAACAGGAGAAACGTTCCCCGACGTCATTTGGCGGGACACGGACGTTTTGGACGGAGCGGCTCGACCAAGACACACGAACGCAACACAACGACACGCATGCACTAATTACGGCGGCGGCACGCGGTGGAGCGTCGCTCGCTCGTCAGCAGCTCTCGTGCGGGGATCGGCGATTTCAATTGGGCCAATCTCGACAGCGGCGGCCCTTCCTATGCTATGCTATGTATGCTGTGCTATACCATGCTCTTCTGCCGCTGCATCTCGAAGCCACACGAGATCCATCAATTGAGGTGCAAACGCCCCACGAACGCCCCCCTAAAAATGAAAATAAAAATGGCCCGTCACCCCCGTCAAAAGTACCGCCAGCGCCAGCCCAGGATTCGTGAAATGTTTTGCGTCTAAAAGCGAAGGAAAGGGGGGGAAGGGAATAGGACAAACAAGAGGCCCAACCCGTCGGAAAATAAAGAGAGAAAGAGAGAAAGAGAAGAAGCAAAGGAAAAAATATCCATGATAATAAACAGGCGTTTTCGGCCCGGAATCGGCCTCAGTTGAAGGGGGTGCTGAAGCCGAGCCAGTCCGACTCGGGGTCCGGCACCCCGGTGCTCCTCATGGAGTCGCCGCCCAGCCCGCTCATGACCTGCGGCTGCGGCATGTTCTGCTGGCCGCCGCGCGCGCTCGGCTCCGACATCTTGGGGTAGTTGAAGAAGTCGAAGACGTCGATGTTGTCGAGCTCGCTGAGCGACGTGACCTGCGTCGACGTCGGCTCCAAGCCGGACCGCCGCGTGGACGACGTCAGCGTCACCAAGTCGTGGGCGCTCCTGGAAAAAGAAGTCCTTGTTAGCAAAAGAAATAAGAAGAAGGGTGGGGGGAGAGAGTCCCCGACGCTACAACGACGGCAACAGAGCAACTCACTTTCTCATGGCGGTGAAGCTCAGGTCGCCCTGGCGGCCGCGCTGGACGACGCGGACGAGGATCTTTGCGTAGTTGTTGGCCACCTCCCAGTACTGGCCGACGTGGCGCAGGGTCTCGATGAAGAAGTCGATCTTGGGGTCGACGGGGCAGCCGACGGTGGCGGCGTGGACGAGCAGCAGGCGGGCGGCGACCCACAGCGAGAAGGCGAAGGGCGGGCCGAGCAGGTCGAGCCCGTTGGCCTCGAAGACGTCCTGGGCGATGTCGCCGAGGCTCTGGACGGCCGACAGGCAGCGCTGCATGGCGTAGTGTGAGGGCACGAAGATGTGGGAGCGCACCGTCGGGTAGGCGGCCGACGAGTGCAGGCGCACGACGGACGTGACGTAGGCGCTGTGCAGCATGAACCAGTTGGCCACGCGGCTCGCCGGGTCCGAGTGGCACAGCGCCGAGATGCGGCTGTACTCGCTCGGCAGGCTCTGCAGCCAGCCGTCGAGCGCGCCGTCGAGCGTGCGGTACGTGTTGCGCCAGACGGCCATCTCGGCCGACGACGCCACGTCGATGGGCGTCTTGAGGAAGTCGTGCACCCGGCTGAGGATCCGCAGGATCTCGCAGTGGTACGAGAAGCTGCCGAGGTTCTCCGTCTTGTTGGCGGCCGCCGCGGCTCCACCGACGCCGCCGCCCTGTTGCTGCTGCTGCTGCTGCTGCTGCTCGGGGGCCCCCGGGGCGCTGGCGGCGGCGGAGGTCCACCACGACCTCGTCTCGACGGGGACGTTGCGCGAAAAGAGGTCGTACGAGCACGGCAGGCCGCGGCGCATCTTCTTGTCGTCGAGCATGAACTCGAACGTGGTCGTGGCAATGGTGGCGTAGCGGTCGAGGAGGTAGACCATCCAGCACAGGCGGCGGCGGCCCTCGTCCTCGATCCACGACTCGGGGCGGCCGGTGGCGACGCGGCGCACGGAGCCCGTGTGGGGGACGTCGTCGTCGGCGCCGGCCGACAGGTAGACGCTGCTCTCCTCGCAGAGGTCGAGCTGGCGCACGTTCTGGGCGAGCAGGGCGAGCATGTTCCAGCCGCGCGGGCCGTTGGAGGTGCCCAGCTCGTCGAGGCAGAGGATGACGAGGGCGCGCAGGGCGGCGATGCTGACGTTCTCCATGGCGTAGGCCTGCACGCGGCGGCGCGACACGGCGTGGTGGTGCGCGCGCATCTCGGGCGACAGGCGCGGGTCCTTGAGGAAGCGCAGCGTCGTGGCGACGATGGCGTGCAGCAGCACGCGGTCGGCCTCGCTCTGCGACGTGGAGCCGAAGAAGGCGCCGAAGGTGGTCTTGCGGTCGAGGATCGGGCACCACGTGTTGCAGTGCTTGAAGTACAGGTCGACGAGCGTGTAGAGCATGTCGTGGGGCGGGAACTCGGAGACGTTGTTGTTGGGGAGGGGCGGCGGCGCGTCCTTCCGGGGCCCGGCGACGCTGGGCGAGCCGCCGCCGGCCTGGCTGAAGGAGTCGCCGGCCGAGAGGTTCAGGAGGGCCTGGACCGAGGTGCGGTCGGCGGCCTGGAGGGCGTCGTGGGCGTCGCCGCCCTGCCAGAAGGGGCTCGAGAAGGCCGGCGTCCTGCCGTTGGAGGCGGAGACGGCGGCGGCGGTCCTCGGCAGCCCGGCGGCGGTGGCCGGGCTGAGGCCGTTGCCGCCGTCGTGGTGGAAGCCGTCGACCTGGGAGGGCGCGGAGGCGGCGGAGGCGGCGGTGGTGCCGGGCTGGCCGGCGACGGCCGGGGAGAGGGCGCGGGTGTTGGCGATGTGGTCGTTGGAGATGTGGTCCTCGACGCGGCGGCCGAGGGCCTGCAGCAGGGCATCGAGGCGGTTGACCTTGGCCTCGAGCTCGAGGCTGAAGCCGATGCGGCTGCCGGGCTTCTGCCTCTCCAGGTAGACGCAGGTGCGGTTGTGGCGGGCGCACCACGAGCAGGCGGGCTCTGCGCGGTCACACTTCACCTTCCTTGCCTTGCAGAGCTCGCATCTGCAGTCCGGGTCAGCGGGAGCGGGATGGGGGCCACGATTCTCTCGCGGGGATTGTCATCGTCGTCGTCATCATCACCAACAGCAGCGGCAGCATCATCGGCATGGCCAAACCGAGAAACCCAAACAAAATACCTCCCCAAAAAAGAACCCCCAACCAAAAAAATCGCCAAGAAACTAATAAAAAAAGAATTTAAAAAAAAAGGAAAAAAACCTACGATGTCTTTTGGTGCTTCTCCCTCTTGCGCTTCCTCGGGGCGCCGGCCGAGCCGTTGTTGGTCGTGTCGTCGCCGCTGGATGCGTCGTCGTGGCTAAACACCGAGTTCGCTTCCTCCTCGGCCATTTGATGCGGGCGTGCATTCGTGTCTAGCATGTCTGTCCCATTCTCGTGGGAACTCCACATTTCCCCTTTTTATTTTCTGTCCTTTTCCCACTCACTCGGAGGGACGGGCGCGACGACGGGACTTTGCTCTTATCAGGGCCCTTCCTTTAGGACGGATGGAGCCTCTTTGCTGCTGCTGTTGCTGCTGCTGCTGCTGCTTACTGGACTGGGGGGGGGGGGGAGGGTAAACGGGGAGGGGTGCGTGAGCCTGGCCGAGTTAGTTTGATGTCAGAAAGTGGTCATTTCACTGGCGGGCGGGCGCGCGGCGAGCAGCAAAGCAAAAGCAGCAGGTTGGCAGGATGAAGACGGGCTAGCGAGTTACCCCAGCCGGTTGGGGGATGCTGAAGAAGGATGCGCCGCAGCACTCGGGGCGCATGGGGGCATATCCGACGTTGGCCGCGATGGTTGGGCCGCCCGGGGGGGTGCCGAGGTGCGCCCGGGGGGGAGGAAGGGGGCTCAGCGATGTCAGCTGGTCACAGAAGGTGAGTGGATGAGTGAGTGGGCGAGTGAGTGAGCGAGTGAGTGAGTGATTGGGTGAGTGAGTGAGTGCGGTGCAGCGCAGCGCAGCGCCGTGCAGTGCAGTGCGTATGTGCGCGCGAACCTGCAGCCTGCAAGTTGCGAAGCAGCGGGTGTGGATGTGGAGAGGGGGGGAAAGGGATTCGAGCACCGAGTCTTCAGCGAGCAGAGGCTAAAAAATAAAATAAAATAAAAATAAAAGGGAAGCTAGGAGGAGGAGTCTTGGTGGGAAAAGAGAGTCACCGAGACAATGCCGCGGCCGAGGGCGGTTTTGTCAGCGAGCACTTTGGTCTGCTGAGAGCCACGGGGGCCGCTCGGGGTTCTCCCCCGACACACCACACGCCACACACACACGCACACACTTACAAAAAATAAAAAGGGATATCGCAGGATCAGATCCAGTTGTCGGCCCACCCGCGCGTCCACAATAAGGCCTGGGTCGATCTTACTTACATAGCAGCCGTCTTACACCAGAAAGAAGAAAAAATGAAGAAAAAATTGTGAGAAAAAAGAGGCTGCGGGAGACAACGGAACGCCAGTACTAAAGACTCCGCCGCGCCGCCGTCGTGCACCAACCACTCGAGCCAGAGACGCTCGCTTTTCCGACCACCCGCCCACCCGTCCGGCACACGAAAAGAACACCCGTCCACCCCGCGGCCTGGCATGGCACAGCATGGCACGGCATGGCATGAGACGACACGGATGAAGGGGAGAGGGAGAGCCATGTCTCACGCCCAATGATGAGCCCGCCCTTCTCCCCCTAGGGTTCCTCTTGGGGTTCCCTTCTTGGGGGGCGATTACGATAACGAGAGCCATCTCCGAAGCCATCAGCCAGACCTGCCCGTATCTTACAGGCCACCACCCGGGGGGACGAGATGCAGGAACCGCGCCGTTGTGTCGAGTTTCCCCTCCATTTTCCGTCAGTCTCCAAGTCCTACTTTTTTTTTTAAACACTACTACCGACGACACTCCATTGGGCATACAACGCCGCGACCCCGGCCACTCCGGGCTGTCTCTCCCCCTCCCGCTCCTCGACGTTTCCCTGCCTGGCCAGCCGGTGCGGGGATCATCCATGGAGCGCCTGACGCCGTCAAAGGCGGGCGGGGGGGTGTGTGTGAGCCGCGGCAGTGGCTTTCGACGATGGCCTTCTTCCCGCAGGGTCCATCGGACGGGCTGCATGTACGCCATTCCACCACCAGCGCCGTCCATGTATACTACCTCCCTCTTCCTTCGGAAGAAAGCCGCACTGGAGGGGCGGGTGGCGGGGCGGGAGGGCTCGACGTTGAATGAAGTCATTGCAGGCTGCGTTCCGCTCGGGTTCACGACTCATGTCCAGCAGAAAAACGGGACGGATGGAGCGAGTAAAGCAAGCAAGCAAGCAAAAACGAAGGCAGTGTACCATGTACGAACGAGCGACGTGGAGCCCTACCCGCCCCGAGATTTGCGCCTCCGATCATCCGGACTTTTCTTTCTTTCTTTCTCGCCTGTGTTTTTGCAAGGGGAACTTGCCGCGCACACGTGGAGATGGGGACGGAACGAGGATGGGCCTGCCCTGCGATATTCCCTGAAACGGTTTTGCTTGGCAGATCCTTTTTTTTAATTTACGGGTTCGCATCGGCGGCAAGCGAAGCAACACACTCTCTCGGCCGATCCCAGCTTTCGGGAGGCACACGAACACGCGTATGCTACAGACCGTACAACCACACACACTCTCACTCACATGCGCGGGATTTAATCGGGTTGAGAGAGAGGCAGAGATGCGTCACAAGGTCCAGAGAGTCAACGGGTAACTTTGTTACATTTCGGGCTTTCTCCAATTGGTGGTGGTGGGGGGGCCTTGTTCAAACAACAGACAAGTGGTATATCGAAGAAAAAAAAAAGGACCATCATAAGAAACAGAAGAAGAGAAGAACGTGCAGAAAAAAAGACGACACACCAAGCCCACCCCGCATCAAAAAACCCCCCCTCCACCCCCCACCCCGGTTTTTACGTAGTATTATTCATACTCGGGGGGAGACTCAGCTCGACCAGCCCTTGCTCATCTGGACGGCCTTCTCCCACCGGCCGAAGCGCTGGGCCGCCTCCTCGTCCGAGATCTGCGGCTTGAAGATGGTGCGGCCCTCGAGGTTGACGTCCTTGAGCTCGTCGAAGCTCTTCCACACGCCCACGGCGAAGCCCGCCGCGATGGCCGCGCCGAGCGCCGTCGTCTCGCGCATGCCGGGCCGGTTGACGGGGATGCCGATGATGTCGGACTGGGTCTGTCGCGTGGGGGTGTCAGCATATTTTCTTTTTTTCTTTTTCTTTTTTTGAATTCTTCACTCTTTTCGTTTCCCTCCCCTCTGTTCTCCCCGGTGGGGGGTTGCAGTGGTAGGGTAGGGGTGGGGGAGAGGGGTTGGTGGCAGGGGACAGGGGGCAGGGGTGACAGGGCGGGGTGTTCAATGGGGTGAGAGGCAGGGGGGCGCGTCATAATTCTTCTTACCTGCATGATGAGATCCGAGTTGCACATGCCGCCGTCGACGGCCAGCTCGGTCAGGGCGGCGCCGCTGTCCTTCTCCATGGAGTCGAGGATGGCCTTCGTCTGGAAGCAGGTGGCCTCGAGGGTGGCGCGGGCGATGTGGCCGCGGTTGGTGTAGGCGGTGATGCCGAAGATGGTGCCGCGGGCGTCGTCGATCCAGTAGGGGGCGAAGAGGCCGCTGAAGGCCGTGACGAAGGTGCAGCCGCCGTTGTCCTCGACCGTCTCGGCGAGGGCGCTGAGCTTGGACGACGACTCGATGAAGCCGAAGTTGTCGACGAGGAACTTGACGCTGGACCCGGCGACGGCGATGCTGCCCTCGAGCGCGTACATGGTCTTGCCCTCGCCAAAGTCGAAGGCCACGGTCGTCAGCAGGCCGTGCGACGAGATGACGGGCTTGGGCCCGATGTTGTACAGCAGGAAGCAGCCCGTGCCGTACGTGTTCTTGGCCAGGCCGGCCGTGAAGCCCTTCTGCCCGACCAGGGCCGCCGACTGGTCGCCCAGGCAGCCCGTGATGCGGGTGCCGCTGAGCGCCGTGTTGTACAGCGTGCCGTAGGCGTCGCGGTCCGACGAGCGCACGATCTTGGCGAGCTTGACCTTGTTGGTGTCGATGCGGAACCAGTCGATGAGGTCCTCGTCGTACTTGAGCGTGTGGAGGTTCATGAACATGGTGCGCGAGGCGTTGGACGGGTCCGACACGTAGACGTCGCGCGCCACGCCGCCGTTGAGCTTGTAGACGAGCCACGTGTCGACGGTGCCGAAGGCCAGCACGCCGCGCTCGTACGCGTCCTTGACCTCGGGCACGTTCTCGATGAGCCAGAGCAGCTTGCCGACCGACGGGTATGTGGAGAGGGGCAGGCCGCAGCGCTGCGTGAGCTCGCTGGCGCCGAGGCGCTGCTTGAGCCGGCGCACGAGGTCCTTGGTGCGCGTGTCGGTCCACACGATGGCGTTGTACAGCGCCTTGCCCGTGGTGCGGTCCCAGACGACCGTGGTCTCGCGCTGGTTGGTGATGCCGACGGCCTTGATCTGCTCGCGGGAGTGGCCCTGCTTCTCAAAGGTCTGGACGGCGCCGTCGATGCACGTCTCGACCGAGGAGACGAGCTCCTCGGGGTCGTGCTCGTGCCAGCTGTTGGGGGAAGAAGGTCGCGTTAGCTTTTTTCTTCTTCTTCTCCTTCTTTCTTCCTTGCCCGCAACGACGCGCGCAAGCTTATACATCAGGCGCGACAAACTTACCCTGGCTGGGGGTAGATCTGCTTGAACTCGAGCTGGTGAGTGGCAATGACCTCGCCGTGGGGGTTGAAGATGAGGAAGCGGGTGCTCGTGGTGCCCTGGTCAATGGCACCGACGAAGGAGATGTTGGAGCCGGAGCCCCCGTTGACTGCGGAGGAAGACATGTTGGTGTTGCTGCTGCTGTGCTTGAATCGGCCGGGGAGGAGGGACGAGAGCATTCACAAAGACGAAGGCGGCAAGGACGGTACGGTGCTGTCGTGCGGGCGCAACGAAGATGGAGGGGTCAATTGGGGAGGGGGAGGGGGTATCTTTGCGGAACGGGGTGAAGAGAAGAGAAGGGACAAGGTAATGGAGAGAGAGAGAGAGGAAGAGAGAGAGGTTTTTGGGTTTTATCCCACGGGCTGACAAAATATTTGTAGGTGCCCGCGCATGTGGGAGACTCTAGCTTTTCCCCCAGTCGGCCAGGTAAGTCTTCCAGTCTCCCGGGTTATGTGTGCGTGCGTGCGTGTGCGTGTGTGTGTGTGTGCCCGCGTGTCGGGTTAGCTCCCTCCACGGGGAATTTGACAGCTTTCTCGAAGAGCTACCCCTCATTCCCAGCTTCCTTCGCCTACACTACCCCATCCCCAGATCGTGTGGAGATGTCACGAGATGAAGAAAAAGGCAACCAAGGCACCGGGGCTGGGGGGGACTGTAGAACCGCAGCTCCGTATAGACAAAAAAGGGGGGGACCCCGGAAATGCAGGATTACCTACCTCATCCTCCTCCTCCTCCCCACTGGGGTTGAATGCGAACGGGTCGAAGGGGGCCTCGAACGGGGGGGGAGAGGGGGGGGGTGTGCGGTTTGCGGTGGATGGTCACTTCATTTCATCTTGACAGGCAGCCGGATCCTGTCGTCTCACGAGAAGTAGACCGGACGAAGAATAACGAAGCCATATGCCAAAAAAAAAAAAATAAGGATAAAAAAAAGGATACTCGTTTCGGGGTGGGCACACCGAGTTACGTCGGTAGGTGGTTCGCGAGGCAGGCAACGTCGGCCGTGGCCAGCGAGCAAAAGACACAGGTGGAGCGGGGGTGGCCCGGAGCGTCCCCTCGTGATATGGGGCTGATGTCATTTCCAGTCGCAGTGCCACAGCACGAGTTTCGGGCTGCGTCGGCGAACTCCACGGTCCGGTGGGTCCGGCCTAATGCCGGCCATTATTTTTCTCTCTCTCTCTCTCGAGGGCCACCGGTGGCCCGAGGCTCGTTCTCCAGGGAAAGCGGGGTCGGCCTTGTCCAGGAAGACATCCGAAGGACGACACACACAAAAAAAAAAGAGGAGGATCATGATGGGCTGGTAGTCTTGCCTACACAGGTTAGAGCCTCAATGATGGACGAACCGGCACGTCCGCCATGCGCCGAGCTGCGCCTCTCCCTTCTACCGCTGCCCGTTTTTTCCCTCTTTCTCACTCACTCTCTCTCTCTCTCTTTGTCGTCGCCGTTGCGCATACTGTGGTAGGCTGCGCATACGAGCGAGCGAGAGAGTGAGGGGAGGGCGGCGCGGACATGCAGACTAGAAAAGGGAACCGGGAACGAGCATCGAGACATGGGCCGTCGCCGGTGGACGAACCGGGCCAACCAACATCAGCCAGCATCCCTCCGCCCCCCCTCTCTCTCCACCCCCTCCCCCAAAAACACCACAGAGGTCCGTGGAACGCGATTCCAAACGAACCAACAACGGCAACAAACCTCCCCCCTCTTCAACTCCAACCTGCATATGCATAGACTAGCCATTTGCCGATGACTTTGCGTCCGTTCCCCCCCGCGTCGAGAGGGAAATCGAAAGATGGAAGGAAACGGGCAAGACGAAGTCGACTCTTCGAATTGCCGCTGACCTACCTACCTGGTTGCTTTCCCCCTCATGCACTACGTTGCACTCGCCTCCCATTCGTCTAATCCCGTGCAACAAACTGCGGGGAAGAAGGCGAAAGTTCCATGACGAACGAGGCAAACAAGGATACCATTCCAAACCTGCCGGAAATGGATTGTGTTTGTAATGGCCGAGAACTGGGGGAGAGGGGTTTGCCTTTCGGGCTCACTCGAGGTCGAGCTCACTCGAGCTCACTCCGGGGCTAACGTTGTCGAATGAGCCGCGGCCCCCCCGGATAGCTTGTCTCCCCGTCCCCTTTGAATTTTTTCTCTCTTCCATTAGTCTTCTCCGGCGTGCATCGTAACCGGACTAACGTCGTTGGAGAGAGAGAGCCTTGACCGTAAAAAGGAAGTTATCAAAAAAATTAGCTGCGAACGAACCGGTGTCGAGAACAATTCTAGTTCCGTCTCTTCCCTTGATGATAGGCGTACCCTGCGTGTGGTATGACGTTTGCCGCGGTGGTTACATGGCTCGCTCGGGTGTGGTGTGGCTCCGTCACTGTCAGATTTGAGAGACTCCACTTCGTGGGCCCTTGGCGCCATCGCCCGGCCCCAGATAAACCAGGGGTGGGAGGAGTATGTATGCATCTTGGAAGAGGCAATCTTCTGATCTCATCAGTCAAAAAATCGGCTTTAAATGCGGAATTGGGGAATCCTCTGCCAGGTCATGAGACTTACAAGGAACATAGAAGAAGAAAAAGACGGAACCTCGAATATACTCCCCCATCTTACCTCTAGTCAGTTCGTGATAGGACGGACTACGACCATTCGGGGAGAGCCTAAAAGACCAAAAATAAAGAAACAAGCTAGGGCAGGGAAAGAAAACAGAGTCGTGTTGCATACGACCGCCCGCAAAATCAACCAGCTCTTTTCGACGACGACGACGACGACTCGACCCCGATCAGAACGGGTCCCCCCCCGGAAGACGCACCGAAAACTCTCAAAGAGCCGCCCGCGGAATCCAGCCTCCCTCGGAAGAGCCACAAGATCCCAAGGTCCCCATCTCACGCGCTCATTTGGGCTCCGCTCTCATCCTCCGTGGCCCCTCCCCACACGTGGGAACTGGCCCCAGAAGCTTACCTCGAAGAAACCACATCCTCCCTTGCCCGGGCAAGGCACAGATAGGCCTGGCCTCCCTGCAAAAAAACCGGACTGGGAAGTGAAGCCTATTAGTGGCGCGGGTGGGTTTCGTCGTTGCTGTACCTCTACATCGCGCAACCTGCGCGGCCCGCCGTCGCACTCGACCACCTTGGCGAACGAAACCCCGGATAGGGTGAAGGGGTGCCGGTTCCAGTTGCCAGTGCCACTTTCAAGGAGGAGGAGGGGGGAAAGGGAAGGCCCTTGGACGACGACAGGTCCAGAATTCCTTCAAAGCCTCGGCCGTCGTCCGCAACAGCACCCGTCCGCGTCTCGGGTTGTCGACCGCTTCAACTTCGGTGTGAGCCACCGAACTGCATCGCATCTGCCCCCTTGTCCCACCAAGTCCATCCTCATTCCCTTTTTCTTCCCTTCTCACCAGACCGAAGGAAGGCACGCGCGCACCACCTGAGCGACTTTACTCTCCCGCCCACATCGTTCGACTTTTTTTCTTCCTCGCCCTCTCCGTCTCTTTGCCCTCCCCCCCACCGCTCCCCGTACGATCCCGTTGGACTCGTATCTTTTTCGACGCCAGTCCAATCCCGACTCGTTGGTGTTCCCAGAGATCCGGATTTGGGAAAAAGCCAATCTCCTCTCTCAAACCTCGCTCGCACAAGACCGTTGGATCCGACGGGGTGGACGAGACCATATTGATACACCCTCATCGGCCGAGATCCACAGACCCGAGTACGCACGAAGCCGACGAAGATGGGTAAGCGTCAAGATTTCCTTGTGCAGCTCGTTCCATCCCCCCTCCCCTCCCCTACCCCCCCCCTCAATCTCCTCTTTCCCCAAAGATTGTCAACCCGGTGGATTGGATGCAACGGGTGTCCAGCCCCGTGGGAACACCAAGAGTCTGTGGGGACCATAAGAAGATGCTTCTTCCCCATGGGAGACGTGGGATGATATTTGGCCAGACCATCACCCGTTCCTTCGTCCCATCTTCATCACCCCGCGTTCTTCCTTCCCTCTCTTTCTCACTCTTGCTTCTCTTACTCGGCTCTCACCATCGCTCTCACTCACTCTGTCTCTCTCACTCAACTCCCCGTCTGCGCTGTTGTCTTGAAACCGTTGGTTGGTTCTAATGTCCATCGTCGTCACAGCGGAATCGGTGTCTGAGTCGTCGTCCGTTGGCAAGCAGCATATTCCAACCTACAAACACGAAATGGGAGGCGAAGAGACCCACGAGGAGCACGCCTCCGGCTCCATGACTCCCCCTCATCACGAGGAGGAGCAGCTGGCTTGGTCGCGCATCCGCGAGAACCTCTCGGATGGCTTCTCCGAGTTCTTCGGGACCATGGTCCTCATTCTCTTTGGCGACGGTGTCGTTGCTCAGGTCGTCCTCAGTAACAGCACCAAGGGTGACTACCAGAGTATCTCCTGGGGCTGGGGGTAAGTGAAAGAAAAGAAAATCCCTCGAGAGAGATATTCCTCATATCTCTCTCATCTCACCCACACACATCGCTTCAGCGTGACTTCATCGCGTGTAGCATGTCAAGACGGTTTGGCTGACTTTTGACGCTTTCCAGCTTGGGCGTCATGCTCGGTGTCTACTGCAGCAAGAAGTCGGGCGGTCACCTCAACCCGGCAGTGACACTCGCCAACTGCGTGTACCGCGGCCACCCGTGGCGCAAGTTCCCCATCTACTTCATCGGTCAGCTCCTGGGCGCCATGGCCGGCGCCTTCATCGTGTACGGCAACTACATCGCCGCCATCGACCAGTTCGAGGGCGGCGTGGGCATCCGCACCGTCTCGGGCGCCAACTCCACCGCCGGCATCTTCTGCACATACCCCGCTGCCTTCATGACCCGGACGGGCATGTTCTTCTCCGAGATCATTGCGTCCACCATCCTTCAGTTCGTCATCTTCGCGCTCGCCGACCCTGCCAACGGAGCCGCCGGCCCCCTCCTGCCCCTGTGTCTCTTCTTCCTCATCTTTGGCATTGGTGCCTGCTGGGGTTGGGAGACTGGCTACGCCATCAACCTGGCCCGTGACTTTGGCCCCCGCCTGGTGTCGTACATCCTCGGATACGGATCTGAGGTGTGGTCCGCCGGTGGATACTACTTCTGGGTAAGGAGAATCCTTCGCCCCTGCCCCCTTTTTTCTGATGGAGTTGTTTTTCCTATCGTGTCGTGTGTGGCGAATGAAATAAGTCGACTAACAATCCCGGGTTGATAGATCCCCATGGTTGCCCCCTTCTTCGGCTGCCTCCTCGGCGGCTTCCTGTACGACGTGTTCCTGTACACGGGCGAGAGCCCGATCAACACCCCTTTCATGGGGCTCACGCGCCTCTTCCGGCCCCGCCGAGACGTGTGGTCCAACACCTACAAGTCCCGCTTGGAAAACAAGGTGTAAGATGATGATGTGTGTGCGCGCGCGTGTGAGATGCCTTTCATCGTATTTGCGATGAAGAAGCCACGGGCCTCATTGGTCCCGATGATGAGTGAAGGAAACAAGAAAACTGCCAAACGATGATACCAAAGCTTTTCAAAAAGAGAGAGAGAGAGGGAGAGAGAGCAACGGGCGGCCGCCGCTCATTCTGAAATGAGTCTGTCGTCGCGCGCGCCCGTGGGTCTGATCAAAACCGACCCGACCCAAACCGGAAAGAAAAAAACAAAAACAAAAACGGGAGATTGATACCTTACGGTGAAGAAAAAAGGAAAAAGCGGTTGGTGAAAACATCGAGGTCTTTCTCGAGTCGTTGTTTTTCTGCCTTTGATTGGTGGTCAAAGTCCAGTTCACTGTTTGTTGTCTGTATGTTGGTTGGGTTGGGGGTTTCCAAGCGACTGCTGCGAATTGGGGGGTTTTTTTTTCTGCTGCTGGTGCTTGGTGCTTGGTGCTGATGGGTGGGATTAGCGGTGTCTTTTATTTTTTATTTTTTTACCTCTCTCGCGGGGTCAAGCAGAGCCTTGCTGGTGTTGTGTTATCTCTTTTTTGTTGCTGCCGTAGCTCTCGTTTTGGTAGCAAAAAGAATAAAGCGCCAGAAATCACAGAAACAAAAAATATGTTCAAGCTTCGAATGCCGTAGACTACTACGTGTGTGAAAAGAGATGAGGGAAAAAATAAGCCATCACAGGCGAAAGCTTTTCCCCTTCTACGTGGTAAAGCAAACAGCTGCGAGGGCGCCCGTGAATTAGTATTGCTGGCGAGGACCCCTTGAAAGCCTTCGCTGGAAGATTGTCACGAACGCCCGAGGGCGGGTCAGACCTGGCGCCGTGGGAATTCTTCCGTCGTGTCGGCGATTTTTGCCAACAAATTACGGGGTGTGGAGGGCCCGGCGCGCCCACGGTGCCGGAATCGCTCCCCAAGGCTTTGGGATGCATTCGATGCAGTCAATAACACCGTGGGCTTGCAGCTTCTTGGGACTGGGGTTCTTCAGTCTTTGGACCCTGAGAGGCCGGAAGGACCCTGAAATAGTGGCCGCGCATCCCTTTGGGAACGCCTAGAATCCAATAGTCTCGCAGACCCAGCAGCATCGTCGCAATGAGGCACAGCGGGCCCCATGTAGACATTCCCAAGCTGGAAATATCCCCCCCCCGTGCCATCTGCAGCCGACCGGCCCTCGACATTTGGTTGTCTGTTTGATTGATTTGCTTACCTTGCCGGCGGGATCGTCGCTGCTCAAATTGGCAGACGGATAGGTACAGGGACAGAAGCTCGGGCAAGCCAAGCACACTACATAGTCCAAACTCCAAGCTCCAACTACGCCGTACGACCGTACTGACAGCTCAACCAATACCATGCCCGTGTCATTTCGCGCATTGTGCGCGCATTGTGTGCATCGCAAGGGCTTCGGATGGTCTTGGTGGACTGTCAAGCTTTAGTGAAAGGTTGCCGGTCCGAGAGCTGGGCGCACTGGCGCGGGGAGGAGACGGGCAGAGTTGTGCCTGGGTGCTGTCGCCTGAACTTCCGTCCAAAAACAAGAGCCGGATTGAACGGGGTGGTGTCGTGACCGAGTCAACCGCCTTTTGGAGACGTCGGATGGCCACCCTCTGCGAGGTTCTGAAAGCCGGCAATGGGCATAAGCTTGATGATTGAAGGTTGCGATGGGGTCGGGGCGGAGCCGGGTTAGCTGTGTGTCTAAGTTCCCAGGGTTCTCTCTCCTCGAGCAGTAGCCGGCATCATGTACAGTGACCTCGAATCGACGATGGCCCCAAGCTCCTCCAAACCTTGGAAGAAAGCTGACTCGCAAGCTTTTTGTTCAGACGCCGACGAATGTCGAACACGGCAAGATAGAGTTGCGTTTAGCGCTGCATCTGAAGGCGTGGGGAAACCCAATACCAAACAGCCAAGAGCCAGCAGACGTCGAGGAAACGTCGCAGTCTAGAAGCACCCTTGGACCCGGCCCGGATTGCTCAGATTGGCTGCAAATCTCGGCAGCGAAGATTGATTGACACTGGGAGGGGGATCTGCGGGAAAGTCTAGATTGGCAGAATGTAACCCGCGGAGCTCGACCGCAACCCGAGATTCGACACCAGGAACAACCATTAAAGCCCCACCCAGCGACTGGCCTCGTGGTTGATTGATTGCATAGTGCCTGGGTGCGCCGGCGGGTGTAAGTCGACGAGGGAGTGGAGGGTATTTCGAGGCAGCAGGCCCGGGCGTCGCGCGCAGGGGACGGCGAACGGGATTGGGACAAACCGGGAACCAATTTTTGCAGTCTGAAAAACAATGACTGCATCGTGACCATTCTGCAGGCACAAAGGGAGCCAGATTGTGGATTGGCAGCAGTTCCACCTTGGCGTCACGCTATCCTTCGTCTTCCCACTTATTGCATGGCGGCGCGGGATGTTCGGCGTGGCACTGCGGCGGGTGGCCGTCACTGCTGTGGGATGCGGTGGGAAATGGTGGCGGCGGCGACGGACGACGGACGCCCGGCGTGTGCGTGTAGGTATGTGTTCTGGCGGGTGCAGCAACGGTGCCCCTACCGCAGTTGCATCCTAAGAGGGGGATGTCCGGGCCATGCTGTCAGTACGTACCCGTACAAGATCGGGTCACGGTACATGGCGAAGGTAGAGTGACTCGTGCGCGGATGTCGGCAGCTGGGAGTGGACAAAGGGTGCGGGAATAGCTGGGTCGGGAGGAGAGAGTCGGTAGGGCGGCCGATGGCAGGTTTTCCTGGCTTGACGGCATTATGGCGGGTAGCATGGCGTCGGTGTGATGGGCGTATTAGTAGTGTGCGTGTGCGTATGTGTGTGTATGTGTGTGTGTATGTTGTGTATGTTGTATGTGCTGTGTGCCAGAGCGTTGTAAGAGGCGGCGTTTTGACCGGTTGCAACCCCGACAAATCGGACCAAGAGAGAAAGGCGTGGCGGCTCTGGTACGGCCATCCGTCCCGGGAGCCAAAAACGGTCCGCATTAGGAGGACGGCATCTGGTTCTTAAGGTGAAGCAGAGGCTCGCCTCGAGACCCCTCGAGGACCCCTTGAGCAAGGCTCATGTCGGGCCTCAACCTCGAGAGTGAGGCGGGCCCAGAGAAATCAGGGCTGGCGAGAGGGCCGGCGGGAGAGGATTTGCCAGCGATAAGAGCAGTTAGTGCCAACATGGCGTGGCGCTGGGTGGGCAAACATGCCACGATGGGGACTTGGGAGGAGCCCAGGAGGAGCAATCACATTCGGGCCATTGGGCGGGCCGATTGCTGGCAGCAGCTTAGGAGCGCACTCAGGGGGAGCTTAGGGTGCAGCACAGCATGCGCGTGTGTCGAGATCCAGCAGGTGGGAGATGGATGGCGCTTTGGCGAGCTGATTCTGCAGTACCGAGTGTGCGAGTGTGCCACGGTTGGTGTACGTGCGGACGCGGTGCGATGGTGGTCACGGAGATGGAATACCGAGGCATAGCGAGCGAGCGAGTTGGAGAGAGCGCGCAGTTAGTTCCGCTGACAGCGTGAGCGTGTGAGCTGTGCTGTGCGTGAGGAGGAGCGTGTGTGTCTCTGTATCTGCAGGGTGAGAGTGAGAAAAAAGGGAAAAAAGAGGAGACCGGGAGAAGGAAGAAAAAAGGGTCGAGATGCAAATGCAGGGGACTGAGTGGGAATCGCAGCTGACGGGATTGCGCTGGAGCCAATGGGGCCGGCGACAGGGACACGAGGGCGCCGTCGCTGGATCCCACTTGCCCGTCCTTCTGTGGTGCTGTGGTGTGTGGTGTGGTCTCGGAGGATTGCGCCGATCATGGTTCACCATCTCCAATTTTTGCTCCAATTCTTTTGTGTGAGGGGAATTCCCTCTTTTTTTTTCTTTTTTTTTCTCTTGTTTTAGACAATGTTCATTCTTCAATGTTCGGTAATGACAGCCGATGGGGCCGAGACAGGGGTCTCCACCTTAGTAATACCGACCTGACCCCGAACACACTCATTTCTCGGTATAGAAACACCGAGGTGCATCACCGTCCCCTGATTGACTTTTGAGGCTCTGACTGGAAACACCACGCGGATGGGATGGCACCGACGTCTGTCCCACTGTCCCACGGCCGCTCACCCCGGGGCCCCTCGAGATTTCGTGCTTTCCCCATTCATTTCTCCATGCTGCATCCTGCGCCGTTACCGACGTGACGAACAAGAAGCGGACCTCCCTGGGCCTCCCTCTGACTCTCTCCATGGCCACCCACGAGCATCCCGGGCTAGCTCGGACGGAGCTCGGCGGCTTCTGTCCCATTCCCCCCATGATGTCAGACCCCGATGCTGTGCGTGCTGCGACATTTGCGACAGAGGTAGCAGCTTGGGCCACGCCCAGCTGGGGGAGCTGGCAGACAGAACAGAGCAGAGCAGCAGCAGCAACAGCACCCATGTGTGTTCTGTAGCTTAGCATAGCACGTTATGCTATGGTATGTCGTGTATGCCATGCCACGTGGGGGTCGAGGGTGCGATGATGCTGTGCTGTGCTGTCCTGCGCGTCGTCGCGGCCAGCCGAAGCTCTCTCTCTCTGCCCCCGATCTCCATGCCCACCCACCCGACCAAGTGGCATCTCCGTTCGTTTCCTTGTTCCCCTACCACACACACACACACGCCCCCCTTCCCCGATCTACTTTTAGCCTCTGCCGTGCTTTTTTCTTCTCTCTCTCTCTGTACCCTGCCCGGCCCAGCCCAACGGAAGATTTTTGCTGGCGCCAAACGGGACCATTCCTGCTTGAGCTCGGGGTGTCATTCCACGAATCGAAAAGCAAAGTTGCGGGTGACGGCGGCCCAGCCCGGCGACCTTTTGCCAGCGGAACCTGATATCCGCCGATCAACATCCTCGCCTCGACCCTCTTAAGTCTTCGGCTCTTCTCTTCTTCTCTGACTTCCTTTTTAATCTTCCTTTCCCCCCCTTCCTCTACTCCCCAGCATCATCGCACCCATACAGCCCAACACATACACTACGGGCAGGAACGAACTCTAAGACTCCCACTCACGCCTGGGACCGTCCACCACATCAGTACTCCCCCCACGCCGCATCCCGTCCTGTTCGGACTCGGCATAATACTCACCCGAGAGGAGAGGAGAGGCCCATCGTCTCCAGCATGGCGTCTCGTTTCTCGAGCCTGAGAAGGCCCCTGGCCGTGGCTGCCGCCGCCGCGACCGGTGGTGTCGTTGCCTACTCGACCTTCGGCGGCGGCCGCGGGCTGCACAGCTTCGATACGCCGCGCGTTGAGCTCAAGCGCGACAACCAGGGCCGCATCGTCCCGCCGGCCTTCCCCGCCGCCAAGGATCGCGCCTCCCAGCTCGCCGACCTGCGCGCGCACTCCTCTGACACGGAGGAGTACGACCTGCTCGTCATTGGCGGCGGTGCCACCGGCACCGGTATCGCGCTTGACGCCGTCACCCGCGGCCTCAAGGTCGCCCTCGTCGAGCGCGACGACTTCTCCGCCGGCACCTCGTCCAAGAGCACCAAGCTCGTCCACGGCGGTGTTCGCTACCTCGAGAAGGCCGTCTGGAACCTCGACTACTCCCAGCTCGAGCTCGTCATGGAGGCCCTCCACGAGCGCAAGACCTTCCTCAATGTCGCCCCCCACCTGTCCTCGTCTCTGCCCATCATTCTGCCCATCCAGCGCTGGTGGCAGGCCCCCTACTTTTGGGCCGGCACCAAGGCCTACGACATCCTCGCCGGCTCCCAGGGCCTGGAAAGCTCCTACTACGTCTCCAAGAACAAGGCCCTCGAGTCCTTCCCCATGCTCCGCAGCGACAACATGGTCGGCGCCCTCGTCTACTACGACGGCCAGCACAACGACTCCCGCATGAACGTCTCCCTCGCCCTCACCGCCGCGCTCTACGGCGCCACCGTTGTCAACCACGTCGAAGTCACCTCCCTGGAAAAGAACGCCAACGGCAAGATCACCGGCGCCAAGGTCCGCGATGTCATGAACCCCGGCAGCGACTCCTTCACCGTCCGCGCCAAGGGCGTCATCAACGCCACCGGCCCCTTCGCCGATGCCGTCGAGCGCATGGACAACCCCGACCGCAAGCCCATCGTCGCCCCTGCCTCTGGCGCCCACATCATGCTGCCCGGCAGCATCTGCCCCAACGGAATCGGTCTTCTGCATGCCGCCACCTCTGACGGTCGCGTCATCTTCGTGCTGCCTTGGCAAGGATTCACCCTGGCCGGAACCACCGACAACGCCGCCCCCGTCGAGCGCGAGCCCATTGCCCAGGAGACCGACATTGCCTTCATCCTGAAGGAGGTCAACCAGCTGATCACGCCCGAATCCGCCCTGTCCCGTTCTGATGTGCTCGCCGCCTGGTCTGGTAAGTCTTTATATCCCCTCTCCGATCTCGCTCCCACTGGGAGAGAGAAAAACGGAAATAAACAAATAAATACAAAAAGAAAAAAACCCCGCTAACAAAATTGTTCCAGGAATCCGCCCCCTGGTCAAGGACCCCAACGCCAAGAACACCGAATCCCTCGTCCGCTCTCACCTCGTCACCGTCTCCGACTCCGGCCTCCTCACCTGCGCCGGCGGCAAGTGGACCACATACCGCCAGATGGCCGAGGACGCCGTCGACGAGGCCATCAAGACCTTCAACCTCAAGCCCCAGGCCGTCTCCCTCCCCGACATCTCCGGCGCCGGCGTCTCCGCCCCCGCCGCCACCGGCAAGTGCATCACCACCCAGGTGCCCCTCCTCGGCGCCCACGGCTTCTCCAAGCAGCTGCCCGGCCACCTCATCTCCCACTTCTCCCTCGACCCTGACGTCGCCGACCACCTGGCCCACAACTACGGCGACCGCGCCTGGTCCGTCGCCGCCGCCTCCTCCGCCCGCATCATCCCCGGCTTCCCCTTCGTCGAGGGCGAGATCCGCCACGGCGCCCGCTCCGAGGCCGCCCTGACCGCCACCGACCTCATCTCCCGCCGCACCCGCCTCGCCTTCCTGGACGCCGAGTCCGCCCTCCGCGCCCTGCCCCGCGTCATCGACGTCATGGCCGAGGAGCTCGGCTGGAACGACGCCCGCAAGGACGCCGAGTGGACCGAGACGGTGCGCTTCCTCCAGTCCATGGGCCTGGCCGCCGACAGGCTCGGCGTCACCCGCGCCGAGGTCCTCAGCAGCGCCTCCAAGGCCCCCGCCGCCCAGAAGCCCCACGTCGCCGCCTCCTCGGGCGGTATCAAGGTCGGCCTCGGCGAGCTCCAGGCCGGCGGCGCCCTGGCGAGGAACGTCACCTCGCAGGCATAAACTCCTCTCGCCGGGAGACTACGTGTGTTTCGATGTCCCTAATGTGTGTTTTTAACGATGGTGTGTGATTGAGAAAGAGAGAGAGAGAGGAAGCATCTTCGGCCCCCAAACAAAAAAGAAAGAAGGCAGTATACGATACTGCCGTGTGTGTGAGAGAGCCGAGAGAGCTTTCATGTGTGTTTTTTTTATTTGGAAATGATATTGAAAATCACGCGCGGGCTGGGAGAAATACCCCTAGATAGACGGGTATGGCGTCTTTGGGAGGCGGTGGCATTTTTTGAGAGCAACCACCTGTACGAACTTTTTCCTTTTTTTTTCCTCTTGTGTTCTTTTTCCTTTTATACGTGCAACATGCATTGCGTTGCATGGGAGCATCGGTACTTGGCAGAAGGTCCCCCCTCCCCCTTTTTTTTTCTCCGACGACGGAGAGAGAGAATAGACTTTGTGCATCATCAGATCATATCAGATCAGCATAGAATGGCCTCGACCATTGGAATTCAAACAAGAAGAAACCTGTTAACAATATGCCCCGTTCAAATGTGACATCTCTCGCCTTTCTTGAATGTGGTATGGTGGGTGGTTTGTACGATTGGGTTTATGCGAGTGAGCCTTTTGCCAGGACCGGCAAGTATTATTTATTTTGTTTTTGGGAGTTTTTTTTTACACTTGTAGATAATCATTATACAGTTTTCTATACATACGCCGCCTCCGAGGGCGTGGGGCATCGCTGGTTTTGATGCTCTCTCTAGGTGTACGTGGGACAAAAAAGAAACAAATCATCGCTCTGTTCATCATCAGACAGTCCAAAGGACGGCCTCCCGCAAAAACAAAACGAACTGGGAATCCCCCCGCGTCATTCGACGCAGAATTCCCCTTCCAGCGTTCGCCGTACCAACTGACCAAACAAGATAAAGTGGGTGTGTAGGGTAGGCGTTTGCCTCGGGGAGATTCCCTCGCGAACCGCGGCTCTTTCGCCCATCAATCACCCTTCGGAAGGCTTGACGCGCCACTGGTCGCCGATCTTGAGCCCGTACCCCTCGGCGATGTCGCAGCCCCCGCGGCCCCATTTGAGCTCGAAGATCTTGCGCCCGGCCGCGACGAGGACGTCAAACGCCTCGGCGAAGCCGTCGGCGTCGTAGTAGTACGGCTCGCCCTCGCCGCCGTGCTGGCTCTTCTGCCACGAGTTGCGGTTGTGGTCGCTGTCCCGGTACTTGTAGTTGGTCATGTCGAGCCCGACCTTGACCACCGAGCGGAAGTAGGCGGCGGCGGCGTCGTCGGTGCCGTTCGAGGGCGCGGCGCCGCCCTCCCGGCCGTCGGCCGCCTCCTCCTTCTTTTCTTCCTTCCCGCCCGCGGGCTCCTTCTCCGACCGCCTCTCGGCCTTGGGCGGCGGCGGGTTCGGGTCGACGAACTTGGGCTCGACGCCCGGCACGCGGTACAGCACGGCCAGGTCCTCGAGGTGGGACGAGACGTCGTTGATGAGGCCGGCGCGGCGGTGCTTCATCGTCCAGCCGTCCATGGCCAGGCGCGCGTTCATGTCGCAGTCGGTGGCGTAGTAGGGGATCAGCGAGTCCCAGCCGCCGATGGCGTCCATGGCGGCGCGGTTCACGAGCGTCAGGTGGTCGTACTGGTACCAGCGGAACCCCCAGCGCTCGCGGCGGCGCACGGCGGCGTCGAGGTCGCGCAGGCAGTTCTCGTAGATGGTGCGGTAGCCGCGCTCGCCGGCGGCGGGCGGGTTGAGGCCCTCGCGCTCGTCGTCGTCGTCGTAGAACTCCCAGGCGCGGTCGCCGGGGCGGTGCGCGCCGTCGGCCCCGTCCTCGAACGAGAAGACGAGCACGTCCTGGTGGCTGTAGAAGTAGTAGGGCCAGCCGCGCGCGTGCGCCTCGTGCAGGAACATGTTCTGCATCTGCGAGAAGGAGAGCAGCGCCGGGGCGCGCAGCACGTTGACGCCGAGGCGCCGCAGCGTCGTGTGGTTCAGGTAGAACTGGTTCTGGAGCGTGAGCTCGCCGCGCGCGTTGGCGACCTGCACGCCCGTGTTCTCGACGACGTAGATGCTGCCGGCGGGCCAGCCCGCCGTGATGTAGCTCACGACGCACTGCAGCAGGATCGGCCACTGCCGCGTGAACCCGATGAAGAGGGGCGGCGGGGCGTCGAGGCCGTACTCTTTGTGGATGTCCCTGCGCGGGACGTTGTGGGCGGGGATCGCGGGCAGCGAGGCGTTGGTGTTGGCGAGGAGGGGGAACGGGTCGATGACGGGCGGCGGGGTGTATGCCGGCGCCGGCTTGTAGATGGGCTTCTCGGCGGGCGGGCTCTGCTTCTTGGGGGGCTCGGTGCCGCCGCCGCCGCCGCCGGAGCCGGCAGAGGGAGGGGGTTTCGCATGCGGGATGCCGCTGAAGAGGGAGTCGATGTTGATGATGCTTTCGTGGAAGCGGACGAGGACGAGGGCGAGGGCGACTAGCGCGACTAGGGGGACCACGATCCGCAGGCGGGAATTGATGGCCATGATGGGGTAGGCAGACGAGGGGGGACGGTGTTGTCGACTTGTTTCGAGACTTTGATCAACGCATTGGAAGGCGGTGGGCGCGGTTCCGGCTGGGATCGACCTCGATGAGGTTCGCGGGAGACATTGTGGGAGGAGGGAGGAAGACGGCGGCAGGACTCGACATTATCGTCCCGTGTCAAGAGGTGTGTGTGTGTGTGTGTGTCTTACGGCAACATCCCGTACTGGGGTCCGGCTGGCTGGCCGTTTTTTTCTCCTTCCAACGAGGCGATGTGCAGGCAGCAGGCGAACACAGGGAGGGCCATGCAGCTTCCCTGCATGTTTCCGACTGGGTGTGGATGGGAAATTTGGAGCCAGACCAGAGGGAGCAGCCGAGCTGGAAGCTTTGAGTACGAACGAGCTCGGAAAACTACAGCCAAAGGGGCCTAGCTCGCTGTGCGGCGCCCGGCCACAACGTCAAACGGGGCACTCTCTGTCGCCCTATTTGTTAGCGCGTCCAATCAGGCCATTCCAATCAAATTGCCTCGTCCCCGTCACGTTCGGAACGCGGCCGGGGCTGGGCGGGTTCTCGACGCTTATAATGGGGGGGTTCAGGGATGCCGGGGTCTCGGGAGAGGAGCTTACTACGAACATCATCGTGCCCATGGTTGAAGTGCGTAGGCGGTTCTAAGGGGGATGCGAGCTGAACGGCGGTGGTGGCAATGGAGGAGCTCTACGCCGGCCACGCATTTGGTGAAGGGTATCCAAACGAGACGGCTTTTACCAGCGTTACGGCCAAAACGTCGCAGTGTGCATTTATCAGGGTGGACTGGATTCCCATGTCGTTGAGTGCCGAGTAACGCACGAGACAAAGTGGTATTCGTCTGCGGTTGTTATTGTGCAAATGCCATATCAATCGAGTATTTGTTGTAACTAAGCATACTGTCCTTTTTTATTTCTTATTTAAATAAAAAAAGATGATTTAAATCTTGGCGTTGGTGGTCGCGAACTCACCTAGAATGCATCCCAATGCCACATATCGTCATGTAAGTGCTTTTATATATATATATGTCACAAGATTCATTTTGTCGAGTGCTGATAGTAATATGTATAAACCACCTGAAATACTAAAAGAAAGACACCTGATTCACTTGCGTACATTACACTATCTTGTCACTACATGTCCATTCCCTATTTTTCAACTCATTTTCTGCTTAGAGCCTTTGAAGTTTCGTACCAATCACATAGTGTCAATGCAACCATTTCAGCAAGAAATTTCGATAGACGCGTGCAAGACGGAATGACAGTCAAGGTCGCCATCAGGGATGGTCCAATCACTGCCGCCACAGTCAGATCCACTCCAGGTCTTGATGGTACAGCCCCTTGACGGTGTTAGTTACAGGTTCCATTTTTTTCAGTAATCAACGAGAAGGGATACCTCTTCTCAATGGCCTTAATCGACCGTCTGTTGGTGACCGGGACGCAGCGGTAGGCGCCGCCGCCCACAAGCTCAATGGTGTCTTGTTCTCCTGTGCAGAGATCGCCACTGAAAGAGACGACTTTGGCCCAGTCGTCTCTGGCTTCAATCTGAACTGGGCTGGAAATAGCCATGGAGATGAAGGCAGAGGCGATGGTAATGGTGGAAAAAAACATTTTGTTTGGGAGCCAATGTCATAGACTGAATATTGCGTTGTAGAATAATGGAGTGTCTTGAAGGCTTCAATTATCGGTATCGATTAAATTTCATTGAAAAAGGAATACCAACCCGTCTTTATACTGCGGGAAGTATTTCTTTAGGGTGTATTGACTAAGCAGAAGGCACAAATTATGGCTATGCGAATGCTGCCTACAGGCCAAACGGATGAACTGAAGCCAGTAGCTGTCATCACAACTGAGCCAAGGGAGCTCAATGGTATAGCCTTGAGTGAGGATGTATCGAGAAATACCGGAACATCACTCAAAATGGCTTGTAAAGGAATCATGCTGACGCTGGTGACAGCCGTTGTCTCAGTCGGTATGACAGAGTTTTCCGCAGCAGAACGTCATAATCGCCCCTAGCTGTACCGGTATACTGTGCCCCAAGATCAACGGTGCTGGGATGCCGATACTACAAAATACAGTAGACAACTCCTGATGCTCGAATGACGGCGATGTGAAGCTTTCGACTCATGTCTTCAAGAGCTGACTGGTCAAGTGCCGAATGCCAGGCGAGATTGACCATTACAAGGCAGCAGAGACATGTCGATTTGAGTTGATCAACTAGATGACTCCATGTATGAAAGTGTCAATCATCCGATGCTGATCGTTCCTGCATCGCTCCAAGGCTGCGGTGGCAAGGGTTGGCGCTGACAGGAAGGGGACCGACCTTAGGCACTCGGGTTCCTTGCAGCGCATCCCCGCATTGGTTTGGACAGCCTTTTCCACATGTACCCCTTGCAACTTTATTCAAGGAAAATACGACGTAATTCTATTTCTTATTGATCGCAGCCCCTCGTGATTGAACGCCGACTTCACCTGAGCTCCGTCATGGACCCAAACTGACATTGAGGCAGGCAAGACATCTGTGATTGAGCCATTGTCAGTGGCACCGGGGTCGATCTCGTCGTCATCGGGAAAGAAAAGCGCCTGAGAAGACTCTGAAAAGAAAGCTGGCGTTTCCCAATTCAAATCGTGTCAAGCTTTCTGCACATTTGACACAAACAAAAAGTTGAAGCTTTTACCCCAACGTCTAGAGCAAGTTGGGGTAATTGGCGAGAGCCATGGGGTCGAGCTCCAATCTCGGCGGCTAATCGTCGGTCGGCCGGCGCCATTATGTAATGCTCAGGGACCGTGCTTTTTACCCCGCCAAAAAGCGCATTGGGCCGGCTCACCCCGCTGCAGAGCAGAGACCGAACATCGGGACTCCCGATTACGCCATCCAAACGCTCCAGACGGGAATGGGGCTCGAGCTGCATTGAAGCAATCAGCGTCTTCCAATTTTCGGAGCTTCGTCTGGTCTAATCGAGAAAGGGTGGTCGACTCAACCTCCGTGCCGCTCCGATTTCTCATCACCGGTGCCCTTCCAAATTTCCATGACCTCCCTCATCCTCCCTCTCTTCCGGTCGCGCATCCCTAGCAGTACCGTCAGAAGAAGCTTTCACTCGACCACCATGACGCTGAGCAGCAAGATCAAGCCCGCGGCCCGTGTTGCCGGTCGGCGACAGGATGTTTGGTGTGTTGCCGCTTCCCCCCCTTGAGTGAGATGTAGTGCGGCTATGGCTGTGACTCCTCGCGGGCCAATTGCAGGAACAATTTGCTCACCATAAGCACAGGTCCATCATCAACGAGGCCGCTGCCGCTTCGCCCAAGCAGCCCATCGTGAACATGGGCCAAGGTTTCTTCGGCTACAACCCCCCCGACTTCATCTTGAACGCCGCCAAGCAGGCGCTGGACCGTGTCGAGTGCAACCAGTACAGCCCTACCAAGGGCCGCCCGCGTTTGAGGAAGGCCATTGCCGACGCCTACTCTCCCCACTGGGGTCGCAAGCTCGACCCCGAGACCGAGGTCACCATCACCACTGGCGCAAACGAGGGTAAGCCATGGCCCATGGGCGAGTGAGACGACTTGGCGACGACAGACTGACGGTGCATCAGGCATGCTCAGCGCCTTCATGGCCTTCATTGAGCCCGGCGATGAGGTCATTGTCTTTGAGCCCTTTTTCGACCAGTAAGGCAGAGTTCGATGCGCCTTTGTGATTAGAGCTAGACATACTGACCTCTCGACCAGGTACATCAGCAACATTGAGATGCCGGGCGGCAAGATCACTTACGTCCCCCTGCATCCTCCCACGGACGGTGCCACGGTGACCTCGTCCGCCGCCAACTGGACCATTGACTTTGACGAGCTCGAGCGCGCCATCACACCCAAGACCAAGATGATTGTTCTCAACACACCGCGTTCGTCTTTGACTCTTTCCTCTTATTATCCTCGCAGGTTGCTGACAGATAGAGAAAGACAACCCCGTCGGCAAGGTCTTCTCCAAGGAGGAGCTCCAGAAGATCGGTGACCTGTGCGTGAAGAACGAGATCATCATTCTCTCCGATGAGGTCTACGACCGTCTCTACTACGTCCCCTTCACAAGAATCGCCACTCTTTCCCCCGAGGTCGAGCGCCTCACCATCACCGTCGGCTCCGCGGGCAAGAACTTCTACGCCACTGGCTGGCGTGTCGGCTGGCTCATGGGCCCCGCCGAGCTCATCCAACACGTTTCCGCCGCCCACACCCGTATCTGCTACTCCTCCGTGTCGCCTCTGCAAGAAGCATGCGCCGCTGGTATGTTCGCCCTACCCCGCTGCATGCATACTCCGTTGGATACATGAAGTTGACCCCCACCAGGTTTTGAGCAGGCCGAGAAGGAGGGCTTCTGGGACGAGACGATCAAGGACATGAAGGGCAAGATGGACCGCTTCAACGAGGTCTGGAAGGAGCTCGGAATGCCCTACTCGGAGCCCGAGGGTGGCTACTTCGTCCTCGTCAACATGGCCAAGGTCAAGCTCCCCGAGGACTACCCCTTCCCTCCCCACGTCGCCAGCCGCCCGCGCGACTTCAAGCTCGCGTGGTTCCTCATCCAGGAGGTCGGAGTCGCCGCCATCCCGCCCACCGAGTTCTACACGGACCCCAACGCCCACATCGCCGAGGACTACATTCGCTTCGCCGTCTGCAAGGAGGACGAGGTGCTCGAGACCGCAAAGGAGCGTCTTCGCGGGCTCAAGAAGTACATCAAGGAATAGACGCGGCGTTTTTTTTAGAGAGAAGAGACCAGCGCCGGGCACATCATGCGATTTGAATATCCATATTTCAGAAAGAGTGACTAGACAAAAAATGGAGCTTATGTATATTCCGTGCTTTGATTTCTCACGATGCCGAACCCCGTTTGTAACCACCCCCATCCGCGCATATGTACTACGGTATGAGCGCGTCACATCAAGCGGTGCGCACCCATGCCCCCCGAAGATCTCGGCGGATAACGGTGCCACCAGACGACGGCGCGCATGAGTCGCCGACGTCCCCAAGCGCTCTGCCCTCGAGGCAGATGCTTGCCCGAAGCCAGGGCACCTTCGACGGCCTTGCGATTGCCTGCGTCTGTTTGTTTTCTCAAGACGGATCAGCTTCATGACCGATTTTGAGGGGGCGACGTCTCACTCGGAAATGGACGCGATACGTACCGGCTGTGAGGAGGCGGGAGCCGCAGTAGTAGGTCTGCGTCGGGGTGCACACCACGGCGGTTGCGGCTGCGGCGAGGGCGCAACGAGACATGTTTCTTTCCTCTTTTCCTTTCTGGGTTGATCTTTTTGAGGTTAAAATGCTTGAGGGGTTATACTGCATCATGCTGGGTTGTTTTGGGTCTCGACGCGAACGCGACTTTCGTGGAGTCGTCAGTTGAGATGTTGTCCGTAGGGAGGGTAGCGCCTCCTTGGATCAAGGGAAAGTCGTCCGGCAATGGAAATGAGAGCGATATCGCGCTTAAGCTTGGGGGTTTGTTTTCTGAAGCCAAAAGATCCGTTCACAGACGCTCTTCCTCCGTGTTTCGGAGATTCTAACTGTCCCGTGTCTCCTCCATGATGGTCCGGTGCGATGCTTCCCCTCACGTCCTACTAGGCAAGACTGGGTTCATGTTTTCTGGAAGCGAAGCTGAATAGGCCCAAGGCGGTGGCCTCTAGTGAGAGTCACTTACCCGTACTTTGGATGGTGCTGAGCAAACTTCCTCTTGCAGCAATGAAATGCAACTTGTCGCATTCCTGGGCGAGCCTTCTTCCTGGTCACAGCGCGAACGAAGTGTGGTGGACGAGGTCCAGATGGTGGCCATCGACAGTTGAGGACATTCTGGGCTCTGGAAAAAAGGCAGCCACACGACACAGGCCAGAACAAAGTCACGATGAGGAAGGCAAGACTTGAAATATGCATAGAGCTTGATGCAATCCCTGACCCATGTATGCGGGTGTGCCGAGCTAATAGTGAGGCCCAAAAAAGTTCATCGTCAAGGGCTATACGAAAAACCGTGCCCAGAACCGTTTCCCCAAACTCGAAAACCTCGCGTGTCCGCCCAATGCCAGCCAAGCCCGGACGGGCCCCCAATACTCGTCGTTGCCAGGAAAAAACGTAACTTCGTATGTTGATGACGAGACCGTTACAGAGAACCATCTTAGATGTCGCCCTTGTCCTCGTCCAACTGCTCGTTGGCATCATCCTCAACCTCATCATTGACGTCGAGCTTGGCGATGTCGGCGGCGGGAGCGGCCTCGGCCTCGTCGTCATTGCCGGCGTTGGCGGCCTTCTTGGCCTTGGCGGGGGTGTTGCGCTTGGCGGGGGTGCGCTTCGGGGCGGCGCGCTTCTTCTTGACGGGGGTCTGGACCTCCAGCATCTCCTCGCCGTCCGAGTTGAGCTCGGGGTTCTCGGCGAGCTCGTCGCCCTCGTTGGAGGCGGCGGCGGCGGCCTTCTTGGGCTTGGCGGGGGTGGCGCGCTTGCGCTTGGGGGTGGCGACGGGGTTGCCGTCCTCGTCGACGGCGGCGGGGAGGTCGGAGAAGAGCTTCTTCTTGATGTTGCTCCAGGCGTTGCTGGCGGAGCGGTGGTTGCTCATGCCGCAGGCCTCGGCGAGCTTGTGGTAGTCGATCTGCAAGGGCGAAGAAAAAGAACAGCGTGTTAGTGTAATCTGAGCGTGACATTTGGGTCTGGGTGATGGTGGATGATGGGGGTCTTACCTCGGGAGCGGTCTTCATGCTGCCCCAAGCAAACTTGAGGATCTCAAGCTCACGGTCGGTGAGGGCGGCCTTGGCAGGAGCCGCCTCGGCGGGGGACTTTCCATTGGAAGACATGATGACTGAGTCTTGATGATGTCTGAAGGGAATAGGCTGTTCAGTGGTTGTCGGTGGTTGCAAGTGTATAAGAAGGGATGAAGATGAAAGGTTGGAGGTAGGAGGTGGGAGGTGGGAAGAGCAATAGATGAAGTGATTTCCCAGGTGTGGGCGGGATGAGGAAGGTAGGGGAATTTTCTACTAAGAAGATGAAAATTCAGATTTGTGCGAGAAGATTTTCAGATGAGACGGGAACTTGGGAAGGTTCGGGTGAGAGTGAATAAATGAAGGCCGTTGTTGTCTTCTTGACGTCGCGTGTGTCACACGTCGAGATGGTTTGTGTGAGAGGGAGGGGTGGAATCTGAAAGGAATACTGCGAGCAACAAGACGACCTTTTGTTTCAGGGCAACAGTCAGACGCAGGCTGTATTTCACGGAAGGAAGGAACTGGTTCTGATAATCACTTGCAGGTCGAGCTTTGTTGACGAAGAAGATATTTTGTAAATGCCGCGAAGGATATTTATTGCATAGCCTAACTGTGAATACTACCAGACTTTTCTAGAAAAGACCATTTCCACCTTCACCCGCTCCTTCTTTCAACACACGATTCTGGAGAGCGGTTGCAGCTGCCTAAGTTGATGGCGAATGCCACGAGATATCCGCTCTTCGATCCATACCTAGCATATTCACAAGAGGCATGGGTTCAGGATGTTTATATCAGTCTTTGGCAGGATTTTAAAGGTATATGACGCCTGCCTTATTCAAACCATGTCTTCGTTATATTGATGCCAGGCACGTGAAGTTTAAGATGAACATATTTGGGATCTGCCTTCGCTTGTATCTAGCCCACACCATCTTGGTTGGTCAGTCCCAAAATCCAGTTATCCCCTATACCCACGAGATCATGTCGCTGCATTTAACATACCCATGCCATCCCTGAATTCAAGGTGAAGTCTTTGAGGATTTAAAAAGATATGAGACGGTTGTAATGAAAGCGGTTGGTTATGGCGATGTTAACGATTTAAAAAAAGAATCCCTAGAGGTCACAAATAATTCACGAGGAAGGAACTCCATGGCTAAAGGAAGGAACGAAGACCGTTTATTCAATTTGCGGATTCCAAATTTGGGTTTGTATCCAACCTTGTGTTCAAATCTACCCTGCCTGGATTCCCAACCAGGTGTATGACAATATCCCAAATTTGAGGATCGAGCCTTTTTTGCTTCGATAGCTGAGACAAATCAAATCAAACAGGCACAAAAATAGCATCATACTTGCTGCCAGAGCATGTAAACCTGCGAGTGGTTTTACTATCAGGTACATACCTCGGTGTGATCCTAGGCTCGTCTCTAGAGCTGGGCTAATGTCCACGTCAGCTAGGACGCGCCGTAAGCTCAAGTCGAATTTCAGTTATATGCTTGAAAGCTTCTATGAATTGGTCGTATCATACAGTTGAATTGGATCGGAGAAAGCAGTTTTGTGTGCTTATAGGAAAAAAACGCACAGCGCTGAAATTGACGACGATATAAAGATGCCAGAGCAAGTGACGAAAAACGGATTATTATAGACTGTATTGGGTCCACTAGTTCTGTAGTATAACTATCTGGGTTTAACTAAAATGCATTGGAATATGTTGCACTATTACCAGACAATTTGATGGACGACTAAACGACGAGCCAACTTGTCAAGTGGTCCTTGCCTACTTTATTCCTCAGCCGGCCTCTCCCCAGCGAGTAGGGTTTCCTGGATCCGCTGAGATGGCAGCCACTTCTCAGCAGGAATAACCCACCAGGAAATGAGGGCGAATATCGTCACGATCCCCATGATGACGGGGGCGTAGTTGAGCGTCGACGCCTCGACCGGGAAGACGTAGGGCGAGAACAGCACAGCCACGACCCATCCGTTCCACAAGACGGCAATGGCCTGAAAAGGCTTGCTCCACCGGCCCAGGCTCCACGCGGGCTTCGGGAACTGGTCCGGCGTCAGGAAGAGACGGCCGAGACAAATGAGGCCATAGGCAGCGGCCGAGGGGACTCCCGCGGCCGAGACGAGGGAGGTGAAGGCTACGGACGACGGCAGAATCGTGCAGGTGATGACGGAAGACACGCCCCAGACAACGAGTACGGCGTTCCGGGGCTGGCCGTCGACGACTTTGGCGACCCAAGGCGACCATGGCAGAACGCCGTCGCGCGCCACCGCGAAGACCAAGCGAGATGCAGCCAGAACGGCAATAGCGGTGTTCTAGTATCCTCATTGTCAGTGTCTGTGAACAAAAGATGAGTATAATAGAGGCAGATAGCACTTACAAACCAAAGCGCAACAATGCAAATGATGTTCATGAATATGTGCCCCCCTTCGCCGAGAATAGCTGCGTATAAAGGCACGAATGGCTGGGCGCCACCAAAGGAGAAGAGTGTATCCGCGTCAGGCTAAAGCGCTTCAACATCAGCATGTCTGTGAGGTGTTATTCGCGGGCTGACTTACAACGCAGAACAGGAACAGGATCACAACAATAAAGCCACCGACACCGCTGGTGACAGTGCTCCAGAAAATGCCTTGGGCAGCCGCAGTACTGGCGTTTTTGGTCTCCTCGGCAACATGTCCCGATGCGTCGAACCCGATCAGGATGCCGGCCGTGGCGAGGTACGACAAGCACCAGTTCCATCCCGCTGGGGCGCCCGTTCCGTTGTAAGTCGTCAAGAAGGCGTCATGGGCCGATCGGAAGCCGTAAACGCTCTTGCTCGCCGCAACAGGCAGCCAAATCATGTTCAGCACGAAGTCGAGCAAGACAAAAGACGTTGACAAGTAGAAGATCCACTTGAAATAACGTGCTAAAGGCCACTTGAGTCAAAATCCAACTGCTAGCGCCTGGACGATGAGTACTTACGCGGCAAGAGGTTCCAGATGGCGGCCAAGGCCAGCATAACCTCCGTCGCAATCCATTGGACAGCTCGGAACTTGATACTTGATGCATCGGACGGAAAGTCTAGGTTGAAAACAACAATTTCCTACTCAACTGTTAGAAGGACTAGACAAGGGAGACGGCGCAAGCGGCCAAGGGTTCCTACAGAGAGCAGGTAGTTGACAGCGGATTGCGTGTTGCCTGTAGTCGTGTCAATGCGAGTTCGTGAACGTTACGACAAAACAACGAGTCATGACCTACTTGCGCAGAAGGTTGTCCATGCTGTCGTGCTCCACCATGCAACGACAAAGCCGAAAAGCCGTCCATAACGGGGACCGCCAGCTTCAGCCGCCCATAGGTAGATGGACCCGGCGAGCGGGAGTGAGGAGCAAATCTCTGCAATGACAGCAGCAGTGATGAAAGTGAAGACGCAGGTCACGAGGAAACTCGTCCTATACACTAATTAGAAAGTGCCCGATTTGGACTTATTACTAAGGGTGATGCGGAGGGGATACCAGTAAGCAAGATTGCCTCCTGCTGCTATGCCCGTGGAGAATGTCACGCGAACACCACCGATGAAGTAGAGAGCAGCTAAAGCGAGTCAGACGTCTGAGCGATGGCAGCGCTTGCGGCAGGTTTGTTTACCGAATGTCGTCGCAAAGTTGTGGAACACGTTGAATGTGCGGTGCAAGACCTGCGGGAGTGAGTTTGGTGGACCCCATTGCCATTCATCAAAATTCGCTCACCGGCTTGTAGCCTAGGTTCTCCTGCGGGATTTGCGATCAGCCCATACATCACAGCACCTTATCGGCCTCGAATGGCTTACCAAGACTCGTGAGTCTTCTGTTGATTCTTGTTCTACGTCGCCTTTGGATACTGTTGCATCCTTGGCGGTGCTCCCGTCTTGGCGATCTGTAGTCATCTTGGTGGTCTTGGTGTGGTCCGAGCTGGGCGAATTAGCGACGTTCTAACGAGAGAATGCAGAAATGGAGGAGACGACGACCGTCTTAATTATGGTAGGCTACCGGGCCGCTAGGGAGCTGTTGAAAACTCTTTTAGTGGCACGGATATACTCGGCTTTGGGAGTCTCAATTAGCAGTGCTTCCAATGATAAAATGTCTTAGTCGCGTGATGTGGGACTAGATGACGGCATCGGCAGTGGGCAGAAAATGGCTTTAGCAGCAAGCAGCTATAAGTAAACGAAATGATGCCGTGGGCGCTTACTGATTGATCGAAAACTAGAGGTCTGAAGCCCAACCAGGACCCCAGTACCGGCCCGTTGAGCAAGGTGTTCCACTGAAATTTGACACCACCACATCATGCATAACTGCAGAGTTGGAACTCGTGGCCTCGTTGTTGCAGAAGTTAATTATACAAGCGCATCTTTAGTTGATGGCAAATGATTTCTGTCTATAACTTTGGCTTTTCATCAACTCGTAATGTCGAACCTATTCACAAGGTTGTTTCCTGTATGCTACGCATCTATCGATGCCGACGTAAGCAGGCCGGAATGAGTGCCAGTTGCGGACAGCCCCGATAGACTACGAGGGCGAGAACTCCATCACGCAATCGGCAGAGACAAAACGCAATGGCACCAGCCGCGGCTTCTGAGGGGCTGAGAGAAGACACAATTGCACCAACCCTAAAAGAACCAAACCGCCGAGATGGGCAATTTGAATTATCACGTTGCGTTATTCTATGTTGGAGATTTGATTCTCGCCGATCAAGTTGCTACGGACTAGAGACGCGCACCTCTTGTTTTCCGTATGGTCGTCTGGCCCTTTCGTTTACACGATGACACTTTTGTCCTTTACTTTCCTGGCTCTGTTTTGCGTGGTAGCAGTGGCAGTCTTCAAGGTAATTCGTTTTCTGAAACCACCGTTAATTACTCGAGTACTGATTTCACGGAGGCTGTAACTCGGGCACATGCATCGCCGTTGTCTCAAATACCTAATGCCGGCTGGGGCGCGGGTTATTCTCGACTAATATGGGCTTTTCGTGAAGAATATCGCGGCAATATTACCCTCAAGCTCCCTAGAATTCATCAACTATTAGGTCTTTATATTCGCAAAGAAGTGATTGGTCTGTAGTCTAACCCGGACTATGATAGGTCCCCTTGTTCGTATAGGGCCAAATGAGGTCTCCTTCTACTCAATCGACATCTACGACACAGTGCACAAAGTCCATAGTGGTTTCGCCAAAGACCCTCGAAATTACGGAGAGTTTGTCCAAGATGGCCACCCTGCGCTCTTCTCGATTACGTATGCAACACAGTCCTGGAGTATCTCAGTAGTAGCTAATGTGACACAGAGACGCGGAAGAGCATACCAAGCGGCGAAGAATCCTTGGCCAATTGTACAGTCGCAGTAAGATAGTGCATCTGGAAGGGCTAATGCTTCATCACGTGAATGAGTTTGTTCAGGCAGTTCGTCGACAAAACGGCTCTTTTGATGTCGGCCCAGCTTGCCGCGCTCTTGAGGCTGATATCATCTGTAAGGCTGTCTGAGGCGCTTATTAGGCGCAGACTTTTCGATTGTTTGTTGACGAAAATAGCGGAGTTCTCGTTCGGGGAAGCCCTGCACGCCATTTCTGCTTGGTCAGGAGGGGAGGAGCTGGCAATTGTGTCCAAAAACGACAAAAAGTCGACATTCATGCCTCTGGTTAGTTGAGCCGATTCTACAAGGGCTCGAGCTAACTAGCTGCAGCTAATGAGTTTTCCGGCCGTCTATGAGCTTTGGACTCGTGTCGAAGACATTTTGTGCTATATCGAAGGGTCGAAAGTCTCTTATAGGAAAGGGCTTCAACAATACGATCAGGTCTGTCGTTGATGTTGGTACAAGGCTCCGTGAGCTAACAACAACCCAGTGGACTCACAGGGCCTGGGTCAGAAACAAAGACCCGGATAGGAAATCTCCGTACCCAAATCTGATCAATGTCATGGTATCGGCCGGCGTGCCGACGCAAACCGCCCTATCCGAAGCCAAGGAGAACCTTGGCCCAGGAACGGACACCACTTCTGCGTCGCTGGCACACATTCTCTATGCTCTTTCAAAGAATCCGGTCTACCAGCAAAAGTTGTATCAAGACCTCGCTCAGCTCGGATTCCCCACCGACATGAACACGTTGGAAAATGTTCCTCGTCTGAGAGCTTGCGTGAAAGAGGGAATTCGATGGGCTGGCGCAGCAGCAGCTATGTTGCCTCGTGTTGTGCCGAAAGGCGGCGTTGAGTTATGCGGACAGTTTATTCCTGAGGGGGTGAGTCATTTCGGCAATCTTCCGCTTCTTATCCGTTTCTAACTGCTGAAATCCAGACCGTCATAACCTCGTCGCCTATATGGTATCTGAGAGACCAATACGCCTACCCAAATCCTGAGCTCTTCAACCCATATCGCTGGATCAACGAAAGTGGCACAGCCGTTACAGAGGACGCTCTTCGGGACAAATTCTACATACCCTTCTCCAAGGGAGCCAATGTTTGCATTGGAAATCAGTACGTACACATGGCTCTTTCTGGTGGGATGGCTTCTGACCTTTCACTTTTCAAGCTTCTCCTACTTTGAGTTGTACCTTGGTTTGGCCAAGATGGTTGAGAATTTCGAGCTTGTTCGTTCGGACGAAGATGCCAAGATTTTCCAAGCAGCTGGAATGATTAGCTCGGATTGGGAGCCGGTACAACTCCCTAGAAGAAAGGAGTGGGTTGCAGCAACACTCACAGATCCGCTTCTAGTCACGGCTGTGTCAAGAAGCCGGAGCTGATCAGACGTGGCAAGGTGCCCAGATGTAAAAGCAGCATGAACTAACCCCGTCATATAATGTTGAGTTTCTTAGGCTCGTCAAATTTCAAATATTGCAGCAAATTTTACGCGGGAAATGTTGTTATACAATTGTCTGTAACGCAATCCTCTATCTGACCCACGGCTTGCAGGCTTGATTATGAACATTCGTTCTGATCCATGCCGCTTCGAGTAAGAACCGGCAATCATAATCTATTTCTCGAGCTTCCTTATGAACGATGTATCACTGTATAAGGTGCCTCAATGAATAATATGTGAAAGGGTCGGCATTGTGATCAGTGCAACTTCCTCTTCCAATCTCTCGTAATGCACGCATGATCCACAGCTTTACTCGTAAACATCGTTAAACATTAAGTGGTGAGTACTCTAATCTAATCTAGTCTATCGGGTATCATTGCCATGAGGCGGTCTATAATCTAAGTCCATGGTATCATATAGTTCGTGCCAAAACCCACCCGCTTGCCATCCCTCTTGAGCAGCCAATTGTGACACTGCCCAACGCAAGACACACTCCAGCCCAAATCCAAGCACTCGAGTACCCGATGGAGCGCACGAATGCACCTCCAACCGGCGAGCCAAGCAACAGGGCAATCGACATGACGGCATAGGCCATGCCAAGTCTAGTCCCAATGTAGTTTCGGTCTGCTGTCAGATGAGCAAAAGTTGCCGGCTGCAGAGAGAAAAAGCTCCCGCTGCTAAATCCGTAGAACACAACGACAACAATCAGGCCGGGTGTGTTCTCGATTGCCATGAGACAGAATGCCGAGATTGACATAATAAGCACGGCAACCACAAGCATGTTCATCCCGCCGAAGCGTTGCGCGAACAGATTCGGGATAATGCGGCCAAGGATAGATGCCCCGTTTAGTATAGCAAGGAGGTATGTAGCAATATGCGAGCTCGCCGCATTCTTATCCAGCGCGTAACCCTGAATGTAGACAAACGGGGTGTACATGCCCAAGAACACCAAGCAGCAGGCGCCCACAAAGAGGAGGTAAGGGGCATCTCGGAAGGCCGACTTATCGATCCATGCCCGCCTTTGCGGTGAAGCCTTGGGTGTATGCATGCATACGATAGATACGCACAGGGTTGTCAACGCAATGAGTGCCATGGTGCGTACTGTCCAAGAAAATCCAATGGCTGGCTGGAGTGATCGAAACATTACAGGCAGTACCAGACTATGGATAAATGTTAGAAGCCGCCCGAACCAAAAAAAGAACTCTTTGGGATATTAATGCCAAGACGTACCCACCGACACCGCTGCCTGCCGCGGCGATGCCATTAGCCACGGGTAGTCTTGTGGAAAACCAGGGGGATAATACAGCAACACCCAAGACGGCCAGACTACCCATTCCAAACCCTATACACAGGCCCTGTGATAAGAGCAGTTGCCAGAGGTTGTCGCTGAGACTCTGGGTGATGGTTCCGACGACAATCAGCATAGACCCCACCCAGAGGAGTTGGCGTGCATAACCCAAGTCGAAGATTGGGCCTGCCAAGCAACCCAGAAACACCATTAGAAAGCTCTGCAGAGAGCCAATTGTGGAAATAGCAAAAGGGCTGTAATCCCTTAGAAGATCGGCTTCATAGTAGGCCTGGAAGCTCCCAAAACTCGCGACAAGACCTGGAATCGCGTGTTAATCCCAGACTAACTCAATTCTGTGCTCGGAGCATCCCGACTCTTGTGCGCGGCGTCGTTTACGGATGGAGGGTGCATTCAATCAAAATGCATTGTATGACTGCATGATGGAGTTGACTTACCCCATGTGTTGAAGTAGATGAAAAAGGAGCCGAGTACCTGTAGCCACGCCTTCAAGCCACCGTTCGGGGGGCCCGCTGGCTTTCCAGGGGGGGTCCGCGGCGGCGACAGCTCGTCGATCCCATTTTCATCGTCGATTATCGGTGGGAAGGTCGGGGCCTCCTGGTCCGTATCCTGCTCCGACCATTTTTCTTTTTCCGACGAAAATAACATTCTTTAGCAGCGGTAGGGTTGCCTGTAATCATGCGACTTGCTAGCGCTGTACGCGGTCATGCAAAGGCTGGGATGGTATGTCGTCGTCGTGCGGTCTTGATTGGATTGGGCGGGAGACCTGTACGTATCTCGAGGAAATACAGGCTAAACACGAAAGAAGAAGGGTGGTTTGCCAAGGCGGTTAGAGGATCACCGGCGCAGGTCGCAAAATGCAGAAGGTGGTAGATTTAATCACTCGCATTCTCAATAACTTCACTCGTATTTTCGGGCGGGCTGCCCTTGGGTTGATGAACTCGTGGAGGACAGGCCACATTTCAAAATCCTTCATGGCATCTCGGGCTTCTCTGGAAAGCCATCGGCGTGAGGCATTTGAACTTCGTCGAAACCTCGGAGTGGTGGAGTGCGAATTGACCATTTCAATCGTTTCTGGTTAGGGTTGCACCGGGCGGTGAATGAGGAAATGCCCTTTTGAAATGTTCGGGCACTGTCCGTCGTCTGCTGGCGGGGTCACTAAATTTTTATGCCGTGCTCCGATGCCGAGTTTCTTTGTCAGTTTCCTCTGAAGAAAACAAGATACCGAGACCCCTCCATAGGCCTCCCTTGGCAACGTGATGGAAAACTGGGGCCTGATATTTTCGTATGAGTTGCCGACAGGGGACTTGCAGCAACTCGATGGCAAGGAGACCTCTGTCCTTTCTATAGCATAAAGGAGCGCAACCGTGGCAGACTCTGTCCACGATGACGTACAATCCTGGCTGTCTCACCCGCTTCATCCCACATTCCCGTTGTCAAATCTGCAGCAACGGAACGCGAATGGGGCAATGGGAATAAGGCCAACCAAAGAGTGAAGGGGGCCATTTATGTAAGAGGTCGCAGCAGGTTTTGAGACTGAGTTGCCGATTTTCTGCTGAAAGTGTCAACAGGCCCATTATTTCACTTCATCGCGTTATCGTGCCCCGAGATGTGGTGCTCGGACTGCTCGGTTTCGGCGTTGACTGCCCTGAAAATTAGACGGCGACCCCCCAATTGGGGGCTGCAGATTGATAAATCGCGCCGTAGGTTTGTTGTATATTGGCACCCCACGTGCAGTGCGCACCTAGGCCAGGTGAGCTTAGATCAAGGGGAGCGTCTCAATTGGCTGTTGATCGATCGGACGAGCAGTTTTCACTGCCCGATATAGTATTGCGTCAAGAGAGTAAAGGTTTAGGGTTGTACCGGTATGTGGCTCTCTGAAGAAAAGTTGCTCAACTTTTGGATGCGCTCTAGTAAATCCGTCTAAAACAATGACAATGCCGCATTAACAGGCCACCACCTCCTGATTACTGAGTCAGGTAAGCCAGATATTCCTTCCACCCGTCGCCCTGATCGACGTATCCAATGTACATGTCTGGTCTGACAACAACGGTGAAGTCGTCATCGTCGCCCACCCACTCAGCCGTGAAGGACTCCTCCGTGGATGAAGAATCTTCAGGTATCGTCGTACGAGTCTCCGCTTTGTGGGGGGCTACCCCAAAGAGTCTGGCCACATCCTGGAGACCATCCGGTAGGGCGGAGCCATTTGATTGTTGTCCAATCTTCAGCACCAGGTGCTTGCCGTACTTGCCTGCCACAAGGTCGTACAGACGCTTCGGCTCCTCTTCGGTAGAAGTCTTTAGCCAGACGTCCGGACAGCGCCGCCCGGCGGTCCAGATGCCACGAGTGGATTCTTTGATTAGAGGGGACCCAGCGCCGTCGTAAGACACGCCCATACCTTGACACAGATAATTAGCCTGGTATTCATTCCCACTTGGTTCTGGAATGTCTTGTATAGTAGGTTTTCGGGGGGGCGCGGAGATGCGGAGTAGGGCTGTCGTCCAAACGGGTGTTCCGTAGGTGCATCCCCGTCTCGACAAGTTACCCTCTTCAGGGTGATGACAAGTGAAACGCAAGCGTGGCCCCAGGGAGGCTAGGGGAGCTAGGGGAATATTGTGATTAAAGATTGAGGACAAGCTTACCTGTAATGTACCCGGCATTCTTCTCAATTGTGGAGACGTACTGCTTGGCTGTGTGGACGGTGTCTCTAACTAGGGCAGCTGCCACATCAATGACACCCTGTGCAACGGTGCGTCTCTCGATGTCGTAGCTTCTGATCAACTTGTCAGCCGCAGCTGGGCTGAGCTTATCGTTTGTAACGACATTTGCCAGTCTCCATGCCAGGGCGAAAGCATCGGCCACGCCGGTGTTGAGGCCCTGGCCGCCGTTGACAGAGTGAACGTGCGCTGCATCGCCCGCCAAAATGATGCGGCCGCCGCCATTTTGGGAAACGAAGGTTCCTGCAATGCGCTCCTTCACTAAAATCGGTATCAGTGACTCCGGTGCTGCAAAACGAGTTGTCGGAATGTAGGGTTGCATTCTTGCTTACCATCAAAAGTGCTGAACCACTCTGTCTTCTTGAAGTCCACCCGATGGGGCGCCATGTGCTCCCGGATCGAGTCCTCGGCCTTCTCCTGAGTGATCTCACCGTCCAACAAGATGTAGAACCTCGCCATGCCACGCTCCCTGGGAATCCATGAGACTCGGCTTTGGCCATTGAGCTGGAAGGTGATGATCTCGGAACAGACGGGGAAGCTCGTGTCGATGAAGGTATCCAACACGGCCCAGATCATCTCGGGTTTAGTACCGGAGAAGCTGATGCCAAGGGTGTTCCGGACGGTGGAGCGCGCGCCGTCGGCTCCCACCGCATACTTGCTGCGGATGACGCGACCCTTGTTCGTCGTCACAACGACGCTGGTCTCGTCTTCTGAGATCGTTGAGACGGTCTCACCGTACGAAATGCGCGACTCTAGTCTTTCTGCGAGGGCCTTCTCGATGGCCGGCTGACCAATCATCAAGAAATTCTTGCGGAAAGTGTGCTCCAGGCCAGTCCACCAGTGGCTTTGGCGCGACTTGAAATCGCCCTCTGCAAATGTTGAGCTTGCTGTCAAAGTTGTCAGACCTTTGTCGCTACTCTGTTTGGTGAGACCGAAACCTACTGTTGCAAGTGATGCCCTGAGCAATGAGCTCGTCAAGGACGCCGACTACTTCAAGGTACTGTTGGGTGCGAGCATTGAGCGCATCGGCCCTGCCCAACTCTAGGGGGCCCTCTTTGCTATCTGTCTGCACGTCAATATCGTGCTCTGATTCGGCAGATCTTCCACAACTCACCGACGATGCATACCGAAGCACCCAGCTGCTCTGCAAGAAAACCGGTAAGAAGACCAGTCGGACCACCTAGTTCAGCATGATTAGTGGACTTCTCTCTCGTTCTGTTAGAACAAAAGCTTACCACCGATGATGGCCAAGTCGACCTGAGTCTCGTCACGAGGAATGGAGCCCATTGTTGCCGAGCAAATGTGATGTCGAGACAGAAAATGAATGATAATGAAGATTGGTAAGGGTATCGGACACGTCGATTTGGTGCAAGCAGGTACGTGCTTCAAGATATGGCTGTCGGCAAAAGTACCCGAGGCCGAGATCAAGGTAATATTTCTGAAGCCTTTTGAATCGAATGACGACGAACTGCACAGTAGATCAGATCAAGGGCAACGCTGTCGTATTACTCGGTCGCAGATATGCCCGATTGGCGGCTTACTTGATATCTGATACGGGGATAAGAACAGCAGACCCGCGTACTTTCGACTACGCCCAAGAAAGCCCCGTATAAGTGCCGAGTCGGCGAGACCGATGTGAAAGGGATATCGTGATACTCGTCTGATATCGGTGCGGGCCGGGTGTATTCCTGACGCGGAATCGAATGCTACGCTTGTGGATGCGCTCCGCAAACAAACTACAGATTTTACAAACGTACAAACCTGTACGCTCTTTCGACGATCTCAATGTAACATGCCATAGAATGCCAAAGGAGCAATGCAGCCCGGTCGACTGGAAAGACCTGCCCAGTCAAGGAATCATCGCCGGGGCCCTCCCACCATGAGCCCTGGCATTTCGGCCAGGACAACCCGGTTAAGACAATCAACTAGGTAAAGCGCCGTTCAGAACCTCGGGGCCCCCTGTCTCCACAGACGCGGGAGGATCCTGCCGCAAAGGAATCTAGTCCAGCTGCCGCGGCATTCAAGCAGGTATAGTGTAGGTAGGACACCCGGCTTAAAGAACGTTGGTGGCTCGATTCTTTTTCGTCAAGTGGCGCTCCCCACACTTGCACGCTTGCGAACAAGGATTTATGCACCTTCCCTTGGCGACTCCCGCGCGGCTGCAGCTTATACAGCACGCTAACTTGTGGAACGCACAATGATTCTGCTTTGGGTAGGCTATGCTGCGTGCCCACCTGGACATGGATCATCAGGTGTTAAGCCTGTCAAAGTCGAATCAGCTCCCGATGCATCGCTGTGCATGAGTTTCCTAATCCAAATGGAGCTGGTCCCCGGTGGGGTGGCGACCCTGACTCGATCGCCCGTAGATGACGGCGCCTGCAAATTGGAACAGGAACGCCCAGTACATGGGGCGACATGGCTGGGTACCGGGTGCATTTTGAACCCGTTGATGATTTTCCTGCACGTCTTGCTATCCCTCGCCCATGTTGAATGACCACGGAAATAGTGGAAATCCACGATCGGAATATGGCCGTTATGGGCCAGAGATGGAGGATGAACAGAGGAGACCTGATGGAACTCCAACGGCCAGTTCCGCAACTCCCTGTTGCAATTCCTTCCATCTGACGATCATCTCCGAGGTATGTCTACATGCAACTACGGCACTGGGCACTTGTTCCGAGAAAGGAAGCTCGATATAAGCCGGTTGTCTCTCCCAAGCCGTTGGATTTAATATCCCTCGACTCCGTAGACCAGGTTCGAATTGAGTTAAGTTCAAGCTGCATCTGCCAGCCTTAAACTCTCTCTGATTGCCAGTCATTTTCTTTACCCTACCTCCACTTCTTGCAATTGCAGCCAACAGCATGCCGTCCGCCATTGAAACACCAGCTCGCCAACCCTCGCCAGAGGTCAAGCTCATCTCCAAGGTGGCACCCCACACCATGGACGATGATGCACTGTCCACCGCTGCCGCCATCTTGGACGTCATCTGCCGCTATCGTCTGAAACGGCCACACGAGACATGTCCCGCAGAGCTTGAAGGTAGATTGGGCTTCCTGTCCCAGATTTACAGGAAAGTCAAGACACAGAGCCAGATTCGCTTGTGCCTGCCCGCATTCCCTTTCAAGTCACCCAACGCAAAAGACAAGGTCCTCGGCCGTCTGCCCGACAAGGCGGACGAGTTTGCTCTCGCAAACCTAAACGGCCTTTGCTCTGCCATTAACGACATTTACAAGCCTGGCGCAAAGCTCACCATCATCTCGGATGGACTCGTGTATAATGGTAAGTCTTCGTGGTAGGGAACGTACGCGAACACTTGGCTAACCTTGTTGAATACAGACCTCCTTGGTGTCCCTGATAACGAAGTCTGGGCTTATGGCGAGACATTGCGCGAAATCGCTGCCCAACAACTCCTGTCCAACATTGAGTTTTCTCGTCTTCAGGACCTTGTCCACCTCCCCAACCTTCCCAATAAACTCGAAGAGATTACCTACGTCGCAAACGCGACCAACTTTCGCCGAGCACTCCTCAACACCTTCGGACGATCCGACTACGACCCCTCAGCTGAAATCTCCAAGAACGAGGATACTTGCCTGACATACCGTGGATATATCAAGTTCCTTGAGACCGACTTGCGCCATGTCTACCCGGTGGGCCAAGACCGGTCCAAGACCAAGTTCAAGTCCGGCATTGAGTACATCTCGAAGCAGATGCTTCAACGTGGTGATGTAAGTGATGTCTCCGTATGTATGGATTAGCTCAAGGTCATGTGCTAACAGGAATATCAAGGCCTTCGCCCGTGCTGTGCGTGAGAATTTCCGCGATCACATCCGTCTTTCCATTCACCCGTCTACTGGCGAGACCAAGATCTCCATCAGCCCCCTTCCAACCTCGTCCTACTACAGCACCCCTTGGCACTGTTCTATTGCATTTAGCCTAAGTGGCGCTGTCACCACCGGCCCGAGGGCCGATTTTGAGAATGACCCCAAATACGAGCTCGCCTACGAGAACGGCAGGCCCAGCTATTTCCGCGAGAAGAGCGACATTTGGAAGTGGGAGGCTGACGTCACCTTCGAGCCTTTGTATCCCTGTGGTGTCATTATCCGCCCGGCGGCTGGTCCCAAGAAGCTCTCGATCCACGACGTCGACACCCAGAAGGTTCGCGCCCTGGCAGAGGTGAACTCCCCTGTGATCATGAGGGGCTTTTCCAAGACCAAAGACCGGGACCTCTTTGTGAAGAAGTCGGAGGAGTTCGGCACCCCCCTGCCTTGGAAGTTCGGCCTGGTCTTGGAAGTTAAGGACCAGGGCGCCGACAGCCGTGGTCTGAACAACGTTCTTTCAGCAGAGTGGATGCCGTTCCACTTCGATGGCCTGTTCAAGACCCACACGGTGGCCCAAGAGGATGGAACTGAGAAACTTCTCCCGAACCCCCCCAGGTATGTCCCCCCCTGCCATCGTAAGACTTTACATCTACTCTAACACACAGACACAGGTTCCAGTTTTTCACTTCCATCAGTCCCTCACCGAAAGACACCGGCTTCACCCTCTTTACCCCTTCGAGGACCATCTTCCAGAACCTGCCTCCCCACCTACCTCTCTCCAAACTTTCCGAACTTACCTGGAGCGTCTCCACCAGCTCCTTTAACTCGACGAAGATGAGCGGGCTTCCTCTCGTCATCCCTCACCCGAAGACTGGAGAGCCGTGCATCCGCTACCACGAGCCTTGGCCGCAGTCCAAGACCGCTTTTGATGCGACCACTGTGACTATCGATGGCGCCAGCGAGAGCGAAAGCACCGAAATCTGCAACACCATCGACTCTCTCCTTCATGACCGCAGGAACACCCTCTACTTTGCCTGGGAAGAGGGTGATCTACTCGTCAGCGATAACATTCTGGCCATGCACACGCGCAGTGACTTCACGGCTGGCTCCCCTAGAGAAATGTGGCGCATCCACTTTGACTGAATGTGCAGGGCCTTGCTGGTTGAAACTTGTTTTGATTCACATAGAAAAGGCTATAGAAGTTGCATTTCCGGTGTTGTGTTAGGATTCCCTCTTCTTTTATTCCCTCTTAGTATAGATACATTTGAGCCTTTAGCGAGTTGAACAATTTGATTATCATACTTCAGACTTCCCGACAGGACCTAGGCGTTGTGTTTTGACAGATTCCCTCCATGTCGGAGAAGATTGACCAATGCGCTTTGCAGACACGACGATCGCTGTGGATGTATGTGATATTGTTTTACTATTGGAAGCCAAGGCAGCTAAAACGGTTGAACAGAAACGAGATAGTGATCAAGCAGAATGAATTAGTGACGAACTCAACAGCCTGAGCAGAGTGAAAGTAATCTTCGCAATAATATTTTCCAACTTGCTGTCGTTTTCAGTTTAACACTGCCTCAGTACCATACAAACATTCGCTACTTCGTATTTGATCCACTATGCTTCCTTTACAAAATTTCCATACGCGCACAAATTATAGCTGTGCTTTGGTTTCCAACATCCGCCGGCCTTTCTCCAACTCTTGAGTTAGGTCATACTTCCATACCCAGTCCATTCGGGTTGACAAGTTGTTGGCGATCCACTTGGGATCCTCCTGCAGCTCCAATTCGTACAGCTGACCCTGCTCGCGACTGTCCACGACTAGCCGCTGCGATCTCTCCTTCCTAGTCTTGTTGTAGGTGGCTAAAGCAGACTCAATCTCTTCAGGGCTGGAAATGAGACCCAGCAAATTGCCAAGGACATAAGCATCTTCTATCGCCATGCCCGCGCCGGACCCTTTATGGGGCGTTGAGGCATGGGCAGCGTCGCCCAGAAGGCAGACTCGCCCTTGATAGTAAGTGTGGCTTGGCGGATGGTCGAATAGTGCCCACACGTCAGGCTTCTGCATCATCTGGATGATCTTACGGGCTTGCTCACTCCAGCCCTCGAAGTCGGCCAGCATATCCTCTTTCTCCACAGAAACGACCCAATCGTCCGACTTCCACTCATCAGCACTGCGAAAAGCAACCACTATTGTCTCGTTAGATACCGCTCAAAGCCGAAATGGGGGGTTAGCCATGCTACTCACCATTCATCATCTTGCCCTTGGCAACGGAGAACGTAAGAATATGTCCGTGCCTTCCAAAGTACATTTGACTGTTCTTGGCCAAATCATTGCCCAGCAGCTCTTCGGCTTCCTCCATGGGAATGAGGCCTCGGTATGCATACTTGCCAGAGAACACCGCCTTGGATGCTGGGTTGTTCTCTCCGAGCAACACAGTCCGCAACTTAGACTTGATTCCATCACAGGCAATCACGGCGTCGTGCCGAGCCGTCGTGCCGTCTTGGAACTTGAGCAACACGCTCTTCCCGTCATCTTCGTAGTCCACGGCCCGCTTTCCAAATGTCGCGATTCCGTCAGGCAGCAACTTGACCAACTCGTCCAAAAAATGAGCGCGATGGATACTCGTTTGTCCGGTCTCGCACTCGAGCCGATGAATCAACTCGCCCTCCTCGTATTTGCCGCCGCAGGATTCGCCGTACCTGAAGTCGAACCAGACGCCCTTGTGGTCATCTGACTGGTTGTTGGTCGCCTGGTTTTCGAAGGCCTGTCGCACATGCGGCGAGATCAGGGACATCGCTCGCAATGCATTTGGCCCGAAAGACACGCCGGCGCCAATCTCCCCAAACTTTGGTGCCTGCTCATACAGCGTTGTTGGTATCCGGTGCTGGAGCAGTTGTAGGGTTAAAGTTAAGCCGGCGATTCCGCCCCCGACTACTGCCACGTTGAAACTTTTATTTGGGGGTTGGCAAAATTCTGGTGGCGGCGCCATATTGTAATAGTTGAGAAGATGAAAGGGCGACCGTTAAATCAGTAGAAATGCCAAACCGTAACCGTAGGAGTTGGTTGGGGGTCGAGTGGTAGGGGCTCTAGTAGCTGTTGTGAAACGGAACAACCCGGCTTCTTCAAGCTGGTGACTTTTTTAAACTTTCAAACACCTACGAAGAATGTTACGAAGGTAAGAACGAGATGTTTAATAGGTTCAGCAAAACAAGGGAGAATCTACGTATCTAGCAACCCCTTACATCCCAGCCGGCTATTCGGATGAGACATATGATGGTCTGGATGATGAAAATTGCTGCCCACCCGACTCCCACCCGCACATAGCTGTTGCCGATAGGCTCGAACGTCATGGGATACAGGAAAGACCATTATTGGCCAAGATTTCCCACGTATAGCCACTTTTCGAAGCATGTCGCAGCCTCTCGGGTCGCGGGTTTGTATTTCGGGATTGGGCTTTAGAACGCTGCCCAATTGCCGAAACAGCATCGGGTGACGGCAAAACGTGCATTGACCGCAGCAGGCCGATTTGGGATTGAGGGGAACAATGGGTAACTACATTAACTAACCATCACTAGCATCCGTCTCTCCGAAACTTTAGGAGACTCCATAGCCGTTCTTAGTCTCCTTTTGGTGTCAGATGATCACTGCCCATTGAGCACTAATTACCCCAGACGCCAAAAATGCGATCTTGTCTTGGCGTCCCCCAGATAGACGGGCCATGCCGCTTTTACCCCAGATTTCGGTCCGAAGATGTCATGTGTTGAATTCGGATATCTAGCTCGGCTTCATTTGTGTAGCTGTATGTGGAGGTGGAGTCTTAAAAAGAGCCGACTGTCATCCATCGATTCATGGCCGTAGCAAAATAATCAACGATTTACTGAGTCCAAGAGATATATACCAAAAAATGGCAACCAAACCCACCGTCATCTTTGTTCCAGGCGCGTGGCACTGTGCAACTAGCTTTGAGCCAGTGACATCTCAGCTCGAAAGTCTCGGCTACAATACCAAATCCGTCCAGCTCCCCTGTTTCGGCGCGGAGCCACCCTTGTCAGACTTTCAGCCCGATGTAGCAACTATTCGACATGAGATCGAGAAGGCAGCCGATGACGGCCAAGATATCGTGTTGTTCATGCACAGCTATGGTGGCATTGTAGGCTGCGAAGCATCGTGTGGCCTTGATAAGACAACCCGCCAGAAGCAAGGCAAGCCCGGAGGCATAGTACGCCTGGTCTTCTGCGCCGCATTCCTTGTTCCAGAAGGTAAAGTCCCAAGAAGAGTCTCAGACCCATAAAAGCTGACGATACTGCAAGGGGTTTCGCTGGTCGATATGCTTCAGGGCAAACCACTTCCTTGGTTCATTGTGTCCGATGATAACCTGCGGGTTGATCCTGACCAGCCCGAGAAAATATTCTATAACGACCTCGACGACGAAACTACCAAGAAGGCGGTCTTGGGGTTTAAACATCATAGCTATCAGACCTTCTATAGCAAGCTCACGTACGCCGCCTGGAAAGATATTCCGGTCACCTACATAAAGTGCGAGCAGGATCAGGCAATCCCGTCAGCGGCCCAGCAACAAATGATCGACATTTCTAAAGTGGATGTGGTGGTTGAATGCATGGATACGGGACACTCTCCTTTCTTAAACAAGCCGGATCTTGTTACAGCAGCTTTGAGGCGGTCCGCGGGTGAGAGCTTTTAGAAGTTTTGTAGTTTGATCCGTTTTTACAGGTGATTTGAAATGAGCCGCTGTTGTAACCAGCATAGGTGTCAGTTCAGTAAGCGAGAAATTAATATTCTAAGAGATTTACATGCAAACTTCTGTACTTGTGTGCACTTGAGTATCATCAACCGGACACCTAACATGTCCGAATTGTTTCTTGATGACGCTTTCTCTTTTTCTATGGTGTATGCGTGGAACTCCCCATTCATACACCAATGACAACTCTGTAAATAACTGCTAAATTGGTATTGTGTTGTTAATCTATCGCTTTGACATCATGAATAACGGCGCCATGGAAATTGCCGTCGCAAGCTTAGCACGGGGGTTCAAGCAAAGCCCCAGCATCAGAAAGCAACATCTCATCCGTATAGCCTAAATGCGCCATGCTCGCATCCATGGTGGGGAAGAATGGCATGTCTTGTCCATAAGAGTCAAATAGCAGTGTTCTTGGTGACATTGGAAGCAAGATGTCCGTTGAAGGTGTGAGTTCCTGGGTCGCATTGGAGCCCCGAGTAGCATCACCTTCGACCATCTGTCTTTCAGAACTTGCTGTCGTCAAAGAGACGCTTTGGCGCATGCTGCTGGCTTCGTCCGCATCTGATGGTCCCAGAGAACCTTGACCTCCAATGATTCGCCTCTCTTGGTGGTAGTTACTCGATGCCATTCTAACTGCGTCCGTTGACGATGAAGCTCCCTCATGGACACTCCCGAAGAGCTCACCAATGAGCATGCCTTGGCATTCCATCTTGTGCCGTGCTCTTCTGTCCTTGTACAGAATGCAAGCACCCTGAAGATGTTCAACAATCGAGAGCTCCCTGTTTGCAACTGGGTCGTGTTTGCTGAACTTTCGTAGAAGCGATTGAGCGTCAACCAAACCCTTGTCCAGGGGAAATGTGTTGTCAAGATCGCCAAAGGCTGCCAGGCCAAGGACTAAAGCCGACACGAACACAGAATTGATGACGAATGGATGTCGTTTGGAAACGTTCTTATCCGATAGGAGGCTTGATAAGAGATCGATGGTACGGATTGCCGAGTCCACGCATGCGTGCACTAATAGTTGGTCGGAAGCCGATGTCAACGGTGACTCATCACCCCACATTGGCAATGTCTGAGACCGGGTAATGTTTCTTGAGACAAATTCGATGAGAAAAGGCCTGGATAGAAGCATGATGCTCCAATAGTAGGCTTCTTTCATGTGATAGAGCCCAACGTTGGGATACTTTTCACCGTCGTCTGCCTTTACGTACTTGCCAGGCCTCACTCCATCCGCCGCGAGACCGTCGCTGAATTTCGCGGCCCAGCGACGATGCTGTTCGCTGATACGCTCCAGTGTATCCGTGGAAACCATGCGCTTGGCATAAACATCATTTAGAATGGACTCAAAAATGGCACACAGGTCCAACGACGCCGAGTAGTTTTCGTTTGCCGCAGTATCTCTGGTCTCAGAAGTGGCCAGAGGGCGGCCTAGAGAAGCACTCAAAAACAGGTCCAAGATTCGGAGGGCCTTCCACAGCCTCTCCCGGTTATCTTGCTCCTCCACTGAGAACATGGCAGGGTTGTCTCTCCGGTGAATTCCTAAGGCGTACGCAGCGCGGACAGCGACGCCCAGGTGCATAAAGGCCGAGTTGCGTCGCGATGCGCCAAGGAGGTAAACGCAGATTAGAACGTAGCTGCGCACGGTATTGTTTGTTGGGTTCTCCATGGCATATGAGACCGCCAGGAATCGTCCATAGTTGAAATACTTCTCGGCATCAGCATCTCGATCATCCGGGCACCGTTGGGCTCCGATGCCGAATATTAGGAAGAAGATGCAATTCATTGCTTCTTCGTCCTGACTTGTCGACAGTCCACCCAACCACCTTTCCAGATCCTTCAGAAGTTCAAGCTCATTGAACATATCGAGAATGCAATTGGTAGCCCGTAAGTACCATCGCAGCAAATATCGCGCTTGTTCAGAACTGGGTTTGGCGGGGATGTCCGCCGGGTTGGTGATGATCCATTGAGGACGCCCTTCGGGAGTGGCCTCGACCATGATGTGGCGCAGGGGGTCATCAGTGAAGGGGCATGACCCCACGCGGCCGCGAACCAGACGCCGGATCACCTTCAGAAAAGCCAGGTTTGCGGCATCGCCAATGAACATAAATCGACCTTTGCCATCGGCGATGAGTCTCGAAACCTGTGGCACCACAGTGCTCTGGGAGAGGTGGCTGATTTGCGACGAGGCGCGTCTGTTGTGACTTGGCGAAATGCCAGTTTCATCGAAGGAGGCTGATCCGTACGTATGAAAGAGATCTCGAGCGGACGGGCTGTCGTGAGGATCGATACGGACGGGACTTCTCGCAGACGAGGAGCCTGTGGAGGCAAAGTTGATTGGCGGGACAGCGAAGGCACAGTCACCCTCAACTCTGCGGATCACGCATCTCCTGCAAGGTTGCTGGCCATCACAGCGTTCCTTGCGCCGTTTGCAGTTTCCGCAAGCCTTTACGCATCTGCGCCTCTCGCTCTGGCGGACCCTTTTCGTGGGCATCGTCTCTGGCTTCTGCCCAAGGACTTGCGAGACACAATGTGCGGGATGTTACAACCTGACAATTGTACGCGTTGCAAGAGTGCATGAGCTTTGGGTCAGAGGCGGCAGCAGCACTATCCGTGGAAATCCGGGGCGAGCTCTTGGCCTCTTGCTGCGCGCTTCTGCGGGGGAACACTTTTCCAGGGTGACCCCAGCGGACTAGTTTCCCCAGATTTTGCGCCCCTCAACGGCGTAACGAGCCGAGGATTGGAGCCATGAAAGGACAATCACGAATAAGAACAGCACAGCTGTCTTATTAGCGGGCTGTTATAGGGCCAATGGAATGGACCGTCTTTGTTCTGCATTGAGGGTATTGGCTATGTGATTGCTCGAAGAAATAGGTTGCTGGGTTAGACGATCTTGGGCCGCTTGGCTCGGCAGTCATCCATATCCTGCATTCTCTGTCAACAACACCACCTGCCACGAAGAAATCAATCAATCTTTACACAAAAATGCCATTTCAGATCTTGGACGGGCTTTCAGTGAAGTAGATGAATGCTCTTTTATCATTGTTTCAATGGTATGCTAGTCGTAGGATTCGTTCATCTCCATTCTCTCAACCATCCAATGGACAGCTCTCTCGAGGTCGCACTGCATAAGGCGGTCGATACGGAAATAAGGCCGCCTAAAACTCAGGGGGAAACATCTGACAGAAACTAGCAAAATGCAGAATGGATTCCACCCCACGAGCACACCACTTCATACAAATGGCAACGGCAAATGTCTTCTCACCAACCAATGAGGGGATTATCGGCCAGTCCCTTACCCGACGTGACATCATTTGGCTGAGGTCCCTATCCGAAAATTTCAAGAACCGAGAAACAGCCGTCTATGCTTGAGCTGTCCGCACCACGCCGCGCCAACCAGCCCCCTAACTAGTTAGTGCTAGACCCGCAGTAGCTCAACGACCCCAATTCCGAAAGCCATCGGAAACCGGGTTGCTTTGACGAGGCCCTAGTTCTATTATTTGGCACCCTCACTCCGCCTGATTCCCGATGCGGGTCCGACGTTTCGATGCCCGTCGCTGGTGACACAGCAGCGCGCGAATCAGACGGGGGGGGATTTACTACGGCGAGGGCATGCCGGATCATTGGAACGACTATCCTCAAAGCCGAAAGGCGGAAGAAATGATAATCCTTTCTTGTAAGTGACGATGGAAGCAAGTTGGAGGGTATGATTGCACGAAATACTTGAGCAGCCAACAATTTATCCTCCAGAACTTGCTCAATGCCCTTCCACCAAGCTCAATAATATCCCGCCGCTAGCACCTCACTACCATCATGCCGGACGAAGCATATTCATCCGTCGCCGAGACGAAACGCATTTTGGATCTTGTTCTCGGCCTTGTCCAAATCCCACCTGAAGCTGAGAAGATATCAAGCAACGTTCAGTTCTCGGCATCTCGCGATTTGCCGTATTTCCCAATCCCTTTCAAGGAGACGGAGTTGGCCTCGGCGCTGAAAGCAATTGAGGGCAGTGTGGCCGGTGCACTTGCTGCCACAAAGTATGGAAAAAATAGCGCAAATAATGTTTCGGTGAGCTTGGAGAAGAGCACAGCGTTCCTGATTCAGGCCTACCTAGCAACTGTTGCAGGCTTTGGCAAGTTGGATCAAGAGGTAAAGCATTTCATGAAAGGTAAGACATTGACTGGCGATACGGTACCACGGTGACTCGAAGAAATCAACCTAACTTCATGCAGACACGGATCTCCTCCAAGCCCAGTCAGATCCTTATCGCCGTATGTCTGCAAACTTGTATGCGACCAAACAGCCGCATGAATATTACCATATCCACGGATCACTGGAGGCGTCAACCACGCTCCGCATGATAGGACTTGATCCGTTCAGGCCAGACTTGAAAGACCATGGAGCAATTGTCGGAGTTATAGAGTCTCATGTGAAGAATTATACAGTCGATGAGCTGGAGAAAATGAACGCGGAAAACCGCCAGGCCGGTGTCCCTGTTCTTAAACATGAGGATTTCATTAGAATGCCTCACGTGAGTAGACGGACAAAATTCTGCGGGATATTTGTGAATGGCGCTAACTTTTAGATAGGGCAAGACAAATATCAACCTACCACCTTGGAGCGTTGATAATCTTGAGAATTCGACGCCTCCAGTCCCTCTTTCGAGCACGTCAGACAAGCGAGTACTATCAGGTATCAAAGTTCTTGAGCTATGCCGCATCATAGCAGGCCCGGTAATAGGGCGTATCTTGGCGGAGTATGGAGCGGACGTCTTGAAGATTACAAGTCCGAACCTGAGTGACGTTCCGTTCTTCCAGGTTGATGGTAACATGGGAAAGCACGCAGCAGATCTCGACTTAAAGACTGAGCAAGGAAGACGCCAGTTTGAGATTCTTCTGGCCGAAGCTGATGTTGTTCTCGATGGTTACCGACCTGGGGCGTTGGAAAAGCTTGGCTATGGTCCAATCGCTTTGACAAAACTAGCCAAGGACCGGGGAAAGGGCATCGTCTATGTGAATGAGAACTGCTTTGGCTATCAAGGAGAATGGAGTCAACGCCCAGGATGGCAGCAAATTGCCGACTGCGTAAGTCTAAATCCTCTTGCAAATCACAACTAAATGCTGACTTTGACATAGGTAAGTGGAGTGGCATGGGAGCAGGGCCGGTTCATGGGGCTCGATGAGCCTGTTGTTCCTCCTTTCCCCATATCTGACTACGGAACCGGTTGCATGGGTGCCATTGCTGCGTTGACCGGGCTTTACAACAGGGCGACAACGGGAGGCTCATGGCATGGAAAAGCCTCGCTCCTACAATACGACCTTCTGCTCTTTAAAGCCGGACAATATCCTGAAGACGTAAAGCGAGAACTACTGAATCTAGCAGGCGACAACTTTCTTGCGCTAAGGCACAGCCACAGCGTCGATCAGATTTCCGGCACAGCATTGCAAGCGATGAAGCGCTATGCATCGGCTTTTTTCAGGTCGCCAAACATACGCGAGAAATGGTATTCGAAGGGTTACAAAGCGGACATTGAGGTTGTACGACCCGTGGTAGAAATAGAAGGCATCGAGATCGGATTTAAGAGGGCCAGCAGGCCCAACGGCACGGATGAAGCAAGCTGGTCCTTTGGACCGGAGGAAGATCGTCGCATATTTGAGCACAGAAACGGCGTTTTGAAGGAGTGAACATTGTTCTTAGAGAGTAATCAGCATCATACTAGAATAATTCCTATGCGCCGCGCTGTTCGGATGAGATCTGCCCAATTGATCGCCATATTGGTGCGGTAACGAGAACCTAAACATTCTGAGGGTTCCGCGGCCTGATTCGACGCCACCGTTGACTTTTGGCTTAGCGAAGTTTGGTCAAACTTCTCTTTATTTGGCTTTGGCATCACATCGGTGTCCCTTGACGCGTCCTATTCCACTGTTTCACTGGTCTGAGCCAGCACGGAAGTCAGAAACAAGTAATCACAACCAGCTGCCAATTGCCACCATCTCTCGCGCGCGTGACTCCACAAAAATGCGAGATAGGTGCGGGGTCCCCAGTTCAATGGGACCCGAACGCTCAGATGTGATACTAGAGCGTGATATCTCAGCGGAGGCCCCTGCGTCGGATCCCCTTCCCCGTATCCGAAATGAGACTATCCCCGGACCCGGGGCACTTCCGGCACGCAAGCGTACAACCCAGCCGCTTAACACATACTATGACAAAGCAATAGCCGAGTAATGAACACACCCGTGGTGATGGGGATAAGTATCCTTCCTCGACTGCTGGATCACTCTGTTGGTCGGGGCATCAAGCTAGCTTATTTCATGAGATCACGTCAATTCCTCTGGAAACCATCAAGCAGAACGTCATACTTTACAAAGACAATAATATCCACACCAGAGAATCTTCGCCATGGGTTCATTGCAGGTAGAGGAAGCGCAGTACCAGGGCCTCGGCCAGGACTTCACGAAACAGGTTATCGCCTCCATGGGGAATGACACGAACCCCAGACTCCGCCAGATTCTAGGCTCTTTTATCCAGCACATCCACGACTTTGCGCGCGAAGTTGATCTAACAACAGACGAATGGATGGCGGGCGTGGAAATGATCAACTGGGCTGGCCAGATGAGCAATGATCGACGCAATGAGGGACAACTTCTGTGCGACGTAATTGGATTGGAATCGTGAGTCCGGACATGCCCAGCTCGCTCGGCTTAGTTGCATCTAACAGGACGAACAGGCTAGTGGATGACATTACCAACAGGGTGGCCTTGAAGAACGGCGCCCCCGGCACAGCGACGGCAATCTTGGGCCCCTTCTGGCGGGCCGACACACCCGTCCGTGCCAATGGCAGCACTATCGCTCTCAAGTGCCCGGATGATGGCGAATTGGCTTTCATGTACGGGCAAGTAACATGCTCTAACACCGGGAAGCCATTGGCCAACGCTTCCGTTGATGTATGGCAAGCCTCCACCAACGGTCAGTAGCCTATGAAATGTTGCATTGGACCATGGTTCTGATACCAGATAGGTTTATACGAGCAGCAAGATGCGGATCAGCCCGAACACAACCTACGCGGGAAGTTCATCACCGATGAAGAGGGCCGCTACGGATTCTACTGCCTGCGGCCTACACCTTACCCTGTAAGACTCCCCAGTACAATAAGACGTCGGAGTTACTCGCTGACAATGACCAAAGGTGCCTAGTGACGGCCCAGCTGGGAAGCTTCTCGGACTTCTCCACCGCCATCCATTCAGACCAGCACATATCCACCTCATCGTAAGGATTCCCCGGCTGTGTGCTCTTACTGAACCCATTTTCTAACGAATAATTATCTAGGTTCAATCCGAAGGGTTCAAATCAGTCACGACGCAAATCTTCGACGAAGACTCCAAGTATCTAGACGACGATTCTGTATTTGCCGTAAAGGACGGCCTTACAGTAAGGTTCACCGACAGGAGCGATGACCCCAAAGCAGCCAAGGAACTAGAATACAACATCAAGTTGGCTTCGAAACAGTAAGGAAGTAAGAAGTTTGTCTTGAAAGCGGTTGCAAAGGAATATACGATTTGAATGTAAACTCCATAAGGCCTGGCTGTATGGATAAGATAATTTTGACTCGTACAGAGAAGTGTTGGAGGCCAAGGTAGGGAGTGGTGTAAGCCAATACGGATACCCAATGAGAACGTATGGCGATAGCAGAGATTCAGGTCCAATCAGCTTCATTGTTTGATAACAAATTATAACCAGAGCTCCAGTGATCTGATGTCAGCAGACTTTATTTTGGGATTGTGCGCTGCGTCTTCTCCCACTCGGAAGCTCACGACATATTTCTTATCGTTGGTATCATTGCTTTGAAAATTTCTTAAAAGCTTTGACAAGGGCGTTATTCAGAGCATGAAATAACTCGTGGGCCGGGAATTTGGTACGGCTGGCCCCTGTTGTTGGGACTCCCGTAGTCATCGTAGATGTTGATGAGGATCCCAGGGTCGTTAGGACTGTAAGTGCCTGGGAATGCGACAAGATCCGAGGGCTCGCCTGTCCCGTATCCTTCTACACGAATTCTGTAAAGTGTCAGGGAAACCTCAAAGCCCGATTGTGAAGGCAGGCAACTCTTACTGAGCGCATTCCATATAGAACTGAGCTTCGCCATAGGCGTATGCACCGTGAAGTGCGAGGAGCTCGACTCTCATAAGGTATTCGCCATGCGGCACGCAAGAAGGCATGGTGAAGTTGTACCATCCTCCATCCGCTATCAGATCGTCTACCGCCCATACGCCGTCGTTCAGACCATTCTCTGCGATCTTGAACCATTCCAAATTCTTGGAATCGGCGTTGGCGGCGTCGTTGACTTTGGCGAGGTAGACCATAATTGGACCTAGCGTTATCATGTCATGTCAGGTGCGAAAATCAACCCGAACATTGGGGAGGCATGGTACCTTTGTGGCTTTCGGCAATGGGGTGGTCTGGGTCATACGGATCATCATCCAAAGGACCGCCAATGGTGTGGCCCCACCATGCACCTACACTGGCGCCTGCAGGGACGGCAATGATGGTATTGTCCCGGTATACGATGTTGTTGTTGCATGCAAAGTTTGGATCGGCGACGTCCTGGATGGGATCTGTACTCTCTGGGGCGCGGATGCCAGTCAACTCTCCTTTGTCGGCGCCGTTGACGGCCAGTTTCTGGAAGATGGCGTGGGCATTGATGCATGCGACGAATGGAGTAACGAATGCGAATGGCTTCATGTCTGCGAAGAGATTGATTGTATTGGGAAGAATTAAAATGCTTGGTCGCGATGTCATTACATCAATAGACAGTGAGGGCAGGATTTGATGCTGCTTTTATCGTGCTCAGACAACTTTGGGGGTTGCTGGCCCCCAAGCTTGGAGGTGGAGGCGGCATGAAGGCCAATGTCCAACGCTGCCAACCAACAGAGTCGGCTTTGTTGGTTTCAGCTGCAGCTCAGCTGGACAGGCTGGGGGTCAGTTGGAAGAGCTTAGTGGTATTATATCTAACCTTGGGAACAACATGAACGGAGGGATGTGATATTTGGTTCTTGCACTAAACGTAATGGCAGTGCTGCCGGGTCAAACCAACCCGCCCCAACATTGTCAGGCATTTCAAGATGCAACGTCAACTCCCCCCTGCGTCCAGCTGAAAAAGGGGCGGGCCGTTTTCGTCACACAAGTGGCAGGGTATCTCATTATGAATAGCACGAAGCTTTGTGCGATCTTTGCTAGCTCATTGGCATTGAGTCCGAATCGCCCGGTCTGGAGTTCTTCTTCTCCAACTGTTGGTGTCACAGGATACCCGTACGGGTGGTTAATCAACGTAACGAAAGAGTTAAACTGGTACTGTATTCAGGTGTGTCTAAGGAAGAAACGAGAGGTAGGCAGCGCAAGCAGCAGTTGTGAAGATATCGCTGTTGGCAGCCTGGAGGTAGAATCTCCGGCCCCGACTGACGCCGTTTCTCGCCGCCTGACCGCCTGCCCGTATTCTGGCTGGTTAACCCAACATTTAACTCCTTCTCCAAGACAAGAAAAGAACAGCACCAATTGCTTGTTGTGACCAGCCGGAATCTCTACCAAGGGACAATACTACATTAAATTTGGAAGTTTCAAATTCCCTGTTACTACAAGAATTGCTCCAAAATAGGTTGCTCATTTAATCGGGACACTCATCGGAACACTCATGAGAAGCGGTGTTAAGGATTACTCCAAAGAAGGGATATCTTGCCATTGTGATAAAAGATAGGATCATACTCTAAACTGGAACGCTATTCACAGGAAGTGCCTTGCACTCTGTCCCTATTACCATCATACATTACGTACTCTACATTACGTACTCCTTATTCCAAACGCGCATACGCATTGCCGCTGGAACCGTCTACCAGGACGCGGGTCCGATGAAGGAGCCATCGTCAGGCAAGATCTTCGTGACAGCAGCGCCGTCGGAGTCCAGGTTGTTGAAGGGGACGCTGTTGCCCCACCAGTCGGGGAAGTCGGTGTTGGACAGACCCAGAGCAAGGCCGGAGACGACGATGCAAAGAGCGGTGCCAATGTCGAGAGCGCCGGAAAGGACGTAGTTGTAGCGAGCTGGAAAAAATCATTAGCTTCGAGATGGACATGTGAGAGACGGAGGTTAAACTTACTCCACCAGCCGGTGTAGCGGGCACGAATCCACCAGTTGAAGATGAGACCGACAATGACCCACTGGCCCAACCACCAGATGGTCGCGGGGGGGATCATACCGGCAGCTCCGAAGATGGCGGGGAAGAAGACGTAGCGGAGCATGCTGCGCGGGTAGCGGCGAGCGAGGAAGTACTGGATGACGGGGCAGGCGGCGCCGATGAGCCAGAAGTAGTTGACCCAGGAGTACAGCTGACCGGCACCGAACATGCGGAGGGGGCCAATGACACCCCAAATGACACTGGCGTTGTAGAAGGTACGGGCCTGGGGGCAGGTGAGACCCTGGGCCTGGGTGGTGGTGCAAATGCCCTCAATGTTGCCACGGAGGAAGTTGTAAGTCGCGATCTGGACCACGGAAAGCCACAAGACGGCGAAGGTCTGGGCGGCGAACATGGTGCGGGGGGGGATCTTCATGTAGTGGCCAACCTTCATGTCGGACACGTACTGCAGACCGTTGTAGCAGAGCATGTAACCCCAAGACTTGAACAGCATCATGGCCACGGGGCGACCGGGGGTCATGTAACCGACAATCATCTCGGTGACGATGTTGAGACCGGTCTGCTGGTTGGTGACGGCCTGGATGATACCAACGGGCAGGATGAAGAAAGAACCAATCAGAATGCAGAGGATGTACGCCCACCAGGTCAGGTGGGTGTTCCAGACCTGAGAAGCAACGATGCCGAAAACGAAGCTGATGACGAACATGATCAGAAACCACCACTCAGGGGCCTCCTTGTACTTGCGCATGAGCTTGAGGTGGACGTCGGCCTCCTCGTTCGAAGCAGAACGAGTGCGGGCGATAATGTCGCTGCCGTAGAAGAGACCGACGTGCACAAGGGTGGAGATCAGGCCGGCGAAACCCATTCCGTAGCTGAGAGAGAAGGCGGGGCCCAGGATGAGGGGGGAGTACTCCTTGTAGGCGGTCTCGTTGAAGGTGAAGTCGGCCGTCAAGATGCGGCTGGTGTTGTAAGGGTTCGCAAAGTGATCGAAGTTGGAGTTGGCGCTGATGGGAAGGTAGCGGTAGAACTCAGGGCCGCCCCAGGCGAGACCGACGCAGCCGATCAGCATGATGAGGATACCAGCACCGACGTTGGCGATGGCGAAGGCGGGGGTCTGCAGGGGGGAGAGAAGGTAACCGGAAATGACGCTCCAGTCGAAGGAGATGGGGAGAAGACCGAGACCAGTCTGGCCGCCGAAAATCTGGTTTACAACGACGTTCTGGGGGGCGATCCAGCAGACGAAGGTGAAGATCTGCAGGAACTGGGCAAACACCTCGGGGATCCACTCGTAGACGAAGGTAGCGGCAGCCACAATGAGGAAGAACTTGTAGCGACCGATCCTCCAGCCGTTGGTAAGGGCTGGGTCCGAGGACGAGTGATCGTGGAGGGAGTGCATGACGGTGGTGGTAATCAAGGTCGCGGGCCACACCATGGCAGCAGGCCAGACGAGGTAGCGACGCAGGATTCCAGCGATACCGAGACCCATGGCTTGGGTCGAGATGATGAGCAGGATCTGGAAACCCCAGCCAAAGAATTGCTTGTAGAACAGCTCCTGTGCGAGGAGAATGTCGATGGCGTAACTGGCGGCGGCTCCAGCGGCGGTCATCATGGTGATGATGGTGTGCTCCTTGACGTTGAAGGGACCGGGGTTGGTGTTGTGCTCAAACCCGAAGAGGCTGAACTTGTACGCGGGGACAAACTTCTCCCACGCAACGCCCATGGGGTAGGACACCAATTGGACGACGGTGGAGGTGATGGTGATGGGCGAACGACGCAGTCCGAGGAGGATGTTGCAGGCTGCGATAATGGTGCACATGACAACACCGAGAGTCCAGGCGCGAATCGTGTTGATGGGCATATCAGGGTCGTCGAATGGTTGAACCTTGGCACGTCAGACATGATGTTCTATCTCATTCGCGCCTGCATTGTGCCGCCAAAGGAAGGATAATGAACATACCGAAGCCCGGACCTCCGCGTAAGGGGAGTCCTCGTGCAGGGCAGCCTCAACGGCGGCCTCCTTCTCGTAGTCGCCAGAGTTGACGGCATCGTCGGCGGCATCGAGCTTGTCGAGGTCCAAGAAGGGATCCCACTTGTGAAGCTTCTTGAACTTCTTCAGCTCCGCGTCGGGGTTGACACCACCGTCGAGACCAGGACTGACGCCGGTGGCGACGGTGGCGACGTCCACGACGGGCTCCTCCTCCGTCTTGCCTCTCCACTTGCTGAAGGCCATTGTGTGTTTGGTTCAGTTGTGCCGGCTTGGGTTGTTGGGGAATGTTGGTTTCGCCCCGAGTTCTCAAGACGAAATGGAACTCAAAGGGATGCTGGCCGTGACAACTGAGGAACCGAAAACCGCAAATAATGGTCGAGGGCGAGCGCGTCTTGTAGTATTTGGATGCGCAGCGCATCCATAGTCGGAACCCATATCGGCGGCCAGTGGGCCGAGATAATGACCTGCCTAATGGAGTCGTTCGCGGAGCGGGCCAACCCCTGGCAGAGTATCGACCAATACGAAATGGCTAGATATTAACACCAGATAGACGCGGAAAGTTGGTTTGGCTGGCCCATGCGTGTATCTCCGATGGCTTGACAGGCGCACTGACGACTGACGTGACGGATTAACGAAATCGCCCCTAACATGAACCAATGACCGTTGCAAAGGGCCCCTTGCACTAGTTCTTCGTCGCCACCATCTAGAAGAGCGGGAATGGGTACATCTGGCTATCCGAAAGAGACCGGATGGCGGCGATTGATAGGATACTACGGCACAGAGGCGGCAGACCAGCCCGCCACGCCGCCGCCCGCTAACCCACGTCGCAACCACCAGCGAGATCGATAAAAACGGGCTCGAGATGCAGGGCAACGTAGGAGGAGGGTGGGCGCGGGCGTTCTGGGGGTGGGCTCGCTTCTCCACTCACTGATAGGATACTGACTGGAGCTCACTAATTGCCGTCAAAGGTTGGTTGCGGAGCGACTCAGCAACGAGGCCTCTCACACCCACCCCATTGGAAACGCTGGACGACGTTGGGGTGGGTGGGAAATGGCAGCAAACGACCCATCATCTCCCCCGCCGTTGTCGCCGCCGCCGCCGCCGGTCACGGCCGAAAATATGAGAGAAAGGCATGGGGAAGGCGACGTCGGATATGGAGAATGAGGCTAGCTAGCAAGCGACAGTCGATTCTCAGGCTCGAAAAGAGCCGCTTACCACATAGTAATAGATCGATCGCCAAGGGAGGCTGGGCGCCAAGCACGAGAAGAGCAGGTCGTCGGACGGGATGGCAGCCAAGCAACACAAGCAATGTCCAAGACGGGTGGCCAAGCACACCAAGGCCAGGGAAGCGTGGGAAATGCGCCAGGCCCTGGGAGGCCCTCCCAGGGCCAGAGAGCCAAAAAAGGAGCATTAGGCGCGAAAGAGACTACACTGCTTGGTAGCCAACCCGGCCGCCCGCCACTTGTTGGACAAAAAGTCATGCAAAGGCACCCCGGTGGGTCTACCGATTGCAAAGGGACCTTGGAATCCGGTCCTGGTCCCTGTCTAGCGCGGCAGTCTCCGCGAGACCAAGACCTTTGCACTTAATCATCCGAGTGAATCCCTGCAAGCGCACGCGAGCTGGAGAACCATTTTCGGCCACTCACCAGCTGAGAAACAGGGCCTCATTGCTACCGTTCGGGAAGGAAGCCGGCAAAGTCGGCAAATGGCGCCACCCGAATCAAGCCAGCGGCGAGCGAGGCCAATCATGCCGCTGCGTTGACATCGACACTGTCAGGTTAATGACACAAATGGGACAAATAGATGAACAAAAAGTTCCTTGGACCCTCTCTTCCTCCGCAAAGGGTTCCATCAGAGGCCCGACAAACGTCCCTCGGTGCTCCGCAAACGCGCCCTTTTGGTAAACAGATGCCTGCTGCTTGGGCCCGAGTTGCTGGAGAAGGATGGTTCGTCCGGCACACCTACTATGTAGACAATCTGGGCTTCCTGTTGGGTGCATCCCCGCGCAATCGCCCGAGCCAAAAGTTCCCAGAGGCTATGGCCATATTGATTGTGTGTGGTTGATGATATGGAACATGTAATTCATTCAGCACACTTATCGGCGCGGCGAATCACAGCACCAAGCACCGGCGTCTCCGGGGGGGCTACCTCGGCATCTCTCATCCTTCATCGTCTCACCATCGCGCAAAACACGTCTGTGGTGCGAATCCGAGAAACGAGCAACAGACGCCTTTCGCCCGGCATGCTGGCAACTGCTGCACCGTCGCCTCGGTTGCGATTTAAGGTTATCGACGACATTTGAGATGTGGTTTCTTGTACGTACAACTCATGTCATTTCCCCAGCTCACCCACCGCCGCCCGCTGGGTGCTTGTGACGGCCGTGGCACCGTGTCATGTCCACCCACGCCACGCCCGCGATAACCGATGATAATAACAAAAACCGGGCCAAATGAGCTTGTTCAGGCGACAATCCGCACGCCTGGAGATGTAACCCTCTCAGGCCTGCGAAGAAGTTACACTGCAGATATGACAGCCATGGGGTGGGTGCTCGCGTGGCGGTCAACCGCATCGTCCAATGGCCGTTGGCGAAGATGAACACGAAATGGATAACAGTTCGCGATGCCCCATCCGTGATATCCGGCACCCGAAGGCTGGTTCCCAGGCATCGTCGCTTCGTCCGCGGGGAGCAGGCATCACGAACCCAGCATCGTGCAGCATCGCCCAAAGAGTGACATTCCTTGCGGGCATGCGGGCCAGCCCTTACAGACCAACTGCAGAAGATTATCAGCACGATCATGGGTATGCGCTGATTTCCTACCACAGTAGATAATTTCGGCCTCCCAATTGGCCTGCCGTTGGCTGTTCTTCACACATATGGCCACCCCGGTACCCGAACCGTGTCCGCAATCTTGGGTGTCTTGATAGGGTTAATGCACAATGCAGGCGAAACCCTGTCTCGGCGCGTAGTCGTATCAATACAGAAAGCCTCCAATAGCGAATTGCGGGGTGGCAAGATTGGCTGAAGAAGAGAGCAGTGGCGTTGGCCGGCGGGACTAAGTTCGGACGAATAGACGCTTGAGCCTGACGCTTGGCTAGTCAATGACATATATCTGCTTCTGGAAGCCCGCCACCCGGCTAGGTCGAGCCGTCAATCACGCGCGGGTGGCTGTAAGATCACGCCCATTTCACTTGTCCGGCAATACACCCGATCGACTTTACTTGCCTAAAGTGGACCAAAAGTGCTGTCATGATGGAGTTTACAAACCTCGAAGGATTCGGTGGGCATAGAGCCAATCCTTTAATGGGGTCCCAAACGCATCCTTCTTCACATAAGGCATCACATCATTGATGGTTGTCTTGTCCCTCAAGCTCCTTCCTCCTTTGTGACCTCCGTAATATTGATCTTGACGTTGTTCAACAAGCATTCTTCGAGTTGGTCATTAAGCTGACATCAATATTTCTTTGATCAACAGGGTCGAGGCCGATCATGCTGATCATGACGGCAATAGATCACCGATTTAAAGCCGAGGGTATTCGCAGTGAGGACTGACGGTCAGCAGACACACACAACTCGAATAAGTATCGTCGAAGGCGCTGGTTGTAGTCGTGTGTTTTTTTTTTCGAAGCGATTGGTGACTTGATGTCTGCTTAACAATGTATAGTCCTAAGACGGGATTGACATGTCATGCCATTATTCCTCAGTATGGCTGCTTATCTTCTTTTAACCCCAAAGCAGGATAACTTACTATCCTCGGTTTTCTTTCCATTGAACGTCATGGCACAATGATGAAGGCGAATCATACGGGATACCTCATTTTACCATCACGATATAGTCGGAGAGGTTAGACTTCAAATAAGGCTGGCATGACTGATACATGCACGCGTGCGCAGCGCTTCCATTTCCTTAGTTGGTGCTTTGGTATAGTGTTGAGGTTCTTAAACGGTTAAATGGGCAATTTCTTGCGCTAATTTGCTGTCCTTGGGGAACGTTAGACACCCTGTCAATTGATATTTAAATAGGTATAGAAAGCAATTACTGGTTGCTGAGAGGAAAGAAATTACTGCAATGTAAGAAGCCTCGCTCTAGTGGAAAATAGGCTCGTGCGCCATTAATTAGTAAGTGTAACAATGGCCCAGATCCCATCGTCCGTCTTTGCCATCACGATTAATGTCGACTCCTGCAAGCAAAGCATCCAAGAGATCCGAACATTTTTGGGACGGGAAGGAAAAGGCTTCACGGGCCTCTTGTCTGATGTGATATTCCTGCCGAACACCTCGGCGACTAGGGCGGCGATTGTTACCCTGCTGTCGCATGCACATGTTCCGATATCCGGGACCCGACAGGAGGATGCCGGCCATCGCCCCACCGAAGGTGTTCGCATCACAAGTACGGAAACGGAAGGCACCGCAGGCCCGTTACCTAATTTAGTCTACTGAAGGCATGAAAACCCGATCTCCATAAAACGCCGATCGGCAGTAAACATGCAAATCTGAATAACATCAAGCGTATACGGACCGAGATAAGTTGATTTTGATGGACTTTGTCGCTCGAATATTTGACACGGTGAATATAAAATCTGTTTCATGTGATTGCCGAAGGGCGCCGGATTCGGTTCAACCTTGAATCTAGTGCAACATTTCGAGGAATCTCTCTTGTCGTACTGAATACACCTCGGTGAGTGACAAATGCGATTAGCAACCAGCCTTTTGATCATGAGTTTGGTCGGCCGTAATTGATGTTTCCCCATGATAAGTATGGTTCGTGTGTGAACCGATGTGAGTTGGAACTAGAGACATTTGAGTAGAAAGTCTCTCTCAGACCGTGAGGAAGCCCTTATAAAGTAATCGAAGGAGAATTACTAGATTTGACGATACATTTTCCTCGCAAGTGCTAAAGTTACATGAAGTACTACCGTTCATTGTAGTCTGTTGCTGCACAAATGGCCTGAGATGGAGCCTTTGCTGAGCAATTGGCGTACCCCTCAAAGAACGTATTAACTACTTCCGCGTTGTATTGAACATACAAGGAAGCAACCCCACATAATATAGAATGTTCACTACATGTCTCTAAGGGTTGCATTTGGAGAATCAAAAGGCTATCCTAACTTTGTATTGGTCGACAGCAATTGAGCTAAATGGTACTCTGTACAAATCCATCCACAACTTTATGAATTGGCCGTAGTTCACCGTACACGTGACATAATCCCAACTACTGTAGCTGTAGTTCAAAGCACAAGTATAAAGTTAGTTGCCAAAGAGACCTTGTCTCAAGATACAGTTAATTCCCACTTGGTCTTGTCGAAACCACTACCCACTACTTTATGTTATGTCTTCAAAGTAACTGCCCCCTTTGTCAGTCAATCGTGATGATAATTTCCTAAAATCTTACTTTGACTATGCGGAAATTCTATCTAGATGCATCGTTGATTAAAAATAGGTTTGTGAGTTGTGCTCAACTAGACACATCACATAATTGGGACTCGGACTCGGACCCAAGTGTACAGTGTCCTTTTGGCATTATTCTAGTCAAGTCAGAAGTGGAGTTGCGGCATTGTTTAGAGGTTCACTGCCATAAATGCAATCGTCCATACCTTGTCCTACTTGTTTTGGCCAAACATTAAAGACCGCCACCGTCGGCTAACATGTGGAACTTTCTACAAGGCTTTCCTGATGGCACTTTGAAACCACGTGAATTACCACTCCGAGACCGAGGCAGTGAACGTGTGGGTACAGACAGATATGTCTCCGCCCCCCGCCCAAGCCAAGGAGGCATACGCCTAGTTAATCATGCCAACGCAAACAGTGCAAAACACGCCGGACTAATTGTCAGCTCCTCAGCTATGGTGGAGTAGGGCATAGTGTAACTTGCACCAGTAGCAGCAAAAGGCTAATTATACGATCTTGAGCACTGGCTTCGATGCATGTTGACCACTGACAGAATTATCGGCCAATCCTTACCCAATACATTCCCTGCGCATCACGCTCCTTTGCATAATCGTCGTGAGGAAACCCTGTTGTTACCTGGGCCTTTTGTTTTCGAGAAGACTTGCGAGAAATTACCCCTCAGTGAGGTTTTCTGGGGCAATCGAATGCGGAGGACCGCAGGGCGGCCTCCGCATCGTTTCACGTTTCGAGGCCAGACCCTTGGCCCCAGCTCCAGAATCGCCGAGCGCTTGAAGCTGAGGTTTTCGGAACACGTCATAGCTCAGGGCCCCAGCCGTGGCTGGTTCATGCTCCAAAGTCCAGCTACACTTGGGACAGTCTGAAGTGAGTGTGGTCCGAGGTAACAAACAGCATGTGAATCACGATTGTGTCGACTTGAAGGACGATAAAAGGGGCTTGAATCTCATCACCATCTCAATTCTATCAGAACCAACAAGAACATCAGCATTCCACATCAGTACAAACTCCAACTCCAAAATCTTCAATAATTTATTACCATAACCAATCTTCATAATGTCTTTCGCCGACCTCTCAAAGACCCTCAGCGACATCGAGCGCAAGGTCAGCAAGTGCATCAAGATCATCTCCAAGGGAAATGACATGAACTACAAGGACGCCATCAAGCTCGGCACAAAGTCCAACTCCATCGTGAGCACGATCAACAAGGGAATCAAGGATTACGGAGTGAGTGCCTGGCCGGTCTAGCTACATCTTTGCCCGATTACCCGACTAACGCCGTCCCCCCTTCTAGAACTACAACCCCACCGACGATGAGGCGAAGAAGCTCCTCGGCCAGATGACCACCATTGTCGACCTGACCGAGACCCAGCTGAACTCCATGGTTGCCAACCAGGCCCGGTTCGATTCCTTGAAGGTCGGCGGTCTGGTCAAGAAGAACGTCATCAAGACCGAGGCTGCTGGCAAGGAGCTGTCCCACGTCATGATTGCCAAGACCCCTGCAAGCATCAAGACTGAGGCCGAGACTCTGGAGAAGAGGCGCGAGGCCGCTTTCAACAAGGCCACCGCTGCCTTTGCCGGCGCCACTGGTGGCGAGGACGAGCAGCTCGGCGAGGACTCCGACTAAATGTTAATGAGCTTTTGAATCTCACTCTTAAAGTGACATCATACAATAAAAGGTCGTTACCGATTATCTTTGTCTTAAGGTGGTGACCGAAGCGATTCGGGAGTGTGGGCTACGTTTGTTTTCTTGTTGAACCTACGATTGTTCATGCCATTCAAGTGCTATTTTTCTTTTACAATTTTAAGGATGCTGGGTGACCACTCAAAATCGTAAAATTTCGAATGGCGCAAAAAGAAGAGACAGGCTCAACTCAAACCGGGATACGATAGAAAAAAGCAGGGTGCTTTTTTATTAGCTTTTGCTAGCATCACAAAATATCTGTACCAGTTGGACGATCAAATGCAGGAAATCTAAAGCTGTGATATGGTTCTTTCTGTCCGTAAAAGAAGGAAAGGAAAGTAGGAAGGCTGGCAACAGCAGCAGGGAATATATCGCCACTGGCAACCCGGAGGTGGAATCTCCAGGTTCCACTGCCGGCTGCCGGCTGGTGCTGACCGCCTGCACGTATTCTGGCTGGATAATGCACCGGCTTTCTTTCACAAGAAAAATGTGTCGGGGGAAAACACCATTCAAAGGAAGCAACCCAGTAACACATATATCGGGATTTCACTGAAGGGCCCCAGTACCACTAGGATTGGTATTGCGGCTTCAACCACAACAGAGTCGGCAATAGCTGGCGGGTTCAACGATCTATTTAGCAATAGCGTAGTTGCGAGTGATATTAATGAGAGGAAATTCAAACCCGACAATTTTCGCAAGGTAGTAGTCTATTGCTACGCCATCTAGGCACACTTTGGTTGTGGCGATATGTCTTTCGTTATCGGTTAGGATTCTCCATGAGACGTATTTAGATGGCGCGTTTCAATCCCGAGGGCACTTTTTTTTTTTGTGGAAACCCTCCTACAATATTGGAAAGGTGTTAGGGCGCTAGTTGATGACCGAAGGAGTCGCGATGCACAGGTAAAACATCACAACACCCCTCAAAGCAGAACATGAGTTTCTGATCAGGGGCGTCTACTGGTACAAGCTCGCCTTGATCAGACAAGAAATTCCCTATTTCTCATGGTCACTTTCCTCGTGAGTCGCCTGGTCTACCAAGACCGCTCAAGACTGCTGCTCCTTTGACGCGAGCTTAATCAGGGTGCCGCAAGTCGTCCTGATCAAGGGTGATCGGCAGGATGGCTGATCAGGGGTTGTGATAATAGAAGTCTGGCCCTGATCAGGCTCACTATAGCGCTGGAGATAGTGACAGATGCTGGAATTTCTCTCGCCATGTGTCTGATTAAGTGCTTGAAAGTGATTATACCTGGATCTCTGATCTGCTGTCGGAAATTCCATGCTGAACTCGTCCAAGACTAAGCTTTGATCAGAGTTATATCTACGCTCGCACGAGCTCCAGACTAGATGACATGAGAATATAGAGAAAGCCGTCCCTGATCTAGGTGGGCGCCTGTCGCTCCACCCCATTCCACTATGCAGTACTGTAGGCCACTATCTACTCCGGGTCAAAGCAGATACAAGACAAGACTAGTGTTACGGTAAGATGCTCGACGGTAAGGGTTCTGCAACAGAGTGCCGAGGTTGGTTCTCGCAATAGTGGTCGTACGTGTCGTTGTGCAAGATCCAGGCTTCAGAAGGTATAGTGAGTAGTTAGACGTTTGACAAGATCGTATGCGAGTAATATCACTAGTGAAGGTTTTTGAGAGTTATGTGAATGAATCACAAGTTGATTGCTAAAGAGCTATCCCATCGAATGCGAGAAGGCCCCATTTTTGCCAAGACGAGAAATACCCATTTTTACTCCAAAAAGGCGATAGGTATAAGCATTTTAATTAGGGAAATATTTCTGGGTGCTCATGGAGAAGAGATCCAATTGGCTCTACCCCGCCCTTGGCGAAAACGGGCCGTTCCCGTACTCGATGGGCTGTGAAGTAATCTATCTAGTCTGTTCACCGAGTCTTATACTTATACGTGATTTTTATGGTGTGCCAGGACTGACGCCTTAAGGTCGGTTGTGATGTTAGGACCGCCCATAACATGTCGGTCCACCTTTGCACGTAGGAGGACCGATTCCCGCCTATCAGTCCTCCCCTGTAGGACGGCTTATCGTTAGTCGGTCCTTTTCGTCATCACGTGACTTTCCATGGTCTTTCCGTCCCGATTGGGCCGAGCCTGATGCCCATTCTTGCGCATACAAGGGCGGTGCCGCCCGCGTTCCTTCCGCCGGGTGGGTCGTCGTGCCTGTTATCTTGTTAGGTCGCAGCAAATAACCGACTTATCCTACCAGCATGGTCAAAGGACTTTCCTGAAAGAAGGCCTTCAACAGGCGGCTTGTCTGCCGATCCCCGGTAAACTTTATTATGATGTCTACTTCTTGTAGGCTGCAACATCGTCCTTACTGCGCTTCGGCTTGGGTGGACCTATACAGCTTCGAAAGTGGCGTCCCTTAGTACCTAAACACACCACCTTGATGGCGAAAAAATGGGGCGTCGAGGGGGTAGGGGTCCACAATAAGGTTATTTGTCTTGTTTAAACGCCTTACTAGGATTAAAAGGGCAGCTTATTAAACTCCGATTCAACCCCAATCTTTGGGGGCTGCAACCCCTACCTGGCCGATCGACATCTCCTTCATGTCCGACCACTTGAATTGGGATACGGCGGGCGCTGGCGATATTTCCTTCAGATCATCCACAGTAGGCGTCGACATGCTGATGCACCCTAGGATGCAGATACAAGATAACGATATCTCGCCCTTTGGCGACGACGACCTGGACAAGGTATTCGAGCGAACCCTCGTTGGCTGGCAGTCCCTCCAGGACAACACCCAGCAGTCGCTGTCCGAAGTGAAGTCCGAAAAGACCGAGATCAATTTTATTGGTGACAACTTTCAGCGACAGCTGGATGCTGCGTGCCGTGAGCGCTTCCACGGCGGCCTTAAGGGCGACCAAGGCTGTAACGAAGACGACAACGCGCCTTTGGAGACGGCGCATGAGAGTCTGACATCGAAACCTGCGCTAATTTCGACGACTGCCCCCTGAAGACAGTTGAAGAGACTTTTAAGTTGCGAACTATCTATATATGTATCAAGCGTCACCAATCACCCCGATTCAATTGCCGTAACGTTTCGATCGTCAACTTCAACCCGTTTTGAAATGCATCATACTACAACTGAAATTTCGACGTCGATAGGGAGATTCTCTGACCGGCTGAATCCGTCTATAATATCCTGAGTAACTCCCTTTACTGCTAGCCTCCAAGATTCAAGTTTCTAGGTAGCAGTCGCCTGGCCAGAACAGCATCATCCCATCAAGCAAGTTGCTCGCCAGCCGCCGCCAAGAGATAGTAGGGTTGCAGCGGTTGATAGGTTGGCTGGGGCGTCCAACCTATCCCATCGAGTGCGAGTTGACGCTAAAAAATAGGGAGCCCGCTTTTTCTCTGAATTCCTAGTCAACGAGGTCTTTAACCGGCCTTCACAAGAATTTAGTGTAGCTTTCTAGTTACCTTACTAGTTATTGATCAGCGTTCTCCGCACCTTGGCAAAGATGGCGTCACGATCGGATAAGAGGTGGAGAAATTAAATACCGAGCAACCTCTTTCTCAATGCTCCCACCGTTTCGCGACCTTCTATATGGGGCTCGCACTTCGGTATTTTCCACGGCCTAGCTCTGCCTTCCTATTACGCTTTGCCTGCCTGTCAGCGATCATGCCTTCCTAATACGCTCGGCCCGTCAACGCCCATGCTTACCTTCCTGAAAAGAGCGCCAAGTGAGCCCACGGCGAATCACAGTCGCCTGACGGTTCGGTGTTTTGCATCTCAGTATTAGTTAATCCTAGTTCCCTTCCGTTTCACAGTTCCTGGCCTAGTATAAGCGCCGTCATGCATGCCACTACCGGCCGCTTACAAAGTACGTGCTACATAGGATAATTGCCGACAGCCAGGCAATTGCAAGTTTCTCTGCAAAGCTAGAAGCTTATATGACCGATGGCTGAAGTCTACGTGATGTTTTCTGCTAGTGTCAGCTGTCAGCGACCTGAAGTTTTGTGAGCCGAACGTGTCGATTGCCCGGTCCATAGACCGGAAACGACACGGGCCAGCGTATTACCGTTGACTTGCCGGAATTGTAGATACAGCCGGCGTGAAGCCAATGTTCTTGGCCAGACTTAGCATACTTCCAAACACAAAGGAGTGCAAAAAAAGCGTGTGTTGTTCGCCAAGACATGCCGGCCGGGAGTTGCAGCACCTTATCTGTGAAAAGCTCCTATCCGATCTCTATCTCTTCTTTTACTCCTTCCTACTTCGCTATATGCCATCACATCGCGGGGTAGGCAGTCTTCGAAGGTGCCTTTTAAGGACTGCCTTATTGATCCTACTGTAACATCACACGGCGGATGTCTTGTGAAGTGCCTTTTAAGGAAGGCCCTGTTGATACTACGGAAACCTACGGTAACATCACGAAGCGGATTGGGGCGTATTGGGAAGGAGGAATCTGGAGACAGTCGATGCAATGTGTGGCTCTGTTTTGGACTGCGTCAACACGAGCGTGATGCTACTCACGATACTGAAGCCGTGATGAGTATAAATAAGTATGAATATTCTCACCAGTCTGATATTTTTCAGCAGCATCCCAGACTCATCTCACTTCCATCTCTCTCCCACAACATCAAGACCTCCTTCTCTCACGTGTCGTCTTCAGAACACTAGCCATGGAGCTCTCCAAGTATCTTGCACTCCTCGCAGTGGTCCTGCCCGTTGTCTACGGTGCTCCCACGCAGGCCGCAACCAGCCTTCACCCCGAGATCCTTGCCGCCATGAAGCGCGACCTTGGTCTGGACGCCGAGGCGGCCACTGCTCGTGTCGCCTTCGAGCACGGAGCCACCGATGTCATCGAGCAGCTTCGCACCACCGCTGGTGACTCGTTCGCCGGCGCTTGGATCTCCGAGGACGGCACCACGCTCCACGTCGGCGTCACTGACGAGGCCCTGGCTTCTGAGGTGACCGCTGCTGGCGCCACGCCCGCGGTCGTCGCCAACAGCTTGACCAAGCTTCAAGAGGCCAAGCTGGCCATTGACAACCTGGACATCGCCCAGTCCGAGGCCCGCGACACCAGCTCGGCCGAGACTGGCATCGCCTCGTACTACGTCGATGTCGCCTCCAACAAGCTCATCCTGGAGGCCCTCGCCGGCAGTGTCGCTCATGCCGAGTCGCTGGCCACCCAGGTCGGCCTCACCGCGTCCGAGTTCGAGGTCCGAACTGTTGAGGAGATGCCCACCACCTTCATCCTCGGCGGCGACGCCTACCTCATCAACCGTGCCTCCCGATGCTCCGTCGGCTTCTCGGTCACCACTGGCTTCGTTTCCGCCGGCCACTGCGGTACCGTCGGTAGCACTGCTACCACCAGCAGCGGTGGGTCGCTCGGAACCTTCTCGGGATCCGTCTTCCCCGGCAGCGCTGACATGAGCTACATTCGCACTGTCAGTGGAACCACCCTCAGCGGCTACATCAACGGCTACGGCCGCGGCAGCCTCCCTGTCTCTGGCAGCACCGCTGCCGCCGTCGGAGCCAGCATCTGCCGCTCCGGCTCCACCACCGGTGTCTACTGCGGCACAGTCGGCGCCCTCGGCGCGACCGTCACCTACTCCCAAGGACGTGTCACTGGTCTCACCCGTACCAGTGTCTGCGCCGAGCCCGGTGACTCTGGCGGTTCCTTCTACTCCGGCGCCCAGGCCCAGGGTGTCACCTCGGGAGGCTCCGGCAACTGCGCTTCCGGCGGCACCACCTACTTCCAGCCGGTCAACGAGATCCTCTCGACCTACGGCCTCACTCTGGTCCGGGCTTAATCAGCCAGCTACCACGGCCGTCGTACCACCTGAGCGGAGGTACATCTTCCAAGTATTTGAGACGTTTGCATTTCAGCTTTAAAATTCATTGAGCATCAGCCTCCACCGGCAAGGAATCTTCGACCTCATGCAGTTTTCCCCACTCATCCAACGGCGTGAGTGGGTTCCTGGCTCAGCCGGCACCTTCGGAACCAGGCCGAATTGCATGAAGTGAAACAGTGGAGGCATTGGACTGCTTGTGTTACTCTTTCTGTCGATGCGGGCTCCTAAAGCATAGTTTTCGATTAGCGAAAGGGGTTTTGTAAGGACTTGTGAGCACATTCAATACATCTACTTTGGTTCTCCCTTGAAATTTGGTGTCTTTCCGCCTCATACAACTCCGTGAAATCCTGTGAATGCACTGTGACCCCCTCCCTATATTCCTAGGAGCAGTTAGGTCATTACAGCCTGGCTCCTGAGAAAGATCTAGACCCTCGTGTGCAATACTGGAAAGGTTTGCGCCCTCCACCCCTTGTGTTTCTAGGAGCAGTTCTGAGAGCTCATCCTGCCCCTGAATTTCTGGGCATAGTATGCACCACCCCTAGTAATTTCTAGGAACCGTAAGCACTAATGTAGCCTAAATCCTAGGAATTAAAGCCACGCTCTTGGCATATACCTAAGTCCCATTCGCAGTAGATGGTACTTCCACGTTAATAACTACACTCTTCCGCTACCAACTTCCTGCAGTGGTGCCTGACTCACCCTGGTCACCCCGCTCGGCCAACTTCAAGGGGGTAGGCGATCTAGCCGCACTTGAGCAATACTGTGGCATTGAAGAATGTTAATACTATTGATGGGAGAAAATCTCCCTGTATCGTTATGAAGAAATTCATCTACAAGCCACTCCTCCTTACTATCTAAGATGCCACTGGGGCGCTATAACCTTTGAAGTCTCTGTCTTCAGTGAGGATAATTGGTAGCTCATCCGATACAAGAGAGTCGAACGTCGATTTCTCCCGAGGGTTCCATCCAAGGGCGCGAAGTCTGTTCGCACGATTCCTAGCGTTTCGACCAACAACCGTCACCGACCACTCTCCAAAGAGGTCACCATACATGCTCTCAGGAATCTGTCTTGGGACTGGATCATGCAATTCCCCAGCGTCGCAAAGCGCCCTGCCAATCGCCTCCGCGCACTTTCCCCAGGAGTACTCCTCGCCGTTCTCGACGAAGAAATACGGGTTGTCAAGACCCTTGTCTGCGGGCAAGGATTCCATGTGGTGTAGGATGGCAACATATCCCCGTGCAAGATCCGCAACATGGATCTGACCCCAAACTGCTTTGCCGCCTCCAACGTATCCAGCAAAACCGTGTTTCAGAGCGAATCGGGCCATGGTCGTAAGCTGAATAGAAAGGCGGTTTTCTTGTCCGACACCATAGATGACGGGGGGGATGACAATCGCGATCTTTGCGGTGGCACCCAACTCTGCCCGCCCCTTCAGGATGGCAAGATCGATGCGGCGATGAGGCGCATCCGGGGCAAGCGCATCTATCATATCCGGTTTGTCGTCTTCATAAATCTTCTCTGCGGCATATTGGCCGTTCGAATCGTCGGTAATCACGCCGCAGCCACTAGTATGAATATAGATGGTGTCCTTTCCAGAGCTTTTTCGTTCGGCGATTCCATCCAGGACAGAATTAACAGACGGAAGGTGGTCGGCTGATGCGGTGTGTATGACGATCTCGCTGTCGGCAACAGTCTTGCAAATGATGTCGTGTCTGTCTAGCGAACCCAAAACAGTTCTGCATCCTAGACCTTCGAGACGTCCGGCTGCCTCTGGGCGACGGACCATCGTCGTTACCTGGTATCCTTCAGCCAGAAGTTCCGTGATAATCTGGAGGCCGATGAAGCCGGGGCCAATTAGGAACACCGAGCCTTTGGAAGCCATTGTACAACAAAGTCGATAGAAATATAACGTAGGTGAATGAGAAAGTTGGATTGATAAAGTCAGATGGATTGAATTGGTGATGCGATGTTATCATTCATAAATACACAAAATAAAGCGCATATCGGCTCGTTTCAGTACAAGAATTTGTAAGCCTTTCAAGCCGCGGAAGCTAGGACCGGCGTTTCTAGAGCCACCTCATCACAGTGGAGGAGCGCTGATTAATGAAGTTTCTATATTAGATGGAATCAGGCCATGTTAGTCAGTTCTAATAATCAGGTTTTTTGCTTAGATCTGTCAAATTGGTCATAATGATCCCTCTTGGTTGGGCTAAAGTCTTCGGGGTTGGTGTAGATGTTGAGTCAGTCCACCTTAATAAGTGTCTGACTTGAACTTAACCATTTGAGCAGTGCCGTTTTGATTCTAACAAAGATAATTCATATTCTAATCAAAAGGTTTTCATTACGATTTAATACCCGAGAGTGATGTTTCCCGCCAACAGGTAAGACACCAGGCCCACTTTCACTCTAGCTCACCCTCATCCTCACTCTTAAAGCAGCGCCACTAGGCGAGGCCTCGCTCGCCAAAGCTTTGAATTCAGATTATGTAGAATATTGTGCCATAGCTATTGTGTTATCATGCGTCTCCTTGGGCTGAAATAGCTGTCCGTCGCCTTCTAGGACCAGGCGCCTATACAGAAAAAAAAACCGGCCAAGCTGTGATTATCACACAATACAAGATATCAGGGATCCGGAGAGCCCCAAAGAAGAAAATTGTACCCATAAACCAATAAGAAGATTTTATTGCAAAGGGCGGGGTCTTGCAACACCACCGGATTGCTCGCCCCGCAGGCGCCGGGTAGGCCGGTCGGGAGCCGAGGACTACATTAGGTATGCGTAATACAAATGCAGATTTGTGGTTCTGTGATTGTAAGGTCAGTAAGGGATGGCGCGCAAAGATGGCACCGCTGACATATCTGGCTTTAGGAATCGGTTCACAGCGTTTGGCAGGGGAGTAGTGCGTCCGGTGACGAAAACGGGAACGAGAACGACGATAATATGGAGCACGGAACACCATAATCAGCTCCACCTGGTACGCTATCTCCCGTCATTAGCCACACGGAGAAGTAGCTTAGATGAAAATACTGAGAATGAGTAAGCATGTCATCGCTCAGTGATAATAGTCGCGTGATGTTACATTGGTGAGGGGACAATGGATGAGGTGAAGATATTTAAGCTACTCAAATTTCGGTGGTATACTGTCATCATAAAATCAACTGGCCTCAAAGATCAACGCGAAACTCACCGAATCGACGAATTATCACCCGCTCCAAACCGCTTCTCCAAGAATCTAAACAGAAAATCCACCAAAATGCCTGCCACCCTTAGCATTCTTTACCCCAACGAGGCCGACGCGAAGTACGACATTGACTACTACCAGAACAGTCACATGCCCTCCGTCGGTGCCCAGTGGAAGTCAGCTGGCGCGACCTCCTGGAACGTCACCAAATATGTAACAGGTTCCAACGACAAGCAGCCCAAATATGCCTTCGCCGGTATCTTCACCTTTGACAGTATTGAGGGCATCCACAAAGCGCTTGCTTTTCCTGAAACAGCAGCCTTCATGGACGATGTTCCCAATTACAGCAACAAAGAGCCCGTCTTCTTGTTTGGCGAGGTTTCCAAAGAGACAAATCTCTAAATCACCACTGTCTAAAGGGGGTATTGAATGGGACGAGAGGCTACCGAGCTTGCCATGGAAGACGAACATTAGGTGACAAAAGTCACCCAGTTCACCCTATTGGCTATATGACAACGAGCTGAAGAAGCTCCGAATGGAATACCACTGAATAGCCTCAACCGCAGAGGTGCCACACGGCGTGTCCTTAGAGAATCATCTAGATACATAGCCAACTAAGGACATATTTCTGCCTTTGTGACCAACGATTGTCATATTTGCAGCTTTCATTGTAAAGCAGTCTGTTTATCGCACTACTTTACTATCCAAGCACAGGGAGTATGGATTGGGGCGCCCACAAACCAATGTATCCCCCACGTGTATAACTTTGAATAAAATAATAAAAATTAGATATATTGGAAAAACTGCCACATTCTTGCGCCGCATTTATAGCATCTATGAGTTTTTTGATGCCAACCATAAACGATCTAATCGTGATGTAGCTGTAAGCCTAGGCATGAACTATTGTACGCTCTGCAGAGGAGCAATGAAGAATAAGTAGACTGTTAATTTTCTACGAGTAATAATAACTCACATAGCAACATATTTGTGCTGTTTCTTCAAATCAGCAACACAAAGCCATGTTAAACGCAGCTGCGCGATATGTTCGTGAACAATATTTTGTCTTCATGTGAATGTCTCCATACGAGCTAGCCTGAAACAGCCTAGTCTCCTTTGGAGTCTTGATCTGGTCGCTTCATTGGCCACAGAAGCCAAAACAGCTGCTGCCTAAGAACATCGGATCATCATCGGAGAGGGGCTGAGCGAACCACCTCTTGTATTTCATTCTTTCGTCTATCAATATTCATCACTCTCAATCGAAAGGCCATGGAGACGCTCCCTCAAGATTTAGTCGACGAAATTGTCTCATATTTATTACCGAAAGACTTGAAACCCAGAGAACCATACGACAAGCTCGATAAACCTTCTCTGCCTCTGGCCCCGCTAGCTACTGTCTCACGTCGTCTTCATGCCGCGGTAGAGAGGTTGACGTTCAAGTCTCTCAGAGTCTCCAGTAGCGAGCTAGAAAAATTCAATGAGCTTCTTACACCTGTAAGGCGATACTATCTGTCCGATCTGACATTCACTGTTATTCTGCCATCATACGATACACTGGCCGCCGCGCGGGCAGAGTCGCCGGTCGAACGGGCTGTCAATGATGGAAGTTACACAAAGGCTATACGTTCCTTATTCCAAACTCTCCAGAGCTGGGAGGAGGATGATCCAAAAACTATTCCCTGTCGTTTTTCATTATTCATAAATCATCCGGAGTCACCTAGCGACAGTCCATGGCCATCAAAGTACGCCCCATGGGGAGACTTCGTGTCCCAGTCGAGTGGTATTTACGAGGGTCGTTATTTGCACTCATTCATCGATCTCCTGCATCCCGAGAAACTACCGGAACTCCAAAGGGTCAAGCAGCTGGTTATGCATCGACCGGAGGATAGATACGGCTTTCGGAACGTTTATCCCAAGGTGCCTTTTATGATTGCCTCGAAAATGCCCAATCTCGAGAGGATCAGCCTCAGCATGGATGATGAAGAGAAGAGGTTCCCGGAAATAAGAACACGCAACCGGGATGAAGCCGCACACGCTCTCCGAGAATTATCTTTGCCATCCTTGAAGCGGGTTGCGTTTGACTTCTTCCTGCGAAGATACCGAAATGAAAGCGCTTCGCCACCGGTATTACACACCCCAGGCGTACCAGACCCGCTCAGCTCGGCAATCTGCGAGTTCTCTCAGAACCTCAAAGATCTGGTGGAACTTAGCATCACGGGCGCTTTTGACACATCCCTCCTCAGTCCCCTCGAAGATATAAGCAGAACACCCTGGCCGAAGCTCAGGTTTCTAGACTTCAACCTTCACGCAACAACTCCATCAGGAGGCTGGTATTTCACAAACCGATTCGATCGAGATCTCCATATGCCTTATGTACCACGGCCACACTTCCGTGTAAGCAGTCATTCAGATCTACACAACGAAGAGTTTAGTTTCGTCGAGGAGGCCGAATATGCACAACTTAGACCTATTCGCGTCTTCCGCGGGAATGTCTTGGAGGAGACCCTCGTGCCGCTAATAGATGCCTACGCTGATGCCCTCTCGGCGATGCCTATGCTAACCTCAGCTGCACTCAATTTCCAGCTCGAGGATGAACGCGAAGAGGATCCGAGCTGGTTCTGTGTCGCCTACTTCGCACCCTGCCAGAGCGCACAAAAGCATCCGCCAAGGCTCCTGTGCCCAAAATGCAACCGAGGTGTGACTCGCCAGCTGGTAACGTCATTACTAGACTGGGAGCCGAGTCAGGAGCTGGCGACCAAGCTGCGAAGTATTGGAGACGAATTTCGCAAGGAACCTATGGTGGAGAAAGGCATGACCGAGTTTTTGAAAGAGCACGAAGACGATGAAGCCTGAGTCCTTCCTGCGTGTTTCCGAGTGCAGGCTTCTAGGAATTTGCAAGTGGCTTGAAGCTAGGACAGTATCAAGCCGACTTATCATCTCAATTAAGTACTACATAGTTGGCAAGGCCTAAGAAATGTATGGCATCAACTATTTCGTAGTTACAAGAGTCATTTCGGTAACCTATTGACACCATCAGATGGGGTGGTATCTTGTCGCAGCAAAAGTCTCTCTGTCCATGTTTTACTCTCAAAACCCTGGTCTTTGGCATGCACCCAAGTGTTATTTCTTTATAACCATTGTTTTAGCAGACCGCCGTCGGCCAATATATGCCAATATTTCTATAGCTCTAAGAATGTGATAAATCCTCACAGTAGATCAAGCAATCATTGTGGCTGGATCTTTTTTTTTTCTTTTCTTTTCGCATTTATACCCGTGAAACCAACCCCGTAAATGAAGGTGAGTTTGTCTCTCTGTCTCTCATATCAAGGTTGTGTTCATCAAACGTGGCACGTTTCTAGGAATGTACACAATAGCTTAAGCCAAGAGAATCAGAAGCGAGCTTGGCGTATCATTCTTGTATCCACTGTTGCTTCATCAAGAACCAATTTACCAGCTTTCTGCACTGCTGCCAGAAATTGTCCTCATGAATCAAGTAGGCCCAACTTGGTACTTCATTTAAATAGGGTTTGCAATGAAGTCCGCCGCACCGAGAGGCAGTGAGGACGGGCACATAGTTCCCGACGGGAAATGCACATTGCTGCTGGATAAGAATGATTCAGAGGACACTTCGTAAAAATATTGTTGATTTTTAGATCATTTGGCACTCGCAATGAAACTTGGCCGTCCCTTCTTCCTCTTTTTTCTGACCAGTAAGCCGATCCAAATTGCGAATCGCACAACCTAGTCCTAAGGCAATTCTAACGGACCATGCTTTCATCGTAATTTGTCAAAACGGAAGAAGGTGTGCCGATTCCCTTGCATCGCGAACTTCTTTCCGCAAAATTGTAGGGCCCAGCATCTCCATATTGATGCCGAGGTACCGACAGGCGCAGCTTTTGCCCCAAACCCTTGGTTCGGCATGGTTCTTGATGCTTCTTGCTCTTGGTTTCAACAGGATGGAGACTTGAAAGGGAAGAAACCACCAAACAGTTCGGCGATGACAGTTCAACCAGTGACCAGGTGCACATCGCATTCGGCAACCACGTGAAGTGGCTTAGAGGTTTAACGTTGTAAGGGGGGTTCCCTGCGTAGATCATACCCGCTTCTGGTGTAGCCTCCAAAACACACTAGTTCGTCTGTTCATTTTGCAAATCATTGGGTGGCAGTGCTGTGCGTCAACAGATGTGGTAATCTTCGAGAAATGAAGAAGTCATCTCTTTGGCTGTTGGATGCGATGGGGGGAGTTGACATGCTGAGAGACCCGTCGGCTGTTTCATGTTGCCGTCATTTGGAAGCAGGCCTCACCTCTTACCGATACCATGACAGGAAAGGTGGTGTGCTGTCTAGAAATCTGGCCTTCCGTGCGCCAAGTTGGGCCGTGTAAAGGGTTGGGCTTCCTTTCAAGACAGAAAACCTGACTCAAGAGCACGTTTTCATCGCGGGCGTTCTGAGTATCTGGGTATAGAGTTTTGAAGTCTTGCGAAAAATCGCTTGGGAACAGGTGGATTCCGTCTCAAGTTGCTGGGTCCCTCTGTCCCATCCTCGACATCTTTCCCTTGTTGACGCTGGAGCAGCACAGCGTAACCAACGACGCCTGACTCGACGGGGCGGCCTGTCGGGCAACCCCACGTTCCGCTGCTGTTTCAGTCTTTGCTACATCCCAACCCCATATTTTTAGCTTTTCTTCTTTCCCCCTAACGATTTCGGCGTTCGCGGTCGGTCTTATTGGCACATTTTCGCCGTGATTTTGGAGGTGTTGCAGGCGCCGCCGCCTTTACCGGCGCGGAGGTTCTTAGGGCGACAGGGCTTAGTGTCTGTTAAGCAGGTTACAATGAGGTGGATCCGGCAAGCTGCCGGGATAACCACTTCAACCCCGAACCCCCAACATCTGGCCAATCGCATTCAAGTATGCGAACTACGGGGCCTAGCTCCAGACCATCCGGTGACTTTTAGGAGGAGAGGAGTGTAATATATGGTTGATATAAAGTTCACTTGACAGACGAGGAGATCGTCTCACTTCTCCCAGGGCCGCGCCATTCATTCTGACCAGTCTCCCTGTCTTAACACTCTTTTAGTCCTATATCTCCAGGGCATCTTACACTTTGAGTTCAAAAACTCTCTCTCATTCTCCGGTTCTGTCATTCACGAACAATCCGTCCAAGCTCCATCGACACTACGAACGACCCAAACTAACTATGCGTTCCTCAATCCTCTGTCTGGCCTTGACCGGTCTCATGGGCATCGCCCAGGCCAACCCCATTGCCAACTCTATATCCAACCCGCCTGTCCAAACCGATCCTCGGGGCCTCATCACTCGCGGCCTTTCTTACATGCTCTTCTCCCGCGAGGAAGCAACTCGCTCCGAGCCGCCACCGACAAAGAGACAGGCGGCTACACCGCCTGCGCCCTTGACGAGCAGCCCCGCCGGTGGTGAAGGCGGTGGCGCGGTTAACAATGCCAACCGCACCGTCACTCTTACTGTCGCCCAAGGTGACACGCTGGGCCAGATCGCACGTCTCTTCAACTCAGGTATCTGCGACATCGCCAAGCTCAACAATATCGCGAATCCCGACTTCATCGAGATCGGCCAGGTCCTGCAGGTGCCTGTCAACGTCGCGAACCCGGACAACGACTCGTGCCTCAAACGGGGCGGCGCCATCCCTCCCCAGCAGAACTCCACTGCGCCGGCCCCCGGCGGTGGAGAAGGCGGCAAGAAGACCAGAAGGAGACGGAGCGTTAACCTTTCTTCGCACCATGGACAGCGGTCACCTTGAGCTCTGTTGAAAGACTTTGAGACAGGAAGCTAGGCGAGGCATCGCAGCGATTCGATGACTCCTGTAGAAGCGTGGTTCGGATACATACCGTGGCTGGATAACACGAAACTTGGCGGCAGGTCTAGGCGGCCTTTTATTTTGGCATTGAGATGTTGGGGATGGTTTAGTGGGCTTTTTTTTCTTTCGTTATTCTATCGTTTTCATATACCTGGCTGGAACAGTCTTCTTGTTACTTAAATCTTACAATGTTTAACTGGGAACATCCTGAACTCATTTGGCGCCTTCGCAGGCCAGATGCCCCCATAGTGACTCGTATGATGTCATATGCCAAGATTTGCTTACGTACGCAGGATTAACTTTCGAGAGTTGTAACAATTTTCAATATTCACCTGGCTTCAACTGCAATTGGAATCAGCTCCAGTTTACTTGGCCTATGCCCCAAGATGCGTGCAATTTACGGATAAGAGGCCCAAAATAATCACTAAAGCCTCGATCAATTTTTTTTTAAAGTGTAATGAACGCGTCTTTGAATGTTCACTTCCATAGGTTTCTACGGCCACCATGGAATCCTCGCTGGCTTACCACGAACCCTCGATCACCACAATTATCGTCCTCTCTGGTTTCATATTGCTGCTCAATAGCGTCAATTATGGCATGGATAAGCTTATATACTGTGGTTTAGTGGGCCAAGTCTTCCTCGGCATCGCTTGGGGAACACCAGGCGCCAAATGGCTGTCCAAAGACATGGAGCATTCGATCGTACAACTCGGCTATCTTGGCCTCATTCTTATCGTATATGAAGGTAAGACTAAATCAATATCGCCCGAAGTGATCTCGAATTAACGACGTGGTATGTAGGGGGTATATCCACCTCATTCAAGTCTCTCAAGGCAAATCTGCTGCTATCAATCGGTGTCGCCGTTACGGGTATTGCAGTCCCCATCGGCCTATCATTCATCCTTCGCTCCATGGTAGGCGCCTCGCCATTGCAAGCCTTTGCTGCTGGTGCCGCTCTCTGTTCTACCAGCCTGGGGACAACCTTCACGGTTCTCGGGGCGAGCGGCCTTTCGACGACGCGTATGGGCGTCGTTTTGACCAGTGCCGCCATGATGGACGACGTCATTGGCCTTATCATGGTTCAAGTAATTGCAAACCTTGGCGGCAATAGCGGTGACTTCAACGCCATCACCATACTCCGGCCAGTTCTCGTCTCGTTGGGCTTCGCGATCCTCGTGCCGGCAGCGTGCAAGTTTATCGTGCAACCGATCACAGTTTGGTTGAACGCGCTGCGCGAAAAGAACCCCAGTTCGAAACTGAATTACATTTTGCGACTACGACAGACAGCTCTCGTTATACAAACCGGGTGGCTGTTTGGGCTGGTTGTTGGAGGTACATTCGCTGGGACTTCGAGCCTGCTCGCCGCATACGTTGCGGGTTCCACTATCAGCTGGTGGGATAGTGAGGTGCCACATGTTGCGGCCCGGTTGAATGACAAGATGAAGACCGTCACACCTCAATACACGTCACTTACAGATGATCAGAGGGTGATCAAGGCCGGTTCCTCCGCTCAGGCGACCGCTTCTGCTGCAACTGATTCCGCTTCTCCTGTTCTCAGCAAGCCCGACACTTACAACTCTGGGGCTGAGATCTACGAACACTATTATAGCAAGGCTGTGGAGCATATTCTCAAGCCCTTCTTTTTCGTAGGATGACCCATCAGTTAATGCCTTTATTTACGTCATGTATGCTAACCATCCTAGGCATCAATCGGCTTCTCTGTACCAATCACCAAGATGTTCGCCGGTCCCACCGTATGGCGTGGAGTTGTCTACACCATCCTGATGATGGTGGGTAAGATGCTGTGCGGCGTTTGGCTGCTGTCCTTTGCAAGCCCACTCAAAATCGTGCAGCGTGTTGCCAAGAAGATTTCTGGTACACGGAAACGGCAGCAGAAAAAACTGGCCCCCGGGGCGCAGTGCGCAGGAACCGGATCGGACTCGCGGGCCTATAGCAAGGAAACTCGACAACAGCAACGGCAGGGCGAGCAGGAGGGCCAAGCCGAGGAGGTACGCCTTCAACACCTCAACACATGGCCCGCGGAACCCACCCCGAAGAATGCCTCGCCGCGGCCGGAGATGCCCGTTTCTGTGTACCCGGCCGGCATTCTAGGTTTCGCGATGGTTGCCCGTGGCGAGATTGGCTATTTGATATCTGCCTTGGCTGAAAGCACAGGCATCTTCAGCGCCGGGTCAGGCGAGCCCAGCGAACCCTCCGAAATGTTCTTGATCGTAACATGGGCCATTACCCTCTGTACCATTGTGGGCCCAGTGTGCGTCGGCCTGCTGGTGAAACGGATTAAGCGGCTGGAGATGCAGAGCGGCAACGGCGTTGGTGTCAGCGGACGGAACGTTCTCGGCGCGTGGGGTGTGAACTAGATGGGTTGAGGCAGGCTACTTGGCGAGAAGTCGTCAGGCTAGGTTTTCCCCCCTGAAGCTGCCACAAGCGCTCCAGCTTCCAGAAAGGTTGGATTCACGAGATATCGTGATGCCGCAACCCTTCCGGGCAGCCTTGCGCAGCCTGCCGTAGAGACCCACTTATCCGGGCCGACCAATTCGCCCCACGGCGATGGTCCCAGGCGAAGTACAAATAGACCTTCGCCCCCGATCCATAGTTAATAAGACAAGCCGTCTATTTCACACTATTCTGCCGCGTAGTACGAGTAACCTCGGGCATGCGACACGAGAGCAATCCAATAAAGCTAGTTGCAGTTGCTGAAAGCAATGCGAAGACTGTGATGTTTTTGACGTTTCTACATGTGTTATCTATTCGTCATCGCCTGTGTACAACAAATGTGTTCTCCTCGACTCATGTGACATCGAAGACCAACCCCTGTTGCGACTGTTCCCACCACTTCTTCAGGCCGTCCACATCGCACCACTCGAACTGTCGAGGCTCCTCGAACCACCACCGATTTCCAGGCTTGGGCCGGTCGCTGACATATTTCTTCAAGCAGCCGCCATCGAAGCGGTGGTTCTTGACTCCGACGAGCAGCACCACACTGCCGATCTTTGGGTTGAATTCTTCTGCATCAAGGAAGACGGTCAGAATGACTTGTTTGCCGGTGCTCGGGTCAGCAAGGCGCGCTGTCCTTTGAGTGTGCGGGGGCATGTGAGAAGGCTCGATGTCGGAGAGAGCGGCCACGACAGCGAGGACATTGACGGACCAATTCTGCTTATAGGGCAAGTTCGGTATGGATCTCAGAGTTGTCAACTTCAGCGGAATGCTCGAGTCCGTCCAGTCGCGTGGCAAAGCCACAGGTGCTCCAAGGCTCTTCGCCTGTGCTCTCCGTTGCGATGCTTTTGTTTCCGACACCTCCATGATCTCGAAACCCTCCTCGGCATCGTCTTCAGCTTCAGCTTCCTCTTCCTCAACCAGCGGGGGTCTTTTTTCTGGGTTTGTCTTCATGCCGGCCTTTGGTTTCAGCCCCTGGGTGTTGTGAGGATGATCTACCTGGTCTGCATCGTCGATCTCCAAATCGCTGTCGGAAACGAAGTCATCTTCGGTCGTGAGGACTTGGGGCACCGCATCGGGTTCTGTCAGCGCCCTGTGCCAACCCACGGTGACCAGGTCGTGGACAATTAAGTGCACCATCTGCCGTGTTCCTATGTAACGACCATCATCGCTGGCGACGTCTTGGAAGCGAACGGTGAACTCTCCCAAGCGTACATAGCATCCGACCCTCACAGCTCCCATGTCAAAGAAACGATGCATCTCTCCCCGAAGAAGTGCTTGTATGCAGAGTTCGCCATCTCCAAGCATTAGCCTTACGGCTCTCCATCGCTTCGATCGTGCCACGCGTAACGATTCGATGTCCTCGACTAGAAAGATGGAGCCAGGGATGCAATAGCGCGTCCGTAGGAGGTCATTGATCAAGGGTTTTGGCGTGAAGGGCTCGTCGTGATGGGCGAAAGCTACCTCGGCTGAGGCCGTCGATATGTCGGGCGCGTTAGGGGACATGTGGACGCGTTCATCGTTTCGTGGGACGCCAGGTGACCGCGACCGCACGAAGTGGTGATGTTTCTGGCAGGTCGAGAGGTTAGGCAGAAGGTCACTGACAGGGCTGTAAACTAGGGGCCTGCTCGCTGAAGACTCGCTAATGCAAGCAATTACGTCGGCTCTATGCGAACGCCAGGGACTACCCCGGGCCGGGTCTGACAGCACGGACCACCGCAATAGCTGCCTCTTCGTTTTTCACCACCATATCATGTTCACCTACTGTATCACGTCACTCGTGTTGGATGTTTGCTCCAAGGCCGTATTCATTTAAAGATTTATTGGGTCAATTATCAATTTCAACTGTACACCTACGGTTTCGGTTTCATTTCCTGAGGACATCAACAGGCCGGAGAGCCTGGCCGTAACCAACACTAGCATGTTCTTCGCAAATTGTCTCGCAAACCAGGGGGAGACTTGATCTTCCATCTATTCTTTGGTTGTCTTATCAAGCTCTCTTGATTTTTTTTTGAAAATGAATCTCTCTGTAATAATTTTCATCAGACATGTTTTCTGCGATAAAATGTTATTCGACAAAACCGCAGAAGGGTTCACTTCCCTCTAAGATGTCGTAACTCCGGCCTTGACGCGGCATGGAGCGAGGCGTGTTAACACTCCAAGTGAATAAGAAGCCATATATCCGGTTTCAGTTCACTTAGAACGTCGTAGGTCTAGACTTGATTCAGGGGGACGACTATCGCCTACTCTGAAGCACGTCGTAGTTTGACGTAAGTGTCAACCGCTAGTGATGAAATTAGGCCATGTGAGGCACCCTTGGATGATAGCTTTTGATTGAAGGTATTAAAACGTATGAGATGTAATAGCATATTGTATAATACTCGGTTCTGGGATTGTACCTGTCATATCGAGGCGTGGCGAGATTGACGAGTGATATTGATGAGTTTCATGGTTAAGGTTACAGGTAAACCGATTGGCTCGAGAAAAAATATGAACCGGAAATATGGATGATGTCTTATCGAATTTTTTCCCCCGGTAATTAGGCCAGTTGCTGTTTTGGGAGCTGAGGCGTTGAACGTCATCCGTAGTTGGCGGCTCCTAGTGAACTAACTTGAGTTTGAGAAGAGCCAAGATCTTGGACTGCACCCCTGCCTGCCCCGAGTGTGCACAAGAACCCACTCAAAACCAAGCACCAAGATTCGGTCGTTTTTGGTTAACTGCACACGCAGGAGCAGGTTTCATGAAGGTCTGTTGGAAAGCAGGAACAGTTGACTGAAGACTGAAAAAGGTATCAAAGGAGGCGATGTTCCCTTTGATGCAAGATCCTAAGCGAAACCGACACTGTCAGATCCACAACATTTGCTTATTTTTTGCGTAACATCGGAAGATCTGCGTTACATTGAAGATCATCGCCCTCATTGTCGAAATTCCCAGGGTCCGTCGTTGACAGCCACTCTCAACAGAAGCTTAACGGGTTTGAATCGACCATGACCGGCCCGGCACCGAGCCCCCACGTTGTCGCACATCAGTTTAGTCACCCAAAAAATCACAAGCTGGAGTCCCGAAACCGAGGGCATACGAGGAGGCAGTGTTGGACGGGCCCGGGATGACCCAGGATGCTCCGCTTCTTGATCCGCTAAGATTCAACATCGTCCCTCCAGATTACGCTAATTGTGACAATGGGTGGTTGCTCCGTAATTAGGGATGAAAAGTAGGCTTTATGTGCACCACACAGAAACAGTTAGAAAACCACACCACATGCAACGTAAAGTTCAAGGGCACAGCAACATCTTGTTGTATCTTGAATACCGATACGCGTATTTGAAAGATGCGGGAATTGGAAGTACTGGGCGACGCCCCTGACCAGACATAGCCATCACCTACTAATTACTGCATGCTGGCGAGATCTTTGCTTTGCCTAGCTGCATTGTAACCCCAATCCCGCTCAGCTAGTCTTGGCAGCAACCAACCCCGATTCCCTCGTTGTCGGATTCTTTGCATTCAAGGGGTACGGGGTTCATATCAGCCAGCGGGTTCTTGCAAGAGCCCGTTGCTGCAGCAGGGTCCGCATCGTTGGCTGGCGGGCAGCCAATTTTAAGTCTTTATTTCCCCGCAGGGGGGGGCCGTCGGCGGGAGCGTTTGGTTCCGGAGCGAATTATGCAACCTCCGGCGCAGTTATGCAAGCCCCGGGCCCAGATGACCCCAGCGCTGCACGAGGGGACGAAAAGCCAAGGGACGCTTTCGGGATAGTCAATCACGACCACGCGACGCCGCTTAGCTTACGCCAGTTTCTAAGCTACAAAGGCTGCCCAGCAAAGCTTGACGTGTCTGTGAGACTGCCCGATTTTAGTGTGTCGTACTCGTCTCCCGGTAGCTCTCGGTACTGATTCGTGGCAACACGTGTCCGTCGCAGTCAGTTGGCAAAGATAGTCAGGACATCTTTCAATATCGTGGGACTGGCAAGCAAACATACGGAGAAACGATCGAGGGAGACTCTGAGTTCCCGGATTTAACAAGCAGAATAATCGCCGGAGATTGGCGCAAGCTCAGGGTGGCTCATCCGAAGGTTTGGCATCTGTCCTTGCCTGCTTGGCAATGATCAGATTTTGAAAGCCCAACCCAGGCGCACCAAAAATTCGAATGACATGCTGAATGGAGAACGGATGGAATGAGAAAGCGAGCAGAGGCCCTGTCCAAGAACCACCAAACATCCCGTGTTCCGCCATGTCATTGCCGCCTTTTCATCAAAAAGTTCCAGCCCGTCTAGTTTTTGAGGGAAGCATCCCTGCGCCCATCAATGTCGTCCAATCGGTTGGGTGGCTCGCGCTCGCATTGACAGGGTTTCTCGCTTTCGGTTTCTATTACGATGGCGTGCGGAGTCCTGCCCAGAGGCAACGGAGCGCAATACCAGGCGAACGGGCAGCGCAAGGGCCAGAAGTGCATAATATTGTGCATTCTCGGAGAAGTCCATCCCCCCTTCTCGCTCGATAGCCGGGGGGACGTCCCATTGCTTGTAGCTCTCCCACGATAAATATAATGTTTGTTTTCCCCTTGCCTGAAGTTCCAGAATCTTTCTTGAGGCTCACGCGAAGAAGATCTTTTTAACGACGAAGACTGGAGCACCTTGAAAATCTACCCAATATCGATCGACCTTCACACGCGCATACGCACATACGCACGCACACACACATCACTCCGGGTCTCAGCATCCTCAAGTCAGCACAGAATGGCGGACCCGAGGTCCTCAGATTCTACCCCGAGGGATGTGGACGTCGAGAAAGGAATTAATAGCACCAGCGCCTCCGACCTCGAAGGCGCAACCATCCGGCCGGAGTCTGGTTCTGGTGCCGAAGCGGGAAACAGAGAAAATGCCGACAAGGAAGAGGAACAAGATCCTAACATCGTCGACTGGGACGGTCCTGATGACCCCCAAAATCCTCAAAACTGGCCCATGAAGATGAAATGGATCAATGTCGGCCTCATTTCGATGTTGACATTCGTAACGTAAGCTAAATCCATTTTACCAACATAACCTTTTCGCTCGCTAACGGTTCGCAGACCACTCGTAAGCCGCCGCAAAACAATTATTCCCATTCGTCCCCGAGTACTGACATCCTTCTCCGTAGGGCTCGTCCATGTTTGCGCCCGGAATCCCAAAGATTATGGTCGAATTCAACGAGACCTCCGCCACAACAGCCACCTTTGTTGTCTCCGTCTATGTTCTTGGCTTCGCCTTCGGTCCCCTCCTCGTCGCCCCCATGAGCGAGGTTCTTGGTCGCTCACTGCTCTACAACTGGGGCAACGTTCTTTTCACAGGCTTTACCGTCGGATCAGCCCTGGCCAAGAACATGCCCATGCTCATGGCTTTCCGCTTTCTCATGGGTCTGGCCGGTTCGGTGCCTATTACCATCGGCAGTGGCAGTATTGCGGACCTTATGCCGATTGAGTTGAGAGGACGGGCCATGTCTGCGTGGGCTCTAGGACCCCTGCTTGGCCCTTGTATTGGACCTGTGGCTGGCGGTTATCTCATCAAGGCTGCTGGCTGGAGATGGGTGTATTGGCTAGTTACCATTGTTGTAAGTTGTTCCTCACATCGCCGGCTCATGGCTGCAAACCCTTACTGACACGGTTTGCAGGGTGGCATCTTCATTCCCATCTCTTTCTTGTTTATGAAGGAAACATATGCCCCCGTCCTTCTGGAACGGAAGGTAGCGAGACTGCGCAAGGAGACCGGCAACGAAAACCTTAGAAGCAAGCTCCAGACCGAGTCCAACACGGCGGAAAAGTTCAAACTGGCCATCATCCGCCCCCTTAAGCTTCTCTTCCTCACACCCATCGTCACCTTGATGGCTCTCTACGTCGCCATCACCTACGGCATTCTTTACCTACTCATCACGACTTTCTCTTTCGTCTACAGGGATCAGTACGGCTTTGACGAAGGAACCATCGGCCTCACCTTCCTTCCTGCCGGTATCGGCATGATGATTGGTGTTGTGTCTTTCGGCATGCTCACTGACGCCATTGTCATAAGAAACAAGGCCAAAGGCCTCACGCACAAGCCCGAGGCTCGCCTCACTCCGGTCCTTACCATCCCCTGCGGTATCGTTCTGCCCATCGGTCTCTTCATCTATGGCTGGACTACTGAGAAGGGCGTCCACTTCATTGTTCCCATGCTTGGCGTTGTAATCTTCAGCACTGGTCTCATGGGTGTCATGGTATGTCGAACAATTCAGACTGTAACCCGATGACTTTACTAACTCTTGCAACAGATGTGCGTCCAGAACTACCTCCTTGATACCTACCCTCGCTACGCAGCCTCTGTCACCGCCGCGTTGGCTGTTCTCCGATCCCTGGCTGGTGCTCTTCTTCCTCTTGGAGGCTTGGAGATGTACAACGCCCTCGGCCTCGGATGGGGCAACAGCTTGCTGGGCTTCATTTCTGTTGGTCTGGTCCCTATCCCACTTGTTTTCTACCTGTTCGGTGAGCGCATTCGCGGGAGGTTTCAGAAGGTTTTGTGAGCTACCAACTGTATCGCGGTTCTGTCATTGCATTCGGCGTTCAGGTTTAGCACTTTGATGGCATCAAAAATGGCGTTCGGCATAGGGGATAGAGTATAATCTGCATTAGAGGTGCGGAGAACAGTGGCAGTAGCCCAACCCTTATGACTTGTAATTTAAACATTGTATGCATACTTCTTTGTTGTCACAATTGACCACGAACATACTCTTCATATATGACAGATTACAAACCTGTGACAAATATCTTTCAGCTCCTAAGTATTTCTCCAATGTTTTCAATCTAGAGCCTTCAAATATGGACAACACGACGGGACGAGACTCGAGCATCATTACATCCCCTCAACCATGCTGGGTAGCAGCACATTGTTGTACTCCCACAAGGCAGTTGTGAATCCCGCAGAGAAGGCAGCGCCCGTGTACCACATGGAACGGTGGCCCTGGAGTCCAAGTTGTTTCTGGACAAAATCGGCACGAAGGTCATCGGCCGTCAAACGCGGGTGCAACTTGCCGTGGTTCGCGAAGGCGGCAAAGCTGAGGTTGCCGTTGGATGGGTGGATAGTGCCGGCATCGATCATGGCCCCGGTGGACCGGCCAACGAGTTTCTGCATGCTCTCTGAGGTGTCATCTGCGGTGCCGACGGCCGTGAACTGGAACAGGTTTTTGGTGCCATCGATGTAGTCGATGCGGCCGAACTGCGAGGCGGTAGGGAAGACGGTGTAGTTGCTGGATCCAGGGGCCGGCGATCTATTTGAGTATGCAGTGCTAAGTTGCAGCGACGAGTGCCGGAGAATACCAGCGTATACAGTGGTGTAATTGAACCTTTCGAAGACCTCCTTCTCTGTCTCGTCGAGACGAAATGGCATCATATTCTCAGTGGTGGGCTCAAAGGCAATAAGAAGTCGCCTTGCGTCTATGCATATCAGCTCACCGTCGTCGACCTTCACTTTCAATGAGACACCCTTCTCGCTGTGTCGGGTTGCAGAGATGACGGTGCTCGAGTATAGTACGTCGTTGCCCAAGAACTCGGCGATACGCTCGTACAGGTCAAACAACCGGCCAGACGGCGGGACGGCCGCGGAGGCGGTGCCGAGCAACGCGCGGACCATGGGAATTCCGGAAGCCTGAACCACAAACAAGGTGGGCACGTTCATGGTGTCGCCAAGCCCTTGGGCAGTGGAATCCCAAATCTGGGGGACAGCAGCCGCAATGTCGTACTTTTTGACAAATTGGCCGAACGGCATGAGCAGGTCCTCTGGTATGGACTCTGGTTTGGGGAAGTTGAAAAAGCCTAGCAGAACCATGTCCTCGTACTTTTCGAGGACAGCGAGATATCTCTGCAGGGCGGAATACATATCCTCAGGCGCAGGCGTGGTAAAGTCGGCGACTGGCTGGCCTGTCTTGAAATCGACATACTTGTACTCAAGCGTGGAGAACTGCATCGACCCATTCGTCGACACATTCATGCGTTTTGCTAAATCAAACGATCCCTTGTACTCCATCCAGGCTTGAACGCCAACATTGATTGTCTTGCCCGTATCCGGGTCATTGTAGAATGCGGTGTGGCCACCCTGGGAATGGGTATCATAGTCAGCAACAGCAGCAGCCACAGCCACAACGGTCATCCGAGATTATTTGGCACGAAGACTGAAACAAATGAGGGGAAAGGTGATTCACAAGTTGGTCAGCCTTTTCCACGACAATCACACTCTGATTGTGGTCGCGCAGCCATACGGCGGCATGAGCTCCCGCCGCACCACCGCCAACCACGATAACGTCTCGAGAAATGACTTGGTTGCAGGGACTTGATTCATCTGCAACCGACTGTGTAACAAGGGCGGCTACTAGGCTCATGAACTCGTGCATGCTGTTCCTACGCATGGTGGTTAAAAACGATACACTTCGAACTGCGTAGTGCTGTGGGTGTTTGTGACTGGGAATACGGATGACATGCAACAACAGCAACATTTGAGGCATTCCCGGATTATTTATGCATAAGAACGTCAATTGATTCGTGCAACGTCTGGATTTTCGCGGTGGGTGGAAAACGTTGGTATAGACAGCATATCGACCTTCCCAAAGAATCGAGCATACTTTGGCCGGTTAAATCACATCTGTCTTGGCCGTTTCCCCTCAGGCCTCTGTCCTGTTGAACCACCTATGATGCAGGCCTAGATATTACCCCTATTTTTTGTTTTTTCAAAGGGACCTGATATATCTCGGAATTCGAATGCTGGGGTCGCCGGCACACCGAATGGGGATAACTCCGCTGCGGTAACATGCTCTCCAGTATTTTGCGGGGGACACAGCCCAGTACTCCACCCAACCCGTTGGTCGATGTCACTACCGGTACATTGTTTCCCCACAGTTAACCGTGATTCTTGCTCGGAGTCCTCTCCGAGGATCACGCCTTGTGATAAGTTCAAGCTGAGGCTGTCACCTCGAACTGAACAGCATCCATCATAGACTGCTGAACAAGTGCTGCATTATGCCCCTGGAATGAGAAGCCCTTGACAGCAGGAGTTTGCATAGCTCTTGGCGTTTTAGTGACCGGTCTGGCTTTCTATTTCTCCGGAATGTTGAGGTACTCAGTTAGCGCTGGGAAGCCCCGTTGAACCCTCGCCTCCTCTCCGATGATGCCAGAATATGATGTGCATAACTCGCGTGTTGGCATGAGACTGCGTCCCATATGTTCATTCCTGTTGAAGCTTGATACAATCCACAAGCGCATCACAATTGAGCAGCAATATCAAAGCATTCTTTGAGGCAAATACACCATCTGAAATTTGACAGGGTAAAATGGATCGTCTTTGTCCCACCTCAGCTTGTGATAAATGGGTGAGCCAGACCATTGCTGATCCTAAAGGCTTCCGATGGCCATGACGCTATCTGCAGCATCGATCAACTTGCCCAAGCATCACAGTGAGGCAAAAGGGTATTTCGGCTTTATTTCCATAAAAGTTTTCTGGCGATCCAGGGCGTCTTATCCAGCAGTAGAAATTATCGAGGATCCCGAGATGGTCAAGAATCTAGGACAAAAAGACAAAGGATGTCAGAATGTAGCTGCATGAGGAATTGGGGGTCGGGGCGTAGTACTCGTGTACAACACAGAAACTTTTTTTTGCAGATTCGAACTCATCAAGAAACATTCCAGACCACTAATTCGATACCGCATCCGGGCCAACAACGCAGATGTGCGTGGCTTTGTGCAGCATATGCAGCAATCTAAGACAGACCCATTCCCTAAACCGGTCAACCCCAAAAGATGGCGCGAACTCAATAGCTACATGCACCCAAATATGGCTTTATATGTTGCCCATCTTGTGGGCAGTTTCCAATATGCTGTCTTTTGATCCTTTCTAATTCTAATCCTTCCTTCTTGCTGACTCAACACCTCTTTGTGAGTGTCAGGCCGGCATCTCAACCGTTCTCTCGACATGCATTCAGATCAAAAGCTTGAAAGCTTTATTGATCATATAAGCTTCTAAATCTTTACAGAAGATAAAAATTTGTCGACCTCTTATTAGACCAAACGTCCTTGTCCATTATCTAGCTCGTAAGGACTCGTATTTACGCCGAGCATGAATAACGCGACGATGACACCTGGGGTGCCAGGCTCAATACCCTTCCAGTCCCGGCCAACAGACAGCAGGCGTTCCCTCGTCTTTGGAATATCATCCATGTTCCTCGGCATTGTCACGGCCTTCATAGCCATTCGAATATACGTTAGAGGCTATGTTTTGAGAGCATGGGGCCTAGACGATTCAATGTTTATATTTTCTTCAGTAAGTGCAAAAGTCGCATTGGCATGGTATGCACAAAAAATAACCAGCAAAGTTTCTCGTCGTTGCGCAAGCTACTGTATTAATATGCGGTAAGTACTGTCAACACTTTTACTGCGATTCGAACGTTTATTAACGTTGCCTTCCACTAGATGGGATCTACGGCATCCTCGGATCACATATTTGGACTACGACGATGTATCAGATGGAGCATGAAGCTGGTGTAAAATAGCTCACACGTATGTTGGCCATCAAACCTTCACTGACGTGTATTATAGTTTATGGTGTCGACGATTATATTGTACCAGATCGCTTGCGCAAGCACTAAAGCGACCTATCTCCTCCAATATCGTCGAGCCTTCGCCCTGCCCTATATAAAACTCCTCTGCGACATATTTCTGGTCGTCGTCTTTCTGATCGTGACAGCAATGTCGATTCATGGAGGCATGGTTCTGCGGCCTTTATTGCAACCTAATTACGTACCAAATTCCGCAAATGGAGAAGTCTTAGCTCTCGGTTACACCAGTGGCGCCCTGAATCTTGCAACAGATATTATCATATTCATACTGCCTATAGCGCTTGTGTTTAGAATTCCTCTGGGGACATCGCAGAAACTTGGTCTCCTAGCCAGCTTCGGGGTTGGTATTTTGTAAGTGGACGCCATAGCACTGCAGTCAACCGATTAAATAATGATCATCTTAACATGAGTTTAGCACCGGTGTGATATCAATCTGGAGAATTGTCACCCTACCGTTGGGATCCAGTAATAACGACTTATACTACGAGGTCGTTCCGCTAGTTATCTTGAGCGTTGCAGAGCCAACATCAGCGGTCATCTGCGCGTGTGTGCCGCTTCTTCGGCCACTGTTGTCAAGTTCACGTACGACGAGATATACTAGTCAAGGCTCTCGCAGGCCACTTTCAGTTTCAGCAGCAACCGTCAACTCGGTCGGCCGAAGAGACCTGACGCCTAGTATGCCTCAGCATTCGCCAACAAGCCCGGTAACACCGCAGATGGCTCATATACCCGATATTGGAGGCAGTATTAATGGAGACATTGAAGGGTATATCTCAAGTCAACAGGCTAGAAAAAGCTTCAATGGCGTCGATCTTCCGAGCACGAATCCATCTTCACGCATGGAGACACAACCGGAGTTATGAAAGCACATAAGAACAACCCTGGCATGATTCATTTAACGGTCTAGTACGCAAGAGGGTCGTTATTATTTTACCAAGATGTTGCATTATCACTTCAAGAGTCGATGAGGGAAATCAACAAAGCTACAAAATGAACTGCAAGACTCATGCCACCCAAGCAGGCGGCGTCACTCGTCAGCCTTGAGAATGAGAAACTCCACAAGCTGAGCTGCTCCCTGAATCCACGAGGATACGCAAGCTTTTGCTAGCGAATTGCTGGGAGACGAGTCCCGGCAATGTCATACAACTGTCAGCTGAAGAATCGCCAACTGCCAAGAGGAAAACGGGATGTCTCGATGGTCATAGATCGAAGCAGCCACTCCTAATTGCTCAAGAGACTGCCACTTGTTGGTGTCTGAATAGCATCTTTGTTTAATGGTGGAGCTCATTACTCGGTCTGTTGCTTGTCTCCTCGGCCTTGTTTCAGCAACATGGTTTACCGAAGGAATGCTTGCGGTACGGCCGAGAAGCCGAGCCAAATAACTATCCTAATTCGGCTGTACGTCTCTGTTTGCTGCATGATGGCAGATCCGACAGAATCAAACAGTATCAAAATACTTGCGCCAATATTTACTAAAGCCAATATCGATTTGTGCACGATACGCTCAGAGGAGGTCTTTAAGTGACTTGGAAGTTTGATGAATTTGGACTTAAAAATCTTCTAAAATGAGATTATTGTTTAAAAATGAGGAGACAGATCCCATCGGACAACAACTGCATGCCCAAGCCCATACTGAAGTTACGTAAGTGAGCTGCAGGAGGACCTAGGCCCCGTTGGCTCAGCGGGTAGCTGTTGGACCAGGGCGTCACGATCGTTTCTTTTCTGTTCCTCTGCCTCATGTGCATATGTGGCTCTGATTCGGCCACTTTTGTGGAATTATGGGGTTTGGACAAGGAATCAGGATTCGTAGATATTACTAGAGCTGTAATTGGACCAAGGTGTTACAGCCGACTGCAGGATCATTTTACCTCTTTTCTTTTTCTTTTAACGCCAACACGTCAGCCTTTGCTTACTTTTGATTCCCAACTCCCAACCCCAGCCAACCGCCCAAGGAAGCTAGACAGCCACCCAGATCTGTCAGTTATTTACGCCAAAATGGCTAGCCGATGGTATCGTTTTAAGACAAGATCTTGCTTCTTCTCCTCTGATACACTACCTACAGGGCTCCAAGTGGGGGGCTCTAAGACAGTATGGACGTTGCATGGCAAGCCCGCCACTCTGGCTATTCATGGATTGCCTGGACATGAATTTATGGCGACAGAATGCACTCTAAGCTGCAACGATGTTACTTGTCAATCTCTTGTTAGCACGGGTTCTCTCCCGGCCTTACATGATGTCCGAGTGGAGTGGCACAGCATTCGAAGGGATGCCCGAGGCCCAAACATGATTTCCCACATGATTTAATCAACCCAGGCCCCCGGGTGCTATTTTTGACTTCGATTTTGCTTATGCGTCCTTCATAGTACTAAGTCGCTTTAACGCAATATTCTTTTTTTTTGGTCTTGGCGACTTTTTCACCGTTCATGTGCACATGGCTTCTTCCGAGTCTGAGTACATGGCTGAGCCGCCGGAAGGTCATGGGCGATTCGACGATGGCAATGTCACTACTGGAGCTCTGACTTTAGGTGGCGTGCTAGTCTCCTTGTCCCTGATATTCGTGAGCTTGAGGGTCTTCACAAGATTATCTCTAGTTGGGAGAGCCCTCGGCCCAGATGACTGTGAGTTGAACAGTGCTAATGTTTGCGTTGCTTATGTAGTCTTCTCGATGCTAACGATGCCTACTTCAAGACCTTATTGGTGTTTCACTAGCTTTAGCCATCGTATTCTATGGGCTCACCGTCAAATGTGGGCTTTCTCGCCTTTGATTTTGTTACGTGCTTCACTGACTTGGCCAGTGTGCGAGCTTGGCGTGGGAGTTCATTTATGGCAGGTCAAGCGTGCAGATTACTCGCCCCCATTTCTACTTGTATGTTGTCGCTTACTTCTTGTTTCCCATTCGAGCCAAATTGCATCGTCGCCATCTCATTCTGACATCACGTATAGCATAGCTTGGTTGCAATAGCAGTCTACTCCCTCAGTGTTACGGCGGCAAAGCTATCTCTCCTTATCCTTTACTTGCGCCTCTCACCCGATCGGTGGTTTAGGGCTGTGACTAAGTCTCTCATTGGCTTCGCCTCAGCTTACGCGCTGGCATACCTGTTCCTGATCATTATCAGCTGCAGTCCAGTTCAGGCATCGTGGGATCTTTCGGCGAGAACGGGGGCAACATGCATCAACAAGAACATAGTCTATCTGGTTCTCAGTGCGACCAATATCATAATGGACATCGTCTGTCTGGTCCTTCCACTCAAGATCATAATTCCACTGCAGATGGCTTGGCGGCAGAAGATATCTCTGATCCTTCTCTTTGCCACTGGTGGCTTGTAAGTCAATTTACTGCTATGTTCAAAATTGGTCCAATACTAAGAAGCTTAGCGTGTGCATATGTGCCATTAGACGCACTGTCCTCCTTCCGCCGCTATTCAAGACAGAGGATTACACGTTCGACATTGACAAACAGTTGAATTGGGCGGCTGTCGAAGTCAACGCAGGAATAATCTGCGCATCTGTCCCGGCCCTAAAACCATTCTTTGTACGCTACCTTCCAATGGTTGTCACCACGCACATCACCGGCTCCAGATCCAAAAACTCGAATATCAATCATCGAAACTACCAGTTATCTATGCCTTATTCAACGACAATCGAAAACAATAAAAAGCGCCGCAACGTCCAGTCAGAGGCCTACAAGCTGCATTCGCACGACGAAATTTCCCTGTCCTCGAGTGAGATGCCAAAAACAGGGTCCAACGAAGATATTGCGAGGCTCTGGTCGGGCAGTGCGTTTCGCAATGATTGCACAGGCCATCGCGAGACAATTATCGAGTATAAGAGAGAGGAAACGGATGCGAGCATTGTTGGCAGTGGCGATGATATACACCCAGTTGCGGAAGGCAGCCGGTCAAAGACGCCTCAGAGGGTGGCTAGTATGAGTGGGATCAGGGTGACAACAGAGACCAGCGTCGTTTATGAGCAGTCATGATTTTGTCTTCCGTTTGTGTAGTTGTGGTTGACAGAGATAGTGAAATATCATGGGGGTGAGGATGGATGGCTCTTCATATACCCCTTTACTAGGTTAATAGCCCAGTGCCTGCCCGCTTTAGTATCGCTAGCATGATACTGGCTCTTTCTATATACCCTTCAAGTTAAGTACATCTCTAAGATCTTTCACTTCTGTGCCTGGTCGTGTAGCAACAGGCTTTGACTTTCGATTGCCATATTTCCATTCCTTCCTTAAACCCCTATCTTGTCCCTCCAAAGCGTCGACGATGTAGTCGCCAATAATCGGGAACATCTTAAACGCGTGTCCAGAATCACCAGTTGCCAGAAGGAGAGACGGGTGCTTTGGATGGTTGTCAATTAGCCAGTGGGCGTCGGGCGAATCTGTGCACCAGCAAACCCTTGCTCCAAGCAATGGCCGTCCAGAGAACTGCGGCATGACAGTATCGATAAAGCGGTTGATGGCCTTAGCCGCTTCATCCGGAATCCCGTCGTCGGGGTGTGCGCTCGCGTATCGAGGAATTGAGTAGTGTTCCACTTTGCCCAAAGGATCGGTGTAGGTGCCGACGCGGTACTGGTAGCCTGGGGAACCATCGCAGATTTTCATCCACTCTGCAAAGCCGTAAGCATTGACTTGAACGTAAACCTTTCCCTTTCCTATCCCATTTGGAATAACTCACTGGTTTCTGGGTCTGGCTCAAAGGTAAACCCCAACTCGAAGTTGTCAACAACGGGAATCCCCTTCCACTGGGCGACCTCTTCGTCATTTAGCTCCACATGGGCCAAAGACCAGCATTTTGTCCACATCTCCTTCGACAGCTCGGGGAGAACTTCGGGTGAAGCTGCTCCCGTGCAAAGAATGTATCTTTCCGCGCGAACAACATCGCCTGAAGCGACCTTGATTCCGTTAAGTTCGCCTGTGCTGTCAAAATACAGTCCAGTCATCGTGCCTTCAGACCCGGATACAAACTTGACGCCCATCTCCTGGGCGGCCAGACCCCATTTTTCGAGCGACTTTTTCGCATGGGCCCAGCCTCCTTGACTGTTCCAAAGTCCCTTCCAGTTCTCGATTCCATTTGCGTTGCGAAGTTGAGGGACATGCTTGGCGATCTGCTCCTTACCTTCCACTAACTCGAGACTGCCAGCTTGCCCAGCCCTCTTGAGGTTCTCATAAGATTCTTTCAGGTGCTTCTCGGCCAAAGGATCTCCTAAGGTTGTGACGATGCGACCCTGCAGAACAATAATGAGCGAGGTCAATTCACGATCAAAGGAGTAACTAATCCAAGATCTGCCTTACCGTCTCATGAAAGATGCCATTCCACTCAGGCTGTCTCCAAGCTTCAAGTGCTTCAAGTGCAAGCTTAGTGTACAACGGCTCCTCGTATTCTGTTCTGATGATTTTATTCAAATCATAGCCTGCGGAGTCAAGACTTGGCAGCGGGTGTCGGTCGATACACCTGATGTTCGTGTACCCGCGCTTCGCAAGATGATATGCTGTACTAATTCCGAATGTGCCACTATAAAGTCTTAATTGGAACTGCTCAACTTGGAGGTGCTTTGAAACGGACTCACCCGCCAATGATAAGGATGCTCGAGTCCTTTCTCAAAGATGGGTCGCTGTCTGCCATGACTGACGAATGATTATGATTATTTTGCTTTGCTTTTTGAAATAAACAAGAGAGATAAGAAAAGTTAGAGACGGCTCAATAGCGTTGGCAGGTCGTATGTGTGTTAATTCGACCTTGGTGAGATATGTAGTCTTCAAATCGGTATTCCCACTCTGAAGCTGTTGCGCAAAGGAGGACTAGCTAGGATGAACTAGGCCCAAATGTTATCCTCTCATTGGCCACTCTGCTTCCCCTCTTTTACGTAGTAACTAATGGGCCGTTATTGGAGCGCCTGGCCGCTAAAGCACGCGGCTTTACACATGATTCCACTGATTCCAGGGGTCAATGCCGGCTTGGACCTTCCCTTAACCTCACTATTTTCCCCTCTCTTCACCGGCCTCGGAGGTGTGACGTGGGACACCCCTGGCATTGCAAACAAGCTTTGTTGGCGAGGCATTACTCGCGCACTTCCGTCCAATGATTCGCAATTGAATCTCTGGGGAATAGTCCCCGGTTAATTGGCAGCACACGGGGCGAGATAGCTTGGACCTTCCGCAGTATCCTCTCCCCGGTCGTTCCCAGTCAGTGTATCATGGGGAAACGCCCGCCAAAGCCTATCTATGTCGGCTGTGGGGCTTGGATTTAGGTGTGATGATAACTGTATCGCGACGGAAACCTGTGAGTGACCATGAGAAATTCCGATACTGGCAGATACAACGTCGATAGGGCTTGCATTTCTTCTGGTCTCGGTATATAAGTCGACTGAATCCTGAAGGTTCATATTCTGCCTCAGCAGCACAGATCAAGTCATTTCAATCCGCTACTCGTTCACATCAGGAGTCCGGCCTTAATCTAGTCACCATGTCAGCCGCGACTGAGAAGCATGGCGAAAAGTTGGCCGAGGCACGCCAAATACCCCAGCAGCCGGATGTCGAGGCACACGATGTTGAGGACCTGGACAAGGCGATGACCTATGCCATCGGCGAAATTGAGGGACACTTCGACATCGACTCCGACAACTCGCCATTCCCAGAGGTTCGTGCGAATGTGCCCAACACGGACGACCCGACCATGCCTGTCAACACGCTCCGCATGTGGGTTCTCGGAGTCCTTTTCACAATGATCGGTTCTGGAATCAACCAGTTCTTCTCGATGCGTTATCCTGGCGTGACTATCTCGTCGCTTGTGGCTCAGCTCATCGCATACCCCGTCGGCTGTGCCGTCGCCCGCATCCTCCCAGTGAAGAAGTTTCGCGTCTTCGGCCGTTGGGACCTCGTGATTAACCCAGACCACTACTTCAACATCAAGGAGCACGCCGTCATTACAATCATGTCTAACCTGTCGTTTGGGCCGTCGTGGGCTACAGACATCATTCAAGCGCAGAAAGCATCAGCGTTCTACGGACTTCATACACCAGTTCCCTACCAGTTCCTCTTAGGTCTGTCGATGCAACTGTTTGGCCTGGGTATGGCTGGGCTGGCCTACCGCTTCATTGTCGAGCCTCCACACATGATCTGGCCGTCAACCCTGGCCAATGCGGCCTTGTTCCAGACTCTGCATGGACGGGCGAACCCGATAGCGGACGGCTGGAGGATATCCAGATATCGATTTTTCTTATACATCTTTGTTGGTGGGTTCATCTGGTATTGGCTGCCCGGGTATCTCTTCACCGGTTTAAGCACATTTGCCTTCATTTGCTGGGCAGCGCCAAGTAAGTCTTATGGAACAGCCATAAATACGTTTGCATTATTAACAAATGGCAGACAACGTGGTGGTCAATAACTTGTTCGGCATGTCCACAGGCTTAGCCTACTTGCCAACTACATTTGACTGGTCCCAGATCGCCTACAACGGCTCACCTCTCGTTGTTCCTTTCTGGGCGCAAGCCAATGTTTTTGCCGGCTGGGTCATTCTGTTCGCCCTCGTTACTCCAATTCTTTACTACACCAACACGTGGTACACAGCATACCTTCCGTTCTCAGGCGCCGACACTTACGACAATACCGGCCAGATCTACAACGCAACTCGGGTAGTTGGCAGAGACGGCAACTTCATCGTGGAGGAGTACGAAAAATACTCCCCTCTTTTTATGCCTGTCACGTTTGCACTCAGCTACGGCATCTCCTTCGCAGTAATGTCTTGTGTGCCAACATACATCTTCATCAACCACTACAAGGAGATTATAGGAGCATTTAGTCCGAGCCGCAAGAAGGATATCCACGCCCGATTGATTGAAAGATACCCCGACGCGCCATGGTGGTGGTATGGCGTTCTGACTGCTATTGTTCTGGCCTTGACAATCATTGTGCAAGAGGTCTATCATACGCAAATGCCGGTTTGGGGCATTTTCGTGGCGTTTGGCCTCGCATTTCTCTATCTTATCCCAACTGGAAGTGTTTACGCCGTTGCGAACCTCAACAGCAATGTCCTTACGGTTCTAGGCGAAATCATCTCTGGATATGCCATTCCCGGCAAACCCATTGTCATGCTCATCTTCAAGTTCTACGCCTACACGGGACTCAGCCAAGCCATGATATTTTCCTCAGACATGAAACTTGGTTTGTACATGAAGATTCCGCGGCGGACGCTGTTTGTGGCTCAGTTGACCGCCTGCATCACTGGCTCATTGACACAGAATGCGGTCCTCCTCTGGATGCTCAACAACGTCAAAGATATCTGCCACGAAAGTCAGCCAAATGGTTATACCTGTCCGCAAGGACGAGTCAACTTCTCATCGAGCATTGTCTGGGGTGCAATTGGCCCCGCTCGACTATACAGTGTTGGCAAGATCTATTCGGGTCTCCTTCATTTGTTCTGGATTGGTGCACTACTGCCAGTAGTGACATTCTTCTTAAAGAAAAAGTTCCCAAACAACAAGTTTCTGAGATACCTTCACTGGCCCCTTTTCTTTGCGGGTACTGGCAACGTGCCCCCCGCAACGGGCATTAATTACACCTCAGCATTCGTCGTTTCTTTCATATTCAATAAATGGCTCAAAGGGAAATACCCACAGTGGTGGGCAAAGGTCAGTGTTCAAGATATCCAGTCTCGCTACAAGGTGCATAGTCCAAATACTGACTTGGTAACAACAGTACAACTATGTTCTATCTGCTGCCCTTGACTCTGGCCTAGCAATTTCTGCCATCGTAATCTTCTTTACTCTTGTTTTCCCCGGGGTTCAGCTCAGTTGGTGGGGTAACAACATCCAAAATACGACTATTGACGGCCAAGGCATCCCTTTGAAAGCCATTCCCGCTAATGGCACCTTTGGCCCTGCGATCTGGTCATGATAACTTTTTTTTTTGTTATCTGATATCAGCTGAAAGCCTCTGTACTTTCTGGGCTAATAGCAAGCATTCCCACCTGCAGATGAGCCACAAATATTCATAATTTCCCCAATTAATTGACAAATTGTACGAATCAACGCCCCATTTTCACCAGGCTTGAGGAGAGAACAGCGCAGAACTGAGAAACAAAAGGTTTCAGCAGACCCCCTAACTTTGGATGTCATTTACTTGAATGAGTAGTCTCAAGCTAAACTGATGTTGTGACAAAGCGGCGCAACAAAGCGAGCCCAATCGTTGAACGCCTTGGGATTTGGCGAAAGTTGTCGATCCGATGGTAAAAACGATGCTGCTTCTCTTTGCTTCCAGACTTTTTCGATGACGGACCTTGTCCTTGTGACATTTGAGAGGGAGTCTGACAGCTTGTCGAGAGCGTACAAGACGAACGGCCGCGCATAGCGGGGCACTTCGTCGTCTCCCTGATTTTCCGCGGCCCATTCTAATTCCTCTGTGGGATCGAGCTGACAAGCAGCCATAAACAGCGGCCAGGTAAGCCCAGCCTTAACATCCGCTTGTAGCAGAATCTTGACTGTGCGCAGTATCTTCTTCACGTTCTGCCGGATAACTGGCGTAGTTGGGGTCGAATCATTGAGAGCTGAATGGAGATACAGCTCTACAGTAAGCCGCTTCAGTTCCACAGTGTTCTGTATGATTTCGTCTTCACTTTCGCTCTTGAGCTGCGGCTGTTGAAGAAGTGTTGTCAATCTTATCCTTTGAATCTCCAGGTCCCGCCAGCAGTCTTCTGCCGTGGAAGAAGACAGACGATGGTATTTGAAACTAAGCTCCGTGATTTCGCCGATGATGCTGACGAGATGCGGTGAGCAGCCCATCCAAAGGTCGAGTCGGTCCTCCTGCGTTGACCAAAAGTCGTTTCCGAAGATTGGCTCCTCGCCACAGGCGGTTCGTCCCATGACATCATAAAAAGCGAAATATCGCTCTGTAAATTTTATAATTTGCTCCCACGGACTCTGTTGCCGAGCTGCCATCTTGGCGGCATCTGAAGTCATACAATTTCGTCTGAACCTGATGAGGTCTCGAGCGCCCTTTAGATGTGTAACCCAGCGTTTGTCGCATTCTGCGATGATTTCCAGCTGGCAAAGGAGCATCATCAGAACGAGGATCTCCGAGTTTGCCGCAATATCAATAGGCGACTTGTTGTCAAGCGCCAAGCGGAGTGACCGAATGACGCTGGCCGAGTAGCTCAGTGCTACAGGCTGATAGCTGCTCTCTGTTCTTGCTCTATGTGAAGCTGCAAGACCTAATAAAGCGTGCATGAGAGCTGGCGAGGAGGATGAGACGGCAAAGGGGAAGATAAGTGCGGAAAAGGGTGATTCGTTTCTCGCGCAAGGGGTAGTCATAGGGCAAATCCGGTGGAGATAATAAGAGAGTAAATGAGACTCGGCCTGGCTATCGAGTTTGATATACGTAACTGGCTGATTAATAAAGCCAAAGTTCATCCTCGGAACAAGAGCCGTCGATTTACCACCCTCACTGGAAGAAGTGTCGTCACTAGAGGACGACCAGGATTCCTCTCCCTCAAAATCGGTGATAAATGAGTTCAAAAACCCGAAAGAATGGACGCGGGTGGGTAAGCTCCAGTAGTTGTCCAGGGTGGACAGCGGTGTCGCAGGTTTCTTTTTGTTACTGGCGCTCGTCCCGGCCTTCGACCACACGCCGGCCCTCCCAAAGGCGCGGCCGACATAGTCAGTCTCCCACTTAAGAACTTGGGCGTAGACGCAGTCGGAGTAGCCACGGGAGGTACACGGCCCACAGTGAGGTTTTGTCTCGTCGCATCGGATCTTGTGCAAACGGCACCGGTGACAGCCGCGGTGGCTCCGTCGAGACACCTGCTTGGATGGATCCTTCCTGCGCGGCATTTTTAGACGGCTGTGTTGTGAAGGCTCAACATATGTATGGATATAGGCGAGTGAAGGCTGGACAAGGCCTAGAACCTGACGCGAATTGAAATGAACAGTGGGTTGTATGATGGGGCATGAAATGGACTCCGGGGAGAACGGGGTAGCCGGGGAGGGGTTCTGTCTGGTGCAATGGAGCACGTATCGGCTGACTAAATTCGATTGGGGGTCCTGACTCCAACTCCCACCTATCGCCAACACTTGGACTCTCAGATAAAGTTTGCCAGGATGTTCCACTCACAAATGGAAAGTTTCAGGGGGGGAAACAATCCAGAGGAAGTTACGTTTAATTAAAAACCACCTACTATGTATGGACGATTGATCACTAACTAGCCTCCGACAAAAGCCAAACCATAGTTAGTGGTGGGGTTCAAACCTACCTAATTCTAAAGGCTATAATTTAACTCTTGTAAGTTTCAAGTGATCTCGTTAACATCTTTCTTTCTTCTCCCTTCTTATCAAAATTGACAGTGATCTGGAATGAGAGGCCAAGATTCCAATTATGAGGGTTGGCAACCCCGTCAGCGTTGGTAGTCATTGAGCCACCTGCTCAACATCGTTGTAGTTGTACAATATGACTTGTGGAGGCACCACGTCCTCGTCTTGTTTGCGACTCACCTTGTGGAGGGGTTAACAATTATTAAAGTTATGTGGCAGCTCACAAAAATGTTAAGAAAGTTAGTGGCGGGTTTTGAAAGATAGCACAAGCACTCAGGAATGCATGTAGCAAGTTTAATGTGGTTCGCAGCAAAACATCGTGGTACGAGAGCGGCTCAAGGCCCAAGAGGCGATTAACCTCCATGGACTACACATGAGGACTGATTCTGAATAATAATAACAAAACCCCCCATCGAGAAAGAAGATCGTGGGCCAGCTGGTTGATACAGGTCCATGACTTCCAGGCAGGGAAAGGAGAGAGGGGCTGCTGGTGGCACCACAGAACCATCAACTGGGTTGACCATGGTTCCCCAGTCCACCCGCCCCATATGTGCGGCATTTTGCGATGCCACCAACAGCAATCAACAGGTCGGTTAGCTCAGTTGGTTAGAGCGTGGTACTAATATATCATCTGATATGTTGAGTAATGCCAAGGCCGGGAGTTCAAGCCTCCCACTGATCATCTCTTTTTGTCGTTCGAGCGATTCCCATAGTTTGGATGTCAAAGTTCGTTTTGAGTTGTGAACAGTGGCGTTTTTTGCTTGGCTGGGTTGATAAGATAAGAGAAGAACCGGAAGAAGTGGGGTTGTGGACCCTCGAGTCCAAATGAACCGAGTGTTTATCATGCAACTGGCCGGTAAGCTCCAGGTCAGGATATTGCGTCTTGGCAATGGTTGTCGATTAAAAGCGAGTTTCTATCAACAATCATTCATTCGAACAATGCGTGCGGAACTTTGAGATGAACGAACCCGACTGTTTTTGTGGTATGTGGAACGTAAAAGTTCAGGTTGGTGTGGTTGATGAGACGCTTCTAGGTATTCATCCGTTGGTGTAAGCATCCAGTTCGAGAAAAATGCAATTCATGTTCTTATTTGACCGGCATCTGTCAAGCTGATGACATCAATTCGTCTGTAAGTTCGAGTTACGGTTGTTACTCGGGAGGGCGGAGGAGTAGGTTACGGCGACATGCATCCAGTCAAATGCCACAACCAATGGCCTCGCCGAAAAGATTCCAACAATCTAAAAGAAAGTTTTTTTGTAAGCTCAAAGTCATATAACAGCAAAAGACTAAACGTCTGCAAGTCTGCTGCTCTGTCAACATGAATAAGAGTGAAAGCTTGCGCCAGGAACGTATGGCATGCATGTAACCACTCTTTCAACTACCCTGGTTATCGATATATGCATAGAGCCGGGCACATCGATATCGATAAGCGTCACCATGCCGATGTCATCCGCACCATTCCAGGGTCGGGTCCCAAAAGCAGCAACAGCTTGAGCTTCAACAACAGCTCAAGTTTGCTTCGCCCAATCCACCACCAATCCCGAAGACAATGCCGCCAAAATGACGACCCCGCGCCCCTGGACCCCTCCCCTTCTACTCCGAATCCGCTTCACAACCTCCCTCCCCGATCTCGACCTCGACATCCCCTCGCCTTCCCAGACAACAGTAGCGGCACTCAAGCACCTGATCCGCGGCCGCCTCGCCCAGCCCGACTCCCAGCGCCGCCTGCGCTTCATATACCAGGGGAAAATCCTCCCCGACGCGGCCGCCCTCAGCTCCGTCCTTCGTCCCCTTCCGCCGCCTCCTCCCCCGGCGTCTTCGGCGCCCACGACCCCATCGACACCGGGCGCTGTCTTTGGAGGGCCCGATGATCCCAAGGGTAAAGGCAAGGCGAAAGCCCACGAGCCGGCCCCACCGCGCGTCTACGTGAACTGCAGTATCGGCGATAGCCTCACGGATGACGAGCTCGCCGCCGAGGCGGAAGCAGCGCTCCGCCCGCCGTCTGAGCGGGGACCATCCACGACTGCGTCTTCCGGGGATGCACGGGGCCAGGATCAGCATGGGACGCAGCACCAATATGCGCAGCAGCGTGCCACACCGAGGGGTTTCGATAGGTTGCTCAATGCCGGCTTTACAGCTGCAGAGGTGAACCAACTGCGCCTGCAGTTCCGCGAGATCCGTGGGACGCAGTATACACCGGATACAATGCCCAGCCCAGACTCGATGCGCTCGCTTGAGGATGCATGGATCGACACCAACGCCGCCGGGGCCGTGCCGGGTGCGGCGGGGGCAGGCGGCGAAGGTGGCGAGAGTGGCGACGACGCATTTGGCGCCATGGGCGGTATCCTGGACGTGCTGATTGAAGGCCTGATCGTAGGGTTCTTCTGGCCGTTGGGATGCCTGGGCTGGCTATCGAGAGAAGAGAACATGTTGTCTGGACGCTGGCACGACTTCATTGGGTTTGGCGTAACATTAAGCATCATTATCGGCGTCATCAGGGCCTTTTCAGGTGATCGGTAGAGAGGGCTTGCATTATTCTGGCGTTTGGGTGGTGATTTTCAATGATACCAGGCATCCTGGGCAGGCAGGATGTGATCACGCAAATAGAGACAGCAAAAAGGGCCATTATCTGCTTCATTGGTGGCCATGGAGAAAGGACTTTTGAGGGCCCCTGACAACTCCGTATCCGCACACACAAAGATTCTACACGGAATAAACTTCCCTAACCTTCAACGCCTTGATGTCCCCGTGGCTACATATAAACAACGAACAAAGGGGGGGTAAACCGCGGGCATCCGATTATGCCAGCGGAAAGTATCTGGAACAAACCTTTAGAGGTACAAACTCTGGGCCGCAACGATGTCGCGGCGGATCTTGGCAAGACTGTCCTCGAACTTCTGGGTCAACTCGTCGCTACCCATCACCTTGGCGCCCTGGCCCATCTGGCGCAGAAGCTCTTCAAGGCGGCGGAAAAGACGAATGAGGGAACCCTCGTAGGCATTCGTCATTTTACTGTGTTGTGTTAGTGGGAGTACAAGTAGTTATTCCTTGCCAACTTACCAGATTTCTGCGAAAGGCTTGCCCTGCGCCCAAGAGTAAACAGTCTCCATTAATTGCCACTTGAAGCCAGCGAGATATTCCTCCTCGTTGAGGTCAAGCTTGCTCTCCCTGCTGACCTTGGCAACTTGCTTCGCCTTGGCCTGAACCTCACGGAAGGGCTTGGCCAACTCCTCGCGCAGAGCCGCTGTCTCAAGCTTCTCGTCCAGAACGAAACAACTAAGAACCGCTGCGATGAGCTCGGGTGAGAGTTCGTTGAAGAAGCGATCAAACAGAAGTTCGGCAAGAACAAGTTCGTGCCCTTCTGTAGATGATATCTCGCAGGCGACACGAGCCTTGAGCTCGACAACCTCTGACTCGTTAAGGAAACCAAGACGGCGCAGGACACGCTTGCGCGCCTTAAGCTCGTCCATCTGAGCAATGCTGTGAAGTCTAGCAATGTCCTTCTTCTTAGCCTTGATTTGTTCGCCTAGCTTCTCCTTGGCTCGGTACTGGAGGTAAAGCTCAGGAAGCAACGGTGATCCGTGGAGAGGGTTGGTGAGCAGACGCGCCTCCAGCATCTCAATCTTTCTCATCAAAGCCTTGAAGGAATCGTCGTTGATGCCCATGTTCTCAGTCGGATCAAGGATAGGCAGGCCATCAGGGAAGCGCCTGTGTACTTCCCTGAGAGAGTTTCCAACTTCCTGAAGCGCGGCCTGCGATTTGCAATCCTTCGGCATGAAGACTCTAATTTGACTGATGGCTTTAACGCAAGTCAGCAGACATGGAATGATCTCGAAGCGGGCTCCGCTGTCGGGTTGTTCCGGTTTCGAGTAGGGAATAAGACCGTTCGGTAGGTCTCCCGAAGAAAGTTTAGCACCTTCAGCGACGGGAGCGCTCTTCTGGTCCACAACCATCATGACATCGATGAGGTAGGATTCTTGAGGAGGATATTCAGGTTCACCGGGCTTGCGTGCCGAGTTGCGGTCACGACGAATCAGGTTTGCCACGACACCCCAACCGAAGTCCGTGCCTCCGATGGTGTTGTTGGTCTTCTTGGGGTCGTGAATTCGAACCAGACGGCCGGGCTGCATAAAGTCTGTGCAGTGCTCAGGGTGTTGAATAACAGCGCGCATATCACTCGTGTATTGCTCCAGCTGGTTGCGTAGGTTGTAGTAGTCCTTGACGGTAGCTTCGTCCGCGATAGACATACTGTCCCTCTCTTGTTGGAGCGCCATAAGCTCCCGCTCAAGAGCGGGAACGCTGGCACCAGTCTGGAACTGGTGGAAACAACGCTCAAGCATGAACTCGGGGGAGATGGCTTCGATTCTAAGCAGATTCAAAATCATGTTGTAGCCGAGGTAGAAGGCGGAGTTAAGACGATCTTGTTCACCCACGACGATAGCCCGCGCCGTGTCTGGCTCCATCTTGTCATCAATCATCATGATGACAATACCTCGAGAATCCAAACCTCTACGACCGGCACGACCAGACATCTGGATGTACTCAGACGGGGTCAGAGGTCTCCGCTGAGTGCCGTCCCACTTGTTAACCTGGGTGAAGACTACGGTCTTGGCAGGCATGTTGAGACCAATGGAGAAGGTCTCAGTCGCGACAAGCACCTTAATGAGAGATTCTTGGAAGAGGATTTCGATCGTTTCCTTCAGAATAGGCAAAAGTCCGGAGTGATGCACACCGATACCCTTCTGCAAGAGTGGTAGCAAGTTCTGGATCTGAGGTAGCTCGCGGTCGGCTTCGGCCAAACTCTGAATTGCATTGTTGAATACGGTCTTGACCATGGCCTGCTCGGAGTCGTTGTTGAATTGGAAGTGAGAGATGTTCAAAGCCAGATTCTCGACCTCCTTTTTGCTGAAGTTGAAGATGATAACGGGGTGAAAGCTCTTCTGCATGATCATTCGGACAATCTTGGAGATGTCGGCCTTCATGTCCGCGGCTTGACCACCCTTTTGCGTGTTCTTCTTCGCGCCCTTGCCCTTCCAACTGGCGCTGGCGTTATTGGGATCTTGTCCCTTGCCCTGCTCGATCAGGGCCATCGTCTTCTGGAAGTTGCCTTCTCTGAAAACGCCCTTCTCATCCACAACCAAGAAGATACCGCTACCACCGGCAGGGAAGAAGTAATTCTGGAGGGGGGTCGGTCGGAAGTCGGTATAGACAACGTGACACGCCTGGTGATGAATCTTGGCAATCCATTCCGCAAACTGAAACGCGTTCGGAATGGTGGCGGACAAGAATACATAGCGGACCTTATCGGGAAGAAGAATAATGGTCTCTTCCCAGACTACACCTCTGGTCTTGTCTCGCATGTAGTGGATCTCGTCGAAAACGACCCAGGCTACCTCGCGCATAATCTCAGAACCACGGTACAACATAGAGCGCAAAATCTCGGTTGTCATGACCAGGCAACTAGCGGTGGGATTGATCGTGACATCACCAGTCATGAGGCCGACGTCGCCAAAGAGTGCTTCAAAGTCTCGGTACTTTTGGTTACTAAGAGCCTTGATGGGACTTGTGTAGATGACTCTCTGGTTGCGCTTCAGACATTGAGCAATCGCGTACTCGGCGACAACAGTCTTTCCGGCAGACGTGTGGGCAGACACCAGGACACTCTCTTCTCTCTCGATCGAAGCGACGGACAAGCTTTGGAAAGGATCAAGCTTGAAGTTGTACTTGCGCGCAGGCTCCGCGGGAGGCTTGTGCTCAGAGAGCGGGACGTATTCGTAGTCTAGATCAGGGGGCAGGGCGACTTGGTGCTGAATGTTGTGGGAAAGGACGAGTGCCTCATCCTGTGCCTGGGTAAAGGTCGCAGCGCCGGCGACCTCTCTGGATTGGGCGGTTTGGAAAGTGTCGGTCAAGACAGGTAGGGCCTCGTCCTCCTTCTTCCTCCGCTTGTGGCTTTCCTGTTGCTCATCTGACGTCGCAGCCGCATCGTCAGCTTCCTCTGCGTCCTTGCCATCTTTGGAGGTGTCATCGGCGTCAGGCATTTCGGCGTCCGCTTGCTCGGCACTGACGCCATTCTTGATTGCGCCGTCGGCCTTACGCTTCTTGCTCTTCTTGTCCTTCTTCCGCGACTTCTGGGGAGGCCCAGAAGGCTCAGGCTCGCTCGGTGATTCGGGTTGAGCGTCGGGCTGAGCGTCGAAAACATCGAAAAGCTCGTCCATGGTGGGCAGCTGGTTGGCGCCAAGCTGGGGAAACAAAAGTGGTGGCGGCAACCAGTCGATGCAAGGTTGGCGATAGGGGAGGTGCCGACAATGCAACGGGAGTAAATGAAAGTTGTTCCCCCGGGTATTGAAATACTTGCAAGGGAGGAGGAGGACCGAAGTGCGGTCGGTAATCCGTCTCTCGGGGTTGTGGTATGAGAAGAGACGGAGCTCTCAAATTTGCCTGGTCCCAGCGATGAGGTGCAGCGGTCGCATTTCCTGGCGCAGACGGAAAATGTTGGCGCCCAGCGAGGGCGGGCAAAGGCAGAAAAAAAATTCCAAGCAAGTGGACGAACGACGCCCAGGCACGGTAAGCGGTCAGGCATCCCAATGGCTTCGAAATCCCGGCAGCAGGACTGGATGGGCGGAAAGTAGGCTGAGAGTCACGTGTGATTACATAATACTTGAGCCTTGGAGATTTGGAGCTTTGCCGGATCACACCTCAGACCACTCTTCTTGGTGACTTCAACACCACAACTACATCACTCCGTCTCCCCATTGCGCTTCGCGATCGCCTCAGAACACACCGCCAAAGTACTTACGACACCCCAAATTGCATTGGCAACCCGATTGATGCTGACTGACCCTCCATAGATGCTCGCCCGTGCCGCTGCCCGCGCGGTCCCCCAGACTCGCACCATCGTCGCTCGCCGCGGCTTCCAGACCACCCGCGCCCAGATGTCCTCGCCTTACCACTACCCCGAGGGCCCCTACACCAACATTCCTTTCAACCCCAAGTCCAAGTGGTTCGGCGCTGGCTTCTGGACCTACTCCGCCGTCGGCTTCTTCGCCCCCTTCGGCATCGCTGGTGCGTGCTTTTCCTGTCTGCTCCGGATCTCTCTCGTGTCAATTACTGACGAATTTCCAGCCTGGCAATCCTACAAGCCCAAGGTTTAAGCGGTCGTATACGCGTTTTCTTGGGTCAATCGCGAGTGTAAAGCATGGATTGAGTTGGGCGTAGAGGGCGACATTGTACATAAGCTGAAATAGAGACTTTTCGTCCTCACCTGCCAGCATCGCCAAGTTCTGCATCCGGCAAATATGACGTTGTCTTTCTTGATTAACTTCGGTGTGCAAGGTGTAAATGACACGCCGCAGTAAAGACGGCAACCCTGGCCCTGGAGATCGATTTAAAAAGACCATCGATTGGCATTTTTAGTGCCTAGTGAAGTTGCTAGCTGCGATAATCCCGCCAACTGAAATTACTGATATCATTGTCTATTGTATAAGTATTTTTACACAGGATATCTCCTGGTTGCCTTGGCCTTATTTTGCCGAGGCACATGTTCTCTGGACCCAATTGAATCCTTATCCTCCAAAAGCCTGGCGGCGTACTTCTCCATGAACAGCGCTCTGTCTGGCGCCAGTCGCCACCTATTCTTAAACTGTTCGTACACTTCCAATACCCTGTCTTTATCTGTACATTTCATAAACGCCCGAAGCGCCCATATCATGAGCCAGGTATCGAGGTACAGATCTTGAGCCTTGCCGTCAAGTGCTTGTAGTAACGCGGAAAAAACATTCTCCAGTCGGGCAGCGTTCCATTCAGATAGGGCAGATCCGCCATGCTTGTTGAACGCTTCGAAGAGGGTAAGAAATACGCTCCCATGGACCGGTACCTCGAACCACTTCATCTCATCGAGAAACTGAGCAACCTTGCTCAAGTTGCCCTTCTGTATGGCAAAGTGAATGATGAGGGTGCGATATGTTCGAATATCAGGTGTGTTGTCTGTCAGTTCCTGCAGCTTGGGCCGCATCTCTGGGTGCTTATTGCCGATCTCGGCGAACATGAAGAGCACCTTGCCAACCACCTTCTCCATAAAGTAGTCATTTTCAGGCCGTGTGGCAGCCATTGAATGACTAGACTTCATGTGTTCGTAAACTCTTAGAGCCGCTTCGTCTTCGCCGCACCTCAGAAAGCTCGAGATGACACAGTTGAGAACCACAGTATCAATCATCTCCCCGGCTTCCACCATCTCCTTGTAGGCGGCACGCACGCCGTCGGCATCCTCCTGGAGCCCAAAAAAGTGAATCAAGCTGACGCGATGGTACCTGTTGAAACGGATATTTCGAGACCTCATTTCTTTGTAAAGCATCTCGGCAAGCGGAAAATTACCGGACTTGGACGCGGCGTCAAAAAGAATATTGAAGGTGACGGAGTTGCCCTTGACCCCTGACTGCTTCTCCATTTCTCTCCATAATTGAAGAGCAGACTCTGCCTCCGTCTCGGTGGTCTTGCCGACGTATCTACTTGCCAGGGCCAGCGCATGGTTCCATTCGTTACGACGCAAGGCAATCCCACAGTCCTTCGCATCGCCAATGAGGGAGAAGTACCGTAGCATTACCTGTGACTCCTTCCTCTTCGGCGTGCCAAAAACCCTGAGCAAGTGGTGGCGCAGCTTTGCCGGTATGTGTATCATCCGAGGTTCCGGGAGTGCCATGTACATGGCGTATATAGATTCGAAACTCATTCTCAAAGGGTTTCTCAGCCTGGTGCTCACGGCCGTTCCTAGCTTCGCCACGACCTGCGCAATGTCTTCATCGCCGCGGAGCGCTTCGTGTATTGATGGATACTGCAGGTCTTCCTTTCTTTCTGATACCGTCAACTTGGTAGGCTCGGGACGGGCGTATCTGTTGAGATAGGGATCTTCGAGGAGCTCCAGGTGTTCGTCCACCGTCCCGACATCTTGGTGGTCCATGAACTTGAGAAGGTCCTCCTTTTTCTTCCGCATAACCATATGGTCCGAATGAACATCTACAACAGCTGCAGCTGCGGCTGCATGGCTGTATTGTTGAATGCGTTCGCGGCATGTTGGATTTGAATATGTCGAGGTACGAGGACGTCTAGAGGGCGCCGGCAGAAAAGTCGACAGCAGCCATGAGGCTGTCTGGGGACAATAAGAAACTGGCGCGCGAGCCAATCTAGTGTGGTGTAGGCGGCATTGGGACGCCGGCGCCCTCGAATATCTCTCGCTTCGAACCTTTGACCGGGAAGAAACTGCAGCTCGAGTCGCCGAGGGTCTAGTCGAGAGGATCGCGCCGCATACGGACCCGTCAATCCGGCTAAGTACTTTCATGGGCTGTCGGGCATTGCGGCCAAAGCGTCACCAATCCATCTAAGAGCGTGAGCTCGCTGGCGGAAAAAAGAGGATTGGCGTAATGTAGTTCGGAAAGCTCAAGCTGGTTTACCAAAAGCTCCGGGATGATTGGGCTGGCAATATTATTTCGCAGGTGAAATGCATGGGTAGAGTGGGGCCGGACGGCAGAGCCGGGGCGGCGTTAGGATTGGCCGACGCTCCAAATTTCTGAACTGCTGTTCGCGATTGATGAAGCTACCTTGATCAGCACCCAGACAGCAACCCTCGACCTGCCATTGCTGCATCGATCCGAATAGTAAGACTCAATCCCGTACGGACGCAATCAAAATTTATCTGACCTGTTCTCTAGGTCAAAATGGGTCGCCAAATACGGCCTGCCCGGATCTACCAGGCCGTCAGCCAGGAGTTGAGCACGAGGATCCTCCCCAACTACCCCGTCCAGGAGCCACCATGGTTCCAGGTCATGAAGGACATCCCTCCCTCCGAAATCCTCACGAGACCGATCATGGTGCAGCATAAACCCGCTAGTCTTAAGCTCCGCAAGCCGCGAAACATCTACAAGCCTCAGAGAATAAAGCACGAAGAGGACGGCCTACGATCGACATTCTACAGAGACCACCCTTGGGAACTGGCCCGGCCGAGAATGATTCTGGAGACAGATGGAAAGGATGGCCAAAGATGCGACTGGAGCAAGGGTCTCCGCCAGCCTGGCCTGCCCTTGACCGGTGAATGGTGAGCTGACAACAGCGACCCGGTCTTGCACAAAGCTAACTTCCCTGCAGTGTCGTTCAGCGCCAGCTTTGGCTCATGCACAACACCGAACTCAACAGGCAAAAGGCATACGATGTCGCGAGAAAGGAATTTTATGCGCTGCGCCAGGAGGAGGAGATTGAGAAGCGCATTGCTAGGGAGGAGGCTAGGCACGTTGGAGCGTACTTTGGCAAGAACAGATTGCAGATTGCCCAAGACCTGGAGGACAAGCAGTTCGAGCACTGGAAGGGCTGGGCGAGCAAGCAGGCGATGGCGATCGAGCAAAGCCGGGGTGCTAGCTACGCCAACTTTGGCGACGAGGCGGAGAAGGACGCGGCCCCGGAACCGACTGCGCTTTAGGCATAGGCGTCGCGGTTCTTGTAAGTGTATGTACTACAAAACTCTGTACAATATGACCAACCTCAAGGTGAACGAAGAACAGTATGTTGCTTTTATAGTCTATTCGCCCCTTTTATTTAGGCGTATTTGACGCTGTGGCATGACTCTCGACAGGTTGAACGTTACGCCCCAAGCTCCCTTGCCGTTTGGTGTTTAGTAAGAGCGATGATCTGGTATAAAGTACACTGCGCCGAAGCGCGTCGCAATCTACTCTGTCGTAGGGCTGGAAACTCCAATGTACCTGGCCTAAAGTGTGGCGAATAGACGCGGCAAGATGGGACGATGAGTGGTGAATTATATCCCGATATGTGCTCATTCTCCAACCTACCGAAGCGGCCTTCGGAGACCCCCTTGCCACAACCAGGAATATGTATTCGGGAAACTACAAATCACTTTGTTCCTTTCACAACCATACAGCCCGCATTGGTTATCCCATAGGCGTTGGCCACTTTCTCATGCTGGACCAAAAGCAGATCAGCGATGCCTGTGTGATAGAACAGCTTCCCAGTCAAGCTGAGTGTGCGAACCCTCGCCCATGACTCAATATAGAGAACCTGCATACTGTCCTCGGGGACAACGTAGAACATCTTAAGAAGATAGGCTACTAGGCCGACAATGAAACCCGTGGCCGGCCCGTTGGTAAGGATTATGTCGGGGTACTGTTGCCGGCTTCTTACACCCGTGAACGGGGAGGACAACAGGAGGGGGAAAACCTGGACGACCGATAGCAAGGCAGTAAAGGGCGTTGTGAGCAGACTCTGGTGTATCTTCCGTGCTCGTGCAACAATGTACTTGTCGAACGTACCGGCCTGCTCATCGCCATTGGACATTTTCAGGTCATTCTCAAATGCCTCAAGGTGTTTGAGAGACATGGAGTCGCCGCTGGATATCAGATAACGTCGATGCATTTTGGAGACATTGGGGAAGCCGATTTCCATCATGGCGAGCATCTCCTTTGTATGGCCACCCGAGCCAAGAACGACCAAGAAGTAGGCTCCCTTTAAGAGGCCGAGACCAATGGAGTCTGTGGTGGCAATTTCGGACAATACTACAGGGCGTTTAAGTCGAGACTGTTGAATTTGAAGATGACGCACCTAATTGATGTCAGTTTTTCTGGTAGCTTCTCATATCCAATAAAGGCATCACTACCGTCACAAATATGATGATCGTAATAGCTCCCAACAGTAGAGTTGCAAGTAAGGCCTTCCATGAGGAGCGTAGAATAAGTCCCAGGCCGAGGGCACAGAAGGCAGATGCAATCCCAATTAGAGTGGATGCGGCCGGCTTTCCATTGTTTGCCATGGTGTGAATGGTGGGGTTTGAAATAAGCTTGGTGTGACCCAAATGCCATGCCCTGGGGTGAACGTGCGGTTTGTGTTCAGCATCTAAAATATTGTGAGCAACGTGTTGTGAGCTTCCAGTTGTGAGTCTTACCCAACCAAGTGAACAAACACCTCGTTATTCCACCTTGGTCCTGCAAGTAAACTGAGGAACCCGATCTTGGTGTGTATAAGACGTTGCCTGGAGGAGGAGAGGCCCTCCAAGAATGGATCTTCGTTCTATGGGAGACTGTCGAGTACTTTTTCTCAATCTGTGTTCTCAGATGTGACATGACATAGTGATGGTGGGCGCAACTCCAGTCAATGTTAGTGCACCTCGCACGGCTGCCAAACTAGCCACTAAGCAATTGTGGAGAAGCACTCGAAGTCCCTGCAGAATGCCACGTCGAAGCAGCAGCAACTTCCAATTAGCGCCATCTGTTAGTGCATCCCGCTAGTGGGTTCGCGACAGAGAAAGCGGATGACCTCATGTTCCTGTTCGCCCTCGGGCATCCCTGCTCTTTCCCCTGCTTTCCCACGGAAACACCTCCAGACCGCCCGGCAGAATCTAGAAAGTTCCTGGCTACAACAATATCGAAGAGACATCTCGACAACCTGCATAAATGCTTTGTCTGGCCCGAGGAGCCCGCAACCTCAAAGCGCCATGGCAAACTTGAGAGGTGGCAGGTATTTGAACTGCTTCTACTGCGGTAAGCGCTCATCGACGAAATACGACGGCTTAATACGCGAGTTCCTCTGTCTCCATTGCGACGCGACCAACTACTTGGACGAGGTAAGTCACCCCACGACGCATCGGGACCCGTGACTTCATCTGACGAGATCCAGCGCGGAGACATTACCGATCCTCCAGTGGCCAAGACAACGTCTGCATCCGCGTCGACGACCTATGCGATACCGCGATCACATTCGCCCGACTTCTCCAGTCCTTCCCAGAGCATCTTTTGCCCGACATGCCTCAAGAACCAGCATCTGTTTACCAGCTCCCTGGCGCAATACCTGCCCGAAGACCCGGATCACCCAGAATACGCAGAATTAGAGAATAACATGTACAAGTTCCGAAGACGACTGGAGCAGCGGTACCCGCAGATATGTGCCAAGTGCGAGCCGAAGGTCCACGCTCAACTTGACCAAGCTGGCTACACGGCCCGGACAGATCACTTGCGACGCATGATGGACAGGAGCAGGAAGAACCGAGTAACCCCCAAGCAAGTTACGGCTTTAGACCTGTCGGCGAAGATGGGAAGCTGGCTGTGGCTGGGTGGACTCGCCTGCCAGTACCTGTGGCACGTTGCATCTTTGGCAGTGGTCTTCTCGAACCAGGATGAAGGGCCGCTGCGGGATCCCGACGTTGAACTGTCATGGTCGCAGAGGCTTTCACTTGCTTTGGTATTGCTTCTGCCCAGTCCTGACAGGCTGATTCATTGGAGTATATGGGCAAATGCATTGAGCATCTGGTGGAACCCCAAGTTCGTCCAGGTTTTCCGAGGCTTTTCCCGCCATATACTTGGACTGTCTCATTGGTACACATTCCAGGGACTGATCATTTTCACGAGATTCTTGGCCATGAGAATGACCGAATTGAAAGGCGGTCGAGCGGCGGAGCAGAGCGCCCAGATTAGCATGCATAGCTTCATGGCCTTGCTCATGACAGCGGTAAGCAGGTGCCAGCCCATGCTGCGAAAGAGCATCACTGATTCAAAGATCTAGATATACGTCCTCGCACAGCGATCTGTCCGTATTGACACGACACCCCTATTCCAGACAACCGGAACCCCTATATCATCGCCGCCGAGGCCGCAAGTGCAACGCCAGGAGGACGACAACAAAACCATGTCGAACCTCCTCGACGATATCTTGGCCGAATCTAGTCCAAGACCAGCGATTCCACCGAGCCCAACGAGCATCGGCTCCGGTTCGCCGGCACTCTTTCAACGTGATTTGCAATATCGATCCAGCAACCGCAAAGTAGGCTCCGGCGCACCGGAACCGCCATCACAGGTCCAATATTCGGAAGAAATGGACTGGTCACCGACGCAGTCCAAACACCGAGCTTTCAAGGATTTCGGTCCCCCAAAGGCGCCAAACCAGATATTTGGTCAACCTGATCCTGGCCCAAATTCCAGCCCGTTCTGGTACAAGGTGCCTCCTGCGCCGGTCACGCCTGCACACAAGCTTCGCAACGGCCCCAAGCAGTTGACGAAACCGGTCGAAAAGCAGTCCATCTTTACCTTTGGCAGCACGAATGCGTCCAAACCCAATGCGCTGACAGACGACGAGAACGGGGGCGCGAGCAAGGTGGCATTCGCGCAGCCCAAGTTCTTTGCGCCATCCGTGTCGAATCCCAGCGATCCGCGCAGCTCTTTGGCAGATCTCCTCAATTCGAGTTTCACTCTAAGCCAAGACGAACCCGAGGATGGAGAACACGACGAAACAAGACAGAGCAACGCCGAGATTGCAAATTCCGGGTCCCTGGCAAGAACGGCCAGCGTGCGCAACAACCGATTGCTCGACGTTTTTACCTTGGCGATTCTCCTGGGCGCGTGGTTCCACGCAACATCCGCGTCATACCCGTACAGCCGGGACGTGATGTTTGGCGCCATGCTCCTCAGCATGGCCATCGCCATTCACCTTACTGGCGATGCCATCAGGGATCTGCGTCACGAAAAAACCCCTAGCTGGGCAACCATCATCAACACGTCGCTGGGGATCGGCGAACTGGCCGTGTCTTGCCATTTCGCGCTTCAGATTTGGGGCAATCGCTCGCCGACTTCCAGCCTGCAGGGCGCATCAGTTATTGGCACGATGCTACTACACGAGATGTGGAACGCTGCTTGCTAGGAGGAGGAGCAGCCCGTTAAACTAGTGGAGAATATTAGATGAGTAACACGAAGCATTGATTAGCATGGTTTATTGGCGTTGACGGGCTTGGATAAGGCTGCACATGAGGAGGCATTGCCTGGGCGACCATATGGTGTACAACGTGGTCGAGTCTGTCGGTTTCTATCATTTATTTATTTCTTGGTGCCTTTGAGCAGGTGGATAGGGAACGGTATACTGATGGTGTCGAACGGTGACACATTAGTCAAGATTAGTCGGGCGCCTCAGCTGGGAGAAATCGACCGATCGTGTGTTTACGCTACCGGCATTTCACACGCGTCCCTCCTCCTTCGCTCTAAACTCCGCTGAAGTGAACCCTAATTATTCCTTGTGTCTAGTGCAGCTTGCCAGAATGGTGTGATGAGCTCCTGGGGTCGAGCCGGGGCCGCCGTTGGGTAGGTACATAGTGATCATGCCGGACTGAGCTCCAGAGGTTTGACTGGCAGGAGTGGCAGGTCGACCGACTCGAGCTTCCGAGCAGACCGACGCTACGGGCACGCTAGGAATTAGAATGGACGCGCCGCGGGGAGGCAGGGCGAGCCAGCATCTCGGTCATCACACAGCGTCGTGGAGGTGCATAACACAGGTGTCCACTAGATTCTGGTCGACCGTGAGACGGCCGACCGTAGTGCGGTGGGTTCTCGGGATATCACTCTTTGGGCATTATGGGACAGAGGCCCGAAATTGCGTGAAGGAGAGAACAAGAGGTGCAACAAAATACTGCCGAAAAAACAGACGAGTCCGCTGCGGTGGGGCAAGGCGGTTTGCGAGGTTTTTCCAAGGACCCTATCGACAGGTTGATCCTGGTCAGCCTCAGGTGTGTGGTGTGGAAGTACTGTTCGGTGCCGAAAAAGGCGAGTTGCCCCGGGCGTCGTTTGCTGCTTGCAGGGCCAGTCACCTTCCTGTGCCGGCATCCGGGTGGCCACTGGGGGAATATTCCGTAGAAGTGAAAGACAGGCACAGAGAGGTAGGATTCCTTGATTTGGTTAGGTTGGCAGCGTCACTGATACCGTGATGGAGGCGGTTCGCAAGGGCCTGGTGAGGTAATGTCTTGCCATGGCGGTACGGAAGGCTGGTCCGGTTCTTGCGTTTCTTCTTCTCGCGTACGGTGTACCCAATGGTGCGGTACCGACCCCAGGCACATTACGCAGCCTGGCGGCCCTGTTCAAGCGGCGGGCGTTTGTACTGTACCAAAGACACTTTCCATCAAATATGTGCGGAAGCTGCGCGAGCAAATATGACGTACGATGACCATGATGGCGAGCGTTTGAGGGACTCTCGGTGGCAGATGAGCAGGCATGTCATCGAAAGGCCCTGGAACATCGACAAGTTGGCGTCTGAGCGAGGAGACCTGAGAGCAGTCCATCGCTCCTGGTGGAATTGGAGTGAGGTAACAAGTGACAGTTGAGTCGGGGGGCAAGACAAGGCGTGGCGGATCCGGAATCGGGCTGTTTCACCCACAATCGAAGACGACTGCACGACCTGCTCTATGCCGGGCTCCAACAAGTACGTAGGCTCCATCACCTGACGGCTCAAGGACAGGTCGGCAATTTGGCAGATGCGGAAGGCATGTCTTTCGATCGGCAGAAGGTGAGGCTGTCGTGTGGTTGGCCTCTGCTCGCTATTGTATTTTTTATTTATTATTTTCTTCTAAGGATTTCTACTGGCATGTCACGACAGGACGCAACAGGAACAGCGCCTCGAACCGGGCGACGCAGGGCAGGCACCCACCCATTCAGCAGCGAGGGATGGTTTAGACTTGCGAATTGGAGGTGAAGCTTGTTGGTCGTTTTATTGGAGAATCCCTGCTTCCCCGACACTCGAGTTGGTAACATACAGTAGCTCGGCCGACGGACTTGAAAAGCACGCCCCTAATGTTTCCCTGAGATGCAACTTCAGAGAGGCGATGGCCACTTAACTGCACATTCGCGAGGCATGGACGCGGATCGCTGCCGGCCGGCTCGAGGAACCGCCACTCGCGGAAGGCGGGGAGCGCAAGGCGGTAAGGAAGAGGGAGGGATCGTCAGGTTTTTGTTTGGGACGAAAGAGGTCCAACCATGATGAAGCACCTCGACGAGCCGCCGAGTGTAAGTCTATCGGCTTTCCACAGAGAAGAAAAAAAATAGGGGGTAGGAAGGAAGGAAGGAAGGCAGGAAGGCAGGAAGGGACAAGCGTCAGATGGGACTGGTCGGTCCCCCTCGCCGCCTTCTCTCGTGGCTGAATGAATGGCAGTGTCCGCCTGCCGATCTGTGGCTGCGTCACGCTCAGATCGTCGACGGTCTTGCTTCTTGTTCCGTTGACCCTGAGCACTTGGCGCTACTATGTGCTGGCTTGACTTGACTTGCTTCCTATCCAAGCATCATCTCAGCCAGTTCACCACCCAGCCATCGTGGCATACGTTGACGGGTCTGGTGCTGGGACTGAGGGGCTTTCGCGGCTCGTTGCGCGGCCAGCAGATGCTCATTGCTAGGTTCATGCGAGTTGTGACGGCGATGTTGATGTTCCTCTGTGCTGTGCTGTACTGCGCTGTGCTGTACTGCATTTGTGATGAATGCTAGGAAGAGGTACGTACCCGGGGGTACCGATATACAACTCGGCATCAAGTGCTAAGAATAAAATGGTATGCAAGGTACGTATCTTTCTGTATACTACCTAGGGGACTCCTTTTTTTTTTCCTCTGTCCCTTTTTTCTTTTCTTCTCTGACGACGGCCCCCGAAGCTTACAAACTGCGGGCTTAGTGTGCTTCAGTGGATGCGCCCTCTAAAAAAGTCGCACCTTGTTTTGTTTGTGGTTTAGTGAATGTACCCTTGCAGGTCCCCCACACTCGACGGATGTCACTCTACCACCTCCCGCTGCTGTGGGTGTACTTGGGACCGTCATATTGCCCCCTCAGCACTACGGATCCCTTTGGCTGTAACCGAATCAGGCTTGGCCCCGACCGCCTTTCTTTCGCTCTCTCTTTCTCTCTCCCTCTCCCTGGCCAGTTCTGTGGCATGAGGCTAGGGTGCGCTGGTGGCCCTGCAGTGGTCGGGTCCAGCCCACACTTGTCACTCGGTGCATTGTGCAGATTTCCCTGGTGGTCTTTCTCCAGCGTCCCTTCCCCGAATTTTGTGATGCCACTGCCCCACCCACCCCTCGCCCAGCACCGGTCCCATTCCTTCTTGGCCTCCACGGCGAGTCTGTGACTGCTCTCTCCTTCTCTTGCCTCTCCAAATTTTCGGCCAATACTCTACTTGGGCCTCGCACCTGAGACACCCCCAAGGCAGATCTTCCCATTTCACCTCATCTCATCCAAGCATCCACGCATCCACGCACCCACGCTTCTACGGAGCCAGCCTGGAAGCTAGGGTACTGCCAAAAGGTACGTCCGTTGCCTTGCACGCATTGTACATCCAACTCAATGCCTTTCCCTACTCCTCCGCCGCACGCACGCCGCCCACCTCACGTACCACTCCGCGCACCATCCATCCATCCCACCCATTACGATGTTCATTTACTAACCGCTCCTCCCGCGCGCCCAGGGTCCTTTCCTCCCACTTCACCTTCCCTCTGTTGCATACATACACCAATTCGATACCGAGCACCAACATAATAAGCCCTGTCCTCTTTCGCTTCACGACTGGCCTTCCCCAAATTCATCACCGAGGGGCCCTGCAAGAAGAACCACCTCTGGCTGCGCTGCGCTACCACCACCAACCAGACCACCCTACCAGCGACTCTCCGACAAGATGGACCTCAACTTCCAACTTGCCGTCCGTCAGGTCTGTGCCTGTCTGTAAGGACACGAGAAGGGACATTTTTCAACACTGCCTCTTGTCCCCCAGGAGGAACATCCTTTTACACGCTTTGAACCCTCTACAAAACTTAACCAAACGCTATTCCGACTTGCTCACACGACCTCTTACCCCTTCTTGACCATTCCCCGAACGCTGAACCAAATTATCCCCGTGCCCCGATAAATTTACTTCGACGACCTTGAACGGTCACACGAGCACTGCTCCTATCTCTACTACGCCCCTACAACGACCAAACACCAACAAAGAAGTCACACACATGGCTGGTGAGATGGTTTCGAAAAGGAGCACAAGATTGTTTCTTGAGGACGCCGGTGGTCACCCCGAAGAAGATCCCGCCTATCGACCGAAGCCCAATTCCAAGCAAGAAGACGTCATTCCTCTCGAGATGGCTGAAAAGTACCAAGCCAAGGGTCCTTCGCGACAAGGATCGCGCGAGTCCGTTGCCCCCCTTGAAGCTACAATGGACGTTTATGTACAGAAGCAAGTCATTCTCACGGTTGAAGACGAGTTGTTGAAGACCTCCGCGGCAGGAGAGAAAGACATGCTACGGCGGGAGGATGGACTGCTGAAAGTAGCCGAACATCTCCAGACACCCTTGGCCTCGCCGATATCTCCGGGCATTGAGCGAGTTTTGCCTATTGATGGAAGACCCATCAACTTCGGCGTGGTTGTACCTGGGGTTTACCGGAGCAGCTATCCTAAACCCGAGGATTTTGGCTTCATTCGGAATCTTGGCCTGAAGTCCATTGTGTAAGTCATGTTTGCTTATTCATCTTCCGATAGACCCGTGGCTGACCAATCTCAGCACCCTCGTCCAGAAAGACGACGTTGATGAGCCTTACACAGCTTTCATGGCCAGCAATGGCATCCGGCACCATGTGTTCAACATGAAGGGCACAAAGAAAGAGGCTATCCCTATTCGAACAATGAAGGCGATCTTGCGGCTAGTCCTGAACCGCGAGCACCACCCTCTCCTCATTCACTGCAATCACGGCAAGGTATGTTCACCTAAATCAATCCCTTTTGATTCGCACACTAACATGATCATAGCACCGCACTGGCTGTGTGGTTGGTGTGGTCCGAAAAGTGACTGGCTGGGAGCTCAACACCATTGTTGATGAGTACCGCACATATGCCGAGCCAAAGATCAGAGACTGTGACATTAAGTATCTCGCCGACTTTGATCTTTCAGATCTGTCAAATCTGTTTGTTCACGAAGCAAATATGCGATTTCGGATCCGTCACTTCGTCAGGGTTACTCTGTTCAGCGTCTTTGTCGTCTTTGTCTGGCTTCTGTCAGGGCATAGAATGCAAAACACTGCCAGACGTGTCAAAGATGTGAGATGATCATCTGAGCATGTCACTGATGTCGGTTGGGTCCTTGCATGATTCTTGGCGTTGGGCGGATGTTTACCGAAGTCTGAATTTGGTGGAGCGTATCGCAGCACACAGCACATCAACTACAGAAGAAAACTGGAGCCGATTGCCCAGCAACGATACCTTACACAAACACAAAGACAGGGGAGGCGCGACAGTCGCAAGACGGAGTTGATCGACCAACGAGTCGTGGTATATGAAAAGGAGACAAACAAACAGGGCAACAAAAATTTGGTACATTGATCCGCCCAGAGGTTCAGCAATGACTGCCCAGGCTGGGATGGGAACTGCATTTTTCCTTTGTATGGATAGACAGAATACGGGGGACTCATCAAGAGCTGAGATGTCTCCTTTTGGCGTTATACTTGAGACTTTGGGGCCAGCGATGCTGGCATTCAGTCATGTACAGACCTTTTTCTGCTGCATTGTACAAGTAGTAGGTAGGGTAGGCAGTTGATCCTCTCGAGAGCTAAGACTCTTCTCCATGAATACATTTGGCCTTGGCTATTGTAATTTATCAGGTCTGTTTTGGAGTTGTTCTACACAAAGTATTATACAAAGCCATATCTATAGCAGATGACTCCTATTGATGTGTTATTTCCGTACGCAAGCATCAGCTCCAAGCTTATCGGAGCAATGCCATGTGCATCGACCCACCCGAACGTCTGCGCCTTGCATGTACACGTTTCGTCTCATGACTCAACGTCTGCCAGTATCTGGCAGGTATTTCCCTATATTCGTACAACATATCGCATCCAGTACCCTGCCAACCCATGACCCAGGCTTGGCACTGGTGGTCTTCTCAAGTCGGGCCAAGCCAAGATATCAACAAGAGGAGAGACGCTCGTCGGGGACACGAACAATTTACTTGTACGATCCCGTTCATCAGTTATTAACTCCTCCCTCATGACTCTCCTCCCCAGCGATTCCTCGTCTTCCTCTCATCTTCATCCTTCTTCCGGTCACCGTTGGCGTATACCCACGCGCCCGCAGCCGCGTTCGCGAAGCCCATGCCAATGGCGGTGCCGCGCACCAGGCCTTGGGCGGTGAACTTCTTGCGCAGCGGCTGGCGGCGGCGGAGGGCGAGGAGGGCGTAGAGTCCCGAGATGGCGCAGGTGAAGCCGGCGCTGTCGGTGGGGAAGCCGGCGAGATTGACGTAGCTGCTGAAGAGGAGGGCCGGAGCGAAGGAAAAGGGGAGGATCTTGAGAGGACGGCCGTGCAAAGCGGCGATGAAGATGGCGTGGATTGCGGGCGGAAGGGGGTTCGCTGTGCGGTGGTGGCGGTGGTGTCAATGTAATGTTATAGACTTGTGGAAAGAGCCTCAGGAGAATGGGAGGGGGGATTGAAGGGTGTGCATACTGCCATACTCGTGGAGCCTGGAGAATAATGAGGCCTTCGCCTCCTCTGTATCGGGCATGCCGTTGTTGGACGCCATTTCCGTGGACTCTAGGGGGGTTGAACCGCTGGCGCAAGACTTGATGGGCTGACTGCTGGGGGGTTGAATATCGCCAATTATTTTTTGGAGTCGAACCAAGAGCTCCCTTGTAGTGACGTGACTTATCGATAAGCAGGGTCCATGTTCGGATGAGTAAGCTGGGCCACACCCAATCAACTGGTCCGTGGCCCCGGGTTGTCGGGGGTCGCTCAATTTCAACGTCGAGTGGGCTGGCTGCAGAGTGTCTTGTTCCCTTCTAGCAGGACGTTGCGACCTTGTCTTTATCTGCGAGACAACACGGTCCCCCCCTCCTCAACTCAACGGACTACGAGTGTTTGCCTTGCACCTCAGGACGACTTCTTAAGTTCGTCGAAATCAGGCCTACGCAGCCAGTTGCTTCTGTCTGCTGTTGCTGCAGCTTGTGCGGGGGAATCATCCGGGGGCCCTAGCCTTGCACGCCTATCTTGACAGATTGGCAAAAAACATCCAGTCAAACATTGCTTCAGCGTATGACTGCGCATCACGGCCACGAATCCCACGGGTCCAAAGTCCCAACAAATCGGGTCCCATATTCTACGCCCTGCCTCAATCGGCCTTTCCGCTCCATTCAAAAGCGATCCGATAGCGACCACCCCTCGATCCACCCGGCAACCACTCTCACCAGACCCAAATACACACGCACATAAGCCGACACAATGCCGAGCGCAACAGCCTCGGGGGCCGATACGGGCGGCGCCCGCAGTCGCGAGCATAACCAGGGAAACCAGGGCCGCGCGTACACGGTCGACCAGAAGGCCGCCGTCCTCCGCATCCGCAAATGCTCGCCGACGGCGTTTTATGACATTCTCGGCCTCGAGGAGGTGAAGACGACGGTCACAGAAAGCGAGATCAAGAAGGCGTACCGCAAGCAGTCGCTGCTGACGCACCCGGACAAGAACGGGCACGAGCACGCTGATGAGGCGTTCAAGATGGTCAGCCGCGCGTTCGGCGTGCTGGGCGACAAGGAGAAGCGTGAGAAGTTTGACCGGTTCGGCACGGATCCCGATTCGCGGTTCGGGCAGGCGCAGGCGCAGAATCCCTTCAGCGGGTTCGGTAGACGACAGGCCGGCGGCGGAGGAGGCGGAGGAGGCGGCGGTGGCGGCGGATTTGGGGGCGGAGGGATGGACGAGATGACGCCCGAGGAGATGTTCCAGCGGTTCTTTGGTGGGGGAGGATTTGGCGGCGGTGGTCCGTTTGGCGGAGGTGAGATTCCGGAACGCCCGAAGAACGGATATAAAGTGAAACGCAACGCTGACATTAATACGCAGGTTTCGATACAGGTCCCCAATTTGTGTTCAACTTTGGTGGCGGACCGGGTTTCAGGGTACACCAGTTCGGCGGCGCGCGGCCGAGGAGGAGACCGCGCGAGGCGACGGAACAAGAGGGCGGTGGCCTCTCGACGCTCATGGGCCTGCTTCCGATCCTGCTCCTTTTCGTGTTCCCGCTCATCTCAAGCCTGTTCAGCGGCGGCACGCCGGCCGCGCCCAGCATCGTGTACGACAACCCCAAGGGCCTCAACACGCTGGAGCGGCAGACGCCGAAGCTCAATGTCAAGTACTTCGTCAACCCCAAGGACGTGGAGTCCTTCACCAAGGGCAAGCTCAGCCAGCTGGACCAAACGGCCGAGAACAACCTCGTGAGGACGCTGCGGTTCGAGTGCGAGAACGAGATGATGACGCGGCAGAGGATGTACGATGCGGCGAGCGGGTGGTTCTTCCAGGACCCGGATAAAATGCGCAGGGCGGACGCGCTTGAGATGCCGTCGTGTAAGAGGCTGGAGACGTTTCGCGTCGGGCGGTAATATCATCATGTGAGAATGAGAGAAAGGAGGTCACGTGTATGTGTGTGTATGCGAATGGGAGTTTGGCCAGTGGAAGAGGTTTCGTCTGTTTGGCGTTCTGGGGAGAAGATTCATAGCATTTGTGGGACTCGCGCCGGGCCATTTTCTTCCTTTGCGGAACAAGTATTCATAAATTCTTTTCCCCCACCCCTCCCTCTATCAAAGGTTGCGCGCGGTCCGTAGTTTGCCATGGTTATTAGAGTTGTCGACATGGGTTCCCGTAGAGGGTTGGGGGGTTGGGGGGGGGGTTGGATTCACACGCCGCTCACGAATAGTAGTACTTGAAGCATTCCTTCTCCATCTCGCCTCTTCAACTTCGAGTCTGAGCGGTCTCTGCTACGGTTGCCAAAACGCCTTGGGGCCGATAGTTTTATTGCGGCTGCCGTTTGGCCCTGTGAGTATCTGGTTTCGTTGCACTAGCCATGGCTGTTGAAGCGCTCCTGCTCCGTTGTTGACGCCCCTTTTCTCCGCAAATGTGATATTGACCTTGGTTTCCAACGGTTTCCAACCTCTTGTCCTACGTCATTCACTCTGCGATATCGTGCTTTCTGGTTTCCGTCCGCAACCGCTAGCAGCTCCTCGCGATTCACAACGTCACTGGCGACATCCTCATTTGCTAGCAACTGCAAACAACTTCTCCGCGGACGCTCTGAGTTATAGCGGAAGCTGGGAGAACAGTATGTTTCGAAAGCGACGCAACGCGGAAACTGGCTGGTTCTGTACGGTGCTTCTCCCTCTCTAGTCGGGTGACGTTGAAGTCCCAATCTTCGTCCGAAGAGTTTCAACGGCCCGGATTCTGCATCCAGGTCGAGTCCACCTGTCTTTTTATCACAACATCCATGCATTCTTGGCCATCTCGGGGCCGGTCGTCCATGGTTGGGCGTCCGGAGCCGGTCACGCCCGGGCCCTGTATAGCCCTAGGACGCGTCGGGTCTACCTCCCGGCTGGGCCGCCTTCCAGTTTCTGTGATTTAGAAGTCCTGCCTGAAGCAGCCCCCCTCCCCACTCACACACACACACACACGCACAGTATTTGGTACGTCAGTAAACTAGTCCATCATCTGGAACGAATTAGAAGCTTCATCTAAAGTCATGGGCTCGGTCCGTCATCGAAATAAGCATTGCTTTCGATGCGGTCCCATCCGGGCCCGGTGGACTCGTTGCCGATATCACACATGATGAACCAAATCCAATGGCACCCTGCCGAACTGACTGGGGATATCTGTTGAGGCCAGCCGAATCCTTGACTCCAGATATTTTCCTTCGCTATGCCCAGCATACTCCCCTGAGCAACGGCCGGTTATTGTTCATCGTCCAAGACGCCGCATCGGCTGTCCCACCCTCGAGTATAGTACCAGCGTTAGGACACATCGTCCCTTTTCAGGGGATAGCATAGGCAAGTGAGATACGACCCAGACAACCTGTCAGCCTCTCGGGCCCGCCGAATCTTGAATGACACCAGCCCATGTCCTCCTAGACGCCGGAAGTACGGAAACCACTTTCACAGAGAAGGGTTCCCAGTACATGGCCTACTTCAAGACCCACATTCTAAAACGCACAGCGAACCTGTGAGTTGCTTTGGCTCATCTTACTATGGTAATGACAGTCGGGTATGAGGGCGCCAGCCCAGGACATCATGTCGGGACTTTAGTTGAAACAGGCAAAAAGATGCTTCGAAGTTCGGATTGACAGAGACCTCATCAGGCCGCCCTCTCCCTGCGGTCCCAAGTTCAGAGTTTCTCGAAATTATGATTCTGTTTATGTGAGGCCGTACGTCACGAAGCTGTCTCTGGTTGAGACCTACTCACGATAGCGAGAGAGTAAGGGAAAGGGGGCGGGTCAAAGGAGAGACAGAGAGTGAGAGAGCGAGACAACCTCCCGAAAGAGTCGTCAGATAAGCAGCGAGAGAATTTCCCAGTTGGTAGTTGAAAAGACAATGCCTAGCGTCAAACCGTCCCACACATCACGAACGGGAACTTATGGGGCATGTTCGAGGGGCGGAGATGAAGAGATCGGAAATGGAGAATTGCATGGCCAGATCGAACCGATCAAAATCCACAGGCGCGAAAAAAAAGAAGAAAAAAAGGGAAAAAGTTGTTCTTGACCTTCTCCCTTACCATAGCACGTAATTCATGCCAGACCGGGCCAAGCACTCACTGCACTCTATGAGAGGCTCGCAAGGTAAGATGCAGCACGGGGGGCTGGGCCTCGTGGCTCGAGCCGGCGTGTTCCCCGTCTTGAAACGGAGGCTCGGGCCTCGAAGGGCCAAAAACAGGGCTGAGAGTTGCTATGCAGTAGATGCGAATGTGTGAGGGCTGTATGCGTATATGCCTGGGCGACCATAGCTGGACCCTAACGCGGGCGCATCGGGGCGTCGGTGACGGGCTGTTAGAGCAATGGGGACGGCGGGCTGGCTAGGGCGGGGTCCGTCCTTGTCCGCAGGCACGGAGCACCGGCGGAGCGTTGCGTCATTGCGCGGGGGACATCCAGGGACAGACTGCCAGTGGAATGTGGCTGAGATGCGGGAGCGCGTAACAGCGCCACACCTCCTCCTCCTCCTCCTCTTTCAACGGTGTGGATACTTGTCGCAAGGTGTCGGTATCGTCCCTTGCTTCGTCTATTTCCCACCACCCTTTGACTGGGTGTTCCATGACGATTGATCAATCTGGTCTCGTCTTGTTGAGCCGGCAGTCATGTACGTCTGTCTGTGCTGCCCTCGCTATCGGAATATTCTAGCTAAGCATCAGACAACGGGTGGCCGTTGGATGCGCGTGTTGATGGGTGGACGCGCAAGCTTCGACGGGTTGCTGTTCCATCTCGTCCGTCCGCCCATCTCACTCGGAGTACCTGCTTTACGGTGTATGACGGGGGGGCAAGCTAGGTAAGCCGTGTGCTTACTGTCGTCGTCACCATGCAAAGCGCCAACGGCGAGTGTCCAAGTTCCTGCAGAGCTCATTTGCAACCTCTGCTTGCTGCATATAGAAGTAATCTTCCATCGGCGCAACAAACGCTGGATGAGGTGGCGGCTAGTCCACTCTGCCATGCACACCGTCGTTCTCTCGACACGCCTGTTTGGCAGGTCTCATATGATTCCTGCAACGCTGCGAATGCCGTATCCTGTTGCCTGGCGGGTCGTCGCCGCAACTCGGGGTACCAGGGATGTTCCCACGGAGAGCCCCCAACCAGTCATCTGACCAGCACCGCTGGTTGGCCGCGGCGGCCCTACCCAATATGCATTCAATCAAAAAGTATTTGCTGCTGCGGTTCCCTGTCCGCGTAACTCCAGGTGCTTGTGCCGCCCGACTTGAATCTGGCGGCCCACTCGATCGGGCGATTTTAATTAGTGTGAGTGTGGCAATGGGGAAGCTTCAGTAGGTAGATGGGTGCCCGCCCATGTGAGTGTCCTGCCCGCCCGCAGCAAGGTACCGCATCGCGCAAAATATACCTGCTGCCCAGGCGAGGGCGAGGAACGGCCACCCGGTGGCCCCGGATCAAGTGTCGAAGTGTGAGGGCGAGGTACTGAGGTGGGTGTGCAGAGCAGAGACGGTACGTCCGGCGGCGAGGTGTGCACAGTACACTAACTACCTTTCCAGCTCCCCCTCTCCCGCACCTCCAATTGGTGGTGGGGGAGGCGCACCGCCACTTTCCCAGGTTCACCTCAATGTACCTTAGTGTGGTGTACCTGGTGTACGGCGTTACGTGGGCCTTCACAGCTGCTACGCTGCACTGGGCTGCTGCTCCTGGCGGTGCTCTTGCCGCCCGCCGCTGCACTGCGCACGCAGCTGGGCCTTGGCTTGCTTTGGCTTCCAGGTTCCTCAAACTCTCAGACTCTCTTTCCTCCCAAAACTATGCCAACCTCTTGCAACCTCCTCCAGACATTTGCTTCATCTTTTTTGCAGCCCGTCACTTGCAGCACCCGGAAGAGGCCGGGAAAAACCACTTGACTACCCACCACCGCCCGCGGCATTTCGTTGGCGACTGTCTTCTTATCCATGATTGCTTGGCTTGCAGTAATCTAGAGGTTTGGATTGCCAACCCACCGAATGACGACACCCGCTGGAGCTTCACCCTGACCCTTCGCCCAGCCACTTGCCGAACGCCCTCAACCCCGCCTGCAGCTTCTCCTCCCCCCCGAAGCTGCCACGGCTTCCTCACAGCGGCGATACCTTGGTCCCGCTGCCTTGCTTGCAACGACCGACGGCCATTTCAACGAGCACAATCGACCCTTCCAGTCCGAGACCTTGGGACCCTCGTCGACATGGTTACCCGCAAGCCCGTCCCCGACGATACCTTCGTCGACACCAATTCTGCCCCGCGGGTGCAAGACATGCGGAAGGAACTATGGGGTGCCACCGAATCCCCCTCGGATGTGGAAAGCGTTTGGGATGATGCTCCCCAACAGAAAGGCGCCGTCGCCCTGAACCAGCAAACGGTACCTCAGGGCACTCCGGACTTGCTGGTGCCCGGCGGCGCTGTGGCACACAACCCCGAGACCAATAGCCATGTTTGGAACGACGTCGAGGGCGGCCGACTTCAACACACCGGCGAGCCAACAAGCGACGCCCACGATGTTCCACTGGCATTGCGCCCAGGACCACCGCCAACTCGATCCGACACAAACCCCTTCAAGAGGAAGGACACTCGGTCCGCCGGGCAGACTGACTCCAACCCAGCATCGCCGCCAACCAGCAGCCCGCCGTCGATACCCCCGATGCAGCCCCTGTCGCAGATGAGCACTGGCGAATACAGTAATAATCCATGGCAGCCGGCTCTCGACCAGCATGCCCATAAAGCCGCCGCCGCCGCCGGTACACAGCAGTCTCTCCGCGCTAACCCCGCCGGAGATTCAGAGCGAGATGCCTGGGCTACGTCTCAGACCCCAAACTTGCCACCCATATCAACTTCCCCTGCATTGCTGTCCCTGCCCTCAGAACCCGCCTCACCGGCGTGGGACGATCTGCCTGAGAATCAATCGAAGAAGCCAACGGAGCCACAAAGGCCCATTGGCAACGACCTTCTTGGAGATCAGAATGCGTGGGACGAAATTGGCGCACAGAACAAGGGCAAGGGGAAGGCTCCTGCTCTCGTAATACCTCCTCCAGCCACTGTCGAAGACGGGCCAATGGACGATTGGAACCTCATTGATGTCGAACCGCCTGCTGGCCCACCACCGTCGGCCAAGCAGAACGCAACCGAGCAGTTCCGTGACGCACCCGAGCAACTTCCAGATGAAAAGGCACCGGCCCTGCCTCCGAGGGAAGAGGAAGAGCAGCCACCCCGACAACCACCACGCCCCGTCGATGGCAAAGCTGAAACGTACCAGATCAAAAACATTGCCTGGTACGACCACAGTGCTGAGAAGAACCTACGAACCTCACCCATTCTCGTCCAGAACGCCAACGGCCCATGTCCGCTCTTGGCCTTGGTCAACGCACTTACACTGACGACCCCGGCGTCATTATCAGACACGGCCCTGGTGCAAGTCCTCCGCTCGCGGGAACAGATCAGTCTCGGTTATTTGCTTGATGCTGTGTTTGATGAACTCATGAGAAGAACACACGAAGACTCGGCCTTACCTGACGTGTCGGAGCTCTATGCTTTCCTCAAGGGCCTTCATACCGGCATGAATGTGAATCCGCGCTTCGTCCCGACACCAGAAATCATCACGGCCTTCAAGCGGACCTCCCTAACCCACCTACACCCTACCGAACGCGACGACCTGATCCCCGGAACCTTCGAAGACACCCCGGAAATGGCACTATACGCTGCATTTGCCATTCCGCTCATTCATGGTTGGCTGCCACCCAAGTCCGACCCCGCATATGCGGCTTTCGAGCGCCAGGCTGCCTCGTTCGAAGATGTGCAAACGCTTCTGTTTCGGGACGAGGAGCTGCAGGAGAAGCTAGGATCGTTGACGGAGGAAGAAGAAGAAGTTTACTCTGATATCCAGGCGATCAAGGCGTTTCTGGAAACCTCTGCAACGCAGCTCACGCCGTCTGGTTTGGGTGTCATCACGAAAGCCATGAAGCCCGGGTCCTTTGCCATTCTCTTCCGGAACGACCACTTTTCAACCCTGTACCGGCACCCATCCACGCAGGAACTGTTGGTGCTCGTCACTGATGCGGGATACGCCTCTCACGATGAAATTGTCTGGGAATCACTCGCTGATGTGAATGGTGAGCGGACTGAATACTACTCGGGTGACTTTCGGATCGTGGGAGGCCAGCAACAGCAGGGCAAATCGCATGGGCAAAATGCTGGAAGAGGCAACAACCAGAACTTACCTAGGATTGACACTGGCAGCAATGATGGGGGATGGACACCTGTGCAAGGTCGTGGCCGTCAAAACAACCTCGAGCCGCCGACGCAGCCCAACGAGCCGCCCATGTCCCCCAACCACGAGCAGGAGGATCGGGACCTTGCGCTTGCGCTCCAGCTACAGGAGGAGGAAGAGCAGCGCCATCGCGCCGAGCAGTCGGCTCGTCGGCGGGAGAGCATGCTCAGCGAGCAATACATCGAGCAACAGGCCCGTCTGCAGCAGGGACCCAACACTGCCAGGCGTGTTCCTCCTCCTAATAGGCAGGCGACTACACGAAATAGCGGTCGCAGTAACAGCAACCCTACACTTTCGCCGGAGAGCCGACCGAACCCGAACAACAACGCCACAGTCCCGCCGACTTCAGGGCGCCAACCGGGCCAGCCGCCGCAATTGGTGCGGCCGCTCGTTCCACCAACGGTCCCTGTGCGCCGACAAGGAGTGAACCGACCGGCCGACGAAGGGTTGGACGATGCACCCCCGACCTACGAGCAGGCACAGGCGGCAGCTAAGTATGAGCCGCCTCCGGGCCACCCGCATCACCATACCAGCAGTCCGATAGCGGGACGTCAAGGGAATGGGGCCCCTGGGCCGTCGTTCCCTCTTTCGCCTTCACGGCCGATGATGGGCAGTGGTCGTGGTCGAGTCATGGGCCCAGGCGGGGTGGTCGGAAATTCGCAGGGAGGGCGGGAAAGGGACTGCATCGTCATGTGAGAGGATGAAGCGCTGCGGCGTTTCCATGATTGGGCGTTTTCGTGTCATTTGTATTCGCGCGGACAGGCATGGATATCACTTGCGGCTATTGCGAAGCAGAAGAGCAACAAGTCCTTTTTGTACAAACACTTTTCCTCAGCGGACGGCGTTAGGATTATGAGTTAGCATCGACAATGAATGAATCGGAGATTTTAGAAGGATGGCTTGAAATGTGCATGAACAAGAGTTATATAATTTCCCCTGATGGTGACGGTTGTTTTACGTATCCCATTTGGAGAGCTGCGAATCGATGCTGCAAGGGTGGAGCTGCAAAGGAGGAAAGGGGAAGCTACCGATTTGCAGAGCAGCTGCAAGGCCTGCTCGGATGGGAAAGCGGTGTCGAAGAAACGGGTGCGGGACCTGCAGGGTTTCAGCGCATCGTCCCATGTTCCCGGGGTTACCGCATCCACCGCTGTTTTTGATGTCATTGACTCCTGGCTTTCGCGGTGGGGGGAATTTGGAGCTGGGCGAAGCAAGCACTTTAGCACAACTCGGCTTCGCTGGAAGGGGGCCATTCCTCATTCTCTGAAAGAAGCTCACTTTGTTTCTACTTGATACACTTTTCCCTCTTCAATTGACCCGATACAGCGGCTGCAATGTCTCTCGTCGAGGGATGGCTGCCGCCGACGCGGGAGAACTGGGAGCTCGTCACAACGGTGTGGCAGCTTTCCTGGCCTGTGGTACGTTTTCCACTGAACGCGCCCCCTCCCTCCCCCGGCCCTTTGGCCTTGGGTCACGTATTTGACTGCTTCTAACGGTTTTTTTGCTCAATTTGTACAGATCGGGTCGCTTCAGTACATCATCAATTGGTACGGCATGGGCAAGACCTCCGTCGTGAGCCGCTTCAACATACCGGGCCGCATCGCCTGGTTTCTGATGGAGATCCCGGGCGTGTTGACGCTGCTGTACATCATGGACACTCTCCCGCGGCAGGTTGGAATTGAGGACTTGCCGTGGCAGAATAAGGTGCTTGCTGGATTATTCGTACGTACCCTCCGCCCCCCTTTTCTCCTCCAGACCCTGGCGGCGTTGGAGCACGGGGCTAACGGATGATGCTGCGCCGCAGACGATTCATTACGCCTACCGCGCCGTCCTCTTTCCCTTTATTCAACCCTCCATGTCGCCGATCCACGTCCTCGTCGCCTCCTCCGCCCTGAGCTTCCAGCTCATGAATGCGACGTGCCTGGGCAGCTGGCTCGCCGCATACGGGCCGACGACGGCCGCGCAGTGGGAAAAGGCGCTCGGGTTCGGCGGGGTGGCGCAGTTCGTCGCGGGCATCGCCATCTTCTACGTCGGGTTGACGGGCAACTACTTCCACGACGAGGAGCTCCGGGAGATCCGCCGCGCAGAGCAGCGGAGGCAGGAGCGGGTCGCCAAGGAGCAGAAGCGACAGGGCGCCGAGAAGCCCAGCGTGGACAAGCACTACCGGATCCCCGAGGCCATGCTGTTCCGGTACATGCTGTTCCCGCACTACTTTTGCGAGTGGCTCGAGTGGTTCGGCTTCTGGATGGCGAGCGGGTGGAGCGTCCCCGGCAGGGCCTTCTTCCTGAACGAGATCTTTGTCATGTTCCCGCGGGCCCGGAGCGGGAGGAGATGGTACGCCGACACCTTTGGGGAGGAGAAGATTAGGAAGAAGTGGACCATTGTCCCAGGGGTCTACTGAGGCCCTGCGGGCAGAGTCGCCGGTTGTCGAAGGCAAGAGTTGTGTATTGCCAGCGAGGGATGCCTCTCGGAAGGCTGTATATACTCCTTTCGGCATTAGTATTTGAATGAGCACCGAGACCCTGGTAGGCAAGGCATTGACAAATTGTTTTACTTGTGTTTCCTGTCAGATCGCACCCTCGCCAACTACAACAGCTAGCCCCCCCGCCAGAGATAGCTGGTTCTGGATCTGACAAGGTCGGACAGAGATATCCCTCTTAGCTTTGGCAGCTGGCTAATATCGCAGACACGAGTGAGCGTTTTTCATTGGGAAGATCAGAGAAAAGACTATAAAAGCCGTCGATGGGTGTCAAAACAGCGGCGACGTCTACGACCGCTACTACTCGAGACCAAGTGATGGTATTTGCTTGATGTTTCCAATATTGCAACACGAGTGTAGTTCTATAGTATGGGAGTATCGCGTTTCTGAAATTGTATTTGTACAAGATATAAGACGGCACAAGAGTTTCGTAGACCCCAATGACAAAAACGCGGTTACTGGGACGCAGGTTATAAGCCGTTTGTACTAGTACTATTGTCTATATATCAGCTACTATTGTTCTTTATCCATAGATTGTTTCCATCGTGCTTCAACAACATTCGGTAGCGAAGCCCCTCCTTAGGCGTGGTTCTTGCATCGGACTATCTTGGAAACATGGCCAACAGTGCTGTTTCCAGAGCTTAGTGCACCAGTAACATAGAGGACTTCCATGTTATTCGGGTGAGAGTGTCCGAGAGCCACCGATGACGCGGAGGAGAGAAGGGGCGAAGAGGCAACAACAACCGTACCCCCGCGTGTGAGATCAACACCGATGACCTCTTGAGGGCCATTCGTTGCAACGTATGCCCATTTCCCGTCCCGTGATAGCGCAAAGTCGTCACCGAAGGTAATGTTGGTGCCAAGGGTTTCCACCGGCCCAGTTGCCGTGCCGTCAGCGAGGGAGATGGGCACTCTGGCGAAGAGCCCTTGATCCAGGCTCACGAAGTAGAGGTTTCCATCGCGAATCCGTATACCGTTAACGCCGATTTCCAACCCCGTAGCCAGAGCAGCCATTTCAGGCTCTTGGATGACAGTGTCGATGGCCTTGGACTCGACATTCAACCGCAGAACCGTCCCTCTGGTGGAGTCCGAGATGAGTAGATGCTTGGTGTCGTTGGCTGCCAGGCGAGTCATGCCGTTGAGCAGCAGAGCTGACGGAATACGCCGGACCAGAGAGAGCGTGGCCGGTTGGGTGACTGTGCCGTTCGGAGCAATTCGAAAGTTTCGAAGATCGGCTTTCCACACCCCATTGGAGTCCTCGGTCGACGTCAGGTTTGAGCTGACGAGGTAGAAAATGTCCTTCTCGAGCTCAACAATCCCGAGGAGGCCGCTGAACCCGGAAACCTCGACAACGGGCACTGGCGCATGGTCCTGTCGGGGCGACAATGCGAACAACGTCGGCGAAGTGACGGACGTGACAAGAATGTCGCCGTTTCCCCGGACCGCAATGTTCTCGAGGGTCCCCGTGCCGGGGACCACTTGGAGCGACGTCACGCTAGTTCCGTTTTGCAGGTTGCAATGACTCGTGGGCGCTGACAGAACGGACGGAAACAAGAGGGACGCGGCCAGTCCCAGCAGCTGGCAAGAGAGTGTTCGCGCGATCATGGTGCTGGTTGGAGCTGGCACTTGGCGAAGGGAATTAAAAAGAGAGACGAAGCTGGACCTGTTTCAAAACGACGCTTGAGCTCGAATCTTGACGGAATATATGAACGCATCTTGTGGGTCTGGGTCTTTGTGAAGCAAAATGAAGACAGGACATAGCATTAATTCCGAGATGTCTGTCAGCCGAAGCACGGTGAGGTGGACCTGATTGACAAGGTGGATGGGCGAGAAGCACCAGGAAATCAAGGACAGGACAGTGGGCTTGATGTCAATCAATGTGTCAAACCAAGCTCAATTGCCCTATTGGTAGTTTGGAGGTTAGTTCGGTGATGCCGATTCTCGGTGCTGTCAGCTAAGAACTGAGTCGACCTGTAGCAACTGACTCAATTCATTTCGCAGACGGCATTTGCTGCCGAGACTTAGTTCGGATTGTCTGTGAGAAATATGGAAACATTAATTTATAGCTTGTGGAAGGTGGTTACAAGTTACCAAGAGCCATGAAGTAACCGTCGAGTTGTGCAACCCGCGTGTTAAGGCAAGTATAAACATCCCGAAGAGAGTCAAAGCGGGTAGGTTAAGTATTCGGCCGGTGTGATGTCTATGGACCCACTTTAGGTGGACTCGAGGGTTCCCAGAACAGCAAGTGGGACAATGGGGACGTTGGCGGCAACAACCAGAGCGCCACCGGACAGAGTCCGAGTTTTACGATGTATCAAACCCAACTGCTTAAGTCCAGGCTGCCGGAGGAAAGAGCTTAAGTCCGTCTGTGGGGGAAATCGATGATTGGTCTCGGCGGTCTGCTAGGTGGCTCTGATGCGAGTTACACACTCACTCTTGCGGGTGGAAGATCATGTTAGATCGTGTCCAGCCTGTCAGCTGGCTGCAGCTTATTGCCGGAACTCCGTCGAGATCTTGTGGAATCATCGCCTTCGTGTAGGCTACGTCACGAAGAGCGCATTGAAACTCGATGCTTTAAATGGCCTCGCAACGATGCATCATGTCTCCTCTCACCAACTCAACCAACTCAACCAATTCTGTACACTCAGTCATCCTACCTCACAGACACCATGGTCAAGACATTTTCTTTCGGCAACATCGAAGTCGCTTCGCCCGGCTTCGGCGCGATGGGCTTGAGCTTTGGGCTCGGAAGCAACCTTAGCCTCGAGGAAGCTGAGCCTGTGCTACTCAAGGCAATTGAACTTGGATGCACTTTCTGGGACACAGCCGTAAGTAAATAATGTCGTAAAAGACACACCCGCATTGTTTCCGTTTTGAATTATCCGTCTTTTTTCCCATGAGAGTTCTCGGAAGTGTTGACAGAGTTGGGTTTAGGTTGTCTACCAAGCCGGTGTCAATGAAAAGCTCCTGGGCGACTTCATTAGAAAGCACAACGTCCGCGACAAAGTCTTTAGTAAGCTACCAGATCTGGACTCTTAAACTGCGATATCTAACCATATTTCCTACTCATAGTTGCCTCCAAGTGTGGTTTCGACGTTTTCGGAGAAAGCGCCGGGGGTGTCACCAATTCTGCGTCCCACATCAAGGAGTACATCGAAGGCACTATCGAAAGACTTGGCTTCGCTCCCGACCTGTATTATCTCCACCGGATTGATCCCAGTAAGTCCTCTAACTGAAAGTGCAAGATTCTTTTACTAAGCTCTATCCATAGACACACCCCTCGAGGAGTCAATTCCAGCTCTCGATGAAATAAGAAAGGCTGGAAAAACCAAGTATATCGGCCTTTCCGAATGCTCGGCTGCAACTCTGCGCAAGGCAAACTCCAGTTAGTTACATTGCCAAACAACCCAAACCAATTGCTAACAAGAGTTTAGTTGCCAAGATTGATGCTGTCCAAGCTGAATACTCGGCCTTCGAGACCCTGCATGAGACGGACGGATTGATTGACACGGCCAAGGAGCTCGGTGTGGCATACGTGGCTTACAGCCCGCTGGGTCACGGCTGGCTCGTTGACGACTTCCAGTACAAGAGCCCAGACGACTTTGCCCCTACCGATTTCCGCCGAGGAAGTAAGTTCATCCCGCCAGTTCTCTCAGTTCAAGGGGACTTGAATCAATGCTGACTTGGACGTTAAGGCCCCAAGTTCCAAGGTGAGAACTTTTACAAGAACAAAGCTATCGTGGACGAGATCAAGAAGCTCGCTGTCAAGAAAGGATGCACCCTGCCCCAGATCGCTCTCGCCTGGGTTGCCGCCCAAGGCATGATTCCAATTCCGGGCACAACCAAGGCCAAGAGACTCGAAGAGAACTGGGTGTCTAGGGACATTGATCTGACCGAAGAAGAGAAGAAGGAGATGAGAAGGATCATTGACGCCGCCAAGCCCCACGGTAACAGATACAACCCAACCCACCAGTCCATGGTGGGCCACTAGATTCGGGGCTAGTTTATTGAAGTATAACGAGAATTAACGAATCAAGAAGTATGATAAATCAACTGCAAAGGCCGCATGTGAAGAAAGCCTTTCACACCTGACTTGCACTTGCAATAAGTTCATCGAAACCCATTTTCAGTATTCATGGAGTAGTAAATTATTCCAAAGAAGGTTGAGTCTAGCTTAGGTTAGTTAGAAGCATGGCTTCTTATGAGCAATCTGTTATCGCAAAACTTTATTTATCTTGTTGGGATGGACTGCTACCAAGAGAGGGTCCAATATAATTTGACTTTGTTAGTCTGGCTTGTCCCGTGTTAAAACGGACGACTACCTCATAAAAAGGCATCGGCGATTCCTAAACTATTCGTTTAGGTACTAATCTGCACTCATTACTTGTTGTGTTTCGCAGTACTAGGCCAGCAAAATTATTGTTGTGCGACGAGCCAGAGCGCAAGGAAGGGTTTACTGTAACTGCCCACCCCATAGACAACAGAGACACGCCTCTACAGACTTGCTGCCTGTAGCCACCTGGCAAACCTTTGTGAATGAGGCCATCGCCAACTGCGTTAGAGTTCAAGCCGCAACGCCAGTTCCCATGGTAATGCGAACGCCAACGGAACCCCTACACTGGGCTGCTTGGTCGAGGTTGGGGCATAGTGCCCCGTATCGGGCTGCCTCCTCTGAATGCTGGATTCTTTGAATATTTTTGCCTATAAAAGATAGCCCGCTCACCAAATGACCCCAGGTCACTTGGCCATAATTCAAACGTAAGATTAACGGGCTACCAGTCGTCGAGCTCAAGATGCTCATCGCTTTCAACAAAGCATATGGCTTGCGCCGTCGCATACTACCTCCATCCTTCGACAAAATCTCCGACGGCATACGCTCGTTTTCGGCCGATAACAAGGAAGCTAGGCTTGCGCTTCTCCGCAAAATCTACGAGCCCTTTTCTAAGCTCGAAAAGGATTCTCCTGAATATAGTGAGCTTGCCAGATCTGGCAAGGTCTGGGAAAGCCACTTTCAGCCTAATGACAGCCAACGAATGGGCTACAAGGCTCTTCAGCGGGTATGTAAACCATTAACTACTAGCACACTGTTCACTGTTTGGAGATCAGTCTTTAATGGCTGACAATGCTAAATACAGAAGCACGAGGCCATGCTAGCCCAGATCGACGAGCTTAAGGAGATAATAAAGCCTCGAATTCCCGAGCTTGCCAAGACCTTGGTAACAGAGTATGCACACCAGTCTGTCTCGATCGAGAACAACCCTCTCAGGATGAGAGACGCAATTGGCATTTTCGGTCTACTTACAAAAACGCTTTTTGCGCAAGTCGACATTGCCTCCGTTGCTGCAGAGGACCTCACTCAGCTTGCTCTTCCGCAGTTGCTCCCCGACACTGACGGATCTGCTGTGAACGAGCTAAAAAATCACATTGTCACGTCTCAGTGGATTGCTGAAACTGCTGCAGCTCTACCCGGCACATCCGGAATGAACGAAGCAGAAATGAGACAGCTAGCTGCAATGTCCATCAAAGGTACAGAGTCTGAGGCTATCTACGCCATGGGATGGGCCGGGAGCGTCCCTCTCGGAGGATATCGCAAATTGCCGATCGCAGTCAGAAGCAACCCACTTCAAATCTTCCCGTATCCTGACGAGATTCCTGCTTGTGTCAATCGATTCTTCAACTGGCGAGACTCACAGCATCGCAGCAAGGAAATTCACCCACTCATCCTCGCATGCCAAATGACGGCGTACTTCGTCCATATCCACCCCTTTCCAGATGGAAATGGTCGGGTTAGTCGGATGATAATGCACGACTACATGGTACGCCAAGGCTATTTGCCAGTTGTCATGCAAGACCTTGACCGCGAGGAGTACATCCGAATGATTGACAAAGCTTGTAACGGAGATCCCAGCGAGTTTATCATCGCAGTACTCTCGACCCAGCTGGACATGCTTCACACCTTTTACCGGCGGTAACGAACGAAGGATGAAGTACAACTTGCTTGGAGGTTGAAAATTCACAGCGCACCATACTAGGAGCTCGTTCCCTTAGGTCTGAATCCCACGGGGCATGGACGTTGGAAGCGGCCTGATAGGACTAACAAAGCAGCTGGTGTGCCAACTCTACCACAAAACGAAAGAGAATGAAAATGAAAGAAAGAAGAAGTTACTAGTTTTGTGGAAGGTGAAAGGAAGTCGAGACCGTTCTACCTCCTATGACATCCACGAAGAAAACCACTTGCATTTTTGAAGTCGTTGATAATCCATTGTGTACAATACAAGACGCCCTTATTTTCGTTAATTGAAAAATGGTTGCCGGCGATGTGTTAGAATTGGTAAGTCATACAAATTGGTGTTGATTGGTGCCTGCGTCTTGCAGTATATATTGCCAATTGTAGGAATATTGGGGCTCAACATCTTAGTATAATGATCATATGAATGTTTTCTTACACGCCGCCAGCACGAGTGACGCCCTTGAAATAACATTTTCTGGTGGAAAGACCATAGAAACATACAGACACTTTTAATTTTGAACCAGAACCCTGGAGTTACTACATTTAGTGTAGTGAATTTAGGATGTGTCTTATGAGAGAGTTGCTTACACTCATTCAGCCATGTCATGGAAAGAAATTTTCTACGTCAAGAAGCGGATTCTCCATTGGTCTATACGTCCATTCCCCTCCTGGGTCAAGCAGATGACTCCGTTAAGGTAAAAAAAAATTCAACTGGGAACAATATGTAGTGTAGCCCAAAATTGCACGATCTGAGGCCATGTGGCTAAATTACTCCGTGGTCCTGTTCTTGGTAATCCAGTCTTTGAATCATTAGATTGCAGTTCTAGGCAAGCAGACGTAGCCTATGAGCAATGAGCACCTGACGATGAATCAGAAATTCCTTGCTTGTTTTTCTTTTCTCCTGCCCCCTTTTTAGAGTAAAGGGTTTGTCGCCAGAAATGGAAAAAGTGATGAGCAAGAGAAAATATCGAGCTGTCTCCGTTGGTATCAAAGGATAACCCGTACAATTGGGAAACCAACGTAGTAAACTCAAGGCTGCAATCTGGTTTTGTGTAATTAGAAGGGAAGAAGGTTGAAAGGCCGGCAGCAGCAGTAGTGAAGATGTCGCCGTTGGCAGCCTGGGGGTGGGATCCCCGGCTTCCGCTGGCGCGGCCTCCTGCCGGCTGCTGCTGCCCGCCTAACCGTATGCTGGCTAGGCAATCTAACGATTTCTCTTCACGTGGGCCGAGCTATTAATCGGCTTGGTTGATGGTCAATACGTATTTATTTCATCGTGCGAAGCTGGGAAAAAAAAAGGCGTTCGTCGCGAAATCCTGTGAAACGAGTCATGAGGCAATACTACCCTCTCCGCAAAACCCGAGAATCGGTCATTAGCAACTCATTCTACCGCTGGTTCTAGGCCTTCCTCTTCCAGTCCTCTATTACTATATACCTCAAATACCGGTGAAGAATGGCATGGTAGTTCATTTACCGCTATGCGTAGACTCGAGCATGACTCATATGAATTGTGGCATCTCGGCCCTGAACTATCGCGAGCTGCGATCTTGTCCCCTGATCCTCGCCCAGAAAGATGCACGGGTGTTGTGGTCTGAGATTCGAAGCTTTAATATGTAAAGCTTGGCACGTTGCATACGTTGAAATAAGCGCGGTCGAAACACCCGCCCTCCTGACTCGGACACCTAGCCACGATCAAGTACTTTTTAGAGTTAGGCTCATAATCGATTGAGTTTGATATGGAAATACCTGGTCGGAGGAACGCAGAATTTCGAATTCACTATTGCCCGAGAGTCGTAAGGCTGTAAGAGTTGCAAGAGAATAAATTTCCGCACTCAAGGCCCTACGCAAGCTCGTCGGAAGAGATATTGCCGCTAGGCAACTTGTGGCCATGAAGTCGTAACCTATCCACATTCCGTGATACCTCGTCCGTTACCTAATGACTGGAGGTGGAATTAAGGAGTTGCAACTAAATGAAAGGAATTGAAAATTTCCCCGTGTTCTTGGGGCTGGCGTGCCTGGTTGCAAGGCAACGATGGAGTCAAACCAAGCCATCCATACCTTGATGGAGAGTTGCCACGTAGTTGAACCCAGACATGCATATTGAATTGATTATATGGCTTATTTGAACTGTACAGGGAATACGTCAATCGCGGGCAAATGAAGTGTTGCAATCATTGTATTTGCATGCAGTCCTGAACCAACTTTTAGATAATCTCCTCTCCCCCCCTCGCGATCTTACCATTTCCCTAAAAGCTCGGAAAATGGTCAACATATGTCCTAGTCGAAGGGCCGCCGATCGATGGAAAAAGGAGATTTCCATCAATGAGTTGATGGCTCCACAACAACATCGCACCAACAGGGGTTGGCACAGTGCCAAGACACGGGACTTGATTCTCGTAGCAAGCTGGCCAATCCACTAGCAAGACTCTCAACGGCGCGGTGAGGCTTGGTGATTGTTGCAGTGCCAAGCATCTCAAAAGAGCGTTAGCCTTGATGCACATTGCTTGTCTTGAAGCGCTTGGCATTGTCCGTCCAATTTCTTCAATTTCACGCGCACTCGCAAACGCCCCTCAATCTTCCATCCCCATAATACGGAGAATAGCACTGAATCCATACCATGGTGCCGGGGCACATAGGCCGGTAGCTGGCAATGATCTACCGAAACAGTAAAGCCCCGAAAACTGGCCTCCTCCCCATATCATGCGTGATTAGTCACGGCACTTCGTTCCAGGTCCGCGTAATTGCGTAATAGGAAGTGATGTGGCGTCAATTTTTCCGAGGCTCCAGAACCCTGCGGCCTTGTTCTGCATGCGCTCAAGTAAGCTATTGTTTAGGCTTAAATCTCGTCTGCAGGTTGGGGATATTCTGCTCGCCTCGTGATCCGAATGTCACTCCATCCCCCTGATATCAGATTAAGTCAATTGCGTTCAATACGTCCACCTGCCGATTCTGGCTATCTCTGGTCACACCATCTTCAACGCATTTCCCTATGGAGAACATAGCCGGCTTACACCACCATTTCGGCCGTTCTTTTTGGACGATTCGCCGCGTTGAGCCGGTCGTGTTATCTCCTGTATCTCTGCCGAACTGTCCTGCTGTGCGACTAGCGCGCGATGCACCCCAGCTTCGTCTGTCTTGGCGGTGCTTTAGGCATGGGGCCTCGGAGCAGCAATCGGAAGGACCTAAACAGTCGAATTGGAGAACTAAGCCGGGACACCCTCTCGCCCACTTTCCAAAAGCACACGTGTGTTGGAAGAGACGTCCACGACCAACTCTGTCACTTTTATCTACCTACCTGTCCCTAGCATAGAGATAAGTACTTGTCAAAGGTGGTCCCGCGAAAGGTCGCACATGCATCCCTGGCTGCTCTGGCTTCACTATACATACTTTGAAGAGGGCTGTGCTCGACATCAGTTGTTCCCCTACATGGCGGTGTTGGGTAAATTATTTGCCAAGCCCTACAACAGCAACTAGTGCGGGCATCATGTGCTCTTATTGGCACGACGCAGGCTGGTTCAGCAAGGGTTTCGCCATCCACAAGGGCAGTCAGTAGATGGAGGCCACAACCGCCCTCAACTGCCCAGCCCCTTGGCTCCCTGACAGCATGACAGTTTCACGTACGGTTGGCCAAGTGGCTCACCTATACAAAGATGGTTTTGACTACAGTGACAAGGTCTACACAGGACTTGAGGCTTAGAATAAGGCCTCGCTAAAGCGATGAGGAGTCCAGCGCTCATCCAGCCCCTGTGTCCTACAGACTGAAAGAAAGAGTAGACAGCGCTAGAAACTAGGAAGAATCACATTGCCTCCGCCAGACGAAGTACACCGGAGCGTTCGGTCCAGGCTGGTGGTTGTCAGGTCCGGGGAGAGCCCATTGGTGGGTTGATGGGACCGGTACTTGGCCGGCAAGGATACTTAGGGGGCCACCCACGGAGTTGGGTGAAGGACCCACGGTAGCATGCCAACGTTGATTATCTTTTGTGGAATACGGTCTTGTTCTTTGGAATTTCCACCAAGGAGATTTGTTGACCGTTAGCTCTCATGAATGTGAGGTGGAGATATTGGATGGATGCTAGCGACCGGTGTTGGACGTTCTAGACTTTTACGATCAATGTGAAACTCCCTTACCGCGAGGAAATCTTGGGGGACTCCTCCCGATCAAGATTATCACGATATCCGAAAGGAAATCAAAAGAACATAAATACTCTTCAAGTGCCCACGACATCTAGTGTTTTGTTTTTGTTCTTCACCACGCTCACTCAAACAACTCTCTTGCACCTTTCAATCTTTCAACTCCAGCCTCCCTAGAAGCATCACCGTTTCATCATTCATCATGCAGACCAAGATCTTCGTTTCCGCCATGCTGGCCACCGTTGCCACGGCTCAGACCCTCAACATCCCCACCCGCAGCGGTTCCATCGTCTCTCTGTCCGCTCCTTCCACCATCTCAGGATCCAAGGACTTTGCCAACAAGGAGTTCGACCGTGGCCGCTCCTGCGACACTGACGCCGATACTGGCAGCGACTCTGCCGTCTTCATCCTCGAGAACGGCGCCACCCTGAGCAATGTCATTATTGGCGCTAACCAGCTTGAGGGTGTCCACTGCAAGGGTGCCTGCACCCTGAAGAACGTCTGGTTCCGTGACGTCTGCGAGGGTACGCCTGCTCCCTATTCTACATGCTCTCTTTCCGTTTCGTATTCTGACTTTACTTCCAGACGCTATCTCTGCCCTCGGCAACGGCGATGTCCTTATTCAGGGCGGCGGTGCCCAGAACGCCGTTGACAAGGTCGTTCAGCACAACGGCCGCGGCACCGTCACCATCGATGGTTTCACTGTCGTTACTGCTGGCAAGCTGTACCGTGGCTGCGGTGACTGCACCAACAACGGCGGCCCCCGCAACGTTGTTGTCAAGAACGTCAAGGCCAAGAACGTCAAGGAGCTCGTTGGCATTAACTCCAACTACGGCGATGTCGCCACCATCTCTGGCACCTGCGGATCCAGCGTCCCCAAGGTCTGCCAGGAGTACAAGGGTGTCAGCAAGGGTAGCGGCAGCAGCAGCAAGGTCACCACCACTGCCAACTGCAAGGGCCAGACCTCCCTGTCTGCCTGCTAAGCGGCATCTTAACAATGCTTTCTGTCATTTCAGTTTGAGCGAGGAGTTTTGGGGGAAATATCCCCATTAGCGTGTATTTGCTTCATACATCACAGTCGGATCGGGATCAGCTCGGACGGCTTGATGACTTCTATGTACATAGTAACTTGGCGTTATAGCCCAAATACATACATACTACCGATTGATCATAATTTGACCTGATCCCTAAGGTGTATTATCCTTGACTCTGTTCCAATCCATGATCCCTCTTTCAACCCAATAACTTGGCTCTCTGGTTGAAGCCATACCTTGCTTGCGTAGGAATTGCTTCAAATTTCTCGCGTAATTCTTTTCCTATTGGCGGTCGGGTTAATAAACAATAGAAGAGTTAGAAGGAACGTAACAATTGCAGGTGCAAAGACTTTTGTGTCCAAGCATCCAGTGCCCCCTTCTTGACATGCTCTTAATGAATCTATGTCTTCAGACAGTAGTCTCTTTTGGCGTTGTGGTTTACTATGCATTGTAGTTGGCCGCCATTAATTAGAGCGTTGTCCGAGACTCAAGAGGCCAATATATTTTGCCTTCTAGTTTGCTTTCCATCAGAACACACATGAATCAACGACGTCTAAGGCGTCTCGTGGCATTAGAGCAACAAGTTCTATGTACACATGGGTAAGTTTAATTTATATTATGAATCCTCAATCACTCGAAGTGTCATGTGAATCTTCAACGCGAGCCCGTGTTTAAACCATTCATCAAAACCACAACTCGATCCTGGTGCATTTCGGAGGAAGCATCCATGATTCATCAACATTTAGGTGGCTGTCTTCCAAGTCCACTGTCGTCATTCATACTAGTATATTCAGGATGCAGTATACAACCAATCCTCAATTAAACTTGTGCCAATAAGCTTGCTATCGTCCTGTCAAACTCAATGGTGGCCTGGGCGTCCCTTTCTCGATCGTGACCCAAGATGCTATGTACCGCCTACATCGTCGCCACGTTCTGAAAAAGGGTTCAATAAGCAGCCCAGGGGACTTCAACTTCGCTTCAAATGTGACGTTGCAACGTTTTCTGTAGTTCAGACAGTTTATCACGTTCATAGTTCCCCAGGCTCTTGGGGACACCTTCCTTCGCATCGATCACTTACCCAGTATTAGTTAAACCGGGCACATACTCTAGACAAATCAATGCCCGCATAAGCAGAAAGTCAAATCCTGGTCTTGGGAGTGTGTACGTACTATATTATGCCTTACGGTTGGCGATTGGCGCTTACACTACCGGTAACACCCCAATAACAAACGCCTCTTAATCATGCACGTGGTGGCCCTGCTCACCTAACCCATCACAAACACCACCCAAGGGGGTACCGGTAATAAGCAGCCAGAGTGAGGTGGCCAGTTATGTGAGATTATTACACTTGAACCACTTAGTTGCTGGAATAATTGAGGTGTAGAGACAGTGCATAGGTAATGAGTAAGGCAATACTAGCCCCCCCCCCCCCCCCGAAAAACAGAAAACTAGGACGTTCCACGCAATGTGCCACATGGGATGAGCATAACCCGAAGCCTTTCTCCTAGCACAATGAAACATGTCCGCTGTTTAATCATGTCAAAGTATGCCATTCGCGATGGCACGACTTCACCAGACGCATGTTCACATGTGACGCTTAAATGATGGCAACGTTTGTATTCATTGCATAAATGCTGTTCGTATATAGCGCACTGGGGTATCTCGCCATCCATCGCAAAAATTCATTCAAGCCTTCTCGCCCTTGATCACCTTGTTGCGACCAATTCCAATCATCTGCAGCATCTCCCTCCAGAAGGTGGTAGGAGGCTCGTGCACAATCGCATGCTGCTCGTAAGCTTCGATGATGGGGCGGTCCCACGTCAAATCCACATCTTGCGGCTTGATGTAGTGGGTGCGCTTCAAAACCTTCCAGAAAATGAACAGGAGAGGTGCCACAATCTGCATCGTGTAGTTTGAGAAGAACGAGGCGACGCTGAACTCAGGTCGGAACGCAGACCATCCGTAGGTAAGGATGACGATGGTCTGGAGGATGAGGGCAATCCAGGCACCGTAGGGCTGGAAGTATCCATAGTAGGGCATGGTGCGGCGGTCGATTCCCTGCACTTTGCACGCGCGGTGGTAGTTCAAGAAGGTGATGGACATGACGATGTAGTTAATCACACCACCTCCCGTGATGAGCGCGAGCAGCCAGCTCAGGACCTTTGCCGAGCCGCTGCCGCACTGCAGGAACGAGAGCATGGGGAAGATCATCGTGAAGGCGAAGCAGTAGATGGGGACGCCATTCTTTGTGGTTTTCCGGAACAGGGCCGGGGCGCGACCGTCCAGCGCCAAGCTGTACAGGGACCGGGTTGCGCAGTAAGTGTACGTGTTGCCGGCGGAGAAAATTGTCGTGAAGAGCAGAGCATTGACCAGGTGGGGAAGACCCTGGATCTTGAGATTCTCCATAGCCATCACCCACGGGGAGGCGGCGGCGGTACCGCCACCGCTTCCGCCGCCCAGGTAGATCTTCTGGAGGACCGGGTCATTGTGGGGGAGCACAATGCCACATGTCAAAGCGGCGCCAACAAAGAAGAGGCCGAATCGCAGGTATACAGTCTTGAAGGCAGACTTGATGTAGAGGCTCGGGTGCTTCGCTTCGGCAGCAATCATCGAAATGTAATCGGGGCCGACAACGGTGAACGTGGCAGTAGCCAGAGCACCCATGAAGCCTTCCATGCGACCTGCATTGCCTTGTGTGAGGTAGGTCGAGAAGGCACCGGGATTGTTCCAGTATCGGAATCCGTAAGCATCGTGGGCGGGGTTTCCACCGACCATGGTGATGAAGGTGAAGAGGAAGAGGATGAAGATGAGCAGGACCTTGCCACCCGAGAGCCAAAACTCTGCTTCACCAAAGATGCCCACGGCGGCCACATTCATGAGACTATATTCACACATTGGCGTTTAGTATGCATACACAACACGGGCCAGTAGAGAGGTAGAGAGAGATCACTGCGCGCACAACGAGCTCAAGAAAGTCCGGGTGGTCTAGCCGCTTGACACTGGAGAAGAAGAAGAAAAGAGGTCAACCATCCGCACGGTTCCCAAATGTGACTTACCCGTATGCAATGATGATCGCGATGCAGAAACCCGCCGTCGGGCCCGGCTCGGTGATCTTTTCGTTCCAGAAAGAGAGCACGAGATTGAGCGCGGTGATTTCGAAGGGGATCAGCAACGCCTCGTAGAGGAAGTAGTTCCAGCCGACCATGAAGCCGAGCGCATCGTCGACCCAGACACCTGCCAGGCGGATGAAGCCACCGGAGACGGGCATGTAGGTGCTCATCTCTGCGATTGAGTTGTTGACGAGAGCGACGACGCAGGCGTAGAGTGTGTAGGCGATCAGGAGACTGCCAGGGCCTCCTTTGACGAGGCCCTCGCCGATGGTGACGAAGAGACCGGTTCCAATGGTGCCTCCGATAGCAATCAGTTGGATCTGACGGTTGTCCAGGCGGCGCTGGAGGCCGTCGGAGTTGTGTCGCACGGAGGAGCCATAACTGTCGAGGGAGACCCTCTGGCTGGCGCCGTCCGCCGGGCCTTTGAGCTCGGGGCCTGACATGGTGAGAGATCTAATCCACCGTGATGGTTTACTTAGGATCTTCCCACGGAGGAGACAATTAGACGGAGACCGGAGGATACCACGGGGTGCATGTGGAGGAGGGAGGGTTGGAGGTGGAAACCGTGGGACAAAGCGAGAATGATGCAGCACAAAACTTGGAACAAGCGCTGAGTGACCTTGATGGGACGAAGTTTGGTTTTAAAGGTTTCGCAGGCGGGAACAATGCCGGGGGGAAAAATTCCCTTGCGAGTCAACGAGCCACATGCCACACACACGCACACAACAAACCTTTTGGCAGTCGGTCGAATAAGCCGCGTCCTCGGCCTGGTTGCAACAGAAATTCAGGGACACAGCGTGTACCCATTCACATCCAGGAACGTTGGAGTTTGTGTGGAGTAGACCAGGACTGACCCTGATTCCGTACACCCGCCCCATCCCAATCCTTCGGCGCGAGCTGGGCTAAGGCAGAATATTTCCGTAATGTCGTCATTCCTTTTGTTAGCGCCTTTTCAGCATGCGTAGCTCATTCGTCGAACTCGGGTCCTGTCATTAGCCCGTCAGCATGTGCTTTTTCCCGCCGCCTGGGACTTTTATCAATGTGTCGTTGACCAAGCAAGATAAACAGCGTGCGTCCTTAGATAATTGATAGGGAAAGCAGAGTCCGAACTTCGCCCCATTGGCCGATCCAGACTTATCTACAGGGGATGCAGGGACGAATTGCCTGAGACGGCAACTTCTTGCGGGGTGTCTGATATCCCCCATATCGCTCATCCAATGCCAAAGGTGAACGGGCCCCAAAGGGTTCACCTCTCATGAGGGGGAAAAGATGGACCTATGGAACCTTTGAGCCACTTTCGAAGTTCGCGGTGTCGCGCGACATCGGGAGGCAGCCAATGAGAGATCGACGGACTCATCATCTCAGGCCATGCATGCTTCGGTGGCCAATCCACCAATCTGGCGCATTTCGTTCGGTGAGAGGCCGACTTCCTTGTACCTTTGTGCTCCATAGACCAAACCAAAAATGGCGCGAGGCTGGGGGGTGAATCCTAGGATACCCCGTGACCGCCAGCGTCAGAGAGAAAAATAACGAAAACTTTTGTCTAAAAACACACGACAGTGGCCAATCAGTACCGTCGCGTTCCAAAAAAGCGGCAAAACTGAGAGGGCCAACGAGCATGCCTCAAAGGCCCTTTGTTTCCACTTTATATGCAGCCGCCAGTCAATGCCCATTCATAGCGTGTGGACACTCTGTTCCAACGGTAGTAAAGCAAATGAGGTGGCCCCACAGACTGAGTCGCAAAGCGGTGCGGAGACTGCGTCGCGATCCTCAGCGAGAACTGCTGCGTACCTAAACGGACGTCAAAAGAAGCTCAGCTTTGGGGTCGAACTCGGGGTGATCAGCAACACGTCGATAAGCCTCGAAGGTTCAGCCGCATCCGTCTCTGCTGAAGATAAGGCAGAGTCGCTGGGCGTGCTGGGCCGTCGCTGGGTTCGCAGCGGCCAAGGAAATCCAGAGAAACCTTGACGAGTCGGGCTTTCATTCGCCAAGACCCAACTCAGTCTCGCTATGCAAGGGTGGGGAGTGGAGCACAGCACGACGCCGAGTCCTACGGCGTGCTGGCTTCCGACCGCTTGATTGGAACGGGAGGGACAAAGACCGTACGGCCCCACCAGATGCGGAACCGGGAGTGGATCTTTCGGTCTCTAATCTCTGCCGATGACCCGCCTTGTTTGGCTTGGCGCGTGCTGCAAGCTGCAAGGCTTTGAGAAATGACGTAGGGTATGCGCTGTTGGCGACGAATAATCGCGCGGGCTCCCAGCAGGGTCAGACGACCTCTTCCTGTAAACAGATACGAGCGCCTTCCGCCCCGGTTGCCTTCGGCTAAAGATTGAGGCGAATCAAGAAGAATCAAGCCAGCAAGCTTTTATCTAATGCCAATATCGCTAAGCCGTCTCTAGTTCGATCCAAGGTTTGCCGATTTTTCTCTCTCTCAAACAACCGGCAGCTCTCGGCGGGAGTCGCCTCCAAGCAACTCTCTGTCCCTCTAGGCTACGAGCTAAATGTTTCGACTTGTTACTGGCTCCTCCCGGTTTTACCCATGGTGGCATAATTGCAACAGTCTAGCAAGATGGCCGGTGTCGTGATTGATTCTTATCCTCGGAAAACCAGATATTGTCCACAGCCCAACCCCGGCAACGATCGCGTGCTCTCGCTTATGCTGACCTCTGTACCTGCCCCCTCGCTTGCAATAACTTGATATAACTTGAGCAGGGCATCAGCCGACTTCGAGAAACTTTGATTCAAAGCGAACAACGTCGTCTCCAGCTGTCTTTCATATCACAGAATCGAAACTATTTCCCAGCGTTTCGCTGTTGTGAGAATCTATGGACTATTGGTGAACAAGTTTGGCCCCGAGAAGATTCGCCTGCGATTAGCTTTGGGTTGGACGTCGACCAAACCTTAGTAGTTACTGGCACAGGAAAAGTTTTCTGATACTTGGATACAATTTTACGGTCCTGTCAATGACAAGAGCGGCTTGAATGACAAATGGCATTGAAGTCAATTTTGTACCGCCAGCAACCACTTGAGTTACAAACTAGACATCTCTAGACTTGAAATTACGGGAGAATGCAGGTTGTACTTGGACTTGACAAGATAAAGTTGATACAATCCACCAAGGACAAGTTATAAACTCACGGACACACGTATTAGACATAGAAATAACTTCTATTAATATTAATCATGGCCTATTATATCGACGGTATTTGTTCATAATCCCATTCGTAACCTCAATCTGATACCCTTCGATTGCGTTTGGTGTCAATATTGTACGTATAAAAGAGTGAAGGGCGCATGCGATACCTTCGTTGTAGATATTGGTTATCTTGTGAGCTATCTGTGATATCTGCATCTTCTCTTCTTTCTTCCAGTAGTTTTGCTATAATTATACCTTTCCAACAACACAAGCATTGTGACTGCGGCTTAATTCTATCAATGCAACGAATCATTATCCTGACAGCTGGTCAGTTGATGATTAGGTATTTTAGTGAACAGCCAACCTCTTTCTAACTGGCATTCTCTTCCGTTGTAAAATGTTTCTAATATAAATTGAATCCGTTACCGATGTCTTCCGATTATATGAGAAGGCTTAAAGTCGCGCAGTTGAACAGCTGGCTCATGTTGCAGTTGCGGGCTTTTCGACGTTGTCGCAGTATACATACAAACTGGGCAATTAACTAAGCGTCAGAAAGTATTGGAATATTAAAAATATCCCCAACCAATCGTGTAGGCTCCATATTTTGGGATTGTAGTCAAATGGTGCCTGACGCTAATAAGTGCAGGTGATCACAGTCCTGAGGCAATTGTAAATGTCTCATGTTCACAGGTAATGGTCAGAAGCATAGCACCAATCATGTTGCGAGATTGTTGCCGCTGTTCCGTTCCTGATGCGGCAAGGGTCAGATCCAGAATCCACTTCGCCCGAATGCTTAGCAACTGCAAGCTGACACCGATTGGCTGTTCCCTGCAGTCCGGGCGAGTACGACTTCACTCACCAAAAGGTCACCTTAATACCTCAGCCTTCTCTCAACCATACACCAACACTGATAGCGCCGGATCCATCAAAGCACAACATAAGACATCTAAAGAAGCCACGCTTAAGGCCTGAAGCCGAGACATACTCAGCTCAAAACACGCGCTTGCTCTGTGGTCGCCGCAACACTCACCAATACACCATTGAAGGAAGCCTAGAGGAATATGACGCAACCCGTCGGCAACACTGATTTACCACCGGAATATGCACCCAGTGTATCCAACGTACAAGAGGACCTACCGCCGGACACACTCCGTCTAGCGAGTCGCTTCATCCACTCAGCCAACTCTCCCAACGTTGATGCGCCAGGGCTGTACGAGATCAATCATCAGATAGACTTCCTGCGGGAGACGGATACATTAGTGGAGTTCAGCCGCATCGACTATAGTGTCAGGAACCGCAATCAAAACTCCACTCAGCCCCCGGAGATCCATTCCCACCCCAGACACGTCTTCAACCTGGAACGCCCGCCGGCGATCGTACAGGAATCCTTCCCATACTACATTAGGCCCGTCTCCCGTAGTGGCCTAGGATGCATTGGTCTCAAGTTTTCCAAAAATGGCAGGAGCGTGTGTAAAGCCTGGCGAGTTGGTCGCAAGGCCAACAGCAGGACCGAGGATGAGGCTCGGGAGCTGCTGTTCGAGGTCCGAACCAACAATCATGTATTTGACTGGCTCGATGGCAAACAGACGCGCATTGCAGTGGAGGAATCCAAAGACAACATGTACAACCTTACTATCCTGGTGGCATTGGATCGCGCAATGAGAGATGCCTTGGTCGCTACATGGTGCGTACGGCTATGGAATAGCCGGGCTGTAGAATTCCACAAACGACGGGGCTGGAAACATGGTAAGTGTTGCTGCATGATTCCTACTCACACAATTCATCTTGCTGACAGCGTGACTCTGTTTCTATAGTCCAAAATATCATGCTGAATTACACATCAGATTTGCCAAGGTAAAAGGCGAAGAGCCAAATGCAGTGGCGTCGATTCTTGTTCAATCTCAATTAGAATTACTGCTATTATCAAATACAAGATACCCATTTGCCCAGCTGCATTGAATGACCCCTCCTTTCATGTCGCCTCTACTGTTAGGTTCCGAATCTGGAGAGGGTGAACCCGCTTTTTTGATCGGAGTCCCGCCGCCGATGCCGGTGTTAAGCTCATGCCACCGGATTTTCCCCGGTAAAATTTGCACCTAGCAACATTTGGAACGGCTCTCACTATCTGACATCATCGACACCATTCACGGCACAGCATCTAAATCGCGGCGCACCTTATCTCAACGTCGAGGTCATCTGTCTCAGTTGCAACCGTCTAAGCGCATCTTCCTCGTCTGACTCAGTCGCATCAATCCATCCCCTGCATCATAACCACCGCAGCCCCGCTCCCCGTCCACCTCATTTCACCTCACCGCCCACCATCTCTCATATCAGCATGGACGGCCCTTACGCTCAGGAGTTGGCAACAGCCATCGCGGCCATCCAACACGGCGCAACCCTCAGTCGCCGCGTCCTCGTTGCATCTGACAAGGGTGTTGTGACCAAAGAAGACCTTAGCCCGGTCACTGTTGCCGACTTCGCCATCCAAGCACTGTTGACGAGCACATTGCACGCCGCATTCCCAGATGACAAATTTGTAGGCGAAGAATCTGCCGCCGACCTCCGCGAAAACCCTAAGCTTCTTGAGTCCGTATGGGCACTCCTGCAACAGGTTGAGAGCGAGAGGGAGCCAGATTCGCTATGCAAACTGCCCACGTCACCGGAGGAGATGTGCGAGATGATCGACTGGTGTGGTCTTGGGGAGCCTTCACCATCTGGCCGATTCTGGGTCTTTGATCCGATTGATGGAACCAAGACGTTTGTGAGGGGTGAACTCTATGCAATCAACGTCTGCCTGATGGTGGATGGAAAACAAGCTGTCGGCATCGTCGGCCTGCCGTTATTGTCGGCAGATGTCAAAGCCCCTGTCAACAACGACTCCATCGATCCTACAGGCACTGGCAGCATAATGTTTGCCATCAAGTCTCATGGCACATTCATCCGGCCACTGTCCGGCCCCATCGACCTCGAGCCGACAAAAATTCCCCGCCATGCCGATGTGGACACGCAAGCTTTGGTCTCGGTGACCTGCATTGACGGCTCCGACTCCGCAGCACCCGGGATCCACCAAAAAGTTGCCAATCGTCTCGGAGTCTCGTACCCTGGCAACGACCTCCTCGGTTGGGTACTACGCTGGGCGGTTCTTGGCCTTGGACAGGCCAACTGCACGTTCTGGGCATACAGGCGTCGGGATCGCCTTGCTAAGATTTGGGATCACGCCGGTGCGATGTTATTATTCGAGGAAGTAGGCGGAAAAGTCACAGATGTGGACGGAAACCCAGTGAACTTGACAGCTGGACGGAAAATGGTGGCCAACTATGGATTTATTGCGGCTCCACCTTCGGTGCATGGACGGGTTTTGGAGGCTGTTAGAGAGACTTTGAAAGAAGAGGGTTTACATGAGCTGCTAGGATAATTTAATACATTATACAATTAGAGTTGCACAACTGCCATTGCTTATTTAGTTTACTATGTTATCTGCCTCCTCAAGTACCATCATCGAGATGACTACACGGTGACTGTATGTGTAGGGGTTTAGGGTACCGTATTGTTGGTATCACAGGATATCCGTACGGGTGGTAAATCAATGTAAAAGCAATGCGCAAAACTGGTCTGTATTCTGTGCGTGTGTATAGAAAGGAAAAGAAAGGTAGGCAGCGGAAGCAGCAGTTGAAGATATCGCCGTTAGCAGCCCGGAGGTAGAATCTCTGGACCTGACTTGCTCTCGCTTCCCGCGGCCTGACCGCCCGGCAAAGATAAAAATACATGGTATATTGCTATATATTAACGTTCTATGCCTAGTTTAGCCCCGTCAAAAAGAAGTTGATGTCCTTGCTAGTAAGACAACGTAAGCCCTAGGCCTTAGATTTCTTTTTACAGAACCCATTGAGATGGCCTCGAGAAGGTACAAGCGAGTAATGTGTTTTGTGTATCCGTGTGTGCTGTATTGCGTTACGTCCTTTCGGAAGTGAAATTCCTAGGGCTTTTGCCTGTAAAAGGAAGCACACTCACCAAGGGAAAGATCTACAGGCGTGTCTCAAGATGTACTTTCAGGCTACAGGTTGGCCATTTAAGATATTTACAACTATACCCACGATAGCGAAGATGAGGAAACCAATCTCTATTACAACTTATAGAAATGAGAAGCCACACTTGAGGAAATCCTTGCAATACTCTTCCAGAGTCTCAGCTAGGTACACACATTTCATGTCACGATCTTAGTTGTGCTTAAGGGTGATATTGTATGGCCGAGGAATCATTCCGGTTATCGTTATGTATGCCAATCGTCTTGCTATCAGATGTGTTCAACTCTATATATTTCATCCTCCCCAATTTTTTTGTTGCACGAACTTGACTGGGACTGGGCCCGCCGCCTTTCCTGGGCGGGTTCAATTAGCACCTGTTCGCACCCGTTCGCACCCGTTTACGCGGCCTTGTATCAGACGGGTTCAACTTCTCGGAAGGATTTTTGGGAGAATTGTGTGAAGGCGGTGTACTGGTTTACGACTCTTGAATGGGCTCAGCAGGTTCAGAGGACCCGGGGAGGGTTGCGCCAACAGTCTGGTGGGCAGCAACAAGAGTGGCTGACAGGGTCGGGAATTTCTCGTCACCAGGCTCGGGGTAGCTGTCGTCGGCAGGCAAGCGCCAGGTGCATGGGACTTCGTCGAAGATAAAAACGTTGCAGTTATTAAATTTACCACAGGTGTCGAATTCGGGGTCGGAAACACCCAAGCACCTCTTGAAAGACTGGTGGCTGAACCGGAAGTGTCCTCGCAGCTTGGACCAGTCGATGCAGAAGTCGACCATGCCCGGCACAGGGGTACCGTGGCAGCCATCGTTGCCGTTGACGCTCCAATCGCCAAAGTCGGTGTAGAACCTAGCGATATTGGTGCACGCAACACCCAATGTGCAAACCTGCGAGACAATCAACTTGTCCGCAGCTGCTGTGGACGCAATGCCCAGGGCGAGAAGAACTGATGATATACTTGGACGCATAGCCTTGGCAGGTTATGTTAGATTAAGGCTCGATATCACCTACCCCAGGCAAAGATGGAGTTAGACTCACTTCCACTAATAAATTTAACGGATGTTTGAGAAATATGATTGATATTAAACTTGATATGGTCGGTGCTACGAGAATTGACTGAAGACTGAAGACTGAAGATGCCGATTATGAGATAAAAGCTCACCTACTTTACCCAGCTACTTCTATCTCTTATATACTCCCAGGTTTACGAAGCTACATCTCGTAATCATATAGAACCCAAGATACTCATTCAAACTTGTTGACGTCCATCTCCACCACTTTACTCCCACTCTGAAGTCGGGCGGTACTAGTGGGCCGTGCAGTCCATTGTAGCGCACCTTGGGCGTGATCCGATGCAGGTCAAACCTGTTGAACCGGAAAGGTAGGGTACTGACGGGCGACCTTCTTGTTTAAGGTAGAACGTGCATTATATTGGAATTGGGATAACCACATGAGTTCATCCCGACAATCCTCTCCAAAACTACAGCAGTGCTGCGACTAACCCTATCTGTATTGCTCAAGGCATCAGCCATTACAACATCACGTCTGAATTAAGTTATTCTCCTTGTTAGCTAAATCAAACAAACCACACATCATATTGGAAGTGCAACAACGTTTGACCTTATAGAATCTGTGCCTTTTTTTTTCTTTTCGGGAGCTTGGTTCTTCCATAAGGGTGGTCCGATGGTTGGTGCCACTGCAACATCACGCAGCTAGTTCGGTGCCCAGTTCGGAACCCGAAACCAGGGTCCTGGTCATATGAAATCGAGGACCTAGTCCAATATCGGTATTTTGGTCGTAATTGACACTTTAGGACATACTTTAGCTTGAGAGTGGATTGTAGTTTTGTCAATATATCAGGTAGGCTTGCATGTGCTTGTCGCCTCCACATACACGTAGAATAGTGCCTAGCAGGGATTGGAGCACATGCGCGAAGCTGCCAATACTCAGTGTAGTACAGATGTTCTGCTCCATTGGAACAATAGACTTGTGCAGGCACACGACCAACATGGTATAAGGATATCAAATTTGTCATATAGAGGTGTCTGCGTTGTGCGGAAGTGGTAGCTGTGGAGGTACCTGAAGATCGTATGAGAAAGGCCAGACGCCTGCTGCATGCCTGAATGTTGTTAAATGCACCTAATTGATTTGCAGATAACCAAAGTACTACTTGATGCATGGTTAAAAGCCTCATTTCAAAGGCCAGTTACCTCGCTAGCCTGTGTACATATTTACAGATTCCACATCACCAGGATGGTCTCTCAATATGAGGCATTTCTTAGGCTAGAAAACAAGTCATATCATGCAGGCTTGACCTACCTAAATATGCAAATCACGTGTTGTTCTCAGACGACCGACCTCACTGAAGCCCGGTGCGGAAGGTAAGTTATGCTAGAAAACGATAAGAGCCCTGCAAGTAAGCAAATATATGAAGGATGCAGAATTTTCAACCTATCAAATAAGAATGCCAAGAATACCAATAATGCTTGTTAGTGGCACAGCACTGAGGGATTGAAGGGCATCGAGAAAATTGAGCGAAGTCACCAAACTTGCATTTTCCCTTCTACCTCGTTTCCAGTCAGTTTATTTCAAGCCCAATTACTAAAAAGCCATAACCCTCGAAATCTTTAATTGCTGAACCAACAGGAAACTGACCAAGTTTTTCTACGTACTGGATTCTTTTCCTTTCTGTATTAGCGGCCCATTTAGTGCTAGGTTGATTGAGGCGCAGGTCTACCTGAATAAATGGTGCAGAACCTCTCCACCTTCTAGCCATAATACTGAAGGGCATCAAAATATAGGAGATTGGGGTAAAGTACACCAGTGTTCATTATTTAGTATCACCGCTCTTTGGCATTAGGTTATAGAAACTCGGTTTGGCACCCGTGTTTGGGAGACTGGAAGGAAATAAAAGTGGAAAAGGACTTAAGATCTTGCGACATTTATGTGCGAACCTCACGTGCCAAAGCCCAAAGCATGCATGAATGCTGCACCAAGTAATTAAAAGTCGACTTGGCAAGCAGAATGTTCCTAAAGAAGACCCCTAGGCCACGTAATAACTGCAGCCAAGGGGACTTTTGGCAACTAGCATGCAAAAGTGTCGCCAGATGACAATGGAGTTCTTCTTTCGAGCAACATGCAGATAAGGAGACTTCAAATATCTGTACACGCATAAGTTCTAATGTCTGTTAATATTAATCGAATGATATCCAGGGCGTCAATCTTTCCCTGGCGATCAATAGCAAGGGCTTGCATGATAAATGTCGCGCGTGAACATCGCCTTCATGGCCATGAACGAACGAACTCCTGCAGAAGTTTTGAGAACGATGAAATTACTGGGCTTAGTTCGGTTTTGATAGTGCAGGTTTATACTACGTTTAGAACGGTGGCGCATTAGAAGGTCCAGGCAATGATAAAAAGAGCATTAGAGCGCTCAGGGGCATTATCACCAATAAAACATACCGAACAACCGGTAGAGCACAAGGGGGGGGGGGAGGGGGTGACGTACCTAGGTATCAACAATTTGTTTTTCTTCTATACGTAGAGAGCACGCATATCCAAGCGGACATGACAACCGTCACCGCCATCATAGCTAATTCCCAAGTTTAGCTCTGCACCCAAGGGGTTCAATTATAGACTAACTGCACTCAGGTTTTCTGCTTATATACGGGAATCGAAAGCTCCTCCTATTCTGGTGTTCTGCCCACCAGATCGCAAGGTCACGCGGCTTCCGCCCTACTCAATGACTCAATAGGATTGCAGTGTCTAATCGAATTTACGTCGACGTAAGTACTTGCCAGGTGACCCGAGTTGGAGCAATCAGAAAACTTACTCGACCACAATACACGATTACAGCCAATCACAATATTTTCGTCAAGCTGACTCGTCGTAAAACAAGTCAAAACGCTGGGGGCTCACGCCCACTGCATTTCGGGTTCGATAGGTAGAGCAAATGACCGAGCTGAACTCACCCTACTCGCAATTTCTGCCATTACTCCTCCTTGTGGTGCTGATTGCATAGCCGATCCCCATTACACGGGCACTTAACCAAGCCGTGCTGTTCCCTGACTCGCACCCACAATGGGGTATGTAATTCCATGGCCCCTTCGTATAGTTAAACCCGGAATATTTAATCAATTATCCTTTCTAACTCTGCGTGAGCCCGCCTATCTTTCACCTCAACCAACCTCGGGAGGAAAAATGTCCCGAAATATGAGACGAATCTAAACAAGCCGTCGGATCAACCTTGAACTATATATCCGGAGTTCATATTGCAACAATTTCGCGATATAACTCAGTATAGCGTACTGTACGAACTGAAGAACTTGAGCCGCGATGTAAAAGTATTAAAGCCATGGTCAATGCCGTTTTTTTGTGACCGGTACTTCTTTGTCCTCAAGCGCTACCACCTGTCACTCATTTGAAGAAAGCCTTTATCAATACGCTCCTTTAAAATCATACATCATTCATAATGAAGTTCTCACTCATTCCTGTTGCAATTGCGCTCTTCTCGACTGCCTATGCTGCCCCCGGCGCCCAACCTGCGGAGCATTCTGAACTGGTTGCTCGTGGAAACTGCGGCACAAACGCCAGGAACTGCCGGTGCTCAGCGTAGGCCTCCCAATAACCTGAACCCCAAATGTCACTTTACTGATTGGGCATCTTCCCACAGCAAATTCGACGTAAACGCTAATCCTGCTTCTCTGGGCTCTACCGTCTCAGCTGTAATTTCCGGTGCTGACCGCGGCTTAACAGCTTCGGATTGGCGCGGCTCCGACGGAAACGACCGCTCTTCTCTTTGCAGAGTCATTGTTGATCGCGTGTGCGGTGATTGCTTCGCTTGGAAGACGACGACGGACAAGTGCGGATTCTACGGTCGTTCGAACTTTGCTTGCGTACCCGCATAAGCATGGGGTTTATTATCTGAACGTGAAGTTAATTTCACCCGGCAAAAAAGAAAAGGCATTAGGATATAAGATAGCTAAGCATTTGCAAATTGATAACATACCGGCGAGATTTAGCTTTTGTCCCTTGTGGACCCATCACTTCGCTGACACGCTGTGAACCCTTGGATCACTGCACCAAGCAGCACAACGCCGAAACATAGACGTTTTCATCAACTGCCATGGCCGCTACAGTCTACTGGCGTGTTACTACATTACTGAGTATAAGGCACGATCCCAAACTTGAAGTATTTTCAAAAGTACAGGCCACCTCCTATGCTGTCTACTCTATGTAAGGACTCTGATTCATGCAAGACCAAATGCAAATTTCGTTCACCATCGGCCCTTACTTTAACAACTTTCTTCCAAACTTTGTATGACTTCACATCCACGCCAGAATCTGCCAAATCGTCATCGTAGGGCGGTTGGGATCTCAAAGCGAGAACCACCAAATCCTGTAAGTCGTCCCACAGCAAAACACTCCAGACGCGAATGTATTGATTATTCCACTTTGCCCCAAGAAACTCAAGTGCGTGTGCAAACAATACTGCCAAAGCGTAGACAGTCACAGTGCCCAAATAAATGTACATAACAGCTACCGCATAGGTCAGAGTTGCACGCGGCTCACCTGACCCAAATCCATAACGTTCGGTATCAAAATCAATCTTTGTATAACCGGAAGACATTATATCAGATAATTGCGAGACTGTTTTGTTCAAAAGAGTTGTAACATCTTGTCTCCTCCATGTAGAGTGGGTCGTATTAAATGTGTTGAAGTAGTTGACGCCACCGAAGTAACCGTGTTGTGCGAGCAAATCAACGATGACCAAGTGATCCTCGCTTTCTTCGAGCTTCAGATTTGTGCCCTCTTGGGAGCTTGTACGTGCGAGACTGTCAGCAACATAGACGCCAAACACCTTGGACAGAAGTATTTCCGCTGCGGTAAGATTCCCAGCCTCGATGGGGGCCAAGACTGTCTGGGTTGTTCCGTCTACATCATTTATAGAGGTAAATAAGTCCATGAGCCGTAAAATTGCTGTGGTGGATAGTGGTAGCCCATTTTGAGCGATCACAGTGATATTGGGATCTAGGAACGGGAACCAAGTTTCATTGAATCGAATGATATATCCGTCGTCCAGCTTCTTTTTTTCAAATATTTCCCGCATGATGTTCGGGTCGCTGATGCTAGACTTGAGGGTACGACTGACCGTTGGATCGAGAGAATAGTTGGAGGCAACCCAGCTCGCGAGCAAGCTGCACCCGAAAACGAGGTCGTTCTGTTTGTTGTGAGTCGCATCTGGAACTTGGCCCGCAATATTGATAATTGGACTACCCGTTCCATGTGTACGGAATGTTGTAACAACTGATCGGTTAAGACGTTCCGTTTGATTCATCCAGGTCTGAATGAAGCTTTGAGGTTGGTCTTGAAAAAGCCGACAAACCGAGTCGTCGAAACAGTTAAGAAACTCGGTAGGATAATACAATGTTTGACCCGAAGAAAAAGTTTCGGCCTTGTCATAAACCTTGCACTTGGCCTGAACAAAGGGCTGGTAGACAGGATGTTGTAAGTTAGATTGTGTGGGATGAATTCCCTTAGGGGCAAGCCTGTAGCGTACTCCGTTGGATATTATGCCGACAGGTTCTTCATCAATGTACTTTTGGAAAAGACCAACACTAGAAGTAAAGAATTTGGATGGTGTGGTGCACAGCGTCGTCGAATTTTTTGTCTGGGTATAAATGAGGTCTCGGTAGATATTGGGTGACTGAAACGTAAGGTTCTCCCTCAAGTTGCTCGAACCAAAGCTCTGCGCCCAGTTCCAGATTTCCGAGAAACCTCCAGCCGGGCACCCACTTCGATAGATCCCCTGAATACCCTTGCATTTTTCCGGGTCTATTTTACGGTAAACACTTATGTTGGACCAGGCAGGTTGATCAGGACTGAAATAGTCCGGCCAAACACTTTCGGGTTTGGAGTAATAGACCAGGGGTAGGGTGATGTTTTTGAATGCCAGTCCGTGATCGAGGGCATGCCAGCCGGGTATGGGAATAAGAAGAACTGCCGATGCGGGCCCAACAAGAGCTGACAATGTAGTCGCGAAGGCGAGATATGCAGCAAGAAAAATATCCCAAGGCTGCAAAATACTGAATCCTTGTCGCCAAAAAGCGGAACTGATGAGGTATTCGAAGTCGCCAACCCGATATCCGCCTGTCAAAAAGCCAAGCCGGACTCCATTCCCAATCAATCTTCGTCGAAAAATGCTCAAACCAATTGCAGACAGCGAAGCTACAATAAGAATCTCGTGCAGCTTTGCTGGAAGTTGAAGAATGTTGTTCAGGTTGTCGGCAGTGAGTTTGAACTTGCCAAATTTGACCCCATCGTCGGAGTACCAAAATCGTTTTCGTTGGCTGTTGGCTGTGATGGCTGTTGTGGCTAACAGAGCCGGAACATGAATGAGCCAACCGCTGAAGAACCGCCACCAATTTCTTCGTATGATAGGTTTTGGAGTCCTTGATATGTTTATGGCATCGTCTTGCCTACTGCCCAGCTTCTCATGGCCGCTTTTACTGCCGTAGCGCCCCAACACTGTTGTAAATTTTGAATTCCTCGCAGCTGTAGTTTTCTGGCTGTTCAATTCCTTGGTTCCATCACCTACTTCCTCCACTTGAACATGGAAATTTTGTTTGGTCGATCCATTTCGGTTGTGCATCGTGCACGACCGTCTTCTGGGCTCGGTCTGGCCTTGGTCAGCATCCATGCTGGTTTGAAGAAATAAAAATCTTGAACTACTGGTAATTTTATGTGAGGGATTAGATGTTACGACGGAACGTGAGCAATAGACCGACTGACATTGAGGCTGATGTTCTGTACAAGTAGTACTACAGTAGTGCAGCCTACCACCGACCATCTCCGCATGCGAACATTGGAGCTATAACCACTTCGTCATAATAAGAGCATAATGAAAAAGAAGCCGCCTCTAACGATTCCTAAAACCACGAGCTAACTTGTAGTTGAGTATGTTAGCGTATTTCCTGTCTCACTTCAGCTCTTCCAGATGCGGCCCAATTCTATATTAGCTTCAACTCTCAAGAGTGATTTGGGTCAGTCAACACCTAGAACGAAAGGCCAAGATATAAGCTCCAAACATATTTTATGGATGAGACTTTATTTGGGGAAATTGCAAATTTTGCCTAACCTGGCCATGCCAGGAAATCAACGCACAGCCAGATTCTGCCAAAAAGGCATACATGAAAATCCTGACTCTGGAATGGGATTTGAGTTGTGTTAATTAATCTGGTGATAGAATACAGACTTCTATTTTGCCGCAAAAAAATAAAAATTATATTTAGTCTCTTAGATCTTTCAAAAGTCGAGTGGCATCAGCATGTTTTCTGTATGACATGCATATTAAGACCAGCCAGTACATTTTGGTTTTCGCTACTAGCACAACTTACTGTGACGCTGATCCCTTCAAAATATCTTACATAAATACGATGTCTTCGGAGATCATAAAAAGCAGAACTAAAGAAATTATAGTTTGATGTGTCTAATTTGAGCTCAAGTCAAGCAGTGAATGGTGACCGGCCGTGCTCTGGATCCTGAGTTCAGATTTAGTGCAAGACCACAACCACGTGGCACATGGTCAAGCCTTAGGCTTTTATTAGTGTCTTATAGCAGCAGAGTAGAATGCGATCTCGGCGGCGTGGAGTTTGTGGTTCCATCTTGGGTTTGGAAAAAACAATATCAATGATCACGAGCGACACCATTTCTGATTTTTCCATCGAGGAGACTAAGCTATACTGTTTTTAATTTCACAGCTAATTATTCTGTGTCTTGGAGATCCAACAAAGAATACAAATGAATACGCTTGCAAATCAAGTTATAGGCGGGAGTGGTCCCACCACTTGGACCAGATCGGTTGCAAAAGTATATTCGGCAATGATGTGAAGCCGGTGACTGCCCTGACACGGGCAAAGCCTAACCGATAGTAAGCTAGAGTATCTTTTCTTCTTCGAAGTTTCAAGCTCCTATCGGAGAACATTCCGGTACCAATCATTCTGTCGTTTTCAAGAGCAGGCCGGAGCCGGCGTACACACGGGCGGGTGAAGTCTTCAGCAAGTAGGTCATCGCAAAGCGCATCTGACTACGACTTTGAAAAATGCACAGCCCTCAAGCATTACTCCATAACTTCAAGGCGTAGTGTGAATGTAATATGAATGTATAAATGACAAGTCAACCACGGGAACGCCAACACTTCTTTTCCTTACTAAATTGATTCTTTCGATGTGTTACCCAGGGTATCTTTTCTATCGGAACTTCCCTTCATCTCTTTGGATCGGTCTCGAGACCGTATGTGACGAGTCTAACTCATGCGCAGTTGTCGACTGAGCATCCAGTTCAAAAGTCGGCTGCGTCGATGAATCCATCTCGGCACGAAGTTCTTGGGTCGCAAGCTCGTTGGCCCCACCCTGCCCATGTCCAAATGGTGTTTTTTGTGTTTGTGCATCATATGCCCAAGCTGTTTCCACCTCTCTTCCTGTTGTAGGCCTTGTCTGAGCATTGGTGTTGAGCTTTCTCTTCCTCCTCCATAGGAAGAAAATTCCGGCGACCAGAAGAGCGCCACCAGCAACTCCACCAACGGCAATGCCAGCTATTGCACCAGTGGACATGGAACTCGATTCGTTTGTCACAGGCTGCACGGCCTCCGTGGTTTCGACGGGGGTAGAGGTACCAGTAGACGTGGGCGTATCAGTCGCGGCTGTTGTAGATGTTGTAGAAGTCGACGTCGTGGAGCATGACACGGTGTCAACGGTTTTGGCCCAAAAATGACTCTGGGGGAGTACTGTGGCTGTCGTTTTAGTGCAAAGCAGCGCGATGCCTTCCCCGTTGTCTCGATATACGCCATTTTGATCGGCCATGCAGCACCATCCGCCGTTGTCGAGTCGGCCGTTAACGCCCCATAGTTTCCATGCTGAGTCTGGGCACTACAGTGCTCATGATTAACCGGAAGCTCACAGCATGGAGCGGATCAATACTCGAAACAACTAACCTTGGGGTGTTCAAGTGCTAATGCTCTACAATCTGCAGGGTCTGTGGCGGCAAATATAAGTTAGACCTCGGTCGAACTTCTACAGAAATAATCTCTGCGAAATTGCAAGAATGCCGGGATTTCTACGAACCTAAGCAACAATAATTGCCAACGTAGTCGCCATCTCCTGTGCAACTGAAGCCAGAAGGACAGCACCGAGGTTGTGCTCCTGTGCCACATTCGACTGGGGCACTCGGCGGGCACGATCCCTCATTCCGGAGGGCCCAGCCACCTTCGTAACTGCATTCTTGGGCAATTGCTGTCTGAGCGCCTATAAATGCCGTTACTAGAAGAGCGCGAATACTCAATCGCCATACGCGACCATCCGGGTATATGGCTCTGCAATGGTGGGCCATATTTCCATCGGTTGACATTCTAGTCGGGAGAAGAGCAAGGAAATATCAGGACAAACTCAAAATCATAAACAAAAAGTGGAAGCGCACACTAAAAAGGACACGGGAAGGCGCGGAATGAGTGATTCAGGAGGGATCAGCTATGGGACTTTGGGGGCTAAGGGCGTCAGCTCTGCGGGCGGCTGCATACAGCCGATATGAGGCAAAGCTGGTGAAACGAGCGCTGGTTCGTCAGCTTTTGCAGGTGCATCTGCCATGTCGCGCCATAGACGGAAAGATCATTTCTTCTTACGTGCTGCCAAGCATTGGCAAATCAGACCGCACTGCCACGTACTACAACATCGCCCAGTATGAAGGCGAGAAATTCTGGCAACCTGGTGTCTCGGCGCGCTAAACAGACATATCAAAGACAGCAGTCAGATTTAAGGCACATCCAGGGTAAGCGGCCATTAACCCTGTGCAAGTTTCAACTTTTAGCAACAGGACAGGCAAGCTGTGACAACGAGGCGCCTGCCCATTGTCCCGTTTAAAGATCACGTAATGTGCAGCAGGCCATCTGCCAACTTTCGCTTTTGAGAAGGATTTACCCCCCTGCCAACGACGGAGCATAGCCCCACTAGAGATCTGCAAACGTCCGTCAGGCAGGACATTCAATACATCTGCGACAGAAAAAGCTGCCTATTAAGGAAACAAGTGGAACTTTGGTATTTCAATGCTTATGAAACGATAACCCTTTGCTCGACCGTAAGAACTGAGATATCAGCGGCCAATTTATTTTACCCACCATCGATCAATGCGCTTCCTCAGTCACTTGATTTCCGTGATATAATGTCAACTGGAAGAATGCCATACATTGGAGTTTTATAGGCAACATGCTATTAACAGTTGATGCTATAATGCTGTTAGCAAAATCTCTGATTCAGGTAAATAAGTGTCTTTTGAGAGGGATTGGTAGTAGTAAAATCAAACTGGAAGGGAAGGCCCTCTATCATCAATTTAGTCTCTCCTGCAGCCTTCAGAAAAAGCGACAATTTTGTTTCTCCTGAAAGGCAAGTTCGGAAACAGGACAGCAAGACCGACCGTCCAAAATGGTACATAGCGTAGGTTTGAGGCTGAAGTCAAGCGGGACAAATAGTGTCACGTAAAGTCTCTCCCTGGAGACGGATACAACCGTTGGTCGACAGGTTAAAAAACAACCTTAATTGCTGGTGATTTGTTCCCAGTGCGCAAGAAACCATTTGATATTCGAGCATTTGACGTCCGAACAAATCGTAAAGCATCGTAACGTTGCTGTAGCATGGGACCGTTTAGTCAATGATCTGCTTTAAAAAGGGCTCCTGTCCCATGCCATAGTCCAATTAAGGTTATGTGCCGACTTTAGGGTAAAATTATCAGAATATTCCGCCCCCATCATTTGCATGCAGTCGAACATGGGTTTTACGAAATCAGTTTGCAGACAGTACCTAGATCAAAGACTAGCAATCAAGTAATTAATGCAACTTGCAAAGGCATTCACTAAAAAGACCCGTTTTCTGCGAGTAGAGATAAACTATGTTCTGTTCTAGACTTAAAACACCAACTCACCATCTATGTCTTCTCGTCGTTGGGTCATGCGAACTAAATACCCCACCTGCGCAATGGTTTATTATGAAATTTCTATAACCCACGTTCGAAACTTACGCATGATGGCCAATTATTGTCAAGTTATGAGGAGTGTACGTTTTGAATATTGGAGGTGAGCGCCTTGTGGGGGTGACAGGATGTTGCCGTGTGGGTTGAGCTCGTAGAACGGCGTGGAGGAACTTTGATGTCCCCATTACCCCAATAATGCCCCTGAGTTAATTTTACCGACATGTTTGCAGAGCATCGAAAGATGGGGCTTATGACAATATACCTAGTCTGCGTTCAATTGTGACACACTTGATGAATCAAATTTGAAGTTCGCTAAGCTTGGTTTTATTTGAGCTGAGTTTCGCGGGGACACCGTGGTGGAGCCTGGGTGGCCTACTTTGTTCTTTCGGGGTCAGAGATGATACGCAACAAGACAATAATGGTCACCTGCCAAGATGTTTAGAAGCTGCGACAGTGCAGATCATATTCTGACAAAAGACTAATATAATCAACTTGCCAACTATAAAGCTTGCATGATTCCAGTTCAAATCACACCCAATTTGAATCACGCTCTATCGTCCAATTCAGTTTTCAAATAGTTTTATTTCATCTGCTGTGCAGAGTATTTACTTTTTCTCAGACCGCCAAAATGAAATTTCCTACAATTTTCTTCACTCTCTTTGCCACAGGCGTTCTTGCCCAAAATGGGTAAGTCTTCACTCTATCCGCGCCTTGGACCTTATTCTTGTCTCTCAGCGCCTCCTTATCCTCGACCCATGAAAACCCCATATAACAAAAAGAAGTGAGGTAGAGAGTTGAACCATGCGTTAACGTTACCGTAACCCCATAGCTGCGGCTTTCCCGATGGACCTGATTGCCAATCCCTCGGCAAAGGCGCTAATGGACTTGAGCAATTTGCCGATCCAGATGGCTGCTGCTTATTGCCCCTTCGGTGCGGCAATGGTGATGGCGGCGAACGATGCGAGCGGGTGAGCGGTACCGCCACCGGGGGTGGTAACAATAACAACAACAGCAACAACGGAGGAGGGAGAAATAGAAACAACGCCAAGAACAGAAGACGCCTCTAATATTAATTAAGAACTTCGTTTTTGTATTTCATGGTTGCGTGTTACATTCCGCCACAAGTTTGGAAGAGAGTTTCTTACAAGCCAAAGTGTGCACCCGCACATATGTTTGCAAATGGGTTAAGATAACAGTGAATTGGCAGAAACGCCTATCACGCGTAAGCACTAATTTTATCTCCTTGTGAAAACCGTATATAATTGTGGTCTAACGACTAAATGTTATTGCATTATTTGTAATTTTGGTCTATGTGGAGGATTGCTATCCAGCAGGTAAACTCGTTTATTGCCACGACGCGCAAACCAAGCATTGCAAACTCGCATGAAACATCATCCTACTCATTCGAGCTTATTTCTTCTGCTCCAGGTACAACTCGTATTCGTAGCTGGAGAACAAGAAGGGGGCAACTCCCTTCAAGTCGTTCTCAAAGAGAGGCATGCTGGCGTAGTACTGCGAACATAGTCAGAAGCAGTCCAATCATAAAAGGCATTCAATGCCAGTGTAATGTGAAGATGCACTTACCTCAAAGCTACCGTTGGAGCTCAAACTGCCAGTTTGTACAGTCCATCCGTAAACCAAAGCATTGTCGCTCTTGCGAGTCTCCGAGAAAGTATCCGTCATTAGCTTGTACCCGCTCAGTGCAGCCTTGAGGTATTGGTCTCCCTTAATGTAGCCGAGACGAAGACCCTTGAGCAGACCATACACAAACATGGACGAGCCGGAACTCTCGATGTAGTTACCCCACTGTCCTTCCGTGCCTGGGGTCATGACGAGCCACCAGCCCTTGGTCTTCTTGTCCTGGGCTGCGACGACGGCATCGGAGACAGACTGGAAGTATTTGATCAGACGCTCGCGGCCGGGGTGATCCGCCGGGAATAGCTCGAGTGTGTCAACGAGGGCCATGATATACCATCCCACCGCGCGGCCCCACACATGCGGGGAAGCGCCGGTCTCCGGGTTAGCCCAGATAGCCTTCTTGCTCCAGTCGAAACCGTGCAGCGGAAGGCCGTTGGTGCGGTTGCGCTCAGAGAGAGTACCGGCATCGACAAGGTCGAATTGAAGTGCGATATCATCCCAAGCAGTTGAGTTGTCGGACTCAAACTCTCGGGTCCAGCGGGCATAGAAAACGTCGAGCATGTAAATTCCATCGAGCCACATCTGATCGATGTAAACTGGGTAACGATGATAGAACCCGCCGTCGGGGTTGCGTCCACTGCGGTCGATTTGGTCGCGCAAGGTTTGGGCTGCCGTCTTGTAGATCTCGTTGCCAGTGGCATTGTAGATGTCAAGGAAGGTGTGGCCAAAACGGATGTCATCAATGGAGTTGCTGTTGTTGTACAGAAGAATTTCTCCGTTCCAAGCCGGGTAGAGAAGAATATCTGTGGCTTGCTTGACGTAGTCGAGGTACTTCTGGTTTCCGGTTCGCTTGTATGCCAGCAGGACACCAGAGTAGAATGATGAGATGGTGTAAGCGTATGTGGGCTCAACACCATGCTTAATCTGAGACTCGGCCATCCATGTCAGATACCGAGGCTCGCCATTGATCTTGCCGGGTTTGATCTTCTCTTCCGGAGCGATAGCAAACCATCCGTTTGGTAAGGAGATGGCTGCAGATGAAAGAGTAGCGCTGGCCAGCGCAGTGGCAGCGAGAGATAAGATCTTCATGATGAAATCAAACGGCCTGTTGAATGGCGTTGCTACTGACTCGGATGATAAAGAGCAAGCTGGCGAGTGTAATAGCACACAGCATATAGACACACCACTATTTATACATTACATGCTCATAAATGAATGCTCACTAGACGATTTGAAATCTCGTGAAGTCGCCATTTTCCAGGTTCCCCTCACCTGTCTAGGATCGGCCAAGAGGCCAATTAATTGAATCACCCGGTTATATCTGCATATCCGATGCGTACCTATAAGCAACAGCTTCGAGTGGAATACCGTGCTTGGCATTTAGCTGAGGCAAAAAACAGAAAATGATGTCAATCCGAGGCGGCCCGAGCTGGTGGCTAGTGGCCGCCGAGATCTAGACGGAAAAGCGGTCTGGCTAAGATTGCGGGGTTGCCGTATGAAGTCTACTTGGCTTTGCGGGGAAACAATTGGGGGATGAGACTGCCGTCGGGAGCCCTAAGAGTTTGCGCTTATGCTTATTTCCACCCTGGGAATCCCCTGCGGTTCACGGTCCAGTTTCTGATAAAAGGCATTTCTCGTTCGGCGGGCTGGCCGTTGGTCACTGGTAATTTCCAGGAAACAAAAGAATGCGGCTCCGAGCCTCAATCTGACCAAACCTAGGTCGACACCCTCTCGCACACCGACGTCTGTACGACATTGCAGGTGCCGGGACGGCAGTCATCGGCCGGGGGTTTATGTCCGTCTCTTGCGGGCTTTCCGCTGGCCGTTCCTAGATGTAGCCGGTTCCAAGGATGCTATCCGCAATGCCAATTCTTCCGTATCCTGGACGAATAACAAATTTGTAAGAAGTTTATACACCAATGAAAGGTAGCGAATGCAACTCTGCTTGTTAGAAAAAGCATGGTTCAGATGATGAACGAGTCAACCCAAAGTCCCTCGGTTCGTTTTAGGCCGGTCTGCCTGCATCTAATCCTTGGCATTGACCCGACAACTGTTCATCTTAAATACCAAGGTATGTAGCATCGCCATTTTGCCAAGACTGTTATCCAGGGCGACTGGTATCGCCGAACCGCATATTCACTTTTCCGCCGAAAAGACGGGCCTTTGCCTGGGATCTTTTCCGCGCCTATCAAATTGGAGTGTCCATTAATTCTCGCCTCACAACTCTCTGGAATCATCCCTCGTTCTGTTGGGACTGCCGAAATAGCCGGCCCGACTTCTGCTTATGTCATTGCTTTCGATCTCCTCACGATTGGCAGTCCAGCTGCCGGTCCGGGGATTGAACGCTGCAAGGTTCCTTGTCAAGTCTCACGACAAGACATGTGCCAATACTACCATACTTTTCTCAGGCCAATGGACGAAGCAAGACTAAGTGACAGTGTATACGCATGGCTCTTCGAAACAGCTAGGTTTGTCTCCCTTTGGCCCCACCTAGAGCAAGCGTGGAAGGGTATCTAAGAGCATTTGTCGTGTTCAAGTGTTGATCGGTGGTTTAACCAACTTAGGGTGCGCTTGTTTTCTTGTACATGCATTGTCCCATGTTATTTCTATGTAGTTGTTCTACAGCAGCTTCTTGGAGTTGGCTTGATCTATCGGCTATTTGAGGTCAGACAAGTTTTCTAGACATGCGAAAGTTAACGGATGCTGCCCCAAGCTAGTGCACTGAATTCCGGTGCTCTTACGGAAGTGAGCATGAAGATTTTCTGCACCACCTGGAGTACGATGCCTGGAAACATACGTGGTTTTATTCGAGGACGACTTCCCAACATTGACACGACCTTTGTAAGATTTAGTAGTTTGCCTGACATTTTTCTCGCAATGGTTGGTGTGTCGCTCTACAAAAGCTTTGTAACATGTACGAACCGGAGAGATGAGCAAATAGCGGCTGTCAAAGAGTGGTTGTAATTGAAGTTGCCCCAATTCGGTGTGTTGAAGTGAACATTAAAATTGCCAGTCCAGCAAATCATGTGTTGATTGCTGGAATTACGGGCATTACAGGGAACGTCACAGACTCGCCTTGTGCTAAGAAATACGCGGCGCTTATTCTCGTAGACTCGCCGTCAAGCCTAAATATCAGATGAGTTCCGGGAAATTTCAATCTGCAAAAAATAGGCGTGCTACATGCCCAGTATTGGACCATGGGCAAAGAGTTCTAGGCGGCTGCTTTGACTAGCTATTTGGAAACAATTTAGACTTCATCTGACATAGAAATCGTGCCTGCGTCCACTTTCGAGAGGCAACCATGGGTTTAGAGAAAATTGGGAATTGGCCAATATAGCAAACCTCCACTAATTAGACAACATGATTGAATGCTGGAAATCATAACATTGAGGGCATTAATATGAATCCGACCGACTGGGCCTCCTTGTATCCAAAACTGGGGGAGGAGACTTCCCGTCCGATCAAATGCCGGTTAAGCGGGCCCTCCTATTGGATTTCATCACTAGGATCGCCGAGAACGGGCAAACTTGCCGGATCGTAATGGGCCCGTTCGCAAACTCTCAAAAAGCCTCACTCACTAGCTCCACATACCAATCACGTCAGCCGTCTTCAACTCCAGCTTTTCTCTTTTTGGCCTCTCACAACCTGCCGCTCGGCTTCATCGCAAACCCGTCTCTCGGAATCATCAAAATGGCGGAAGAGAGGACTGTTCACCAACCGATCCACCCGTCCGTCCGCTCCCAGCTGGACCCGGAATACGTCGCCCTCCATGACTCCATTATTCAGTACATGGAGCCCTCCGAGGCCCAGCCCTGGGACCCTGCCTCGCGCTTCAACCACAACCCCCTAGCTCACACCACGCAGAAGCTCTCGCCCGTCGGCAAGCAGTGGGACGAGGAACTGGGCGGCGAAATCCAGGTGCGCGTGTTCGTGCCCGAAGGCCAGGCGCCGGAGGGAGGTTGGCCCTGCCTGGTATGGCTTCACGGCGGCGGCTGGGTAAACGGTGGTCTGGACAACGAGAATGGCTTCTTGACTCATGTTTGTAAATGTCAGTGGACTGCAGCAGCCGGGATCCATAGTGAGAAGTGGTGTTAATAAGTGCAGATGTGAGATGCGTGGTGGTCACCATCAACTACCGTCATGCCCCAGAGCACGTCTATCCTGCCGCTGTCGAGGACTGCCTCACTGGCCTGAAATGGGTTTTGGAGGCCTCGAATGTTGCCCGTCTCAACATTAACACTGCCCTCCTCACAATCGGTGGTGTTTCAGCGTTAGTTGACCCCTGGCCCCCCTATTCCAACCGACCCAGTTCCTAACACAAAAGTTAGGGGTGGCAACCTCGCCGCAATCCTCACAATGAAAGCCTCCCTCGCCAACATCACACCGGCACCCATCTCCCAACTCCTCGTCTGCCCCGTCATTGACAGCACCGCAACCGCCGAGACGGGCTGGGCCACCTCGAAGCACGTCCCCTGGCTGACGCCCAGCCGCATGGCGTGGTACCAAAACCTCTACTTCTCGCGCCCCGAGGATAGGACCGAGTGGGAAGCCTCGCCGTGCTTCGCGCCAAAGGAGATCCTCAAGCGCAGCCCCAAGACGTGGCTGGCCGTTGCCGAGGTGGATCTGCTTACGCCCGAGGGACTCAAGTACGCGGAGCAGTTGAGGGACGCCGGCGTCGAGGTCGAGACTGAGGTGTACAAGGGCGCGACGCACTCTGTGCTTGTTCTTGCTGGGTCAGTGTTATATCATCTTTCTCGCCCCCCCGTACATTTCAGAGTTTCTAACGTCCGTCTTATAGTGTGCATCAAATTAGCAGGAAGTTTGTTCACGATGCTTGCGCAGTGCTTGCCAAGGGCTTTGGGTCGACATATGACCCTGCCGCCGCTCCTATTTTGTCGCAGCAGGAGTAATCCGTTGGGAACACCTACATTGAACAGCCGAAACATCTTGCTTGGCTGTCACGAAATAATTAGCGTTCCTGGGACACCGACATAAAAACATGTCTAGAATCGTGGTGAAACAAAGAAATTCGTTTATGTATAGGCTATATACCATCTATGTTTTCAAATGACGGCAATGATGGCCAAGTTTGAACGCAATGGCACTGGTGAACCAGGGTTACCACCAGTATGCTTCCGCTTATGATGCTGAAAAAATGTGTAAGGGGCCGAAAAAGGTTCATATACTACAGCCTACGAGGCCGTAAGCAGCTTTTGTAACTCGGCAAAGCGCACCGGCTTTGGCAAGAAAACATCGAATCCCGAGGTCTCGGCATCCCGTCGGGCATCTGCACTCGCGAGACCCGTCAGGGCAACGACGGTTGTCGCCTGCAGCTTCTGCTCGCGCTCATACTCCCGTATCCGCTTCGTCGCCTCGAACCCGTTCATGACAGGCATGCTGATATCCATAAGGACAAAGTCGAACCGCCGACGCTTGCTGGCAGTCGTCTCGGCCGAGGCGCTCGAGGCGGCGATGAACTTGTCCAACGCCTCCTGCCCGTTTTCGGCTTGTTCGTATGAGAAGCCGCACTTCTTCATGAACATGACGAGAAGTTTGAGATTGATTTGGTTGTCGTCGACGAGCAGGACGTGAAGCGTAACGTTCTTCTGCTCCACGATGACCGGTTGCCCGCCATTCAGAGCCGGCGAAAGCGCTAGAGCGCCCAGAGGCTTTATGAGTGGTTGGGCCGACATGGCCGGTTCCAGTTGGTGAGCCTTGGCGTCCTGATGGAGAGGAGTGCCAACCCTTTCAACCGTCCGAACCTTGTCATCGGGAGTTTCCTCGTCTGCAGGTGGTTGCTCGGCGGCCAAGGACCCGGGTGAGATGCGCGGTTTCCCATCGGCTTTCTCTAAATCCTCCGCCCGTTTGAGGCAGTGACTAAAGACTTTGGCCAGTTTTCTTGGGCCGCAACTAGGAATTGTGTTAGCATGTTGGTAAAAGCACTGGCGTTGGCCCCTTTAATTGTGGTTACACTCACGGCTGTGGAATTACTTCCACGACTTCCGAAAAGTCCATCAGAAGCTTACTATGCTCCTGCAGAATACGCACCGCCTCTTCTGCATTCGGGCTGATGATGACGAAGGGGGTCTTTCGCCGATTTGAGGGTCTCTCTGAATTCCTCTTGAACCGTTTCTCCAACAATTCCACAGACGGCGGTTCGGGGTACAGATAAATATCGGCTTCCGAGGGGTTGTTTGGGTCTTCTTTCGTGACTTTCATTTGGAACCATTGTGAACAAGTCTCACTAAGGATTTCGCTCAGCTTGGCGGCTTGTCTAGTCATCAGCTGCGACTCGGAACTGTTCTCCTCCTCCAGTAGCATCACGTTCAGTCCTCTGGTTTTTTCGACAGTCTGACGCATTATCTCGTCAGGTTCACGAGATGCTTCGTCGGGAACGGAGGAAAAGCTGAGGTGTACGTCAATCTCGGTGCCCTTTTGTTGCTCAGATCTGACGTCGAGGCTTCCTCGCAGAGAGTCAACGATTTGTTTGACAATGCTCAGTCCCAGTCCAGTGCCAGGCTGGAACGAATCTTCTTGGCTGAAGGGCAGGAAGAGTCGGGTTTGCTGGAATTCTTCCGACATGCCCTTGCCGGAATCCGCCACGCGTATCAAAGCGTCAATCTTTGAGCCCTCGGATCTTGCCTGGCCGCTAAGGGATACGAGGACGAAACCTGACGACGTATACTTCAGCGCGTTTCCGAAAAGATTCATAATAATCCTTCGGAGGGCGCCGGGTTGTGTCTTTACCAGCCAAGGTGTTTTTGGATCAATATCCAGCAAGACTGACACCAGGCCCTTCGCCCCAGGAGCTTGGAAATTGGCGACTGGTCTGATATTGTTTGACTCGTTGACGCTGATACTGGGCCTTGGTGTATCGAAAGGACCTGCTCCGACGAGCTTCTTAAAAGCATGGCCGGCCGCAATAGCGTCGACCACTTCTTCAACCAAGACGGCGAGGTCCACCACAGACGTCATACTCAGGCTTTCCATAGAATCCGAGGTGATGGCGACGGGTCTGTTTAGATTCTGTTTCGCACGCTTTCTCATCTGTGCTCGACCCAGCCTGTTGATCTTGCTGTAATCGAGCACATGATTCAAAGTGTCGAGCAGTGTCTTTCCGCAGGTGGCTATGGAACTGATAAGACCCGACTGGTAGGCATCAGTGCTGGTGTCTTGGAGAAGCTCGGCGGAGCCCAGTATCCCGTGCAGCGGACTGCGCAGCTCGTGGCTCATGCTCGCAATAAAGGTGGTCTTCGCAGCCTCGTTCTTCTGGCTGTTTATGCGTCCGACTTGCGTCATGATGCTATTGCTGAAGGCGCGGAGATACGACAGGTCCTGGTCGAGGTTCATCATACGACCCGTGACTGAGGTCCACAGGAAACATCCACCGGCGAGCTTGTCTTCGCCGTAATCGAACAGGGGCACGAACACGACAGTCTTTGCTCCCGGTATCTTCTTCAGAAGCTCTTCGTGAACCATCCTGACCTTTCGGCGCCTGCCTTCTGCTTTGTCAACGGGAGCGGCCCCATCAACGCCCATGGGCTCCTTGTCGCTCGCACTGTCGTCTCCGGAAGAGACCCCGACGCCGGCCTCGGTGAATGAAAAGGTCTTGCCCATGGGAAACATGGAGAAGTATTTCTCAAGGATACCAAGCGACAGCGCGGGGCCTTGCTCGATGCGGGCGCGCGCCCGTTCGTCGGCAACAGAGAAGCTCAATATTTTGCAGGGCCTCGCCGATGGTGACGTATCGGAGTCGGAACTGTCAAGGCCGAGACCCTCAGAGCCCGATGTTGTAGGACGGGCAGCATCCTCCTCGTCTGAAGACTGGTTTCTGCCAGGCTTGGAACGGGTCGCCGGCCCGGGGGACGTTGCTGTGGCACCGAAGAGCGCAACGCCGTCGGCGAGCGTCGAGTGGCGAAGGACGTCGGCTGCCCGTGTGAAGAGTTTCGATAAACCGTCGGGCTTAGATAAGGGCAACTTCTTAGTCAATGGCGACGATTGAGGGACGGAGCCGGTCGCCTCGTCTGGCTGACGCGAGGCCGACGATATGCGGGACTCTACTTCGGCATTGCGGAAATAAGAGTTTGACCGTGGCAGGGGACGTCTTGTCGAGGCGAGAGGCATTTCTGGCGGGCGTACTGTGGAAGGGCTTCTTGGGATCTCATCCTTGGTTGACGTCGGGTCTTCGTTCAGTGCAGAACAGCCTTCGATAAAGGTCGCCAGCCCTCGCACGATGCGCTCACCCTTGAACCGATCGACGCGATCACGCGCCCACTCCAGGTGTTCCATGGCTGTCTGGGCGATGCCCTGCATGAAACGAATCTCGTCCGCCGTCAGCCCATCGTGTGGCTGCTCGTCGGAGACAGCAAAGGAGCCGATCTTGTGCCCGCTGCGTGAGATGATGGGCACGCCGGCATAGAAGCGAACCCCAGGCTCCGACAGAACATAGGGACGGTTGCTGAAGCGAGAGTCGAGGCGACAGTCACTAACTATGAGGCCGGTAGCCGTGTACGGCTGGCCATCTAGCTCGTGGCCGGTGCAGGTGTTCACAAGAGAGTGCTCGCAGACAGCATCCGGACGTGAAAGTATGGTGGCGCCCACTAGTAAAATCCCAATGTCAGCACATCAGCCCCAAAGATGAAGGCTCCCTTTTGTATCTCCGAGAGTGAGATTACACATGAGAGAGAACCGAAGCCAACGTGCTATAGTCGACCCGGCGGCGGCGGCGCTCCTGGAGCAGCCGGGGCAGTGTGGTGTTCTGGATAGAGGCTACATACGCCACAAATCACCGTTGGTATTGCCAGCCTTGTCGCGGTACATGGCTTCGTTATGCGCGACACTGCTCTGGGGGTCCACTGCAAGATCATCAAGGTCTGCGAGTTGAACATTACGGGTAGCCTCGGCAAGGATGGTTTGGGTGGTGGAATCAATCAGTGACACCATAGCACGCTTGACATTTAGCCGCAGGACAGCCAGCTGGGCAAAGGCCGTGAGCGCCTTATCGGACGACGCCTTGGGCTTGTAGCCCGAGTTTTGCAAGTCGTGCGCGGCGATGCTGTCGACATTGAGGGCGACATTGAGTGACGACCCCTGAGCAACCTGCCAGCTCTGGAGATATCGCTGCACCTCTCGCTCACGCTGCGCTTCGGACATCGGATGGATGCGCGTACAGGGGATGTAAGAGGGTGAGTGACGTGTGAGCTATGCAAAACCCGGCTCCGGGGCGTGGTGTTGAAGGCGGCAGCGGCTCGTGTGCCGTCAACCTCGCAAGTCGGGCTTGTTGCTTGTTTTCTCTCGGGAACGGTGACGCCCGAGAAGATGGGGGCGGTCTTCGTGGATCCTCGGGTGCGTTTGGGGCAGGACTCTCTACGAGCTTTTCCTATCCTGGGGACATTAGTGGCGAGCCACGCGATGGGAAAAAAAAACAACACTTGGCGAACCTCTCTGAAGGACCAAATTACATCATACCTCCAGCAACAGGCCCCACCCGATAGGGTGACCCATGTTCTAGAAGGGCCTGTGAAACGTGGACCAAGGCAATTCATTGTTAACCAAGGCAACGCGGCACCCAAGGTACAAAAGCAATGACTCGAAAAAGTCTTCACTCAAACCCACGACCAAGTCGTTGTGGTCCACTTGGGCAATACCTTCTTGCCGCAGTTTCATGAGTGAAATAAAGACAGAGATTTTTTTTTTCTACTTTTTATTTTTCTCTCTCCTTTTGTGTTTCTCAACACAGAGTCAAGTTATCTATCAAACCGAGAAAACCACCTTGGGCTTCACTCTACGGGGCATTTTCCAGAAGTGAGATTCTCATCTCATGTTCTTGTCGGCAACAGCAACTAAGGTTGGTAGGACATGTTTGGTTTGAGCAAGTCTGTGCAGCAGTAGCGTCTGGGCTTAGCCCACAACACCTGATTGGTTCTGATTTCGTGCAACCATTGCTTGCGTAGCCCAAAATCAAGCAGTGATGTTCGCGGCGTTTTGCATGTCTCTTCTAACTGCAGCGCGGTATTTGCGGAAGATTCGATGTGACCATGCTCAGAGTCATGCAGGCGACTGCTAAAAAAAAAATTTGGACTTGGTAAGACTGCAACCGGGTTTGTTGTTTGAAGATTGCAGTTGAACAGGGGGAGACTTGATTTAAAAAAATTTAGTATATGCAATCTGAAAGGTTTCTTAGAGTCCGAGCAGAGACTACACTGGCTATGTCTCACACAAACCTGGCCCGGAAGTTTAGAGCTTGGCCTAATCATCGATTGATAAGCCTAAACACTGTTGTTAATCATATCTGAAACCTAGGCTTCACTGAATCTCAACAGCGTAGTGCACATAGTCATTATCTGAGACAATCATGCTGCTCGGTCCCAAGGGCAAAGAGGAATTGGGGGACCACAACTTCCTAGGAAACCGAATTAATGACTATGTTGAAAGGAATAAGGAGTATAAACAAATATAAAAGTTCAATTGAACAATGTTAGTCTAGTTATTGGCGTCCAGATTTACGGTATTACAGACTCTCACATACTTGTGGCATTCACTGGGGTTATCGCGCGAGCCGGACGCAGGCGCCAGCCCGGCGCTCACTCCTATTGATTCTCACGTCTCGGTCACATAATGTTCTCTTGAAACCCAAGGGGAACATTTCAAGCTTGAGACTCCAAAAGGAATATAATAACATTTGAGCAGATGGGATGGCTAGTTGCTATCATAGAGCCTATGCATCATTGACGGAAGGAAGCCGCCAAAACACATCGATCATATAGTAACCTTGAGGTCAATCTAGAGGAATCAAATTTCTATAGCATCAAAAACTTTGTTGAGACAACAGTGTGCAGAGAGCTGCCAGCGTGCGGACGACATACCAGAAGTTTTGCAACATACGTACGCTTTGCGCCTAACCTAGCTATCGTGTGTGTAAGAATGTTCAAGTTTTGACATCTTGAGTAATATCCGGGCATCCAGCGTGCTGCAAGTGGGATTTAGATGTCAAATTAAATCATGGTTCGATTTATCTGACGCGACGAATCAGGGGAGAAACATCGATGCTAGTCGTGCGCCTTTTCTCAATTAGTGTTGCAAGGGGCCAATGAGTCACGCCGCCGGCTAACAACAGCTCAAACCTACACATCACCACCTACCTCAATTCACGGCCTCGTTCCAAATACCTCTAAACTCAAAGAAATTTTACTCATTTCTTACCACTCGCTTTGGCGGTCTCTCACAACCATGGCTTCACCACCCTACACCGTCCTCGTCACCGGCTCCTCCGGCCACCTTGGGGCCGCCCTCATGCTCACGCTCCCCTCCCTGGGTCACACGCCTCTCGGCATCGACATCCTCCCTTCGGAGACGACAACGACGGTCGGCTCCATCACGGACCGCGATCTCGTCGCCTCTATCCTGGCCGACAACCCAGCGATATCCCACGTCGTCCACGCAGCAACCCTCCACAAGCCCCACGTCGGCTCGCACCCCAAGTCCGCCTTCGTCGAAACCAACATCACCGGCACCCTGGTCCTGCTCGAGGAGGCCGCGCGCCACCTGCCGCGGATCCGGTCCTTCGTCTTCATCTCCACGACGTCGACCTTTGGCATGGCCCTCTCCCCGAAGCCGGGGCAGCCGGCGGCGTGGATCGACGAGTCCGTCGTCCCGATCCCCAAGAACATCTACGGCGTGACAAAGTGCGCGGCCGAGGACGTCTGCGGCCTGGTCCACCGCCAGACCGGCCTCCCCGTGCTCGTCCTCAGGACGAGCCGCTTCTTCCCGGAGCCCGACGACGACGAGGACCGCCGCGCCGCCATGTCCGACGCCAACCTCAAGGTCTGTGAGCTCGCCTACCGCAGGGCCGACATCGCCGACGTCGTCTCCGCCGTCGCGTGCGCCATGGGCAGGGCCGCCGCGCTGGGATGGGGCAAGTACGTCATCTCCGCCCCGCCGCCGTTCCCGCGGGCCGACGCCGAGACTCTGCGGCGCTTGGACGCCGACGCGGGCGCCGTCCTGCGGGAGGTCCTGCCCGGGTGCGAGGCCGTGTTTGAGAAGCTGGGATGGGTATTTCTGGCGCGGCTGGACCGCGTGTACGATTCTTCACGGGCCGTCAGGGAGCTCGGGTGGAGGCCCGAGTGGACGCTCGAGAAGGTCGTCGAGAGGCTCGGGAAGGGAGAGGCGTGGAGGAGCGAGCTGACGGACTTGGTCGGCAGGAAGGGCTATCACGCCGTGTCGACGGGTGTATACACCACACGGTGAACATGTGCGATTTGCACCAAAAAGAAAACCCCCAGTAGTGGAAGACAAGATTACAGATCTGGTATTTGAAGTCTATGGGTGTGTGATAAATAAAAAGTAATATCCCAACGGGAAAAAAAAAGTCAAATGGGTAGTCAGACAATCCGCCAATGAGTCGCTATTCAATGTCCTGAACAATTCCAAGTTTCTGCCCCAGCTCCAGAATCTGGGACGCAACCGCCTCGACGTCCCAGGTCTTAATCGGGACGCGATGGTTGCCGTCCCACTCCACCAGCCGCGTTGTGCCGGGCTGGCAGTACTGCTTCAGCAACCGCCTGTGATGGTCCAGCCCGGGGTCCTTCAGGCCGTGGACATGGATTGTCGGTAGCCTCAGGACGTGATCTGTGCTGGACCCGTTCGGCCAGTCCCGGAATTCCACACTCGCCTCCGCCGCGTCGCCGACGCCTTGCGGCATCTCTAACCGGTCGTCGAGCACAATCAACGGCGCCCGACCGGCAAGCAGCACCCCGAACTTCCAGTTCGCCGACCCACCCGCCGACGCGATCCGCTTGCCATACTTTTGCTGGAGCATCTGTTGCGTGTACATCAAGCTGGCGCTGATCTTGGCACCCTGACTGAAGCCCATGAGGCCAACCCACTCGCCTGTGGCGCCCAGCGCGTCGTCGTCGTCCATGGCCATGCGCAGCTGGAAATGGATCTCTGCGGAGGCCGTCTCGGCGTCAACATACTGGTGCTCGGGGAGCCAGCGCAGCCAGCGGCGGAAGGGGCCGTAGTCTCCGTAAACGGAGACGATGTCGTGGTGCGGGGCGCAGAAGAAGGGCCCATCGACAAATACGAGGCGGAAGTGGTTCTTGAGGCGGGAGATGAGCGCGCGGCACTGGACCTTGAAGACGGATGCGTTGACACCGCCGCCGTGGAGGCACAGGATGCGCGGGAGCGGTAGGGTGGGGTCAGGGCCCGGTGGGAGCGATGTTGCGCTTGGCATTCTGTCTGAGTATGTATGTAGGTCGCTTGTTCGGTGATGAAGCGAGAGAGCGAGATGTTTGGTTTGGTGTCGGATGCAAGGGGAAGACAAGAGATGTTCGGGACCGAAGAGTAGATATTCGGGTGCTTAAGGAGAGAGGAAAGAGCGAGGAAGACGCGAGGAAGACGGCAGAAGAACAATATTATGGCCAGCTCGTCCCTAATCAGAAGGAAAATGTTCGTTGGTTGCTACCCTGCGCTCGCTCGTTCACGGCTGCTGGGGGAGCTGCGCAAGGGCAGCAAACTGAGCGCCAATGTGGGGCGATGGATTCCATTGTCCGTCGCTCACCGGCCGGAGCTCCGACAGAGGTTGGCGCCGCTCACTTTGTTTGCTGACCCCCCACCCAAAAGAAGCAACCGAAACGGAGAAAAAAAAGTCCAGCGAGGTCAGAGCATGGCTTGACCGGGTCCATCAGCGACACATTCGTCGGTGCGACTCAAGTCGTCCCCCCTTTCTCCCCTTGAGGCCATTGGGGAAGGGCCGCGCGCACGATGGGGCAGATGGGCGATCGTAGGGCGGGGAGCGTTTTTTGGTGAGTGGATGGCATCTCCGCCCGAGCAACGATTCCCTCTCTGAGCCCGAACCCACTCTCAACATCTCCCATCAATCGCGACAGCACGGGACAGTTCGTATCGCAGGCTCGGTCAAGATAAAACCACGCTACAAGACCCGGCGAGACGGTCGAGCAAACTGCTGCAGCAACACCGAAGATCAGATGCACAAGGACAAGGGACGAGGGGAAGCACTCGCAAAGCCTGGCTTGCCGAATGTGGTATGTGGTTCGGAGTTGGAGGGGGAAACGCCCCTCCCCCCCTTCGCAAACGCCGGTCGAGAGGATGGTGGGTGGTATGTACGACCTCGGTGAGTTTGCACGTCTCAGGCGCCCTCGTTGCGGACACTTGGGAGACGTCCGGGCTTGCTATTCTTGGCTGGAGTCCGGTCCGAGACCAACACCGCTGTCACCACGCACGTAATAGCACTAGCGACGAATGTTCAAAAAGGGGTTGATTGCCCAACCTTGTCGAATAAACTTCAAGTCTGGTCTGGACTGGAAGCTCGACTGCCGCTGCAGAAAGCGCAGAATTCGGGAAAGCGGCGGCAAGGAGTCGGGCTCCGACCACCGAAATGATGATCCCCGACAGCGTCGCTCATTTTTGCCAAGTCCGGTCAGGATCGGACACTAGTTCGGGTCGATTTAACCCGTCGTCTTCATCAGCAAATCTGCAGTGACGCCAGCCGTCTGTCAGTTTGTCACATGACAGTTGACCAGGAGCGGCGGCGCGTAAAACAAGACGCGAAGAGTAGGTCTAGACGTGATTGCGATAGCGAGGTCTATCAGAATCTCAGGTGAAAGCGGGCGGCGGAGGGGGCGAGAGCTTGGCAATAATTATGTTGGGGGGATTTTATTGCGGTCCTCCAAATCCGTGTCTTCTGCTGCTCAGCCACACGCACATGCCCCATTCGCCCCCACATTCGCCAGCGCCAGCCACACCATGACGTTGTGGGTGTCCCTCCACCTTCCCCTCTCTGGCTCTGAGCTGGCAGCTGCAGTGGATGCGTCGCGATGACATGTCTCGTAACCGAGAGGCCTCTCTGAAAACTGCCAGGGTTTAACGACAGCTTTCCAAACTTCTCTAAGCCTCGCAAGCCTAACGATCTCCACGTTGACGACACTCTCTGCGCCACACCAGACTCAACTGAGTTCACCACACCTCATCGGCTTGCCCGCAGACAGACACCAAAGTCCCAGAAGCTACATCCCGCATCCTACAAAAGAACACACGCCCGCGGTGCTCTTCTCAGCATCGGCCCATTCTTGGATCTCACCCTCAATCTGACTAATATCTCAACTTCACATCATCCGAGCTTTTTGCTTTCTTGATACCCCCCTCCCCCTCCCCCGGCCCCCCGCAACGAAACAGGCCACCAACGGAAACATCTCGAATAATGTCGGGCACCAATCCGGAGAAGCCTCCCATCCCCCAGGAGCAGCAGCTCTACCCTCCCCCTCCCACCGGGGACAACCAGCAGCAACACCCGCCCCAGTACTCTTCCAACGAGAAGAGTGAGCTCCAGGGCCAGGACCAGCACTTCCCCCCGCCGCCTCCCGGCCCTCCGCCCGCGAACCAGCCGCAGTTCACCCACGCCCCTCAGTCGCAACAGCACTATGGCGACGCCCAACAACAATATCAGCAGCCGCAGTTCGCCCAGCCCCCCCTGGGCCAGAATGCGCCCGCCCAGCACACCAACGAGAAGCCTCTGCCGGACTACAACCCCTCCCAGTACGGCGCGGGCCACCACTACCAGCAGCAGTACGATGGCCCCCCGGGCTCCGCCCCAAACGCTTCGGGCGCCTACGCGGACCCCGCGGCGGCGCACGCCGCTTACACGGCTCCCGTCGCGACGGACCCCGCAGGCCAAAAGGCGCACCGCGGATGGGGCGAGCGTCTCTCCCAGATCGGCATGAAGGCCGCCGTGCCCATCAACGCGCTCGCGAACAAGATGGGGTCGCAGAGCTTCCTGCCCACGACCATGGACAAGGAGTGCGAGAAGGCAGCAAAGATCCTCAAGAGCTTCTGCAGTAAGTCTTCTTCCCCCCCGCTCTCACCATGGCATGATCATCGCTAACACCGTAAACAGAGGAGGGCATCACTTCCGACGTGCCCCCGCAGGCCCAGCCCTCCGAGCACCTTGAACCCACAAAGCCCGTCGAGGGCCACGGGTCGCGCCCCGTGACGCCGAACAAGGAGAAGGTCCGCAAGGAGCAGAAGGCCATCGTCAAGATCCCCTCCAAGGTCATCAACAAGGCCGTGGGCCTGGCCATCTTCACTACCGCCAGAGTGGGCTTCCAGTTCTCCGGCGCCACCGGCTCCGGCGTGCTCATCGCCCGTCTCCCCGACGGGTCGTGGAGCCCGCCGTCAGGCATTCAGGTGCACGCGCTCGGCGCCGGTTTCATGATCGGCGTTGACATTTACGACTGCGTGTGCGTCATCAACAGCCGTGAGGCTCTGGCTGCCTTCATGAGCACCCGTGTGAGCTTGGGCCCCGACGTCGCCGTTGTCGCTGGCCCCTACGGCGCCGGCGGTGTTCTCGACCTCGGCGCCTCCTTCGGTGGAAAGAACGCGGAGGACAAGAAGACCGCCGAGCAGGCGGCCAACCCCGCCGACGTCAAGCCCGTCGACGACGGCAAGCTCAAGCCCGAAGAGAAGCAGAAGCGCAGAAGCAGCAGCACCTCCCTGAAGCCCGTCTTCTCGTACGTCAAGTCTCGCGGCTTCTACGCCGGTGTGCAAGTTGACGGCACCGTCGTCACCGAGAGAAAGGATGCCAACGCCCTCTTCTACGGACAGAAGGTTACCGTTGACCAGATCGTCAAGGGCCAAGTGCCTCCCCAAGGACCCAGCGGCATGTGGCCGGCGGGCGCGGGTGCGCTCTACGAGGCACTCCGCACCGCCGAGGCGCAGCAGCCCCTTCCCGAAGCCAACCTACCTCCGCCAGCTCCCATCCCGGCGACTGGCGCAGCTCCTCAACAGCCTCAATACGGCGGTGCCATTCCTGGGCCGCCCAACCAGCAATCCTTTTACACCCATCCAGAGGGTGGGCCGTTGGGGTCACACCCACCACCGAGCTCCGGCCCCGTTGCCTCGGGAGCCCTGGGCCGCGAGGAACAGCTCCCGGGATACGTCGACGACGGCGTGGCGCGGCCCGGCGTCGGTGACCAGAAGGGTCACTACCAGTAGACATCGAGAGTGTATCATAATTCGACTTTAGGATGAGAACTGTGTTCGGTTGAAGATATCCCGTGGCGTTGTGGCGCGTTGCAATTAGCTTAGATAGCCTCAAGTAGGAAATTTCCTGATGAATCTCTCACTCCTCTGTACACTCCATGGACCCCCCCCCTCCATTTGTGACCAACATGTGAATCATATTAGCACCCGGCTAGGCTTACCACATTCCTTCCTGCGGCATGTAATCCAAGATCCGGGTGGCCGAGGTGCGCAGTGCGCCGGCGCCGACTTGGTAGGGCATGGTGACATGCAGGTGGCCGAGACATCGCGCCACTGCAGCTTGACATCTCGGCCACACACCCTCCGGCGTTGTGCAAACGCAAGACACAACGGGCGCATAACGGGTGGGATTGTGGCAACGGGGAGGATCGCTGCAGCCTCGAGGAGGACGGTAGCCGTCGGGACATCGGGCGTTTATGTTTGCTTCTTGCTTCTGTTCTATGTAAGGGGAAATAAGAGGCAATCAACACCTCCATCACGACTCCCCCCCCTTCGGTGGTCGACAACGGGTCGGTGCCTCTTGATCCCGTGTCGTGTGGACTACCTATAAGCATGCAACGAACGGGGTGGTGGTATCGAGTTGATAGAGGCGGGCAGAGTAAAGATTTTGACTGGGCTTTGTAAATTACCCGGGAATCTAAGTGAGCTGGTGGCTTTGCCTAGCACGCTGCGCCATTGTTCCAGACATGCTTCACAGATATTGGCGTCGATCTGGCTGTTCGCGTGGTTCGCGCTAGCAGACCCGTTCAACTGCCATGTTTCAACCGTAGCCCAGTGGTTCCAATGCACGTATCGTTTATGGAGAGATTGGGGAGAAGCCCGCGGGAAAAAGAAGAAAAAAACGGCCTGCTGCCAAGAGTCCTCATATCAAGCCCTTTCACAAACGGGGTGGCCACAACACCATACAAGCGGACAAACTGCCGGGGCTAGCAGGCCCAGTCATACGAACTCACCGATCAACAGAACCGATTCTAGTGCAACCAAACAACCATCTGAAGGGCGCCCAACAATGACGCGCAAAACAGTGCGGATTTGATTGATTGGGGGTAGCATCCTAGAGCGTCCGGGCATCTGGCGACTGGACCGAACAAGATAAGCGGATGGAAGCCAGCCGATCGTGATATCCGCCACTTGGACTCGGTTAAGTCGGGGTCGGGGTGCGGCGCAAACTTGGAGGACCATGACTGGATCCAAGTGCCGGCCGGTCGCCGTCCGCTCCCCCGCGTGGTTAGAGGTAAAAATATCTAGAATCAATCTCAATTAATCCGGGACTGCCGTCCACCATTGGGTGAAAATCCCATAGAGATGAATAGTATTATAGGGCAGGCTGATTATCAAGTGCTTTGAAACGGATCTTTTGGTGATCCACAGGGGTTCAAGGGTGAGGTGGGCAACATTTGGATGACGATCATCGAGCGGTCGTCTTGGTTTCAAGACAGCAATGATTTACGGTCACAAGGCTAGACGCCCGGTGGCTGGGCTCATGAGCTTGGCTTTGTAGTACCGGTATATCATTGTCTATGGTTTCCCCGCCGGCAGTGGATTGCTGGACTGAATTCACTCATGCAAATTCGTGACCAACGAGGCGGTAAGTCGCATCCATGACGATTGTCTGGACCTTACTGGTCTTGCTCATGCCCCAGCTTCGGAATCCGGAGGGGGCAGGCATCGTGTGCCCTGGCCTGATTTTCCGGGTAAGCTGAGCATCGAAATTCCAATCAGAGCCGTGGTGGGTGGGCGGATGGACAGACCTAAGGACTGGATTCAGCGTGCAAGGTTGTGCTGAGGACGTCATCGACTCCACGGTGATGAGACGTCCGGGATGTGAAGCATTGGCCTTCTTGGGTGGTCTCGACGTTGCTCCCGTGCTCCCTTCGGCCTTTCACCGGCGGCTCGGGCTCCCCTCCCCTTATTTCCTTGCCTCTCCAAACTCCATTTGCCCACAGCCCCTTCTTCATCTGACATCCTAACGTCAAGGAAGCGGTCACTGGAACTGGCAGTGGTTGCTGGAGCCGTGAACAACTGGAGACTGATCCCGCCAGGTCGTGTCAGGTCCATTAAAAGGTCTCTGACAGTGGGCAGATGGGCAGGCTGATCGACTGGGTCCAGTTAATGCTGCCGGTTTCCCCCTCTATTCTGGGGGGTTTAGTGTACTATGTATGTACTGTGTCTTTCGTCGCACGATTTGCACACGGTGACAGCCAGTTCACTGGTGCAGACGTCATCTCATCATTTGAGATTTTGGACGATTAAGTTCATTGCCAAGTCCGACGTTTGCAGTGACTTGACGGGTAGAGCTGGCACAGATTGACTTTGTCAACGCTGAGTCTCCCGTGTCCCGTGTCCCGGGGCACGCGGCAGAAGGTTTAGCAGGCGCTGGTTAAGCTCACGGAACCGACCCGAAAAGCCTGCCCTGGCTGCTGGACCAGCAGCTGCTCCAAGCACACGCTATTGTTTTGGGTAGGGTGGCTGGGCAGTTGAGCTTCACCACCTCGGCTTGAAAGGGGAGTAGAGAGAGTTGAGTGTCTTGTCTGAGAAATACCGATCGACTGCTGTTCGCAGCAGGATCCGCGTCATGTTTCGTCCAAGGAGAAAGGAACCAAGCGGTGCCGGTACAATCCCTGAATTGAGAGTCAGTATCGGTTGGGTGTCCAGGATGTCCGGCCACAAGAGGTGAATTTGGCATCCATTGACGGTGGGCCTGGTCGCAACAAGCCCTTCTTCCATTTTGGGACCGTCTCGTTGCAGGGGCAGACAAGCATCCGGCTAGTTGGAAGTGAGCAGCAGCACCGCTCTTCTTTCGTTGGTGTCGATCTCGCTGCAATGGAACATATGGTTGGTTGGCTCCGGCAGCGTTATAATAGCCTAGTGGCCGTTCGTGCCGTTGAAGGTTGAGAAGGGGTTGGGTGAGGTGAAGGTTACGAGGGGAGGGGGCTACGGCGGCTGAAGATCCGAGCCTCTTGGGGGCGATGGCATTCTGATAAAAGCTCGGCACGTATCCGTGTTCCGTCTTGAGGCCTGCGTTCGACGCTCGTGGTGCATCATCGTGTTGGCGTTTGGCTGGGTACGCAGGATTTGGCCACCCGGTGGAGGCCGTGGTAGACACCTGCATCATCTGGATGATGACGACGCGTAACTCGGCCCATTTTTTTGCGCTGCAAAAAATAGCAACATGTCTGTCATATGCATCTTGGTTTCTGTCTAACAGAGGGTTTCATCCGGACAATAGGAGGGCTGGCAACAGGAACGGTGGCACTAGGGCAGGCTGTGCTTGTGTATAGCGGGTACGAGAGCATGCGAGGTTCCCTGTAGCGAGTCGGTAGCACCTGTAGGGCAGCGTAGCTCGTGTAGATTGCCCTGTAGTGGCGGACGGGGTGAGGTTAAACGGTGGCGATGGGCGACTGAATCAGAGCCATGGGCAGATGGCAGGGCGGCGATTCGGCGGGGATGCAGGGCCAGCTGGACGGAGGAGCATCCGTAGAATGAAGACCACTCGCTGCTGGACAGGGAACTACAATGGCGATTCAGGCCCCCAGTGAGGCTGCAGGTTTTCTCGCGCTTAACGAAAAGTGGGAAACGGAGGGCGTCTGGGATTGAGACGAATAGACAATGATCAGCGGCGTAGCATTCGTGTATCGATTGAGGAGCGAGTACTTGTAGAGAGTACACAGCACTGTCGTCCGTACAACTAGCGGGGTCTAGGAAGGAGTTGGAGATATGGCATGGAGCGTAGTTCGTATGCGATTGAGATGCGCTTCCGTTGGAGGATGGGTATGGAAAGGACGCGTGCGATGATGCCATGGACAGTTTAATTCCAACCAACCTGATTGGGGCGCCGGGCTGCTCGCGATACGATTCCATATGAACGAGAAACAGAGACAGGGGTCCTGGAAGGGGATGCGATGGCAGCAGCAAATTGATGAAAGCGCGAACGGGCTTGGGGTTGCCGAAAAAGTAAGATTGGGGTCCCTCGGCACATGGGGGGGAAAAGAGAGATTGCAGGTGGCTCGCGGGTACGGGAGCGGTACTTGGCGAGAAGCGGTAATTTCGGCCGGGTGACAGGTAGCTTTGGGGTTTCTTGGCCTTTCCTGACATTGGTCCCTTCCCAGTGGGACGGACAGACTGAAGGGAGGAAGGAGGAAGAGGGTGTGGCAAGGAAGCGGCTATCACGACCCCTGGCCGCGAAGTCGCAGAGAACCCCTGGAAAACGGTGCGCAAGAGCCAATCATTTTCGTCATTCCCAGTTGGGGAGGGTTCCCTTCCTTTTTTTTTTTCGGTCTTTTTTTTTCTCTTCGGGCTGTTGTCGCTGCCAATTCCACACTACAGGGCAAGCACCTGTGCGCCTCCCAATGGTGTGCTCCTTCCTCGAGCACGTTTGCAGAACTGTGAAATGGCAACTGCATCTGCTTGTCCCGCGGGGCCAATGAGGCGACACGGATCACACATAGTCATGGACCCCCCTCTCTTCCGTTATTTGCGAACTCTGATACGGACGAAGACTCGGTCGCTTCTTCATCCCTCATCCCTCCAGATCCCACGCCAATGCGATGCATTGACACACTCACACGGTCTTCATCTCGTCTGATGAGCACTGATAACGGGACCTTGCAATCGAGCAATCGGCTTGGTGCACATGTCGCCAAAGCACGCAACTTACGTACCTCATACAAACAACCACAAAAACACCCATTTCTGGCGAATCCACCAAATCTGCCCTAGCCCAACTCTGTAATCTGGAGTCTTGGGCATTAATTAGCGCTCATCCACAGGGGACTCGGCGCTGGTTCCCAGCAAAACTCGATGGGCGCTTTTGGCTCGAGCCGGACACAGGACACAAGTCAGGGACAGAAGCCGTCGACGCGCCGTCCTGGCGGGAATGTCAGCCAAAGCGTAGATGGGCCAGTTCTGGCACGCCCGATGGCGCCTCAAGCTACCGGCCACTGCCCTGTGCCCATTTGAGGCTGACCAGACGGACAGAAGTCCAGACAGCAACTGCCGGGTCCATGGCCAGCCAGCCTTGTGTATGGAAGGGCATCTATCGATTGATATTTCAGTCTAGTCAGCTTACCGTGCCGTACCGTCACATATCCACGATGCATCTCGGCGCCCGGCGCTCTCGGCATACCATGGTCGTCACCCCGCGCGACCTGCCGTGCCCAGTCCAGTCCCGCGAAACCAAGACAGGGCATGGCAGTGACAGATGAGCTCTTCCCATCACCGTGCCGGGCGCGTAACGCCCGGAAGCACAGTGAATGGCCCCCATGGCCCTAGCTGTCCGTACGTACATTACAGAGTGCTCCGTCGTCCGTACGCTGAAAACCGTCAAGCTGAGCGGTAACTGAGGGCTGGGACGAAGCACCGGGGAATCCGTGGACGGGGCCTTTGCCGCAGCATCCCAGATATCCCGGCGCATATCCACTTTAAGCCCCCCACCAGTATTGTCCCACGCCCCTTTGCACCCCGGTACTGACCACTCAATCTGCTCAATCTTTCCCCATCCTGGTCGCGCGGGCTGGACCTCTGTCCCCCCTTCCCCCTTCCCCCCTCCCATCCCATCCCATCCCATTCCATCCCCATTCCATTGATCCATCACGTCCATGATCCATCCATCTTCCACATGCATCCCTCCTCACAGTGCCACACCACACACCACACACTAATACACTACGGATACATAGTACGCACCACACATGCACCCACTCGCCCACTCACGCCTTCTATCGCTATCAGTCTCCGTACGGATACAGTACGCTAATACTGCGAAACCCCGGGGTTGGCGGAGATGATTGAGATGAGTCTCGGACGTGAGATGAGATGACGAGCGTGGCCGCTTGTGCTTGTGCCATGGGGAGAAGCAACAACTGCGGCAGCAACATGGGACTGAGCTCGCGTTGCTTCTGTCTGTTCCATGTTTGCCGCGTGTGCACCCGGCATTGAGGCAAGTTGCAGACCGAGAGGACTCGAGCATACTAAGCAGTGTGCTACGATGGCAGTATGGTGTGCAGTGGGTGAGCTGAAGTCAGGCACCACGACCATGGCAAAGATCAATACCACACGGTACATTCAATACATTCGCCTTGTCAACTTCCAACTCGGTTACCAATTTCTATGCAAGACGCAAGCTGCAGGTCCCGTTCCCGCCAAGGTACCGTCCCAGGTTCCCCTGCACCTCGCCTCTGCTTGGCGTGTCTTTCTTGCACTCTCTCCCTATCTCTCTCTCCTTCTTTTTGTAGCCTGTAGGGCATGTTTCTATGTCTGGCTCTGTCTGGCTCTGGCTACGGCCTTGGCCCGCCGTCTGCCATTGTCACTCACTCGCTCGCGCACTGCCTTCCTAGTGCCATGGTACGTGTGCAACTCGTCACCTTGGCTAGTATCCGTCAGCCACGGACGGTTGGCGGCGAGCGGCGGCGGCGATGGCGTAGACTGTTTCCTGGGCGGTTTGTTGACACCGTCTGTCCCCTATTTCCTCCTTCTAGTCGTTTCCCTACTATGCTAGGTAACTTCCCAAACGGCAGAAAGAGCGACGGACTATTTCTTCAGCATGGCAGGCCACCCCTGTACGTCCAATTTTATCCCAATCGCCCACCCACCCGCTCCCACGTCGTTCGCTCATCGATTCGCGGCCACGCCAACCAGGCTCGCTCGCTCGGCCTGTCTTTCCAGTCCAGTCCATTTCAGAGCAAGACTTGTTCAATCCTGCCCTGTCCATTCCCTCTTTCTTCTTCCCACTCCCGCTCCCACATATCCCCCCACTCCCCTGTTTTTCTGCCCACCTCACCCCCCCTGCCCTTGAACGCCCCCCAAGTCGCAATCCCAGTCCGTCACTTTACGCCGTACGGAGTCTCCTCCTCGCGCCGTCTTCGAAGTCCTTGCAAACCGGGACCTATCTCTCCTAATCGAATCGTCCAAGCCTCCCCGTACGTATGCTTTACACACGCCCATTCCATACATGGCACCTAGCCGCCAAGACCCTCTTTTTCATTCTTCCAGACCTCTTCTACCTCTACTTCCCTCGTCTCCCACCCTCCCGCTCCTGCTCCTTTCCTCCTTCGTCTCTCAAGTTCACGACGAATTTGGATCGCCAGTCTCTGTCTGCGTCTTCGTTTCCTAGCGGCAGAGATCCATCCCTTTTCCCGATCACTTGCCGGTCCTATGATCGTGTCACTCGCTCAACCATACTGCTAGCTACTATCTTTAGTACCTGCATCTTGTCCATTTACGGTTTCCTCCTGTACAGCTTTCCCCCGGAACCACCATTGTATTAGCATCACCAAGAACACAAAAGGCTCCGACGGTACTGGCCGACAACTACGTATTGCTCACCTCCCTCGTTTCAAAGCCGGCCCCCGCTCACAACCGTCAAGCTGGACGAGAAACAACTAGACGTTTTTATTCGGACAATGGGAGCTAAGCTGCCCGGTCCGCATCGCGTCTGCAGCATGCGTAACCCACTCACGAGAACGCTGCTTTTTGCAGTCGTCGTCCTGGTCATCATGGCCCTCACCCTCAGAAACGACTCCATTGATGTTCGTGGTCGTATTATGAAGACAGGTGCTGGCGTAAAGTCGTCCATCACCCACCAGCAACCCCTGGACGCCGTCAAGTCCCACGCCTCCTCATCACTATCCGACAAGATTCCCGCGGAGCCCGCTCCCTCATCGACCCATGTTATGAACTGCGATGTGAACACCGACCACCTCAAGACGCTCAAGGACAAGTACGGCCTCGGGGACAAGATCCACTACTTCAAGCGCTACGTCAGGTTTACCCGCAAGGCCATCCAGCGCAAGGGTTACACTGTCCTGGATCAGGACTTTCTTCCCAAGAAGTTCAAGACTGTTGATATCGGCAAGTCTTACGCTCCCGAGGAGTGCCACGCCCCTCTGGATGTTCCCGTCACGCAGTCTCCCTACCCCGCCACTGTGAACGCGTCCGACTTCATGTTCGCCGTTTCCACCACATACAAGCGCTTCAACGACCCGAAGACCAGCCCTATCAAGGAATGGTCCCACTGGCTTACCGACAGCAACGGCAAGTCCAACGGCGGCAAGCTGCTGCTTCTGCTTCTCGACGCGAGTGACGCCGAGCTCAAGGACGCCAGCGACAGGCTCAAGAGGGTAGGCATTGATGCCGATGTCGCGCATTCCGACCCTACCATGGAGATGGCTGTGCGTTACCTGACTCTGGTCCCCTACCTGTACAACCATCCCGAGCGGAAGACGAGAAAGTGGCTGGTTACCTGTGACGATGATACCTATTTCCCCAGCATGCACGGTCTCATCGACAAGTTCGCCACCTTCGACCATCTTGATCCCCTCTACGTTGGAACCCTCTCCGAGGATGTCAACGCCATTCACAGACACGGATCCCAGGCTTTCGGTGGTGCTGGTGTTTTCTTGAGCGTTCCCCTGGCCGCTGCCATCAACCAGTTGTACGAGTCTTGCAAGACGGAGCAAAAGGTTAAGGAGGCCAACTCGGGCTGGGGACCTCAAGGCGACATTCTTCTCCGCAAGTGTATCTACGAAAACACCGAAGTCCGTCTTACCAACTTGTGGGAGCTATGGCAACTCGACTTGTACGGCGACCCGGCTGGTTTCTACGAGAGTGGCATCAAGCCCTTGAGCTTGCACCACTACAAGGGCGGCGGATGGCACTTCGCGAAGCCTTTCCAGTCAAGCAAGGTCTCCCACGCCTGTGGCGAGGATTGCACGCTCCAACGATTCATCACCGCCGACGACTTTATCATCGCCAACGGCTTCAGCATCGCGCACTACCCGCAAGGCATCGACTTCAACCTGGACCAGATGGAACGGACTTTCACCCCCGCCCCCGATGACATTGGCTGGAACCTCGACTACATGTTCGGTCCTCAGCGCAGGTCTTTGCACAAAACCGGCCGAAAGATTGCCTGGGAGCTCCAGGAGGCCCATGTGCAAGAGGACGGCTCCGTCCTTCAGGTTTACACCAGGAGGAAAGACGACGAGCGGTGGGTCGAGGAGGATGGCGAGCCGATGAGTAAGATTGATGGCATCATTGAGCTTGTCTGGATCCCTTCCACATGAGGGGACCTCGGATCTGCCGAGCACGACGATACGACACAGGCAGAGGCCATTTCGCAGCTTCTTGCCTCATGACATGACGGGTCGGATGATTCTGGCATTGCTAGGGGCCAACGGATAAACAAAAAATAAGCATCCCTTGCAGCTCATCAGGCATCGCCACCAACCCAGGACATCCTGGCCTGTTTCGACAGCTGGCCTTCGGCGGATATGGTACGGGCCCGTTTCGATTCAGACGGCAGCAGAAAGGCCAATCTGGCGAAAGCAAAGATTGGCCATGTCCAGGGTGAAAACGGCTCACCCATTCCGGACACCACGACAACAACCCTGGACAAGATCATAATTATAATCCGCTGACCTCTATACCCTCATTTCATCAAAACAAATTCTTCCATTCAACTCATCTCGACTTCGGCATACAGCTCGTTCAGAGCTTCGGCGTTTGAGAATCCTACGGGGTGTTTTACTATTGACAGCATGCTGGCAAACGCTACCCATTTTTTTCTTTTCTTTTCTGCTGCATTGCATTGCACATAGATGGATTGCTTGGACGGATCTTGCAATTGGTACATAGACCTGTGACAGGCCGGACGTTTGGAGTCGTGATAAGGACGTTGGGCGTCTTTTTTATATTTTTAACTGGAGGTCAACAAACCTGCCTACCTGGTTTGATTTAAGGTGCAGGGAAAGGCATTCAAATATGCCCTTTAGAGTTTAGAACAGGTGTACACCAATGTTACAAAACGTTCAAAGTCAAGCTCCATGCCCCATGAAAACCTAGTTGATATGGACGTGGTATAAAAAGGACGAGGTTGCGCCTGGCGATGCTGCAAGATGGGACGAACGTAAGCCGCCTCAGTATTCAGGCCGAAAGACCAACATTCGTCAGGCATGCATCTCAGCCTGTCTCAGCCACGCCCCACCCCCACTCGAGGCAAGTCTAAGCCACTCTGCAGCCGTGCCCCGCCAACGTCAGTCCCCCCTCGTGCTGTCTCCTTCCATGTTTGGAGAAATGAAGTCATGAGGCCTCTGGTATAGCTAGAAGCTCTCCCAACGTCCTCTTCTCAGCACCGCGAGGCGTCTTTCAAGATGGCGACGTGAGTGGCCTTGGGCACCCACCCACCTGGGCGTAGATTTTGCATGTTTACTGACTTCTTCGTCACCGCTAGCATCTCCAACATTCTGTCGCTGCCTTTCCGCAAATCTACCCAACTCTCCCTCTCCTCGACGATACGGCAGTATATCAACACGAAATATGACCAACACCCCGATATGTTCCGTCAAGACCTCGAGGTCATCGATGCCCTGCGACGGGATGCGGTCAACGTGAGGGAGCCGCACCCCAGCGGTATCAAGAAGCTTCAGGCGTATGCTGGACAGCTAGTGTGGATCGGGGGCAAGTTCCCAATTGACGTACGTTTCCTCTCTTTTTCCTAGCATTCGTGCCTGGCACCATGTAGTTTCTGGGGTGCTGACAATGTTGAATATTAGATAGGCGCCGAGTTTACCTGGTACCCTGCGCTGGGCTACAATACCGAACGCCCGATGGTGCGAAACAACCTCAAGTACGAGCTCATGAACATCCTCTACAACCTCGCGTCCCTCTACTCCCAGCTCGCCGTTGCGCAGTCCAGAACAGGCACGGAAGGCCTCAAAACTGCCGCCGGGTACTTCGCGTCGGCGTCTGGAGTCCTGGAGCACATGCAGAAGGAGATCCTACCCGAGCTGCGGATGTCCGACCCGCCTGAAGACATGGACGCCAACACACTCGAGTCTTTGTCACAACTGCTGCTGGCTCAGTCTCAGGAGTGTTTCTGGCAAAAGGCCGTTATGGACGGCTACAAGGACGCCATCATCGCCCGACTGGCCGCCCGCGTGTCCGACTTGTACAACATCGCAGGGGAGGCTGCCATGAAGAGCGAGGCAATCAGCTCAGCCTGGATTCACCACATGAGTGCGAAGCACCATCACTTTGCAGGTGCTGCACAGTATCGCGCTGCGTGCGACTGCCTCGAGAAGAGGAGATATGGCGAGGAGGTTGCTCGCCTTCAGGATGCAGTAAGCTGCGTGAGCGAGGGCTTGAAGGAAAGCCGGGGCGGCTACCTTAACAAGGCAGTGCTCGATGATCTGAACGGCCTTAAGCGCAAGGTAGAAGAAGACCTGAAGCGAGCAGAAAAGGACAACGACGTAATCTACCTCCGTAAGTTGGCAATGCTCAGGAAGAAACCGGATACTCGTGCTGACTACGTAAGAACCCGTTCCGCCTAAATCAGAGCTCAAGATTCTTGAAAGAGCCAATATGGCTGTCGCCAAGGTGCCTCCGCAGGTGGCCAACCCGTTCGATTACGTCGGCGACCAGGCCGAGTTTGGACCAGCGCTCTTTACGAAACTGGTGCCGTTCTCCGTTCACGCTGCCATCACCATCTACGAACAGCTTCGCGATCGTATCGTAAACGAAAATATCATTGGACAGATGGAAACGCAAACAGAAAAGCTACATGTGATGCTGAGCTCCATCAACTTACCTGGTTCATTGCAGGCTCTTGAAAAGCCCCTGGGCCTGCCCCACAGCTTAGTGCACCATGCCGAAGAACTTCGACAAGCCGATGCTCTTGGGCGAGTTCAACGGGCGTTCTCAGATATCGACAAGCTGAGAACTGCCGACCTCGCGGTGTTCAACGAAGGCAAGGCGATTCTCGCGGCGGAGGAGGAAGAGGACAATCGAATGCGACGGAAGTATGGAACCGACAGATGGTCAAGGCCGGACAGCCGGAGCGACCCGCAGGGTGGCCGCTTCTGGGGGCAGGTTGCTGAGATTGAAGGTTACTTTGCGAGCAGCACGAGCAGCGATGCGGTGGTGCGGGACAAATTCAGAGAAGTCCAAGACCTGCTTGAAATGCTGTCTGGATCGGATCGGGCTCTCATGGACTATGTGCCTTCCAGCCGACGGATGGACATCCCAGAGCCCCTGAAGCCGGTCATAGGAAGGCTTCGCGGCGCCTACAATGATGTCCTACGCCTCGAGTCCAAGAGGAGAAAGAAGGCAGAAGCGCTGCGGGAGAAAGCCAGAACGGATGATATCAAGCCAGATATCCTGAAGGAAGCAGCACGGCTCGAGAGGACATACCCAACAACAGCCATCGTCCCTGCTCACTTTGAGGACTTTTTTGAGAAGCGGCTTGACAAACTGTACGATTCCGAGATAGAGGCTGTCGCAAAGGAGGAAGACGAGCAGGAGCGACTCATGACCGAAGTTCAAAGAGTCAACCGCGAGTTCGAAAGCCAGAAGAGAAACCTAACAAGTGGCAGCCGAGAGCGCGAGCAAGCGTTGCAGAAGCTTGACAACGCCTACTACAAGTACAAGGAGATTGTCAATAATGTCGACGTTGGACGCAAGTTCTACAACGACCTGAGCAAGGTGGTTGGCCAGAACTTCCGTGACCCGGTCAAGGCTTGGGCTGCAGAGCGGCGGATAGACGCCAAGAGTCTTGAAGAGTAAGTTTCATCTTTGGTTGCGGTGGACGCATATGCTAACTCTATTATAGGGAGGTTCTCATGCCGCCTCTTGGATCTCTCAATATCAACCGGTCGCCTGTCCAATCGCCGTCTGGCTCAAGCTATGACCCGCGCTCCAACTCCTACTTCAATGCAAGCGTCGTTCCGGGCACGGCGCAGCAGCAACCGCAGCAGCAACCGCAACAGCAACCCCCTCCGAGACACGAGGTGCACTCTCCCGCACAGGCCCACATCCAGTCGTGGGCGGGCTCGACCGTCGAGCCTCAACACCCGAGACCCGCGCCGGCAATTTCGAGTATGTGGCAGCCGGACATGGGCATCAAGTTCGGTGGAGCGGCTGGCGCTCCGGCGGCGGCCAGCGCGCAGGGACAACAAGCACAGGGTACTGCGAACAAGCCGTCGCAGAGCGGGACTTGGGATCCCGGCTCGGGTATTCGATTTGGCTAGGACCCGGATCGGTTTCCCCCACCTAGAAGAAAAAGGCGACAGGAGGAGAATTGAGTTTAGTCAAGGATGAGCGAGCAGTTTAGGCGTTGGCGGGTTTCTATCGTCTTGCTAGATGTAATATAGCTCCTCCACAAAACTCAGCACGCGTTAGGTATTTAAAATAATTACAAGCTCCTACCAGGTTTATGCGGTACCGCCAACTCGGAGTTTGGGGCCTACTCGCAGACGGGAGATGAATGAATGCACCAAGTCGAACCAATGTGTAACAGTCTTTCAAGCCACGTGCTTTTGTCGTTTGTCGAGCCCGAAACCGCACGTGAACTTGATAGAGACCTGCGGAAGATGAAATACTTTCTTTTTACTTTTTCCACCAACGCTCGGTGAATGCTGGCTCGGAGTTTTCAACTCCTGTTTTTGTCGTCCAGTAGAATATCGACAACGTAAGTATCTCGGAAATAGCTGCTACCGTCGTAATTCGCGACAGAGTGTGCTACTGACAGTGGCCTACGCATTGCGGACGGGGGGGGGAGGCCGGGGCGGCATCGCCGTTGAATGTCTGCGTTGATGTTGCTAGCAACGTCGCTGGGGGCACCGCTATATTCCCGAGATCCGAACAGCCCTTGAGTGCCACATCAAGAGAAGACCATACGAGATCATATGGGCCCCTGGCGTTTGTAGATCACTGAGAGAGTGAGACAGCATGCGGGCATGTCGCCGCGAGAGCGCATCAAGAGCACCAATCGCTTTGCCCTCGACATGTTGGCGCAGTTCAGAAGCCGCGGGAAAGGATGCTCTATACAAAGGACGGCGTGTCATTCTCAGCCGCGGTTACTATCGTGCCGGCTTCATTATTCCCTCAGCGCGCAGAGTTTCCACCTAGAGTATGGCGTGTGGCTGGAGACTAGACAGAATTTTCTGGATGCTGCGCTGGCGAGCGTTTGATTAAACAAGGCACTACGGATCACAGTGTTCGTTGCCGGCTCCCCGAGGGGAGACATACCTTTGTCGGATGGGGGGTTAGGTTATTCAGTGTGCCTGCCGCTCCGGGGCTAGGATGCATAGATATATATACAGTTACGGGCCCCATCCATCAGTGGAAGATTGAAAAAGAAAAGAAAAAGTTGAAAAAAACAATGGCCCATTCTCCATAATGACCCTACGGTTTCCTGATCCGCACTCTGGCGACGATGCCGTACCCGCGCATGCTCTCCCATATACCCATCTCGTTCTCCCTGCGGAACGTGACCTCCTCCGCGCGCACCGTCATGCTGACGTCTTCCTCCGGCCTCGCCGGTGCAGACTTTGAAAACAGCCGGGGAGGCGGGGCGGAGGCCGACGACGACGACGACGACGACGGTTCGCCGCCCGACTTGAAGAGCCCCCAGCGGCCAGCCTTCTTCTCCTCCTTCGCCTGCTCCACCGCGGCGCGCACGACGGTCCGGTCGAGCTTGGGCTCGGGCTGCAGCCGCCTCGCGAGGCGGTGGGCCAGCAGCTCGTCGTTCCACCACCACCACTCGCCCGCCTTGGGCGCCGAGGCCGCGTCCGGGCCGTCGTCCCAGCGGCCCCATTCGTCGAATTCGTACGACGAGCTGGGCCCCGCCGCCGACGCCGCCCCCGCGCCCGAACTGGCGCGTTTGCTGTCGCCGGCGCCCTTCAGCTCGGGGTCGGCTTCCCGCTCCACGCGGACGACGTGCACGGACTCTCCCGCCCTCCTGTCCGCGTCCGAGGCGATGCTCCACTCCGGGCCGACGGCGGCCCCGGGGACGAGGTAGAGCTCAGCCAGTGCGGGCGGGTGGGGCGTCGTGCCGAGGCGGGTCAGGAGGGAGGTCAGGTGCGGGGTGAGCAGCGGGAGGAGGGTTGTGACGGTGACGGTGTCGCGGGCCGTCTGCTGGGCCTGCGTCTCGCGGAGGAGGGAGGAGAGGTCCGTGAGGGTGGCCGAGACCGACGACCCGGGGTGGAAGGCGGACGACGACGATGGCGGGGCAGGGGCTGTTGCCTCGTTGTAGGACGGGGGCAGGTCGCCGTCCCCGTCCCAGTCTGGATTCTTGGACATGTTTTTTTTGATGCTGTGAGCGAGAAGGCAAGGGACTGGTTGTTCAGGGCGGGCCCGGTTCCTGACGGGGGCTAATGGTGAACAAGAGTGGGAGGTGCGATAGTTGGCCGGCGTTTGTGAGCGATGGTTTAGTCGGGTGGTGTGCTGGGTGGAAACAAGCGAGAGCCAGCCTCTTGGGCGGGAAAATGGCCTCAACTGACGTGTTTGGCGAGGTCTCGGTCGGTTTGGGGGCGAGAACACAGGTCACGCAGAGAACATCCCGAATGAACAGACAACGGGGGGGGGGCTCGGCGCCGAGACGATGACAGTGACGGAAGGGGCGTATTTCGCCCCCCGGAGATGGTCAGGTGATTGACTGACTGTCTGACTGCTGCAAGGTTCAAGTTGGGGCCTGGCTACGAGTGTCGCTTTCGGCCGGCGCCCGACGACGGAGATGTGCGCAAGGCTGAATTTTGGAGGGTGGCCTGGTGGGAATGCTTTTAATTGAAGCTTAGCATCTTGGGGGTTGGCGGCGGACTGCGACTATGAGACATCACGAGCCCTTTTCAGCCTCGGGTCACCTTTTTTTATGGGGGCCGTTCGCGCGAGTTCCTTTCGACAGGTAGCCCGGGGATGCAGGGAAATTACCCGGGAATGGGCTGAGGCTGAGTTTCCGTTGATCACTCTCTTGGGCGAAGGATTCAGGACACTGCAACGGTTCGGGCGGCTGGTTGGGCGAAGCAGGGGGGAGGCGCTGTTGGGCGCTAGCAGGCGCGATTATCAAATTTATTCTGTAGTGAGGAATGGGGAATCCACGAAGGGGAAACTTGGGAGGCAGGCGTTTTGTAAGGTTGTTTTTTGAGGTGAGGGGACGATGCGCCCGACTAAAGTGCTGTGCTGTGCTGCGCTGCGCCGAGCTTTGCTTAGCGTCTTGCCGCCCCGGCATTCCGGAATAGGCGACCGACAAATTGAGGCCCTTCGTCTGCTCTGAACAGCGTTCGTCGGTCTCCACAAGGGGGGGCCTCGGGCCCGGGACTTCGGTCGCCGGTTCGAGACGAAGGGGGCGGGGGGCCAATGGTGGCATCGCTTGCATAGTTGCATAGAGCAGCCCGGCGACAAGGCTGTTCCCCTCGAGTATCGCGTATCGCGACGGACCACATTGGGACCTGCGGTCACGAGGCTGGCCTTCGGTGAGGGGATTAAACGGTGCCTGCCATGTCGGAAAGACAGTCTATGCCGGTTTTGACGGCATCCCCGGTGCCCGATAGTGGATTGCTGGGCCGGGAGCCAGGTTCAAGCAGAGTGAGGTTGCAGCCGCGGATGCTCTGTACTCGCCAAATTTCCTTGTTTGCATGTTTGCAGGGCGAAAACAGACAATATTGACTCCGGGACCAGCATTCGCCCGCCGCTGATGCAGGCCTGACTATGACATGATGGGATATGCAATCGGGCTGTGGGTGTTGTGGCGGGCCTCAGATAGTCAATGCCCAGGCACGATCGACACCCTTTATTTCCCCACAATAAAGCCACATTACAGAATATCCTGGGCGGGTGCACACTAGGCAGCTGCTTAGGGAAGCTTTCGAGAACGATTCTAGCGCCTCGAGGTCTCATCATCTGATGCAGGCAGGCGAATTGCCAGGGGTTCTAGCAGGCAGCGATTGGCCAAACTGCGCGCCAGATGGATCACGTGGGGGATGAACTGTGCTACTATACCGGAACCATGCCATGCCTTACCGGGCATTAAGCAAACCAGTCCAGGTCTCAGCTGCATAGCCACCTCGCAAAAGACGGACCAGCAATCTGGTGCTCTGACTGCAGCTCTCCACGCGCGCCGCACATTGGCTCTCATTTCCTCTCATGCTAGCTATGGCTTGAGGCGCAATTGATAGGCTGCCACCCTTCATGTCCTGCCGAGAAGAATGCCTGGTCAAGATCCTGGCGAATGCCGCCCACCGGCTGGGCGTTCTCCGCACGGGACGAGTGTGAGTCTTGCATCACGTCGAGGCACCCGTTTGTGTCGCGCTTATAAAGATGACTGTGGTTCCCCAACATTGTGTGTATTCTCGTCATACAAGTGTAAATATTCGGAGACACACCGAGCATACCCTCTCTCTCCAAGGCTGCTTCCCATTGCAACCTTTGACTCAGACTCATCAAAGCTGCCTGCACAGCATCACGCCGCACACATTCAACTCGTCCCCAGGCATCACACAAAGCATACACGCTTTGAGCAATTCGACTCTCTAATCGAGCAGCTTCGCCCTCTTAATATAATCAAGAAAGCAGGAGCCATCTACTTGCTCCTTACTAGCGTCTCTCTCTTCGCACCTTCACCACCACAACAACAACACCGCCAAAATGTCGTACAGAGTCGCCGCCCCCGATGAATACCTCGCCATCACGGGTATGTCCGTGAAGACGGTGAAAATCACAAAGGCCGCTTGGGTATGGCCTTTCCAGCGCTGCATGCGCTTCAGCGTCCAGCCCCACGACTATGCGATGAACCTGCAGGCCATGACCAAGGAGAAGCTCCAGTTCCTGCTCCCAGTCGTCTTCACTGTCGGTCCGGACGTCAACCAGCGCGGCGCCAATGCCGCTCACGCCTCCGGTCGCTCCATTGGCTCCAGCCAGCACGATGACGAGGAAGACCACGTCCCCTCCAACCGCCGCGAGGACCGCGGCGACTCCCTCATGAAGTATGCCATGCTGCTCGCAGAGTCCGCCGACAAGAAGAGCGGCTCCATGCTCCACCTCGAGAACATCGTCAAGGGCATCATCGAGGGTGAGGTCCGTGTCCTGGTCTCGAGCATGACCATGGAGGAGATCTTCACCGAGCGCGAGGTCTTCAAGCGCCGCATCTTCAGGAACATCCAATCCGAGCTCGACCAGTTCGGCCTCAAGATCTACAACGCCAACGTCAAGGAGCTCAAGGACGCCCCCACCTCCAACTACTTCGAGTCCCTCTCCCGCAAGGCCCACGAGGGCGCCAGCAACCAGGCCAGGATCGACGTCGCCGAGGCCCAGCTGCGCGGTAACGTCGGCGAGTCGAAGCGCAAGGGTGAGCAGGAGCGTGAGATTGCAAAGATCAACGCCGAGACCGCCGTTCAGAAGACGGAGCGCGACATCGAGCGCGCCACCGCCGAGGCGAACCTCGACACCCGCCAGGCGTCCCTGAGCAGGGACGTCGAGATCGCCCGCGTCCAGGCCCGCCGCGCCCTTGAGTCCAAGGACGAGGACCTGAAGCGCGAGGTCGAGCTCAAGCGCGCCGCCGCCGAGATTGAGCGCCTGCGTGCCACCGATGTCGTCAAGGCCACCATTGAGCGCGAGGCCCGCCAGCAGCAGGCCGACGCCGAGGCGTACGCCATCGAGGCCGACGCCAAGGCCAACTTCGAGAAGAGCCAGCGCGAGACCGAGGCCAAGGCCTACAAGACCCAGAAGGACGCCGACGCGCACACGGCGGCCGAGTTCAACCGCACCACCAAGACGGCCGACGGTAACGCCTACAAGACCCGCCAGGACGCCGAGGCACACCAGTACTCGGCCCAGCTGGCCGCCGAGGCCGACCTCACCCTGATGCTGAAGAAGGCCGAGGGCATGTCCGCCATGGCCGACGCTTACGGCAAGATGTCCACCGCCTTTGGCGGCCCCTCCGGCCTGCTGCAGTACCTGATGGTCGAGAAGGGCACCTACGTCGAGCTGGCCAAGGCCAACGCCGAGGCCATCCGCGGCCTGCAGCCCAAGATCAGCGTGTGGAACACGGGCAGCCAGGGCGGCGAGGGCTCCAACTCCGGCGTCGATACCATGCGCAACGTCTACCAGATGCTCCCTCCCCTGATGACCACCATCAACGAGCAGACCGGCATCACCCTCCCCGAGTGGCAGTTCGGCAAGCTCAATGCCGGCATGGAGGCCATGCAGGGCGAGAAGTCGAAGGAGGTCAACGGCGCCAAGTAAGCGGGCCAGGGGATATTGCACACATTCTTTTAAAGCAGTTGATTCATATCGGCGTCGATGTCTTTTCTTGTTTCATGGCTTTGATGATACCAGGGAGGACCTTAGTCGATACCATAGATTTCCTTTGTCTGTAACGATAGGTTGATGTACGGAGTAATTCTAAGTTTAATTCTAACACCATTTCAAATCATCCCACGTCATCCCCTCGTCCCTGAAGAAACCATGACCAAATGCCGGAAATATTCGCGCCACTTCCAATGAAGTGACGGTTTATGCGGATAAAGCTCATCCCCCATAGCAATTCCTCTATTATGAGGCTTACCAAGCTTCAGACTTTGTCAGTAAATCCCAATCGGGACAGATTTGCTGATGAGACTGTATTGTCTTGCTGGTCGGACTAATCGGTCTTTAAACTGAAGCTATCGGACCGAGTTGTACATTATTGCTGACGAAGCGACGGAGGGGCTCGGCGTCCGCGCCGGCGCACCAATGGCCCAACCCGTGATTTGGAGGATCACCATTCTTGCACCGACTTTGACCCAACAGGTGAAGATGATGGTTATTGGTGGTCGAGTTCCACAGCATCTGATGCAATTTGTCTCCTCTGACAGCACGGATATATATGTGAGCTGCGAACCGTCTCTTTGCAGTTCATGGAGTCAATCAGAATTTTTCAGCGTTTCTAACGTTGCAAACCCAACTTGTATCGCTTACACATAATTCTTGACTGTATTCCGCAAAGACATCGTCAAAATGGTCTCGCTCAAAACAATCCTCGAATCCAACTCCCGCGTTGCAAACCTGCCGCAGGGCCTAGTGGCACTCTTCATCGGGGCAACGTCGGGCATCGGCCAGAGCGCCCTCGAGCATTTCGTCAAGCACGCCCGATCCCCACGGATCTATACCGTCGCCCGCCCCCAGACAGCAGCCTCCCACGAGGCCTTCCTGTCGCCGCTGCGCCAGTCCAACCCGGGCGCCAGCATCACCCTCATCACCGCCGACCACGCCCTAGTCTCCGACATCGACAAGGCCGTCGACGCCGTGATCCAGAAGGAGACGAAGCTCGACCTCTTGTTCCTATCCGCCGGCTTCATCGCCTTCGAGGGCCGCGTGGACACCGTCGAGGGGCTCGACCCGTCCATGACGACGCGGTACTACACGCGCCTCCGCGCCGTGCAGAGGCTGCTCCCGCTCCTCAACGCCGCCGCGCGCCCGCGTGTCGTCTCGGTGCTGGCGGCCGGGCTGGAGAAGCCCATCAGGGAGGACGACCTCGACCTCCGCGAGCCGGGCAGCTGGGCCTTCTGGCCCGCGTCGGAGCACGCCAACACCATGGGCACGCTGGCGCTCGAGCGGCTCGCGGCCGCGAACCCGCGGCTGAGCGTCGTCCACTGGCTGCCCGGCCCCGTCTCCACGCCCGGCATGGCCAGGATCGAGAGGGCCGGCCTCAGGTTCCCGGACCAGATGAGCCAGGACGAGGCCGGGGCGCGGGCGCTGTTCCTGGCGACGAGCGACCGGTACGCCGCCGACGGGGGGGAGGGGGGCCTCGTCGCCGCGCCCGAGGGGCTGGAGCCTGTGCGGAGGTCGGGCGGCGGCATCTTTCTGATCAACCCGCTGGGGGAGAGCACGGATAATGAGGCGGTGCTGGCCGATATGAGGGAGCGGGGTGTTCCCGAGGTCGTGTGGAGGTTTACGCAAAAGGTGTTTGACGACTGCGTTGCTCGGGGTCGAAGCCTTTAGGTTGTGTTGTCAGCTAGACGCTCAAGTTTGTTTGTATTTTGTTTACTTGAACGATGGGGTTGCTACTTGTAGAAAGACATTCAGTACCTCTTAATGCGGGATGTGATCCTAGAGACCAACGAATTCCATTTTATATCTTTAATTTATACCGTCTTTAGCATTGTCGTTTTAGACAGCCTGTGAAGAAAAGGACTGAGCGGCGAAGCTCTCGCAGGCGGTAGTTATCATGACTTCCCCACATTATTTGAATATGGTCACATTAAGGAACCTACCGCTGAGCGGAGAACCTGTGTGAGATTGCGCTGGGGCGCTCGTCTTCTGTGCTTGAGGATGTTTTTGCTGCCCGGCTTCTTCATATACAGCTCTCCCAGCCAGAGCTTACGGGAGACAACACACCGAGCTAGTTAGAACATTTACGAAACAAGTCAAGACCACACATTTCGAGGGCCGAAGAAATGAAATATAGGTTCAGAGGGGTTGATACAACAGAGAACGTAATGCTCAGTCATCGAATAGTTTTAGAACAGCAAGCTGATGGCAGACATACATGCCAACAAGCCCTCTATAGCTAGGCAACGGGTGAATAGTAGCCTCTGCTCACTCCTTGGTATTTACACCAGGCCGTGGCGTATACACAAAACAGTCCCTATTAAAGAAGAACACTCCCGTCCCATCTTCCTCATCGACCCCCTCCAACACTGAGACGTCAAACAGCTCACACCGCTGCTCGCTCGGCTGCCATGAGAACGACCGGCAGCGGGGCGGTCTGCGTGCGTCGGTGCACAGTTCCCAGCATTGGTATGCGTTTTCCATGCCCCCGCCGACGCCGTACCAGCCGTAGGCGGGCTTGATGCCGCCCTCGACGGTGCAGGTTGCGTTGATGGGGGCTTCCGGGGGCCAGCTTGCGGCGGCGCTGGTTGCGAGAGCCAAGGTGGCGAGGAAGGGAAGGGGTTTCAAAGGGAACATTTTGATGATCGGAAGATGGTGGAGATGTGGAGGAGGCTTTCTTCCTTTTTCCCTTTGAGGACTGACTGCCTTGCCTGTGCCTCAGTTACTACATTCTGGGGAACCAGTTTTCTTTATACGCGCTCAAGTCCCTCATGTGCAGCCCGGAGATCTCGACTTGTAATAGACAAATCCTTCGCTACAGCCTGCTTGCCTGCAATGCGACCCTCAAGCGGCTTATGGGAACAATAACGGGCTAAGTGGCGGAAGATATGCAGCCGGGATGCAGCTCGTATTTCATCCGAACCCCTGACACCACTCTAGTTGCTGACTTGCCCAGAGATGGTCGGGCATATGGTTGGCGTTTTTGAAAAGTTCTTAAGTTACAGACAAGAGCAAGAACGACGGCCGGCAGGCACGCAAGGTGTTTCGAGGGGTTTGTGGAGGCGAGCCCTAATATGCACTGCTTACCTTGTGCATATACAGGCCAGGCTGACTTGGGGCGCGGGTGCCATCTCAGTCTCGCAGCTGTGCTGTGCCGCGCTGCATTTGGCTCAGCTGCAGCTAAATCGCACCACGCAAAGGGCCGCGCGAATCAGGTGAGTAGGGCGGGCCAGGCGAGTTTCGGGCCCCCTGAGGTCTGTTCTGATACGGCTCTAGAAGCTCTATGCAGACATCTTCTTTGCAAAAGGAAAGACAAACTACGTATTGCTATAAAACAGAATTCATCGAGTACTACCTTGAAAAAGAATTAGGTGTTGACGATCAACCGCAATGGCCAGTAGTATTTCCGCTTCTCGGGCAACCCAGGAGACCCATGAATCACTGCGGGTTGCATAAGTGATCAAGCACCGTTTTCGACATTTGGATGATGTGCCGGCAAGAATATGGTTGACGCACTTTCATGCTGTGGACAAAGTTGTAAGGATGATTACCTGGGGACTCACTCACTGACGTGTTTGGACACCGAGAAAGTATCCTTAGCTGCGGACTCCTAGTCCGTGTGGTGGAGGGTGTCAAATCAAAATTTGACATTGCAAAGCATGGTAATTCACACCTATATTTCTCATCTCTTAGGAAACTGGGTATTAAAAACAATTTGAAAAATCTCTTGAGCATCCACAAGCCTCCAACTCGACATAACCTTTTTCATCCCTTTGCATACTGATAGCTGCAAAGCCAATAGACAATTAATCTACCAGGGTCTCGAAAAGAACGAAACCCGTAGCAAACCCTGATACGAAAGGCCCAGGGTTTACATTCAACTTACATTGATTCTGCCGTTTTGAGCCCAGTTGAAAAGTTGGAAACGATAACATGCGCAGCCTTCGCGACGGTCTTCCGGTCATTGACCTCGGCCCGGAATTCCGGCCCCAGGGTTGTCGTGATACAGTCGCGTTTCGTCACCCGCCTCCTTTCGGACGTTTGGGCGGGCAGAAACCTCGACCCCGATTCGGCCGACGACTGCCAGTCCTTAGCCGCGCCCTTCAACAGCTTTTCCAAGCTGGCCGCGCTGAAAGCAGTCTCCGACTCTGCGAGACCGTCCAGGTACCTGGAGAACCACATGGTTTGCTTCTGCTCGTTGACCAACACCCCGAACAGCAGGCACAGAGCCCCGTCTCTCTGGCTTAGGGAGTTGGAATGGAGGCGCACGAGGGCGCCGTGCGCTTCGGTGGGCAGGAAGGATGATCGCGCTGTGGAGGGGCTTGCATTCGAAGTCCGGGGGAGTTTAAACTTTTTCAACGTGATGAATCCCGCCACCGAGTCGGTGTACCTTGGGATCGCCTCAACACGGGTGAAGGTTTCAGCCCCGGAGCCCTTGCTGTTGATGATGAGAAGCATGACGGCGTATTCTCCTATGTGGAAGCTCGAGTTGTAGGGCTTGACTTGCACAACGTCGAGGTGTCTGCCAGAGGCCTTTGACGGAACAAAAATGTCTTGCACTTCTACTTTCAGATCCTCCGCCCTTAGAGCGCGGAGACTATTCCATTGCAGCGTAATAGGGCGAGGAAAGCCATACAAGACCCTGTAAGTGTCCGTGACCCCAGCCCGCTCCAGGGGAACCCCAATGAGGCACCCCGATTTGTTGCTTGCTGCCAATACGCCAATGTACTCGGCCGGCCTATAGCCGAAGCTCGATATGCGGATGGTAGCTGGCTGAATCATGGTGAGTTGTATCGAGAGCCCAAAGTTCGTCATTGAGTAGGGCACCGGCCTACTAGTAGCATCGTTCGCAGGCTGGTACTCCTGGGCGTTCCTGAAATTACGAGGCGACGGCGCCAGCATGCTTACCCAGGAGGCAGGGTCCTTCTCGGTCCACGACCAGCAGAAGAGCGTCTGGTCCGTCGAGGTTTTCAATATTTCCTCCTGGAGGCGCGTGAAGGCCTTCGCCCCTTCGCCGTAGAGAAGGGGCATGTTGATGTCGAAGATGCCAAGCATGCAATACGCCATGTCCTCAACCCGCGTGGTCTTTCGGCATGACAGCCACGACATGCGCTCGGCGACGCTCGCCCCCCTTAGCGGCCTCCTGTTCATCCTGTGCAGGTATTGGCAGTCGATATTTGTGATTTTTTGGATTACATCGGCAAGCGACTTGCGGTTGCCGAGCTGGCCCCAGTCTTTCGAGAAGAAGAGAACCTGTCGCGGAGCCAGGAGCTCCTGCAGGGTCCACCCGCGAGTGAACCAACGACTCTTAGCGAGTTGCTCATAACTGTCGCCTCCGTTGGTGCTCCCGTCCAAGTCCCCCGAGCCTTCTATATCAGAGATGTATGCGTAGCAGACAACGGAGCACTCGTACCATGCGAACATGGAGTTGATGGCCTCTGACAGCTCGGCAGAGCTCTCCTTGTTGATGCAGCAAGTGTCGATCCACAAATACGGGATCCCATCTCGGATCGCCTGCGCCCTCGCAAGTTCAATCTTCTGGAAGCCCTCCCTTTCCCTGGCGACAGCGAGGTCATTCCAATCCTGGAGAGTGACCTCCTCGGGGCCCCAGGTGTGGGAGACGATGGCATAGCGCGGGATGTCATCACCAAAAAACTCGCCCAGAGCCAGTGTGTTGGTGTTGATGAGGCGCATCGCCGCTACCGAGGGCAAGATGTAGTTCCGCTGCGAAGGGCTCGGGTTGGGATCGCGGACCGCTCATCTCCCAGTCGGTGAAGCAAGAGAATGGCCTGTGGCGTTGCGTGAGGAAGTTGCCAAGCGGGGCAGTGCTGGTTTGTCGGTCAGAGACCGCTGCGGCTGAGATGTAACCTACTTTAACCACCAAAAAAATGGTGACACTCTTAGTTCACTGGAACTCGGAATTTGACAGGCCAGCTGGCGGCACCTGTGATGAGATGCTCGTACTGTAGAGTCCTGTCAAACCACCACCGTCGTCAGGATTTTTATACACACCTAGGTAGACTTGCCCATTGTTAGAGCTCATGACATTGACAAAATTGATGAACCTTGGAAAAGCGGTCTTGTAAAAAACCCCCATATAGCTGATAACTGATAACCATTAACCCCACACCACAGTCAAAGCCATTCGGGTTAGCGTGCAGCCCGTTAACTCAGCGGGTTCGTACCTAGTGTCTATTCAGAGACATCTCTCTCGATGCTTGCGAGCGTTGCGATTCGTCTAGTTCCGACTCGTCGTCGGGGTCATAACTGTTTGTACCACCGCCGCAGATTTCGCAGTCGTCACTCCTCGCCGCTCCTCCGCAGCCACTGACGGGACAGTCGGTGTCCTCGACCGTGTAGCGCCTCCACCGAGAAACCTCGGGCTTCCTTACCCACGGTGCGTCTGTCAAACCAAATTCCCCAAAATTATACACACAATACCCTGTCCCCGAGAGGGCAACCACGAAATCATCGTCCACTTCTAAAGTCCGAGAACCCTCGGATTCACAAAACCAGCCTTCGTTTTCATTGATGACCAAGGTTGACGACTTGTCGGCAACGCAGATTGCTCTGATGCCCCTGAGCTTCTTGCGGTTTCTCCAGCGCAAACTTTGTTCGTATAACCCTACAATAGAGTACCTTTGCGTATAGTAAAACAAGTCGTTCCAAGCTACACAGCTGAACTGCTCTGGCTCCACTCCTGCTACGTCCCAAAGTGGCCGGCGCATGCCGTTCAAATTCCGGCAGTCTTGCGAAAAGGTCTCGGTCACTGTGTTGAAGTTGATTTGGTAAAGGTTTAAGCCTGCCGTCCTTACATGCCCATCAGGTGAAATCACGGTGTCATCAATTTCGACGGGGTCGTGTTCGTGTATGAAGCACAGGTTATTGAGGCCGTGGCAGTTCATTGGGCGACAGCGAAGAGACAAGCGAAGACCATATGCTGAGTCGAACAAGCTGGTCTGGTAACTAAATGACTGAACGTATTTCATACTGTCGAATTTGTGAACCTGTACAATGACTTGAATGTGCTCATGGAAAGCGTCTGACTGTACAATTGCATCGGCAGCTGTGTTGTAATGTCAGACATCGATTTTGAAGACTTATTTCAGAGAAGAAAGAGCAGATGGTTGACCTACGTGGGCGGCCGATATAAGCGGTAACAAAGTAGAGCAGGTGAGCCGCCGTTGGGTGAAAAATGAAACGGGAGTCGTAATCCGAGCCGTCTTGATTGTCCCTGAGGCGCATTATCATCTCGAGTTCCTTCGGTTCCCCCAGAAAATCGGGAAGCTTCAATTTGATAAGACCGCCCTCCCAGCGCCAGACGTGTGGGTTCGCTTCAGTGACCGAGTCCTCAAAAGTAACAACAAAGGTCTCTCCAAAGACTCGGATTTCATGCATGCGAGATGGAAGGGTGACACGTCGATATTGACTTTTGTCCATGTGATATACAATCCTGGCTCGGTTAGCAGCAGTCGCGATCGAGTATGTAGTGATAAGTCAAGAGAGATGAAGCGGGTGGATCAGGTATATAAGCATGTGTTTTTGATGACTTACAAGGCCCTTTTACTTATGCAATTGGCGAGAACAAGAAGCTTGTCTGACATTGCCGACACAACGAAGTTTCTCTCACCCTTGACGACGAGATCTGGTGGTGACGCAAATTTTCTAGTCATGGATCGTATGTCATCAATGAAGATGCTGTAAGCATCCTTTTGCCAGGCCACTCTTCCATCGCAATAAGCGTAGGCCCTGTAAGAGTCAAGCTCACGCTCATGTAGACCTCCAGCGATTGGTTCCCTTGGGCGGGGATTGGCTTTGATATGTTGAATGCAGCGATCGTCGAGTTTGAACGTGGTAGAGTCGACATGAGGGGACCCGGCGGTTGCAACCGTGAGAGACGATATGTAATCACCCCTCGAACGAGCAATATATTTTCTTGTAGCGCGCTGAAGAAGACGCCATGGCGATACTCCAAGTGACAATTCAACCAGACCAGGAAAGTGGGCTTGCGAAACATCTTTGGCGATAATGTGGGAAGTCCAGATCATTCGCCAAGCTCTAGAAACTTGTGCGCAATTGATGGCGTCCCTGAAGTCGAGATGGTGAGATATCATGACGACCACCTCATCGGGAAGATTGGACATTTTTGCAAGGACCGGCGACTTCTCCCGGATCAGTCCCCTCAGGTAGATCAGTTCCCACGGGGAGAGGCTATTAACTAGGCCACGCATATTCGCCTGACGAAGAGCGACGTTGGGCGATCCATCGTCGTAGTTTAGCTCAGTGAAACGTTCGGCTATACTGTATTCAGCTCCTCGACGTTCTTTTTCGCGGTCGCCACAAGATTGGCCCGCCATTTCTTCCCCACGAGTTTTCAATACTTTTCACACCTCTGGTTCTGAATGATGAACGGGGGGGAGGGGGAGGGCAGAAGAGTGGAAAACGGCAGGGGGCAGGGGAAAGGTGAAGCCAGTAAGATTTGCACGTGACCGGCTCACCGCGTCTACACCGAAGAAGCACTCACCGAGGCTAACTCACCGAGCCAATCGACGGTCCTGCGATTTTGATTTAACCAGGCTCCGATCTCGCAAGCGAGCCCGGGTCGGCTAAACAACCCCGTTTGCCGACCCGTGCCTGGCTGACTCAACTTTGAGTTGCCAGCCACCCGCTGAGTCGGGTTCCACAGTGCCGCCTAGGTTCTGTGCTCAGCGCTGTGTCAGTTCCCGCCGGACAAAAGTCCAGCGTCTTAAAACAGCCTAACAGGCCCACCGGAACGCAGCACGACATCATTAGGTGACAGATGGTGACCTGCTGACGTGCGAAACCGTGACTCTGACCCCCCGACGCGGCTCCTCCCACCATCTCGGTCATCCCCCCAGTCCGTCTATCCGTATCCCGAGACTTCTCCTTCTCGGTCCACGTCATGTCCAGTTCTCTACTTGTTCTTCTGTAAATTGAACTCGTCGTCTGCTTTCCTGGGGGATCATGAGCTGCGACTCCCCTCTTTCTTCTGTCTAGTTTCTTCCCGGATTCCTCACCGCCGGCCCGGCGCATTTCCAATCGCATTCCTCCCACATCCGAAGTTTGTCACCATGACACGGGCGCCGACCCCGTCAACACCGTCCGATGGCCGGACGGCCGTCGAAACCTTCCACGACGACGACGCCTCCTCTACCATCAGCCGATTTAGTTCGCGATCCTCCTTCGACTCTCAGAGACCTTCGAGCCGGAGGCGTCAAAGCCGCCGTGCGGCCAACACCTGGCGAGCCATCTCCTTCGTCGCCGCCCTAGTCTCCGCCCTCTGCGCGGGCTCGATCACCGTCTTTTCTATGTACGGCCACATCTTCCAGGAACGCCTACACTATACCCAGTTCCAGGTCAATGGTCTTGCCATTAGCAGCTCCGTCGCCCTCTACCTCCCCGTCTCTTTCCTCGGCTACATCTGCGACCGCATCGGCACCCCGCCTCTCTCCTTCTTGGCGGCTATACTCTTCGGCGGCGGCTATGGCCTGGCCGCAGGCACATACCGGAAGTTGGAGGCTGAAAATCTGGGTGGCCTGCGCGACTATGCTGGAAGGCGCATCGCTGGCGGTACCGACTGGACCTACCCGCTGATGATCTTCGCATTCATTTGCGTCGGCGTCGGCACCTGCTCCATGTACCTGGCGGCCGTTGCGACGTGCGCGAAGAACTTTGGCAAGGGAAAACATCGCGGACTGGCTCTCGCTGTGCCTATTGCTGCTTTTGGATTGAGCGGCATGTGGCTTAGCCAGCTTGGCAGCCATGTCTTTTACGAGCGGCTGCCGGATGGTTCGGCTGGAGATTTGGACGTCTTCCACTTCTTCATCTTCCTCGCCGTTCTACTGCTAGTCGTCGGACTGGTTGGCGCCTTCACGCTGAAGGTTGTTGACGAAGAAGAGATATTCGAGGAGGCCGTGGAAGAGCTCGAAAGGAGCGGTCTGTTGGAGCGCAGCACCTCATTCAGCGCTCGCAGCCTCGACCGTAGCAGAGGATATGGCGCAATCGGACAGATCGACGACGAGGATGACGAGGCGGAAGATGATGCCAAGCTCAGGAAGAAGCTTGTCCTCAACGCCGAAACGAGAAGCTTCCTCAAGGACCGCACCATGTGGTGCTTTGCCTTGGGATTCCTGCTAATGATTGGACCCGGTGAGGCTTTCATCAACAACCTCGGCACGGTGATTGGGACGCTGTATCCTCCCACGCAACACTACGTCGGACCCCCGACGTCGGCTGCGACGCACGTGTCTATCGTCGGCATAACCAGCACGATAGCGCGCCTGGCGACCGGAACCCTGACGGATCTTCTGGCCCCGTCGCCGCTGACGCAGCACCTGCAAGTCTCTTCGAGACCGCCGTTCATTCGCGGCAGACCTGCCATCTCTCGCGTCGCTTTCCTTCTCTTCTTCGCCATCGTTCTATCCTTGGGCCTGGTCGCACTGGCCTCTGGCTACATCCAGGAGCACGGCGAGCGTTTCTGGATTGTGTCCGGCCTCATCGGCTCCGGCTACGGTGCCGTCTTCAGTCTCACCCCCATCATCATCACGGTCATCTGGGGCGTCGAAAACTTTGCGACAAACTGGGGCATCGTCGCCATGTTTCCCGCCCTGGGGTCCACCTTTTGGGGGCTGGTGTATTCGGCAATCTACCAGTCCGGGGCCGAAAAGTCGCCCCAGTCAGGAGAGGGCGGCGACGTCTTTTGCTACGGCCAGCAGTGCTACGCGCCGACATTCTGGGCCATGGCCGTCACTGTGTGGGTGGCTTGCGGCATGATTGTATATGCTTGGAAGGGCAAGAACGGGTGGGCGCAGCGAGGCATTGTTATCTAGACCAACAGACCAAGCATACCATACGCATCGGAGTTTGGAGTAGGGACATGATTTTTGGGTAAGGCGTGTCAAATCTATCGCCGTGATTTCTTTTGGGTATATATCGCATAAAGTCATCAATAATCCGGGCCAGTCCTGTTTTCCCTCTTTTAGTGATTCTCGTCTTCTTCTTCTTCCGCCGTGACCCCCTCACATCATGAGGACCGCGAGCAGGGTCGCCAACGCCATGGCCAGGCCCGCCACCAGCGGCGACCCCGTCCTCGCACTCGCGTTCTCCTGGTCGAACTCGCTCATGGTCTTCATGCAGATCCACTGCGAATACAGGAGCTTGTCGAACAGCACGCTCATGACGGGCGTGTAGCCGTTGAGGCCGCCCGTGGGCTTCCTCGTGCTCCCCTCCTCGTCGAGGATGAGCTCGACGTCGGCCAGCTTCAGCATGTCGTACGACTGCGGCAGCGTCGGGTGGCAGTCGTTGTCGCCGGCGTCCTGGGCGACCAGCGTCGGGGCGTCGGGGCCGATGATCTCGGCGCCGGTGATGTTGACGGCGCCGGCGATGAGGTTGCAGTGGAAGTTCTTGTCCTTGCGCGTGCGCTCCTCGAGGTACATGGCCAGCTCCTGGCAGCGCGGCAGGGTCTCGTTCTTGGCGTGGTCGGCGCGGAAGTCGTCGACGTAGCCCGTGATCTCGTCCATGCACGACTGCTGCAGCCACGAGCTGCAGTCGGTGGTGTCGAGGTCGGGGACCTCGTGGGCGATGGGCAGGGTCTGGAACAGGTGCTGGAAGATGAGGGCGCAGCCCTTGGGGTACCGTTCGGACGACAGGTTGAGGCCCGCCGGGGCGCCCAGGTAATATGATTGGGTGTAGAGCTGCTTCTTTATCCAGTTGGGGGACGATTGTGAGGGCGTGTTGGCCAGTGTGGCGACGGTGAGGGAGAGCTTGCGGATGTCGGTGGTGTTGTTGTCGTCGATGGGGATGTCGAGGACCTCGGGGGCGATGCCGACGCGGCGGAGGACGGAGCCGCCGAGGGTGCAGTTGGACTCGCCGACCAGGTCGTCGACGGTGCCGGCCGGGCAGGAGACGTCGGCGCAGCCCTTGAGGGAGACCTCGGTGAGTATGGGGACGGTAGCGAGGGCGGGCCCCGTGAGAAGGGACGAACCCATAAGACTCAGGGAGGTGAGTCTCATGGCGTTACGTCAGGGAAAACAAGGGCACGCGCGGCGGGGGGGCAGAGAGCCGGCCAAGGGCCAGAAGCCGGAAGGGGGAGCCGAAAAAGGGCAGTTGGCGCGCTGGTCGCGGCGCCGCGGCGCGCTGGGGTTGGGACGTTTGCCCGGAAGTACGGCAACGTCGGGTGAGGTTTTTGGTCTCGGCGCGCCGTGTGGCCGCGGGCGGGGTGTGGGCTTGGATGGGATGGAATGGGAAGCGCTCACTGGAGGCTTCTACCGGGGGCAGCCAACCATAGGACGGACGGTCTCGGGAAGGGGGGGGATAACGACGTAGCAAAGGGATTGCTTGTTAGGGAAGAGGGTTCGCCAACAATATCGCGGCTCGCATCATGGCCCCAAGAAGGAGGTTTTTTTTTTCTGCCAGCGAGAAGAATGGTGATTTTTGGGAGAGCGGGGGCAGAGACAGGTACACACACGGGGACTGGCAAGATTACATCAACGAGCAAAATAGTGAAATCGGGGGGAGCGGGAGGGTCGCGTGGTGCAAAATGATAGGCGACCACAGGTTGATTTTCCTTGGCAGAGGGCTTGGCGTTCTCACCGATTGTCGTCTGGCTTATCTAATGTCCTCTGCGTCTCCGTGCTCGGAAGGATGTGAAGTTGATCTGCGTGGGACGGGTAGAGAGGTAGATTGGCATTGTTGTAGACGACCCTGTAAGGATGGAGAGGAGCGGAAAGTGTTGATAAAACGGGCTGATAAAAGTCCCATCTAAGAGTTTCATCAACAATGACGGCTTTCTATGATACAGTAATGGCGACTTTTGGTTAATGGACAGAAAGCCTTCGTTTAGTTTAGGACTGGCCGCCCAAAAAAAACCAGCCATTGGATGAACGGATGACTAGCGCCACGGTTTACGCCCGAAGATTAAACCCGGATAAGCTTAATCACCTCGTCATGCATGGTCTGAGTCCCAATCCCTGCCCACCACCACCACCCAAACACCCCAAACATTGGGCTTCATCGAAACGAACGAACGACACCCTTCTGTGCCTCTTCTCACCGTCAATGACATCGTTCGAGTTCGGGCTGGATACTGGATTCGAGCAGTTCGAGCGGGGTGTCTGGCACATTATGATGCACGGTGGAAGTGTAAATGAGGCTGTGTATCGACGCCCTGGTAACACCGCGTCGAACCAGCCAATCTAGGAATCCGGAAAGCCGTCCGCGGGGCCGATAAGCCACACTCCGCATCCTTCGTCAAACTCGCAGCTGCGCAATATCAATTCTGCAGTACTGCTTCACCGAAATCATCGCCATGCTACTCGTTGCCTTGTTTTGAGTGATGATTGCCAAAATGTCCTGCCTGGTTGCCTCCCCAGGCCTCCCGATTCACAGCTCGTATAAGACGGTTCTTGCGCTCGGGGTTTGGAGCTCTCATGTTGCGCACCCGCTATTTCCTGTCTAATCTATCATTGATTTTCGATCCATCTACTTAACGAACCGTAACATTATCTGTTTCTTGAGCATGATCAATATCGCTTCGGAAAATGAAACCACTGCCGTGTCGACGCCAAGCCTAGAACCGGCCAACATGCTCTCCGATAAGCCATTGAAAGAGCAGCTGGAGGCTGCCATGTGCCAGTCCATCAGCCTCAATGGGGACGAACCCAAGTGGTTCCTCCCGAACAACGAGCTCGATCGACTGGTCACCTCCGACTCGGCCCTCAGGGCCATGCGACAGTCCGCTTCACTCTCTCCAGGTTTCATGTGCAGCATCTACGCCTCCACCATCTTCAGCGGATCAGACAAATATCTAAAAGTATTCGCGACCCTTGTCTTGATTGACAAGACCGAACTTCTCCACAAGTTCATGCGGAATTCAATCAGTGATAAGCACCTGCCGTTGGCACTCAGCTCCGAGTCCGGGGCGGAGACCACGTTGGTTCGATCACTTACAACGCCATTCTGTTTTGACCTGTCATTGGCGGGGCTGGATCATCAAGATGCAGTCAAGTTCGAAGAGGTCCAGTGGAAGTTGCTCGCCCCCTCCTTCAAGCAGGTGGACATGGACGGAGAACCGTACGGGTTCCCAGAGAAGACGATCCTGCCCTTCGTCTCGTCCACCCCAACAAACGCGGGACAGCCCTTTAGCCAGAGCGGCGGATTCTCTCGCGTGTACCAGGCAAACATCCACCATGGGCACCACGACTTCAGCATGTCTAGGGTCGCCATCAAACGGCTGCATTCGACAGACACCAAGGCGTTTGACCGCGAAGTCGAGGCCCTCAAGAGATTCCAGGGCCAAGATCATTCCCACATCATCGACCTTCTCGCGACCTTCAAGCACGGCAACACCTACTACCTCGTATTCCCGTGGGCCGATTCGGACCTCCAGGCCTTTTGGTCCAAACACCCGGAGCCGCTGCACGGGCCGTTTCCCGTCAACAAGAACCAGGCGGAGTTAACTGTGAAGCAAATGCTTGGTGTTGCCGAGGCCTTGAAAGCGATTCACTATTGCAGGCTGAAGAAGCTGTCCAACGAAAACCAGGACCCGTCTTGCAGCTTCAAGAAGGGCCACCACGGGGACATCAAGCCGGAAAACATTCTTGTTGTTGACGGGCAATGGAAGCTGGCGGACTTTGGCTTCTCCCAGGTCCGCCGCCTGGAGGACACCCGGTCGGACGACAGGCCTTTGGGCTTTTCGCCAACCTATCGCGCGCCGGAACATGACGTGGGCGTCTTCAACGGACAGCAAGCAGATATCTGGTCCCTGGGCTGCGTCATGAGCGTGGCGGCCACGTGGATCACTATGGGTCGCAAGGGGATCAAGGCGTTCAGAGAAAAGCGCGCGACCAAAACAGCTGGACGGGTTGACGACTCCTTCTTTGACGTGTCTAAAGACCAAGGAGAGAAGACCCGAGTCAAACTCAAGTCTGCCGTTTCTCATGTGAGTTTTGCATTCATTCCATACCGAGTGACATTTTCAGTGTGCAAAGCTGACTCGGTGAATACCAGTGGATGAACAGGCTCCATAGCGCCTCGAACGCAAGCCCTTTCGTGCACGACTTGCTGGACCTGGTTCAGCATGACATGCTGGACGTCGATGGGGCAAAGAGAATCACGAGTGCTCAGCTTGTGTCAAAGTTGGAGATGATGCACTCAAAATGCTCCGAGGACCCCAACTATGCACAGCCTGCCCCTCGCCGAAAGACTTCGAGGTCAAGCCCCCGGACCATGGGCTCTTCGGAAGCGGCGTTGCAGTGTTATCGATCGATTAGTGTTAACATGGTCCGACTTCCGAACCAGGCCCAGCAGAGTCGTACGTGGCCTGGACCCCTCGAGTACTACGATGCGGCCCCTGCATCGGGGGTAGGTGCAGAGACAAGGAGTTCGACGATGCCTTGGTCATTTCAAGGGACAGCAAATGCTCCCTACCAGTTGTCTTGCAGCACCATAGGCGAAGAAGTCAGCAACCCTTTCGGAGACATGACTTATGCCTTGTCTCCCTCCGAATCTATCCCAATGCCAAGTTACCACCAACCGGCGATTGTTGCTCCTACGTCCAACAAACGGCAACGAGCTAGCGACGACGGTCTCAAAAAGAGAAGCAAGCGGCGCAAAGCGAATGCGTCAACAGCACAACATGTCACAACGTCACAAGACTCAGACGAGGGTGAGGATCGAAGTCTCAAATCCGTAGCCGGGTCTTCTTCAGATCGACTGTTTGCATGCCCGTACTTCAAGCACGACCGAGAGAAGTACGGGACCAAGAGATGGAACTCGTGCGGAGGCCCGGGCTGGACCATCTCAAGACTCAAGTAAGCTTTCTGCCCTTTTCACCCCAGAAGCATGTTATCGAATTTGAGCCAACATTTTGGTGCTAGGGAACATCTCCATCGCCAGCATTACAAACCCGGCTACAAGTGCAACCGATGCCTTGTCCGATGGGAGACGCCGGCAGAACTAATTCAGCATCAGCGCGATGATATCCAGTGTCTGAACCGGACCGATGAAACCGACGGTATCATGGATGATTTGCAGTGGGGCGCGTGCCAAAGCAGATTGCGTGGAAAGTCATACGCTTACAAGTGGAACGAGATCTACAAGGCGATATTCGGACCTATCGCCTTGTGTGCTATTCCATCTCCATGTAAGTTTCTGGATTTTCCCTCGAGACCACGGGACTCAACCGTGACACTTGGGGCTGGGCTGACTGATTCGACAGACCGCGACGAGCAAGACTCTGCGCTAGACGGCTTCTGCAACTTTTTAAAGTCCCGAATGCAACACATCACGAGCCATCGAATCCAACTGGAGGTGCAAACGTGTCTCAACCTGGTGCACGAGTTCCAAAACTCCAGATCCGTCACCCAGTCGACTGCTTCGTCGGAAATACCATCGCTCACCGATGGCTATTCCAACATGACGACAGCTTCGTTCGGATCTCAGATGATCGAGGAGGAGGCGGAGGTGCCTCTGTTTGAATATGACACCGCGAATGGTGGCGAGCCCTGCTGGACGCAGCCAAAGGCCGTGAACGACCATTTGCTAAGGGGGACCGGAGGTTCAACAAACGAGAGGGGCGAGGATATGTTTGCTTACATTATGAGTATGTGATATGGAGGGACTGAGCGTTCTGTTTGATATGGCGGTTTGAGTTTGATTTAACGCCAGGATTTGGGATATTTGTTGGCGCACGACAGGCATAGATACCATTGATTTTAGGCTGTTTAGTAGTTATAACTGAGGATATTGAACACTGTACACAAGCAGACTCGGTAGTATTTCGGAATGAAATTACCCCTATCCATGCCATGAAATGGCCAGCGCCAATTGCCCATGCTGCGGAAAGCCACGCACGCAGTGCTGCGCCCGTACCTCCATTTTCTCTGAGCGGCAAGGGATGGGGGAAACAGGGCTTATTGGTACACTGCGGAGCAGATCTCTAGCTTCCGTGGTGCCTGCATTGCAACGGGCGCCATGCGGGGCTAGAGCGTCTCTGTAGGGGCTGAAGCGGTAGCCTCTCATTAGTCACATCTCCGCCAACCTCACCACCCTTCCCTTGGGCCCAATGACGTGCCAATCTCCCTAAAGTATCATTTCAAAAGCCCTTTCATCAACACTTGCCGCCGAGTAAGGCCCAAGGTCGCAGAGTCATGTCAACTGATCCCACGGACAAGGTTGCCCTGGTGGGACTGGGCGCAATCGGCATCTCATTTGCTGCTCTCTATCTCCGACACACGAAGGGCTGCGTCAGTGTCTTCGACACCCGCGCCGATTTGGAGGAGCATCTATCTTCCGTTTTGCCCGCGTACATAGACTCGGACGACCCGCTGCTGGAGATATCACACCTCCGCGAATCCGGGCGTCTGGTCATCTGCTCCTCTCTGGAAGAGGCTTGCCGCGGTGCCACCATCGTCCAGGAGCAAGGCCCGGAGAACCTGGACTTCAAGCGTTCCATCTGGCCCCAGATCGAGGGCTTCGCGCCCGCCGGCGCCCACTTCTGGAGCTCGACCTCGGGCATCGCCGCTTCTCTGCAGAGCCAGGACATGGCCGACAAGACCCGTCTGCTGGTCGTCCACCCGTTCAACCCGCCGCACATCTTGCCCCTGATAGAGATCGTCCCCTCTCCCGACACGCGCCCTGACGAGGTCGCGTTTTCCAAGGACTTCTTCGAGCGGCTGGGCTCCGGCCACCGTCCCGTGGTGATCCACAAGGAACTGCCGGGGTTTGTGGGGAACCGCCTGGCCTTTGCCGTTTTCCGGGAGGCGTGCTCGCTGGTCGAGCAGGACGTGGTTAGCGCGCAGGACATTGATGTGATAATGGAGGCAAGCCTCGGGCCCCGATGGGCGGTCCAGGGCATCTTCAAGTCGTACAACATGGGCGGGGGCGTTGCTGGGATCCAGGCGTTCCTGAACAACCTCTCCGGCACAATCCAGGGCATATGGGACAGCTCCGACCCCGTGAGTTTTGAAAAGGCGGCGGCAAAGCCGCCACAGGGTGCTGGGGAGGATGGGGACGAAAACTGGGAGGCCAAGGTTGTGAAGCAGACAATCGAGGCGTACGGGCTGCCCAATACTAGCCAATTCCGAGAACGAGATGCAGCACTGAAGAAGGTTTTGGACGTGCAGAATGAATGTCGAAGGAACCAGTCCTCGGAGTAGTTGACGAGAGAATCGAGATATCTAGATGCGGTGGGCTGCGTGGGATTCTCTTCTTGGTTATCTCGTATGTCTCTACGATATGCAGCCCCCGCTGGCTACGACACAAGATCTTTGCGATCCTCGCTCTTCTTGGTCAGGCCTTTCTTAAAATTGTCTTTTCCATGAAGAAAAGAAATGCATTGCTTTTAAGAAGATTGCTGATGTTCTATGACACTCGGAATCAATGAAACCTAGAAGCCAGGCAAGAAATTAGCAAATGGCTTGATAACGTCGATTAGCTATCTCAGGCACGAGTTATTTAGCCGGGGGTCAGCCTGATTGACACTAGTCCTCGGATATTGAATTCCTCGCGAGTAGATGCTGTGAGTCTGGAATAAGCCAATCCAATGTTCTCGCAAACCACTTGGCAGCGGCAGAAACCCCGAAACCTCGACTCGTGTCGTGTTCAGGCCCCCAATAGTTGGTCATTGTGCCGATACACCTTTCAGCACACCAATATATACCTATGTTTGGGACAATACAAGTTGTCGAATTCCCAACTCAATCCATATTCCCGGTAAAGCCCGGGGCTCAACTCCGAACATCCCTGTCATCGGAAGACACCCCGCGGGAACCCTCCCGACTTATCAGGAAGATCCGTATCATCCGTGGCCAAATATCTTCCGTCTGCAAAGTATTGAGGGAGGGGGCTTGTCGCTCCCCTTCAAATAATGTTACCTTATCTTCCAGCGGGGTAATGGGGGACTCGTTAGAATTGGCTGTCACGCGGCTGCAACGTGCCGGCCTTGTCATGGGATCCTAACGGTGAGTTTAAGTTTGGCGTTCATTGGACAAGCATTGCCATGCCGGGACAAGACTTGTCAAGACGATAAGCGGGAACGCATCGCCCCCCTCCTTCCGGGGAAAACGGCGGCCACCCCGCCCCCAGCCTCGGCCAAGATAACACGAACTATGAGCGCAATCCCGCCCTTTTGAGATGGAGAAGGTCCGATTGCTCTTGATAGCGATCTCTCGTGGCACGTTACGGTGGGTTGAGTGGGTGACCGTTATCTGGACAATGCGTGGCCTAGTCAACTTCCCTCTTGGGGGGCTCCATGGATAGGGTTCAATTGACCAATTAGCTTATATGAGGGACGCATAAAGCCGTTGTACATTTATCCTCTTCTTCACCCCGCCGGCCGCCATCTTCTTGTGACTTGTGTGAATCCAACAAGTCGAGCCAATGGGCTCTGTTTGATCTCAAGCCTGGTGAACCATTGCATGCCCATTGAACCCAGAAACCACTACTGCAGCTATCACAATGACGTCTGGAGAACCAACACAGACCGCCGCTGCCGCGGCAGACGACAAGCACCATGGCGTGGACGTCTCCGAGGCCACGACAGACCTCAAAAAGTTCCAGCTCGATCACCAATGGGACCCCAACCTTTCCCAGGAAAAGGCTGACATGGTCAAGAACGCCCTCCAAGATGGCGACTCGGAGGAGATCATCGCCGTGGACGCCATCTTCACGGAAGATTCGCCTTACGAGGAAGTGCGTGCTGCCGTGCGAAACACCGACGGCGAAGAGGTTGCAAACACCGTTCGTGCATGGATTCTGGGCATGATCTTCGTGACCATTGGAAGTGGTCTCAACATGTTTCTCAGTATGAGGTATGCAACAAGTGACGGGTCGAGCTGTCGAGAGAACTCATTTCCTGACTGATTTGCCCTCTACAGGAGCCCTGCGATCAACTTCCCATCCATCATCGTCCAGTTGCTGGTCTACCCAATCGGCTGTCTCTGGGCCAAAGTCATGCCAATGAGGGTGTTCAACACATTCGGTCTTCAATGGACCTTCAACACCGGACCTTTCACCATCAAGGAGCACGTCGTTATCACTCTCATGTCCAATGTCTCCATCGGCTACGCCTACAGCACAGACGCCCTCCTCGCGCTGCAGGGCAAGCCATTCTACGATATCAATATGGGATGGGGCTTCCAGCTGCTTTTCACCCTAAGCTCTCAGCTCATCGGCATCGGCCTTGCCGGTCTGTGCCGGAGATTCCTCGTGTGGCCGTCTGCCATGATCTGGCCTAGTCAGTTTGCCAACACGTCTCTGTTCTACGCCCTCCACGACAAGAGCAAGAGCGACGGCTCGCATAGCAACGGCTGGGTCATCAGCCGTTACCGATACTTCTTCTACGTCCTCGCGGCCATGTTCTGCTACTACTGGATCCCCGGCGTGATCTGGCAGGGCCTGTCGGTGTTTGCATTCATCACCTGGATCCGGCCCAACAATGTCGTCCTCAACCAGCTGTTCGGAGGCTTCACCGGCCTTTCGCTGATCCCGATCACGTTCGACTGGACTTACGTCTCCGCGTATCTCGGAGACCCTCTGCTTTCGCCCACGCACACCCACATCAACGTCCTGATCGGACTCTTCACCTTCGTCATCATCCCGACGATCGGCATTGCGTATTCGGGTGCCATCTTCGCAGAGTACCTGCCCATCAACACTTCGCAGACATATGATAACACGCAGAGCAAGTACAACGTCAGCAAGATCCTGGGCCCGGGATACACATTCGACGTCGAAAAGTACAAGGAGTACTCGCCCCTTTTCTTGGCGCCCACGTTCGCCCTCAACTACGGACTCTCGTTTGCTGCCCTCACTGCGGCAATCGTGCACTGCACGCTCTTCCACGGCAAGGAGATCTGGTATCGTCTGAAGGCCGCCCGCAACCAGGAAGCCGACATCCACCTCAAGCTGATGAGGAAGTACCGTGATGCGCCAGAGTGGTGGTATGTTGTGCTTCTCGTCATTGCCATCGGGCTCGGGCTCGCGACTGCGGAGGGGTTCGACTCCCAACTCCCGTGGTGGGCCTTTTTCGTCGCGAACTTCCTGGCCATGGTCTTCGTCATTCCCACCTGCACGATTCTGGCCATATCTAACCTGGGTCTGGCGTTGAATGTGCTGTCGCCCTTCTTGGCCGGCTTCATGATCCCCGGAAAGCCCATCGGCGTCATGATCTTCAAGGTGTACAGCACGATCACCCTGGGCCAGGCGCAGACGTACTCTGGCGATCTCAAGATGGCCCATTACATGAAGATCCCGCCTCGCATCACTTTCTGGTGCCAGGTGGTGGCCACCATATGGGCAGTCTTTGTGCAGATTGCAGTGATGAACTGGACGCTGGGCAACATTGAGGATGCCTGTGCACTGTGAGTTGCCATCCAGGTTCACCCTTTAGCGCTTCAAAACTGATCCTTTTCGCAGTACGCAACACGCCCACTTCACGTGCCCTAACGGAAGAGCCTTCTTCTCCTCCTCCATTGTCTGGGGTGTGATCGGCCCTCAACGCATGTTCGGCGCCGGCTCCATCTACCAAAACTTCAACTTCTTCTGGCTCATCGGCGCCTGCTTGCCTGTCGTCTTCTACATCCTTGCCAAGGTCCTCAAGCTTAACTTTGCCAAGGCGCTCCACGCGCCAGTCATGCTGGGCGCCATGGGCTGGCTGCCGCCAGCGACACCTCTTAGCTTCTCCAGCTGGGCCATCGTTGGGCTCATCTTCAACCATGGCATCCGCAAGAGGTTCCGCGGGTGGTGGACGACGTACAATTACATCACAGCCGCTGCGCTAGACGCGGGGCTCATCATTAGCACCATTGTCATCTTCTTCGCTATCACGTTCCCCGACGTCACGATCCCGCAATGGTGGGGAAACGTCGACGTCTATAACACCTTGGTGAGTGAACCCGCGCCGGACACGTACTTCAGCAGCGCATGACTGCACTGTTGTCAACCTTCCAATTCCGAACTGTTCCAACTGACCGTGTCTCGCCATCAGGACTCCACGTATGGCGCCATTCTTAAGACAGTGGGGGAGAATGAAACCTTTGGCCCGGCCAGTTGGTGAAGGATCGCGTATCACCCTGCATGACGATGCGGACAGCCGCAGTTAGCGCTTCGGGACGGGAAATTTGCTGCCCAAGTTGCTACCCAAGCAACCATGTCCTCAGATGCACGCTTATCGCTCACATTCTGCATCGGCTCGATCGACTCACTACTGAAACTTGAATTAAGAGATGAGAAATCCATTCGTGTGTGGTCTGATTATCATTTTTGTACAGAATCTTTTTTTTTTGGTAATGTATCGTCGGAAATCGGAGGAGGGGAAAGAGGGTGAAAAAAAAAGAGATGAAAAAAAAAGCAAAGAAACAAATCTAATTGTACTCCGTGAATGCTGGCGGATTCTCGTTATTTTGTTGAAGTTGTAGTCGCAGTGGAAACATTTGATGCATGCAATCATGATAGGTGTCATAAAGAAACATTGGAGCCGCCCCTCACGCGCGCCCGACCCTAGACCAACGAAGTTTAGCCTCCTGAAAAAAAAACAACCCGTCTAATGTGCTCTCCCCTCAATCCGTCCTGGCGATAGCAACGTCGTACATGGACCCCGGCTCGTGATCGGACTGACGATGACTGCGGGACCGCGGGAGATCGATGCGTTGCCTGTAGGGCCTCGACGCGCCGTCGATGTGATGGTCGGGCATCTTTCTTGGCATGTCCTCGCCCCTCGGCGGCGGCGCCTCCTTGCGGGAACTCCTTCTCTCTCGAGAAGCGTGGGAAGCGTGGGACCGGATCGAAGCCGCATCGTCTCGCGGCGGCGAAGGCTGCTGCAGCGGCATGTCCATGGGTGGCAGCGGCGGCGCTGGCGGGGGCGGGGGCGGCGGGGGCGGCATATCCGTGCTGACAAGGGAGTCTCGTCGCTTGTCCGTGACGACGGAGTCGTCAGGCATCAGCAAGACCTCGTTGTGATCGCCCTCGCTCTCGCCCTCGAGGTCGTCGTCGTCCTGGCTGCCGCCATTCACAACGCTCGCCTCGAGCTTCGCGCCCTTCTTGCTGACCAGCTTCCCCTGGCGGTATTGCTCCAACGCCCTCTTCAGAACATTGCGCATCACGGCCTTGTTGACGTTCCTCCGCACCCGGTCAAAGTACCTCGTCACGTCGCCCACGACCATGACCTGCGAGTCGTGGTCGATCTCGAGCACGTCGGCGTAGTTTGCGCGCGAGTTCTCCTTGACGCGGAACTTGCCCGGGCGCAGCTGCATGCCGACCGGCGAGAAGGGGAGCTTGTCGAAGGGCGGGGTGCGGTCATTTTCGTCGAAGACGTAGCCCTGCTGGCTCGAGTCGATTCCGGGCTTCTGGAAGTCGTTTTTGGTGGGGGTGGAGATGGGACTGGGTGTCGACGATCGGAGGTTAGCGACGTTTTGCCGACAAGGAGGGGTAAAAATGCAAGAGTAGCGAGCTTCCATGCCATGGAGAGCCCAGGAGAGACAGAAAACTTACACACACACGCAGTAATGCGGAAAAGTGTCGCTGTGTCGAAGCACGATGAAGCGAGTGTAGCCAAGGCATTTCCACTCCCATTCAAACTCGTGCGAGTCGGCCCAGAGAAACTCGAAGACGTCTCCCACCTCCAACCTCGACGCGGGGCCAATGTCGTAGCCTTTGCGAGCTGTATTGTCTCAGATGTTAGCAAAAACAGGGGCTCCATTCGCCGCGCGGTGAGAGCTGGGCAAAAGAAGGCCGGCACAAAGACGTTGCCTGTCTCTCATTCCAGCTATCCGCCGTTTTGTCGGTTTGGACTCACCCAGAGGGTGCTCGTACGAGCTGTCGTGCGTGCCTATGGACGCATCGTCCCCGTTCCCCGAGTCACTCTTGGTGCTCTTGGTACTCTTACTCCTGAAAGTCGAAAAATCTCGGTTCCCGATCACCATCTCTTGCCACACATCCCAGAAACAGGAAAGAGGAGGAAAGAAAGGAGAGATTCAAAGGGCCGGTTTAAAGGTTCAATAGCTCTGGCGGGGAAAAGTTGAGAAAGGATGATGGATCATTGCAACATGGCGGACTAGGGGGTGTGATGAGCGGTCGGATGCAGTAGTGTAGCCCAACCACGAGAGCCACAAACAAAACCCGGGGCTGACTGGACTGATTGAATGGAGAGGCAGGGCGAACAAGAGGGCAAGGGGTCAATGAAGGGCGGTCTCGTCAATCTGCGGCCCGTTGGCAGCCAGTTGCTCTTTTTTCCGCCACGTCGCTAAAATGGATCATGCGCGGTGTATGATGCCCAACCTCCACCGCCATGCGTCGGCCGCGATGTCAATGGCCGCGGTGAGGTTGCTGACCCCACCCGCCGCCATTCCAACCAGACGTGAGTTGTCCCAGGCTCCCAGGGCTTGCTTGGAGTCCCAGCGCAGGTCGGGGGGACCCGTCACCGCCATTTCGGCACGGAACATTCGCCGGCATTCCGGGTGCTGATCAATCATTATTCTTCACCTTATCTCTCCGGGCCCAGCCATGCGTGCGAATGTCGCGGACCTGCTTAACCTGTCTTTCTTGAAGGACTGATCACGAAAACGGCTGCGATGAGAGGCCGTGGCCTTCGACCCTGAACTAACAACCTTGGGGGTGCGGGTGTAGCCGCTGTGCCATCAGCTGAATGAGGGGTTGATGCGCCTATTAATAGGACTGATTTTAGGGGCCCAACCTAGAAAAAGTCCCGATCGAGAGGACGATCTCATTCGACATGACGCGCGAGACGAGAGAGATTTCACTGCGTCTGAAGCGACAAAGACAAGTAGGAAATTCTCCTTGCGCCCCCGATCAGCCGCGACATAATTTATACCGCGCAGTAACCGCCTCAGCCCGAGCAAAGTCGCGAGTTTAGATCCGTGTTGGAGCCCAAGTGCTGGCCCGGCACGACGGGACAACGCACTGCAGCGACAAGGATCAGCTTGTCTCACCTGTTCAGGAACGGCACGTTGAACGTCGTCTTGTGACACCAGCCATCTTCATGGCAGATCAACTGCGGGTTTCTGACGCTCTTGGCTTATTCGGCTTTGCAAATTTCATGGGAAGAGTCAGAAAACTGGGTCCGGCAAGGCCTACTGAAAATTTACCACATTGCCAGACTCCATTGTTGCGTCTTCTGCTTGGTTACGTACTCGTCAAGTCTCACCACCTCCAACAAAACAAACCTCCATCAACATCTTGATCCGAACAAAGCTTCACATGCGATCATACCCATTGGAAAACTCGGGGTCCCGGCCGCTCTTCCATGGATAAGCCATTATAGGGAAGGAATGTTTTCAAGTCGCACCGCGCAAAACTACCGAGAAATGTGGGCTCCGTTTTTTCACGGGATATGGCTTCTGCAGTCAGCCGAGCCATGCCCGGCCGTTTCGCGCCGTATCTGCTTACGGCCCAAGAGTTACCAGCCATTTGGAAACTTCCACAAATCTCGAGGCACGCCACCACTCTGGCAGGCTGTATGAATTCAGTGACATTATAAATATTTACGGATGGTAAAAGGATTTGACGATCAAATCGACCACTTACGAATAGGCGGATCTCATCAAAGCTTCCTCCTCGATACTGACGTAGGGACCCGGCCTCCCGTAACAGAACACTTCTTTTCCCCTCCTGTGCTACAAACCTTGAACCGATCATGAGTACAATATGCTAGGCTCTTGCGAAATCAACCACTTCTTTGTCTCATCGGCCAACCAATCACTTGCCTCCACTCTCATATCTTGCCCAGTGGGAAATAAGGCAAGACCTTTCATCTCATTGCCGGCATCAGCTATGATAGTGCGGTGGAGGCGGCGCAGAAAACATTAAGAAAAGGTTAAGAGTGGCTTATCTTCTGGGAACTATCTACAGAGTGAACTTCGGCTCAAAAATACTTTCTTAAATAAAAGAGATCATATGTAAGAGACGTAGTTATGTGTGCATATTTCGTGACCTCAGGGCAGAAATATTAGCGTGATGCCACATGATAAACAAGAAGTTACGAAGCTGATGATGTATCAAATTTCTACTGTTTACAAATTTGTTACATTAAATAACATACATACATACAGTCAGTTTCACGGCAATACGCACTATCCCTATAATAATCTGGTGATCGAAAGGGTAGTAGACACTAGGCAGCCAGTCTGGAGGGAGACCAAGCTCAAATGGACAGGCCAATCGACTCATTAATCTCAAAAAATGAAAACGAAAGCATCAAGAGGTTTTGGTGAGACATGTTTTTTCTTCCATCACGTGTGAGGAGAAAGCGACTATAGTAAATTTCAACAGCGTCGCGGAACCTTAACATTCAAAACTTGACTTGCCGTCCCTGCCTGAGATGAATCAAATTTCAAATTTAATCCACACAAAATAGTCGAGCTGTGTAATATGACATGATCCCCTCAGCGCCTGGATACCGTCTTAGCTGTCGGCAGCGCCACTGAAGTTATGTCGCTAGATGGCCGCTTTGCAGAGTCGTCCTTCTCCATTTACCATCCATTCGTCGCTGCCCACGTTGCGATTGCCGTAGAAGATACCCTTTGGATCCCACTTCTTCTTAATACTCAGGAGAGATTCGTAGTGAGAGCCATAGAAAGCCTGCTTCCAGTCCGACCTTGCAAAGTCGGCCTCGTTGGCATAGTTACCGCCACCCGGGGTGACAGCATCCCACATGGGGTCCCACACCTCCGTTGCAATCTTTGAGTTATTCAACATTTTCCCCCAAGCCTCATCTGTTGCCGAGAAGTCCCACTCTGTGAGGGTTAAGGAGAGCACGGTGGTCTGGCGCCATGCCGGATTTACGGCGTTGGAAACGCCAGTCCTACTGGTCCCATTCAGAAAGGTTCCTCCAACAATCGCTCCATCGCTGATCTGGGACTTGACAACTCCCATGAACGCTTTTAAGCTTCTGGGCTCTTCCAGGATTGCGCGAGGAATCAGACGACCGCCTGTGCCCCAGTGTGTTCCGATGGCATTCGAATCTCTCGATCTCCACTGATCGTGGTAGTTGTCCTCCTGGTTGAAGACAAGGCTGTACGTGACGTTGTAATCGTCCAGAATTTCGATAAAAGGCGTCATAGTTGCGTTGATCTGCTCAGATGTCTGGTTGTAAGCGGTGACTGTTAAGCTGAAGAAGGAGGAGGAAACAGCAAAGCCACCGTGCAGTCGAGCATCGGTCCACATAGGCAGCGCCGCATAGTATGACTCAACAAATCCGTAGACAGAACTCTCAGGAACATTGGTGGTGTTTATGAATAACGATGCACCCGAGGTTTTGGCATCCGGGTATGCTCGGACTGTTACGGCGGTGACAACACCGTAGGTGCCAGGGCCACCTCCGCTCAACGCCCAGTACAGATCGGGATTCTCCTTGGCGTTGGCAATGACGATATCTCCAGAGGCGGTGACAACCTCGAACTCGAGAGTTTGATCGGCTGCCATGCCATAAGTGGAATCAATAGGCGAGTGTCCGCTGCCTTGGACATATCCGCCTGCGAATCCAACAGTCGGACAACCGCCGCCAACGATGACAAGGCCATGAGATGCCGCAAACTTTACGGCCTCTCCACCTTGAATTCCGGCACCGAATTTGACAGCCGGGCCTGTATATCCATCGTCTGCCCAGTCGACGACCTCCGCATTCTTCATGTGATGAGTCCATGCGGCGAGTGCACCTTGACCAGTCGAGCGACCCAGCTGGCTGTTGTTGCTAGAAGTAAGCCAGCGATCACACCTTTGGAATCTTTGGAGCAACGTACTCATGGCCGGTGTTGCGAACGACGAAGCGAATGTTTTGCTCTTCGGCAAATTTGATGGTTGCAGCGATGTCGGTGGCAGAAGAAACATTGACAGCGTAACTAATGTAAGTGCCAACAATGCAAGGTTGCGTTCTATCAGTAAACGGGTCACAGCTTCGATTCGCAAAGAACTGATTCAATGTAGACGAAGAAGACTCGATGCTGATGGAAATTAGCAGGTTAAGCCTGACAAGGAGATGGGATTTTATCTTACTGTGTATTTCCATTCCGCCATTGTTCACGCAGAGTTTGGCAAGCAGCTTCGTCGTAATTTGGGTCGTGGCAGACGGACCCAAGAGGAACCGTCTCAATCAGACGCCCACCAACGGTATCGTTGAATGTGTTCCACGCTAGCTTCGAAGGCCAACCCTCATCAACGGGTAGGTTTCGGCACAGCGCTGCATGAACGGAAGAGATGCAAACAACTACTGCAAAAGCAGCGGTCGTTAGATTCGAATGAATGCTGCGCATGGTGAATATGGATGTCGAAGTCGGACTAATGATGAAGTGGATGAGAAGCAGAATATCTTGACTTGTTTTCATCTCGGCTTTATAAGAAATTTGTTTTCACTCACAGACACGAGTTCCCGTAACATTGCCCGGCTTGATGACTAGCTAACCTTCGTCCATGGTTTTCCTCTTGGCACAGCATATTCCCTAAGACTTAAAGACATGCACCGCCTCGGTAGATACGTGGTAGCAATTTAAACCGTACGAGCCTAAAATTTGCGAGAGTTTCCGAGGCGGGCAGTGTCAGTCAACTACCCATTAGTTTAGTACTAAGTATAGCTTTTGAGTTGCCATCTTCTTCTGGTCGCAACCATTATTATGGGCAAAGTGCCAATTGCGCGATGGAGATGTGTTAAACGAGAACGAGAACGACGGACAATTTGCATGTCACTCTCTGTCGCCCCACTCACCCGAATACGACAACGACACAGTGGCTTTGCAGTTGTGCAATTGCCAAGGTGCTCCTCCGAACATGAGTTACTTATTATTTCCTTAAGATGCGTGATGTTCAGAGAAAGTGTGCTATAAAATTCAACAAGTACTGAACTGAAGCAGGAAAGGTTGCGGATGGCTTCCGCCTTGAAGATTTTCCCATAATGACTCAGACCATTGCGTGCCTGCCTTATGCTTCAGTCACCATATCCGTCAAATATCGGCATCTCGTGGCCCGGGAAACAACTGAAAGCTGTCGTGAACCCCCTAGTTTTCTGTCTGAGTGTAGGTTTCAAATCAATCTAGAATGCGATGAGAAGTTGTCAACAGTCATACCTCATTAATACACTCACCCAGTTGAAGTTCGCAAAGTAGTCTCCGTCTTCCTCAAGATTCGTAAAGACCGGGAAGGAAGATCCAGCGTCGATGATATCGAACTCGCCTTTGTGGAAGTTCGGTGATACATCCGAACTTGACGACAAGGTCCTGAAGGTGCTAGAAGCCAGAAACCTGGACCTTAGATTATTCCTCGTGCCTGCTACACTTTCTGACATGGGGTTGGAGCGCTTGATTCTTTTAAATATGGTTTCGAGCACCTTGGCCGCCTTGGCAGTCTATTCTGAGCTGCCATAGCATCAGTGATAATAAATCAAAAGATCCGCTAGTGCAGGTAAATACACCGGCGCTGCTGTCAACGTTGCTTATAACGGACCACATAGACCACATTACGCGGCTTACGCCAGTTGTCCGACTGTTCCATCACATGTTATGGCAGCCGCTTCTACCGTCTTAATCATTCTGTAACAGTGGATTGTAGAGCATTGAACTAATAGGAAGCAATAGACAATAAAAGTCAGAGACAGTAACGTGTCCATATTGGCTGCTATAATTCAAATGCCGAAAGAGTAAAATGTCATGGCAACAAGTCCTCCACACATATAATACGAGATAAACTGCTACTTTAAAGTTCGAACTTTGCGAAGCTCGTACTCCCTTTGCTCCCGTACTGTCGCCCGACCACCTTGATCAAGCTTTTGCAGAGTACCTCTTTGATATCCCAGAACGTTGCCTTGGGGATGGTAGAGAACTCCAACGGGATCCCCAACGGCCTTTCCATCTTTATGTTCCGCGATCGCCCGTATCGGACCTGCATTGTTAAGTGGTGTCTGAACGACTCGACCGCGATCGTTCTTGTGGATAGGACGGTCGATTTGACGCGCTGTAGCAGTTTTCCTGTTGTAATCGAAACTCTGTACCCCGTTTGGGGTAACGGGGTACTCTGCATAGCTCGCAGCGCCTGATTGACCACTGTGCGTTTCCCATGCTTGGAAGTTCTGTCGAGGACTTTCTGCGCTACCCTCCTGGTTTCGGTATTGCCTTGGGTATTGGGACTTTGGTTGTGGGACCATAGGTTGCGCCGAACGAACTACTGCTTGGGCTACTGTGAATGGTATGTTTCCTCTCGGGGTGTTGAACTGCTATATACACATTCCTTTTAGCTTTTATTCCGGATACAAAAACGGTTCAAGGCACAGCGAAATGACAAAACAGGGGCATTTCTTTTGCACGTACCAAGCTGCTTGCAGGAGCGTCTGTATTGGCCCTTCTGAAATTCTGGTCCGGCATTGTTCCTAGTAATGCGGGGTGGCTAAGGTATAGCTGCCGAACGAATTTTAATCTAGACTTTGACGATTAGCGGGTTCAATACGCCGAGGCAGTTCATATTGAAAGTTTACTGTCAGGTAACTCCAAAACGCACTTTAGGATGAGCACTCTTCGAGCTTTTTCTTGGATTCACTTTGGGGCAGCAGAATGGGTGGTTCATAGCTTAAGTAGCAGGAAATACGAGCACGAAAGGCGTCCGCCGGTGACCGTGGACGCATGCACTCGCCAAGACAAGAAAGTATTATCAGTTACCATTCGAATGAATACTTTTGGACGCAAGGCTTGCCAATCGCATCGAATTAGGTCAAAAAACTGTCAGCGTTATGCCTGAAAATGCAGTTTGGGCCGTTCTATTCTCATGCATAGGCCCAGGTGACAACCCATGAAGCCTTGTTTTGTATCATGGTGTCACTTGCTTCCTTGACATATCATTTCTTCACACCTACATAAAGACGCCACAGTAAGCCCAACAGAAAGGTGCACCAGAGCAAACCGAAAAGTAGGCATTTGTATTGGTCGGGTAAAGACTGGTGGTGTGTCTGTCCGGGAAGAAGGCGGGCGCGCCAAGACGTCCGAACCAGGATGTCGCATTCTAGAGCCAATAGTGTCTTGCGCCTTGTTCATGTACTTTAAGCGCTTGTGTCAGCAGCCTGGCTCCTGCATTCGTCAGGACCAACTTCGCCTTCGTTCGGCTTTTCCACTCTGCCTTGAATCCACATCTCCATTTCGATGTTTTCTCACTCATCATTCATTTTATCAATAATAAAGAGCCAGATCCCTGTGATTCATTCTCCAGAAATAAAACATACCAACTGCAAAGAATTGCGCCCTGCACCATCATCATGACGAATACCACCGACCATACCGCGGAGTCCATTGCTCCTGTAGCTCCATGGATCCAACACCTGGATGAGGAGCTATCACAATCACAGCCTGATGTGCTTGGGAATGGGCTTTGCCTAATTCTTCGACGTCTCGTTCTGTCGACGAATGATTCGGCAGCTACGGATGCGGCCCAACAAGTTGATGAATACTACTGCGACCACTATCTGCCCTCTGATCCTTTGTTGAAGTTGGAAGACGATAAGGGCATGGAGGCCTTTCTGAACACGTTATACGGACTGGTGTTCGAGCTGGCGTGTCTTGTACCTTACAATCATGATCTGCAGCAACTCTTGGTCAACTTCGTTATCGAACTCGTGAAGTTGCCGGCGAAGAAAGTCAAAATATGGAATGTTAGTGCTTCTTTGCTTAACTGCCGCCGACACATCGTTTGCTGATGCAATATCATAGGAGGAGTGTCTAGTATATACAAAGGAGCCGATTTTTGGTTCTGTTATGGAAGAGAACTGGAACGCTCGTTATCGTAAGCTACTGAGAAATCTCCCGTTGATGCCGCTGTGCTGTTACTTATTCATCTCATAGCAAGCGATAGCATTGCCTCTGATGATCCGGCTGCTGCGGAATCATATAAGGAATGGCTGAATCTCTCGGCGTTCCTTGCTCGATGCATTCAGTCTGGCCGGAATGATTCTTTTGAAAACTGGTCCAAGTACCCTGGAGTTGACATTCCCAAAGGGCTCGAAGAGAATCATGATCAAGGGCCCAGAAGGAAATACCTTCTACTTGCAGCACTACAATATCTGCTCCTGGCGGGTGAGAAGTTGCACAGCGAGTTCATCAGTAGGCACCCTGATGGCTCTGAAAAGCGACGATGGGGTCTGGGGAAATGGCAGCTATGGGCCGGAAAGCTTCAAGAAATTGCAGGTGGCCAAGAGACAGATGCGGACGTAAGGCAGGATGCAGAGAAGGCACGGCGGCTAATGCTTTTACTAGAGCCCCAGACTCAACCTTAGCTGTAGGACGCAACCAATTGACTCATGTATATCCCATCGAGTGCTGCTGGACCTCAGTGCGGGGTAAGCGGGGTTGTAAGCCAACCAGACAGGTATATTTTGAGGTACAAATCGGTACACCACACTCAATACACCTTGACCTTGTCTTCACCCGTCGCCATTGGTTGCCAGAAACTTCATCAAAGATCACGCAGGCCATTTCCTGATTTCGTTCCAACGCTAAATATGTCTCGCAAGAGAATATCCTTCTCTAACGCAAGCCACAAACATTGCTATCCTATTGAGTGCAACAGAACCTTATTCTCGCCAACGGCAGAGTAGAGCCAAATAGACGGATTGCCTAAGAGTGCCTCAAAATATTTGTTCAATTAAATGCTAGTATAACGGCGTTTTTACAGTGAGAATAGTTGTTTCAGGTTTTGGCAAAGAATCGGGCTCATCTGTACTTAATGAAGCTGGGAGCAAAATGTAAGGCTCGTGGCGTAGCAGCCTAGTAGGTGAGAGGTCATCTGCCAGCCTGCCTCTACATAATAATCCTTGCTTCCCACCCCCTCTTGTGTAACTTTTATGAATTAATTTAGGCAGGCAAGAAATCAAACTCTGTCTCTGTGAATGAATATAAAAACGCCACCCTCGGCAGTCTCTTAAGACCTAAGCGGTATGGAACCTGATTTTACCGTTGCCACCTCGACAACAAATTTCCATTTCCCTTGTCCCGCATTAATGCTGCCTATTTTGCAAGAGCTTTCAAATAACTTCTTGAAAACCACTCGCTCTCAGAGAGAAAAGGAACAGCTTCCAACATCATAAAGAAAATCCTCGATATTTCACATACTGTTTATACCCAACCCGTTTCAGAGACTTTATCAGAGGCTAGCCTAATTATCGCCAATGTATGTATTTCCTAGAGCTTCCCTTGAGCCTTAAACTTATATATCAGTATAGAGAACTACAAGGATGGCTAAATGCACCAAAAGTAACTGCGAGGGGGCTGTCGGGGCGCACTGCGGCTTTGTTTGCAAGTCACACTGCAACAAAACTCACTGTGTAGCTAAATCTTGCGACAAACATGTCAGTACCACTTGGTGTGGCAACCTCTGTCTGTCTCACTGTAAGAGCAGTCATTGCGATGATTGCCGAAGACATTTTGTGGTTTGCAATTATTGCGGACGATGTGTAAAATGTTGTGACAACTGTTGGAAATAGCCGATTAAAATTCGGTAGGTAGCAATTAGTCTTTGCTACTTAGTGGAGATGAAGGAAAGTAGTTAGCAAAGTGATATAATGATACTACCGTAGTGTTCAAAACATCAATATATATATAGTCTACTTAGTAAACACAACATAATCGTCTTGTACGATATTAAAGTTAAAGAATCTAAAAAAATCCGCCAGTGCAGATAAGTATGCCGGCGATGCTGTCAACATTGTTCATAAGGGACCACATGGCCACGCTACGCGCATTACGCCAATTGCACAAATTTTTCCTGTTACATTAAGCATTTAAGACAGGAAAGAATTTATTCCGCTGACAAAAGCGAGGTTCAAGTCAGCGGTGCTGGCCGTAGACAGGGTGAGGTGGCTGACGGCCACGCGCGCTCTCACAAGAGTGTTGATAACAACATGGCCATTCTCGGCATTGTTAATGTGGGCCTTTCTGAGCGGTTAGTGATCTAGCTAACGGCAGTGGCACCCGGCGCAGTGCCCCAACCAGCAGACCATTCCACAGTTTCTTTTCGAATGTCGGTTTGTTGCTGGTCTCATGTAGCGTGTATGTAGGCCCACTCGAGCTGAGGGAAGAATACGCTCCCAGGCATGGCGCCTTTTCGGGATCCATCAAGAAGCCTGTGGGCGAATGTAACATCCAGCGTTTCTAGGGCAGCATTATGCAAAAGCCCGCCCATATGCTGAAGCAAGGTTGTCATAACGACCAATGATGTGTTAATGCGGCAAAATGATCTTCGTAGCCAGAGAAGCCGCTCAAATTCTTTTTCTTTTTCTTTTTCTAGCGTTGCGGTTTCAGCGCCTGTGTATCACAAAACAGCCCCGAGAGCAGCGGAGACAGCAGCATCGGGAATTCGAGGGAACATTTGTGCAACATGTAATTTTTCAACATGTGCATGATTTAAGAGTTGAATTGAAGCGATGGATTGATTACCCATACATACTCTCAGGATTCACGTTGAACATTGAGACTTATGGGCAGGGCACCAGGTGCTTGTCTACACACCTCGTCGCCTGCTGAACGATGTTGGTACATAATTGACCTGCAAACTCTCCAAATCTGGCTCTTATGGATTTTTCAATATTGGATAAAGCCAGAGAATGACATTTCTTTACGCGTATTTGTGCTGACGTCGTTAAGCAGACGATGAGATATGGGTACTTTATCTTAATCCTGAAAGTACAAAACGTCCAGTGCTACCAAGAAATTGCAGGTACATAAATGGATCCTGGTACAGGGGGTACGCCCGTAACGGGGTTTCGATCCGATGTTCTTTCATTCCGAATCGGATGTTCAACAGCAACTCGTTTTAACGATGGATCAGTTGAAGTACAGCAGAATGGGTACTTCCGTGTAGCTCTTCCAAGGCAGACCCCATGCAATTTTTCTGCAACTCCGTGATGATGTGGCATTGTCATCTCGAAGACAAATTCTGCGAACATGCCTTGATTAGGGCTGAGCTACCCTCGCAAAGTTGAAGTTCCTCCTGTGGCAATCACCAACACTGACCATTATTTTGCATCAACGATTGATCACCATTTTGGTGGGAAACCAGAAGTCTTTACCTTACGCTAAAGTAACACAGCACTAGACTGGGCAGAACTTCCCCCTTACGTGAACCTCTTGACTAAGGCATTGCCAAATAGATAACCCTTCAATTTCCAACTTCAATAGTCTCGGTTTCCCAATCTCCCTGCAATGATCCTGGACCAGCTCCGATGGATTGCAGCTTCTCGGGCTTTTGCAACAGCTCCTCTGTAGTTAGCCCTGGCCACACAGCCATCCATCTTCCCTTCAGCGCCACCTTCGCCTTGCCCGCCTTCCATACATCCTCCGGCACCCTTGGCTCGCGCAGTTCGACGACGTTCTCGGCGCTTTCGCCAGGCTGCAGGGTGACCAGCGACTCGGGGCCAGGCGGCATCTTGCGGCCGACCTTGATGGCGTCGATGTGAATAGGCTCGGAGGCTCCAGCCGGCGTGATGGACACCTGGCCTAGGCCGAGGACGATTGGGTCAAGAGGAGAGTTCCATTTGACAATTGTTACAGGGGTGTCAGGATGCGTGTTTTTGACGGATACCGTCACGCTTGGTGGAGAAGAGACGGATTGAGACACGCTCAACTCCAGGTTGGTGAGGAACGACGACGAGTCGGCCATTGTCAAAACCTCAAGAGGGAAATGGAAGTAGAGTGTGACTAGAATGACGGCACCTAGTATCAGGGTGACCGGGGATGTGAGAGGACCACGGTTACGACGCTGAGGAATCATGTATGACGATTGAATCTGAACAAATTCGACTGACTGCCGGCAACAACAAATGTATGAGAATCCCTCTGCAGCGATCAAGTCTTCAATGGCGTGGTGGTAGTGGTGTTCGTGTTTGCCGGCAGAACGACGGGAGATGCTCGTATCCAAGAGAAATACGAGGGTTTTGACGCACGTGTGTATTCCTATTAAAAAGCTCGCAACTTCTGAATTGATTATCGTGAACTTTGGTGCTGGTTTAGGCAGGTGGCAGACTAATTAGGTAACGAAGGTTTGTTGAACATTAATCTGGACGGGGCGTGATGTGGGCGGGGAACACGGACGCTATGTATGAGAATTGTAGTGCCGAGATTAGCTAATGCTGATGATGGGGTGGCTAGAATCGCCCTTAATCAAAACGTGGCGTTGCCAAGCCGGCTAAGCCTGCCAAGCCTGGAGCACGGCATTGTGGTTGGTGGTAGACGGCAGTGAAAATAATCAGCGAACCAGGAGCCGAAACGGCCCACTACTCTATTTATTCTAAATTCCGAACCTAACACCCCCGACCCTATATGTCGTGCCAATTACGACAGTCAGGGGAACACTACGGGATAATCGTTCCATTTCAAAAGAGGGAGGTGGTAATAGCCTCAATTAGAGTGCTCTGGGATCCGTAACATGACCCGCCTTGGTGAAGATCTGGTCTCTGTTTGGTGGATGGTTTCCAGTTCCCTGCCTTTCTCGATTCTCGGTCTCGGCTTCACACCCCCATTTTGACAAACTAGTTAATTCTCCGTTGCAAAAATGGGCCTGGCCTAGACTTGGTTTCTTGATTTTCGTATCGTTACGCAAATATTGCTACTTTTATAGGCGAAGGTTGCCCTCACCGAATGAACCTTCCATAGCTCATATCGTGAACCCATCAACTTCCATTCTTTCCACTCCAACTACATTCATTCTTTTGCATTCCGTATTCACAATGAAGGCTGCCACCGTCGTCTCCTGCCTTGCGGCTCTCGCCAACGGTGCCGCCATCAACCTTGGCAAGCGGGCTGGACCCCTCGATGTCAAGGTCGAGCAGGTCGGCAACAGCGAGTTGAAGGCCAGCATTACCAACACTGGCAGCACGCCGCTGAGGGTGCTCAAGGCTGGTTCTATTCTTGACGGATCGCCCGTTGAGAAAGCCCAGTTCTCCACGGCTTCGGTAGATGGCGGTAAGTGAAACGGAGCGCTTTTGATATCGTCTAAACATTATCTAACAAACTGAATAGTCAGCAAGGTCGCCTTCACCGGTGTCCGCGTCTACGTCCACGATGCCAATCTTCCCGATACCGCTTTCCAGACCATCGCTGCCGGCGAGGTTGTCGAGGTCCAGTGGGACGCCGCCACGGTCCACGACCTCAGCAGCGGTGGCAACTACAACATCTCCAGCACTGGATCCCTCCGCTATGCCGAGGAGGGAAGCAACAAGATCGTCGGTCAGGTCGTCTTTGACTCCGGCGTCCTCGAAGCCGAGATCGACGGTGTCCAGGCCGCTTCCGTCCACGCTGCCTTCCACCAGGGCCTGGCCGAGAAGCGCGCGACCATCAAGAGCGACTGCACCGGAACCAAGAAGACCGCCGTTACCGCCGCCCTCGCCAAGGCCAAGAGCTACGCCACCGCTGCTCAGACCGCCGCCAATGCTGGCACTCGCGTTTCGCAGTACTTCAAATCATCCTCGGCGAGCACCAAGAGCACTGTCGCCGGTGTATTCGGCAAGGCTGCCACTCTCTTCGGCAGCACGACGAGCGGAGTTCCTCTTTACTGCTCTGACGTCGGCAACTTCTGCAGCGATGGTGTCGTTGCATACGCCCAGCCTGGCAGTGATGAATACATCGTCGTCTGCGACTACTTCTTCCAGTTCCCCGCCTCTACCAGCAGCTGCCACGAAACCGACCAGCCCTACGTCCTGGTCCACGAGTCCAGCCACTTGACTGGAATCGGTAACACTGATGATGTGTGCTACGGTTATGAGGGATGTGTTGACAGCCTCACCACTGCGCAGGCACTTAACAACGCTGACACCTTCGCCATGTACTCCAGTGGCATTCAGACCAATTGTTAAGACGAGACAGGAATGGTTGAATCAGCCATTATGTAAAATTTCTTTGTATATTATAGGTACATATGAAAGTATATAAATCCGTCTGTGACTTAATATCAAGACCGCTCGTGGTGCTAGTAAGGCAGGCCCAGGACAAGCTAGATTTTATGAACAACAGGTGATCAACAAGGCATACATTCCATATCGCCGACTCCGCTCGATCAACGAACGCTCCAATGTCGTAGAGCGGGAAACTTCGCCATTTGTGTTCCACCTCATCATATACTAGTAATATGCATGTATCGTATCAAAGAAATTGATCTAACACTACATCAAATGCAAGTGATCAAAGACCATTTCTCTACCGCAGGTCAAACGCTTCATATCACCTGTCGAGTGGCTCCGCTACCCATACCCGCCGCTTCAGTGTCGCTTTTGGGATGACGGCCTTTCGCCTCTCTTCTGCTCAGAAAGAGAATTAGGAAGATAACGAAGAACTGCAAAACAGTCGTTGCAAGACTGCTCTTGAACCCGACAATCCATCTTGGCGCACCGGTAGCAGGGAAAAGCCCGACCTGGGCCCCTGCCATTATACCTTGGCCGATGGCATTCATGCTTGCCGTGACGACAGCTCGCTCTTCCGCATCATTTGCCATGATAACGGTCGCCCAGCCCATTGACATTGGAGACATTGCTGAGTCGGCAGGGTTAGAAGCCAGTGTGATAAGGGGCGCTAGAAAGACTCACGAGCCATGAATCCTTGCAGCATGAAAGCCGCCAACCGACCACTTTCGCCAACGTTCCATACATTTAGCAAGATCATACCAATGAAAACAGGTATTGTCGTTAGGAACGCCGGAATCCAGAATTCTCCTAGTTTGTCTGCCGTCACTCCAGCAACCAAGGCGCTCACAATCATGATTGCCGAGGTGATTGTTGGTAAGGTGTTAACCTGAACGATAGAATAGAGTTTGGGGCTATTTGCTCGCAGATAAAGTGAAAAGGGTTGGCCTCCAGGAAGAATATTCAAGTCCAATATTGTCCAGAGAACAACAAAAGCATAGAAGTGCCAACGACCCAGCACGCGCCTGAATATGCTTGTTGATAGCTGAAGTTGAGGAGGTGCACTCAAACCTTCAACTCGCCTCCGAGCGATAGCATGCTCGTTTTCGCTAAGGGCCCAGGGCTTCTTGCGGGATGGAATATCGGGGAAGAAAGTATAGCCGCTAATTTAAAGGTTAGTCATGCATTCTAATAGTGATAGAGTAGTGAACTTACAAAAAGGCGATGCCGATCGTAATGATTCCGTCGATGATGAAAAGCCATCTAAGATAAGTGTCAGTCATTTGAACTTTGCGAAACAAGTTAGTACACTGACCTCCATCCGGACATGCCATGGACGCCACTCAGATTAGTGTATGCAGCCGCCTGGAGATAGCCAGCAAACATTGTACCTGCCGGGCTCGAAATAAAGAAGAGGGCAACTCGTCTTGCAACTTCAGTTGGCTTATACCAAGAACCAATAACGTAGATGGTACCGGTGAAAGAACAACACTCAAAGAGTCCGACGAAGAACCGCATGGCGTAAATAGCCTCGACGTTCCGGACGAATGCAAGCCCTAATGTTGCTAAACCCCAGCCAAGCTCAAGGGAGGGAAGCACGATGTTTGCAGGGTATCTGGTCAAGAAATAGCAAGCCGGGATCATGGCGCCACAGTAGGACGCCCAGAATGTAGCGGTGATGTAGTTGAGCTCGTCTCCCCACATACCAATCTCTTCCCTCATCCCACTAAATCAGCGAGAGTTAGATATCCATTGTTGACTTTACCAGATGTCCTTTGCGCTATGCTCACCTCACGTAGGCGTTGGTAAGAGACTGCTGGTCCAGATACTTGGTGAAAAACGACAGGCAACCGAAGACAAGGATACTGAGGTCAAGTTTCAACACCACAAGTTTCTCCGAACTTGGCATATCCGAAGGATACCATCCCACCAGAGTCATAAACTTAATCCATAAGTTATCCTTAACCGCTGGTGGGTCTCCGTGTTCACTCTCTTGTGGCGTGTCTTCTGGTTCCAACGACGCAGCTGATATTTCTTTGTCTGAAGCCATTTTCGACACTGCGTTGACAAAAAGTGTTTGCAAGACTAAGAATAGCTAGCCGTACTCTCTCGGCCGTCTGAATCGACTTTTAATAGATGGCGGCAGTGGGCGGTAAAACCGTAGATTTACCGATCTTTCAATGGCACCACTGTTACCCAGTAATCACGTCAACAAGTTCTAATATGGCGGGAAGCTTGGCTAGCCGGCCTCGGAACCAACTACCAGAATCTCCAATACGAAGTCTATGACCCGACCACATGTTCGGAGAAATGCCGATACTGTAATTCTGCATTTCCTTGCCTGTGCAGGATTGTGCTAGGCTTTCGGGCGCCCGCCGATCCGGTTTATTGCCAGATCCTTGCATATGCAGCTGAGAAGGAGGGGCCACTTGAGCAAGCCATACATACCAATCCTATGGCTCAATTTAGTTGACCCAATGCTGTCCCCCTCTTCCAGTCGGAGCCTTTGGGAGCCAGTCAGATCGCTGGGTTGGTACCCAAGTCTCTATTTTGCATGTGTCGCATGGCGAAAAGAGATAAAAAAAACCGGGGGTATGGTGCAAGAGGGGGGTAAGGGGAGCTGTAGGATTTTAGATCTAGTACGAGTTATATACCCGTACCTAAGTCCGTAGATAAGAAGAAACTTATGGGTTTGCTGGGTCACAATTGGGTCTTGACCATTGAGCTGGAATGATGTTCCGCATGAAGACTCTTGCACAATGGGCGTCCACAATTACGCCATCGGGTGGTATCGTTTGAGTGAATCATGCATTATACCCGGCCGGCATCGTGTAGTTTAGATATTTCTATGTATATCTGTATCATTTGGTGTTTGAACTCGGCAGATTTTCGAAAATTCCGCCAACAACTCTTGAAAAATGTCTTCGTCCTCAACTAATACGGAGCAAGTCGCTTCTGCTGATCCGAGTCCTTTACGCAAGCCGAAAAGAACCATATTTCTTAATGCATTCGACTTTTTTGGGCCAGGCATGCTCTCGCCTGGTCAATGGAAGGTAGGAAAACGAACTCGCCCCGTCCGTGATTGATAACTGACGACGGGGGAAATTAGAACCCTGCAGACAAAGGACTACAAAAGTTCGACATCTCATTTTGGATTGAGTATGCTAGGCTCCTGGAGCGAGGAGGGTTTTTTGCACTTTTCCTTGCGGATACTCTTGGTATTTAGCCTCAACTCTTGAAGTTTATAAAGTGTATCGGACTACAAATTCTAATTACTTCCCAGGCGGGTATGACACGTACGGCGGAAGTATAGACGAAACTATCAGAAGAGCTACACAATATCCCGCGTTGGATCCAACTATTGTAAGCACCAATTCGAAACTCACTCGTGAGTCCTTCGGTTGATAACCATTTGTATACGTATAGCCCATTTCAGCAATGGCATCTGTCACCAAGAACCTTGCATTTGCTATCACGAGCTCAACTTCTCACGAGACACCCTTTCTCTTGGCTCGACGGTTCTCAACTCTGGATCACATCACTAATGGTCGTTTCGGATGGAACATTGTCACTGGATGGAAAAAGTCTGCTTTCCAGGCAATTGGGTTAGACGATGCAATTGAGCATGATCAGCGATATGAAAGGGCTGATGAGTATCTCCGACTACTCTACAAGTAAGGCGTTCTGGGTCAAGGTCAAAGATTCCAAAGTGGCTAATTATAAACGATTTAGGCTTTGGGAAGGCTCGTGGGCAAATGATGCTGTGGTACAAGACATAGAAACCGATACTTACGCAAATCCGGACCGGGTACGGACTATCAAGCATGATGGAAAGTTTTACAAGGTCAACAGCAAGCACATTGTACCACCCTCGCCTCAGCGAACTCCGTTCTTGTTTCAGGCCGGCACTTCAGAAGCCGGTATCCACTTCGCTTCCACTCATGCGGAAGCTGCTTTTGTCGGAGGGACGACACCTGCACAGACTGCTTCAAAGGTGACCAAGCTCCGCGCAGCCTTGGCCGAAAAGGGGCGGGATGCGCAGAACTTCAAAATCTTCATCAGTTTCTGTCCCATTCTTGGGAAAACAGACGAGGAGGCCCAAAACAAGCTTACGGAGTACAAAAAGTACGCCAGCGTTATCGGCGGACTTGTACAAGTAAGCGGCGTTACAGGCATTGACCTATCCAAAGTGCCCCTGGACCATGAGCTGAGCGCCGCGGACAGTGGCCAATCCAAGATTCGAAGCCACTTGGAATCTTTCACAGACAATACGGAAGGCGAGAGCTGGACGGCCCGACGCGTTGCAGAATTTGCTTCAATTGGGGGTCTCGCTCCATTCTCTGTCGGAAGTCCAAAGACTGTGGCTGACGAGATGGAGCGCTGGATTGATGAAGCAGGCGTCGACGGATTCAACATTGTTTCCGTGGTGACCCCCCAAAGCTTTGAGGATGTGGTTGAGTTGCTTGTTCCTGAGCTTCGTAGAAGAGGGCTGTATCCCGAACCGTCGGATGATGATGAAGAGCCACTAACAGCTAGAGAACGCGTTTTTGGAAAGGGCCAGGCGTCGCTTGCTCCTGAGCATCTTGGTAGCACTTACAAGTATGATGTTTACAAGGAGGATACTGCTTGAGTTGCCTATGAGCAGGGTGCAACAATGCGTTTTCATATTTCTTGGTACGTGCAAAGCGGCCTCATACTAGAATTTTGGAGTGGTTTTATAGACAAGGCTTTGCGACCAGGCTGATAAAAGGACGACGTGTCTAACAAAATTGGCGTTATTGAGGGCAATCAAGAGATATGGTCTGGAAAGGCTGTCAGTTTCATAACAGCCAAAGTCTGGATGGGGAGATGGGCCCAATGTCAGTTGCATAGTTGCAACAGGCGCTGAACTCTTACCGCGCATGTTAAACAGCCATTTCAATTCCGTCGTTGTGGTAACATACTCGTTGTGTAACATGATAAAGTCTCAACTTCCCCCGCTCTCACGGCAATTTGAATTCCCGTCGAGAGGGCCTTAGTTTTGCGCCGGGGGTCTAACCGAATGGAGTCAGCGGCATTGGCATTTGCCGTGTCAAGCCAACGACTGGTCCCCGGACTGGAGCGGACGTGGAATTTATGGGGTCCCCGTGGGCTCCGGAACCCTCCGCCCAGGGTTCCGGGTGTTTTGAGTTTAGCCTAAATCCCAAAACCGGGCTGATAGAGTAAACCGTGTCAGGTTTTTGCTTACGCGTGACTACTACACCATGTGCAGTTCCGTCTCGTTTACCGATGATACTCCGAATCGGGCCGTTCGTCCATCGACGGAACAGCCAGACCGGCGCTCCGAATCACGACCGACTTTGCGGGAGACGGATCTAGTGCGAAATCAATTGCATAAAGATACCGGAGCGGCAATCGCGGGTTTGCATATTGAAACCATTTTTATCTATTTTAACTTCCTTTGTCCTCGAGGTTCACCCCGCCCTGGCAAGCTGTTCGGATCCACCAACTTCAAGATGGCGACTGGAAACCCCCCTCTTGACGTCGAAGCGTTAATTCAACGGCTTAGCTGGGATGAGAAAATTGATCTGCTCGCCGGTCAAGGCTCTTTTCGTACCACAGGTCTACCTCACCGAGGCATACCCGATCTCATTGTAAGTGACATTTGACTTAGGCAAGTAGTGCATTCGACTGATCTTGCATCCAGACCTCGGACGGTCCACATGGCATTCGCGGCCGCCGATCATTTTCGAGGGTGAGTAGATTCTATTGATATCGCATTCATAAGCGGTAGTGGCCGGCTAGCGATAGTTGCTGTTCAGATCTCGTATTCCCCGGCGGTCCGATGCTGACAGCAGCTGGATCTAGAACCCGAGCCCCATGCTGCCATCCGCCACCGGCATGGGAGCAACATTTAACGCTGAGCTGATCCACAAGGTCGGCAACCTGCTTGGAGAAGAGGCAAGAGCCAGAGGAGTGCATGTTTTGCTAGCTCCTACGATTTGCCTTCAACGTTCGCCGCTATTCGGTCGAGGATTTGAGGCTTTTGCTGAAGATCCGTATCTGAGCGGTATTCTTGGAGCAGCTTACATCAATGGCGTGCAGGAACGAGGAATTGCGACCAGCGTAAAACATTATGCCGCGCACGATCAGTCGGATAATTCCATTGAAGATAACGTCTGCATGACGCAGCGTACTCTACGTGAAGTTCATCTTCTGCCCTTTCAACTCGTCATGCGCGACTCGGACCCCTGGACCTTTATGACGTCCTACAACAAGATCAACGGAGTACACGTTAGTGAAGACCCTTTACTGCTGAAACAGGTTTTACGCGACGAATGGGGATTCAAGGGACTTGTCATGAGCGATTGGTTCGGCACCTACAGCACTTCTGAAGCCATAAACGCCGGCTTGGACTTGGAGATGCCCGGGCCCACACAATGGAGAGGCAAATGCCTAAGTTTGGCAGTCAATAGTCGAAAGGTTCCGCGCACGACAATTGACGAGGCTGTCAGAAATGTCTTGAACCTTGTGAACAAAGTCACGGACACTCAGTCACCCGGCTACTTCTCAGCTTCCAATACTGCAGAGCAACAGGCGTTGATTCGAAGGTTGGTGTCGGAAAGTATTGTGTTGCTGAAGAATGATCGAAAGACGCTCCCTATAAAGAAAACCGAACAGAAGCGAATCGGTCTGATTGGAGATCATGTCAAAAACCCAGCATTGAGCGGCGGTGGCAGTGCAGAAGTTGAACCGTACTATTCGGTGACTCCCTACGATGCTATCGTTGAAGAAGTTGGAAAAGAAAACATATCTTACGCTCTTGGATGCCATTGTAAGCTTATCCACCCTGGAGAACTATCCTATGTTCAGCCCGCTGACCTCAATCGCAGCTTTCAGGTTTAGTCCGCTTCTGAAAAACCTGGCGCCACTGAATCCACAACATGAAGGCTTCGGATGGTCTGTTGAGATTTTTGGAGAGAACCCAGACGAAAACCCCGAAACCGAAGTCTTAGTCACAGCACACGCCGAGAAAGAGTTGATCGACGTGCCCGAGAGCTTCCATGCATCACTACCGAAGAAGTTCTACGCCAGAGCTCGGGCAACCTACACGCCATCGACTTCAGGCCCCTTCCGATTTGGCTTCAGCACGTCAGGAAAAGGTAAACTGAAGATTAACGGAGAAGAAGTAGTCGACTTGTGGACCGAGCAACCGGTGAAAACAGGACCTACGCCATGTTTCAACAGGCTGTCCATGGAGAAGTTCTGTGACACGGAGCTCACTGAGGGTCAACCAATCAACCTTGAAGTTGTCCAGGTTAATGAAGACCTTTCTGGAGGAGTCGGAACCGCTTTGACACTTGCCGGGCGCGTGGGCGGTTTTGAGATCATCGACGAAGACTTGGCCATCAAAGAAGCCGCACAGCTAGCGAAGAGTGTCGATGTTCCTATTGTTGTCACCGGCCTTTCCTCGGATTTTGAATACGAGGGAGCCGATCGTAAGCATCTGAGACTCCCCGGCCGTGTCGATGACTTGATTCAAGCTGTTCTCGAAGCGAATCCAAATGCCGTAAGTGCTTCTGTCCCTTTTGCCAGCGTAAGCTACACCGTTCAGAGACCGAATTACTGACGGGACAACTCAATAGGTTATTGTCACCCAATCAGGTTGTCCGATCGAGATGCCTTGGGAATCAAAGGCTGCCACTTTGGTCCACGCTTGGTTTGGCGGACAGGAAGTTGGGCATGGCCTCGCGGACGTTCTCTTTGGCAAGGCAAACCCATCTGGCAGATTGTCACAAACGTTCCCCAAGTCCATCAAGCATACACCCGCGTATCTAAACTTCTCGAAAGCCGATTACGACATTGTGTACGGCGAGGGAGTCTTTATCGGCCACCGGTACTACGAGTCTGTGGATCGGGATCCGCTTTTTTACTTCGGGCAAGGCCTCTCCTATTCGACTTTCGAATATTCGCAACTCCAGGTGCCTAGAGTTTTCCAATCATCCGCAGAACACAAGATGGAAATATCAGTCAACCTGGAGAATAAGGGCCCGTATGATGGTGCAGAGGTCATTCAAGTATATGTTCACGATCCGGAGAGTACCCTTCAAAGACCAATTAGAGAGTTGAAGGCGTTTACCAAAGTCTTCCTGGCTGTCGGCGAAACCAAGACGGTGGAATTAGTCCTTGACAAGTACTCGCTCTCATACTGGTCGCAAGAAAGGTCGCAATGGATAGCAGAGGCGGGAGAGTATGTCGTCATTGTTGCCTCGAGCTCCAAACCACAGGATGAGATTCTCAGAGCCAGCTTCGAGCTACCAGAGACGTTCTTTTGGGGAGGTGTCTGATCGCTTTAACACACCACGAGGAGCATATCAGTCACTGGTGAAACCCTGTTTCTTTTTATTCTCTTTACAGGATGTCGTTGTATTATGGCCCAGATAGAAGGTGAATGAAAGAGATGGAGCTTTAGAATATGTAAACATTGCTAGTTGACTTTGAGAAATTCAACTTGACTTTGATTTCTAAATACATCAATTGTCAGAGCTATGTAGGCGATAAGTTTGGATAGACACACTACTCTCATCGTATTGACAATGTTAGCTGTTTCGCAGCTAGTTGACATGGTTTCCACTTGTCGCAGGTCAAACGAATTGCCTAATAGATAACATAGTGATTTGACGCAATTGGGCACAATATTACCTGATATTGTACTCCAAAACCAAAGAAGGTTGTCTCGGAGTTTTGTAACAGGTACAACTGCCGATGGCGTGCTAAATGTCAGCCGATGGCGGAGATAATCGGTTTTGATAAGACACACCAACAGCTGCAGGGTGCGATCTCGACATTGCTCCTCAATTGCGCGTCATCTGCGACTTACATAACCTGCGCATCTCATGTAAATCCAAATATCATGGGAACCCCGCACCTCACTTTGGAGGCCGTTTTCTAACTTGAAGAAACGCGCCAAATTCCCTCATCATGTCTGCTACTTCTGTACGTGAAGGCGGTCCAACCCTCAAGGGGCCATTTGACTTTGAAGACAGCCCGCTGAGCCGGGCGTCACGCCAGCCGTTGCTCCTTGGCCTGTTCCTCAATCTCCAGGATATCAACTTCTCCACTCAGCCTACAACAAACAGCTGGACGTTCGACTACAATGTTGAGCTTGTCCGCAGGGCCGAGGAGCTAGGCTTCGAGCTTGCTTTCAGCCGCACCCAATGGCTGCCAAAGGGCGGCTACGACGGCGAAGCCTCTCTTGATGCTTTCGTCGCGCTCGGTGCTATGGCCGCAGTCACCAAGTCCATTCTCCTCATATCGACAATGCATGTCCTCTACGGCCCGCTTCATCCTCTTCATATCGCAAAATACGGCGCTACGTTGGACCATATCGCCAAGGGCCGATGGGGCATCAACGTCGTCACAGGACACAGGGCCATAGAACACGAGATGTTCGGCTGGCAGCGCATCGAGCATGACAAGCGGTATCAAATGGCCGGCGAGCTATTCGATGTGGTTAATAGCCTCTGGGGTGAGACTGAGAATATCTCCTACAAGGGCAAAGTGTCGCCATGGCAACTGGAGAATGCCTGGATCACGCCCAAGCCGCAGTACGGCAGACCCATACTCGTCAACGCCACTGGCTCGCCTGCCGGTATCGAGTTTGCGGCGCAATATTCTGATCTGATCTTCATCACCTCACCTGGTACAGCAAACATTGAGAGCGCGCTGGAGACGCTACCAGACCACATCGCCACAATCCGGGAGGTCGTCAGAGCCAAGGGCCGCACGGTTAAGATCATCATCAACCCAATCATCGTCTCTCGAGACACACCCGAAGAGGCCTGGTCATACGCACAGAGCATCTCAGAGGGGAGCAGGATCCAGGCGGGGACCAAAAAGTTTGGCACAGCAAACGGGGCCTACGACAGTGATGCTCATGCCTGGCGCGGGCGCAAGGATGCGAAGGAGAAGAAGGGGTTGAACCTCGGCGGCAACATTGAAATCATTGGGTCGCCGGAGCAGGTGGTTGAGCAGCTGGACGCCTTGCACAAGATCGGCATTGATGGCGTTCAGATCAACTTTTATGACTTTGCTCCGGATCTGGAATATTTTGGCCAGAAGATTCTGCCGCTGTTGAAAGATGCCGGGCTCCGAGTGGAGTAAGAGCTGGATAACATTAAAACGTTTTGAGATATAGTTGATAGGGTACATGATCTATATCGGAATCATTCTATACAACACTGCAAAACAGTCCTAGGTTTCCGCTCATCAAAATGATCGAGATTCTCCGGGTATGCATCCGTTTGAATAACAGCGGAGATTCAACAAATACTATGGAGGATTGGTGCTAAGACTCTTGAGGCCGTTCAAGTAGTAGCTGTGTTGAGTTCACTGCCGTTCATATATGCCATTCAAGTCTTTCCTCGTGAGTCTTGCCTCGGCTGGGCCCATGGCATTGACCACAGGTTGATTTCGAGACGTCAAAATGTGTTTGCACTTCATATATCGTGGCCGCCAACGGTGTGGATCATTACAACTAGTATTATTCCCGAGTAGGTTATACCAATAGGAGGGAAGTGTCTATAGAAAATAAATATGCTATGAGAACCCCATTGATTCTCGGTATTTTGGCGGCGGGCTGAGCGGCGTCGGACAGTCCATGTCAATAACCTCCTCGCTGACTCCAAAGTAGGAGGCATCGTCGTCGGAATCCCTCTCTGTCAGAGCTAGGCTCATGCGTCCCCGGCTACTCAACCTCCTACCCAGCGCTATGCTTCCAATCCCAAGACTTCCATTGCTGCATACACTGCTCCTGAAACTGTTTCTATGGCGCTGGAAAATTCCACTCTCCACAGTACCAGAGCTTTCCCTCCGACTTTCGACCACCTCCACAGCTGGTAGCGGCGTGGCCATGAAAGGCGGCTCCGGCTCCGGCTCTTGCTTCGGTTCCTGTTCTGACTCCGACGCTGGATCCAGCACTATCTCTGGCTCCAATTCTAGCTCTGTCTCCGGCTCTAGCTCTAGCTCCGGTTCCGGTTCTGGCTTCGGCTCCGGCTCCGCCATCGATAGCGGTATCGACGTTCGCATCGACATTGGCAAAGACAACCGCATCGGCAGAGACAAACGCATAGACAACCGCATCGACTTTCGCATCGACTTCGGCGTCGACATTGGCGACACCGGCACTGTTTCAATGTCATCGGGTCCGCCGATGGTTGAGGGCTCGCTCCGTTGGCGACTACGATTCCAAAAGAAGCTGGAGTGGCGCTTCTTCGTGGGGGTTTCTGATGCACAGCTTATGGACGAAGATAGCCTATCGTTGTTGCTTTGCATAATAGGTCGATGATGGGGGCTGCTATAGTTGCTTCCAGAAAAGGAGTTCCCGCCGGGCAGGTAGTTGGATCGCTGGATCAAGGGACGCAGGGTTGGGATGCAGCAGCAGATGACTGCGCTAGAGACCTCAGCCATGGTCCACAGAATGCTGGGGATACCTTTATAGGTCTGATCGATTGTGTCAAAAGAGGCTGGGAGCTGGGAGATTCGGATGATGGATATCGCACAGGTGCTAATATGGGACCGGTTTTAGCTTGACGATCGAACTTATGGTCTACTTTGTGCCGCAGGATGCAGGATATATGAGAAGGGATTAGAGAATGACCTACAAGAAACCCAGAGCAAAACTGGCAATCAAAGCTAACTTCTGCGGCCTCCGAAGTTTGAGTAGGTTCAGAAGCGGCAATGGTAAGATGAGGATTAAAATGTCAGTAACCAGATGTACGACTGCATTGGTGAGCCACCATCCCAAAATGTTGATCGAGGTGTTCCAAAAGTTGTTGGTGAAAATCAGGCCGTATGTGACGCCTGCAGAAACAAGCAGTGAGAGGCCGAACAGTAGGAGAAACGCAATCCCCAATTTGCAGAGGAGTTCAACCCGGGGAAGAGGGAAGACTCGACGGTACTGGAGCAGAAAAGCGATTTTGACGCTGATGAAGGCTACGTGGTAAATGATGATGATGGTCACACCAAGCTGGATGTTGGAGTCAGTGTCCAAAAAACGCAGCGGCACAAGGGGTAATAGTAGTAGTACCTTTTGCCCTGCCGTGAGAGTTGGAACCGGTATCGTCCAGATGTGTTTTCCGAGACCGAACTTCGTGGCTTTTACATCACCAAATTAGCTCTTCTTATTTCGAATGGCCTAATGGTGAGTAGACGTGTTTGATTTCTTACCCAGACACATAAGAGCTCCGTGGATAAGCACGGCTATGGCAGAAAACACAAGCACCGTATCGTCCGCCCCCCATTTTTTGATGAGAAAGCCTCTGACGTAGACCCGTAAAGCAACAAACACCGTCGTGACCACCAAAATTGGAATGGAAATGCCGATAAAAAGGTTGCCGAGATCTTCACCCGGCTTCGAGGGGGGCAAATCCCCGGGCCCACCCAGCGTCACGTCGCTGCTGTTGGACGAGTCCATGCCCGGTCTTTTTTCCCTTTTCCTTTTCCTCTTCTTCGTATTCTTCCTTTGGCAAAGGTCAGATCAGTAATGATGTGACAGTCGTGTTCTGGCGCATCGGGGGCTCTGATGCCGTCTTTGGGGTGACGAGCTGCCCAAGTTGGTTCGTTTGGTTCGGTCCACGATCCACGACAAGGCCACGGTTACACACCCACGTCGTTGATTCGATTCCAAGCTTTGGTGAAGAATAAACCCCAAATGGTGTGACAAAAGAAGAGAATTATTAAAATGATACTGGAAAACAATAAGAGCGAACGGGGAAGAGAAGAAAACGGAAAGCAGGAGGGTTCAAAGGAGGACACAGCAGATATAACGAGGCAACGCGCTACGATCAGGTGCGGTTAGAGTTGACGCTACCAGTCATCTTGACATGCGTTCGGTGATATGTCTCAGGGGCCGAGTACTGGCATAGCAGGACGACGCCCCGGATCCGGCGACCGATCTTCTGGACTGCGGTCCGTTGCCTTTGGACTCCGACACATCTTCGAATCTATTTGTTGGACCGATTTAAGCCTTTTTTGATTTTATTTCGCCTTCTTTCAACGGAAAATCCCGTCTCGCAAACGATTATGTTGACCCATGGCCGACCCTGATGTCGGCGCTGTGCAAGAGGCCTCGACTTGGTTGGAAAGCTTCACCCCAAGTTGCCCGGTCGCCTTCTAATCTTACGTCGAAAATTTTCACCTACCATTTTCCCTTGGCCCGTTGATTCGGCGACGACCGCTATGGGTACGTCGCGGGGGGAGAGTCAAAGGGTAACGACGGCGATGAAAAAAAGGCAGCAGGCGTTCCGCAATCGTTGACATGCAATTTACTGTAGATCAGAAAGCTAGGCGCGGCCAAATTTCCTGCCCTTCTTAGGGCTCATAGGACCAGGCCCAGCAAGCCCCATAATTTGAGCAACCGGTCAGTCAACCAAAGGCATGTGAGGTAACAACTCGGCAACACAAGCTATCGACTTGGCTCTGTGGCGCTCTGGCGGCCCCATTCCCCCCGCAATCGGGCAAACAACCACTTGGCTAAGCAACCTCGGACCGTCCTTCTTAGGAGGCAAATTAATTACTAAATGAGACAAGTCCGTTTGGGGGAGGGCTTCTGGTAGAGCAACGTCGGCCCCGGAGCCTAATATGCCCGCGTATATGGTTAAGACACAGCAAGCCAGCAGGTCTCACAAGGTCGGCCCACCCATTGTGTCATCGGCAGGCAATGGAACCTTAGAAACGAAAGTTATGAGTGGAATGCAAAGCAGGCCCATCAGCGTTGGGTAGCTGGTCGAACTGACAACGTAAAAAAAAAAAAAAGGGTACATTGCACACATAGATCTAACAACGGCAACTCCTCTCTCTCTGAAAAACCGACGACTACCAACTTAGGAGAAACTGCGACCATGTATTTATGGAGGCAAGCTAACTTCATCCTATTTACACCACGCACACGCATATCCACACCACGACTTGCAAGAGTGGCGGCGGAACTCCCAGAAGGCACTGCAGGCAAGAAGCTTTTTGCTCATCTCCTTGTTAACCCGAGGCTAATTGTATCCGTCGTGGGCTCCGACGAGGGGTGGTGAGCATCAAACCAGTAGCACCCCCCACCCCTCCAAAGACCTCAACCGGTATAAAAAGCAAAACAAAAGACAATAAGGACAACGACGACGACGACGACACACGTTATAGAACGGCCAAAACGGCCACCCGGCCTGATTTTCTCTCCGCAAAACCCTCTCCCTTCCCCCTCTTGTTTCGGTCTGCGCGTGGCCAGAGACGTGCGCGTCATGCGTCGAGGGTTTTCCTGTCTGATGTCCTCCTCAGACCCCGGCCGACCCAGGGCCCCGAACCAACTCACACGCCACTCGCCTCGATCGGAGACAGGAGACAGGATGGCCCCACCTGACGGGGTGCGGCCCGCGCCGGCTGACTTCCCCCATCGCCCGTCCATCCTCGATCGACACTGACTGGCAGGCTCTTTGGAAAGTCGGCCCAAGTCCTGTCAAGAAAACGTGCCTCGCACTCGCCATATTTTGTGGGCGAGGACCGTAGCCATGGTTTCTGTGTCATCCCAAACGCATTCAATCAGTTCATACTCGGAGTTTCACGCAATCCGCTAATCAATCACAGTAGTCTTTGGGTTTTTGATAACAAGTTTGTCCGTTCAATTTGGATATCTAACCGTTGCAGTCTGACTGATGTCTGATGTCAGAAGAGAAAATGCTGCGCTCGAAACACACCTATCCTTTTCCAGGTAATTACAGTGAAATGAAAACCCGAACCGTTCCTGTGCCAAATGCCACCTTTCGGGGCGTGTATGATTTTTTTCCGTGCCGAGAATGCTCCAGACGCAAATCGCTAAACCCCGTTCCCATCCGATTTTTATATGCAGTATATGGAGGGGAGACATGAAGAAAAGAGAGAAACTGTGAGACGACCCAAGTCCTTAAACATTGTTGTCTCCGCTGATGGTGGTGGTGGCCTGACTGCTTGGCTTCTTCTCTGTAGCACCCGCTGCCCCCGACGCCACCTTCTCGAGAATGACCTTCTTACGGAACTCGAAGACGGTGTCGTGCTTGTTCTTGATGGCTTCACGGACGCGCTCCTCGGAGCGGTCCATCCAGATGTGGTAGTTGGCCATGCTAGCAGGGTACAGAGGCAGGTTGCGGGAGGACTCCATGAATCGGTAGGGATCGCGCTTCTCGAACGAGGCAATGATGTCAAGCTCCGAGGCAATCTGTTCGCAGTAGACCTCGAGCGGCAAGTCGTTGACATCCTCACCGAAGGGGTTCTCGATCTCGCGGCCGATGAAGAGGATACCAAGGATGATGTAAGATGCGGCGACGGTCGCGGGGATCGTAATCCACTCGAGCTTGTCAATCAGCTGGAAGGGAAGCAACATGACGTAAACCCAGGTGATCTGGCTGATGGCAATGGCGTAGGCGATGGGAAGAGGGGTGGTGAGGACACGCTCGGTACCGGTCATGATATCGTTGAGAAGAGCGACGTTGTTGTAGGCAAGGGTCTGCTGCATGGGGACCTTGAGCTGACCATCCTCGACCATCTTGTCGACCAGGCAAGAGATGTGGTTGAGAATCTCGAGGGGCAGGTTGCCGAGGGGGCGGGAGGCCTTCTTGATGGACTTGCGGGGGTTGCTGGCGGCGAAGGAGACGCCGAGGTACTCGCCCGTCTCCTTGAAGAAGTTCTTCTTCTTGAGAGTCATCTTCTCGGGCTCGGCGGCGGTGGCGTCTTGGGCGAAGGTCTGCATGTGGGCCACCAGGTGCTCGAGGTCCTCGTAGGCGGTGTAAGGCTCAAAGCGAAGCTTGTGCTTCAGGGAGACGGCAAAGGCGAGGAGCAGGTTCATGCAGCCGACCTTGCGAAGCAGCGACTGTCTGGGGTCGATATCGGCAGCCTCGCCGCCGTGGATCCAAAAAACGCGACCAAGACTCTGGGTTGCGAGAATGAGTTGGGCCCAGTAGCGGCGACCCTCGGCGTATCGCTCGTAGGCGGTGGAGCTGCGGAAGGAGAGACCCAGACCAACGACGAAACCCAGAACAGTCAGCAGAACGGAGTCGACACCCATGTTGGTGCGGAACTTGTCGATGCAGGTGATTGCGGCAGACCAAAGGCACATCCAGATCAAGGGGACAATCATCTTGGGCAGAATGCTGCCGTGCATCTGCATGAAGAGGGGCCATTTGGAGTGCTTGAGAATATCACGGGGACCGGTGAAGTAGTCGTCGATGTCGATGCTCGTGTTCTTGCGGCTGAAGGGGTTCGGGGTCATGGGTCCGGTGGGCGACATGGCTTCGCGGAACTCTTGGGTGTTGAAGTCAGTCATGCGGGGCTTGATGCGGAACTCCTGGGGCGGCTGCTGGTTGTCGCTGGCCGGGTTGTGGTTGTTACCGCCCGTCGGGGCGTGATGACCGCCTTCTTCAGCCATGATGTGAGGTGTGACGCCGGAGTCGTTGACTTGTGTATTGATTGCTGGAACTTCGTAGGACGAGGTTGACAGATGGGGCATATCCGGGAGTGGGAGGCGGAAGGGAGGGAAGGACGTTTGTTTTAATGTCCTGTATAGCCGGCTATTGATGGGCTGCTACGTCCATCAATCGACAACAGACAGGGACAGGCGAGCGAGGGATGGGTGGGTGGCCGAAGGGAGCTTAGGCAGGTTGGGGCGGGAGTGTTGGATATATGAAGCGTAGCGCCGACGGGGTGGGAAATTGAACGGGAGGATGCAGAAGGAACGGGGGGTGGTCCTGGGTGGTGAAGTTGGATTATTACGCAGGGAGTTAAGGTGAGGTAGGTCTACGAGAGGGTGTGGTAGGTCTAAGGAGGTGGTCCAATGAATGACTGGGCGAGGAGCGAGTGTGTGATGATGACTGCAGACGAGGTGGTAGTAGGGGGGAGAGAGAGAGGGAGAGAGGGAGAGGTAATAGACAGACGGACAGGTATAGGAAACACCAAGGGGAAATAGGAAACAGGAATCGGGGAGGAAATCAAAAAGGGGAGGAAGGGGAAGGAAAATTGAGTTTATACGAGAAAGAAACTCGTCAAAGATGGAAAAAATGTCACCGTCGCGTCTCTGTGATTTTTTTTATTTTTATTTTTATTTCTATTTTCTCTGGCCGCTCTTCACTAAAGATGTGCAGCAATACCAGTTGCAAGCAGCAAGCATTAACAGAAGCAGCAGCCGCTTCCTTCACACACCACACACCCACCACACCCACACCCACACCCACACCCACGCCCTTCCCTTCCCTTCCCGTCTTTGCTGCCCGCCCACACCACCTTCCATCGCGCACCACCTCTTGCTCTGCACGTACTACGTAGCCAGGTACCGCATCGCTCCTGCCCTGCAGGCCGCAGATGGACGTCTTGGCGCCTTTCCTCTTTCGTCCCGACGTCCCCGCTGCTGGATCGTCAAACGGCTTGTGCTCACCCTAGTTTCAGCCAATGGGAAGCACGTGTTTCCTCGTCTTCTGCTCCCCCCAGTCCCCGAATTCATGTCCAGTCCAGGGGCCCAAGGACAAGAAGGGGGAGCGGCCAGCCCCGGGGAAGGAGCCCACCTGCCCACTCGAACCCGAAAGAAAAGGCCAGTCATCCAGTGAGAGCGGTGGAAGGAAGGAGCAAGCTCAGGGGGCGGAGCTGAAACAGGGGCCATGCGGCTCCACTTGGATCGGGCTGCCACTGCTACCACTGCACTGCTGTCCTGCTCCTGCCTCCTGCCTCCGTTAGAGAGAGTCATTCATCACAGACCACTTACTACTCACTGTGCTATGTACACAGTCGGCTCAGGAACTCGCCACTAATTGGCTCTGGTCCCTCTCTCTCACATCTCACAGAAGTCAACAGCTTCACAATGCATCATTTCCCAAACAGGACCCTCGTAACGCCAAAACGCGTGCCAAGGGGCTGTTCCTGTCTGACATGCACATGCACACATCACTCAATTGCTACAGCGGTCGTGCTGTAGTGGACGCTCCTTCGCTCGGGAGAACACCGCACCCCTTGGTCGCCTATTTTACTAGTGTGTACATGCTCGTATACTCTGTGCTCTGAACAGAGCACCAAATGCTGACTACATGGTACCTGACGACGTTGGGCACGCCTGTTTCCTGCACTGCACAATTCAAATGTGAGCGCTGACTTGCCTTGCATCGCTCCTCCTCCACTCTTCCCTGGGCTGAGCCAGGCTTTGGACCCGCGTCGAACCGCCGTCGACACGTGGAGGCGTCCAAGTTGATCGCTTGCGCCGTGGATTTCTTGATTTCCGGAAACGACCGTCCAGGTCCAGATGCACGTCGACGGAGGCGAGGACGCAGAAAATAGCAGTCCTGCCCACCATTGGACGGCACGACACCAGACGATGAGCCACGGAGAGAGGAAGAGAGAGCGCGCGGCGTTGAGCGTCAAGGGGGTCAAGACCCCGTTGACACCGTGATTTCGGAAACCCAGATCCAGGCCGTCCCCCCTCCCCCGTTCCGTCATCGAGATTGATTCGCCGTCGAGTAATGTCTTGGCCCGAGACGCTGTGCTCCGTTCGCCTCTCTCCCTCTCGTGGTCACCCTTTATTGACATTCTCACAGTCATGCCATGCCATGCCAAGCCATGCGCTTTTGCCTTTCGCTTCCCACTGATGCCTGTGGCCCCTGGGCGAAGAAGACAACACACGCGAGCATTGTGTCCCTCGTCTGTGAACATCCAAGTCTTGACTCCTGAGGGCCCCCCGTCCCCGATGATGGCTAGACCGTTCACATCCAGGGTACTGTGCACGTACCAATCCATACGAATCGTATAACGGCCGGCGAGACGAAGATCCTTCTTCTTCAGGCCTTGCCCTCCCGATGAGTGCCCGCAAACTGGCGCGTTTATTCGGGCCTTGGCGCACAAGAAGATGAGGCGAGACGAAGTAGCCCAGACAATCATTACCCAAATTCTCTCATTTCGCCAGCGCCTTTTTTGTTTTTCAAGCCATTGCCGACATCAGAATGGGTCTTGGCGGAGTCCCCTTAATAATCCAGAGTTGAGCAGCTGGCATCCAATGTCTGAAACTGAAGCGGTAGCCACAGGGAGCTCGTTCTATGGGCTGACAGCTGCACAGTCAGTCGTGTTGTTGTCCAGACTGAACAAGATTTCCACAAGTTCAGACAAACCCCCCCTTCTTCCTACGGGCTGAGCGAATGACATCCCGGGATCATCTCTGTACCGGGACGCCTCGTAGGGGTGTTAGTCGGTGCGGGCTGCTAGGCACAGCCGGCCGGCAGTTTTTTTCCTTCTCTTTTCCTTTTAAACCTAGTCGAAACTCTAGAGAGCGGCGACGACACACATTCGACGTGGTGGACACGATGCCGATGGCACGGCAGCAACACTTCAGTCGTAATTGCCACGCGCCACAGCACGCACGCGCGCACGCATCACACATTCTTCGGAGCGCGGGTTTCGTTCGGACGGCATGGATCAACCTGGCGCTCCCCCTTTCCCACATACCGCCAACTCCCCGGGGAGTGGTGTATCCCGTCCAATGTTTCCGTGGGTTCTGGACTGATGGGTGAGGATGATTCAGTGCATCACCAGATGTTTCCCTTTGATCCGTGGTGGTGCCAAGAACCCACCGCCCCCCCTGCATTTCACCAAACCAATTTCGACAGTGACACCCTCATGCTCCGTACAGCCACGGGTATCCGTAATGCTGCGTAGGTAATACCGCGTGTGTAATGAGGGGAGCACGAGAGCAAATAACAAAACCGCCTAACACGCGGTGAAGACGGGCCAGGGCGGGGGCAGACGACAGGTACCCAGGCTGACTCGCGGCCTGGATCTCGGCCAATACCCAAGAAATAGGATCAAATTGCCCGTTTACTCCAGTGTTATTTCCTTGAATTCTATGATTCCCTCCTTTCAATTGCTGGGTCCAGTGGTGGCGAAGCTTCCTTGGCAAAGTGGAGACTTGGAGAGAGTGGAAGGGAGGTGCAGAGAAAGAGCCGAGGGAAGGATAGGAAGAAAAAAAAGGAAAGGCCCCAGTTCCCATTCCAGGCAATCGTAGGTTTCCGTCAAGTGAGAAGTGGAGACCTTTCCCCGGGTCGCTGGCCCGCTCGCTCGCTACTGTTTTTTCCTTCCTTCCTTTTTTTCTTCGGCTTCTTCTGCCTGTTCCCACAAATTTTCCCGCCATTATTCTTGATGCCTATTTCTGGCTCTTGGTGCCTCAGAAACCTAAAAAAGCTTGACCGTTGGATGGAGACGGTGTCGGCTGTGATCGGGCTCCAGTTTCGAATGCTTGACCCTGACAGTGTGAGACGGAAGCCCACCGTCACGCCGTATCCGTTCATTTTTTTGAGAGTCTGGACTGCCAACAGGCAGGAAGGGGTATTGTGCAGCAGCACCACCACCAGCCGCCATCTAGTCACAGCCCCAACCAGCCAACCTGCCCCGTCGCAGCCTATGTGACATTTAGACGCGAGAGGCCCTTTTACTTCACGGAGCACTGCCAGAAACAGAAAGAAAATCTAATTAAAAACAGACACACTTACGTCAAGTGCGAGCCCATCAAAAGACTTAGCCTCGCATTAGGTCTGACATAATTCCGACTGACTGCAGCATGGGCCCTCCTCCTGCCCCCTCCTCCCCGTCCGAGCTTCCGCAGCCGCTCGACGCTAAGAAAACACAAAAATATCAGCCTAGAGTTGGGATCGTTACCCGTCGCCTTTGTCAAGGGGGGAGGCGAGGCGGCGCCCACGGGTCTGGGTCCTGGGGCCCTGATGGCAGACCTCAGCCCCAAAATGCAGGCCCCCGGAGGGTTTTTCTTTTTCTATAATTTTCAGACGTGCGTGTTGTTTTCTTCGTCTGATCCTATGTGCATGGTCAGACGCGGCGCCGTGCTGCTCTCACCTGAAGGATGGGATGCGGGCAGCGAGTAAGGTCAAACTCCCTTTTCGCCCAGGAAAAAGTGCAGGGCAGGCGGCGACGTCATCCGTTTTATTGGCAGACTGCAGCAAATGGCCTGCGTTCCCCGCCTGCCGGCTTCCTCCGGATCATTGTCGGGCTCCGGTCGGGGGCCGACCCATCCGGCGGTACCCGCGCCGCCCGAGCCTGGGGCAACCCGGAACCGCGAGCCTCCTACCTCTTACATTACTTGACCTGCCGGAAAGACCCATACCTCCTCACTCCTTAGTGATTGAATATGTTGGCGTAGTCCCACGCCAACGCGCTAGAGAAAGGCATACCATATCTGCTCCATGCATCTGTTTCCACGAGGTTTGACAGTACGAAAAATGCCGTGTTGATATCGCCTTGTGATCGTCTGAGTTCTTCCCACATTTCCCACTTAACATCAATACGTGCCTTCCAAGTAGCTCCTCCTACCTCTATGTGAACGTCTTTGCCAACCCAGGTGCTTTTTCTCTTCCGTGCGGAGCGCAAGTAAGACGCCAACATATTTAATCCATGAGAAGGCATAGAGTTCAATGCAAACAAATTGATAAATTGATGACTAAGCGGGATATCTGGCTGGTCCTTCCTTGCAGCAGAGGACACAAGAGACAATGGGCGACGTCAGATTAATCACAAGCTATCTAGCCCAATCGGCACCACTTCGACTCTCCTCATCAACATGTTATGGTGGATTGCAGTGGCGTGCGACCATTTCGTTGCGATGTAGTTCATGTTCTTTATTCAGACGATGAACAAGTCACAAAGCCGTTTATATTCACAACAATCACAATGCATGAGACAGGAGCGAACGTTTTTTTTGTAAAGAGTGTGCAAGTTGAGCTATCCATTAGGCGGGTCCAGAGTATATAAGTACATGATTATGGCTCCCAAATGCCCAACCATGGCAGAGGTAAATGTTCGCACATCGCGCACGGCCGGCCCAAATCGGCCGCCGTGGGGGACGGTGGTGAGGCGGGGGAAGCGAGACACCACATTACAGGGTTGAAAAAACAAGGGGCCCTAAAAGACGCCTTCCCGTTCCTTTCTTATATATCTACTTCAGAGGCCGCAGTCGGCGGCGTCGTAGGGCGCCAGGGTGATCTCCCGGTTGTTGGGGACGAAGACGCGGTCGGCGGTGGCGATGCGCAGGACGCGGTCGGGCGAGTTGTTGTTGTAGTAGAAGCGCGTGTAGGTGCGGACGTTGACGCTGTCGTCGCCGGTGGCGGAGCAGTTGAGCGGGACGCCGACGGCGAGCGAGAGGCCGTTGGTCTGGCAGATGATGGGCGCGAGCTTGCGGACGAGGACCTGGCGGGGCGTGAAGCCGTTGACGGGGCGGTTGTCAACCTCGTAGGGGGCGGGCGCCGCGACGAGCTCGCCGTTGGTCTGGAAGAGCTCGCCGGTCGACAGGTTCAGGTCGAACGTGGCCGCGTTGCTGCCGTCCGTGTTGATGGTGTAGCGGTTGCTGCCGAGACCGACGACGCTGTTGGGGACGGGGCCCGTGGCGACCTTGAGGCAGAGGTTGCGGGCGAAGACGGCCGTGGGCGAGGCCGTTGCGGACGAACTGGTCGAGCTCGAAGTCGTGGTCGTGGTCGTGGTCGCCGACGAGCTGGTGATGGCGGTGGAGCTGATGGCGGTGGAGCTGGTCTCGTCAGAGGAGGTGGTTGAGCTCGAGACGTCGCTGGTCGAGGTGGGCTCGTCAGAGGTGGTGGTCGAGCTCAGGACGTCGCTTGTGGAAGTTGGCTCATCGGAAGTGGTGGTCGAAGGCTCAGAGACATCGCTGGTGGAGGTGGGCTCATCAGAAGTGGTGGACGAAGGCTCGTCGGACGTGGTCGACCCAGGGCGGGGGGAGGTGTCGGGCGACGTGGAGCTAGGGGCGCCGGTGGTTGTCGACTCGGAGACATCGGTTGAGCTGGTGAAGTCGGTGGTCGTGGCCGAGGGCTCCTCAGTGGAGCTCGCGGTGCTGTTGGCAGACGACGTGACGGAAGGGAACGTCGAGCTCGAGCCGGTCTCGGTGGCCGAGATGGTGGTGCTGTTGGGGAACTGCGAGAAGGAAGAGAAGGTGGAGCTGGTTACGGTCTCAGAAGTGAAGGTGCTGTTGGGGAAAACAGTCGGGGCGACAGAAGAAGAGAGGCTAGTGATGCTGGATTCAGAAGCGGTCGTGTTCGGGAAGCCGGTCGAAGTAGGGAAAACAGTGGAAGATTCGCTGCTAGGAGTAATAGTGCTATTGGGGAACGTAGTAGAAGAGAGGATGGAAGAAGACAGCGTCGTCTCGGTGGCGGAGGAAGTCACGTTAGGAAAGGTCGTGGACGAGGGGAGCGTCGTGGACTCGGTGCCCGAGGTGATGGTGGTATTAGGGAAGACGGTGGGCGCAACGGTGCTGGTCTCAGTTGTAGTAGTATTAGGGAACACAGTAGGCGCTACAGTGCTGGTCTCAGACGTAGTAGTGGTGTTGGGGAAAAGAGTGGAAGAGACGAAGGTGGATGACTCAGTGATCGACGTCTCGGTCGAAGAGGTGACATTAGGGAAGGTCGTAGACGAGGGGAACGTCGTGGACTCGGTGCCCGAGGTGATGGTGGTATTAGGGAAGACGGTAGGCGCTACGGTGCTGGTCTCGGATGTTGTGGTGTTGGGGAAGGTCGTGGAAGAGGGGAGGATCGTCGAAGACTCCGAAATCGTGGTGTTGGGGAAAGTCGTGGAAGACGCCAAGGTGGACGATTCAGTCGAAGAGGAAGTGACGTTCGGGAAGCCAGTGGAAGAGACGAACGAGGAAGTCTCAGTGGCTGAAGAAGTGGTGTTGGGGAAAGTGGTGGACGAGGGAATCGTTGTAGATCCCGAGGTCGTGCTGTTAGGGAAAGTGGTGGAGAAAGTAGACGACTCAAAGGTGGAAGACTCGGTCGAAGAGGTAATGTTAGGGAAAGTAGTGGAAGAGGCGAAAGTAGATGATTCAGTCGAAGAAGTGATGTTAGGGAAAGTCGTCGAAGAGACAACGGTGGACGATTCGGTCGAAGAAGAGGTAATATTAGGGAAAGTAGTCGAAGAGACAACGGTGGACGATTCGGTCGAAGAAGAGGTAATGTTAGGGAAAGTAGTCGAAGAGACAACGGTGGACGATTCAGTCGAAGAGGAGGTGATGTTGGGGAAGGTCGTGGAAGAGGCGAACGAGGAAGTCTCAGTCTCAGAGGTTGTGGTGCTGTTGGGGAAGACGCTGGTGCTCGAGAAGCTGGAGCTCGTCTCGCTCTCTACAGACGAAGTAGTGCTGTTGGGGAAGACGGTGGTCGAGGAGAAGCTCGACGTCACAGTGGTGGACTCCGAAGTGATGGTGGTGTTGGGGAACACGGTCGAACTGAAAGAGGCCGAAGGAACGGAGCTGGATTCAGTCGAGGTGGTGTTCGGGAACACGGTGGAAGAGAAGGTAGAAGATGTCTCCAGAGTGGTCGACTCGGTGGACGTGGTGTTGGGGAAAATAGTAGAAGAGGGAACCGAAGTGCTCGTCTCGGAAGTGATTGTGCTGTTAGGGAACACGGTTGAAGAGAAGGTCTCGGACGCAGAAGACGAGATAATAGAAGAAGACTCGGTCTCGGAAGACGAGATAACACTAGAAGAGGACTCAGTCTCGGACGAAGAAGACGAGCTGAGGACCGGAGGCAACGAGGTGGTGCGGGTAATGAAGGTGGTGAATGTAGCGTTGTTAAAGATTGTGTCAGTCACAGATGTAGTCTCCTCAATCAAGTCCGTAACGGTGCTGCCAATGGAAGCCGTCGCAGTGACCGACTCAAAATCGGTCAGGGTGACCAGGGTCGTCTCAACGGCAGTCGTTGTAGTGGTCGTCGTCGCCACAACCGTGGAGCCCGGGCCGGCGCTACCAGACACGGTGACAGTCACGACGGAGGTGGACAGGATAGTCGCGGGAACCGTGTTGGTCACAGTGACGGTAACAGCAGCCGAGGTGAGTGTGTTGGGCGTGACACCGAGGCAAGAGCAGGCCGAAGCGTAGCGGGCGAAAGAGCTGCAGGCAGAGGCGTATGTCGGGAACGCGTTGGTTGTTGACGGTCCCTGGCGCTTTCGCAAAGCGATGGTCTCGAGGATGGTCTGCGTCTCAGTGGCGACGGTGGTGATCACGGTGGTGCCGAAAGTGAGGGTCCGGGTGGTAGAAACAACAACGGTGGTGGGGACGACGATGGTCTCGGTCGCGACGGTGGTGGTCTGGGTGATTCCGACGAGGTTGGTCTCGGTCGCGGAGACCACGACCGTCTCAACGGCAAGGCTCGTCTCGATGGGGCCTGGGCCTGCTTGGGTGGAAGTCACAGTCGAGGTGAAGACTCCGCTGGTAGGGACAGTCACGGTCAAGGTCGATGTGCTTTTCGCTAATGTCAGTATGGAAGTATAAAGACTAGAGTACGGAATGACTTACACCACGGGCGCCGGGACGGTCACCTGCAGGAACTTGGAGCAGTCGGCAGTACCAGATCGGGTCGAGAAGGCACTGGCAGCGATAGCTGGAAGTGATGATCAGCTTGAGGTCTTCTGTTACGGGCCCCCCGGCGATGGGCGGTTGGAAAATCTTACCTCTGATACAGTTGTCCCTGGCACACTCTGTAGCACCCAACCCAAAGAGGGCGGCCAGCACGGCGTAGGTAGACGTCTTCATGGCTGTACTGGGGGCGAGGGGGGAAAGACCTCGTGTTGACTAGGAACCTTTTGACTTCGGACGATGCGCGAAGAATGATTGTCTGGAGCTTGCCGCGGGGGAGAAGATGCAGGAGAGAACTGCGCTGGTGTGGTGAAGAGAATATTTCCCCGAGAACCTGCAGCGCAACAACAAGTTATATACATCTGAAGACATCTCGAGATGAACCCCAAAATCGGGACTGAAAAAAGCATCGGGCGTAAACCTCCCAGCACTAAGGGATGTGGCAAAATCGGCCGCCAATATCGCGTCGCTCTGGGTCTAAGACTCCTGCTTCCCTTGGGTCATCTCGCAACTGCCTCGACAATAGTGCTGCCCGTACGGCTTCCTCGTCCTAGACTCTGTCGACGCGGTGTTGCTTGCTTTGCCCATCGAGACATAAGAAATCCCATCCCTGCCTGACCATGTTCGTTAGAAACGAGACCAATCTTGCGGACACTAACGAAAGTGGCTTGCCTAGCATCAGCGTCGGGCCCGCGACAGATCACCGCTTCGCAGAAACCCGCAACCTCAGCCTCGGGGCAGAAAAGATAAGCATGGCAGATGAGAGGATGTTCCCTAGGGCTTGCCGTACTTCACTAGCCACTTGGCTTGGTGGGCGGTTGCTTCAGGTTGACTGCGCTGCAAGGAACCCGCCGGGCTTGATGCAAGGGCAAATGAAGTTTGTCTGAGATGCAGACATCGGCCCATAGCACACCAAGGCGGGACTTTGGCAAGGGAAACAAGCCCGAAAAAAAGCCTTGAGAAAGGGAGAAGCTCCCAGCCGCGGGGGGAAACTCGGCTAGCACGACCATGCTGCTTATTGGGTTGAGAAAAGAAAAGATGGTCTAGAAGCCTGCAGGTCCAAGGGAATTAACGGAAAAGAAAGCATTCACTCGCGCGAGAGATGCGCGGGATCGCGCCCGCGCTGCACGTGCGAGTCACATTTGATGAAGGTCTTCAGAAGCCCTGCATCGGATTCGCACGGGAAAAGTGCGACAATGCTTGCGAATCCGGGCTCTAACTTGGCTGCAAGAGAGCTGAGGTGCAAAACCCCATGAGAGCAACAGTGGCTTTGGCTTGTCATCTCCCTGCGAGATATGTGTGTTCCAGGATCACAGAAGCGAGCTCCCCGTGCCACGACTCAGATCAACCCAGAAACTTGGGAAATGACGTGCCAGTTGCCGGGAAGTAAGCATCTGCCATTGCGGTGCTACTATACCCCGCCATTCCTGAGCTCGCGCTTTTGGAGAGCGATATGGACCTCATGCAGAATTGATCACCAGTCGATTGGAGCTTGACGGCCATGTTCTCCAACATCATTTCTAAGGGGGTATTTTCCTCAACCGATAAATTTCATTCTGCTGCGCTGAAAGAGCTGCAAGCTCCAGCTCGCCAGCCCTGCTTCGTAATTCTCTCCTTAAATCATGACTTTGACCGCCTCGAAGACGCCTTCCTCCGCGACAGCGGCTGACCTCCAGGCCGAACCCGGGTCTGGAGCCCTCGCCGGCTTTCAGCTCGTGGAGGCCTGTCTTGATCAAATCCAAAAGCACGAGGGATACTACACGCTGTCATCTCCGTGGCTCCGCGCGAGACATTGATGGATATCGCGCACAGGCTAGACTCTGAACGTGCCGGAGGTCTCAAGCAGATCAATTTTTGCACGCATCCTAGTCGTGGCCAAGATAGGCTTGCGCGCCCATGTCCGACTTATCTGACCCCCAAACTTCCCGAAAACCTGCGTCGGACGCCAGAGACAAGGCAACAAACACGCCGAGCTTTTTTTTACGCGATGTTTCTTGGGTCAACACCGCTGTGGGTACGAGGGCCGGCGGCATGGCACTGGTCGACTTGCGAGCCAGGGCCCTTGCTGAGGTTGTTCAGCGGGTACGGTGAATCATTTCTCGTCTATCATTCCCCCTTTTCGGCAATTTTCCGACCCATGCGTGGCCAGCTGGGCCCAGACAGCTCATCAATCCCGGAGCTGTCGTTCTCGCAAAAAAACGAACTTCTTTGCGTGTTCGCCTTCAGACGAGGCGGCATGACAAGATCCATCAGATCAATCCTGGCCACACCTTTGAAATTCCACGGAAATAATCACGTCAAACCAGGATCTGCCAGATCATCAGTGACTCTATTTTAACTGACAGGTCTTAGATCAACAACGGCGCCTTCTGATTGGTCAGTGGCTGGAGGACGAACTTGACCGCCATATGTGCAAGATGGTGTTCAGAAGGGAGAGGGTGTCTTTGGCGATAGCGCAAGTTCCCTGCGGGAAACCATACATTATGTCATCGCAAGACTCACAAGCAATAGCTTCCAGGTGGTTCTTCATCCGCCCTAGTAGCCGATTGCACGCCCGCTGTCATTGGCAATGAGACAAACGGCTCGCTCGTCGCGCGCAACAGCAGGGCGGCTCTGTACTATCTTTACCCACCACCATCAGGATTGTGCCCCTTGCCGGCAATATTCCGATCCCCACGTTTTTAAACTCGCCGCAACCAATGACGAACGCCGCAGCAGACTTCACTTGCGAGTCTGATGTCATCATTGATTCAACCTAGACTCACTGGCCCGAGGGAGAACTTTTTTGCAGCTCTGATGTCTGGCATGTTCAACGGCCTACGGATCGGTGATATGAGTTCCAGCTCATTACTCTCAAACTCAGTACATTTGATGTCGAATGCCCTCCCTCCGGATGCGATGATCGTCGCCCGTGTACTCGTTGTTGACGCCCACCCATGCCGCCTTCCTTAGGGGCATAAGAAATTGTTGAGATGGATGAAGGACCAACATCTGTTTTCCTTCTTACAGAGCGAGTATCGGCAGGACTTTTCGCCGAGGTTGACGACCAGCGCCATTCAAAAGTTCTTGCATAATCCAATCATCTACCATGGTTTGCTAGCGCTTATAGCCAAGAGCTAGTAGATACTTCTTTTCACGACGGGGCCACATAATATCTAGGCGAGCTGTATTGTTCCCTATACACAATTTCAGGTGGCTCAGTCCAGATCAACGTAAGCGATTTAGACGTTCAACCCCCGTCCGGTGACTTGATTGCGAACAATACAGCAGCCATTCAGCATTGTGGCCAAGTATTAGCAAGTGAACTTCACCAGAAGTTTCTGAATACCGCTTTTAGTAACGCAACTTTGAGAGCAGAACCTAGAGGCTTCACCGGCTATTTGAGCCGAGCTGGCCGGACTTGGAGCTTGGAAATGAACGTTCGCCGAAAACGATAGCAACATTCATCTCAAGCCAACGGACAGAAATATATCTACCGTTATCGCCACAGCGTGTGAGTATTCTGACGATACCTCCAACTTCTCGCTAACTTTGCTTCTTCATGGATGGCCAATTCCATTGGCGTTCTCAGTCTCTGATTGCCTTGCTGTCTCCGAGCAACCTAGGCACCAATGCCCATCATTTTGGGGTGTAGCAGCTTAACGTGACCATACGTTCCTTCTACAGCATTTACGTGCCTAGAAGAAATCATTCTCAAGCGCTAGCCGTCTTTGTCCCTCGTCAGGTCGATCTCAGAGGCATATCCGTCCCTTTTGCGGGAAACTTGGACCCAAAGAGTCAAACATCAAGTCCGTTCTTCCTTGACCAATTAGAAATACCAAAATGCCGAACGCACTTTTATTGAAATCGGGATGGGGGCAGGGCATCAGAAAATCTTATGTATCTTGCCCTTGTAGCGATGGCTGCAGTGTAACCGTCACACTGATTGATGTCGAAAAATACGACTCGACCTGCAGACAAGGGATAGAATTATGTTTTGTGCATCCGGTCGACGCATACCTGCATCTATTGAAACACCAAAATTGCCGTGGTTGACTGGCTGTTAGTGTAATCCACGGTGGTGTTACACAGACGGGTTAGTAGTATATTATAATGATCAGCATGCCCCTCCACTCCACCGCAGCTTGCGTTGCTGATTCGAAACTTCGTCGTTGACGAAAATATACGTTCGACGGTGCAAAATTCTCCAACGAATAGTTGCATTTTCATAACCTAAAGATGCACGAAGCACCTTCGTCACCCACCTCCACTTTGCTGAACTCGCAACCAAGTAGTCGGTCATCGTCTCCAAGCCCTGATCGCCCGAGACCGATGACCTACGGGTCCCTGTCCAACCACAACAACAACAAGCAAGTATCGCAGAATCGCTTTCAACAACCTTATCGGGTGTTTTCCACCTTTCCGGTATTTTGCGTGGTCGACGATGAAGCCAACCCTGGAATGTACAAATTTGTCGTCGTAGATCATGAGGCCGGCCGCCGAGTCTACTCGCCGAAACAAGACCTCGAGAACTCTACCGATATTTACCTTACAGATATCGCTGCGGGTATTACCATACTGGTTATTGTTTTAGTCATAATTGGGTTATGGCTCTGGGGTAGTGTGGATGCCATTGATGACCCCATGTCGCGTAGACCACGGTGATGCCATTTCGGTGAGTTCTCTAATATTTGAGCCAATAACTATTCTCGTATCCACTCTATCATAAGAACTATTATGCAAGCGCTTATGAATATTAGGTTTATACCGTACACACACGTAGTTCTCCTTGTTCGAGTCACAGGCAGGCCAATATGCCTAAGAGGCCGGCCAAGGTCTCCATAATACGAGCTACGGTTGCCATAAATTTATCTGGGTAACAGATTTGCAAGTGGAACTAGGGACAGACAACCTTCAATTTTCACTCTCTCCGTTTCTTCAATGATTGGGTATCGGGGTGCATATCTATTGTCATCTCTTGTGTTTTTGGCATTGGGAGAATGGTGACTTCATGGTTGGGCAGCTTTGTATTACTCAGAGTCCACCGGTCCACTATGCTTGTCATATTCTAGGGCATGCCGCATACAGTATGATAATCTTTTGAATTAGAATCCATCGTGAATATGATGTGTGGTATCTTATGACAAACTGTGAAGACCAAACGCGCTAGCTATTTAATGTGGCAATGCCAATTCTGAATTCATCTCGACACAACCCGAAACCTAAATTGACTTGGAGTCAGGTCCATCAGCTGCAGTCTCGGTACCTGCCAGCTTGGGGTTCTCCTCATCCGACGATTCACGGGCGTTGATGGCCGGCCCGTAGCCGAACTCGGCCATCTCTGGGTGGCGTCTATCCCACCATAACAAGCCAAGTTGAACCAAGATTGTGGCGACGGTGAACGAAGTCGTAAGCGGGAAACCAATCGGATACCTCGGAGCGTCGGCGACGCGGAAGGCTCCTAGGGGGATAGTAGCGTGGCCGACATAGACGATGGTAACAGTCATCGCAACGATGATAGAGCGGGCTTCAGGCTCCTTGCGGAGGATTTCAGCCATCCACGCAATGAGCGACGGGCTGCCAGCGTTGGTACCGTAGGTGAGAAAGTAGAAAGCGAGGATGACTTTATGGTCGGATGGCCAACCGCACAGCACAGCCAGGCAGATACCGTGGGCAGCGGCCGAGAAGATACTTATTTGCCAACGCCAACGCTTCCAGTCGGAGAGCCAGTTAAGACCCACGTTCGTGACAATTTGCAGAGCATAGCCGCCCAGGGGCAGAATGTTGACGTGATATGTGTCGTAAACGCGGTTACCCGACGCGTCTTTGATGCTCTCAAGGTACAGCACGAAGTACGAGTTGGCGCGGTGAGCCCATGCGCTGAAGGCGAAGGAGAAGAGGTAGAAATAGGTGACGGGGTGGACGATGAGCTTCCGAAGCTTCGAGCGGAGGACGGAGGCTGGGATGCGCTTAGAGGTGTTGACACCCGATTCGACCATGCGCAAACGGGCCAGGCGTTTTTCGTTCTCGGTAAGGTAGAGCGCGCGGGTGTTGGACGGGGAGTCGGGAACGGTAACGAAAGCGATCAGGCCCTGGCCGACGGTCACGGTGCCGGCGATGATAAAGAGCCACTGCCAGCCGGCAAGACCGTGGACGCCGTTCATGTCGCGGAAGAGGGCGGCTTGCAAGGCACCGAGGAACATGGCGCCGGCGACATCGCAGACTGTGAAGCAGGCAACTCGGACGGCGAGCTCGGCGGGAGTGTACCAGTTGAAAATAAGGGCGACAACACTAGGCCAGAAGGCGGACGAGAAGAGACCCAAGAAGAATCGAAGGCCGAAGATGGTCTGGGCATTGGTTGCCTTGTATGTGCTGAATTGGTCCGTCAGCTGCAGTACTTGGGACGAACTTCAAGTAGTCTGGGGTTGGGGCACTTACAAGAGAACCAAGAGTCCCCAACTCATCTCGCAAAAGGGAAGAAACATGGATGGGCGGAACCTCGTTTGAATTAATTGTCCCGGGACCAGGCCGAGGGCGTATCCAATTGAGAAGAAGGTGTTGAACTCGACAAGCTCGTTGCCGTACAAATTCAACGACTCTCTCATTCCCGAAACGAAGGCTTGCGTGGTTGCAGACTGATCCATTTCCTTCATGATACCGGCAAGGAACATCCATGCAAGCAGCATGACGTCCAACTTGAAGACGAGGACATTGCGAGCGTCGCGGAAGTACGGGATGACTTTTGAGATGTGCTTGAAGATGCCCTCTTCGGGAGATCCGTAGTGGATGTGCTCTTCGTCTAATGTTTGTGGTTGTGGCGTCGACGACGACGACACTGCTGTGGCTTCGCCCATTGTTGCTCGTAGCTGTCTCAGAAGGAAAATTCGAGGACGTGCGGAGCTTCAAAGGCGGGGAGAGGGGCTGGATCAGGCAGGCGAGACAAAAATTCGGTCCAGTCGTGATACCCTCACAAAATGGGCACAAAACAACGAGCCGGTGGTTGAGGTTATATAAAGGACCAGCTCGGTGGTATTAGCTAAAGGTAAACACTCATACGACTCAGGCTACAGGGGAAAATTGGGCGAATCCTTCCACATGAAGTGATTTTTCGATGTCGCGATCCCAAGATTTTGCACCACCATACCATCCAACCCCATGCCATGTCAGGTTTCCAAGAACGCCAAAGTCTGGGCAAAACCCACCAAGCTTCGAGAGAATACTACAGTTCTCGCCAGCCGACGGCCTCACCTCCAATCAGCGGCGGAAACCGAGATAGCGATGGTGGGTGCGGGTAAAGCACCGGGTGGCGGGGGGGAGGCCATCCGTGGAGGGAAATACGGGGATTCGTCGGGCTCTGTCCAGATAAGCCCCTGCCACCGACGATTGCGTGACCAAAGCTCCAGACCACGACATCTCCAACCGGTCCCCGACGTGCGGTAAGCGCCAACATCGCCCACATCAGGAAATTCCCGTCGGGCTGTCGGCGACGGCGCGATGGTATGGTCTGGAAGGAGCCGATGGACCCTGTCGATCATTCTGGAGGATATTGTCGGCGTAGCACCGCTGCATTCGCAGATGCCAGTAACAGAAGCATTTCGTTGCAGCATGCTACGAACTCGAGGGCTACAGATATGACTGTGTATTTCCACCAGCGAGAAGTAAGTAGGTACGTAAGTACGTGTGACATTCGCTTAGTTCCGCGCCCTTCTCAAGTGGAGGTCGACACTGTTTTGCCAAGGACTACCATCAGTCAGCATAATTGTGAAAGGACCAGCCAGGCCGTCAACAATGAGATACGCTGCAGATGCAACCTCCGTTGTGCAAATTGCCACTCGACGTTGAAGTCAACAGAGCGGCAATGTCATGACAGGGCTTGAATAACTTTATTTGGAGTTATTGGTAAAATTGCCCAGCGAAGAACTACTATCAATTTAAGCACAGGCGAAGGGCCTTTCGGAGCCGAACGGAGCTCGGAGAAATATGGTGCTCCACTCCCTGGAAACGGAGACTTCAACAGCGCGGCCGGTGATCACAAGAACATCTTCGTTAACAACTTCGGAACTTATGTCCTAACTTCAGCACTCTATCAAAGTTAAAGATTCTGAGCACAAGCAATAAAATTATCCACTTTAGAGGGTTAAAAGGAGTTGACAACATTCTTTAATGATCTTGGCTCTTCTGACAATGCATCATCTCATTGTGCCTGGGCACACAGGATCAACTCGGGCATGAAGATGTCTATCTCTGAGCATTGGACCATCATGGTGACCGACAGCATTTATTACGCCGAATTCTCTAGTCACGTAAAGCTCATTATCGAACCCGCGGTCTCATGCGGAGCTTTTATCTCTTAAACGTGAAAATATGTTGATGTTCGGTTTGGCCGAAAGACTCAGGGTAAAATACATAGTTCGGGTGCTCGGCTCTTTTTTTTATTTATTTTTTAAAGGGAGGGCAGAGTTTTGTTCCAGAGTGGTACGAGTTTGCTGCGTGGTGACTACCATATTTGCTTTTGCAAAAAAACGCTAGTCTAACCACCACGCGACAACCAGTACCAGCCGCTCTTGGCTAAGACATTTGTGACAGTAACGGGGGCTGAGTATGAGTTTTGATCACTTTTTTTCTTGGATTAATTAAACAAGTATACTTTTATGGCAACTAAGCCAGCGTAATCGATCGAGTCTAGTTATGTATTGGACTCCCATCAGAGAATTGCAAATGCCAGTCTTTCCTCGACCAAGATGAAGGCCCCAGTGTTCGTTCATGTTGATATATCATGGCCGACAACGTACAGTGTTGGCATGTTTCTAATTTCTTTCCTGAGAGTTTCTGAGACGACTCACGAAGACCGAACACTGCCTCAGCCATCTATGGAATTGGCCTGTTTATTTTTGTGCTACTGTGAGTGTGTTAGTACCTGGTACGCGTCAAAATCCTCCATTGGCGCCCCTATTCGTCTTTGAGACATGCATAACCGAGACATGCGTCTCTGAGTTAACTCGAAAATACAGGGAATAGAAGCATTGGTGCATATTTGGAGTAGGGGGCAAACGGGAAAATATCCATGGCTTGAAATAGCCGGCACTCCCACACGTGGCACCACGTGTGAGCCATGTGCAATCTTTCGCCTTCATTCATCAGTCTTCCCCCTTCCAGCAACTGGATTCCAGGATTCCACTAGTCGTCGTTTGGCTACGGAACAGTCCCGCCAGGAACAGTCATCGAGCTTCCATTTGGCCAACGCATCAAACCTATACACAGAAAATGCCGACCGGTTACCAAATGAAAACCACAGACTGGTCAGATCAAATACCAAACTACTCGGCCCTCGAGGACAACAAACGGGGGGAACTGGCTCTTCCACAGCTCACGGCGGACCATGTCGGAAACAGGTCGTCCGGCATAGACGTCACAATCCCCATTTCAACTGAGCCGATAGCGGCACAGCGGCGGCGATCGTGGCTGCGGAGGTACTGGATATTTGTGTTGGCCATGGCTTTTCTCATTGTCGGTGGCATCATCGCCGGAGCCGTCGGGGGGATTTCCGCTGCCCACAAATCTGAGGAGCGGGCGGCCGGCTGAGATGCTAGGCCGATACTCCTGGAAAGCAGAATTGCAGATTGGATCTGGAAGTGAGTAGTATCCAACTCATCTAGGCTGGTGCCCACTGTGGCGTCTTTCTATCCCCCATACATTCTGTGCTGATCCGGGCTGACCTGAAAATCGCAGTGCGAATTCCATCACAGCTTCTGGTATACCTTACCAGCACTAGGGTCGAACACAGCACTGTTGCAGAAACTCAGCATTGTTTAGCCAATCGTACGATAAACGTCAATCTTTTACCGCACTCCTTTAAGTTGCCCAGTCACTCTCGAGGGAGACGGAGCTTCGATAGTACAAGATCCTGGCTGGAGTGCAGGTGTATGGGCAAGGGAAAAGCGAATCCGACTCTGGTCGTCTTACTTGCGGGGCTCTACCCAAGGGCCGAGGCAGTGTTCTTGACAGGCTGGAGGGTCGATGCATGGGTGGGGAGCAACATGAGCTGACCGGGCGAAAGGAGGGCTGCGAAAGCCAACTCATCATATAGAGAGTTACGAGGCTTTGCTTGCTGGTCTAAGCTATGTAGTCAGGCAAGGAGATAATCGTGGATGAGCCGTTGTTTTCCCCGTCTCCGTCTGCTGTTCGTCGCCCTCTCCAAGCTGCTGTTGCACGGACCCGTTCATACTCGGCACGATGCCGACAGCTCCCTGGAAGACAGCTAGGTATACGGAGTAGTACCAATGAAACCTAATGGCAGCTGCAAAGGACCGGGCCCGTGACCAAGCAGCCAATGTGAACCAAGTCAATGGTAATCCCCCACACAAAAGAATAAAAAGCCATACTAGTACAATGTATGGGTCCAAGCTAGTATCACATGGGGTTTCAGGCCGAGTTGAACGGATTGCTTTCAACTGCCGGCCGCGAGATGACGTGTAATCGTTCCTTTCCAACGGTAGGGACGACGGGCAAGAAATGCTTCCGTGATTGATAATTTCCAACGCATCTCGCCGCCAACTGCTGGGGGTTGCCCGGTGGGGGTAACCGCGCACGGGTCTTTGACTGGCGCCGAGTCCCCAGAGTCGGCCGCCCTCGATGCGGGGAATCTTGGGGAAGGAGACTAGTAACACACCACGAGGCAACGGCCGGTGAACCTTATAATAACTTGCCAAGGAGAGGTGTTTCGGTAGTTGCAGTTATTCCATATATCCGGATCGGATGCGTCGCTGTTTGACGAGGTTCCAAAATAGTCCGTCCGGCAGGTCTTTTATAAGATCGCCTTTCTGCGGCGATGCATTTGGACTATCCAGTAACATGCTCTGATGCAGATCAGGAACATAATTCTTCTACTCCAATAACAGATCAGACCCAACAATGGCTCCTAGCCGCACGGAAGATGACACGCCCGAAATTATCGCCTCATCCAAATCGACTCGTGTGTTAAGCACCAAGTGGCCGGTGGCATACGACCTAGCTGGGTCGAACCTACCGTGCCGTCTCGAGGGCGAAATAGGCGACTTGGTGGTCCTTGGTGAAATCCCAAAGGAGATCGATGGAACCTTCTACAGGGTCATGACGGACCCCTTCGTGCCACCACATCCCGGCAACGTCCCGCTTGACGGAGATGGTAACATCTCGGCATTCCGGATAAAGGATGGGCGGGTTGACATGAAGATGCGTTACGTCGAGACGGAGCGTTACAAGCTGGAGCGCAAGGCGAACAAGGCTCTCTTCGGCCTCTACCGCAACCCCTTTACGCACCATCCTTGTGTCCGCGCTGCGGTGGACTCGACCGCAAACACCAATGTCGTGCTCTGGGCCGATAAGTTCCTTGCTTTGAAGGAGGGAGGGTTACCTTACGCGGTAGACCCCCATACTCTGGAAACCATCAATTACGACCCATTTGGGCCGCAGGTCAAGGCCAAGACGTTCACAGCACACCCGAAAGTCGACCCGTACACTAATGAGCTGGTGGTGTTTGGGTATGAGGCCAAGGGGCTTGCATCGCTCGACATTGTCATCTACGCGCTCGACAGCCAAGGGGTGAAGCACGATGAACAGTGGATCAAATCGCCCTGGTGCGCGCCCATACACGATTGTGCAATCACGCCCAACTGGCTGATCTTGACCCTTTGGCCTTTCGAAGCCAGCGTGGACCGGATGAAGAAGGGAGGGCACCACTGGGCATGGGACTATGATCTTCCTGCAACCTTCATTGTAGTCCCGCGCCGAAGCACAACCCCACTGCCGCCGGGATGGAGTCCCGGCGAGAGCCGAGTCTACTCTTGGAAAAATTGCATGCTCATCCATACGGGAGGCGCTTGGGAGGGCGACGACGGGACTCTGTTCATGGAGACAACCCGAGTGCATGACAACGGATTCCCCTTCTTCCCGACAAATGAAGGGAGACACCCACCTCCAGACCCAAAGTCGGATTACGTCCGCTGGAAATTTGACCTCTCACAGCCTACAAACAGCACCGTTCCGGATCCGGAAATCATTCTAGACATCCCGGCGGAATTCCCCCGGCTTGACGAGCGCTTCCTTTCCAAGCCGTACAACTTTGTGTGGATCAACGTCTTCATACACGAGCAGCAGAACGGCGACGGCCACACCATCGTGGACGGGCTCAACGGCCTGGCAATGCACAACTCGGCCACCAAACAGACAAAGTACTTTCACGCTGGACCCGAGTCCTTTTGCCAGGAACCAATCTTCATTCCGAGGAGCGACGACGCACCCGAGGGAGACGGGTGGGTCATGACTATGGTCGAGCGGCGAGGCGCCAACAGGAACGAGATTGTGGTGTTGGACACGAAGGATTTTGAGAACCCGATTGCCGTGATTCAGTTACCTTTCCATGTCAAGGCGCAGGTTCATGGAAATTGGGTTGACCAGAGCCAGTTGAAGGTGCGGAACAAGCTGGCAAGAGACACGGAGGTTGGCCCGATTAGTGGACAAGGGGCATTGGAGCCCCTGTGATGCGAAGCACTTGATGGGATAAATCAGCATTTTTAGATTTCGATTCATAAAGCATTTGATTATCTGAGAAGATTGAGAAAGCGTATAGCTTCTTATGGGCCACCTTGTGATGTCGTCTGTCGCAGTTACCAAGAATAGAGGTTTTGATACAAAGCTGTCGTTATCTATCCAGTCCACTAAACCAGTACCGCGTTTAGACGGGCCATGAGCCAGTTCATACAACTTGAGCTACGCTGTTGCTTGACTACAGCACTGGACCATCTTTGTTTCACTAGCCTTTGAGACATTCACAGGGCACTACTCGGCAATCAAAGACTGTATATAGGGACGCAGTCAAATTACTGCAGACGTATAACTCAAATCGGGTATCGTAGTTATTTATATTGACGTAACACCACGCTAAGCGTAATCGACTTCCCATTCCCTATCGAAAGAAGCAAGTTTCAAGCCGGCCGGTTGCAATTGAGGTGTATTAAAGCCTTTGCAGTGCCCCCGACCCGGACATTACCTGGCCTCAGCTGTTCCTCCCACCGTCAATGTGCCCAGCAAATGCCCCAGCTCAACACACTGTGCCTTACGGCATGGCGATCCAAGTTCCACCCATGAAAAACACGGCGCCCAAGCAGACAAAGATGATGTGCGTCGAGGTGTCGAGGGGCTCGGGAGGCGGGATGTTGGAGAATTGGAGAACGGTTCGCAGGGTGAAGTTGTTGGCGGCCTCCTGGATGGCGAGGGCGGTCAGGTTTCCGCAGGCCTCGTTCAGCGCCCTGTCCATGATGACGGAGGGCAGCTTGGCGATGGCGGTGTCGAGGACCTCGGCGTTGAACTGGTTGCCGTTGGGGGAGGCCTCGAAGAAGGTGGCGCGGTAGGTGCTGTTGGCGCCGACGGTAGAGAGGTTGGCGATGCGGGAGTACTCGCCGCACGACATGATGGTCGACACGGCCGGTGTGGTTTGGCGGACGACGACGGCGGCGACGCCGGGGATCTCGATCGCCTTGCCGAGCGCGGCGCCGGCGAAGACGGAGACCGCCAGAAAGAGCTGAGCGAATGAAACACTGTGCATCTTGTCTGTTTTTCTCTTGTTTGTTATATTTCTGCTCAACACTCGGTGTTGTATTGGCGTATACTGAGTATTATCGGGGGGGGGGGGGGGGTGCTTATGAAGATGGAGAACGAGAGGACTGTGACAGAAACCACCCGATAATGACACCCGAAAGTTTAAAAAAAAAGTGGCCGGCCACTGAGAAGTGAAGTAATGTACGCAAAAAAGAAGGGAAAAAGTTGCGTCAAGGAGAGGAAGGGAAAGCGGCAGCGGACGTTGTAGAAAGGGGAGCATGGAAGCCCGCGTCGTTATATGTGCCATAATTGGGGGGGTTTTTCTTGTCAGTGCAGGGGGCCGGAGTTTCTGAGACGAGATGACACATTTGGGACCTCAGATCAGACGGTCTGTTGTCTTGGGTGCGGCCACACCAGAAAAAGACTTGGGACGTCGCGGGTGCACTGAGCGCTTTCTGCGCCTCGAACACTTTCCGGTAACTAGTCAATAGGAAATCTCTTGAAAACGTTGAAGTTGGGAAATATCTAGCTCACAGTGATCTCTCTCATCAGTGCCATTTCGAAAGACTACAGAAACGGGGGGCCGGATGCCTTCACACTGCCAGCAGGACGGTGTCTCACATTTTCCAGTGGCACAGACCAGCCGTGAACACCAACAAGTGGTCCGGCTATGGCCCCCTCCTGTTTGATCCTCCCTATGGCTCGACGGTGGTTGTTTTTGGTCGCCACCAGCGTAACAAGTCCGAGGAATCGAGAACCAGTCAGAGGAAAGAGAGTTCGGCTTAGGGAGCCGAAGTCTGGCGGCTGTCTCCTGTCATGCTTTCCTTGTGCCACACCAAAAATGGATTAAGCGGCGGCTTACCAGGATGGCTAGGGCCACACCTAATCGGACGCCTCTCTCTGTCTTTTAGACTCTAGCGTCGTGAACTCTCATTATCATTAGTCGTGCGGTATCGAAAATAAACGTCTACGTAGGCGACGCCTGTCTCCCCAGTTCTCGACCGGGCGTCTTGATTCGTGCCCAACACCTGCCAAGCAACCCTCTCCCCCCCCTTCAGCCGGCCTGCATCGCCGCATCGATCGCACCTGCAGCCCTCGCACGCTTCCCTTGGACAGGCTTCTGCATCTTCCCGCCGAGCCCGCCCAGACTCAGAGGCTTGGGTTCGATGGGTACGACGCCGCACTTGATGCTGATGCTGGAGAAGAACCCTCCCACCGGCCGCATCTCCTCCTGGAAGACGGCGAGGTTGGAGAACGCCGTGCACCTCTCCCCCCGGTAGAGCCTCGCCTCGCACCCGTCCGCCTTGTTTCCCATGAATATTCCGCACTGCGCCGTGTCGGACAGCGCGTAGCACTGCCCGGCCGCCGTCGTGAAGAGCGGATCCGTCGACGCGTTCTTTGGCAGCTCCAGCCTCGCAAACGACCCGCCGCGGCATGCCTTGACGCCCGGCGAGCTGGCGAAGAGCTGTACTGTGATGGGGATGGGCGGCTTGTCGTCCTGCTGCGGCGCGGTGGTGTTGGGCGTGTTGACTTCGGCTTCGTCGGCCGTTTCGATGGGTTTCGGGAGTGCCGGCGGCGACGCGGGTGGATCGTCGCGGTCCACTACTTGAGGCATCGCGAGGGCTGCCGAGGCGAGCCAGGCGGCCGCGAGGATCGCACTTGACGGTATGCGCATTTCGAGAGCAGTCTGACTGATGACTCTCTGGGTGTTTTTGTTTTTTTGCAAAGGCAAGATTCCGATCCAAGCCAAAGTGCCGGTACCTTTCCATTTGATCGTCCGCTGCGATTAGACGACAGCGACGTTGACGCCAAGATGCATCACCTGCGTTTCAGACCAACTCGCTACGCACAATGCACGGATAAAATCTTGAAACAACGCCATCAGGGCTTCACGGAGCGGCCATGCCTCGATTGAAGAGTGAGAGTGCATTGAATGATTGAATTATAAGATGTAGTAAGGTTTTGGTATCAACTCGGCACAACCCCCTAGACTGGCATATGCAGCAACATACACATTGGTATCTGTATCTCTATGTCTTTAAGAACAACTACGCCCGCAAGCTCGCTCATACGTCGTGAAACTCCCTAACCGCTCTTGATGACCGAGTTCGCCGGCGACGCCTCGGTCTTGCTCTCCGCATTCAGCACGGCGCTCTCCACGGCGGCGGCAACATCAATGTGGAAGAACGGCCGGTTCATGCCCTGCACAGCGGCAAGCTTGCCGTCGCCGCGGCCCACAACGGGTGCGGCGCCATCGTTGCCCTTGCTTGTCGGGGCGATGACGTCCTCCTCCTCGTCGCGGCTGCGCTGGGATGTGATGTGCGGTTCGTGGTTGGAGCCCGAGTCGATGGGCGCGAAGCTGTAGATGGGCTTCCAGCGGCCGAAGTTGCCCTCGTCCTTGACCGAGGGGAAGCCGAAGCCGGCGGCGGCGAGGGCACGGCGGGTCCAGCGGTTGTTGACGTTGGCGAAGTGCCACTCGACGACCTCGGGCTCGGCGTAGTGGTCCAGTTGGTTACGGACGTCGATGAGGCCTTGGATGGAGGTGACGTCAATGTTGTTGACGGCGGAGCAGTCGAGAATGACGGCGCGAACAATGGGGCGGTTGTCGTCCAGGTCAATCTTGGCTCCGCGGCGCGGGCCGGGGTCGTTCCAGGGACGGTCCTGCAAGAAGTACATGTCAGTGTCTGGTCTGGGAGAATATGAACAGAAATTGTGAGGGCGTCTGGACTTACACCAAGCTTCTCGTATCTGTCGAGGATCGTCCGGCGGGCGTTTGCCTGAACGTAAGCGACCAGCCCATCCATGTAATGTGCCTGGTTGGTGTAGTTGAAGCCCTCGCCGAAACGGTAGACGAAGATGCCGGGGTAGGGGGTCTGAATGTCAATGTTCGGGTTCGAGCCGTCGTCCTTGGCGAGGGGGATGTAGGCCTCGCGAGACGGGATCTCAATGACCTCTCCAGCCTCGTTGAAGGGAACGCCCTTGCCGGCAGTATCCTTGGTGGCGCGGTAGACCTTGACACGGCCGAGGAAGTGGCCCTTGGCCTTGGCGAGACGGACCAGCAGGAGCGCGGCAGAGGCGCACATGGTGAGGTAGATGCCGTTCTCGATGTTGGTGAAGATGGTGAGCAAGACACCGCCGAAGAAGATGAAGACCTCAAGGGGCGAGACTTCCCAGAACTGGTACACAACCTTGGGGGGCGTGATAAGATCACCAACAGCGTGGATAATCAGTCCGGCAAGGGTGGCCATGGGGATGTAGAAGAAGACGGAAGTCAACGCGTACAAGGCCAGAAGGACGATGACAGCGGTGAAGATACCGGCCAGGGGAGTGCGGACACCGGCCTTGGACTTGATGGCAGTTCGGGAGAAAGAACCGGTGGCGGGGTAGGCGCCAAGGAAGGGACCGAACAGGTTGGTGAAGCCAACGGCGACCAGCTCCTGCGAGGGGTTGATGACGTAGTTGTTGACTCTTCCGAAGGACTTGGAGATGGCAATGTGCTCAATGATGAGGACAATGATGGTGACAGGCAAGTCGGGCGCGATGGCCCCCAGAAGCTCAGTGTTGATGTCGGGGGCTCCGGTGTGCTGGAAACCACTTGGGACCTTGCCCAGAATCTTGAACTTGGCCTTCTTGGCGTCCCAGTTGACGTGGCGGTTGACGAGCCAGCTGATCAGGACGTACAGAAGAATGACAAAGGCCATGCGGAGAGTCGACATGAAGAACCAGAACTTCTTCCTGTGGGGCTGGCGGTTCGACATGATGTTGCAGAAGGCGCGAATGCCATACAGCAAAGCCAGGGCCGAGACACCCATGGCCGCATCAAGTCTGCCAGTGGGCAACGCCTTGAGGAAATCAATGATGACCTGGTAGGTGGGGTTACGGGTGTTGACGCCCTGCAGACCGAGGAGAGCGGGGACCTGGCCGGCGGCGATGCTGATGGCGGCACCAGTCATGAAGGATGTGATGGCAACGAGGGGGATGAACTCGACAATCCAACCCAACCGGACCAGACCGATAAACAGCAGGACGGCGCCAGAGATGACAGCCAATGCCTGGGCGATTTGAGGGCCTTCAAATTGCGGGTGGGTGTCCCGCACACGGAGAACGATGTTGCCGACCAGCTGGGACATGACGGCGACAGTTCCGATGGTGATGTCCTTGGACGTTGCGAACGCCCAGTACAAGAGGAAGCCGACGAATGAGGTGTAGAGGCCGTACTCAGGAGTCAATTGGGCCAGGAGTGCATAAGCCATACCCTGGGGAATGACCACGAAACCGACCGTGACACCTGCACGAGACCAGTCAGCCACAGAGACATTTTCTCTCGGCGTGTGGAGTAGACACGTTGGAGTTGAGGCTTCGTGAGACCTGCCTCCAATCATATCAAAGGGAAAACATACCTGCGATGATGTCTCCGAGGAGCCATGTTGCGTTGTAGTGGAAAATCCAGGACCAAAATGGGAACAAGCTCTTGAGGTAGTTGACGGCGCCGTGAACAGTGGGACGATGGTCGTGAAGAAACTCCGCGACGGTAGGCTCTCTCTCCTCGTACTGCTCGACGGAGTTGAAAGAGGCGGCGGCAGACTGGACTGCCTCGGTGGGTTCGTTGCGGTATCGGGCGTCCACATCGATACCGAGGCCCTTGGCCAGGGTTCGTCCGACGTTGGACGGCATGGCGAACGTGTGGCGTGACTGTCTTCCGGAGTGTCTTTTTCTTACAGCGGATGAATCAGAGATGATTCTGCCTCGGAATGACTAGACAGATGGGCAATGAAGTGAAGGGTCAATGGAACGAAGACCACGGAGGAGACGATGGGGTATTAAGAGGGATTGCCTGGCCGAGGAACGGACGAGGTAACCGATGGAGACATGGCCGGATAGGGACCTTATATGCGGCGACAAGACGAGAAAACCATGGTGATGCTATGCCTTCTTGGGAGCAAAGCTTGGCCGCGTCGCCAAGAAGCGTGGCTTCGGATCGTCCAGGCCTCGCCAAGGGCTCGATTGGAGCCCTGTGAAGTCGCACTCCCACATGCCGCCGGGGGGGTGTACGCGAGTGAAAGCCATTTTCTGACGACATTATCAATCTTTATGGCGTCGCATGGGGTGGACACCCTTCTTCGCCTTCCTCTCAAGAGCGGCTGATTTTGAGTCTGTTTGTTCGTTCGCACGCTTTCTTCTCTCCCCAATCTAACCAACCCATTGGGATGGCCCATGTTGGGGAGTAGCATTAATACGGCGAGCCTAGGCCACACCGGGGGAACTGGGGAGGGTGGGGTGGGCACTAATACCCCCATATCGGACCGAGCTAATAAGGGTCCTGCTCTGTCGCTCGAAAGCGTATTTGACTATTTGTGTATGTACTTGTGCAGGTAGGCTCGTACTTTGGCGCGGAATGCGAGCCCTCAATAACACCACTCAAGGGGGCTGTCTTGCTTGCCACAGGCTAATTACTACAAGATGATTCGTGCCCCCTCGTCGGCCGGGATGATGACTCTCGGGCGGCGTGGGGGCGGGCGGGAGAGCTGTCACAGAAGCATTTCCGCCATCAGTTTCTGTAAGCACCGGGCTGACCTCGATTCGGCATGGCCCATGTGCAGAAGCAGCTACTGCGCGGCTAACACATGCAGAGACTCACAGACCTGGGGGGCCCAGTGGGACGAGGTCGCGGTATTCTACTGTCTTTTTGCCTCTCCAACCTCTTGGACACAAGATCGGCTCTCCATGACCAGCGTGGCGCCTTCGGCTTCTTCCTCGCCAGTCAAGGATGGACGGGCGAGCGTCATGGAAGCTGGCGCTGGGGCTGATCGGTAGAGGATGGCCTAATGGTGTTCCAGACCAAAAGAAAGAAAAAAAAAAAGGCCTCAAACTCGCGGTATGTCTGGGACGTTGAGCAGGCCGGACATCGCGGGCAGTGAAACTGGTGGTGCAGGCACTAGCAAACGGCCGAGAAAAGTTTACCAAAGACCCTTTCTCCGCGGCACGCGGTGTGCGTACACCTGGCTGGCGGTACAGTGACTGCGTTTACACTGGCCTGGACCTTTGCAAGTCTGCTCTTCCAGCATGCCGGGGCAAAGCTCCTCTCATTAAGCTTAAATGCCAGACGGTTTGCCGGTTACCACTGTCCTGTTCGTCCGCGATGCCATGTCTAGCATAGTCAGTGTTTCGTGCGACCCAGATGGCCTGCCGAAGACCCGAGATGGGAAAATCGACAATGTCACTCATTGATTGTCAGCACCCTTTCCCTCCCCCCTCGCTTTCCATAGCCACGGCAGCGAGGGGGAAGAAAAAAGAGTTGGTTCTAAGAGGCTAAGAAGGTTGACCCCTGTTCGTCTGTTTTCTTTGGACTCGTGGGGCTGGAAGATGCGTGGTGAGGGGCCGGGGGGCACATGGGGGAGGAGACGGGCTGGGGGGTGGTGTTGGAGAAAAAAAGATTGGGTCCCGGGTAGCATATTGGACGATGGTGTCAAGCACGCAATTCTTGGCGCAAATGAGACCAGCGTTGGAGAGGATCCTCCCGATTCCTAAGGGATCGCACACCCGCGCCAAACAAACAAAATCCCAACTCGAACCTGACGGCGCCCATGCCTCGTTCTGGTGAGGGCAGCTTGGCATTCTGGTGCCCGGTACAAGTCCCTACCGGGGATCGCCCAATGGCATGGTCTTAGAGTTTTCGCAATCTCTCTTTCACCTCGTCCGCTGCCATCGCGCCATCCCCCTTCTCGCCGCCCATGAACTTGCGCCCGCGCCCAGCCGCCCCAACACACACTCTTTCTTGTCCTCGATGCTTGAATCGTGAGCTTGTTGTTGCTTGTTCGGTCTGGGCATCGCGGGAGGGTAGCCAAGACCGTACGGGAAGAAACTTCTTCACAGGAACGATCGGGTGACAGTTAGACAGTCTCTCTTGGTATTCTTGGTCTTCTTGGTCTCCCCACACAAACAGCAACTTGTCACGCGATGTGAGAGGGGGTGGCGGAGGCAAAACCGGAGGAGAATGGAGGCTGAATCTACTTGCATCCAAGTTTTCCAAGTCGACCAAGCTGAAGTGTCTTGGATCCCGTCACGCCTACTCAATGAACAGGCAAAATTTGCGTCAAGTATATGGCAGGGGAGTGTTTAGCCAAGGAAATGCTTTGGGACTATTACGCGAATAAATCGAAGGATCCTTGAGAGAGTGTATAATGCAGCGTCACTCTTGCGTCCCAGCTGAACGGGACACTTTGGTTAGACATGCATGCTTGTCGGCAGGAGGCATCTAGCTCGACGCCAGAGCAAGACACAAACTTTTCAGGCATGCCAATGGAAGCAAGCCGGGGAGGCCACCCTCCTCCGTTCTATCGGCACTATGCGGATGTGATGTGTGTGCATGGATCCCTGGTGCGAAGTGGTGATGAATGATCAAATTGCAGAGCTAGTTTTGAGTCACTTACCCACGCTCGCGACAGCCGCAAACTTGAGAACGGCATCACCGCAAAGCTAGGCATCGTCAGTCGTGACGGAGGTGGCCTAGAACGTAATAGATCGTCGTAATTCTCTCATCGCGCATTCGGACGTCTTCAAAGGGGATGGAAGGTAGGTCAAAGTGAAAATGTCGCAATAGACTTGAGTCTTCGGGTGGCTCTCTCCCGGAGGTGCGATATCTTCCATGCCTCGCCCTTGCATGTGCCATCTCGATCAAGGGTCTTGTCCGACTGGAGCTCGTGCATGGTAGTGTGCAAGGAGTAAGGGACTGTGAATGGATGGGGAGATCAAGTACGAAATATGATTTTCTTCATATGTTTCTGAGGCGGCATGCATGCACGCTCCCACCCGTCCAACTCACACCCCCATTCCCCCATCCACATCCCGCGAACATGTCAGATATCACAGTGAAAGCTACCTGTTGGTGAGTCAGCTTCGCTTGAAGAGGTTATCAATACCGATCGGAGCAGGAGATGCCCTGGATCGTCAAATCCATCGCGAGCAGTTCGGGTATTGACGAAACCATGACCAGAATTGGCCACAGGATCGCCACGACATATGATTTTCCTGCATTCTTGAAGACACAAAGGGAGCACTCAGCATCCGGCGAGAGGCCTATCCGAATCTCGCCAAAGGACGCGGAGAAGAAAAGCCTTCGCGCTATCGGGGGTTGCCGAGCATCGACTCTGCGTCTGAATGCACATGCAAGCATTAAAATGCAAACACCCTTTTGGTGGAAATCCCACGGCTCTGGTTCCGGCGCCTCCTGCACGGGCAGGTTAGGCAAAGAGGCCGCTCGCTTGGCTGCACGGTTATAGAAAGCTGTGCCGGTACTGCTGGGGGCCGTCGGCGTTGTTTAAATACGCCAAGAGGCCGTCTCGGTGTCTCTGCGATCACGCAATCGCCAGTCGGGCGAAAATGACCGAGTTCGCGTTGTCTTAGAGCAAAGTGGCCCAAAAAAGTGCCAGGGCCCTATTGATGACAGCCCACGATGGTGGGTACAACCTGTGATAGGCATCTGCGAATTCGCAGGCAGCAACTTCGGCATCAACGTCCGGATTTCAATGGAGGAGGCTTTGGATGTAGCCCGCGTCTGCCGTGCTTGGCGGGCCGGTCCGAGCCCGTCGCCGTTCAGGCATCGGGATCTCGGTCTCCGAGCGGCGGTTGCCCTCTTTTCCCCCCACATCCCATATCCCACCTTGATGTGAACCCCTCTACGAGCGATTTGCGCGCAAGTCATCATCAGCGAACAACAAGAAAGACGAATTTTGACTGTTCGACGGTTTAGAGGGACTGAAATTACCTGCAAATCACGACTTGAACTCATTGCACAGCCAAAACCATGGTGTCGGGGTCGCGACATCTCCGCATCGGCGTCGATGTCGGCGGAACGAACACTGACGGTGTTGTGCTTGATCCCTCCCGGGCATCTGAGGCAGACAAAGGCATCATCGCGTGGCACAAGTCGCCGACGACCACAAACCCCAGCGAAGGCATCAACAATGCCATCGTAACCATGTTCGAGTCCTCTAAGATCGAGCCCGATGAGATCGCCAGCGTTACGATTGGAACGACACACTTCGTCAACGCTCTTATCGAAAGAGACGCATCGCGTCTGGCGCCCGTGGCCGTTATCAGACTGACGAGCCAGTTTTCTAAACACGACCCTCCCTGCATAGATTGGCCAGAGGATTTGCGCGATCTGATTTTGGGCCACTATGCTCTCTGTAATGGCGGACTGGAAGTTGACGGCTTTTTGATCTCCGACATTGACCCCGAAGAAATCAAGGCTCAGTGCGCCATTATTCGGGAGAAAGGGATCAAAAACGTTGTGTTGAACGGCATTTTCAGCCCTATCGATACGACTGAGCGACAGGAAGAGCGAGCAGCCGATATTGTCCGCTCAGAACTGCCGGGTTGCACTGTCACCTGCTCCAAGGATGTTGCGAACTTGGGATTCCAAGAACGAGAGAACGCGGCGATTTTGAACGCAACGGTGTTGAACTTTGCCCGCAAGACCATTAAATCATTCCAAGAGCCTATCAAGAGACTGGGCCTCCGCTGCCCTGTCTTCATTTCCCAAAACGACGGCACCATCCTGTCGGGAGAGATGGCCGCTAACCTCCCCATTCGGACATTTTCCAGCGGACCGACCAACAGTATGCGAGGTGCTGCCTTCTTGGTCCAAGACCAACTCGAAGAAGCCGTTATGGTAGTCGACATTGGCGGCACAACTACCGACGTTGGTCTCCTGCAGGCCAACGGCTTTCCCCGCCAGCAAGCCGCCTACAGCGAGTTCGCCGGTGTCCGCCTCAACTTCTCCTGCCCAGACGTCAAGAGCATCGGCCTGGGTGGAGGCTCCATAGTCCGAAATGGTGTCGACAAGCTGATAGTCGGACCTGACAGCGTCGGCTACAAAATCAAGACGGAGGCTGTCGTCTTTGGTGGTTCCACCCTAACCGCGACAGACTGCACGGTTTTGGCAAACCCGACGGCGTCTCTTGCCATCGGAGATGCGAGGTTGGTCCAGGGCGCACTCGATGGCGAGAGGTTGGCTCAGTTCACCGCCATCGTTAGGCAGAAGATTGAGAAGGTTATCGATACGATGAAGACATCACCCAATGATATTCCCGTTCTTCTTGTTGGCGGTGGCGCCGTCATCGCGCCAGATGAGCTAAGGGGGGCTAGTAAAGTGCTAAAACCGCAATGGGCGGGAGTCGCAAACGCCATCGGAGCGGCCATTGCACGTGTCAGTGCTACAGTCGACACGGTCAAATCGACGGAGTCTAGAACAACCCAGGAAATTCTGAAGGAGGTCGAGGAGGAGGCTAAGATCAAGGCTACCGCTGCAGGTGCGGTCCCTTCGTCCGTTGAGATCGTCGACAAGGATACGATCCCCCTAGCTGTAAGTAACTTGGACACGGTGTGAAAGGCCTCAGCTGACTTGTGCAGTACATTGCGAACAAGACGCGCTTCATTGTTCGTGCTGCTGGAGACTTTGACTTCTCCCGGACCGACTTGTCGTCTATCCCCCTGAACGACGAGGATTCAACTGAGAATGAGGCATCCGCCACCAGAGTGACCAATACCAGCCGGTCCCAAGCAAGGGAGGAGATCGATGTCTTGACTTATAAGCCCGTCGTCAAGGGTCGTGTCTGGTACATCAGTGAGACAGATCTTGATTGGATCAGCATCGGATGTTACATCCTCGGCACTGGCGGCGGTGGCTCTCCTTATTCTCAGCAAATAATTCTTCGAGAGAAACTTCGAAAGGGCGCAGTAGTCAGAGTCGTCAATCCTCACGATATTGCGGACGATGCTCTTGTCGGTTGTGGAGGCTATGCTGGGTCTCCCACCGTGGCCATCGAGAAGAAATCTGCCGACGAAATGCAAGAGGCACAGGAGGAAATGTACAGGCACATCGGCACACCCCCAACGCACATGATTTCCGTTGAGATTGGCGGCGCCAACGGTCTGCAGAGCATGATGATTGGCTCCAGCACCAACATGAATGTCCCTGCTGTTGATGGTGACTGGATGGGCCGAGCGTATCCAACTAAATGGCAGACAACTCCCGTCGTCTTTAACGAGCGAACTCCTATCTGGTCTCCAGTAACCATGAGCGATGGCAACGGGAACATTGTCACCATGTCCCGTGCCTCGTCGGATAAGCAGGTTGAGCGCGTCATGCGTGCTGCCCTGGCGGAGATGGGTTCGCAAGTCGCTGTTGCTGACCCTCCTGTGACGGGAGCCGAGACCAAGAGGTGGGTGGTGGAACACACTCTTTCACAGTCGTGGAGGATTGGCCGTGCTGTAGCCAAGGCTAGAAAGCTCAACCGCGTCGACAATGTTGCAGAGACAATCATCGAGGAGTGCGGTGGGCAGGGATCTGCAAAGGTGCTCTGGAAGGGCAAGATCGTGGGCGTCGAGCGAGTTCTGCGAAAGGGCCATGTCTATGGCGAATGCATCATCCAAGGTGCGGATGTCTCGGATTCGGACGAACCGGGACAACCGGGAAGCGGCCAGGAGTTCAAAGGCTTTGTCAAAATTCCATTCAAGAATGAGAACATTGCCGCTGTTAGGACTGCTTCTGCCACTTCCGGCCCCGAAGAGGCCGGAAAAGAGAAGCAAGAAGATGTGCTGGCGATTGTGCCAGATCTAATTGCAGTTATTGATGCGCAGAACGGTGAGGCCATTGGTACGCCAGAGTACAGATATGGACTATTGGTTATAGTTCTGGGAATTTCGGCTAGTGATCGTTGGACTGGCTCGGAGAGAGGCATCGAGATTGGCGGGCCTGAATCTTTCGGCTTCTCTCATCTGAAGTATCAGCCATTGGGAAGCTTTGTGAAACCCCGAAGTGTTATCGATGAGTTCGATACGGAGGAGTCTGCAAGTTGAGATATGTAGATGGCTGGCTGCCAAATTTCTGTACCGCACACAAAGCTGAATATACAACCTGACCACGAAGCTAGAGTATCCAAAGAGTTCAACACATTTTGCGAAGTTGTTTCATAGACTAACGCTGATTTCAGAATACATGGATTTGCTGGATTTTCTTTTGTTCTCGAAGCAATAACCTCTGTTAACGACCTCCCCAGATTCTGCCCGGATCACTGACTGACCCGGCTGCTCACCCAGCAAAACTCACAACGGGGTACCTAATATAATCAAACAATTTGTTTGCGTATGGGTTGTTTCAAAAGACCTGGAGAGTTCGGACAAACGATCCACAACCCGGGCCATCACTGACGCAATTGAACATGCCAAACTCCGACGTCCTCAGTTTGATACCGTTGACCCGTCGTACATGTGTCACTGTGAGGAGTGTGACACGAAATTCGGTGTTCAATCGTCCATTAAAAGTGTATTCTTTGTTGTTCCATCATCATACTTGGCTCATCGCGGGGTGAAAATTTTGAGCAAAATTGCACGCCTAAAATGTGACATCAATAGGTGCAGGCCCGATATCATTATGCAGCATCACTCAACCATCGTTCATCCTAACTTTTATAACTCGCAGCTTCTAGAAACAGTTTCTCGAAGCTGAAAGAGTGTGATGGGTCGGTGGGAAGTGTCGCTGTGGGCTCGCAGAACAGAGCGACGGCCACGAACTATCCCTCACGGACCAAAAACAATCTGACTCGAGAGGGAAACATAGAAACGGAACAGGCTAAAGCCAAATCAATGTTTCTGATTTGAAACGGTTGGGTTTGCGAGATGTGCCAGCGTTAGCCCCGTTCTTTAGGTTTCCACTGCAACTGCTTGACGGTGCTAGGATATCAGCCCAAGCGGCGCTGGATCAATGCGACCAACAAGAACCTGTTCGGTCGCCGCGTGTAACCTGGGATTTAGAGCATCAATCAAAAACGTAAAATACGGTTAAATCAGCAGAATAAGACCATATTTTGCCTGTATGAATATGTGTTCATAATAGTTACGGTCGTAAAATAATGGGTGTTTCCCGTACGCCATGATGCTCAATAGCTGCTTCAAGATGGCTCGCAGGATGTCTCGAGGAGAGCTCGGAGGAAACTTTGCTGCAACTTCAGACCAATTTAGCTTTGACGTTTCGTCACGTGGTCACGGTAACAGCCAGTTATTATAGTATAGACAGAATGAAAAATCTGGCACTCACGGAAGATGCTCTGGACCTCATTCATCAATCAACCTTAATCGAAAAGGTCGTACAATGTGGGGAGAGTTGTGGTCATTTCATGGCGTCGCGGCGGTGTTCCGCTGGTTTCTCATGCCAGAGACCCATCTACCTTCCTTACAACACGCAGTCTCTCATGCCGCACACTCGGCCTCAAACTGGGTTTCCGGCTCTTCCGACCTAACCAACTCTGCCGCTGTGCTCGCGGAAGACAGCTTCGATCCCCTGCAATATGTTGATCCCCTCATCGGGTCGAGAAATGGCGGCAATGTGTTTGTCGGCGCAACATTGCCGTACGGCATGGCCAAGGCATCTGCAGACACCAACAGCAGCTCCAACCAGGGCGGCTTCACTCTGGATGGGAACCCAGTCACTGGATTCTCAATGATGCACGACTCCGGTACTGGCGGTTCCCCGTCGTTGGGGAACTTCCCTCTCTTCGCATACACTACATGTCCTAGCGGCGTGATCAACTGGTGCTCATTTCCGAAGAAGTCCAGAGCGAAGTATGGATACTTCGACCAAAATGATGTGATCGCAAAACCCGGATTATTCAATATCACATTGAGGGACGGCATCAGGGTTGAGATGACGACGACGCAACACGCATCGCTGTTTAGATTCAATTTTCCGCAGGCTGGCCAACCTCTCATTCTGCAGGATCTATCGGATTTGGCCGACACGAGACAGGATAACGCCACAATCAGAGTCAATAACACCACAGGGCGGATCACAGGGAACGCGCGCTTCCAACCAAGCTTTGGCAGCGGCACATTTGTTCTTTACTTTTGTACGGACTTCCAGGGTGCTGAGATTCTTGACAACGGTATCTTTGCGGATAGCCGTGCCAGTACTGAAGTCAAGGAGATGACCATCTCACGGTCGATCAACGGTTATCCTTTACCTGGCGGTGCCTTCGTGCGCTTCAAGTCCGCAGACCAACCCATCACCGCACGCGTCGCAACCAGTTTCATCAGCGCGGATCGTGCATGTGCTCATGCCGAGAGCGAAATTCCCGATTACAACTTTGAACGAGTCTCGCAACAGGCGACAGACATTTGGCGCAAGAAGCTCAGCCCCATCAAAGTCAACACAGACAGAGTCAACGAATCCTTTGCAAGGAATTTTTACAGCGGCATCTACAGAACCATGGTCAACCCGCAGAACTATACCGGCGAGAATCCGCTTTGGAAAAGCAAGGAACCGTACTGGGACTCGTTTTACTGCCTGTGGGACTCTTTCCGCTCGCAGATACCGTTCCTGGTTGTTATAGACCCAACATCTGTCGCCGAGATGGTTCGATCTCTGATCGATACCTACGTTCATCTTGGCTGGCTGCCTGATTGCCGAATGAGTCTTTGCAAAGGGCTTACTCAGGGTGGTTCAAACGCGGACAACGTCTTGGCGGATGCCTATCTGAAGAACATCACAGAAGGCATTGACTGGGACAAGGGCTACGAGGCTGTAGTAAAAGATGCGGAGGTAGAGCCGTTTGACTGGAGCGTGAACGGTCGCGGAGGCATGGACAGCTGGAAGAAACTAGGGTACATCCCAGTGCAGGACTTCGACGTCAAGGGCTTCGGGACTCTAACGAGAAGCGTCTCGCGAACGCTCGAATACAGCTACAACGACTTTTGCATCGCACAAATGGCCCACAAGATGGGCAAAGACGAGGATCGTGAGAAATACATTGCGTCAAGCGGCAATTGGCGAAACCTGTATAAACAGGACCAAAAGTCGGCATTCTTCAACGGCACTGACACAGGTTTCAGAGGGTTCTTCGAGCCGAAGTTCCTTAACCAGACATGGGCATACCAGAATCCCCTGAACTGCAGTAATCTGGACGGACAGAGTGTCTGCTCTCTGCAGAATAACGGACCCGAAACCTTTGAGAGCAGCCTCTGGGAGTATGGCTTGTAAGTTTACGTTCCTGTCCTCATTTACAGAGATTATGACCCACTAACACCGTCAGCTTTGTTCCTCACGACCAGGCAACACTCATAAGCACTTATGGCGGCGCGAACGCTTTTGTTCGTAGACTGAACTTCTTGCACGACCAGAATATTACCTATATCGGGAATGAGCCAGCATTCCTCACGGTTTTCCAATACCACTACGCCGGACGCCCAGCCCTGTCGGCCAAAAGGGCGCATTACTACATCCCAGCATTTTTTTCGCCAGATCCGGCCGGCCTCCCTGGAAATGACGACAGTGGTGCCATGGGATCTTTCCTGGCGTTCTCTATGATGGGCCTGTTCCCGAATCCGGGTCAAGATGTTTATTTGATTATCCCCCCGTTCTTTGAGAGCGTCGAAATCACGCACCCCCAAACAGGAAACACAGCCCGCGTTCGGAACATCAACTTCGACTCGTCATATCGCAACATTTACATCCAAAACGCTACTCTGAACGGTGAGCCGTACAGAAAGAATTGGGTCGATCACAGCTTCTTCACTGAAGGCAAAGAGCTGGTGTTGACATTAGGTCGACGTGAGAGTAGCTGGGGAACCAGAGTCCGAGACCTACCGCCCAGTCTCGGGGAGTACAGAGGGTCCAACAGGACATTCCCTTTGAACAGCACAAGAATAGTAGAGAGAACATACAAAGGCGAGTTTGGAAACTCGAAGGCGGGCGGTGGGGTCTAGGATAATCATAGAATTTTGCGTCTGGAAGCTCCGATAATTATCAATAAGCGTTGCCGTACTGAGGTCGGATTGAATACACTTGGCTCGGGTTTGGAACAGGATTCTGAAGAGCGTGTAAAAAGTTTCATTTGGCATTTAGAGTCACATTAGCAAAGCAGTTTATCTGCACATTTTTCATATCCCAACCCAGCGAGCTAAAGTCCGAACAACCTATCGCAGCTCATCTCTCCCCTTTGAGATTGGCTGGCGTTTCCACCAAATCGTCACAAAGGAGGGAGGCACTCTACCCAGGCATCAAATGCTAGATTATGCCCAGGTCAAGGCCTTTTCCGAATACACTTCTTTCTTCTTAGTGGGGATATCATTGAACAGAGATGCCTTGATCAAGGTTTTATCCGGGATCGCTGGAGTCGTGGTCTTGACGGGGCTGGATTTTTAATCAGTAAAAGCCCGCGGCCCACATGTGTAAACAATATTACCTTCCACAATTCCGACAGAAAAAACGCTTTGATGAACCTATTAACTTCTTGCCATTGAATGGTTCGCTGTAAAGGCGCTTACATGTATAGTGTTCCCTGAATCAGTATTCTGATCCAAGTACTCCGACAGAGTGTGTTGACCATCGTCAATTTCCCACTGACCCTCTTCGACAAAGAAGTTCATGGAGAATGCTGTTTTCTGTAAGTAGTCTGATCCAGATGCCAAGGTACTGAAATGACTTACGACCGCCAGCACGTTTACAATTTGCGCTGCTCGGATAACTGGTTAGTTGTTGCATGTTGCAGGTCAAGTATGGCGGGGAAAGCGTAACAGTACATACCAATGGCAGACGACAACAGTGTCTGGTTTCTCCTTCAGAACCACCTTAATCGAGCCGCAATTACAACGGCCTTCGTAGATACCCATGGTGAACTGGTTAATGGAACTGATCCAAAGATTTTAGGTAGAAAATAAACTGATACAAGGAGGCGGTACGTCGAGTAATCGTCAAAATATCTGGAGTGATGATGGAACTGAGAGGTGGGGGAGACCATTAATTTAGTTTAAATCTCCCTAGCAGTGAAAGCTTCCACAAGATCGGATGATGACGAATAAAGCCCCAATAGTCAAAAGTTTCGGCCTTAAGATGTCTAGCAGGTACAAGTCCGAATGAAACCCATGTGAATTTAGTTCAAAGGAATCTTAATTCCAGGTTCCGGAATAGTTTGGAAGATTATTCCTAGTTCCGAACGAAAAGTGGGGTAAGATGCCATGATGTTTCGGCAGGGGGGTGGAGTCAGGCAGAGCTATAACTCTTAGTCTGAACTCCTGGTTTCGTGCCTTTCATTAGGCGTTCGGACCGTATGATGGGGAATATCCGTTTTGTACGACATAAAGGGTCAGGGAGGATGCCAGAAAAAGATCTCGGGTAAGTGTACCAAGATTGTGTGTAACTTCGATATTCAAGCTACCTGACGCTCCTGCTATCCTCTTTGCACAATCACATGCAGCTTCTAAGTCCAGTCACTCCACTTCGACCCTTTCCAGTAAACTGCCCCATCATGTTCAAACTGAGGTCCCTCGGCTGCGATAATGTGTCCGAGTTCGCAGTGATCAAATTGCACACGAGCCTGTTGGGTATAGAAGTCGTCAAAGCGAGGTACAAGTGCTTCGCGTAGACTGCCAACATTGCCTGATGGGTGAAGCGCATGCCATGGCTGCGAGCAGGTAGTGCCCTTGCAGGACTTGAGGACAAACAGGAGTGAGTCAAGTCTGGGGATGACTGTCTCCAAAGGGTAGCCGAGGATGGTGGCATCTGCAGCAAGAGCTGCCTCATCGGCATGCAGAAGATTGTGCAGCTGGCCAGGGTCGGTCTAAGGAGAAAAGTTAGCAACTCTAGATATTGAAGAGCATTACATGTTAACTCACAGTCATGTCATAGAGCTCGTGCTCGTTCGTGCACCAGACTGAGTAGTACAGGTTGTATCCTTCACCAATCACTCGTAGGGCCTTGTATGTGTTGTTGAAAATGCGTTTGGTGTCGTCTCCATTGAAGCCATATTTGCTCTCGGTGATAGCCCAGCCCCAGTACTCAACGTTGACGTGCTCGCGGGTTAGTGGGGACTCGGCAAGGTCTTTCGTGGAAAGAGGGATCGGAGCGCCGTCAAAGTCAGCTCTCAACGGGGCACCTGCAAGGGACAGGATAGTGGGAACGAGATCGACGTGGGCCGTAACGGCTTGAGTAATGCCTCCCTTGGGGACACCGGGGCCACGGACAATAAGAGGGATATTAATGTCCTCCTCGTATCCACACTCCTTACCGGGCTGCAGCCGGTGCTGGCTAATGTGGTAGCCATTGTCAGTCGTGTAGAAGATGTATGTATTCTCCAAGATGCCATGCTTCTCAAGCCTATCAACGAGCCCGTCAACAAGCTCGTCGACGGCCTGCAGGGCGCGTAGACGGCCTTGGTAGTGCTTGTCGTTGTACGCAACGTTCTCGTCTGTCAGTTTGGGCTGGCGACGGATCCAGTCGGCACCCGAGGGCTTGTCCGGGTTAAAGTTTTCTGTTCTTGGGACCTTGGCGTCGTTGAACAGATGCTCGTGTCTCTTTGCAGCCTTAGGGATGTTGGTTCTGAATTTGTCGTCGGAGACGGGAACATCATCGTCGGGGCCCTTTACGGGGTTTAAGATGCTAGCGTTGACGTTGCTATGGGGAGCGATGGGGGCAATGCCCAGAAAGAAGGGCTTGCCCGCCTCAACAGCTTCATCGAGGAATCCATAGGCCTTGTTTGCAACCAGGTCGGTAGAGTATTCGCCAAGATGATTGACTGGCTTGTCACGGTTGCGCTGGAAGGTGGCGTTGTAATAGTCATAGGTGTTGGGGTCCAGGAGGAAGTCCTGGGGTGGATTAGGAAAGGAGCGTGGACGCTATGCAAGGGCACACGGGGTAAATACTTACGGAAGAGTTCCAGCCCTTCAGGTGGGGGCTGTCGTAGTTCCAGACGGTGTGGGCATTGAACATCTTACCGGTGTAGAAAGTGTTGTACCCAGCATTCTGCAGCCAAACCGGCAAGTAGTTCTCATTGTGACCATTCTTGACAAAAATGGGGAATCCGCCTGAATAATCCCAATTAGTCTCAAATATCAACAGCAGACATCGGTTGAACATCTGATTGTGGCATCGGTGTCTTACCGTAAGGCGGGTTGAGGTCGGTAACATTAGTGTTGTGAGCAAGTTTGCCCGTCCATAAACTGGCGCGCGAAGGGCAGCAAACTGCTGTCGTGCAAAAGTGCTTCTTGTACAGTGTGCCTTGTTCAATGAGTCGCTTCTGGATGAGAGGAATGTGCTCCAATGAGTTCATGTGAAGGTCCTGGTCGTCGGTCAAGACGAAGACAATGTTGGGCCGTGAAGTTTGCGATACCGGATCCTGGCCGGAGCCACCAAGGGGAGTCTGAGCATCCTGCGCGGCGGTAACTTTGCCGGCAAGAAGCAGCGCCGTGGAGGCCAACAACGACGACTTGAAATGCATTCTGGGGATTTCAATTAAACGTCTTTCCCACTTGAATTGACTGTCGGATGAAAAGAAGCAGTCATTGTCAAGCTTTCGAGAATGAAGCTTAAAACCTTTCCGTCCTTACCTAAGCCTATGTAGCCTCCGATACCCGATAGTATGGCTCGCCGGATGGCAGATAACCATGTGCCGGTCGCGAGGTCCGATGACGTGCTCCAGGCCCAGCATCACAACACCACACATATCCACATCCCCACCAACAGCGTATCAATTGCCTCAACCACTAATGGCGCAACCAAACCGCAACTGCCGCATCTCATATCAATTTAAGCCGCATAGGGCTGAATGTTGTTCCTTGAAGGGGATATGTTTAATTGTTGCTTGGATCTCCCAGGAGATGTAGATCCAATGTTTTTATCACGCAGAAATGGCTGGCTTCCCCGTCTTTGCCATGCTCAACTGCAGTCTCCGGAGGTCAACACCGAGGCTAATATTGTCCCTTATCTGCTACCCCCTATTTTTGTGTTTGAGTTTCCATGCCTTCGTAATGTTTACAGCCCTTTTCTCTAAAATAAAGTGCCAGAATATCAAACGTGATGCAAAGCCCATATTTGATTACATGTGCCATGTAGTAATTGCGGCCACCAGTAGTGTAGAAGCAGAACGGTTAGAACCAGCCGCGCAATAGACTTATTAGACACCATTAAGTTGAACGCGTTATAAGACATCTCTTCGCCAGTCTAAACAATGTACCCATTTATCTAATAAACTTGTCTAATAGGCTTTTTGTCGATTTGCATGCTTGCAGGAGCTTTTCGGCCAACAACCTTGACAAGCTGTAGGGCTGATACTAAACGGCTAACGAAACACTTCATGCGGCCTACTCCTTCCCCAGAAGCCATTTCATCCCTTTGATTGTGTTTGGTCCCAATTCCGCAGGTAAATCTTGCGTGGCAAAAATTGTCCAACCCTGGTGTCCCCAATCCGGGTAGTTATCAACTCGTGTCTCAACCCCGTTATCCTGCAAAATCTTTGCATATAACAGTCCATCATCTCTCAACGGGTCGCGGTCTCCAACTTGGATGTAAGTTTTGGGCGACTTTGGGATTGCCTGGGGGTCGTTGAAGGGCGAGTACCACGGCGACTTTATGTCGGCCTCCAGAGCTTTCCCCACATCCTCGATGATTGCAGTCGTAAAGGTCTGGCTCCAGTTGGCGTTTTCCTCGCGAGAAACCCATTCCGCCGCATACTTCTCCGGCACAATCTCCTTGACGAGCAGGAACGGGATGCCCAGGAGGGTGCCGGTGATGCCGAGGCCCTCAACACCGGACCGCTGGCTGACAACCGAAGCAATGTTTGCCCCGGCAGAGAAGCCCCCGACCACGAAGCCCTTGGTGATGTCCGCGCCAAAGCGGCTGGCGTTCTTTGAAAGCCAGACGGCCGTCTCCCAGCCGTCTCTGACGGATATGGGGAATTTGTTTTCGGGCGCAAGGCGGTATGTGGCGTTGACGACGACGGCCCCAAACTCGAGCGCAAACTCCCGCGCGGGTCGAGTCGTCGGTTCGACGCCGGCTACGATGAAACCGCCACCGGGCCAGAGCAGGATGAGCGGCCTGTCTGCTTGGCGGTCATTCACGTCGCGCGGGCGGACGATTTGAAGATCGATTCTGTAGCCATCCGGGAGAGTGGCAACGTCACGAAACTCTTCGAGGGAGGGGTCCAAGGGCGGAAGAGCTGCCAGGAGGCTTTCGATCACCTGAGGCCGGGTTTCCCGGGACTTGACAAACGCGTCCATGTTGAGGATTCCCTGTGTTGCACAGACTTTGCTACGAGTCTTTTTCTTCTTTCAGACTTCAGGAATTGGAGTTCAGCAATCGAAGGGTGTTGAGTTTCGTGGAGGTGGAGGGTTCCCCAACCCATCGTGCAATCCCCGCCCCCATGAATGGGTGGATCCGGATCAGTGTCGAATTCGCGGGGCGTCGGGTCAAGTTGTTCGGCTTCAATGCGACGTCGGAGGTGCTAAAGGCCCTCATCTTAGTGGCCGAAGTTATGAGTACGGACCCGCACACGGGACATCATATACCGACACCAAGATCTTTAGCCATTAGTGCAGCTTGGCGTGGTCCTCAACCGAACCAAATGCTATTTCATATGTGTTATGGGGGTCAATTTCCCTGGATCTAGTAGACGAAATCAACCGATGGCCGCCGTATAGAATAGCAATAGAGGTAACGATGGCAATTAGATAGGAATCTGAGAGGAGAGACGGAGTTTGAGAGTTGGGGAGGAGGATGCAGGTAGAAAGCTCAAAGACCTGACTCACGACTCAGTGTGAAAAAGGAGTAAGGCACAGTTGTCGCAACACAGCTGGACAATTGGCGTGAGGTGCAGAGCGCAGGCTTATGGTCCGTTGTAAGCAATGTTGACAACGGCGCTGGCATGTCTGCCTCAATCGATCTCAAGCGAGTGAAGTTCATTTTTGGTGAAGTTGAGTGTTTTTTGATATATATCCGTGCACTTATGGCACTATCCTCGGAGTATACATGCTATGCTTTGCAGTTTATGCTACGCAGTTTGTTGAGTATCTCTCACTGAGTGAACGGGGCGTTCAGGCTTCCGACAACGCTTTAAGCCTTCCGCGAATGCCGGATCAGATTGCATCAATATCAATCTCCGGGGCCTCCCTCCTCTTCATCAACAGCTTGGCCGCCCCATCCGAATTCAACGTAAATCCCAGTGCCTCACAGTGGTGTTTGTATCCAGGCGTCAACTTCCAATCGTATTTCATCAGCAAATGCGCCAGCGCAATCTTCAACTCGTTGCCGGCGAAGAAGCGACCGGGGCATGCATGCTGGCCGTGCCCGAAGCCGAGGTGTGAGGGGGAGGTGGTGACAAGGTTGGCCTGGTTGCTGAGCTCGGGGTCGTCGCGCATCTTAATAAAGCGGTAGCCGTTAAAGGTTGAGGGGTCTGGGTAGGTTGAGGGGTCGTTCATTTTGCCAAGGTCGCCGACGCAGCGTTCGCCTTTCTGGAGCTGGAGGCCATTGGGGAGGGTTACAGTGCGAGTTGCCATGCGGAACATGAGTGCTGGTTGTGTTTATCAGTATAGGAGATAACGATTTTGAATGGATGAAAAGATGCTTACCAGACATAGTTGGCTTCATTCTCTGCGCCTCCTTCAAAACGCTGTCCATGAGCTTCATATTAGTAAGGGCAGTCTTTTTCCAACCTTCGGTGCTAAGAACCTCGACGAGCTCCTTTCTTAGAGCGCCAAACAGCTCTGGGTTCTCCGCAATGCGTAGCATGGTTTCAACCAGCAAATCTGTAGTAGTGTGGATGGCAACAAGTGATAAGCCTAGTTGCGAACCCGCAACGTCATATACCTTACCATTGCTCTCCTCATCAAACCAGTCGATCCCGTCATTGAAGCTAGGCACCGGCTCTCCTTTCTCATAGGCCTGTTGACGGAGGTCTCTCCGCTTTTGAAGGACGGGCTCAATAATCCTTCTTGAGTCGGACACCTGCTGCCGAAGAATCTTACACTGGGGGAGGAATTGGTTTGCTGCGTAGCGGAGCCAGGCAGGGTAGGGTCGTAGGGCTTGGGCACTAAGGAAGGCGTTGAGAGTGTAGGACTTAGTGATAGCAAGCCAGTCTTCGTTGCGGCACACCTCGTCTCCAAGGAACACACGAGAGGATAGGCGGGAGATAAAGTCAAGGACGTCGTCTTTAATGTTGTACGCGCGCCATTCTGAGCGATTATAGTGTATTAGTTGCCGATTTCGCGTACCATGAGTTTCAGGGAGCTTTATTTGAACCATAGCTAGGTACCTACCAGTTGGTTTTCCAAAGATAAGATCAACAGCGAATTCGGCTTCAGAAGAGAGAGGCTCGGTAATTTGATCTATTTAAAGATCTTGAGTCAGCTTGGTAATATTATAATGGTGAGTGGTGTGTTGAAGTTATCTCGGGGAGGTGATACTGTGGGGTGTATGGGGGTGGGGTAAGAAAACAAACGGCTTGATGGCGGAGCTTACTTAGCAACTTGGTGATGCGCTTCTTAATGACAATTTGGAAAAGCTGATCGGGTCTGCTGCCCGTTGCAAACCCCTCGAATCCAGGGAGATGCGGATGGAAGTATTCGTTAAACGCATCGTTTAAGCTAAGCCCAGTTTCGTTGCGGATATCATGAATAAAATCTTGTGGGAGGATAACCGTCTCGCCGACATCCGTCATAATTTTGTACGGCTGGCCAGGAAACTGCGTACGGGCCTTGTCCATCATCTGGCGTGCGTTAATTAAGAAATCATTCTTCCTGTTCTGGTCGAAGAAGTCGAACGCTTGACGTGGGTTGATGTAAGGGAGCTTGCGGGATGGTCTGCGCATATGTGGGACTGCCATGAATACGCTGATGAGGACGATACCAAAACATAAGGATGTCCAGAAATCCATTTTCTGAATCACAGGTGATTCAATCCAGGAGCTTAGGAGGTGTTTTGGGAGTGTTACTGCCTCCATCTTGACAAGTTGAAGTCCAGGAAACTGGAGTAAACGTATTGAAGGTGGCAGACAAGGATGCTTGAGTGTCGAAGAGCAAACTGTAGCACGTCAGCATTTGATAAAGGGCTTTATAGTCAAATTGTGGCGAAAAGATTTTATAGCCCAGGGTATAAGACCTCGGTTTCGCATTGTTGCTCGCTTTGATCTTGAAAGAGACATTGTACTTGGCCACCCAAAGTCGACGTTGGTTCTAGCATTAATCTATTTGGCGGCCAAGTATACTATTTTAGCGCGAAATCGAGCTGTTAACGATTTCCCCCGTGCAGATATCGTCTTGTTATCTCTCAGGCGCACTTGTGTGCATTGGTCCGCTCGAAACCCCTGTGAGAATGACAGAATTCAAGTATGTTATGCTGGTCTTTGAGTCGTATTCGCAAACCAGCCTGTCAACGGCATACTATTATAACCCGCAATTGTTATCCTGGCGGGAAGACCCGCCGCCAACCTTGTCTAGAATCCCGCCGAACCAATTAGTGGCACTAACGGCCGCGGTTACACTAGTTACAATTCGCTTCTGGTAGATCTTACATGCCGTGGTTTCGGGGGGAAACATGTACCCGACGGCACGGACAGGTAAATCTCCGAAGTCCGCATGTCCTTGATGCCCCAGGAACGGCCCTGAAAGCGACGATGATCCATCCTTTTTGCAATATCTACCTGGTGGTTGGTCTCTTAAACAGAAGCGCATGCTAGACCTTGACATGGGGGAAGAGGGGGTTTCTAAGGTCTCTTAGGTGGATTTCGGCAATTGATTATGCATTTTATGACTTTTTCACGTTGCGGATAGTGCGAATACAAAGCATCGGCCTGATAGACAAAAAGCTGGACGCCCCCAGGGCCTCAATTATAGCGGCTATCTTGGTTAAGATCGGGCGTTTAGTTGGGCTTAGAATCTTGATAAATGTTATGTTGATGCTCCGCATATACTCGGTATGGTCACTGTGATGTACGTATGATGTATAAGGACTAGGGCTATCACACCACCATGCCCCGTTGTTCACAAAATCCTATAATGTCGAGTCTTGTTTATTGTCTATATCTCTATTCACCTGAGATTATGGTCTGATACCTGCGCTTGAGGAATGGCAACACACTTTTCAACTTCTACGAACACCAGCACTACCAGGATAGGCCGGGCGCGTTGATGTGGGTTGATGTGGCACGTGCTGTGGCAGACTCTTGGAGTTCAGGCGCTACGGACTTCAAACTAACCGTATTGCCGATAATCTTTGCCACCACCCACAAGACGAGACGCTGGTTCACTCACACCAGACAGAAGTCTCGATAGGGGCAGTCAATATGAGGGGTTAATATTAGCAAAGGTCGGGGATGGGAGTGGAAGATGACCCTGAAAAGAGTCGAAGTGCACAGAAAAAACACCACAAGACCAATCGAAGCTGGACGTGAGTTTGTGATCAGTGACTTCTACGGATTCAAGCCGACCCTGGTCAGACAAATAACTCCTTGGTGCTCATGCCCATTATCTCGCGACTGTAAAAGGAGGTGCCCTGGCCTACTGAGGCCGACCCAGGCCTCTGCTCCTGTTTAACCTAAGAGCCGAGGTTGATCAGGGTGACTGCAACGGAGACTGGCGGAGGAATTCACCAGGGCCACCTGTAAGTGGAGATATCGCCCCTGATCGGACGCGCCGAAAGGGTTTAGGAAAAGCCTGAGGCGAGAAAAAGACAGCAACTTTGAACAAAGTGTGTGTATTCTCCAAGGTCTGTTGAAAGTGATGGGGCTGTGATTGATCTATCCGTCCCTGATCGTGATGATCCTCCCTCAGTCTAAGTCTTCCTACTAACCCGGCTTACAGCCACGTTCGCAGAAACTCTCATTAGTTAACATAGGACAAGTGGGAAAATATACCCCTGATCAGCGTGGGCACCATCACCCACCCCTTTCCAAATACACTTCACTCTCCACATAACCGGATTGCTAGCAGGATGAAGCTTTGCAATTGCAGCCAGTCAACAACCGCATCAATACTCAACTTGGTCAAAGTAAGACCTCTGAATACATTTATCAGCGGTGTAGGTCGCCCGGAGCCGCGTCCTGCGACATTTGGTTTCCAACTCAGTCTCTGCCCCCTCATGGTTGGCGCGTGTATAAGGCCAGGAAAAGGAGGCTACCTCTATAACAACCTTCGTAAACATGCCTCCGGCTGCTTTCCCCACGTATTGGGGTATCCAGTTTCAACTTCGCAGCGAACCTAAGTCGAGTCCTGTCAACCGCCCATTACTACGCACGGAAGGTAATCAGGCTGGTTTGCCAAGTTCAGACAGCACTTCAAACAAGCTGAACTCTGAACAACGCCACGCTTTCCAAACTTTTCACCCAGAGGACCCAAAGACCATTTAGTCTCTGACATAATGCCGCACGTTACAAGCTGCTCCAATTTATTTCCCCGTAAAGCAAAAACAAAAACTTCAGCAGGGAATCCCCAGTTCACCCTTGTCATACGAAACCCAGCCACTGCTAAATCATGGTCTTTGGGCACCTTATAGGGAGACTTGACGGGATGGTCGCAACGAGGATTGCTCCATATCGTCAAGAACCTCCGAATGCAGTATTCGAACGTTATAGGGACTGTACAAGTCGATTTTGAGGCAAGCCCAAGTCGTAACAATATTCTCTTCTCTTCCAGAATAACATCCATACAAATATTTGCTTCTGAAGGTCGGTAATGAGGTTCAATGATTGCCCCGCCAGCCAAACAAGTGGCATACGCACTCTCGTTGATTCCGCTCGAGGATTCTGTTTCATGGCCAACCCCAGCTTTTTTTTCCGCTATGACGCTGCGGAATGAACCATTCACTGACATTCTCCCAGACCGAATATTCACCATTCGCCCAAGTTCGTCGTAGCAGTCGGTTTCCATTATGCAAGCTAAGTAAATGGTGTACGCTCCTCCTGAGACTCCGAGAGTGAACTCGCCGAGTTCTCGATTGCTGTGTGCGCTAACACCACCACAAATCAGCCGCCCAAGATATGATAGGTGTATTCTTTGTAAAAAGGGCGTAGGGAAACTGTCTGGATTGATGAATGTATGGTTCCATTCAGTTGTGACGTATCCAGAGATGATGTCGTCTTGCACCCGTAGCTCATCAGGCTCAAATCTGCAGAGAGCCAAGGCTATCGCTGTGGTTGCGAAACTTTGAATGAGTCTCCCAACTATTTCACATAGGTAGTAGTAGGACGGGTCCTTAGTTTCGAAAAGACAAAAGTCCTCGGAGATCATTTGGATGTTCGGGTGGTCTTTGAAACAACGACCAATTAACATCTCCAGACTTTGCAGGTCCAAACACGAGATCCCAAGTGCGCCAGGGCTTTTTGGTGATTCAAAAATACCGATACGCTCCTTCCCATCTGGCACCGTGGCCTCGATCCGCATGCTTTGAAGAGCCCTTGCTAGCGCAGGTGCCTTGTTGAACTGTGCCTGGAATAGATGCTCATTCATGATGATGCTCCCTTGGTGCGATATTAGCAATTGGCGTGAGAGAAACGTAATTGCAGCGTGAATCGACTTTGTAATACAGGCATCAATCTGAGGAAATCTGAGAAGCTGAGCCTCGAGTGCATCTCCAAGCGGATACTCAATAGAGATAGAAAGGTCGCTGTTGTTTTCCTGCTCCACTTTTGTAAAGGTAAACGCGGGCTGCTGATGTGGATTTATAGACCAGTTATGCACGGGGGTTTCTCCCAGTTGAAATGTAACGCTTCCTTGGTCGCCACCACTTGCCCATATTAGTTGTTCGTTGAAGCGCAGCTCAACCGACATGCCGAGTATGTGGCTCGCAAAGGCAGGGAGCCAGGATCCACGCATCTTGAGAACCATGAAGTGCTGCTCCCCCCTCTGCGATGTGAAGATGAGCTGCTTGATAGCGCCAGCCCACGCAGCTGCCCCACCCAACTTCTGCAAGTCGTTAATGCTCTCTAGAAGCTTGAAACCCCCTTTCATTGCTTGAGACCTGATGTTGTTCTCCGCCAAAATAGTGATATGCTGGAGGACCTTGGAGAACCCGAGGTCCTGAACATAGGGAGCAAGGTAAACAATGAGCCCCTTGAGAACATCAACACTTGGTACCATATCTGCTTCTAGACCATATATGGACATGAGCTCTGATAGACACTGAGCGGCACCAAATGGGGGTGATCCTGTCGAGAGGGCGCCGATGAGGAGAATCGCGTTCGTTCCGGCCACCGAACGTGCTAGATCGGCGATGGGCGCCGAGTGGCCCCAACCAATGCTCAAGGCCTTTGAGAGAACGGACTTGTAACTTGTCTTGGAAGCGATATGAGAATAGACCGAAGTCTGAAGCGATGACCGAGTCGTCAGCAATTTCCCAAGCTGGATTGTGGACCAGGTGGCGTAGGTGTCCACCCCGCCGTCGCTGAGAGCCTTGAGGAGTCGTCCGGTTATGACGTGCCCCATGGAAGCCGTATTCACGACATCGGCTTGAAAGCTGAAGCCGACCTGGTCAGACATGGTGTGAGACCCGGTGATGCACGAGGGCTGCCAGGTCTGATGTAGGGGAAAGCGGAGCCCGGATGATGTGAATAATGGAAGTTCTCGTGTCCCGTCTAGAACTCGCTTTTTGTGCGGCGATGAGACAAACAGCCGAGCAAGTGCGAGCCAACAAAGCTCAGTTGAGTACTGTAGAGCATAAAATCATTGGCAAAAACAGACTTAGCTACTGCAGTAGATGACAGAGGCTAAAAGACACACGGGCAAGTGGGAGAACCTAGGATTTGCTTCAAAGCAAGAGGGGAGAAGCGGGGTAGGGCAAATTGACAAAGAGGCTGTGAGAAGGCATCAGGCATTCTTTCCCGGCTGGCTGCCAATGTAATTGCAGGACGCCTGAAGCCGTTGGCCTTGCATGGGCTGGGCAGACCTGTTTTGAACGTCAACCTCGTGGTGACCTGCACGCACAGCACAGCCATCTCACAGGCAGCCCCACTCTGAGGAGGGCACCTCCTAACCCGGGGACTACGCCATGCTTCGGTTTGGGATTACGAGCATGCCGAATTCAAAAAAGCCAGGCGTTCTACACCATGTTGCAGCCGATGGGCATCACGGAGACCAAAGTGGATATCCGTCAATGTTAAAAGCAATGTAAAACTCGGTAATTCGAAGTCTATAGATGTTGGTTCTTTTCCACCGAGCCCTCAAAGAAAGTTGTGATAGAGCGTGACGATCCCAAGTAGCTCAACCCCGGATGGGAGCTAGTGGCCAATCAGGCTTCGACGTGCCGACGAAGCCGCGACTAAATTGTTAGGGATGACTTCCACCGTAACCCGCACCACCAAGGCATTTTCTGCTCGGCATCAAACATCAAACGTCAACATCGCCGCCATCACCCACGCCACGTCCCCCCCGGCAGCCGTCGTCCCCACTCCTCGCGTCGGCGAAAATGCCCCGCACCGATGAGGCCGAGGCCTTCTTCCACGCCGTCTACACCGCCGTCCAGGAGATCCCGGTCGGGAAGGTGACCACCTACGGCCACATCGCCAGGCTCATCGGAACCCGTAAGTCCCCCCCACCTCCAGCCATACACTCTCATGACATACGTACACTCATCATTCATTGTAACCCGCCATCCTCCCCTTTCGTCCAGCTCTCACTTGCATCCATCCACCCCCCATCCCCCATAACTTCATAGCCACTCACTAACCCGCGTCATTCCCCCCGCCACCAGCCGAACGTCCCCGCCAGGTGGGAATCTGCCTCAAGCACCTGCCCACCGACCCGTCATCGCGCTTCAACAACGAGACCGTCCCGTGGCAGCGCGTCATCAACGCCAAGGGGACCATTTCACCTCGGTATGGGCTTCCTTTTGCTTTTCTCCGAATCATCATCCCTTCCTTTGCTCATTTAATCCCGGCTCCTCACCCTCTCCTCATGCAATTCCTCATGCGACTCTTGCCTCTCTCTATCTCTCTCACACACTCTCTCTCACACACTCTCTCTCACACACTCTCTCTCACACACTCTCTCTCTCACACACACTCTCTCTCTCACTCTCTCTCTCACACACACTCTCTCTCTCACACTCTCTCTCTCCACGATGTCCTGCACCCCTCAACCGTACAGAGACACAGCGAGACTAACCAACCGCCCCCCTCCCCCCACAGCTCCCAACCCTCGGGCGCCCGAAGCCAGGCGGCCGCCCTCCAGGCCGAAAACGTCGACGTCTCACAGACGGCCATGGGCGAGTTCCAGGTCGATTTCAAAGCCTACGGTTGGTTCCCCGAGGTCCTCCCCTCTGAAGAGGGCGAGGTATCGTCATGACCTGGCAAAACCGCAAATGGGAACGGCATAACGAGCAAGGCGGCCGCCCAAGACTCTTTTAAAACTCACCTGGACGGCTTGGGAATTCTGCAAACGGCCCTATCAGACATCACGACGCAACGGATGGAATTGAATGAACATCCAAACCCCTTTTTATTCAACCGATCCCGTTCAGTCGGGCACGCCAAACGAGCATTACCCAAGGTGTATATATATAGATATATGATGCGCCCTCGGCCCCAGATCACCTTCCTCTGAGCAAGGCAGTCTAACGAATGCTCCCAAGGCTGCCGATCCAACCGGCCAACCTCACTAACCCCCGCCGCCCCCATTCCTTCCCTCGTGCCATCATTGAAGCACGTCTTCCATCCTGCTATTCGTAGACAAGTTATGTAAAAGAAATAATTAAGAAAAAGAAAAAAAGAAAAGGAACCGAAGGTGGTAGTTTGAATCCATGTCGCATGAGCAAAGTCGCGTAGTGGTATTGAGAAAAAAAATAATCAACGTCAAAACCTTTGGCGGAACGACGCACGCGCGAGCCGCCAGTGTGAGAAACTCCTGCCCAATTTTTTGGGTTTCGCCATGCGTAGGGGGGGGAATCATCTTCAGCCAGCGTAGAATTGCAAATGCAAGAATACAAGGTTGCGCGAAAAAGAAAATAAGGGAAGAAAAGAATACTCCTCCCCAGAAGGTAAAAAAAAAAAAGGAAACAATCTTTCCAGATATGACGCTCACGAGGCGAAGCCCCAGCAGCAAGGCCTCATCTAAAAGCAGTTGAGGGAGCCCTTCTTCTTCTTCTTGGACAAGGCGTTCATACGCTCCTCCAAGAGCCGCTGTTGCGCTTCGGCAGCCTGCCGCTTCTTGCGCTCCTCTTCGACGGCGTGTAGGCTCCATCGGTTGTCGGGCTGTGGTGTGGGTGCGGGGCGATCCTTGAGTTCCTTGATCTCGGCTTCCAGCTCCGTGCAGCGCTTGCGCCAAGCATCGCTGTCGGCCTTGACCTTGTTGGACTGGCGCTCGAGGTCCGTAAGCGCCTCCTCGAGCGTCTGAGTGAGTTGTTTCTCGGCATGGAGGTGCTTCTCGATGGTGCGGATACGGGCCTCCTGGTCCTCCTGGATTTGGTTGACGGACCCCATGTTGTCTTTGCTGGCCGGTCGGCCGCTCTGGGTTGGGGTGTTCGGCACTGTTCCGTTGGGGCCAGACGCGTTTCCGACGCCGGGTAGCGGGGGTAGAGGAATAGCTGGCGGCGGAGAGGGGAGGGATGAGACCGAGGCGCTCTTCCGCAGCGGCGAGTTGACGGAGTTTGATCGTTGAATCTGACCAGAAGCAGATGCCTCGTCCATCTTGGCCTGTGACTTGTTAGCATCCATGTTTGACCGAACTTCGATGGCGAGACCTACCTGAAGAGCTGCGTACTCTACTCTGAGCGCCTCCAACTCGGATTCGGCCTTGAATTTGGCAGCTTGAGCGTCTTCAATTTGGGCATTGCGCTCCGTCTGCAGCGTGGACAGACGGTTGTTTGTCATTTGAACCTGGTCAAAGTTGCTCTGAAGTTGGTCCTCGAGCTCCTCCACGAGGCGGGAGTTCTTCTTGTTCCGATGCTCCAGGTCGGAAATCTTCTTGCGAATGGCAGACAGTTGGGTGGGGAGAGGGGCGGGGCTCCTGACCGGCTCGCCCTCGGCGGTGAGCAGATCTGTCAGGGTCGACTTGGCCTGCTCAAGCTCCTTGAGAAGGTTGTCGTTGATGGTTGACAGCTCCGTAACTTGCTTCTCGATCTCGGTCGACTTCTTCTGCTCCGCAGCAAATGCCTTTTGGTCGGCAATCAGATCATCAATACGCTCAGTAATCTTCTCGATACTGACGTCGAGGCCGAGAGCGAATGCCACCTGGGTCGCAACCTTCATGAGGTCCTCCCTAGCGTCATTAAGCTCGCACTCGAGGGCTCTGACGTTCTCCGCATGCTCGTTTAGAAGAACGGCGACTTGCTCCTCGTAGCCCTTTTGCTCCGCCTGTTTCATCTCCTCAAGATTCTTGGCGTGGTTCTCCTGGAGCAACTTCATGCCTTCTTGATGTGTCCTGAGCGCGTGCTCGTGGGCCGTGATCTGGTTCTCTAGGTTTGTAATCAGACTCTGCTGCGTCTTTGCTTGTGTCTCATGCAGGTTGCGGGCCTTGATGGCCTCCTCCAGCTCTGTCCTGGCGGCCGCGTGGGCAGCCTCAAGATCGGAAACCCTGCTGGCATTGGTGCTGATAGCCGTCTTGTACTCGTCGATCTCGCTGCGGAGAGACGTGACGAGTGACTCGTGCTTCTCCTCGATATCCTTGACCTCCTCAGCACTCCGCGCAGAAGACTGCTCGGTTTGCTTGGTATTCAAGGCCGTGATCTCAGACTCGAGCTCCTCGATTGTCCTCGTCATCTTCGCCTCTGTTGCCTGCATGGTGTCGAGAGCAGTCTGGTGCTTGGCCTCCCAAGTAGTGAGTTCGGCTTGGAGCTCGGTGATCTTCTGGTCGTTCTGCTCGGTCGTCTGCAAGGCCCTAGTCTCGGTATCAGCCACACCAACAGACGCGGCAGGGATATCAGCAACGGCAGCGGCCGCGGCAGTTGCAGCGACGGTCTCGGCAGCGGCTTTGGGCAAGGCCTCGGGTGCCGGTTCAGTCGCAACGTCCTCTACTGCGGGCGCCTCCTTGGCAGTGGTGCGCAGGCGCTCGAGCTCGGCCATAAGCTTCTTTTCGCTGGCGGCGTGAGTATCCCGCATCTCCTTCATCTGCATCTCGTTTGCCTCGAGCTGGTTCTTCAGATTGGACACCATGGACATGTCCATAGGCGAAGCCTGCAAACTGGATCGCTCGCGCGTAAGGCCAGAAATGATGGTCATCTTGGTTTCCATCTCTTTCTTGGCAGATGCAACATCCGCCTCCAGCTCCTGGATCCTTTCTGACCGCGCATGAAGCTCATGCATCGCAGAGTTCAAGTTCAGCTCGAAATTCTGCATGACGTCGGGCTGCTCTTCAAAGTTTTCTGCTGCGATGTTACGAAGCGAGGCAAACGATCGATGGGCGCGGTCGATGATCATGACGTTCTGGCTAGACTTGCGGCGGATGACGGGCTGGTGTGTTCGCGGCGACGAGAGATCCAATGCCTTGGCCTGGGCGACCTCAGTCTTGAGCTCTTCGAGCATGTCCAGAGCCTCGTGGTGCTTTTGTTCCAGTTGAGTGTACTTCTCAGCCAGCTCCTTCTCTGCCTCTTCCTTCTCAGCGGCGAGGGTCTTGAATCTCTCCACCTCCGTGGCCAGCAGGTCCTCGGGAGCCGCGAGCTCGGGGTCGGACTCGGGCTTAGCAGTGGCTGTCTCAGTATCGGAGGGATCGACGGTGGTGTGCGACTCCATCGCAGACGACAACTCCGACGAAAGTGAGCGGGAGGACAATTGTCCGCCGTCCTTCAGATCACTAGACCTAGCATCGGAGAAGAACGATGGGGGTCTGGTCTGTGTCGGGGAAGTGATGGACATCACCGAGTCTCGCACTTTGCGTTCAGGGTGGCGGGACTCGTCAATTGTGTCCTGGAGATCAGCCAGAGTGCGCAAGGCCTCTTCGTATTTGACATGTAACAAGTCATACTCGTTAATGGTGGTCTCGTGCTCGACACGCAAGTCAATCAGCTCCTGCGTGACGTTTTCCAGCTTGTCCTGCACGAACTTGGACTGAGCAGGGCTCTGGGGCGGATACTCGTCCTTTTCGGTCTGGAGGTTCTGCATTTTGGCTTCGCGCGCCTCAACAGCAGTGCCGTTCTCGCCCTGGTCACCGTTCTTGGCAGGCTCCGCTGCGTCGGCCGCTTCCTCCTCTATATTCTCCGGGATCACGCCGCTGTGGCTCATCCGACCGACGCGCGAGTGGTTCCTGCTGTGGTTGGCAAGCTGCTGCGGGACACCGTTGGGAGCCTCCGCGATGGGCTCCGGAACCTTGGCGTCCCCTTGAATATGATCCAGTTCGTGAAGGAGGGAGTCCAGCTTGCCGAGGCTGCGCTGGCGCTCAATCACTTGCTCGAGTCGATCGATCTCGCGCTGCATCAGCTCGGCATCCTGGTCCGCCTCGGCGAGCCGCTCCTCCAAGGTGGAGATGTAGTCTTCGCAAGAGGCCTCGTTTTCTCTGATCCGAGTAATCTCCTTGCGCAGCTCCGTGACAATGGTCGCATTCTTCTCCTCCCCGGAGGTGTGGCCGTCGAGTTTGTTCTCCAGGTCATGAAGATAGTTCTCAGTGCTCGCCTCGCGATCCATCAGCTTCTGCAACCGCGCCTGCAACTGGGTGTTAATAGTCTCGATATACGTGCACTTTGTCTCCTTCTCCAGCAGGTTCGCCTCGGTGTTGGCAAGCGTGCCGCGTGTGCTAGACAGAGACTGCTCCAGCGTCTGAATTGTCTTTTCGTACTCGAGCACAACCTGCTCAACCGCTGCGGCAAATGAGTTTGAGCGATTCAGTCGCTCTGTCGCAGTGTCGCCCAAGGACTCTTCGTGTTGGTCGTTTCCGGCGGCCTCATTGTCGCGTGCCTTGGCCATCTCGGCAATAAGTTTCGCATGACGCTGACTCAGGGTCGTGTAGGTTTCCTGGGCATCAAGCAGCTGATTCTGCAGTTCCGCCTCGCGCTCGTTCTGCCGCTCGGACCGCTCGCCCGAGGAGGCAGTGCGTCGCTCGCCCCCTCCTCGCTCCACGCTGCGGACCTGTTCCCGCAGGAAGGCCACCTCTGCCTTCAGACGGTCGATGATGGCTTGTTTGTCACCTTCCTCCACCTGCTGGATCCGTGGTTTACTCTGGATGGCTCGGGCCCTCTGTGCATACTGGACGGTATTTAATGTTTCGCTCAGATGGAACTCCGCGGGTGTCACGCAAGCAATCATGTACGTGATGGCATTTCCTCCCAGGGAGTCTTGCAGCAGACGGGTAAGTTTGGAGTCACGGTAAGAGACGTGCGATCCGGCTTGTCGTGATGATAGTTGGGAGATGACTTTTCCGAGCGCAGCCAAGCCAGCGTTGATGGAGATTCCCTCCTTGGCACGCTCGCCCTGCGCGCCTGTGTTCTTGAGCCGCTCACTGCCAGCCAAGTCGACGAAGTGCAGCTTGCTGTCAGTGGTCACCCAGGTCTCGGATCCCGTCATGGCTTCGATGGGCACGGAGAATCGCTTCTCTCCCCCATTTGAGCCCTGCAGCCCGCTCTTCCGCTGCACCAAGTTGAGACTGAATACAGCGTGTGACCGGGAAGACCTGGCATTGATAGCCGTCGCATCTGTCTGCCGTAGGGTCGAGCCGAAATTTAATGCATTCATCAGGTCGTCCACCGAGTTAATATCAACCTGCCGCAACCCGGTCAAGAGAATGTTGCCCTTGACATCTTCGCGAATTGTGACGGTGCCGCGCTCATGCTGTGGCACGTGGTCCGGGACCAGGAGGTCTCGCAGCTGCTCGTTGTAGATTTCGACATAGGTCGCTTTCAAGGACCAGGTCTTGTCGGCTGACGCGTTCGAAGAACCCTGGCCGGAATACCGATGTGGTGCTCTCATTTGTGACATGGAGCCTCGATTCGCTTGTTTCTTCGGCTTGTCCAGCTTGTCGAACAAAGCCATTGCTGCTCTGGGGATAACACCTAGACGGGGGGTAGGTTGCTGTCAGCTTGCGGGCCTGCTGAGGCCTGGAAAGGCGGGGAGGGGATCGTAAGGAGGCGATTGGCACGACGCGCAGTGCAACTTACCCATCACATCAACATCGCCCTGCTCGTTGGGGCCTGACGTGCCCATTGTGTACGACTTTCCAGCTCCCGACTGACCGTACGCCAAAAGAGAAACATTGTAGCCCTGAACAAACGCCGTGACGCAATCATTCAAGTATTCCCAAATACCCTCTTGATCGATGTCGGAACCGAAAACGCGGTCGAAAACAAACAGCTTCCTCCCTTGTGGCGAGTCGATTGCTAAGCTTGTATCTGAGGTAACCTGAACCATGGATCGCTGGAATCGTTGGGGAATCAACTCGTAGCCGGGATCGGTGGATTGGAGAGGCGGCCGAATGCGCACGGCTGTGTATCAAAAAAGAGTGCGTGATTAGCGACGTAATGGACGGGCCCGATTGCAGGAAAAGGAAGGTATCGCAAGGTTGGGACGAGACCGGGCGGACGACGGGAACGTCAAACTTACCGACTTTGACGGCTGTCCGTGAATCATCATCAGAGGCTTTGCTTCCACCGCCATGTTTGCTCGTCATGCTCATGCGGCTGCTGCTTCGCGGTGTCGGTCGCACCATTGCGCTCATCGGTCTCTGGGGCAGATGGTTCCCGGGAGAGGGAGAGGCCGGCGGCGAGCTGGCCATGATGGGGACGGGGAACAAGAGAGAGCGGCTACTCGGCGGAGGGTCGGATGCGCAAGAATGCGTTCCTCCTTGTATAAAGTTAGGCGCCCGAGGCAAAAGGCAGAGCGAACGGTGTGTTGGGGGTTGTGCAGTGCCCAGGCCGGGACCCTGTATAACGGTCGGTATGAAGCACTGTTCAGTGTCTGGTACAGTTGGGCGGGTTGTCTCAAAAAGAGCGACGCAATCGACGGGGTGCGGATCTGTGTGTGCGTGGAGCGTCCCAGGAGTGGGATTGTCGTGTTCCCTGCACTATTTCTTATGCTTCGCGAGATCGAATTGTGTTATTGTGTGGGACGTGAAGGAGCGAGGGACGACTGCTTTTTTTCTTCACCAGGGCAGCGGCAGCGCAGCAGCAGCTCGGTGGAGGAGGACGGAGGCAAGCGTCATAAGTTATGTACGACCGGGCAGCGAAATGAAAACACGGGAAAGCAGGAAGCCTCGCGTATGGCTGGCTGCTGTGGTGCGGTGCCCGTCGTTGCGGTGCGGTGCGTTGTCTGGCGTTGCTCGGCTGCGCAAGATTGTTGGAGATATTCGCAGGAAAGGGTAGCCCGGGATGGCGGACTGTTTTGTTGCGGACTCTCGGGTGTGGAGAGGAGATGCGTGGACAGGGCGGATTGGGGGTTCGCTGCACGGCGTTATGCTGTGCTGTCCTGTCGTGTCGTGTGGCAGACGACGGACTGGGCTAGCTGGCCTCGACGGGGACTAGGGGGAAACAGGGGGTCCCAACCGTCGGTCGTGGATATTTCAAAAGGTCGACAGGCTCGATTGCTGGACGAGGGGGGAGGGTAGGTGGATGTCTCGCAAATTAGGAGCGCGTCGATGGCGAACGCTGATTGGGGGGCGCGAGATGTGACGCCTGCGCCCGTTCTCACAGTTGAATGTCTGCTGGGCTGGTTTGGGAATGGGAGCAAATGGGGGGGGAGAGAGGGGGGCCCTTCACCTCCTGGGGTCTGAATCAGGCCGTCTTTGAAATAATCCCCGGGCGATCGTCGTGCCGGATAATGGGCCAATGTCGCGATATTCCGACCTGGCGTGCGTACGTACTCGGTATTGCGCCTGGGTTGTAGGAGAAAGAGGCAGCAAGCAAGAGCACAGCCAGCGAGATGGAGGACGGACGAGAGCAAACAGGGGGTGGGGGGAGAAGGTTCTCAAGGGAACAAACACGCGTAGCTCCCTCTCAATGAGCAGGACAGACAGATATGACCGGGAGGGAACGAAAGGAAGAGAGATGGATGGATGTAGGGAGGGAGGGATGTGGTTGTTGAGCGTCGACTCAGAGCAGACAGCGCATCACCATATGAAGGCACCGGTTGCCATACAGTGGCAACTCAATCCAATCCAGCCCAGTCGGTCATCAGCAAGTTGTACATATCTGTACTCGGCAGTGCACCCAGGAAGTAATAAAATCAACCCCAAAGCTGCGCTGCTGGCTGGCCTTCGCTTGTCTTCAGTATTTGGTGATACAGGGTCCAGGACAGGCAGGGATGGGCATGGGATGCCAATGCAGGAGGACCGTGTTACCCAGGGCCGCCCACATTCGTCGGCCCCCCGTTGCACCCCTACGCTAGTACTACATAGTACCTATGCTCTGTCAGAGCATTCAGGGAGCAGAGCAGAGACACGTCCTTACAAAGCACAGGCATAACAATGACAGGCGGGCAAAGAGACGCTCTGCACTAGCTGGGCCGTTTCTCCCTTTTAGATCGAGCTAGGGGCCACCGATACCGACCGGGGCGAAACCGGCTCAAGACCGTCGGCGGCCAGGAGTCGAGCTTAAAGTGGAAGAGGCTGTCTGGCTGTTCCTACTGGCGCCAGCCATCCAGGGGGGGCCAAAGGATGGCAAGAAGCTTCAAAGGGGGAAAGAAAAGAAAAGTAAAAAAAAAAGACGATAGTGGAGCATCGATTAGGCGGAAGGAGCCAAGCCACTTGGGACCGGCTCCATGACCAGGAACGCCAGGCGGGGCAGCGAGAGGGAATACGCTAGTCCGTACTGGGAGGTGATGGTTCGATACCCGGTCGTCTCGTTCGCTGTCTGGTGGCACGGAAGGAACAGGCACGCTCTCCTGCAGCTCGCTGCTGCCACTTAAGGCGGGTGCACCATGTCCGGACCATGGAGGGGCGGGCAGCAGTGCAGCAAGGCACACCACGCGGGACTGGAGGCAGGTACCACTGACGGCCGCCCGCCTGCCCTGCAAGGCACGAGCACAGAAGGCAGGCACGTATGGGGTACTTCGTGGTGTCCGTACACTCACTACCAGGCCCATTGCGCGTGGCATGTTGCGTTGCGAGTGTGGCTGTTTATGTAAGCATAACCCACCAAATGTCTGTCTACATCTGCTGCAGAGCACTCTGGACTCTGTGCGGATACCTACTACAACTGTCAGCTGGCACACGTACCTTGTACCTCCACCCCCCCGATGCAGGGACCAACACCTATCCCTCCTCCCCCCTCTACCATCCAAAAAAAAAAAATTCCCGTCAATTCTCCCCCCCGCCGAGTGGGCTGTTGCACCCTCAACCGCCCAGAATGGTTGCAGCGACAACTGCCCCCAAAAACAAGCAACAACTTGAATGAAACAACAAACACTGCTATGTCCGCCGGCCATCCTTGTACCGGTACTTCGGGTCGCCATGTCGTCGTCCTGGTCCTCTTTTCGGGAATGCTCCTCAAGTCCTCCTCCAAACCTCTCTCCCCAATCGCCTCGATATCCGTATTCGCAAGCCCGGCCAGGAGAAACAAAGAAGTCCGGCCGGCTGACTGTTGGTGCGGGACAACGGACAACAGTTGCGAGGAGGCGAGACACGGACATCCCATCCATCTCATCTCACCCCTCCTCCTCTTCCCAACTGCACATCTTCTTCAGAACGACGCGACACGCGGATGGTAATAAAGGAGCCCGAGGAAACAATCCCCAATTGGTCTTTGTCTGCCTCCAGCTACACCAGGTTAGTCACTAGTTGCATGCGAAAACTCGTCAGATTTCTGCACCAACGAATATGAACGACATTTCTTTTTCCCCCCTCCCACGCCACTGATGACCAGGGCATGTCCAAGATGTACTACTATACATGGAGTGTAGCGTGCGCATGCAACACGCGCAATGCCAAAGCCGAATGGATTCGACAGAGCGCTTGCCTAGCCGGCTCATTTATGCCACATACAGCGACCACTCCCGTCCCCCATCTCGAGGAAGGACGCCGCTATCATCAACCAGCTTCCATCGCACACCCAATTGCATGTTTAGTTTTACAGGCCAGGCCAGGCCAGGCCAGGCCAAATTAGACCAAACTCCGAGAAGCCGCTGAATATTCGATTTCGGTGCAGTTCCCGTCTCAGCCAAACCAACCAGTTTCTGAGACGTGACAGCTTTGCACCGGCTGTCCGTTCCGCTTCGTCTCACTTTCACACGAATCCTTGGAGACGCCACTCGACTGCTGTGAGGAACCGAACCAGCCTGCCGGGAGCAGGGAGCAGGCCTTTCTGGACCACCCATCACCACTGGGGCCGACGCTTAATTGAGCTGCTGCCGAGGCTGCTGGATACACGACGGTATTGACGATAACCATTCGTTGCTCTCGAAACCAACCTTGGGTCTGACGCTTCTCTCGCTGCTACCTCGCCAATCAACTCCGCAGAGTATGCCCCGGAAATGTGACCATCTTTCTGCCGCCACTGCGAGGCCGTCTCACTCAATGTGGCTTCCATCTTGAACGATTGGTATCCTCGCACTCGAAGCACGACGCTCATGAATCACTACGCGTGTGCCGCAATAGCCCCAGCCTTTCATGATTCGCTCTCTCCACTTTCAATAATCACCTGGGTATCATGAGGACGAGATGAGCGGATCCGACCAAAATCACCTCCCGTCTCGAGGCATTGATCGACCTCTCTGCCTATCCCACTTCTATTCCAAACCTTATGTTTTGTTCCTGCATGCCGCCTCAACTTGTGAAGGCCACTTTCCATCCCATCGTCCATCGCCAGCTGCGGCAACAATGACATCGCCCTGTCTGTGATGCTTTCCGCGAGCTGACAAATGTCCAATCCAGAGGACGACTCCGACATTGCTCAACGCGACTTCGGACCTTGAGGCAGCCAGAGCTATCGCAAACTCAAATTTACCCGCATCCAACCGTGCGCGTGCCTCGTTTCTCGCAACCTATGCCGGGGTCATGCGCAAAAAATAGGGGTTCCGTTGTTTTGCCAATCCCGTCATCCCATCCATCCATAACGAGGTCCGAGAGCCGACCGACGACTTGCACGTTCTGGACCTCTGGAAATGCCAATTTCAAGAAACCCAACCGACGGGTCCGTAAACGATTGATGGCTCGCGTGCTCAATCTCGAGCTTTCTTTCAATCCAACGCTATTTTATCTCGCGGAGACCAGCTCCCGGGTATCGTCGCACACTTGCGAATCCCATACTCTTCCGTGCCGTCTCCAGTGTCGGCTCGTGGGACCTCCGCTAAGACAATCCCCGACAATAGATAGATAGCTTTCATTCCCCGGTCCTTGCGAACCGAACTGCATGCACCTGCTCCGTCAGCGTTCATCCCTTTGCGGGGGGATATAATGCACATTTCGCTATCACCTATCCCAAACCTCTTACATCACGGAGGTATAGCATTGCAATCAATTATGCGCGTCAAGTATCTTTTCGGCAGTCACATGTCCCGGGGGAGCAGCTATCGCCTTTGCAAAGCCTGGATTTCATATTCAAGAACAACAGCGGACGTAAATATACTGTAGGTTTGGCCCCAAAAACACCGGGAAACCCTGACATCGCCAACCCCGAAAACCTGCATGGCCCCAGCTGGACCGAACAAACTGTAAAGCACCAACCAACCTACCCGCTCATCCACATGCTCCGGAGACGAAACTCAAGACGTGGCGCTCGCTGTTCTTAGCTACATGTTCGTGTGTAATATGCAGGGCCATGGTGGCTTGCCGCCACCCTTTCTTTAACTTCGCTCCACATTTCACAGCTGGGCTTCTCCGTGCATTTCACTACGATGCCTGTTTCACCATGACATTGCAACACGCACCTGGCGCATTCTTTCCCTTTTCGATCAAGGCTCTTTGTCGGATTGAAATAACACCCGGCGGCGGAACCCCGTGCAATTACGATTACCTTCCGCCTCCGTCCACCGCCCCGTCCGCGGACCGCGCGCCGTGGACAACTTCGACGATGGCGGCTATCCAAGTTGCAGGCGCATGCGTCCTCTATGTTTCTATTTATACGTCCTTGTCATGGAGGAAACAATGTGAGCTCGTCCCCAAAATAGCTACCGCACAAGAGCCAAATGTTTGTGGCTTAGTTATCCTTTGACTCGGGACATGATCTCTTCGGACGTCGGCTCCTGCCGTGTTACATGACACGACATGCCATGGTAAGCAGCACGTTAGCGGCGGTCGTAATACAGTATCATCTGCAGCTTGCAGTAGCCGACATCGGTTGATGCAATGCCGTCAAGTAGCGGGAGATCAATGCATCACGCCCCATTGTGGTGAAGCGTCCAAAAAAAAATTTACGAAAGGAGTGGTGACGAACATTCAAAGTTCCTTTTCAACTAGTCTTTTGTATGCAGGTCCAAAGTGTAGCTTGGCTGTCCATCTACCGTAAACTGCCATACACTCACTGTGTCGAAGTGGAAACTGCGTCTATTAACGTATGGCTCAGCTACTACCATGGGCGAGCGAGTGGGCGGTATGCATCAGTAGTCGGTTGTCGCCGTTTCTTGATATGGCTTTCTTGCATGGCCGCGTTCTTTAAAGAGCCGCATTAGTACAGCCGTATTCGTCACAATCTACCATATGGGAAATCAAGGAAGATAGGCTCGCGTGAGGAAACATGCTCTGCTGGATGCGACGTGCTCTCTATTGGTCTATGATTCCCGGTTGCTTTACTCCGGCTTCAGGTAGATCAAACTCCTACTTACAGAAGTTGGAAAGCCGTTTGAAGAATCCTAGAGCTGGCGCAACTCGATCTACTCGATCTGACATCTGGGTGACGGCCGACAATCGCGTGTCGGCCATGTGTACCGGATTCGATGCCACTTAAGAATCATGAATAAGTCAACCAATACCATGGGCTTGTGTACATCGAAACACTGAAAAGGTACCCTTTGAAGAACCTTTGCCGTGTTTTTCTTTGAAGATTGGCTTTCAAACCTGTCTAGGTCGTTGCGCAACCTTGTTGTAAACGATAGCAACAACTCTTTCAAGGACATATGAACAATTCCGAAGTACGCCTTGATCACCACCACTCCATACATATACACTTGGCCCAGAAGCAGAACCTCCATTTCCAGGATACTGTGGCTGATGTGTTTTATTAATGAACCTTTTGAAGCGTTAGCTTGATTTGATTCGTTGTCTTGGAGGTAGCCCTGTACAGGCGAAGGGGTCTCAGGATGCTGCGAGACACCTGGGAACACCATTTCCATGTCTTGGACCTCGCCCCCGGGCCCCAAAATGTCGCCCGGCGAGGAATGTAACCCCACGGAATGTCACTGGCCAGGGGACGGGCAAGGTTGAGACAACGGAAAGAAAGGTTTGGCGGGCTACCGTGACAACCACCGACTATGAATGCCACGATGGAAAGCAGTGTTGTCAAGGGGACTTTTGCAGGTATCAGCAACCTCACTGACGCCCACGAGGAATTCAAAAGTCCCCTGTGTCTAAGGAAGAGTCCGGCACACACTGGCTAGCTTGGAAGGAAGTCAGAAAACAGATCAGAAATAGAAACCACCGACTTTGTTGATGGGCAATCATGAAAGTGAATCAAGCCTCCGGTTTGACTTCTCCCGTCGGGACATCGCCAGGCCTCATCGGAGAGAAACAGACTTTTATGATTCATTGGTTTCCGCAGGACCCTAGACTACAACATCAAATATCATGGCTCGACGCGATGTCGCGTGTGGGACACCGCTTCTTACAGCCATACTCGCGTGCGGGATACCGCTTCTGACAGCCGTATCCTTGGCAGTGTGCTGTTGTCAACCTGTAGTTTCCGTGGAAGTTGCTGGGCCACGACAGATGTCATCTCTCGTTGCAATACTAATCAACCCCGATGCGCTTGTAGTACGCATGACACCCAGGAACTTTATCTTCCTGCTTTCCTGCGACTGGACAGATTGATCAATGCTTTCCGGCTGTTGCAGAGGTCATGGGTATGCCCTGGTGGACTCTGCTCTTTGGGTCGTAATTGCAAGCCTAAGCTGCAGCTCAATGACACATTCGGTCCTTTCTGCCAAACACGTAAACCTGTCACTGTCAAGCCATAGTTTCCCCAGATGCCGCATCTCGTATTCACCTGTCTATTAGTTGTTCAGATTCTTTGCCGAACTGAACATTACGCAGACGCCATTGGAACACGTTGGCCTTGGGACTGAGTGATTGAGAACCCGAACATAGCGCATGACAGGGTGTATTCAATGGTGATTTGTTCTTCTTCGATTAGGCTAGTTATCAGGCCTTATAGCTAATATCTCTAATGGGGGTATCTCAACTTTTCCTCTTCCGCTGCCGCTATCAGACCATATGGTTCCTTTTATTACATTAACAACGCGATGAATAGACCAGGTCGAGGTCGGCTAGCGCCTCTCTCCTACAAACGACCCGTCGAATATGTGATCTTGCCGCTCCGGGTCCATGGCTATCGCGGGGCTGTTCTGCGGCAGCTCCCTCAGGCCCTGCGCTGACGCTGACGCCTTCGTGGTGGTAGCGGTGGCGTCGGTCGTCATAATGCCTTTCACGTAGCTCCCCGGCGTGTCCTCCAGCTGGTGGCAGTCGCACGACTGCATCTTTGTGAAGGCGAGCAGCCTGTTGAGGACGGTGAACTCGACCTTGAGCTTGATGCTGTAGACGAGCGGCTTGCTGGTCGTCTGGAAGATGAAGTTGTCCGTGTACTCGAGGGCGACGAGCCCGCTGTCGAGCAGGAAGACGAGGATGAAGAGGCCGAGGAGGTACCACGATATCTGCCTCGCCGCCCTCGTCTTGAAGGCGAAGAGCGGTCGCAGGTTGATGAAGCCCTGCCGCGCAAAGATGCCCGTGATGAGCGTCTCCTGCACCGTGAAGATGGCGATCGACACCTTCTCGTACACGCCGTAGCGCGCGATCCACGCGGGCTGGTCCGCGGGCGGCGTCGCCCAGCAGAGCACCCACAGCACGGCCATGGGTATGTGCATGGCGCACGCATTGGTCACGATCATGGCCAGCACCAGCCGGATCGAGAGGCGGCTGTACACGACCAGATGCAGCCGCGACCACAGGACGACGGCCTGGCCCGTCACCATGGCGCACCACGCCAGCAGCGCGAAGGCCCCTGGGACGACGTTGTTGCTTTGCCGGAGGTAGCGCGTCAGCGACACGATGGCGTGGACGAAGATGCCGCTGTTGGCGACCACCATGCTCCAGAAGTAGCGGCCGCGGCGCTGGCGGAAGGTGCCGAGGATGAGGACGTAGATCTCGAGAGCGTTGTAGATGCCCACCGTCGCGAGGGCGGTGATGGCCATGGCCTCGGGGCGCGTGAGCTCGACGGAGCCTTTGATGTGTTCCGCCATGGCTTTGGATGGCTTGCTGGCGGCCCCCAGTTGGAGCCCTCAGCGGGATGATGAGTTGATGGTTCCGGGGGGCAATGTTACCTCGTGGGTGTGAGCCACGGAGTCGGTGGTGTTTGCTCCGGGATGAAGACTGGGCCCTCCCCCTACAAATAGAGAAGGCTGGTGGTTCGAGGCCGTTTCTTGACAGGTGCTTATATGGGCGGCCAGGAATCTTGCGTCCCTATCTTTTGAGTTCCAAGCAAGCCAACCATCGGACAGCGACAAATTTTGAAAGACGGCGGGTCGAGTGTGCAGGTAAAGTATACACAACCGTGACGATTAGTGGCCACTACCCCGTACTCCAAAGATTTAACTCTTCGTCCCAAGTGGCTGTTTGCCCAATCAAGGTTTCGAGATTCCGCCTATTGAAACACCGTATGGTTTAACCATCGGAAGCTTCCAACCGGTGTGCAGTGTATCAGCAGGACAGCGCCTCGGTGTTTGTCCCATCCATGACTCGCGACTCGCAGCCAAAAGAGGGCAAACATCCTGGGGTTGGAAGACCTGTTTTGCTTCCTTCGCCCGTCGTCCAAACGTGCTATGACTGCTGGGCTGTTAGAGCCGAGCCACACGAGTCCAACAATGGCTGTGGGGGGCTCAGCCTGCCGCAGCTCGAACCCCGGAGATCCTGGGGCACACAAGTCAAGACAGACAGACCTACCTTGTTACCAACGGGGCAGCCGGTGCCTCCGTGCGCAAAGCTTGAATTGACGGACGATCCCGTCTCAATTCCACTAGAAACTCCTCCCCCTAGATATTTGCTACGGCCAAGTCAACTTTTTTTTAGTTTTATTTTGGCTCGGTGGACTAGACGAAGTTGCGAGGAAGCCTTTCCCCCCTCCCTTACCCTTTCCCACGTTCTCGGCCTATCCGCAAACAGATGACACAAAGCGCCGTTAGTTTTTCCCAGTCAGAATCGGATCTGCTCGTCGTCTCGCCTTGCCATAACTCAGTAGCCGAGGGTGAACATCCGCCTTCAAAAGCAGTAAAGATACGGCTGCCCAGACTTTCGCCTGGGTTCCTTGCCTTAATGGAAATGCTTCGTAGCCACTTCCTGCCGTATTTGAGTTGGGATGACGGAATGCCCCTTACTTCCGTGGAACGCCCCGGGCGGAGCCTGCCCACCCCGAGGCCGCCAAGAGGTATCGCAAGCTTCCCTCGATGCGAGACCGGAAAGTCTACTGGACCCAGCACTTGAACCTGTCTTCATTCTCGGGCTGCTTCTGCCGTCCACCACGCGCGACCAAGTCGGGCCGGCTGAGTTGCAATATCACCTTTCGTCCTCCCAAGTTCTGACGTAAATGCTGGGATGGGGCTTACGCTAGCCGATACTAAACTCATTCTGAAAGCGTAAACGGCGGCTGCCTCTTCTTGACCATGCTCGACTCGCGTAGTCTGCGTATTTTGTATATTCATCTTGGGTTGTCATACTCCCCGGGACTGCATTGAGGGCCGGTATCTTAGAAAGACAATAAATACCGTACAGAAGAACTGAGGCACAGTCGAAAAAGAGTACGCCGTAATAAACGATTGCAGCCGTACAATCAATCTCGATGATTCTAGGCTCGTGATAGGATTGAACAGCAACATGCGCAGAGCGCTCTAGTTCGCCAAGGGACATCAAGACTCTCAAGTCGACTTGGTTCGAACCCTCGCAGGGTCCCTTCTTTCATAAGCTTTGTGTAAGTTGGGTTGCAGAGTGGTTAGTCGCGATGATGGATTTGATTCATTGGAACTGCGACAACAGATGAGTCTCTTCTCCACGTAGTAGTAGAAGAGCCACTTACTGCAGTGTGACCGCATTTGCCCAGACCCTGCCGATCTTGATGCTTCTAGACTTGTTCATGCCATGCCTAGCTAGTCTCGCTATCAGATGCCATGTACTATGTGTAGAAAATTGTTCCCTGGACTGATGAGTAGAGTTGACGCTCAGGGACATCGCTATGAGACGCGTCTGATTAGTACCTACCACTCGACCACCCCATATCGGGCTCTGGTTCGTTTCTCTTATACCTCCTGGTTGACCGTGCGCGGGACTAGGGCCGTCGAAGGATTATTAGCCTCGCTCTCCCTCCCGCGCGGCTTTTGGATGGACTTTTAAAGGATACCGACTTCGTCGCTAGTATAGGGCCCAAGGAAATAAATCTCCGGCGGGCTCCGCAGCGAAAGCGACGCTAAGAATAGGAGAAATACCTCGTCTCTCGGCAAGCTATGACTGTTGGCTGGCCCGGGGTTGTCCACTAGGTCAATTGGAGTGTTGTTTCACTAATGACACAGGCAATTGCATTCCCCGGCCCAGTGGCAGACGATTCCTACGAGGCGACCGACCTGTCAGATGCCTGCCCGCCGCTGTGACGAAAATTCTTCCGTGGTCGGGCTCCTTGGCAGAAGCCACAGACCCAGGGGACCGCGGCATAATTACTGAATGAGTTACGACGCCGAGTCGCAGCCTCAGTAACCTATTGCCATGAACCACGGGCTGTTGGTGCTCCTGTTGCCAGTGCGGGCCAGTACACCTCGCAAAGACTGAGGGTGAAGATGGAAACTTTGAATAAACAAGGCGTCTGGGCCTGAAGCGATATCGATATCGCCAGGGTCCCCGAGATCAAGCTTGAGAGGCTTCGGGGTTCAAACATTGTTTAGCATGTATTTTCGAACCCGTGCCGTTAAGAGACAAGTTAGTAAGGAGAACCAGCAGCAACAAATCAATTGGTTATTGGAAGTCACTGCATATGATGATGAGGAGGATCAGATGGTATCGGCGACACAAAGATAACTGCAACCAATCGAATGCTGGATGGGGTATAGTTGGCGAGATATATGTTGCTGATAGACGTTGTTGGCAAATGACAGAGCCCAACTGCAAATCGCCGGGGACTGACTGATGGCATTCCAAGCCGTGTGAGACGGCAAGCTGACATCAAAATCGGGACCGGATTGCGGGCTCCTTGCGCCACTCTCACAGCACGTGATTAACGTGACTATTTCGCGCTAGGACCATTGGCGCCGTGCCCCACTTGTGCCTCTCGAGACGCGACTCGAATGGTGAATTTGCTGCCCCGATCAGTGCATGTTGTCAATGATGCATTTCGCCGCATCGTAGGCGCCGTCACACATCCTGTGCCTCCCAGTGCCTGGCGCCAGGCTGAACCGGAACCTGGCTGGTTTGAAAACTGACCGCTTCGACGGAAACCATGCCTGCTGAGGTTATCAATCTGATATCCAGCCCCTCTGCTGAGCCCCCTCCTGTCCAGAGGGAACCCCCACCATCTCACCTTGTACAGCCAGCGGCGGCCTCGGTGGCTGCGGTACTCACTTATGACGATGACGACGACGACGTGTTAGATTTGACGGCCGAATCGCCCGAGCTGGCGCCACAGTCTGTGTCACAGTTTGGGTCAACGAAAATAACGGACTCACCAAGTTCATTTTCGAGAACGAAGCGACCACGAGAGGAGCAGGTCTCCGTCGAAGCCCTCGTACACTTCAACTCCGATGACTTTGATACAACGGTCGACCTTGACAGCAGTCTACCCCTCGCTTACTCCTTGGACGACGAACCAAGAGTTAACAAGAGGCCACGGCTTTCGCCTCCTCGGAGCGGAAGCAGTTGGTCGCATTCCGCCGCAGGCCAACTTGGTCGACCACCTGTCAAGCAATCCGATGGCGTGCGGCGGACGAAAATATTAGCTGACCCAATCGACTTTTCCAGTTCGCCCGGATTTATATCAAAACCAGCGACGATTGCGACAACAGCCAGTGAAAGACAAGGTACCGAGGAACTTTTCGCCACGCTACCTCCCTCTGCCCAACCCATACCGAAGAAGCAGAGCCCTGCGAGATATTCATCCACAACAGCCGCTGCTGGCACAGGCCGCATAAATTATGCCTTAAGCTCCGATGATCCGTTTGCGAGCTCGCCCCGTGCCGCACCGAAACCAACGACCAAGCCATATACGATTCTCCTAGACGACGACGATGACGAAGATGACGATCCCTTTGCCAGCTCACCCAAGCGGGCATTGGTAGAGACGTCAACCCATTCAAACATCAATACAAGAGCGGCATCGAAGGGGAAGCAGAGAGCCGAGTCGCCGAAACATAGAGCCAATTGGGACCCTATATCCAGCTCTGCGCCTGAACTGCAATCGCGAACCTACCCATCTGAGAACTCTCCACCGCTGCCACGGAGGACTCTAACGAAAGCTGCCAGCGCGGTTATCGATTTGAGCGACTCCGAGCCTGTGATTTGCAATCTGGATGCCGACTCGGACGAGGAGTTTCCAGACCTTGACAACTTCGACGTCACGAAGCTCAAAGCCCGGTTGGATACGAAGAAGACCAGTACACGAAGCACCTCCAGAGCCTCTGCGAAAACCACAACCAAGTCGACGTCTGCCCGAACCGCAACAAACAAATCGGCAGACAACAAAGCGAGGGATAAAGAAGCAAAAGCGGCGGAACGAGAACGGGAGAAGGAACGTAAAAAGCAAGAGAAGGATGCGGCGAAAGAACAAAAAGCAAAAGAGAAGGAGCGAGCTGCTGCTTTGACAGAGGTCAACAAGATCAGGACCGACAAGAAAGTGTCGACACCGGAAATGATTGCAGATCTCCCCACAAGCCTCCCTGCCGCTGTCACTCTTCAAATACAGACGTTATTGAAGGACCTTGACGTCCAGCACAACACCTGGGACAGTCCGGTGGACAACGTCGTCAAATGGAGGAGAAAGGTCGCAAGCAGGTTCAACGATGAGCTGGGACACTGGGAGCCGATCCCAATGCGCATAGAGCCCGACAAATATGCGCTTGTTATCGTCACCGCTACTGACTTCGTGGCACATGCCCTGGGACCGGAAGGGAGCGACCTTGAGGCGCACGTCTTGAAGATGAAGCGCCATTTTCCGCAGGAGCAGCTCATCTACCTCATCGAGGGCCTCAACCCATGGATGAGAAAGAACCGCAACGTCCGTAACCGACAATTCGTCTCTGCCGTGCGGAACCAGGGGGCAGAGGCGGCCGATGATGCTTCAACAAGTGCTCAACCGCGGCGACGTAAGAACCAGCAGCCGCAAGAGTACATTGACGAGGACTCGGTTGAGGACGCTTTGCTCCAGCTGCAGGTGATGCACGACGTGCTCATCCACCACACCAATGCATCCGTCGAGACAGCGCAGTGGGTCGCTATCTTCACCCAGCACATCTCAACGGTGCCGTACCGCAAGCAGCGCGAAGCGACCAACGCAGCCGGTGCCGGCTTCTGCATGGAGACGGGCCAGGTCCGTACGGGCGAGGATGTCAAGGATACTTACGTGCGGATGCTGCAGGAAATCGCACGCGTGACGGCGCCCATCGCCTATGGCATCGTCTCCGAGTTCGGGACGGTGACGGAGCTGGTGAAGGGATTCGAGGAACGCGGCCCTCTGTGTTTGGAGAACTGCCGGAAGAGCACAAACAAGGATGGCGGGTTCTCGGATCGGGCAGTTGGCAAGGCTGTGAGCAAACGGATTTGCAAGGTCTTCACAGGGCAAGATGAATGGAGTACAGACGTGTAGCAGACCAGATGATTAGGGTACATGTTTAATGACGGGAGGCAGCATTATTGAGGGCGCCTGAAGGTTACGACATTGACGCCATGATGATTCATTGGAAGTAACATTCAAGGGTAGGCAGAGTTTTGTGTTTGAAAAGTTCTCATTATGGTCACTACTATGACTAGGAAGATATCTGACCCCCATGCCATTGGCCTCGACGACTATTACGAACTTTTGTAACGATGATCGGTCGAGGCTTGACTGTATCCATAATACAGTCTGCTCGAAGCAGCTTTACGATAGCAATGGAGAATATCTATAGAATCTTTTGCCGAGTTAGTCAAGGCTCTTCCACTTGAATGAATAATAAATGTGAAAGGGATTGCTTTTGTCAGACAGCGGTTGGACGAAGTTGTTTCCACATGTATACTTTCGGTACAGGTCTGTGAATATTCTTGCCTCATCATGAAAAGCAGGTGTTGTGTGTGTAAGGACGGTAAAAGAGAGGGCTGAACATACCATTTGGGTGATCTGGCCACCCAGAGTTCAAAATAGAACAGACTGGGCGGCCTGGGGAGGGATCGACCGTCAGGTCTCATCTCCATGTTTGCGTTTCTTGGCGGTTGGCGCGAAGAACGCACTGAGCGTTTTCTGCTTCTCGTCAAACTTTGCGCTGCCGATACCGCCACGGGTCTTCTTCAGACCATGGAGGTGATCGGTGCAGTTAACAGCCACCGTCTTGAGAAACAGGTTAGGCCATTTGACTGTGGGTGCCGTATCTTTCGATGCGGTCCCGTGGAGAGACGCCGACGACGCGATGTGTATCTCAACGTAGCCGGTGTTGCTCCAGGAAAACTGTAGCTGGTCTTCTGGGGATGGTCCCATAGTCCCAAAGTTCCCCGCAGCGCGAATGGTCCTCGCCAACACGCCCAGGATGATCCCGTGCGCGACGACGACGACGCTCTCCGCGCTGCCATCTGGTTCCTCATCGACGCAAGCGAAAATGGGTGCCAGGTATTCGTCCACGAACCGCTCTGCCCGCACTCGCATGGAATCGTGGTCTTCGGCGCCGACATGTGCTTCACCACTTGATCGGGCGCCGAACTTCTGCCCCTCCCCGGAGCCAAAGTGCTTCTCACGCAGATCGGGAAGACGCACCACCTCGATCACCCTTCCTGCCGAAGACGAAGCGTCGGCGGAAGAGGGGGATGCGAGGGCATCGCGAACCGCCTCGGCGGTGCGATAGGCTCGTTGGAGGTTCGAGGTGAAGATGTGCGAGATTCCGGCGGAAGCCGAGACGGTTCGTTTCGCGAGGTGCGTTCCCAGGCGCCTGGCTTGCAGGACACCGTGGGAAGTCAGGGAGGCGTCGCGAGACCCTGCACTGCGAGCTCGCCGTTAGAAGGGAACATCGATAGAAGAACCCAGCCAAGCTGGCGGCTTGCGCGTACTAGAGGTTCGCAACGTTGTCGACGGATTCGCCGTGACGGACGAGGTAGAGGTGAATTGCGCCCATGGTGCACTGCAGCAGCTACATGGTGCACGAGCTCTTCGTCCTCGGTGTCTGCGCCGTTTCTGACGGGAAAGTGAAAGGGTTGATGACCTGATGATGAGGGAAGAAGGGTCTCTTGAAAATTTGACGCAAGGTAAGACTTTTTGTAGGTGCGGTTAGTGGGGCACCGTTTTGTTGCATGCCTGGTCTTAAGCCGCTTAATGGAATTTTCTGCCCCTCACCTCGATGCCCCGCTATCCAGATTTTAAGTCTCCCACAACGAAGAATCTCGAAAGGAACCCACTACCACTGTCGCTTCTAGGAGCAATTTGAAGCCAACGATATGCGGATACTTTTTAGGTAAGTGATGAAAACGCAGAATTCTCACCAGGTGCCCATGACGAGACTAAGGGGCCACTGGCAGCTCTTATCAGCGTCCATCTCCTGCTCCTCTCGTTATCAAGGATAGGTGTTTGTTCCCTTAGAACATTAGAAAATGTTCTTATTCCTTAGTCACGCGTGGCTAGGTCCAAAAAAGAAAAATCCAAATCCAGCTAGTCAGATTACGGAACAATCAAGTGCTGGGCAGGTCGAAGCCAAGCCATTCCACAGACTGCGCATCTTCCTGGTACTTCGAGGGTCTGGCTGTAGTATTCATGGAACTATCTTGCTGCTACTTGTCTCAAGCTGGCTTCCACTTAAGAACCCCGTCGGTGTTGCTTCAATTCATTCAACTGCATGTACTTCCTGATTTCATTCCGTAACAGCCTAACTTTGCACCCGAGAGCCACACATACTGGTCTTTCCTCAAATGTTAGAGTCTGTTAACAAGACAATGAATTAATGGAATTTTAGTGATTCACTCACCAAGGTAGGTGGAGGTCTCGCGGTGACCTCCACTTCCATCGCCACACTGGCAGACGAGCCTGCCTAGGTCATGGTCGTAAACACAGTCATGGCAGCTCATGCCAAACCCGCCCCTGTAGAAATCTTAGCACTTCACAAATTCCATGCAGATTGGCGGTTAATACTTCTCTCGACCACGAAGAACTCCCCTATCATTGACAATGCAGTTGTTCAATTCCAGCCGCGAACATACGAGGTATGGCGCGTGGCTGATGGGGCACGAGTAATGTATGTATGGGTTCTGGTTGTCCTTGCCGAGGTTGAAGCTGATGAACTCGCATTCATCGAGGAAATTGCTGGCCAGGGCTCTGACAGCCAGAGACGAAGCCAGAAAAATGTGGAAAATGAGGTTCATGATGCCTGCTGGATAAACAGCTGTATTTCTGTTTTGATCACCGTTTCTTTTGAATGATGGGATAGCTATGTAGAGGAAACCAATAGTTGAGGCCGAATACCTTGGTCTTATATGAAGTGTAATGATCAAGTCACCAATGGCTCCTTCCCAAAAATTTGCTTTCCTGAATTGTGCGCCCTGTGTAGTCGAGTGAATGACATATTCCCACAAAATCGAAAGCAAATGTACTAAATCATTCATTCTGTGTTTGTAGACAAGAGACTCATTAATAGCCTACTTCCTGTACACTCAGATGTTGTACAATGTCAATGATTCAAAAATATTTCCTACCTGTTGATCGGTATGACAGCATCTCTGCCTAAACTCAATATAACTAGAATGAAACCCTGGCCACCAGTAAGGCAGTGGCATGTATCCAATAAAGCCATCTGTGAATCTCTTGGTATGTTTGTTGGCTCCGTCAATACTGTTACAATTTCAACCGTGCCCGCCCAATCACATTAATTCCGGGTCTTCTGGTAGAGGGTCTGGCGCAGTGGCTGTGCGAATCTTCATCATGTCCGTTTCAGTGCACTCTATCTCATAACCAATATAGTTATGGCATCGAATTTGTCCCTCATAATTCCAGAGAAGCTCATCTATCGAGATGTCAATATATGCCTCATGCTTTCAGATCCAGAACTGACGAAGACTTACTCAGCGACACTGATGAGGCAACCTGCTCATCTTTATCTTTGCACAGGCATTTCATCACTGTAGTAAAGTGGTCGTACTCACACTTGTTACAGCTTCGATGGAATGACCCACTAAACACAATAAAGGCAGAGTCAGTTACTGGCCGCATGCCAATTCTTGTCCTTCGAGTTAGGGAGGTCATACTATCTTCGGTAGACGAGGTGGCCTCCACTATTCGCAAAACAGGCAAAGAGGGGCATCCAAGTGCAACGTTCTTTCAATCCTCCGGGTCTCTTGCAGTTGGCAACCAGATACGGTGATGCTCCGTTGAATTTTTCTTTCAGGTCTCTGGGATCGAAAAATCGCACATCGGGGCAGGTATCATTGAATCGACCTCCGCTATCAATGATGCCACGGAATGGCTCTGGTGTTGCAACCACAGCCCCGCAAGCAACCATGACAACCATGAGGAAACTTGATACAAGACCCATGGTGCTCATGATATAGGCAACCAGGCAAGACCGGATAGCAAGTTAAAGTTTGATGAGTGGGCTTCATATAATCGATTGGGGAGACTGGCGACAGAATTGTTGTTTAATTGAAAGGATTGGAATTTGCGTGAACAGCTGGCTTTTATGAGAGCGAGAAAGTTTTATGGTTTCAGAGTCCAAAACCACAAAGATGCTGCTCAGTACAATATACGGACAGAATGACAGATTAAAGGCATCCTGAGTCTTTAGTTGAATGTGAGATTCTCGGTCCCAGAGAAACTAATAGGACAACCCCGATATTGGAAACCTCGTGGTTTTGAAGACGTGGCACAACAGGACGCGTCAAAGCCTAGTAAATCCATAATATTATCCTTAAATAGTGTACGGTCGATCTAAATCTTTATAACAGCTTGTGACAAACAAATGCGCCGCTATGTCTGCAAGATTATCATGGACGTACCTGGGGCAATACGAGACCCGAAAGTTATGTGGTTTTTTGAGCGGAAGCAAACAATTCAGTTCGATTCATTCTTGATAATCATTTTTTCGGCTCCCCCAAGTCAAACGGGAGACAATAAGTGAAGCCCTTGCTTGTACGATGTATACGATTTGGCACAAACTGGGACTGCCTAAAACGGAAACTGGAAATGTGCCGCCGTGCATAGCCCACAGACCCTGGGGTACTGGATGTCGAGGTCCGCATCACGCCTCGTTCGCTTCCGGCTTTCTCCCATACACGAATTTGACCGTCATGTAGCCATGTATTTTTCTTGAGCGTAGCTCTTTGCGCATCGACATCAAGAAGATCTGGTACTCGTCCCTGGGCCATTGAAGGATGTTGTTCCACATGAGCAGCGTGTAACCTGAGCCAGTTAGTAAGAGTCGACCAGGAATCCTAGTGAGATACTCACCCTCAATATCATTTTCCATCGTGAGTTGAACGTAACGTCCCACGTCAGCTAGCTTTGGATCCAAAGCCCATCCGCCGACAGGCAACTGCGCACAAACAGACATTAGCACAAATTCTCCCTTGACTAAGCTGTGCAACCAACCTTGAAATTCCTCTCAACGATGTCGACGAAACCAGCCTCTTGCAGCCCCTTCTTTTGCAGACCCTTTGAGACGACATCAAAGGGCCGTCCAAGCTTCTCACCACCCTCGGTGTACAGCTTCCACCACAACGTCGCCATAGCACTGTCTGGGGGGATGGTGCCGTCATCGCTCAGGATCTCGACCTCGGCCTCGCCGGATTGAACCCAGCCGCCGGGCTTGCATGCACGGTAGGCTTCCTTGAAGAGCGCCGTCCAGTCGATGATGGCACCAAAGAGATAGCGTATATGCACAAAGTCAAAGGTGTTGGGCGGCCAGGTCCAAGGCTGGGTACAGTCATCGATCTCAAATTGGACGTTAGGAGGGACCCAGGCTGGTTGAATGGGCGAAAGGTCTGTGCCGATTACAGTGGTATCGGGGTGCTCGTCGGCAAAGTCCCTAGCTTGTATGTCAGTACCCAAACATTCTCGATCTAATCGGGAGCTCGTACATTGCCCATATACCTGGTGTTTTGTTAGCCAACGATGTAGACATATCTGCAAGGAATGCTGCGCTTACCAGTGCCTGTACCGACATCAAGAACTTTCTATATGGGGTGGTTAGTACAACAAGTTAATATTTCTTCTAATCAACACGAACCTCTGCATCCTCCTTGATTGGCGCAAGGTACAATTTGCCGTCCAACAGGACTTGGAGATAGTGGTGTCTGCCAAGGACTCAGTTTATGATAATGAGGTGCTTGGCGTGGTATTCCTACGTAATGTCGACAGACTCGCTCTGTTGCTCATCGTTGGGAGTGAAATAAGTGGTATCGTGGCGCTCGCTGTGAAATTTGCGTCCTTTGATGGTGCGATACTGCAGGATGCTGGACGTAATAGATGCGGTTGAGTTTGCACTGTTAACTCTGGGTCAGCGGTATGCACTCTCTCAGCTAGCTGCTCTGAGGACTCTCACCCATCGTCACCAAGCGCAGAGTCAGCATCCCCACCCTCTTCTTCCTCCTACCAGGCCTCGATATCAGTACTCGCACATGAAAACTCTCTCTTAGATAAGTCGCGCGGAAAGCCGCTCGCGACAAGAGCACTACGTCCCTACCTCCTCTAATGCTGCCTCGATGGCCGCACCCTGTGGCTGCTGTGCCACAGCTTCTGGCACGGGGGTTTCGGGCTGATCCGCTTCGGCAGTGGCGGGCGCCACAGCGGGCCGCGCCGGGGCGGCGGAGGTCTCTTGGGTGGGCGGCGGGCTGCTCATGATTTTAGTGTATTTATCTGTGGCCCAGGTGGAAGGAAGGGAAAAAGGCAGGAGTGAAGATTTTAAAAGCCTAGGCCGAGGCAAAACCACCCCGTTATGAACGCGCCGATAGACAAGGAAATGAGGGGTTTTACTCGTGCTGGAGGGTTGTATTATGGAGAAACCAGAGCATCAGCGCCGGGATCATGCGTAGATCCCACGTTGTTCTGAACCCACGCCCCCAATGCCTTCAGCGCATCATTGGCTGGGGCTTCACCGTTGCCATGACGGATGGGCAAATTCCCTGCAAATGCGATGGGTCCTAGTGGGTGGGGGGAGTCAAGGGGCAGTGCTTATGCACTCTCGAACCCGACAGCGTGCAATAGCATTCAAGAGTGATTCCAAAGCCTCCCGAAATGTAGAAAAAGGTTGTGTCAGGTCACTATCGCCCCCGATTGGATCCTCTGCGAAGAGTATGGTGGTCAGATGCCAGCCAGGACCACGTGTACCACCAGCTGGACTGCCAAATTTCATGCAAGTCACAACGCGGGTATACGCGATGCGATAAGCACAGGGATCCCTCAGCATACACGAGACCGCCCCGACTGCCCTGGCTGTCTGCCACTTCAAAATGCATATGAAATCATCGCCAATACTCAGATATGAGCAACTCGAACATCTGAAACGCACCATACAGAGCAGATTTCAATGTTCAACTTGCCATTTAACACTGTTTGCATGCTAATGCTTCGCTACATCGGACGGCACTAGTTAATTGAGTAGCACTGGAATTCCTCGGAAAACTCGGCTTCCTTAGGTGCCGAAGCCCCCAATCAGATGAATGTAGTCCAGCAATGACAGCTAACGCCGATTAGGGGAAACGCAGCCGGCGTACCATGGGGGGGAGGATTTTTATTTATTTAAAAAGAAAAAGATCGGATATATGGGTAATTTAGGAACGCGTACCATCATCCTACTCAGATTCTGAGCTCCGCTCTAGTTTTCGTATTTTCTTGCTGGAATCTCACCGAAGCGTTCATCAAACTGTCGTTTCCTTAACCAGCGACGAATATGAGAAATCAAGGTAGCTTTCAAAGCATATATATTCATCTCTTATAAGATGTAGGCAACAACGTAAGCAAGAATCCAGCTGCCATTAGTCTTCCACTTCTTGAACGTACATTTGCTATAGGCGGATTACACAAAGTGATACATAGTAGTTACAAGATGGCACTTAAAAGTACCTTTACATGCCAAGGCAAAATAAACGAAAGAAAACATGAAAAAGTGGTGAATGATAACGATCCTTTGTTCCGCATGCCCAAGTGTTTTGGCGTCTGTTGCGTAGAGTTTGCCCAGTTGTTAATAATATATGCTGGTAGATAGACTGCAAGTTACAAAAGTTAGCAGAGATTGTGTACAAAAGTGGTTCGGGAACCCTCCTCCCTTCGATCGATCTAGATCCCTTCAAGCAGAACCGTAATGTTGAGCTCAAGTATTAGCCTATAATGGCTCTCTATTGTTGATATCACAGAATGCACGTACGGGTGGCAAATCAAAGTAAATCAATGCGATAAACTGGTTCTATATTCGTCTGTGTAGCATGGAAGAAAGTAGAATGGTTGGCATTAGCAGCAGTGGTGTAGATATTGCTGTCGGCGGCCCGGAGGTTAGATCTCCGGGTTCCGCTGCCGGCTGCTGCTACCCGCCTGCCCGCGTTCTAGCCGGGTAATCCAACAGTCTATATTATGATTCAAGATGAAAGTAACCGGGTAGGTGCACACTTGACGAATGAGACTAAACCTTAACGTGCATTCAACTAAACTCGTAACTTTTATTGACTTCTGCCGATGGACGAGCATACATAGCTCTTAAAGTTGGTGGACCGCCGCGTTAGACTTATCCTTGGTTATTGAAGCCTATTTCGTACCGCTATCAGCGCGCCGAATTGCCAATCGAGTGGCATTTGCTGCTAGCTTCGCCGCGCAGGTTTCCCAGTTTGAAACGCTACGGCCCTTGGAGTGTCTGGCCTCGTTGAGACGCCTATGACATGGATATCAAGCTGGGTGGCCTCCAGTCGAATCAAACATCACTCTTCACTCTGCCTCAGCCTTCACCGACATGAACTTGTGGCGGTTGCAGGTTCCAGGTCAACTTTACTTCGATAAAGGAGTCTGACACATTAATATAGAAAGCTTGGAAGCTTCCTCAAATCTTGCTATAAATCCTTTGTACGTACCCTTATTTCCGTTGATTTCTAGTACATGGGTCAATTCCCGGGAGTCATATAAGACCCCTTGGTAGCTCTGTTCAATGCTTAGCTTATCATCGTTGGATGTGGGTATTATCGCGGTTGCCACGTGGTAGCCAGTGACTGCTTCCTAGCCTATAGGGTCTTGTATCCTTGAACCGATACCGGGCCATTATTGTTACCGTGACAGTGGGGCCTCGGCGGACTCCTAGGGAACCACTGGTCTCTTCGAGAGTTGCAGTGAGGTTTGCCAAGAGATACAGAAAATACTTATTTCAGTAATTACTCCGTGCTGCCGGCAGAGAAAAGCCAACAGCGTTGATAGGGCGGATTGTCTGAGCATAGCATTTAAATGGGTAACATCCAAGCCTTCCTGATTGAAAGAGCATGAGGATGTTTACGAAGTGGTTCCATTTTCTGATGACTAGGGTTATTGATCGTTAAGAGTATCTGTTTCTTTGAGTTGCAGACTTCGCAGAATTAGTTAGTATTGCTCTCCTGGCTAGCGCGATTGGAGCATTACTACACTGCATCTGTACGTAGTACCCGATAAATCCTTGGCATGTCACCACGGACATATTCATCCCGAAAAGTCGGAAAGGTACCCGTTTGTGTGGGCCAGATGAAGATGGCGACTGGCCGGCCAAATGTCGCGTCATTCAGAAATTGCCGACAAAATATAGTACCACCATCCAATCACAACCACCGACATCTCGGTTTTGCGTCGGCGAGCGCCCGACATCACACATAGCCAAGGATTAGACTCGGACCAGTCCCCGCGAACGCGGCGAATTTGACATGACCCGACATGCAAGAATATCATAACCTTGCCAGCTGCTCAGGCTTGGCTGCGCTAAGTTCGTGGACCTTTACCGGGTACAAAGAAACTAGCCGATTGACGTGATAAGAAGGGTTTGCGGGCCAGAGTAGCATGCATTGAAGTAGAACCTTGCACGGGGAATATAAGGGACAGGCGCGGGACGTGCATGTTGCCCTTTTTCTTCCCGTGGAGGATGCCATTCTTATCGGAGATTTGATTGCTTTCACTTTGATTGAATCAAGGAGAGAAGATGGCAGATTCAAAGACGATCGCTACCGTCTCCGCAACGGCAGTGGACGACGATGTCTCCACATCTGTAGCAACCCATCGAGGCCCTCAAACCGTCGGAAGAGAGGCATCTCAGCCATTGGAAGACAAAAAATCGGCAAAGTCGGATGACGGTCTGAAAACGAACGACCCTGAGCGGAACGAAGCCGAGGACGAAAGACAGCTTGTCAACGGTGGTGTTGTGATCCGAGATGGTGGGCTATAATTTCGCTACCAGAAGGAAGGGATTGACAAGGCTGATTGATCAAAGGCAACGATGTCGCGAGATACGTCGTAAGCACCCAGGATGATGGAGACGCATCTTGCACCTTTCGATCTTTCATCATCGGCTCTGGTAAGTCAGACTGGCCCGATCTGGTGGCATGACTATAAGCTAACTCTAGAAAGGTCTTACTGCTCTTGCGGCTTGCATCAACCAAATGTAACTACGCCTAATATTGTTCTCCCTGCGATCGATAACTACGTGCAATACTGACTTACCCCAGTTATTTCTATAAGCCTGTGGATGTCTCATTTGCTTCGGTGTAAGTGGTCCTGCTTAATGGTTCATTAGTCTTGATGGCTGATGATTTCTTCATTACAGCTTCCTTTGCTTAATGGCATATGTAATCGGAGTGACTTGGTCTGTTGTATTCCCTCGTCGTCACCATGTCGAGAAGTATCTTCCGTCACAGGCGAAATGGCTCGGCCCTGTCGTTCATTTTATCAACCCCGGCCACTTCGGACTGAAGGAGCATGCGGTTGCTTCGATCCTATCAACATCCAGTGGTAACGGCGCTGCTATTGTGCAAGTCTTTGGTGCTGAAAGACTGTGAGTAATTCGTTTAGATGTCCCTTCGTTCAAGTGCTGACCATAGATCAGGTTCTACAACAGAAGCACGGATGCTGCGACCGCGATTTTGACCGTCTTTTCGGCTTCAATCTTTGGATATGGCCTCGTAGGCCTTCTACGATCCATTCTTGTCCACCGTTAGTATAACCGCCGGTATATTATTTTGCAGGGTACTGAAAATGAGACAGCGAGCGAAATGGTTTGGTGGCAATGCCTTCCCATGATCTCTATCTACCAGACCCTTCATCGCGAACCCAAGGGGAACAACAAAGACAGACTTCGCATATTCGGATTCACTTCCATCGGCATGTTTATCTGGGAGCCTATTGCGTCATACATCTGGCCATGGCTAAACGGCATCTCCATCCCCTGTCTCGCATCGATGCATGCGGCCCCTCCAACCAGGAAGGTCCTGATGACCATCTTCGGCGGCATTTCCTCCAACGAAGGCCAGGGAATCCTCAACTTCTCCTTGGACTGGCAGTACATCACGTCGCGTTACATGTCTCTCCCGCTTCTGCAGCAAGCGAATTCCTGGGTGGGCATTGTTCTTTCTTACATCATGTGCTTCAGTCTATACTATGGCGGAGCCTGGGGCGCAAAGAAGTTCCCTTTCATGTCGACTGCCATGTTTGACGAAAAGACTGGAAAAGTTTACAACCAGACGGCAGTCTTCGGCCAAAACGCCATCTTGGACACCGAGGCGTTGGAGAAGCACGGCCTTCCTCGGTTGACAGCATCGAATGTCTGGGCGAACATGGCTGCGATGGCTGCTATTGGAGCCTTGATAACCCACATTTCGCTTTTCTACGGACCTCTGTAAGTTCTAGCTTGGGGACTATTTACTTGAGGCTGAAATGCTGACTTGACTAGGATTAAGCGGTCACTGAAGCAAGCCTGGAAAAAGGAAGAGACGGACCCTCATTACAAGATCATGCAGGAGAACTACAAGGATGTCCCGATGTGGTGGTATGCAGCCATTCTTCTTATTGGCTTCTTCACCGGCCTCGGTGCTGTTATCAAAGGACACACGACTCTCGACGCTTGGGCTTATGTCTGTGCCATTGTGAGTTGGTCGCCTCAGTACCTATGCACAAAAGCTAACAAATCAGCTCCTTGGATGCATCGTCGCGCCTTTCTCGCTCTGTTTGTACGGCCTGCTTGGTACCAGTGTCGCAACAAACAATCTTTCGAAGATGCTTTGCGGAGTACTTCAACCCGGAAAGCCCGTCGCAAATCTCTACTTCTCGATGTTCAGCCACGAAGTCACTGTGCTCTCAGTATTTCTGTCGACTGATCTAAAGATGGCGCAATACCTCAAGATCCCCTGGAGAACTATGTTCCTCTTGCAGACCTGGGGAAGTCTGTTTGGAACCGCCTTGAATTATGTCATCATGGACACCATAGTTGCAAACCGGCGAGAAATCCTTCTTGACCCGATTGGAAATCAAGTTGTGGGTTTCTTTGTGCTTCATATTCATGTTGGAACCTAGTCACTAACTCTTATCCAGTGGAGCGGACGCAAGATCCAATCTCTTAACACAACCGCCGTGACGTGGTCTCTTGCCAAGTATGTCTATGGCTTCGGAAAAGATGGATATGGCTGGTAAGTTCAAATCGCTTCAATTTCGTGCAACACATGGCTAATGATGGTCAGGATTCCGTTGTCCATTGTTATTGGTGCTGCTATCCCCGTTGCTCTGTGGCTTGTTTCCCGCAAGTACAAGACCATCTACGGCTGGGAAGTCCGCAAGCTAGTTACTCCCGTAATTTTCCACAACGCTTCCGAGACCACGTCCGGTACCACGTCTGTCATTTGGTCCCAAGTTGCGACGGGCTTGTGGTCCCAGTGGTACATGCGCCTACGTCACCCTGCATGGTTCGGCAAGTATAATTACATTGTCGGCGGCGGTCTTGACGCTGGCGCCAAGGTTATGATGTTTATCTTGACGTTTGCTGTTGCCGGTGGCTCAGGAAAAGAAGTTCCTTTCCCTACGGTATGTTAATCCATCGGTAATCCTTATTTCTCGCATTTGCGCGTGGCTAACAATTATGTCAGTGGTGGGGTAACCCCAACTCGAGTTCGAAACAATATGCTGATTACTGCGGTACTGGCTGAACCCGATGCCGCTTCACCACTGCATGGTTATTGGTCTCATCATCGGGACTTTTAATTCTGACGAAAGTATCCAAAATGGGATGAGCATGCACACAGATGCTCCGACCCATTGTATCTATCTTAATGTATAGAACCTTAGCTCTTAACGCATTCGGAAAACCTACCTAGCATGTTCATCTGGTACACGGCCACAAAGTCCCCCGCAAACGCAACATAGATTTACATTTAATGTCTTGCTATGATATATGCTACAACCGTCATTAGATCACTTTCGTTGATAGTCAGGAGTCATCGGTGAGCTGTGCTTCGCGCTGGAGGAAACAGGTAAGGCTCATTGTAGAGGTGCGGAAGCGCTAGCAGAAGCCATTACGGCGAGATTGGCGCTGTGCACAGAACCCAATCACTATGAATCATCGTGGCGCGGTACTAGCGCCGAGCGAGTCCCATTGGCCAGCCAAACGGAATTCTTTGTATTAGCCCACATGGCATGCAAATGAGGGGGGCCGCATTCGACCGTGGATTTCTCACTATATGAACCCACGCCCAGGGACCGAAGCTAAACACTTCAGGTATCATTTTTCAATCCCGTAGCTACCAAATTTAGTTATTCATAATGTCCGAACGAAATCATGCCATTGTTTTCGGAGCCGCTGGCCTGCTCGGTTGGGCGACTGTCGAGCAGCTACTTTCCAGCTACCCCGCCATCGGTTCATTTGACAAAGTCACTGCTGTCATCAATCGCCCGCTCCCGGAATCAGATTTCTGCTGGCCAAACGGCGCAGAAAACCGACCGGCTCTGCAGATTGTGTCAGGAGTGAACCTGACGGGTGAATCAGCGGAAGACTTGGCCATACAGCTGAAAGATAAAGTCGACGGGGTTGAGGATGTTACCCATGTCTTCTACTTTGGTATGTAGTATTCAGCTTCTTGTGTCTGCCAAATTGTGATGCTGAGCTATACGTGTAGTTTTCAATCAGGTCAGCGAGGATCATATCCGAGAGTGTGAGACCAATTGCGGCATATTGCAGCGAGTCGTTGGTGCGATTACCTCATTGTCACCAAACCTGAAATCTTTTGTCTACCCAGGAGGAACGAGAGTTGGTCGCCCCCTGTTCTGTGATTTTGATATCACTTGGCTCACATGCATGGACATAGGGATACGGCATCTATGTGCCTGGAGGAACGTTCACGGCCCCATTAGAAGAATCGATGGCAGATAGTCTGCCAGACGATTACGCCAAGACAGTTGCATACCCTTGGTTCAGAAAGATTCTTACCAAGGCAAGCGAAGGGAAAGCGTGGAACTGGTCAGAGATATGTCCGGATGTTGTTGTAGGCTTCACACCGAATGGGTCTGGATTCTCTTTGGCGCTTCATTGGGCCCAGTACCTCTCACTCTATGCCATAAACCACGGAGTTGATGGGAAATCCGAGTCTTCCATCGAGGTGCCGTTTCCAGGAAACGAGGGAGGTTTCAACAGCCTATTCACACCGGTATCTTCCCAGACTCTTGGCCGTATTGCCGTTCATGCCTCATTGAACCTGGAAGAGTGCGGCGGCAAGATCATCAATATGGCCGACCGCGCAAAGCCCACTACGTTCAGCGAGATTTGGCCGGCACTCGCCAAGTGGTTCGGACTCAAGGGCGTAGGACCAACGAGCGATGGGGTTGCTGTAAAGCCTGGCGAGTATGTCCATGAGCAGAAGCATGTCTTTGAAGCAAAAGGATTGAAAAAAGCGATCGTTGCCGGCGTTGGTGGTGGAAGTTCTCAGCTTGACAGCGTTGGCTACTGGCTGTCTTTTGACCGACAGCTAAGCTTGGATAGACTTCGGTCTGTGGGGTTCATGGAAGAAAGAGACCCAGTTGACGGGTGGCTGGAGGCATTTGAAAAGTTCAGAGTGGCTGGAATTATTTCGTAAAATTTTGGTATTGAATTGAATCTCTGGGAGGGAATATCGGACTCCTGTAAAATCATTCGGAGGTTAGCCTAAACAAAATAGAAGAATCCAGGTAGCTTACATGTCCTCAAGTTCACTTTCTCGCCCCCCCTCAATATGTAGGTCGACATCTTTCTTTGAAAAAGTAAATAAGTACTCTCTTCAACACTCCGTGGATATATTTACATAAAAGCCTGGGTTTGAAATCAAGATCCGAGGGTTTCATGTTTGCACATTCCCTCTGCTAAATTGTGGAAGGTGTTCTTTATGAAGAGTAAACTGGCGAGGTTCCGGTTAGACGCCAAATCAGAAACCTCGCGACTTTCGCAGTTCCATTGAATTGGACTTGTATAATGCTTGGAGAGAACAGCAAATAGCCTTCGTAGGGATGGTTTTCTTGCCGTGATCCACATCATTGAAACCCCCCAATTGCAGTATGTCGGATAATGCAACGCCCAAATTCCATCGGATCGCGACGGGGTCATGCAGAGAAGTGGGGTTGGCTCCTTGTGAGCAATTATCTCCAACTGCTTTCTAAGCTGCCACGGGAACTCTTACACTGCAAAGCCCAGTCCCTGTTACTTCCCCACACGAGTGCCGACCGACTCATGGAGGCCATCGCATGTTAGCAGCCGGCCTTCTCCTCTTTTCTCTCCTCACGGCCGACTCCAAGTCTCCCAGAAACCATTCTTTCATCTCACCACAACCGAAATCAGCCTCGCTGGCAGACTGTTTTAAACCAATGCTATGGCGAAACGTAGCTGGTCAGACGCCAATGAGGGCATGGAATTCATGACGGTGAGACATCCCTTCCGAGACTCTCTTGCGCGAACAGCATGCTCACAAAGCGTTTCAGTTATTTACTGCGGGGAACAGCGAACAGTCTTTTCCGCAAATATCCCGGAAAATCAAAGCATGTGCGGCTTGCCGGAAACACAAGGTTCACACAGTGGATTTCTATCTAGGTTTTTCATCAAGATTGAAGACTGACTAAATCTCTAGATCAAATGTCTAATGGACGAAAGTGGCCCGCCATGTCGGCGGTGCTCTGAACGAAGCCTAGGTTGCGTTTTGGGAAAGAACTTACAGAGCATCATTGATGAGAAGACTCAGTAAAGGCAGTTCCTACCCGCATCGAGGGTTTTTAAAGAAGCTAATCTTTGCACAGATACAACGAAGCTATCCTGCAGGACATTGAAAACCTCCACAATACTCTGAATGAAGTCACTAAAAAGATTGGTCTTCCAGAGCCAGCCGCACTTCAAAGCTCAGTCCTACAAAAATCAGCGGAATCACCGTCGCCACATAGCCGCTCTGCTGCAAATGCGAACGGATCTGGGTACCGTCTGGCCGTGTCTGGGCAAGACAATCGGGGTCCGTCCTGTGACAACTCACCCAAAATTTCACCTGAAGACGAGAACCTTCCACACGTGCCCATCCATTCACTCTATGCACTCACAAAACTGAGAGCATTGAGATCTCCAGATGCCCCCGAAGGGCACTCGAGCCCGATTCATGACGACTTCATTGCCCGAGGTGCCTTGCGCCTGGAAGACGCCGAGCGTCTTTTCTGTCTTTACAGAGACCGCCTGGATGCTTTTATATATGGGGTTGGATGCAAATACCAACAGCTGGAAGAATTAAGACGGAAGAGCCCTATTCTCGCCGCAGCAATTCTGACTGTCGCCTCTCTTCATGATCCGCAGGCAAACAGCATGTACGGGATCTGTAGCTCGGAGTTTCGTCGACTCACCGAGAGATCCATGTTTGACCGCCGGGTAAATCGTGACTACCTTCGAGCTATGTGCGTTGCGGCATACTGGCTGAGTGACATGTCATGGATGCTTTCGGGTTATGCTATTCGACGGGCGGCTGAGTGCAACCTGCACAATAGCTACAGCCGTGCCATCGAGGAGAAAAGTGAAGAAGCTGCCGATGGCGCACGGATATGGTATATACTCAATATTTGCGACCAACACCTTGCGACGCTTTATGGGAGGCCAGCTATCGTACAAGAGGACTCGTCTATGCAGCAGTGGGAAAGCTTTCTCGAATCTCCAGTATCCACTGATGAAGACAAACGACTAACAAGTCAGGTGGCACTGCTTGGTATCATTGGAAGCATCAGAGAGTTGTTCGGACCAGACAAAGGTCAACCAACGCCGAGAGCCTATGTGCATCAGATCTCTCACTTCAACAAGCAACTCGACCACTGGATCAAGCATTGGTCGGAAAAATTGCCAGGTGCGTAGACCTCTGAGCTCTCTTTCGAGTAAAACGTTAACAGCTTTAGAACAATACCAACACATTGGTCGATTTCCCCGTAAAGGCGCCCTCCTACATTTCCACTTCGCAAAATTACATCTCTACTCCCACATTTTCCGCGGTTTGTCAGGAGATAACCCGATACCCCATCACTTTATGGACTCCGCTGCAGTAGCTATATCTGTTGCAACATCTACCATCAACTTCATCGTCACTGATCCGGATGTTGCTGCTGGAGTGGTAGGCATGCCGTCCTACCTGCACTGCATGACTGCCTTCGCATGCATGTTTCTCATCAAAGTTGCAGTCAAGTATGGCGGAGATCTGATTGAACCAGGACGCGTTTGGAACCTGACGACCAGCCTTGTGCAACACTTCCGTTCTCTACCAGCAGGAAGATGGCACCTGGCGAATCTCATGGCGCCCGGCCTAGAGCGCATGGCTATGACACTAATGCCCTCTCGAGAGGGCGAGCCTGGCCAACGCCGCGAGGCGCAAATCACAACCAATGGGGTTGACGTTGTTGTTGATCCCAAACTTGCTGTTTCCAGCACTGAAGGAGCTATTATGGGCTCTGAAGGCGAGTTCTTTTTCGACTACGACATGAGCTTTGGCCTGTCTCCGGTATTTCAGTTCGACATCTCATCGTTAAACGCAGATACAGCTTCAACAGTGGGCCGAGATTTTGCAAATATTGAATATCCGATTGCGAGGCCCGGCACTTGATAAAGTTTGACAGAATATTGATAGAGATAAACCAAGCAGAAATTGAAATGACTGTTCAAAGGCACCTTGAAAGTGTGCTTTTCCTATGTCAGGGATCGTTGGATTCTATCGTGATCACATACCCTGTATATTTCTGGGCCGGTATTCACTTTCCAAGTATCTACATTCCTCTTCGGTCAGTTTGACCTTGAGCGCACCTACAGTCTCCTTGATCCTCGTCTCCGAGGTCAACCCCACTATTGGCCAATAGCCTTGTTGTAATACCCATGCAGTCGATACAAGAGCCATACTGACGCCCTTCTTCTTTGCTACCTCTTCGACGCGATTAATAATTTCGAAATTGGCATCCGCGAACCAGGCTTGTGTCTTTGTATCTGTTTGGCTGCGAAGCGATGTACCATCCTCGCTGTCCTTGGCTAGAGGCTTTGCGAGCAATCCGCGAGCAATTGGCGACCATGGAATGACGCCAACTTCAGTTGCACGACAGAAGGGTAGCATTTCTCGTTCCTCCTCGCGGTATAGCAAGTTATAGAACGGTTGCATTGAGATGAACTCGGTCCAGCCGTTTGACCGGGCAATATACTGCAGGCGGGCGAACTCCCATGTGTACATGGATGACGCCCCAATGTAGCGGGCCTTGCCGGATTGGACAACTTCGTGCAGGGCCCGCATGATTTCTTCGGGGGGTGTTTCTCGGTCAAGGCGGTGGATTTGGAGGACATCTGGAGATGTTAGCTTCAACAAACATTTCCACCAAGAGCTGGCTTACCTATGTAATCCGTGCCCAAACGTTCCAGGCACTTATCAACTGCATGGAAGATATGTTTCCTGCTCAGACCCATTTGGTTGACCAGTGGACCATCATTAACGCTAGCAGGCCTGGACTCGTCATCCATGACTGGGTTGAAAATCTTGGAGAGGATCACGACCTTTTGCCGCGGAATGTTGAACTTTTTCAGGGCTTTTCCAATAATAACCTCGGATTGTCCGTTTGAGTACGTATCAGCAGTGTCCCATGTGTTGATTCCGTTATCGTATGCCGCCTTGAGCAGTTGCAATCCTTCTTCCTCATCGAGGATCCATGGTGAACCCTCCCACTTGGATGAGCCAAAGGCCATGCATCCGAGGATGATTTTGGAGACCTTTAGGCCAGTTTTGCCAAGTCTTTTGTTCTGGTTAGCATCTCAGAGAAATATTAGATGATGCTATGAGAGTATAGGAAAGAAAAAAGAATCATTTTCAAGTTCATCTCAAAAATGCGCGGCATATCAAACGCGACGAGGGGCGGGTCTGCATCGCAGCGGACCTAAGTACTCACCTGACGTATTCCATAATTTAGATATTTGGCTTCTGATCGAGCAAAGGATCCTTTCGAAACAAAATTCACCAAAGTGGACAGAATTTCTTCTCGGCCACTACGCAGGCTCGACGATATATCCGAGACTTTGTTTCCGAACCAGCACGCCATTTCATTCCGTCTCTCGGCTTAGGGTTCTCCGCCAGAATCCTGCAGGTTCCCTCCGACCGCCGCGCGATGCACCCTTGCGCGGTGCGGGGAACACCTGGACGAAAGATCAACATTGTGTAGTCGGCATTCTTTCCGACACCCGGATTCGACAACTTGCATCGGCTACATCTCCGATCTCCAGCTCCAACTTGGAGCATGACAGCATGTTCGACAATTCGCAGCCGGTTAGGCTCGGTAAATCGCAGGAATATGAGGAGAAGCCCCGAACATGTAATTGGACCAGTACAGTACCCCTCATACCGAAATCGGATGATTGATGCCGAGGACTACATGATCGCATCTATTCTGCCGGAAGTGCGAAATTTGTCCTCATCACTACGCATGATCTCATCGCCAGCAATCAAGATACCCTCACCAAAGCAATAATGTCAAACGAAATCCTCGTGACCGGCGCGGCTGGCTTCGTCGGCCAGGCCCTCGTTACTGCCCTCATCAAGGCAAATCCGTCCACAAGCCTTACTGTCACAGATGTGATTGAGCCACCTATCCCAGCTGAAGTGGCAGGGGAGAGCGACAGAATCAAGTCACTGAAAGCCGATCTCACCGATGCGGCAGCAGTAACGTCTTTGGTATCGAAGCAATTTGCGGCTGTTTACCTCCTGCATGGCCTCATGTCTGGCGGAGCCGAAGCAAACCTTGATCTGGGTCTTAAAGTCAACCTCGACTCAGTCAGGGCCGTCCTAGACCATCTCCGCAAGAATTACCCCGGTACCACCGTTGTTTTCACCAGCTCATGCGCCGTCTACGGGCCCCGTCAACCCGTCATTGAGAGCGAGACAGTACCGAAGCCTAAGACATCGTACGGCACTGAAAAGCTCATTATTGAGTTGTTGGTGGAGGATTACTCTCGGCGTGGACTCATCGACGGTCGCATTGTACGTCTCCCGACGGTAACAGTCCGTCCCGGCGCCCCGTCCGCGGCGGCATCCAGCTTCGCTTCCGGCATTGTTCGCGAGTCGCTCAAGGGTATCAAGAATATTTTGCCTGTGAGCCGTGACCTAGAGATTTGGGTATGTAGCCCTGCGACGGTTGTCAAGAATCTCGTCAAGGTCAAGGACGTGCCGAAAGACAAATTTGGAGACTCAAGAGTGGTCAACCTCCCGGGCATAACAGTGACTGTGCAGGAGATTCTGGATGCTGTAGAAAAGGTTGGTGGCAAGGAAGCTTTGGCCCAAATTGAAGAGAAGAAAGACCCGGCAATCTTAGCCATTGTAAACACATGGGCGGCCCGGTTTGATGTTAGCAGGGCGTATGGTCTGGGTCTGGAACCCGATGGGCCTATTTTGGAAGCTGTTGAAGCGTTTGCCAAGACTATCAAGACATAAACGGCGACCTTTATCAAATAATATGGGCGAACTTAAAACATAGTATGGCGTAGATAGAATAATACTGCTCTAACTTGCTTTACTTGTATAAGCCAGTCTTCTCCAAAACCGCCATTTGCAAGATAGACTACTCATGGTCTTTATACTCGTTTTAGACCGTGCTGTGAGATAAGATTTGCCCATATAACATTCCCCGTATCACAAAATCGTTTCAATAGAGCAAAATCAACTGATGAATTTACCACATAGTTAAAAATAGAGATAATATACTGTATGCCGTTTGATGCAACACAGGGCTGCAATCAAATTAGTGAATTGAACAGATGCCAATTATGTCTATTTCCAAAATTTTAAAGTCTCGATCTTGGTCCTTTCAACATCTTGTTCTTTCTTGATCGATGTCCAGGAAAGACAAGATAATCCACATCCAAAGTGTTCACAATCTCTGGAGTAGCTTGACTTAGACTTGTAATGCCACAAAGCCTCATTGATGTTTCTATCTCATCCTTAAGGACTATGCAATGTAGTTGAATTATCAGCAAGTGGTTGTACGTTTGGTTTCGTCGAGTGAAGACTTACTCTGAGAGAGATGTTCAACGCCATCTTGGCCATAAACCAGAGAGTACAAGAATGGCCTGCCTATTCCAACAGCAGTGGCACCTAGGGCAATTGCTTTGAGGATATCCGAGCCACGCTCAAAGCCGCCATCTATGTATACCTCCAGTTTGTCAAATACCTCTGGGCACTGCTCTTGGAGTTCCAGTAGAACAAGAATAGAGGCCTGGGACCTGCAAAACTTATCAACATCTGCGTTTGAAAAAAGCTCGAGGCTTGTACGTGATTTGAAGCTTACCCATCCAGAGATCGGCCACCATGGTTGCTCAAAAGAACTCCATCCACACCGTACTCAACCGCCAACTTGGCATCATCGGCAGTTTGAACCCCCTTGAGCACAATTGGCACACCGCTCGCTTCTCTGATCCATGTGAGGTCTTCCCATGTAATTGACTTATCGATGTATTGTGCCATCAAGCGTCCAAGCCCACTGCCTTTCTTGTCTCTACTGCTTTCAGCGCCGCTGATAGCAGCTCGAATTGTACCTGCCTGTGCTGCACGTTCATCTGCTTCCCTCTTGCCTGGAACAGGTGCATCCACAGTGACAAAAACGGCTTTTATTCCAAGGGAACGGGCTGATCGAAGTATCTCCATTGTTTTATGACGCTCGGAGTTTATATAAAGCTGGAAGAAGAATGGATGTGCAGGTGGAGCAGCCGAGACGATAGATTTGAGAGTATAAGATGCATTACTCGAAATCTGGATATGAAGGGTTTAATTTTATGACCTCCTGAAAACGCTGAAGGAGTTTGCTGTGTCAACTCACACATTGAATAATCCCTTCGTTAGCTGCGCCACGGCTTAGAGCTAACTCCCCTTCAGGATGCACCAGCTTTGCCATGGCCGCAGGCGAGATAAAAAAGGGGGCAGCGCTGTCGAATCCAAGAATTTTCGTTTTAAAGTTTACGTGGGAAACGTTTCTCAGAATCCTAGGCCGGATCATGATACGCCTCACCAGCTCCTTGTTCTTTCTGTGTGTTATCAAGTCAGTGGCAGCAGAAGAGTAAAAGGCCCATGTCTTCGGCGTCAAGGCGTTGGAAGCTACGGCCTCAAGATCCGGTGCACCAATGATAGATTCCAGAGGCGGGATGGGCGTGTCTTCTTCTTGTAGCGCTGACTGCGCAACCTCTGCGGGTGAGATTGCCATACCACTCTGACCGACTGCCTGTGTGGTTGCAGTTGGTACGTCGGGAGTGACATCCTTCAGGATGCCGATGTACTTCTCGTGAGGCAACTCTTCGAGAATATCAGGCGCATGCACTTTGTCGAAAATCTTCGTGGCATTTGAACCGGCACACTCGAGGAGGACTAAAGGCTGCCTGTGGTGAGTAAAACACATAAAAGGAAGTAGCTAGGAAACAAGAAACCGACCTGATGGACCTCCTGGGTGTTCGCGAATGAAGTCTGTGATATCCCAGACTTTGGAGTGCACCGCTATCCAGCAATCTGACATTGAGTTGTGCTTGCTGAGATCACTTAAACTGATCGCGTTCTTATGGTTTTCTTGTGTCTTTGTGGCCATTGTGTTGTGGATTCCTCGTTTCCTTAATGTCAGACTCGGGTTTCTTTGCTGTGCAAATCCTCTCTTAAGCTGAATGTTTCGATTTGAGTTCGTCCCATGAGAAATCAAAACAAGGAGGGCACTTGGTGAAGAAAAATGTTAGGCTCATTTGAGAATGTAGTACCTTCGGAAGCTTGTATGGCGGGCCATTTGGGAACGTACCGCCTTGGTTTGCCATCAATCGCGACACTCCCGTTGTTCCTGGGACTGCCCCCCCTGTCAACTCCGCATACGTATTTCAGGCAGTTCGGCTTTCTCGCCGATGTGGATTGCCATTGAGCAGTCACGCGGGAGCCTCCGGAAATTTTGACTTTTTCCACGTAATGACACTTTCTCTCCCAAACACTTGTGACATTATTGGACAAAGCTCCTCAGTCAGCAAAACGCCTGGCTGCTTTGCGTGATCGGGGCGATTCGGCCGTACACCCAACAATGGATAGGTTCCCCGCATTGGTCTCCGCATCTTCGGAGTTGGTGTCATAGCTGTCATGAGGGGGTTAAAGCTTTAGTATCAGACAACTCATATTCAACTAACTTTCGGGCTGGACCTAAATTTTGTCATAATTCTCAAAACGCTTGCATTGTCTTGTTGAAACAATTTCCGATCAAACACCAGTCGCCTGTTTGGATTGTTCAAGTATCTTTGCAATGCCTTCCAGCACAATTGCCCCTAAATTGAAACCTCTCCCACCTGGTGTCTATACCCCGGTCGTCACCATCTACAAAGCCGGCGACCCTTTGCAGTCAGTAGACCACGATGCCTTGTACAAGCAGTGTCAGTCCTTGGTCCGCGCTGGCATGCATGGTCTCGTCTACCTGGGCACCAACGGCGAGCTTCCCCTTCTCACTACCGACGAGCGAAAAGCTATCATTGTGACCGCGGTACGCGCGGTCAAGGATCTCCAAAAGCCAGATTATCCCATTGTGGCTGGTATATCTGCACAATCAACTCGCGAGGCTATCCTCAACGCGAAAGATGCTGGAGATGCCGGTGCCAAGTTTGCCCTTCTTTTACCGCCCAGTTACTGGCCCAAAGCCCTGTCCAACGATGCGATACTGGGTTACTACCGGGACGTTGCTGATAACTCGCCAATTCCAATCGTCATATACAATTTCCCTGCTGTAACATCTGGGGTCGACCTCGATTCCGACCAGCTTACCGCTCTGGCATCACACCCGAACATCGTTGCTGTGAAGCTGACCTGCGGGAACGTGGGTAAGGTGACTCGGCTGACAAGCAAGTTCGCCCACGAGCAGTTCGGTGTTTTTGGCGGTAGCAGCGACTATCTCCTCCCGACTTTGCATGCGGGAGGTAGTGGCTGTGTGACAGGAATGGGAAACATATTCCCAGGGTCTACTTCTGCGGTTTATGACTTATGGAAGGCTGGAAAGGCCGAAAAGGCCCAGAAGTTGCAATATGATGTGGCGAATGCAGAGTGGGCTTGTAAGAAAGGCATCGCTCTTACAAAGTACGGTGCTTGGTATTTCCTTGGCCGCGACATAGGCGTCGCTGATGAATCTTCGTGGGAGATGAGACGGCCATACTTGCCTCTAGGTGATGCAACGAAAAAATGGGCTTTGGAAACACTGGGTGTACTTGGACCCGTCGAAAAGCACAGGTCGTGGAGCACGTAGACAATACGACAATTCTTTTTGTTCCTTGAACTTAGTGCGTGTGTTATTGTCGAGTGAAAATATAGAGGCAGGTTAACATCTTGTCCAATATATTGCATAAACGTAACTAAAAATCGGGTGACAGAGGCTGGATTATTTGAAAAGATAATATTGCAGGTCGAAGACTCCATGATTCGAAAACAATTACCACTTTAACACGACGGACCATAAACTTGTCTTATTGACGATTTATATATACGTATTGAACAATGGAGCAATGATACCGTGCTCCATTATTCCTCGCCTACCCAGCTTTCTACATCCTCAATCCTAACGTATTTGATGTACTGACGGTGAAATGTGAAAGCTATATGCAAGACCGACACAGAACTTCCCTGCTCAATAAAAACACTTGGGTAGCTTAACTCACGGTTAGTCTTCTCTTTTGAGTTGTTAGTCATACAGAACCCATCACCGTCCTCAAGTACTCTTGATTTCCAACTAAGACCGTCATCATCAGAGATGGCTACAGTCAATGCTTTTCGGGGGGTCCCCCAAATGGCCTGCTTCCCATTGACTGATGCTTGGTTCGGGCGCTTATCGTTCTCTGGTGTAATATCATCGTATAAACCTTCCCTCGTCGCCATATCTGGCTCGAAAGAAGAATGGTTGAATACGATGGCAAGACTTCCCGACGGGAGACGCGTTGTGCAGATGCCGCTGTTGGGATTTGGTAGGGTAGTCGGTTGTGGAGAAGCCCAGTTCAGACCATCAGATGAAGTAGAACGGTAAATGTTGTCTGCCCAGCGACTGCGGAAGAATGCGACATGTACAGATTTCTCTGTTGTCGGAGGAACAATATTCATATGTACCAAACCGACACTGTCAGGGACAACATTTTCTGCCCAAGTTTGACCATTGTTTCTTGAGTAGAAGACTGCTGATATATCGTTGTTTCCAATCCACCTTTGCCCAGGTGTCGATCGGCAGTGGAAAACCGGAAGAACCCAAGTGCCATCACCTAATACCACAAGTGGTTGCCGCACGAATGCGCCAGTAACACCCTTTAGTGGATATCGGGGTTCCGACCATGTCATGCCGTTGTCGCTAGACGTGCGATTTATAATGACTGCTCCATCTTGGTTGCCGGCATCCTGAGAGGTATGAAATAGCCAGATGTCCCCTGTCTCTGGAGATAGAAACAAGACAGGATTCTGGCAGCTTCGGTTGATATCTGAGGAGATCTTCTGTGGAGTGGACCACTTGTTTGAGCCATGTTCCTGACGAGACAACCAAATGCTAATATCCGGAAGTCCCTCCTGCGAGCCCCCAAACCAAGCGCACAAGAGTGTCCTGTCAGGGAGTTGGAGTAGATTGGAGGCGTGGGATTGAATCGTTGCCACTGGGATGCCTGTGCTGTACAGAGTGGGAGACATGCTTAGAAAAGTCGACCGAGTGGCTGTCAGAAGGAAATGCGGAGTGCGGTAGCAGATTGAGTATGTTGATATCGACCCAAATGTGCCTGCCCTTTTCTACTGGCAAATTATTGACGCTGCTGCCAAAAAGTTTAGCAGAGTGTGGTTGATTCTATGTATTCCCTTTCATTAATCCTGAAATCTGCTAAGTGCGACCCTGATGCTCCAAGTCCTTGTTTCCCCGCTTCCAAATTCCTTCGAGGCCCATTACCATCCGGCAAAAAGTCCGTTCCCCGCTGATCTTGAGTACCCGGGGAGCCCCCGTTCAAGCTCGGCGTCACACGAATCCAAGGTTCGAGCTAGGACTGGTCCCCGAGGTTCCCAATTCAGCTTAGTTCCAAACCAACTCCGATTCCGAAATAGGACACGATGCTAAGTTTGGGAACCACTCGATGGTAAACAATATGAAATAGGTTTTGATTCCGGGCTTCTCTCCGAAGATTGTACTGCATGATCTTCATGGTTCCCCATACGGTAGCGGCTCACGGAATGCTGTGGATTACGCGGGGTAATTCGGCTGTTCGATCTCCCCATGGGGAGTACTCGTAGCTCGTACGGCTATTGAGTCAGTTATCCAACTATATGATCCAGTCAAAGCCTGCTGTTGATTTCTCTTTAGTCACAACAGACTTTCTTAATGACACGCTCAACTTTTCGAACATCTCACTCAGTTCAACGAAACAAATCCTAATAATGGGCGGTGGAACTTCACTCTGGGCTTCTCCTGACTGGAAGAAGGATCCAAAGGAGATCTTCAACTCGCGGCTATTACTACTGGGTGTCACGATTGCCTTTGCAGGGTGTTCTTATGGCTTCGACCAGGGAAACATTGGAGGCATCATGACCTTTCCTTCGTTTAGAAAAGCTTTTGGTTTCGACACCATAAGTGAAGCTGAAGCTGATAAAAGAAGTAAGGCCCTGCCATCGAAAACAATGAGAAGACTGTACCAAGAGCTAAATCCAGTTTAGAAGGGAACATCGCAGCCATGTGTAAGTAAAAAGTGTTGCTGAGAGTAGACTTCTAATGATTATTTTAGTGGCTGCAGGTGGAACTGCAGGCGCTTTACTAGCCGCGCCACTCTCCGACTTCATTGGCAGAAAGAAAGCCGTAACATCAATGGCAGGTCTTTTCCTCGTGGGATGTGCAATGCAAGAGGTTCCCAACCTAGACGTTCTCTATGCCGGGCGACTGTTGGCCGGTGTAGCAATTGGGGCAACCTCCATGGTCGGTATCCTAGTCACTACAGACTCGAATCCTTCAAGAAACTAGTTACTGACTATAGACAATCCAAGCTCGCTCCTCAGTATCTCGCGGAAAATTCTCCAAAATCGATTCGAGGCTCGCTTACGACCTCGTACAATTTGATGATTATTTTGGCCTTAGCATTGGCTTTTTGGGTAAACTATGCAGTGAGCCTCTGGCCCAATCAGGATCCCAACGACAACAAGCCTTGGCAGCTGGCTCTTGGCATCCAATTAATTCCTGGATTCTTTCTCTTTGCTCTAATTTGGTGTAAGTATACGCTCGATAACTCCAATGGTTACTAGAACTGACATGTCTGTTTCTCTCAGTTGTTGTCGAAACACCCCGAGCCCTCATCTCTCAAGGGAAACAAGAACGTGGTTTGAGGAACCTTTGCAAGCTTAGAGGCTTGCCAGCGGAACATTCATATGTCCACCAAGAGTATATGGAAATTATTGCTCAGTTCGAGGCTGAGCAGAACGCGGCAAAGGGTGGGTGAAATGCCGCCAAAACGACACTTCTTCTAACAGTGTTAGGCCACAGCTATCTCGTTGTCATGCGTGACATCGACACAAATGCCAGCAATCGTCGACGTCTATTTCTTGCTGTAATGCTTTTCTTATTTCATAAGCTTACAGGCACAGATTCAATAAATTACTTCGCCCCTGACATTTTCGCAATGATTGGGGTTCCCGAGGGATCAAGCTCGCTTTTAACGACGGGAGTCTACGGTATGGTGAAGCTTGCAACGACGATTATCTACGTAACCGTCATTGTCGATCGTGTCGGCCGTCGTCTCCCACTCATGATTGGCGCAACTATTCAGGCAACCGCCATGCTTTACATTGGTCTTTTTCTTCGATTCTCCAATGTCGAACCGGGAAGCGGAACTACTGCTGGTGGAATCGTGGGAATCATCATGTAAGTTAGAGTTATAACAGTACCGAGCTACTACCTGTATTACAAGGTCGCTGATTCATGATCCAGGATCTATTTATACGCTTTCGGCTGGTCTTTTGGACACTCTGTAGCCCCCTATGTTGTTGCCGCCGAAATATTTCCCTCTCGGATCCGGTCAGTCTGCATGTCATGCTGCCTCTTCACCAACTGGATCGTCAACTACGGCATTACGTCCGCCACTCCACACATGCTTCGAACGATGAAATACGGCACTTTTCTCTTCTTTGCTATTATGACGTACATCGGTGTTGTTTTCGTCTACTTCTGCCTTCCGGAACTTAAAGGCCGCAGCATTGAGTCCATGGATGATCTCTTTCAAAATCCGCTCTGGACTATGTTCAAGCGAGCTTACCCAACTGAAAATGAAAAGGTCAGACACGATGTCCAGGAAAAGCTCCATCAAGAGGGCCAGAAGCCTGTGTCACATGTAACCATGGTGGAGGATAATGGTAAACGCGCCTGAAGCGTTGCTGCGAATTTTAAGTAGTAATTTGGGAACGTAATTGCGGAAAGAATATACAGCAATAGGCATCAACTTTGAAAGACGGAGAGGAGGAGAACGATGGATAAGAACGAATCTGAGGCATGAAATACCCATGTTATACTTCAACGAGCCGTTTCAATAGAGCACCATTCAATTGATCAGAAGAGTCCACGTCGTGCCGACTATAACGTCACATGTCAAGGCATGCAAAAGCGCTGACTGTGAGTGACACCATGCGGATGGGCCCCTAAGTAGAACGCATAGGCGGGAGCGAGCCGATGGGAAGCACAAAATTGAGTTGTGCAAAGTAAGATAACTATGACCCACTTATTTCCATCATCTGAATGGACGAATGAGAGAAGGATTTAACGGGGCTCATAAGTCATGAGTGTCCGATGACGGTCTTCTCCGCCCATGCGGGGAAGGCATTTGCACCCGATTCCAGGGCGCTAGAACAGAATAGGCAAGTCTCGTAATATCATTTGCATGGGAAATTCCGATATCTCTCTCAGCAATCCACTAATTGTACTTGGGTCATCGTCAGGGTCCCTCTTTTCCTCTCGACGTCAAGATCCCCACGTGTCGCCGGTTACGCCCAACACGCCGGGAATCGTACATCGCATGCCAAGTTTGTATTTATACTGCTGAAAAGCATGACAGCACCATGGAATCGGTCATTCATTCTGATAATAGGCGGAGGAAGGGTTCCAAGCACGATAAAACCGGCTGCCTAACCTGCCGATATCGGTAAGCTTTTTACGAAGCACCTTGTCTCCTCATCTTCGATGCATTGTTCTGATAAGCACGAGACACACAGGCGAAAGAAATGCGTGGAAAACACATTCCCAGTCTGCGGCACATGTGCTCGCTTGAATATCAAATGCATACGAGGGACAACTCGCGATGTAGTGCCGACCAGCTGGGTTGACCGGAAACAAAACACAAGCAAAGCATCACAGACACCAATACCTGATAATGCACATCAGGTGTCGGCATGTTTTCCATTATATACACCGACGACGGCCTCAGATCAGGCCGAGCCTCCTCAAAAACGACATGTGATGCGTTACTATATCACTGTATTGAGCCATCACTTGACAGCAAGCGAGCAATTCAACTCATTTCTCTCAGGTAAGCTGTTTTCTTGTCTTCACCATATACACTCGCATTCTTACACTGGTATTGTAACAGCTTTTCTACCCATGGCCATGGAATCAACAGTTCTGTATGACGCGCTAGTAGCGTTTGCTTCAGGGCATCTTTCACTCTCAAATGACTCATACAAAGTCTCGGCCCTAGAGGCTCACTCGACAGCCATTAGTAACCTTGCCACCGCACTGAGCACGCCGCAGCAGGAGATAACATGGTACGAAACAAAGGCCGCAACGTGTCTCGCATTTGTAATAGGAGAGGTCTGTGTAGGGGACAACTATGGCTGGCCTACACATCTCAACGGAACCAAGCTCATCATCGAGTCGGCCATGGCAACTACGGGCACTGGATTGGTTTTGCGTGGACCTGATGTCTTCAAGAGGAGTTCCGAGGGCCAGTGGATACTTCGAAACTTTGCGTATCACGACATAATTGGCAGTGTAACCCTGCGAAGGCGACCTCTGCTTGATTGCAGCTATTTGGATGGCATCACCGACGTTGTGGACACCTATCTGGGTGTTGCTACAGACTTGCTGCGTTATGTTGCTACACTCAGCTGCCTTGACGAGGAAACAAAACTTGTTCCCGATATGACGCTCGAGGAGACTACAAGAAGGAAGAAACTGTTCCACACTACCTGCGCGGAAGTTGAGCGGGATTTGCATGACTGGCGATGTCAGCCAAACGCTACCCCTGAACTTGCCGCCTTAGCACATGCCTTCAGGGGAGCAGTTCTGATTGTTCTGTACCGACTTGTGCGGGATCGATCAAGTTTTGAGGAGGAAATTGCGCAGGGACGAAGCTCTACCCCGACGGGTTGGGACATATTGCCGACAAAGATACGCACACAAGTCTCCAACATACTGAGACATGTTGACGAGATTCCCATAGGCTCTCACACCGAGTCGGCGATTCTATTTCCGCTCTTCCTCGCTGGTGGTGAGGCTACTGAAGACGTACATATGGATGCCGTCCGCATTCGTCTGCAGATGACCCATCAAAAACGGCGTTTCCAAAATATTTCAACATCACTCAATATTCTTGAGAAACTATGGCAAAGGCGACAGGGTCTGGATGAAGACTATATTGACTGGACAAATATTTTGGCTGCAACCGGAGAACATCTTCTGTTGACATGAGGTCATTTTATTCGAAGGCCAAAATGGGTTTAGTGCCAATTGTCAAAGTTATTAGCCTTCGTCCTGGTCCTCTTTTTGACGACTCATACGCCCCATCATCGTTTGGGTTTTAAATTTATCAATATAGAATAGAGACAATGTACATACATAAATTCCATGTTTTCGATTTATTTCTAAGTATCAGACAACATAAGTTTATGTAAATGTATCCTTTTATTCCGCTTTGAAACATACATGCTTGGCTTACATTAATATCATAATACTCACATCCAGACTATTTTGTTCTTAAAACATAAAAGCATGGTATGATTCATGGAAGTTGCGAGATTATGCAGTTGTGTAGACCAGTGGAACTTGCGACAAGAGATAAACTGTTTTGACACAGGGATGATCACTTAGGTTCTTTCATCCATAGTGCTACGCACTGAGGAAAGGTATCTTAATGCTTTATTGCAGTTTTGAAAATCAATCTCTCCAGATAAACGACCTAGTGCGTTGATGTAAAATGATGCTTTGGCGAAGGGTGCGTTCGGACAACGGGCCAATAGACGGCGACTGAGATTGGGATTGCTAGTTGCTAGGTTATATGATCTGCGAAGAAAACTGAGCAAATTAACTAGGTGTACAAGGTGTTTGTGCTATAACTGAAACCAGAAGAAAACCTCAATATATTAGGTTAGCATCCCAATCAGGTTTTCTGTCACTTTGAACCCCACAGTCACCGTCAAGATACAACAACGAGGCTCCCCCCATCCAAAAAAGAAAATGCCTAGAGATTGTGTATTCAATTTACAATAGAATTAATTTTCGTAAAGTCTAAGCGAGACTTGGCAAGAAAGCTGCGCTGTCTCCGAGTGTATTTCTTTAAGCTGAACCTTGTTTGGTGCTAAGTTGTATTACATTGTGGCGGCGCAACTCGCGGAAAAGGACACATCAAATCAAATCAATTTTTATCAGTTTATAGGTTCAATTACTACAGAATCAATATAAATGAATGATGGCTCCGACGTTATCGACTCTTGCGACACTTCATGCCAACACTGCTAAGTTATTGACGATTAGAATCCCAGTGTCTGCCCTGCCTCCTTGGTAACGGCAGCCTTCACATTGGCAGAGCCCAGGAGAGAGTACGAGTAAGGCGGGCTGCTAGCACTAAGCGTGCCGACGGGCGCAGTGTTTGCGCTTTCTCCGCCAAGAACAACATCGATTGCAACGACATAACTGAATCAAACACGGTCAGCTCCATGACTTGTGGAATACATTCACCCTGAAATAAAGTTGTGCTTTTCGCTGCCAACTCCACTTTTGGGCTACAATGAGCAACTTACCCGACTTCTTTGCTCGACTCAGTGAAGATAGCCTTCTTGCCAACATTCTCGAAAACCGAGCTTTGAATGAGAGCTTGCGCACCCATGCGAGAGTTGAGACCTGTATCCATGGTGTTGTAAAACTGGTTGAAGACGTGGGCTGTTCCAAATCGCAAGAGCGGGCCTCGACTGCGCACATTATAGAAGTGGTTGTTGGCATAGGTTACGTGCAAAGTTCCGGTGTCCTCGGCGGCATTGTTGTCAGAGTGACCTACAAGGGAGCCTTTGGAGTGGTCATGGAAGTATGTGTGGGAAATAGTGACCCAGTCAGCAGCGTGGGAGAGATCGGTCAATCCGTCGTAAAAGTCCTTGTCGCCGTCACGGGTGGCTGACAGGTCACAATGATCAACCCAGACGTTCTTGGAGAGCTGGATGGTGATGGCGTCGCCGTAGTCAGCCTCGACTTTGCTGATCTTCATGTTACGGACGATGACGTTCTTCTGGCCCAAGATTGTGAGGCCAATGCCCTCAAGAGCTACGAGCGCCCCTGTCAGTCACGCAGACACATCGTGGCGACTGTCGAGGATACTCACAGCTTCCAGTTTTCCCTACGATAGTCTTATCAGATCCGACTTGAACCTTGGCCTTGCCAACAATGTTGCCTTGAATAATAACGATTCCTGGGCCCGATGCGTTGGCTGCAGCAGACAGCTGGGCAAGGTTGGTCACAGTGGTGGTAGTACCCCCAGCGCCACCTTTGGTGCTAAAGAAAACAGGTCAGCCGAGGATCGGTTGATTCAGATCAACGAAAAAAAAAGGAGGGAAAAAAAGGAAGAAAAACCACTTACCCGCCGTTTTGTGTGGCATAGCCAATATTGCAGGCATCTGTGATGGCCGCTCTCTTATGCAGGAGATGACCATCCTCGATAGTGGGAGTTGGCGAGGCCGATATGGCAACCGCCAGCAACGACCAAGAAGCAAGATTGAAGAACCTCATACTGAAAATCAAGACCTTTCCACGAACGACAGAAAATATATACAAGAAATGAACGTTTTTGGTCTTAATATGTGGAACGATGCCGAATAAGCATAAATTTAGGCCGAATACGCGGGTGGCCCTTGGTTATATGCTGATCAACGACGAGCCACGTATTATTGTGATATCCCATAGCCCCCACTGTTTACTCTATGGATGACGGCCAAGACAGAGACAACATCTAGTTTACAGGCCTGCTATATTGCTATCTTGGCAATGTAGCACCGCCTTCCTCCAATACAAACCGTTCGGGGGCCATGAAAGGGCTCTCTTAGGTGGAATTGTCGGTAATATACAAATCCCCCGAATAAGGAGCAGCTTCTCCTTTTGTTGCGCGAACATCACAGGGCCTGGCCTTCGGGTCTCGGTTGAAACAAAAGCTTGCCCAATCCGGTTTCGAAGCAACCCGAAGTCGCTCTCAATTGGAGCAGCAATTAATTCGCTTCTCTGGTTGACGGGGCTGTCGATCCCATTCACACATTAAGGGGGCTTGGTGCGGAGAAAATTGCTGTTGGAGGAAAATTGCCAGGCAGTTGCCAGGATCCGTCACCCATGGACAGCACGTGGGGTGCGGTAGGAGTGACCAACGCCCCGGAGTTGCATCGTCTCCGCCTCTCCCCGGATTGATCGGGGCCGGCACGGCAAATGAAATAGTGAATTATCTTAGCGTTCGGATCATGACACCCACCTATCAGTCCTACCATAACTATAACCGAGCTCAAGCAGGTAAATAGACAGAAGATGTTCTCCCAACATCTTGTCAGTCGCTAGATTGCACACGTCTTTTCATCGACAACTCCAACGACGATTATTACTCCCACTCCCAAACGTTGACGAGAATATCAAAGCCGCAGCTATTGAACGCTTAGATTAGATTAGATGATTTCAAAGTTTCCTCTTTGAATTAAGAGTATTCTGGCCACGCAATCCTTACTTGTTCGGGTAAAGAGGTGGTCGAGATTTCGTGGAAGTAGCCATATCCGAATGGATTGAACTAAACAACTATTTACGGCCAAAACTCGAGCCCTGAGACCGGTACATGTGACCAGAGAGAGCAGACAAGACAGAAAAAAGCTAAAATTGGGTGTTTTCACATATTTGTATTACCGGTATGGGTTTCATACGTTTCCCATGTGATATCCAGCCTTGCCGTATTAAAAATGAATAAAATTAAGAACTGTCGCACCCGCCCCATCCTACAATTGGACACAACCAATGTAGGGCGCATTTCAGATGATTGAAGGAAGCTTTGATCGCAGTCGTGACGGCTACGACCCCTACCCCAAAGCCTGCCCAAAACTTCCCGATTGGATGGCGTAGCTTACGTTGTATGACACGGTTGGGGGCACACGGATTGTGCAGCCCGATAAGCCTCTTGTCAATGGCACCACGCTACACGGTCCGGGTCAACGGCCTGGACTAAAATGTATTGCGTACACCCGAGTCTCGGGATTCTTCTTCTACGCTCGACCCTCGCGAACCGGTCTCTATGCTATTTTCGACTCGTCTCATCTCATTCCAAGCGGCTTTAGAGGTCCGTCGTGATGTGGGAAGAAGTTAGTTTGCTTTTCTGAGTAGAGAAATCGTCCGAATGATTACAAGGCGCACTACAGCAAGCATTGGTTAAGCTTGAAGTCTTTTGTGAACGTTGCGAATCATTTTAGCTGTTCCCATTCAGACTTTGATATAAATGACTGCGGTTGTGCTACGCGTAGTCAATTATTCGGCCATTCATCTTCCGGAGTGGTGTCAGACCAGGCTACATGGTTTCATCGTCTAGTTTCGTCTTCTGGTTGGAGTTTGCGTCCAGAGTAAGGACGCCATATCGAATAGTTCAATTTGAACTTTCATGAGAATGAATGCCAAGAGAAACTAAGATGGATGAAATTCGCATTGTTTGTTGCCTCGTGAATTTTCTTTGAGGAATGCAATCAGCTAATCAAGTTGTGTCTTTTTGCGTTCAGCTGCGTTTTGAAGATCAGACCCCAACAGCTCTCTCCATTCTTAAAAGTCTGTCGGAGCATGAGCCACCATGTCCGAGCCCGTGTTTCGGTATTCAGCTGATTTCTGTCTATCAAACGAACCCACACCCCTCAGTAGCCCTCACATCACACAATTGTTTCACCGGATCTCTTTCGGAGTTGCAATGGTCTCAATATCAACAGCTAATGGCAAAGCTGTTATTGTCCTTTACCCCTGAATGTAAAACGGATACCTAGTAGCTCCCCTTTACCTGCCCACTAGGATCGTCTCTCTATTCGATCCATCATGATTGACGAATTAAATGCTCGATGCAGCTGCACATGTTCGATTTTCATAATCGTGAATCCCTTTTGGTCCATAATTGTATCCCACAACACCTACCAGTCAATTTTCAACCAGCGGTCTGGACCGGCGGTCTGAATTTTATTATTTGCCTATAATGAGACCCTCTAAACTGGGTTATGAATTATCACAATTCGTCTTGGAACATCAGGTGGTTAAATACGTGCCCAAGGATTCCAGGTCGATGGAGAATGTTCATGCAAGGATATACCGTGTTCTTTGAAGAGTGGCTTTCCACCCTGCTTTCCCCAACCTCGTTCCGTTCAGCAGCCTGTTCAACTCGCATCCAGGCGTCATTGCCCTTAGAGGATATGCCGGTAACATCGATTCGTAGAAGTGTAGATCCTCCCCACATCAGGGGATTTCTCACAAAGATAGAGGAGGGTTGTTTTAACTCAGGAGGCTGTTACTGTCCATCCAACCACATGGCCGGTAGCACCAACCGCACCATTTCGAGAACTGCCAACTTGGAGTAACCGATACTTACTGAGAAGGTGGAATGCTCATGAGTCCCGTAAGATGATCGGCAGCCAGTTGGTACCATAAACCTGCCACCGGTGTGCCCGACCTGCTACAAACGGGGTTGGACGTCGTGGCATTGGTGGAGACTTAGCAACCATCTGCAGTAACTGGTTTGGGTTTGTATCACCGGGACAACTGTCGTGCAGGAAAAAGTGAAGGGATTCCCACATCTCATACAGATTGCCAACACAGCTCAAACTTTGTCCGATGATTCTATCACCGCTGCATGACTCCATCACGGTGTGCTACCTGTTGTCCCTTCAACCTGCTCCACGATGTGCCGAAAAGACTGGGGAAAGGGGGCTGGCGCCCGTCCTCCCCTTGGCACCAGCACGTCCAATCTTCCAAAGGCTGCATTGTCGATACCGCTATTACGGACATTAATGGACAGATGACAGCGTGGGGGGAGAAGGTGGAGTGGCACCTGGATGAAGGAGAGCACAGGAGTTGGTGTGAAGGGCATCGGAAGTCCGACACGGGCACTGCGTAATGCTGTACGTACTTGAATTTCGTAGTTCTCCCACAACGGGCAGGCAAATTTTCGGTTTCTGATCTCCCACATGGGTGCGCATTGAGCCAGGGTATCCGAGCTTTCCTGAGGTGAGATAAAGCACATGGAATGCCAGTCGAATCTTGCAGGGTCTGATGGATGTCCTGCCATCTAGGTCGACAAATGACCTAGTTTCCGTTATTACCCGCCCGCAGCGAAGAGAATTCAGCTTGAGAGACTAAATGCAAACGGAATGAAAATAGGAGATGAAATTTCTTGGGCTTGTTGCACGGGACAACGATTGAGCCTGGCATACCGTAATCTTCGTTGAGAAATTAACGCACAGCCGTTTAACAGAGTATCTTTGCAACATGATCCTAGCACGGGAGCTAACCAACTATACTACTTCATCATCCATCCATCTGAGTGGAAGAGAACGAAAAACGGATGGCGGCAGTGACAAGAAAGCCGGACGGAGTCACGCTCGAGAGGGTGGCGAACAGACCGCAGAGCCAAGACCCGTTCCAGGAACTGACTCCATCCAGTCTGCTTCTCATCCGAGCCACACCAACGGTTGTATTGACTCTGTTAAATCTCGTAAAAAAGTTCCCTTTCGAACAGTCTGAGCCAAGAGCAACATGTCACGCTTCTCTTTCGGGACCTTCCACAAAGTTGGTCGATCATCTGCACCAGGGATCAAATGCCACCCGGAAAGCCAAACTGGTGGTGGAGCATTGCGACGTTTCCAAACCCCAAGCGAAGAATATCCCTCCTCTTTGTCCGGTATCCACGATTTAACCCGGGCAACGGTTGTAGAACCGCCGCTACTTCCAGCTCGTGATTAATCTCATTCGGTAACACCAGGCAACGAAAATTGGATCCGACCCTCACTCATATCTGGAGATGTTAGTGGGTGTTCTGGAATGGCAACTAGCGTCTCCCGATCTTTATGGATCTCACAATTGGGCGGCATCGTGAAGCTGTCATACAAGGGTACTGCAGTCGACGTGTCAAAGTCGGCGCATTAGCGGCTTGGGTCTCCTGAGTTCAAACGACGATGATCCCAGCTCTGTGCCATTATTAACATTCGTTTTATCACTTCAAACCCCAACCACACAGACGCCGCAATGCCTCATTTGCCTCAAAATTGGGGCTCGTTTCACCCTGTCCCTTCAGTCCCTACGCACATGAGTTGATGTGATCCCATCAGGAGTAATCTGATTTTGACGTCACACACCCAGGATCTCGGCTCTGGTTGCCCCCCATATCCCTCGCTGTCGCCGGAGCATCCAGCAAGCCTGACCTGACAACCACGTTCGCGTGCATAAGATCAGCCCTGGGATGACCCATGAGAGCCGCACTCCGCCCTCCCCAGTCTGCCGACCACTCACATTTGTGAATTCGCTGACGCAGCCGGCTCCGAGGCTGGCAGAGGAGCAAAAGATTCGTTGTTCCCTGCAAAACCACCCACCCCATCATTGTCTATTCAGAAATCCCACATCCCCACCATCCTTGTCGAAACTAAATCGGTGGCTGATCAGACGAAAGAAATCAAGGCCTAACTAGCCGAAGATGCGGTGACGTCGAGGTAGAGAGGTTGGTTGGGCATACATTTGAGTTTGAAAAAAGGAGGTATAATATGTCTCCAGACACCTTCAGTACTTGAAGATGGTGCCCTCCATAACCCGACCCCATTGAATACTGCACAACAAAAGCATCATTACTCAACCATTTACATAGGCCAAGTTCACGACGGCCAACTTAACTATTCAAGTTCCCCCTCGGTCTATAATACTTCCCTCCTCGGCTCTGTGCTTGACACCCGAATTGGATCAAATCATGTCAGGCCAGCAAACCGGGAACTTGAAAGCGCCCGAGGGTGAAGCCTCTCCAGTATCTCCAGCAACAGCCGTCGACCCCCAAGGCTTCTCGGACGACGAGAACCCAATGCAATCCCCGAAATTTGTCTCACACCCTCAGCAACATTCGCGAGGAGGTTCACGATCAGCTCGTCGAAACAACATTACCCCCCGCCCTCAAGCAAGGGATTCTGTTGAGGACCCCTTGCCCTCCGGTCTCTCGTCCAAGTCCAACCGCCCTTTGCGAGACGGTGCTAGATTCAACGGGGATTACGACGAGGATTCCGACAACGACCGGTACTGGGGCGCGAACGACCGCCACCCAGACTACAACGGTGGACGCGCACCTCGCTCTCGTCCTCCGCGTGCCCATCTGAACCGGCCTCAGCCGTACTTTAGCTACGATCCTCAGACGGAGTCCAAGGATTACTACGAAGAGACTCGTTCTTACGAGCCTGGTGATTACGGTGGAAGACCCGCTTCCCGCAGAACCTACGACGAAGAGATGGCCGGCTACCCCCGCGGTGGTGTTGCGGTGCGGAGCACCAACGGTGACACCACTCGTATTGACTGGCACAATTTGACTCGAGAGGAGAGGGCCCAGGTCATGCGACTGCCCCTTACCCAATGGATGAACTCGGATCTGAAGAACCACTTCGTCGCCAGTCTTGGTGAGCTGGTTGGCACAACCATGTTCCTCTTCTTCGCCTTTGCCGGCACGGAAGTCGCCAATATCAAATCAGAAGCCAACAACTCCAGCAACCCATCGGATAGCAACTCCACCACCGGCGCCTCCACTGGCTTCAACACTGGTACCTTGCTTTACATCTCCATCATTTTCGGCTTTTCCCTCATGGTCAATGTTTGGGTCTTCTTCCGCATCAGCGGTGGTCTGTTCAACCCAGCTGTAACGCTTGGCATGTTGCTCGTTAAAGCGATCCCTCCGTCCCGTGCCGCCTGTCTGTTCGTCGCTCAGCTCCTTGGTGGTATGCTTGCTTCGGTGATAGTCAGGTTTCTGTTCCCAGAGAACTTCAACGTCCGTACAACACTTGGCGGTGGCGCTTCTCTAGTCCAAGGTGTCTTTATAGAGGCAATCCTGACGGCTGAGTTGGTCTTCACCATCTTCATGCTCGCAAAGGAGAAGCATAGAGCCACCTTCCTCGCACCAATTGGCATTGGTCTGACGCTATTCATCGCCGAGTTGGTTGGCGTCCAGTTTACCGGCGGCTCGCTCAACCCTGCACGAAGCTTTGGGCCCTGTGTCGTCACTGCAACCTTTGACCAAGAGCACTGGATCTATTGTAAGTTCACTTCCATCAAGTCAATAAGATCATAACGGAACGCTGATATTTCTCAGGGGTTGGCCCTTTTATTGGTACTTTGATTGCGGTCGTCTTCTACAAGTTCATCAAAACTTTGGAATATGAGATGGCAAACCCGGGTGCCGACGGTGATCCAGAGAATGATCCCACGCAGAACCCCGCGAAGTTGGCTGAACTGCGCATGTCGCGCACCAAGTCTGCCAAGCAAGGTTAAAAACAGACATATGATGACACACACGGACTACGGCAACATAATGACGGAGAATGGACGCATTTAATGACGATATTGACGGTAATGATTGCAATGTGTCATGGGAAATATGACCCAACAGATGACAACACGTCTCTTTCTATTTGATGACGAGGTAACAGAAGAACATACAGTTCAGTTTTACGATTTGGTTTTGGTTGGAACATGAAACAACGCTTATATAGATATGGGTCTTTGAAGAAACGATTTCTTTGATGAAATGGTAAATTTGGATGACCTTTATTTGGTAGATAGAACAATGAAGAAAGCGACTCAAAGTCGATTGCTCAACTCCTCCAAGAATACCTTCTCTTCGGGTGTGATAAACATATGCTCTGGCACTATTACTTCTCCAGACCTCATGATAAGCACAGATTCTTCCCTCACTGTTGACTCGCTCCTATTTCGTGCCTTGGCCACTTCCTCAGTGTCTCCCCCTTTATTTTCTACGTCGATTCGCCGACGTATCCACGGTACGCGGTGCAGCCGGACGTCCTCGGGCGTCCACCAATATTGCGGGAAGCGCCGTTGAATATTGTTAATGATTAATGCGGTGACAAGCATTATGACGCAGCCAAGCACCACAATGGGCACCAAAAACCATCCGAGATTGACGACTCCGTCATCGACGACTGCTAAAAGCGCCGTCGCTCCTGCGGGGGGGTGAACCGTTTTCGTGAGTGCCATAACGGTCGTCGCCAAGGCGCATGACAAGGCTCCTCCCAGCCAGCGTATAGATTGGAAGTGTGGGCTCAGCTGGAACAGCTTGCAGATCGCAACCCCCACCACTGCGGAAAGGAGCTGGCCGAGGACCGAGTTGCGTGGCTGAGAGAGGGGTGATTCGATAGAGTAAAACTCTAGCACTGCGGCTGCGCCCTGTGTCAAGACAGAGAAAACGAGTCAGCCGTTGGAAACGTTGCTGCCTGTGAGGTGCCGATTTGGTCGCGTTGTGTGCCGTCACATGAGATGCATGAAACGGTTGAGGGGATTGAAGTCCGAGCCAACCCCTTAACTCCCCGCAACAATTTCGGTGTACGAGAGGTGTGGGAAAGTTTCCAAGCTAACATGAGAAATTTTCACTTACGAAACTTCCCACTATAATGGGAGCGCCGTGTTCTTGGAATGACGGTATTTGGTGGGAGATGACGGCGACGACTGCGACACCGCAAAAAACGCCGATGCAGGCCCAGAATATGGCGACAAGGTTGCCGACGTGCTCGGGCTTAGTCTTCCGGTAGCCAAAAAAGTGAGAGATCGGATACGGGATATGTTTCCATGGCGAAGGCGGTACAAAGGGGTTGAGGAATCGATCAATGTCGAAGTTCCAACTCTTCGGGTTGCAGGGCAACATCGTAGATGGATCGTCGCGTGCCAAGTCCGGGGACAATCTGGGGGCTGGTGCCACTTATCGGCAGGGGGCGGGGAAAAATTGCCCTCTTGAGATGGCCGTATCTCTTCCCAAAACGCTCGGAAGTCGCCAATCGAACGCCAAAGGGCCCTCTTCTGGTCGAATTTGGTAAGTCTTCAAGCCAAAGAGGCTATGGGCTATAATATAACGCTTGCAAAAGAACAAGACCCAAGCCAGCGGCTAGCGATGGTATCGCATGAACCACTATACCCTTGGGAGAGACAAGAGATGGCCTGACAGCAGCATAGTCTTCACTCCATCCAATTCGAGCCTCAACTCGACCAGCCACAAGATCTGGGATCTCGCATCACCTTTAACAGCCTTTACTGCCGCGGAGATTCAACTTTAATGGCTACCGCCTGACTGCTTGTTCTCTTCTTGACTGGGGAGGGAGGCACGTCATATTTGGTAACAGAAATTCCCAAAAAGGCTTAGGTGCCGGGCCGGACGGGACACCACCGGGCGTAAATGGGCCTAAGAACGGCCAACAGGGTATTGCATAGCAAACTATTATATAACAGATGGCAAGGCGCCATCTGATGGCCATTTTGGGCCATTCAGATGAGCTTACATGTGTGATGCGGCCCTGGTGCGCCTGGGTTAGTCTCGGCCATGTCACGGCGTTCGTTCGGTTATGAGTCCGCGGGCGGTTGGAATTTTCACGTCTTCCTCGTCGCCGCTATCCAGTTGTCAAATTCCAGGCCTATGGAATGGTCACTTTCTGTCAACTCTCGGGAGATCGGCCACGCTATGGTTAAGAAATTCTCGAGAGAAGAATTCTCCGTTCCAATTCGGCTCTTTGCTGAGTCATGCCTGTGGTTCTCCAGCTTCGCCGAACCTCCGACTCGATGGGACCGCTATTCGGAAACATTTCCGGTGCGATTGACAGCCGGATGCCGCTTGCGACTCCACAAGTCATTCAATTTACAGACCCTTATGGCATGCTTGTGCCAAAACTTATTCGGATTAACGTAGCTATATCTTGTTCTCCTTTCTGTCTGATCATTAATTTTGCGACAGCGCGCGTGGATGGAAACCTTTCAAGATATTTACAGTTATTGATGCCCAATGACCAGTAAGCTTTGTGGCGCATTACTATGTATAGTATAGCACTGCCACCAAGTGCTACACGGTACACCCCCGTTGCACCAAAGTTATTGGCATTCAGGCGAAAAGACGTAGCAGACAAACTTGTTGGTTCTGTGCTCAACGATAAATCTATAGAGTTTGACCGCTTCACCACGACAATTGTTGTTGCAATCAAGGCGTATGAAGTACATTTTGGACGCTTTTTCAACAGGTCTTGCTACCAACCCCTTCGACTACGCTGTCACGCTCGATATAAGATGATGCACGATGCACGGCAGCGGCATCCATCCTCGGGCGCGCAACCTTTGCACAAGGAGGTCGCATTGACAGCAAAACACATGCACATTGACTTGCTGATGCCAGACTCCGAAGAGATAGTCCGCAACCTATGTAAAAAAAAAATTAAAAAAATTTATAATATCCTCGATTACCATTTCTTCCCATTAAGCCTTGGTTGAACCTTTGGTGCGTGATGCTGGTGTGAAGAGTAAACCCTGCAAACATTGCCTTAAATCCAGGAACTGTAGTCGCTTCTAAAATGCACACAGAATCAAGGTATGGGCATGCGCCAACTGCATATACGGATCCCGAAGGATTTTGAGCAGGATGGACTGGCTCTACAGTCGAGGTATACCAACGGGAGCCTACTTGATACCAATTGGTTGACTTTTTTATTTGTTTCAGTTCCGTGAAATTTCTGAGGCGTCATAACTAGCCGGCAATTTATATGCCACTATTCCTCAAGCAAGCTATCGTCCCTACGAGTCCTTGCACATGGGTTAACCAAAAATGACAATGATTAGTTAGGTTGTTGTAAAATACAAGTAGTAAGTCATTAGCATACTGCTTTCCAATGCGTTATACCATAACTTAAGCCCATAAACGCGGATACCTTTAATACCTCGTTCTTGTTTGGAATCTGTTTTTGTTGGATTACCCAGCCAGAATACGGGCAGGCGGTCAGGCCACGGGAAGCGGCAGCACTCGGGCCCGGAGATTCTACCTCCGGGCTGCCAACGGCGATATCTTCAACAGCTGCTGCTTCCGCTGGCTGCCTCTCTTTTCTTCCTTACACATCTACAGAATACAGTACCAGTTTTGCTCTTCGTTCGATTTACCACCCGTACGGGTATCCTGTGATATCAACAGTTTTCCTATCTTAAATGTTTTACACTGATTTAGTGTGATCACACGTCTAGGAACAATCGCCATGAAAATACAGCCGCGCAATTAATACCTTTTGCACTATGTCAGAATCAAGTGCTTCCATAGTTTCAACATGGGCTACAGGTTGTAGTGGAAAATGCCATCTTGGTTAAATTTGACTGGTCGCTTTCTATCAAGTTCCTTGGTACCTTACCCCACTCCGGATCATGATCCGGCAACTACGAACACCACGAACTACAGAATTAAAACAAATCGTAATGCGTTTTTTTGGCATCGGTCATAACTCAATCGCCGTAAGGCTTAGTTTATTTAGGACAGCCGTTACCTCGGCACCTTGTTTTGGCTAAGCCTGGCCAAGCGCACCAACGAGGGACATCAGCGCGTCATCGAACGCCTACTTGCAGATGCAGATCGGTCAGATAGTGACATACGTAATGATTCATGGGGCTTGATGGATTTCCATATAAACAATCGGCAGTGTGTGGACAAGTAGACTTACCAGTGCAGTGACAACGGAATGAAATCATTCCATAATCATCTGCCAATGAACTGCAAACGATTTCCGGTCGGCGTGAGATCTTTAGACTTATCACACTCACGGTCCCTGTTTTCAAAGTCTCAATCTCACATTCTTCCTACACAATTCCACAGATATCCTGCAAGAAGACTCATACACACCCCTCCAATAATGGATACAATCAAGGTAAGTGCAGTGTGATCCTATATCCCGTGTGAAATCGAGCCTAGTGTTGACCGGCGATCCAGAACACGATCGCAGAGAACTTTGGTGGTCCAGCTTCAAAGTTGGGAACCCACCAATTCAGTCTGGAAGAATGCCCCGATCAGACGGGCAAGGTCGCCGTCGTCACGGGCGGCAGCGAGGGTATCGGCTACGGCGTCACCTACACCCTGCTCAAGAACAACATTTCCAAAATCTACATCCTCTCCGTCTCCAAAGAAGTTGTCGACGGTGCCAAAGATGCGATTTCCAAAGAGCTCGGTGCCGAGAAGGCAGGTCGCACCAAATGGTTTGAGTGTGACATGGGGAACTGGAGTCGCGTCAAGGAGGTAGCCGAGGCTATCAAGAATGATACGGACCGCCTCGACATCCTGATCAACAATGCTGGCAGAGGCATCATGACGTACCAGCTGACAGATTACGGTGTTGACCGCCACATGGCCGTCAACCACATGGGCCATGTTGTGCTCACATCCCATCTGCTGCCGCTGATCAAGAAGACGGCGGAGGATGGTAACGTCGTGAGGATCGCGAACCAAGCCAGCAACGCGCATCAAGCGAGTCCAAGCGACACCAAGTTTGAGAGCTTGGAGGAGTTGAATCAGGACCTTGGCCCGAATGGACAGTACGGCAGAAGCAAGCTTGCGAGTATCCTGTATGCGCGGTACTTCAACCGGAAAGTAACACAAAACGGCCACCCCAACGTTCTGATGAACGCAACCCACCCTGGGTTTGTGAGCACGAAGATGAGCAAGCAGGAGATTTTTGAGCCGTAAGTCCGCTCGTGTGCCCTAAATACTAATAATACGTTTGCTGATTGTCGCAGGTATCCTCTTGGAGGCTACGCCATGGCCATTGGCATGGAGCCTTTCAAAAAGTCCCAGTGGGACGGCGCAGTGTCCATGGTCTATGCGGCCACTACCATCAAGGAATCCGGCCAATATATATGCCCCCCGGCAATTCCAGAGCCGGGAAGTAAATTGTCGCAGGACGATGCACTTGGAGATCAGCTCATGGAATTGACGCGCAAGATCATCACGGAGAAGACGAAGCGCGAGTCCACAGACCAGGGTTGCCCGATGGATGATTTGGTTCTGCACTAAATCATTCTGCACTTGCCTATCATGTCTCTATAAAATCCATATAATAGATTTAGCATTATTGATCAAATCAGACCTATTTGTGGAACAATGATCCCTCCTTTCGCCTCTGATTAACATCGCCTTCTAACCCAAAACCGCACCTGACCTCGCTCGGTGACCATAGAGTGCTGTCCTGAGGGTGTATCCCCCCCGGACCATCCAACGAGTTCACATCCCTTTGTTTCATCACACCGTAACCAAGCTTCAGTTCCTTCACATCCTCCGGCACGTCACCGCGGTCTCGGTTTGGGCCTTCCCAGCTCACCTTCTCCAACGCTGGTCCCCGAGTCGCCGCCACAATGCTCGAGAAGCGCGTGTTTCTCAGCACGCCGCCGTTTTCCCTTACCGCAAGCGCACCAGCCGCGACGCCCGACGCTGCGAGGAGTATCGCTATAACGTACACGATCCACAGGTCACGAGCGTGGTAGCTGTACAAGTTGGCCATCCGCGACCGCTCGCAGGGATACTCGTAGGCGGAATGATTGTTGGGCCCACCGCCTTCGAGCAACTGTCCCGTGTTCTCCTTAGTCTGGGCAGCCCAGACGACGGGGAGGAACTGAGGGGTAGAAAATATGGAGAGAATTAGGTCGTCATAGAACTCCTGAACCAAGTCCATGAGATTTGTGTGGGGGAAGTAGTTATTTCTAGGGTCGAGCAGCTTGGTCTGGATTGCTTCCGTGTTGACCATCGGGTTGGCAGACTGTTTGTCGACCTGCACAGTGCCGTTGATAAATTTCCGAAGCATAAAGCCCATCGAGTGATACGCAGCGATGCGACGGTATTTCTCGACATCCTGCGGTAGGATGTAGTTCTCTTTCGGAACCGCGGTCACGTTGTCCGCTGTTCCGTCATCGGCATCAAGCCCAGAGATGTAGGTTGTGTTGATAATCGGTGCCAGAAACTTGCGACTCTTCATGTAGGCAGATTGGGTTGTGTCTGTGTAATTGAATACGGCAGTATACTCTGTTTCGTAATGCTCGCAAGCAAAAATTGTAGGGATATAATTTGAGTCACCCTCTTCCGATGACGCTGGATGGTCATTATCGGCTGGTACAACGTGGCCAATCCAAATGACCGGTTCTGTCCGCAAGGCGCCCATGTGCTCTGGGTATGGCGGATCCATATTAGGAATACCCCCGATTCCAGCATCCTTCATCTGGGTTGTGGAATACTCCCCCCCGCTCGTGAAAGCGTAATAGGCAAAATTCCCTTCGGGGAGGAGGATATCGGTGCCAAAAGGCGGCTTGGCCTCGCCAGACTCCTGCGTCAGGTTTTTTGGTGTCGAACCGATACCTTTGGCCTGCTCCTGGCACTTGTAGCCCGGAGCTGTGAATTCGATCTCAAAGGTGCAGTTCCAGCCTTTGCCACAAACCTCCATGGAGGCGTTCTTCCGCGATACGACTTCTTGCAGAAACGCGCCGAGAGTTGCGGTTTGCTGGAAGTTGGGACTCGGTCCGGTGTAGTAGTCGAACCAGCCCGGCGGATCCTGGTCAGCGGGCTTTGTCGAGTTCCAAATGGATAACGGCATCTCGTAGAGGCCGTCTATCCTGACGGGTTCTCGCCATTCATTGGTATCCTCCCTTGCAAAGTTTAGGCTCCGGACGCCAGGACAAGTGTTGTTCTCCATGATGGTCTGGGGCTCCACAAGAAGAGTGTTCGCTGTCAGAATAACCACCAACGGGGAAAGCCTGGATGTCTGTGTAAGCAAACCATGACGGCGAAGAAAACTGCCATCAAATTACTCACCATATAAACAAAGCAAGGGCGGCCGCGGTTTTGGCGCCTTTGAGAAACTCCCAGTTTAGGAGCGCGATGAAGTTCTCCGTGGCGGCAAACATGGAGTCCAGCGCAGCAATACTCATGAATCTTGTCCTGACCGTCGTCCAAATGTGCTGCTGAAAGGCTGATACCACAGCGGCGCCCAAGCTCGCCTTCGCGGCGAAAGCGAGGATCGTCCCGTACCGCAACATACGCACCTGGTCATCGGCTGGCTTGCCGTCGAGGAAGTGATAAAAGACATGATGGCCGATGGCACAGGCGATGCCGACTATGAGGAAGAGGTACATGTTCCATGATGCGTGCCAGCTGCAGTGAGGTTTCCGCATGCGAAATGACTTTCTTCCTTCGTTGGGCAGTCCTAGATAGTTTGCTGCGACGTACTGAGGCGGCGAAGACAGCTGATGCTGCTGCTGTGCCCCAGGGGAAGGGGAGGAGTACCCATCATACGCCGAGTCCTGGACATTGTGAAGCAACGCAGCGCGGGCATCGTGGCGTTGGTCATTCCCATCGGCGGCTGCGTGGTCAGGCGACTCTCGGCCGCGAAACGTGGGATCGGCGCTGGAATGCGCCGATCCGCTAAGCGAGCTCAGGTCGATGCCATGCGCGTCCATCGGGCTGGTCGTCTTCTGCGTCACGTCCGTGACATGAACGGTGGGGCCAATCTTCTTCAACTCAGAGTCCGATGATAGCGACGAGAGTTCACGTGGGATGGAGGCTGAACGAGAACGTCCTCCCTGTGACGGAGAGGACACCATGGAGGTTGGTTCCATTGACGGAGGCACCGCTGCTGCGGGAGATGGTGAACCTGGGGAGGAGGAGCCGGAGGATGCGCTAGTTTGCTGGCGCGGGTGGAACTTGCCGGGCGGCAACGGCATGTGTTGGCAGGTTGGTCCGCTGGAATTCCACCCTTGACAGGGAACACAAATGTGCTGCTACCCGTAGGCAACAAAGATGCGTTACTCCACGTGGCTGGGGCTCGGATGGCTGTGTCTCTGGACTCTGCTTGATGCGCGATGGAATGCAAAATGTGGCCCAGAAACCCGGGCGGCGCCCGATGGTACGGACGTGGGTGTGGGATGGCTGGAGTTGTCGATGCTTCGTTCGGCGGGCCCGATCCCCTCGATTTCACCCTTAGAATCAATCCGTCTTGGCGTGTCGTCCGAAGTCCAGCGGAGGGCCGGCGGGTTCTCTCCTCCGTATCCGTTCTACCGGTGTCGAAGCTTCGATCGGCGCGTGGACGATGGGCACATTTCCAGGTTTTTTCCTGCAAGACAAAGCTGGCATGCTCCATCCTGGTTTTTTAAGGGACTAGTGGAGCATTATGTACGAAGGGTACGCATGTTCGAAATTTCATCCAACCCTTGTCAGCCAGCCCCTCTTCCCTGCTCTGTTGGTAGCAGAATCATCCCCTTTCGTCGCTGACCATGTAATCTAAGACAGGTAATCAAAACGTGGCAGCATGGGCATAGACGCCCCTTAGGCAAGTGTTTGCTTGTTGGTGTCGTCGCCCTCTCCTCGTTGTTACAGCCAATCGCATGTCGGCGTTGGAGACGCTGAAAACAGCCCACGTACGGACCTACCGGTGCTTACGTACATATAGAAAATGGAAAGGTACGGCTTTGCGGCTGGTGAGCCACGAAAGGGGCCCCATCCTGCGGTGAAGGAGTCTGGTCCAAAAACCATATTTGTCACATTGGCCCCTATCTCTTTTAGGTAACTGACCTGAGCTGTTGGACTTAAGCGAGCCTGAGTCGAGGACTGAGTAGGTATCTGAGCAAGACCCACTTTATAAATACACGGAAATAGTAGGCCTGATCAGGGTTGAGCTATAGGTAATATATTCTATTAACCTGCCTGAGATGTTCAGCGAGGCCTTACACAAGCTCGCCCTGTTACGAAGAATCTCTCTCTCTTCTAGCCCGGCTTTATTTCCTGTTCTTCTATATGCAAGTCTGGCCTTCTCTACTTCAAGATAGGCCTTGAATTTCTCTTCTTCCCTTCTCTTTTTGACTCACAGAATGTAGAGTACCGACCTTTATCTTCCGACCTATCCTTGAAAGGCCTAAACCCGTGCTCGCTCAATAAACAGTCGTTAAATTCGATGTCGTTGATCTTCTACATTGCTCAGTCGATATTGGGGACAGCTCCCGGATCCCTCAGGCAGAGCCGTAGCCAGAACCGCTCTCTAAAGTCTGTGCAATCTTCGCCCACAGCCCCTTGCGCAGCGTGCCCCCCCACCAAATGTTGCCGTCGCCGTCTCTGCCTGCCACGATGCTAGCATTTCGGGGGCTCAGCCCCCTGGCAATGCTATCGCCCAAGATACAAGATGGCTTCCCAATTCGACCAACACGGGCATTCGAGACGGCGCCCTTCTTGATCACCGCTGCCGAGAAGTCAGCCTCGAAGAACTTCGCCTTTGACCAGTTCGAAACCGTAATCATCTGCATGCCCGCATCGCCATACAAGGCAAACCCCAGAGACTTCTGGGTGGCAATTCGCGCTTCGATCTGCTCGCGACTGCCTTGGACAAACAATGACTTGCGGACCGCCCAGGCCGTGTAGCTGAGCGGATTAGTGAGAATGTCTTTTGCCGACAGAATCACCATGACCATGGAAATAGCATTCCCCATGTAGGCTTTGTCCGCAGGTAAATGGTCGTTGCTTAGGGCTGAGCGCATCCCAAAGGCATTGCCGATGACGATGGTCTGCTTCGACGTGCTGGGTAGGTGCTGGATGAACAAGCGGCTAATGTAAGCGGACAGAACGTCGGCCTCGCTGGCAAAGACAGTGTCATTGCCAGTGTTCTGGGCTGCAAGCTCCTGATTCACCGACAACTTCAGCTTTTTAACGTGTGCGGCGGGCATGCAGACCAGTCTCGTTTCTTCTTGGCGGTAGAGTATGATCTCCCAGACTTGACGTAAAACAAACCATGCCATCTGCCATTTGGACAGGAGTTTGTCGACTAGCACGTTTTCCTCTGTGGACTTCGTCCCGAGATCTGCCAAGGGGTCTTTGTCAAAGCCATGGAACGGCTTGATGTCTTCCTCGCGCCCGTCTAGCATCGCTGTCCATGCCGCAAGTAATTCCTGCCGTCCCATTGCGTCGAACAGGGTATGTATCCAGTTGAGGGACACGAGGGTGGCGTTGTTGAACGATACAACATGCAGACCAAGCTGCGGTATGTCGCGGGAGATGTAGTCATCCAGGCTCGTTGGCCCACCAGGGATGTGCGTAAACTCCAAGAACTCGGTTGGGTCTCCGACGATGGCTGGCTTAGAGCTGGGTTTGGGTAGTCTTGAAGCCAGAGGGTGCTCCTCAATGTTGATGTCGTACTTGGAATGAGAATACGCGACGGCTGGCCTCTTTGGCCCATACTCAGCGGGTATGTGATACTCTAGCCTTTTATCTACCTGAAAGGGTTCAGCAACCGGAACGAGCTTCAGCTGGCAATAGCAACATACATTGAGTCTCAAGCGTGCTCCCAGCTTACGCCAACCATCGCGTTCAAGGAGTTTCTCCAACGAAGACCGTAGTTTTTCTGGGTGAAGAACGTCATCAAAGCGCATCATGAACAACATGACCAATTTCCGATTGATGAAATTGTCATCGATGACATTTAACGCGACAATCGTGTCCGTAGGGACAACAGGCGGTGCTGGCGGGCTGCTGAAGAACGAAAACATGGTCAACAATACACTCAAATCGTGTCGAAGCTGGAACCAGGACGGGATTTTGGCAGCTCACGTCTTTGTTTTTCCTTCTTTAATATTTGACCCCGTTACTACCTGTGCCACACCGCTTGAGGGCAGATCAACAGTTGTTGGATAATTGGAACCCCATCCCTGCTGTCTTGGCACCTGCGACTAACCCTTGTGTTTGTCCTCCGCATTCCATTGTCTTTTGGCCCGGGTATATCATTGTTTGCAAGCCCGACTGAAATCTGAATCGTGAATGCGAGATACCCTGCCTATTCAATGATTACCTGTCGTATTGTATGATCGAAACATCGAGCATCGCACCCTGAATCTTAATCCCCACCAAGACTAAACACTCCACTGTGGGAGCTAGTAGGAGCGCTCAGGCCACAGCAACACAACCTATAATATGGGGGGGCATATAGGCTGCTCTGCCAATTGCCAGTCATGTAGGACGGCTGTTTGGCTTGTAACTGTTTATATGTTGCACAAGCTCGATCCACAAATCGCGTGATCATTGTTATCGACCACCAATCATCACCCGCTAGCTGACCGCCAAACCTACTGCAAACATCAGAGCAGTCATGGCAGTCACAAGCTCGGCTTACTATGTATTTAGGGCCTATCCCGCGAAGGGGATCGTAATCCCATCTGTGAAAGTCTAGGGGGGCATTCCCCACGTGCGGAGTAGAATCCAAGAGGCAAAAAAAACCCAACTGTCGGATTGGAATCCATCAGACGAACAACTGCCTCCTCGACGTAGACACATCGTTCAACCTCTCAAAAACCAAGGAGCCGCGACAGCACGGGTATCCAGAAATGGCGCATAGGAATGACAGCTTCGCGGCGTTTGATAGCCTGCCTATTTCTCCGTCGACACTTGCGGTGTCGCTGTCGTCAATCTTACTGTTAGCTTGGTATATCCAATCTTGGTACCGACTCCGACATATTCCCGGTCCATTCTTCAACTCAATCTCAATAATTCCAATGAACTGGATGACCGTGGGAGGAAAGTTAAGTTTCAGGTTGAAAGATCTGGGGGATATTTATGGTAATGTCCGATGATATTGTGCCACGAGTTTGTTTGTAGATGGCTCATTATGGCTGCAACAGGCCCCCTGGTCCGGGTTGGTCCGAATGAGGTCTTATTCGGCGACGCGGATAGCTATCGGAAAATATCAGCGGTCCGGTCGGATTTCACAAAGGGTCCGTGGTACGCGCTTTCCAAGGTGGTGCCGGACCAAGACAGCCTGTTCTCGATGAGAGATGACGAAAAGCGGAAGGAGTTGAAGGCCAAATTGAGCCCAGGCGTTCGTCGGCCCCAGTACCCCATCACACCGGCGCACCATGGCGCAGAGTAGACTGACCATGTCCGCAGTATGCCGGACGGGAAAACGGCGGCTTTGAGCCCGCCGTGGACAAGATCGTTGCGCAGTTCATCAGAGTCGTCGAGTCCAAGTACATATCAACGCCAGGCGAATTCCGGCCCATAGAGTTCTCTCATAAATCGCAGTATTTTGCACTGGATGTTGTCAGCGAGCTCTCATTCGGAGAGGCTCTGGGGTTTCTGGTCAACGATGAGGATCTTTTTGGTTACGTCGAGACAAACGACCAAATGTTCCCGATCCTGGCAGTCCTGCTTAACATGCCTTGGATAGGCATCATGATGCAGCGGTGGCCTTTGAACAAGCTGCTGCCGTTTGAGAGCGACAAATTTGGCTTTGGGAAGCTAATGGGGTGAGGCGGATGCTATCTCTCTGTGAAGGCGGACTAAGAGCTAACGTGTCGCAGAACGGCCAGGAGCCTAGCAGACAAGAGGTTGGCTGCCAGAGATGGAGAAGAAACCAACATGGTTCAGATGCACCTTCGCAATGGACTCACTTACAAAGAGCTTCTAGCTGAGATATTTCTTGAGCTGTACGTCCATGATTGCATTTGTCACTTTCTCTACACCGGCTAAAAGGCTTGGTTCAGAATCGCAGGCTCTGATTCTACGGCGACGGCGATTCGCATGACCATGCTCTGTCTTCTCAACACGCCCGCGGCCCTCGCCACTCTGCGAGGCGAAATCAGCTCGGGGATCGCACAAGGGCATGTCAGCTCTCCGATCCGCGATTCGGAGGCTCGCCAACTCCCATATCTTCAAGCCGTGATTAAAGAAGGACTGCGTATGTACCCGCCGTCCACGGGCCTCAACTATAAACAGGTGGCCAAGGGCGGGGCGGAGCTTTGCGGACGCTTTCTGCCCGAGGGAACACAACTGGGCGTCAATATCCAACAGTTGATGCGATCGAAGGAAACATTTGGCGCAGATGCAGACGTTTTCAGGCCGGAGCGCTGGCTGGAAGCCGCCGCCGACGAAAACCGATTACGAGAAATGGGTGGGGTAGTTGACCTCGCATTCGGACATGGGCGATTTCAGTGTCTCGGAAAGTCGATCGCAGCCATGGAGCTGAACAAGATTTTTGTTGAGGTGAGTGGACGTAACTCCACCTCGGGGCCGCCTCGAGCTGCGCAGGTAGACAAGGCTAACCGCATTCTCCCGAAGATGCTACGAAGGTTTGACTTTGCGGTGGTGACTCCACAAGAGCCGCTCAAGCTCTACGACGCTGCATTTTGGGTCACGACCGACTTCTGGTTGCGAGTGACGCGGAGATCGAATGCACCCGCATAATTGGGTGGTCGCCTACATCAATGCCGACTGCCGCTGAAGTCGCCGCTGGACGTGGTAACTTGCCTTGGGGAATATGAAATAATGACTCTTTTCCCTTAATTCATTTTTTCTTTTCTTTTTCCAGATGAATGGTTGGGCCTTGCGTCCAAAAGTCAGCGACGATGCCATCGTACCCATGTTCAAAAGGACAATCTCGTTGCCCACTGTGCAGAGGCCTAGCATCTCAGTAGGGATAATTGAATATTGTTGGCCAGCTTTGCTGCTTTTATACATGCAATAAAATCACAATATTAGGCGCTTGTTGTAGTGCCAGCCAAGATGACCGACGGAGAAAAAAGGTCACTGCAACGTATCTGACAAAGGAAAAAGCAAAAAGAAGCAAAAAAGAAGTGATTGTGTCAATCGCTGACGGGAATTGAGCCCGACGTGGGGGTCGAACCCACAACCTTGAGATTAAGAGTCTCACGCTCTACCGATTGAGCTAGCCGGGCAGATGATACATCTGCCTTGAATGTTGAGATGGACACCAGTCAGGCGCATTATAAAGGTGTGCGGTCAAAAAAAAAATTTCTCGTCCAGTTGTGGGTGGGATCCTCTCCAAACTCCACTAGTCGCATGGTCAGGTGCTGGCTGCTTGGGCTGGAGTCGTCGGGGTGGACCCCGCCACTTCCCATGGGGATTGCCGGCTGTCTCCGGGGGTCCTGACCCGCCCTGACGGCGACGGGAAGACCCCGCTGGAGCTCATTGTCCTCCGTGGTTGAGTCTAGTACTCACCGGTTTCTCCGGGCCCGCGAGGCTCGTAAACTGAAAGGCAATCTAGGTAGTCTCCCATCTGCCGTACTGAAAATCGATTCCAGAATCGCAATGCTCCGCCATTCCTACCAAATCATTAAAGGGTGGTTGGTAGGCAGGACGCGCAGCGAGTGACGCGCTACAGAGGCCCCTGCAGTAGGTACGGCAGGCATGCAGCACCGGGCTTAGTAGCGCAGTGTAAAACTCGATCGACGGGCTCTACTTGGGGATGCACTTATATACGAATGTCGGCCTTATGACTTATTTGATTCATTTTGTAGCCAGGTACCTAGATAGCCGGAGAAAATGCCGATTGTTACAGTATCATCGACCCTCATCGTCGGCACGGAGATTTGTAGACAAAACCGAAGCATCCGGCGCTCTTATCATTGACTTGACTAGCCAGGCGGCCGCGAGATGGGTTTGCACAAACCCCGCACCGCATTTGAGCAATCATTGATGAGAAGCTTGGCAATGTAACATGCTTAGATAGTTATCGGTGACCAGATTCTACCGGCTGACTTTTTGCGCCTTTTGCATGGTGAGATGGCTCTGCCCCCTCTTCTGTGCATGCCTTAATTGTACCTACCTAGCTGGGGGAACTGCACTTGAGCTGATGGTTCGTCCGACCTCAATAGGGTTACCCCCGCCATCCAAAACTACATAACGTCAGACAGCATTTGACAGGCTGTGCAAGGGGTACAAAAAAAAAGTCCCTCGCCGAAGATTCGTCATCTGAGTAAATAGAATGCGAACGCCCATGGTGGCATGCAGTGAATCCTTCCAGGCAAACATGAGACCGCACCGCGGGGTCGGCTTCGGGGTCGGCTTGGTGCCTTCCATGGGGAGCGGGGGGAGCTCCCAGTGCGGGGCTTCGAAGACGACTGTCGTTGCCATCCCCCACGCCATGTGTACAACTCACCAATATGCCATCAGCTCACCCGCCCATGATGAGCGAAGCTACCCCGCCAGATTTTCTTGGCGTATTGTGCTCTCTAGCACCGACAAGGCAGGTCGCTCACGTTCCATGCAGCTAAGCTCGTCGTTCCACGCCGTATGACCGCGTGTCAGCAAATCCGGCGGGCTGGGGGAGAGGCCCGGCGAGTTCCAGAAACTTGCTAGCTTCCCCAGAGTGCCGAGCTCTTGGGGCGGGATGACGAATTATGGTTCTTTTGTTTCCTCAGAGCGGCTCGGCCTGCAGGTTGACAGTGGCACCTGGGCAATCCAAGGAAGCGGAGCAATTGCGGAAAGCTCTTATGCAATGGCATCACCGGTCTTACCGAACGTTCGTGGCGCCCAGTCCCCATTCGACGGACAGCCAGGCTGGGCCATGACGATCAACATGCGTGATCTCACTGTCTGCGGTCGCTGCAGGCGAGAACTATAATACCAGGTGCGGCTGCTCGCTCACCGCCTCTGCTCACCTTTCAGAGCGACTGCACCAGCCATTCTTCAGTTTGGAACGGCCATTGAGTGAAATTCCCTAGGCCAGCTTGAACCTGTCATCATGCGCGGTCAGCTCTCCCTCGTCCTGACCTACGCGGCCCTCGCCTCGGCTTGCCAGCGAGACTTCCTCCTCGAACGGCGACACACCCATCGCAAGCCGATCACCAAGCGCGCCGATGACCAGTGGCCTCCTGTGCTGACAGAGGAAGAAACTATCCTAGTCAACTCCTTTGACAACGTCACCATTGACGAGTGGTCCGACTACTACGGTCACCAGGTCAAGCTCGCTGGCCTCGGCAAGGAAGCCGCGCAGTGGACGGCGGATCAATGGAACAAGAACGGCTTCGAGTCGCATCTGAGCGAGTACCACGTGTACCTGAGCTACCCCGTACATGCGTTGTTGGAAATCACCTACGCCAATGGCACAACGAACGACGTAAGACTGGATGAGGATGTCCTGGAGGAGGACGATGTGACGGGAAGAGGGGATAACCAGCCTACATTTCACGGTTACTCTGCCTCTGGCAACGTGACTGGAGAATATGTCTACGTCGGGTCCGTCTTGCCCATGCAATCGCCTGTGGGACGCTTCATGCTAACATATTCGTAAAGACGCGGTTCGCAAGCGGATTTCAATCGCTTGGTGGAACTTGGTGTCGAGCTCGAAGGCAAGATCGCCTTGGCCAGGTACGGCGGACTGTTCCGAGGTTTGAAGGTGAAGAATGCGCAAGACCACGGCATGATTGGTGTTGTCATTTTCACCGACCCAGGTGATGACGGAAACCAGACCGTGGCAAACGGCTACGAAGCCTACCCTCGTACGTCTTTGCTACTTCATGCGCCCAAACTCGTTGCTAATCGCGAATCTGCAGACGGCCCGGCCAGAAACCCCAGCTCGGTCCAAAAGGGCTCTGTTTTGTTCCTTTCCACGCACCCCGGCGACCCTACCACCCCAGGCTACCCGTCTCACGAGGGCGTCCCCCGAGCGGACATCTCACCTGTTACCCCCAAGATCCCCTCCATCCCAATCTCATATGCGTCTGTCGAGCCCCTGCTGCAGGCCCTAGATGGATTCGGCATATCGGCAGAGGAAGTGAACAGGACGGTTTGGGCGGGCAAGCTCAACGCCAACTACAGCACTGGCCCTGCCCCCGGCGTCACTTTGCACCTGGACAACTTGAGCGAGGGCAAGATCACGCCAATCTGGAACGTCATTGGTTGGATCAACGGCACCAACGCGGACGAGACCATTGTCATTGGCAACCACCGTGACGCCTGGATGATTGGAGGCAACGGCGACCCCAACTCTGGCTCCGCCATTCTTGTCGAGTTCACCAAGGCCGTCAATGTCCTCGTCTCAAAGGGCTGGAAACCAAGAAGAAACATGTGAGTCTGCAGCCGCTTCCGATCTGTACTGGTCAGGCACTAAATCAAGTTTCAGTGTGCTTGGTTCCTGGGATGCAGAAGAATACGGCCTCGTTGGCAGCACGGAATGGGTCGAAGACCACACTAACTGGCTTACTGAGACGGCCGTGGCTTACCTCAACATCGACGTTGCGGTCTCCGGACCTAGACCTAGTCTCGCCACCACGCCCGAGCTGCAGACCATTGGTACCGAGATCTTCAAAAAGATCATCTTCCCCAACTTTGGCGGGTTCAATATTAGTCTTTATGATGCCTGGGAAGAGGCCTCTGGCGGCATCGTCGAGCCTCTCGGCAGCGGCAGCGATTACACCGGTTTCCTGCACCGTGGTATTAGCTCGGTAAGTAGAGTACATGGCTGAAAGGTCTTGGAGTGAAGAAACCTACCAGGAGCTAACTTGTTCAAAGCTCGATGTCGGTTCCAATAATGGCGCCACCGACCCCATTTGGCACTACCACAGCAACTATGACACCTACCACTGGATGGCCAACTTCGGCGACCCTGGCTTCCATGTGCACGCTGCTATTGGCCAGTACCTTGCCCTCCTTGCCTTCCATCTGGCCGACGACGAGGTTCTGCCCATTGACCTGCCCAACTACGCGTCCGAGCTGCGTGCGTACCTCGAGGACCTCACCGAATATGCCGAGTCGGAGGGCGCGGAGATTGACCTCTCCGAGCTGTCCGACGCCATCGATGTCTTCGCGACGCGCGCCGACGAGGTCAAGGCCTTGGAGCAGCTTGCTGTCACCACCAACGACACGGACCTGATCACGGTCGTCAACCACAAGTACCGCGACTTTCAAAGGGGCTTCATTAGCCAGGGCGGTCTCCCCAATCGGGAGTTCTACAAGCACGTCATCACCGCCCCTGGCTTGGACACAGGTAAGCAATCCCATCAATTCCGAGAGAGCGGTCGCTGACAAGATATACCAGGCTATGCCGCTGTTTTGTTCCCGGGTATTGCGGAAGGCATTCAGTACAGCGAAGGCAACCTGACCGTGGCCGAGGAGTGGGTGTCCAAGACGGCACGCGGCATCCTTCGGGCGGCCGACATCATCAAGACTTGAATTCCTATATGACAAGGTTCCCCCTCTTTTTCTTCATTGGGCGAGTTTAGAGGAGTTGGGCGCATGTGGTGGTTTGAGGCGGAAAACGGCACGAGGAAGGCATGCCCCGCCCGGTAATAAACCTCGATATCGACGACTCATGTAGGTGTCGGGGTGAAGAGGCGCAGAGCTAACTTATGATACCCTCATTTCGAAGTAGTCGCTTAATTAGCTATATTAACGGCAATCAATAAACATAATCAGCATTCTCCAGTATTCTTCCGTTCAAATATCGGCTCTTTGGAAACATTGTGAGACCCAGCGAGTGTGAAAACCCTTCTAAAGAACCTATGGCTCTGCCGGCCTATCCGGCTGTCAATTGCACAGGATGTCCGTACTGCATCACAACGTCTTGGTCAAGAGCTTTGTTGGTCATAACTTTAAATTCATACATCATATAAGGTAGCCTATAGCTTCTCCAACTCCAGCCCTGCCAAACCCGAAAAAAGAAACCCATGAATCTCCGGGTTTAATGTGATATCCCAAGCGCGCAATAAGACGCAACTGATATGCCTACATAGAAACTTCCGCTACTTATGAGATAGGCTTACTAGCAGGCCGCCGCTTCTCGATGTTGAGAACAACATCAATAAAGCTGCGCTTGAGCACGCTCTTCTTTCTTGCCGCCAGCAACTGCGCCGTCTTGAGGACATTCTTGATTTGCCGGCCGTTGAGGGACAGCTCCGCCAGCTCGTTGAGGTCATCGTCAGAGACCTCGCTCTTCAAGGTCGCGCCCTGCAGGAAGTTGCGCCAGATCTGGCGGCGCGAGTCGGGAGTCAGATCGGGGTACTCGAGGGAAACGTGGATACGCGACTGGAATGCCTGGTCGATGTTGTCGACACGGTTCGTCGTCATGAAGAGGATACCCTCGTAGTACTCCAGGGTCCGCAGGAAGATGGAGACGACCTTGTTCCTCTCAAGGTCGTGGGTCGAGCGCGCCTCGAGGAAGACGTCGCACTCGTCAAGGAGCAGGATGGCGTTCCACCGCGCCACCAACTCCAAGATGCGGGAGAGGCCATGCTCGACTTCCCATGGCTGGGAGCCCAAGTCGCCTGAGCTCAGGGTGTGCAGCGGCACGCGCAGGTTCTCTGCCACAGCCTCGGCCGTCAGGGTCTTGCCGACACCAGGCGGGCCGGAGAGCAGGCAAATGATGCCCTTGCCCTTGCCGGAGATGACATCGTCAAAGGTCGAGCCGTCGAGCTGCGACTCGGAAAAGGCGAGGATCAGCTCCTTCTGGTCCTCGGGCAAGACGAGCTTGTCAAAGGCGGTGGTGTTCCAGGTGATCTCCTGAACCTCCTCGACGAAGAAGTCAAGCCACTTCTTCAGCTTGAGGGAGTAGCCGCGTGTCCGGGAGCGCGCAAGCATCTGATGGTACGGGGTCAGCTTGAGGTTACCATCCTTGCCAAGCCCATGCTGGCGCTTCCAAATGGTCAGAGCCTCCATGTCCTTGGCGGACCAGTCATCGACGTAACGGTTGCGATAAGGGCTGAAACGGTTGAAGGAGTTGATGTCAATTACGACGCGGCCCTCGACCTGGATGGGAACCTCGTTGCCCTCGTTGTCCCAGGTAATGGCGGTACCAGAGTATTGCTTGTAGTGGTGGCCGGCTAGGCTCTCGAAAATCTGGCCCCGTTGCACCAAGGCCTTGCGGACCTTGTCCTTCTCAGCGTGGAATGCCCAGGGATAAGCCTTGAGGCCGGTGATCTTCTTGGTGCCGAGGAACTCGGGGATGTTGATGTTTTCTTGGTAGCGACCGAAGGTCTTGCCACCGTAATCGACACAGTCTGCACGCAGCTGGAGGAACTTGCCGCAGTTGTTCTCCATGTACTCGGTCTCTTCCAGCTCGAAGGCCGACAGTGGCCCCTTGTGGGCGGAAAGGACGATGGCACCGGGCTGGAAAATCATCCAAAGATGCTCGAAGCTGATGACACCCTTGGCGACGTAGTCCTCAAAGGCCTTGATGGTGTGGCCAATCTCGTACTTCAGAATGTCATGAAGAATGGTGAGGTGCTCCTTGGTCTTGGCGTCAAGGCTGTCCTTGTTCAGGTGCTTGCGGAACTCCGTCCATCGGTGGACAAAAGGATGGAAAGGAGCCTCGAACTCAAGACGATCCAGCTCGCATGCAACGCCGGTGTACCCGTCCAAGATGCTACCAAGGGCCTTCTTCAGCCAGGGGCTCTGGATGACGATGGAGTGTGCCTCAAGCTTCTTGCGGCTGTCGTTGCTCTTGATGTTGCGGACCACAACAGCATACTGCTCGGTTTCCTCATTCTCGGCTGCCTCCTCGACGTCTTCCGGGTACTTTTCCACCCACGTCCAGTTGCCGTCGCTGTCTTGGGGCGACTTGTAGATGTTCTTGGTGGTGCTAATTGAGCCGAAGGGGGCAAGCGGCTTCTTGGGCTCCTCCTTGGTTTCGTCCTTTGTCTCTGTTGACGTCTCGCCGTTTGTCTCTGTGGAGGCCTCGCCGTTTGTCTTTATGGAGGCCTCGCCGTTGGTTTCTGTCGACGTCTCTCCGTTCTTCTTGACCTCGCCATTCTGAGCGTCGCCATTTGTGTCGTTGCTATCAGCGGCACTTGTGCCATTTGTCGCGGCCTCCTTGACTGGAGTCTTGGTCTCTGTCGTCGCCTCGCCCACCATTGTGAGGCCAAGAGCCTCTGCTGTTGTGCTGCCAGGCGCCATTGTTTTGGTTTTAGCTAAAATGAGGGGGAAACAAGTGAAGAAGACTGTGTGATGAATCGAGAATGAAGATGAACCACAAGATATGTCCAGATGGTTATATATATTCTACGACCAAAACCGGAAAGAGAGCCTCAAGTGAAGTGGATTTAATCCATTCAGGTCTCTACATCATGACCGTGCCAGCAAAGCGCCTGGACGGCTGCCTCGGCCAGGGGTTGAGGCCTCTGTGTGGCGGTGACTCACCCCTGTTCATGGTGCGTCCGTCTGCCGATTGCAAGACACGATTGTTTTTGAGTGGAAAGGAGCATGTTGCTGCCTGCATCAAAAAGTTACAGGCTTAAGCTTTGTCGAATCAAACGGCCAATGGCCCGGCAGGACGTAAGCGCTAGAGCACAATGGATCCAGCCTGCTCAAGGCAGAAGAGCCGCCCGTGCCCAATGCTTGTCGCCAGGAATTAGGCCGCCAGAGTTGACCGTGTTGCTCACTCGCCGATCTGTGGCAAAACAAGTGCCCAGATGGACGAGACCACGACGAAAGTTACAATGTTCAAGATAGTCGGCGCTGTCCCCAGAGTCCTGAACAAGAGTGAAATCGTTAGGCCCGCTGAGGCCTCTTGAAGGATCAAGAGTGTGATGACTGGGGCTCAATAAGCCGCTGCAGCTGCAGGTTGCCAAATACCGCCCTTGGTTCCCCATAATTCATGGGGCTCGGCTGGCCTCTAGCGAGACGGCAGGCACCGATCGCCTAATCTACCCCTGGAAGGGCTGAGTACGAGAGGACTGCAGCGCCACCCGCAATCCTGATGAGAACTGATATTAGCGCGGGAGCGAGTCCTTGTTAGGCCTAGAAGTGTTACTCAAGACACGTGTAGTGCAGATGTCTTCGTTTTGCGCTATTCGCCTCGTTTCTTTTGCGGGTATGCATCTCCCAGAGCCCCGATATCTGCTGCAAGAAGAGATTCGCCTGGAAAATGCATCATCAGTCTCTTGGCGCAGGGGGTCTCTTCTTGTTCGGCATCGCTTCATTTCATTTCATTGCAACTCTTAATTCATACGATATGTATACATTCACAGACCATGCCACACCCTGGCATCAACAAAAGGCATTCATAAAAACTTCACAATGCTGTGTCTCAAGCACCTGTTACTTCCAGTTGCTGCTAATGGTGATTGCGGTTTGACAGCTCCGTGGCACAGTGTAAGACCTGTTTGGGTCGCTCTCCCACGTTGCTGAGCCGTCCGACGCAACGTTAATAAACTTGTATTCGAAAGTCTGCCCGGCCGGGAGCGTCACCGTGTAGGTCCACAAATTGTTGGTGCTCGTATACTGCGCCGCCGAAAGTGCCGGGGCCGACGCCGCGTTCCAGTTGCCGAGCGCTGGGATCGAGCCCGCAATCTTGATTGTCTGCCCTACGTTCGTCTTGACGATCTCGTTGAACGTGACGGCTACGCTGCTGGCGACCGCGCAACCGCTGCTTGTCGCGCTCGATGCGGCGGTGCTGGTGCGCGTCGAGGCCGGCGGGTCGCTTCCGCCGCCGCCGATGGCGATGTCGGCGCAGGTGAGGTAGACCTGCCCCGTCTGGAACGAGTTCCAACGAAACGAGAGCAGAGTGTGGTTCGAGACATAATCCGGGATCTTGATCTTCTTCGTGACAGGGTAGCCGCCTGCAATGGACGTGTAGCAGGATCCCAATGGCGCATTATCGACTCCCTGGCACGCGCGACGGCTGCTCGCTTGAAAGGCGTTGCAAGTGAACCAGTCGTTTCTCCAGCACGCCTCTCCCTGCGTACAGTCCGGACTGTAATTGCAGCTTTGTCCCGATACATCGGTGCATTTCAATGTGCCACGTTGGAAGCAATCCTCGGCCTCCTGCTTCTCAGCCTCCGTGGGGAGATATCCGGGAGTGGTGAACTTATTGACCAACGCCTGATCTTGGCAGATGCGGTAACTGAACATGCCACCGTGGTCGCCGTTGTTGTCCACGCACCACTGCACGTCAACAGTCTGGCCGCGCGTGTAGGTAGCTACCGGCGAATTGCCCCAGTTGCTCGAGGGCTGGTTGTAATCAACGCTGACGCGCGCATTATAGCCGCAAGGACCACTTCTGCCTACAGTGGCAGCGGTGACATCTGGCCAAGCCGCAACAGGCTCTCTGATTGTGCACTCGGGACAAGAGTCTATGCCGGCCTGTATCTTCCATGTGAGCTTAGTAAATCATGGGGTTGGAAAGCACCCTGTGTCTAGGCCATACCTCAGCTCCAAGTCTCGTTCGGCTTGAGGGAATGGTCAAGTAGCCATGTCCATGAACAGAGCTGAAAAGACTAACAGCAAACAAAGCTGCGGCTGATCTCATTTGGGCGAAGTTACGGGAGCTTGCTAACGAGTTGTTGGTCTGCCTCTCATCGACAATTTGCTGTCTAACCGGTTATTATATTTTAATACCCTTCTTCAACGCATTGTGCTTGTTTTATACCTGCAATATCTTTCTTGTTCATTGAGGGCTCACATGCTTTTTATGATGCCACTCTTCACGATTCAATTGTAATGCTCTCATTGGCCAACATCAAGCACCGCCGAAGTACCTCCAACCGAGACGGCCTTACCCGCACGCGTTACCCCGGACCTAAACTCAACTTGGCAGTCCGGGGCATCTCTAAATGGCATGCAGATGCTGGCGGGGTAATAGGTTTGTTAGTGCCGGCTGCCATATCTCCAACTGGCAACCAGCGCGGGGCAAATAAGGCCGCTGTGTGGCCGCAATCCGAACGCCTTTCGTGCCCTGAACGTCTAACTGTGACGTTGAACCTTTAATTCAATGGCTTACACTGCCCAGGGGCTCCTCGGCCCAAGCATGTAAGCCGACACCCGTAAACAACGGATGCGGAGTTTGCGGAGTTTTCGTGCACCTGAGGTTGCATTCTGCACTATCGATCAGATGATCTGTCAAACTTGCGGGCATAAGTTGAGCGAGCATGGGACACGACAACCTCAAGATTCAAAAGAAGGCCCGAAGATGGCTTTCCAGTCACATGTTGGCATATGCGGTGATGACGTTTCAACCTTGAAATTTGCGAGAGCTGCCGAAGAACGTCCGGTCGTCGTTCACACGTTGGCGGGCAGTTCGCGGTGAAACACTTTTATTGGTGGCGTGGTAACTCTTCAAATAGTTTGTGTCTTGCCTGCTGTATGTTCTCGGCACCAGGCTTCGTAGTGGGAGCTGGGTCTGGGAACAGCTTACAGCCCTTCATCTCTCAGGAAGTCACCATGTGTCCGCACTGACAAAATTCTCTCAATCGAAGAGGACAATTCCCCCGGGCCATGGCTAAGTTAAGCCATAAGTGATTATAGAAAAATGGATAGTAAGGAGAAGGCACAAGAAACCCAGTCCAATCCAACCTGGTACCATGGGCTACAACGGGTTTCTCAAGAAGCCTGCCTGGATTGCCGAATCAACGGAGTTGAGAGGCGAGTACAGTTTTTTAGCCTCTAACCACCTGTTTGTTTGACTTTAGCTTAGCTCAGAACTGCTAGTTAATGTTTTTCACGCTCCAGATGTCTTTGCTGGCAGCTTTCTTTGCGATTCACCCAGCTTGTCCAGAGTTGAAACACTCTTGGCTGACAGTTCTCAGAACTGTGTTGGCATGCTAGCACTAGCAGCATCTTATGGTACGCCAAACGGAAGATCCTAACATACTGCCGCTGCATGTATGGCCCCCTAGGTTATTGAACCCCACAACATGCGCAACTGGAAAGCTGTTGCAACGTGCCATGTGATGCGTGGTCTGTGTTCAGGCTTTTGAATAAGAATACTTTATTGAAAATAACCTTGTGGGCTTCTTCAAAACATTTTCACTACTGTAAAAGAGTTCCCGTAACGATATGTTTGAACATTTTCTGTTAACAGCTCATTTTTCTCAGCATCTCCATGCTGTATGGGAGAGGGGGCTTCGTTTCTACTGCAACGATATCCACCTTCACTACATTCACTATATTCGGTTGCGTCAAGTCGCGCTACAACCTTTACATTGTTAGATGAACTATAACCGCAAGTACCGCAATTCTTAATCTCCTCAGCTGTCTCAATTCCTATGCAGACAATAGCATTCCGAGTCGATGAAAGAGAAATGCTTATGTAAGGGTTGACAAAGAGATGGAATAAAGCGGCCCCGAAGGCTTATCGCCTATCTATGTACATAAACGGTAGCTGCTTTCAATGGGCGTAATATATCAATCAAGCGAAGTTCAGTCACCCCGTCATCATTCATTCACTCCATTGGTTTGTTTTGTATGCTCTTCCGTTTGAGCCGAAAGCCTTCGATACATCAACTGATTATCATTTCCAGACATCACCATGTCCTTGCGGCGCAAATCCTGTGACGCCTGCTTCAAGGCCCGTCGGAAATGCGATCGAGACTACCCCACATGCGCAACCTGTTTGCGAACCAAGAAGAGTTGCCATTATGCATATGCACCTATTTCTCAAGCCAGTCTGCCTGATGACTCGGTATCCGCAGAGATGGAGATCAGCACTGGCACTGGGCAGCTTATAAGAAGCGGCTCCCTGGCCACTCTGACGGAAGCTACCGATAATTCTGCAAATGGGCTTCTCGCTCCTGCAGATGTTTCCTTCCTTGATCTTGGGAGGGATCAATATGGATTCCTTCCTGGGCACGGAGGAGGGCCAGACAGCGATGCAGCATCAGGAAGACGTGGCAGATTCACCAGGCGGCAACGCAGGCGTGCCAAGGTATCGTCATCGTGCACGCCGCCGACATTGCCAGCGTTGAGCATACCCAACTTTATGGGCGGCCTCGGCGAATTGCAGCGTGTAGAGGGTTGCACAGAAAGCTGGGAGTGGGTCATCAACGAGCTCAAGCGCTGCCCGCGCGACTTCGCCACGCGCGGCGAGACCCTCTTCCTGCATAAGGAGCTGTACCGTAACACGATGCCGAAACCGATTCGGGCAGCGTTGGGCACCTCGGCGACATTTTGTCTGATAAACGAGAATAACAGTCAGATTCTGTTCCGCGTCGTGGACGCCGAGGTCGTGGAATTGCTCAAAACTCCTCCGCCGCTAGCCGCGGACGCGGACGGAGGCGATGGCGACAAGGGCAGTGGAAGCAGCAGCGGAATGACTCTTATAGAGGAACTGGCGCGGTTACAGGCCCTCACGCTATACCAGATGATGCGCATGTTCGGAGGCGGGCTCGAGCAGCGCGTCGCCGTCGACCTGCAACAAGGCCTGCTGAAGACGTGGGCGTTGCAGCTGCTTAGACGGTCGCGGGCTGAGCTCAGTGATGGCTGCCTTGAAACGGATGACTGGCACACCTGGATTGTCGCTGAGAGCATTCGGCGAACAGTCATGGTCATTTACATGTTCTACGGCATGTACTCAATAGCGATGCACGGCTTCTGCGTTGAGTTCCCTACGCTTGCAAAGCTTCCCGTATCGACGTCGCCGGGGTCATGGCAATCAGAGGCTGCTCACCTTATTCGGCGTCGGGGAATTGAGGCGGAGCAAACGTTACCGTACGAGGAATATACGAAGTCTTGGACGGTGTCGCCGCCAAAAACACTGCATCCGTTCGAGAAGTTTCTTATCATTCCGTGTAAAGGGTTGGAAGGCATAGCTGCCTATGGCTTCTCAGATCCATAGCCGGGCTTCACCCCCTTAGATGATCCCATTTGAGGAGCTAGCTCACGGCAATTTGATGTATACGGAGCTAAATCAAGAGTTTTACGGCTGATAGTTATGAATAACGACGATTCTTCAATGGATGGAGATCAACTGTGTCCTCAAGAGAGGAATTTAATCGCCGACTTTTTCTGGCCATTTCGAATATGTAGGATCTAGAGTATTCTAAAGAGGACCAAAAAGAGTTACGATTTGAATATATTACTAAACATAGGGAGGGCCTTGAGAAATCGCAAACAGAGTAATTGTGATAGGAGTGAAGCGACTTGATGAATGTCGCCTATACCAACAAACGATTCACTCCTGAATGGCCAGGACGAGGGGCCTTGCCTCATTCGATGCTCTTCATGGATTGATTCCGTAGGGTGTCACACCTTGTCAAGCCGGCATCTGCGGAAATAGGTCATGCCATGGGGCGCGACTACATCTCGGCAGTTTAGCCGTGGTCAGTGGGCCATCGTAAGGATTTCATCCTGGCGGATAACGTGTGGGATGATATGAAGTCTACGGACCGTAAGAAGCTGGTGGTCAGCCATTTGGGCCAACCTCCTTGAGATTGCAGACGAGGAACGATTTGTCCGGTTGATGAGCCCGGGGCGGCGAGGACCTGCACCTGTCGGTTCCGCTACACCTCCTCTCATCGAATGGATACCACAGAACCCGGTACCACCGCAGAAATATCAGAAACTTTAGGTCCTGCATCCGTCGGATCGACCTCAAGGGTCGCAATCCAGGCAGTGGCCGTTGAAGTGTACTTGAACTTTGCAGACAGAATCGGTCCAAATTACATCTACATACAACATGGGATCCAACACAAAGCGACTTGGTGAGACCCGTCCAGGCTCATCACCTAAGGCTCGACGGTATTTTCAGGGATGCTTTGAATCCATCCATCATATCTTTGTCGGAGGGACGGGCATATACCATCTCAGAAAGACGATGCCCAGGTTTTCCTCTTGGCTATCTTAAACTAAATATTATCAAGACGTAAGTATATATACGATTGTGACTCGATTATGCGATTTCCGGGCCTGACCGCAAACCGGATATGACAAATGCGGGCGGTGCTGACATCTGCGGGGATCCACTTTTGACCGCACCACCGCCCGACCTCCGCACTGCACACACCGCGGGCTTAATGACAAAGCACCGCATCCCGACCATAACGTAGTTCAGTACTGTTCATTACATCGGAGAAATACGGCATTACATGATGCGGATTTACAAATTGAGCTGCCAAATGAAATCGTTCAGTGCGAGCAACATGAGCGTTCTCGAGAGTATATAATGTACCGCCTGGGCGGCCAACTTAATTGTAAAACGAGACACAATACCACCATCCAACTCGTACCTCCCAGCATTCGCACACCTTCTACACATATCAAAAAACAAGTTTCCACCAACTCTCAACATCATGTCTAAGATCATCACCGTTGTTGGTGCCACTGGCATCCAGGGCGGCTCAGTTGTCAGAGCGCTCCTCGAAAATCCCAATTACTCCATCCGGGCAATCACACGCAACGCCAAGAGCGATGCCGCCGTGAGCCTGGCAAGTCGCGGTGTCGAGATGGTCGAGGCTGATATTAACAATGTTGGTTCTCTTCGAGCAGCCTTCGCGGGCAGCTACGCCATCTTCGCTGTAACCAACTTCTTCGAGACGGTTCCGACACTGGGTATCGAGAAGTCGATGGAGATCGAGACCCGCCTGGGTACCAACCTTGCCGATGCTGCTGCCGCAACCAAGTCCTTGGTCCACTACGTGTGGTCAACGCTGCCTAATTCACGCAAAAATACCAACGGCAAGATCGTGGTCCCCTACTACGAGAGCAAGAACCGGGTAGACAACCACATCAAGGAAAACCCGCAGCTACTGCGCAAGACCACATTCCTCTGGATTGCGTGGTACGCGAGCAACATGAACTACCCGTGGTTCAAGCCCAGCGAGGTGCATACTGTAGACGGCAGTAAGGCGTACATTCAAATGTTGGGCGTGCCGCCATCAGTCAGGATACCGCTGCTTGGCGACGAGAAGACGAATGTGGGGCTTTTCGTCAGGGCCATTCTGGACAACCCTGAGAAGACTCTTCCGGCCAAGGCTGTGGCGGGCTTTAACGAGCAGCCGACGTACAGCGAGATGGTGCAGACCTATGGCATGGCGCAGGGAATCAAGGTGCGGTGCGTGCAGATCCCCAAGAACGATTACTGGCAGCTCTGGCATCTCTGGGGCGAGTTGATGGATACGACGAATTCGTACTTCGAGCTCATGGATGGAAATTCACTCAGTAGCGTCGACGAAGATGTGCTGTCAAAGGAGGACCTCGCAGTTGAAGGATTAGTCGGAACGGCCGAGGCGTTTGCAGCGAACAAACTCTTTGATTAAGTATCCTACTGTGGATTCGTTAGTTATTTAGTACGAAAGAAATGCTGAGGATAAAACACAAGTAACTTATTTTGATTGTTTTCCATCATTGGAGTCGGCGACTAGGGCGGCATGTGGTTTCTTGTCAATCGAATGCATCGTAGAGATTCGCTTTGTTTTCTGTTATTGGATGAATTGTGAACCGCTCATCTCAATGGTTTATCTTTATCTGAATGTTTTGATTTGGACAACTGAGAAAATCACCCTCGATTTGCAAGACATCCGCTTCTGCAGTGTTTTAGGCATTCGCGTAATTATGGGCTGAAATGCTAGTAATTGAATGGGAGAGTTCTTATGTCACTATGCCTCAGAGTCGGCCCTTGCCTTAGTTGAGGCATTTTATGGCTGGCTTCACGTGTACTTTAAGTGGCTCAAAGCAAATCACCTCCAGCTAATTAACTTCACATTGGTGATATGTTGAATGACATTGATAGCATCGCCGGGTAATATGGCATGACCCACCCTCTCCGCGCTTTGTGAACTGACAGTCTCCCTATCTTGATTTTGCAGCTTATGAGCTGTGGATCTCTGCAATATCAAAACAAAATCGCGAGGAGAATAAGTTGTCCCCGTCATGCTGTATTCTTCAATGATGCAAATTGCCATCAGAACATGTACGATGCTGTGCCTGAATGAAAAGTTAGTTGAATTCGTTACACAAATATTTTACCTGTTGGGAGATCAGTGGGGGGATCGGCGGGGAGGGGAAAGAACCCAGCATGTGAATTCCTGGTTCTTGGGTCCGATCAGAATATGACAGGGACCCGAGTCAGTCTTGTGAACAGCCTTGTTTATCTGTTAAACAAAGACCCATCGGCGCCCACATCACGGCCAAACGAGCACGGGCAAGGGGACCGATAATATGCGCCAAAAAAAAAAAAAAGAAACTGCCACCCAAAAGATAAAAGGTCCAAGCACAGGTCAGAACTTGTGTCAGAAATATTTGTCTCGTCGATGGTGAAGCTCTTTGCGTTAGTTCGGCTGGCGTCAATATGAGACTGAACTGAGTCTGAATCAGCCAACCAATCAATGCTATCTGTTAAAATAGACTTGCAGCTACCCTCCTGCAACCTTAAATCCCCAGCCAGGTGTTCATTCCAAGGTGTGGTCGCTGCAAGAATTTAACGTTTGACCAAGGTACACAAGACTGATGGTCAGATTGGCGCCATAGTCAGTGTGCCATTCGATAAGCTCCGGGCGCTATCATTTGGCTGCGCCCTCGACCTAAGTGTAGGGCACCGTCGTTATTTCCAAGCCGGTGCCCGTATGTAAGAGAAAGCCAACAATACGGAGTACCTTATTGTTGTGAGAGTATGCATAGCCATCTTGCAGTTGTTCGAATCCTAGGCATACAAGGTGTTCATGTTGAGGTTCGGATGGTCATGAAACGCGTCCCGTCACTGGCCCGACGATTCCAGCAAAGTTCAGCTCAGCTAGCCCACGATGCTCCATGTTGCCTGCCTATCCATTCCGGCCCTCCTCTGCCGACACTTTTATGTCACAGAGGAGCTGGCGAGACGATGCGTTCAAAAGAAAGGTAGATCATGAATTAAATCTGCACGCATGTCAGTTATTTATTGGCACTTTAACCCTCAATCAACCATTCACCCAGGAAAGGAATGCACACACTGGGCATTGCCCATTGGGTTTAAATATTACACCCTGCATTCACTATAATTGTCGGGAAGCTGGAAATTGTTGTAAAATGTATTATTGGCGGTTCTTCTGACCACACCAAATCTTCTGTTTTCTTACATGTGCTAAGTATTCTGTCATTATTTCGTTATACAATGTTGTTGACTTTGTGCGTTTGAGCATGTCCTCCTGTAGTCTCTCCATCAGAATGATCGCCTGTCTCATAACGCCCGTTTTGTTGCATGTTATCCAACTCGATGCCATTATCTTTCCCAATAATATTTTCGGCCGAGCCAGCGTATGCCTTCTGCGGTCCAGAACTGATCGTTTCTGGGTTCGTACCCTTGGTACCTTTGCTGGTCTGCCTGTCATGATTCGAGAGGCCAAAAGTAGTTTTGGCCGCACGCCATGAGCCCATTATCGCCGCATCCAGCACCGGTAATGAGGCAGTAACGACTCCCATCGATATGTCAAGTACGGTCCATCTCAATATGATAGTGTAGTCCCAGAAAACATCCCTCGAGGCGAACGGCTGTAACTGCTGTAGAAGACCGCCTGTGACCGTAAGCCCTCCTGCTGCCCAAATCACAAAAAGCCGAATCTTCTTGCCCCTGTCAATGCGAACACTCCACAAGATAATAATGGGCGTTGCCAGAAGAAGAATACTTTGCACCACGTGGATGATGCTGAGAACTTTTGTGTTCAAGGCCGTGTTCCCACAGGTGGCCGGCTCTGTCAGGCTTCCAGCAAACTCCCTATCCCAGACAGCCCGTTGAGGGTTGCACATGAATACACCCCAGAATATAGAAGCCAGGACGTAAGCAACGAGTGTGCCGAGGAAGATGTCGGCAACAATCTTCCATGTCCGGTAGGCGGTATCGACAAGTCTGCGAATGAAGAGTGTGATTGAGATTTTGATGACGCCGACCGTAGGATAATAGATCAATCGGCAAATGGTAAGGTAGTAAGAGTAGAACTGGTAGTCGTCGTAGGAGTTTTCCCATGTATGCGTGCCTGCTCCCGCTTCGACGACGACGAGGATCTGAAGGGCCGGGTATACTACTGCCAGTGTCTAGACGCGTGCAACTACTATCAGTTTTTTCGTTCTGAATCTGGACGAGAGAGTTAGGTCAACGTACGGCTGCCACGATGATAATCCAATCATCCCAGCCAAACTTGGTCTGGGCCCCTCGACTCCGGACCCATAGCCTTGCTCCTGTCGGGATGATGATAGCAAGTAAGACGATGACCATTCCAGCAATTATGGCAGACTGCTTGGACTCATGCACAGCATTTGCAGGCTCCTTTGCAGCAAAGGCGTAGCCCAAGCTGGGATCAATAGTGTTGACTCCAAACTGCCGGTAGAGGCCCCTGATGATGTTAAAATCCCTCGCATTGTTTGGCGGCTTTCCGATTTTTGCAGAAGTCGTGGTGTTGGACATGGCGAGCTGATGTCGTCGGGCAAGCCGGCTTCAAAAGGAAAGGAACAGCGGCGACAGGAGGTCAGCCAGCTTTATGATGCGCTTTCATCAGATGCGTCGTATCATCGAAAATAACTGAGGTACATGGTGCGAAGATTAGTTTGGTTTTACGTGGTGTTAAATCTGGTACTTCAATCACCACCTCGGTCTCCCCCCAGTCAAGCATAAGAGGTCCCGGGAACGTGGAAATAGATGGTCGCACGGAAACTGGGGGGGAAGAGAAAGTCGCAACTGCGGGACAAGATGGGGGAGGAGCTGTTGGTTCGGCCCATGTTCCACCGCACGCGATAGCGTTCAACTGGTAAATTAAATCCAAGGTCAAGGATCTCTGGAAACAAGCAGCTGAGGTGGAGAGTGAGGCCATAGCGAGTCATGGTTGGACGTAATGTAAACCTTGCGATGCGGACACGAGCGAGGTCCCGCGCCTCTGCAAATGTTGGATGCACAGGTCCTATAGCGAACTCTTAGCGTCAAAGATCAGACAAGCCCAGGATGCAAGGAAAAACTCTGAAAAGAGGTCCTTTTTCCGCGATTGCCCATTTGCCTTGTGGGTAGCAAGGGGTTGGCCTTGGCCTGATCGGTTGGGCAACATGTCCGACCGGCCTCCCCCCGGCCTCAACCCCGTTCCCCGAGATTACGTGCAAAAGTTCGCTGTCCAACGTCGCAATTTGAGTATCTGGCTCGATTTGGACCAACGCAGAAACGACCTAACTCCGGCGTTTAGCGTATATTAACAGTATTTCTCGTTCGTAAGCCCTGCGTTAGATCCTGTGTTGCCCTCATCGCTGCTCATCAGTTTTTGAGTTTCTGACGCCCCAAAATTCCGTGCGCATCTAGCGCCGACTCTGGCGCGTGTCAACTATTCAGCATACGCGCATCATCATGGTCCGACTTCCGACACTGTCCGCAATCGCGCTGGCCGCCGTTGCAGTCAGTGCAACCGCCGATGTCAGCTGCACTGGCGTCAACGCTGTCAACTCTCGGTGCAGCCCGCCAGAAACTCTGCACAGCCGTGAATTCTTCTACGTTGGAGGTCAAAGCGCGGCCGCCCCCACGGGCAATATCACCATCGGTCAGCTTTACGTCGAGAAGCTTACGCCTATTCTGAAGTTCCGTCCGACGCCCTTGGTGTTCATCCATGGCGGCGGCGTGTCAGGAACCACATGGCTAAACACACCTGATAATCGCCCTGGATGGGCAACCTACTTCCTCAAGCAGGGCTATCAAGTCTATCTGATTGATGCGAACAGCATCGGTCGGTCTACTGTTAATAATCCGGCGAGCTTCAACATGTCCGTGGGCATGTCCGCAGAGATGGTCGAGATGGGATTTACTGGTGTCAAGCAGTACAACACCTACCCCCAGTCCCAGCTACACTCGCAGTGGCCCGGAACGGGTTTGAGAGGCGACCCCTATTTCGACCAATTTCAACAAAGCTTCGTCCAATACACAAGTAGCTATGTCTCGCAAGAATTGGCTTTGCGCGCCGCTGGGTGTGAGTTGCTTTCGCTCATCGGTGCTCAGTCATACGTTGTCTCGCACTCCTTGGGTTCCAAGTTTGCCGTGGTCCTTTCCAACGACTGCCCACAATACTTTGCAGGTAGCATCAACCTCGAGCCCTCCACAATTCCGTTCCGGGCCTATGGATATGGACTTGGGAGCACTCCGGCTAATGCTTGGGGTCTTACCAACACCCCTGTTGACTACGAGCCAGCAGTCGCAGACTCTACGGAACTCGCTGCTTTGGTCGAGTCCGTGGGCAACGAGACACTTGCTCTTCGCAACCGCTATCTTCAAAAAGAACCTGCTCGGAAACTACCAAAGATCTCCAGCGTACCCTATCTGGCATTGACAGGAGAAGCGAGTGTACACATCACTTATGATCATTGTATTATCGACTATCTGAAGCAAGTGGGAGGGCAACCGGAGTGGATTAAGCTTGGCGATATTGGTATCAAGGGCAATGGGCACTTCATGCATCTTGAGAAGAATAGCCTCGATATTGCTGCAGTCGTTCATCAATGGATTAAGAAGAAGCAAAACTGGTGGTGGTAGGGCTGTTGCGCAACAGGTCCGGCGACAAAACTTGTAATGAATGGACGTATATTAGTAATCCTAATGTAGTACTTCAAGACACTTGTTTGATCCGTGTGGATTGACTACTTGATTCTATTCGCAGCTCGGTTAAGTTGCGGTTGCTCGTGCGATGTGTCCCAGCATCAACTGCTCCTGCGAACTTTTCAGTGCACACCCTGCTCTCCAGAAGCAGAAGGGCATTAGAAACCCAGCCTCTGTCGGAAGGGTCTTTTACAAACCACATCTCCACCATAAATCAGGACGACTTGGAAACCTCCTTATACTTGATGCTGGTATTTCCTTGCGTTGCCCTTACGTTTGTTCTGGATAAGGCTGCACATCCATGAGAGGGATAATTTAGGTTTGCGCCAGGTCCTTGGCAATATGTTGTTCTCCAGAGACAATATATTCCGGAATCGGCTAATTGTACTGAGCGGTGAGCTAAGCCCCCCCTTCTGATTCTGCAGTCGCAAGCGTCCCATCGGCAGTTTCATCGGCACAAGTGTAAGGTTTCCAGACTTAAAGCGTTCAACGTTTTTTGTCTGCCTTCAAATAGAGCGGCTATGAATTGGGTTTAGAGAACAGACAACATTTGATAAGTATTCTTGAACTTGGAACAGGACACAACTTCTAAGCATCCGACACCGTCACCTAGTTTTGGGGCTGGTTATGTGGCTCAAGCAACCGTCTATTTTTGCCCATTACACCATTGCGAGCCGGCTTTAAGAATTAGATCGTGGAAATATGTTTTTGAAATATGCGACGGAGGTGCAAATTCAAGTTCGGCGATTCAGATAGGTTTGAAGGGAGAGTCCTTGATCAAGGAAAATAATCTTCCGGGACATCAATGACACCACTCATCCAAGTCGACCAGTTATCCGGCTTGCTTTCGTCTGCGCCGTACTTCAAATGTGAAATGAGAAGTCGGTAACCGCCTTTCAGCATCGGAATAGGAATTAACCCAGTTTCGACATCCCACAAGCGTGGTACAGGCCATGAGTCTAATAGACTGGTCACAGGCGCATTATTGAGGTTGACATATAGATTGCCCACTACTTTTGCTCCTGCAACCGTGCCGTTGTCTGGTTGGGCCGTCTTCGTATAGTTGAGGGGCGTGCTCTGGTTGAAGCCATACCAAGTTGGTTGGAAATCTGTGTCTGCTCGAATCACATCCAAGCGCTCAATCTGCACGGGCTGCATCCCAGCATAGTACAGCGTCAACTGAGCGGGATCGATTCTTCTGTAGTCCTGAATCCCAAATCCGGTGGGATCGACCAGCTGAGGAGCTCCAAAGACCGGATATACTGACACTGGCGCATTGGCGCTAGGTGGAACCGGGTCTGTTCCCAAGCTAGGGGCAGCGGTATAGTTGTATCCAGCACCTTGGTAAGGGATCGAAAATTTCTCATTTCTGTCCGAAGAGACGGAGATGAATCCCGAGTAGAAAGGAATTGTGAACGCTTGCAGATCTTCTGGCGGCTGGATTTCGACGGAGATGCTCCGGGTCTCTCCAGGTGCCAAGGTAACGGTTGACCCCTCCGGAAAGTTGATAGTTGCTCCGAAGGGAAGCGAAGCTAACCTTAGAAAGACATTACTGAAGAAACCTTGTTGATCTGGGATATCTGGGTATGGGAATCGTGCCATGCCGGGAGCTGGAACGTGACCAAGGGTGTACTGCGTGGGGGTTCCCGCAGGATTTGTGATCTCGATGTTATAATTTGACCGAGCCACCACCTCGTTGGGCCCCAGATCGAACTGGCCGGGAGTAACAGAGGATGCATAGAATATAGCATTGAAAGCGTCAACCAAGCCAGCACCTTGGTGGACTGGTGGTGAAACGTCATTCCGTGTAGCACGAATAGTTGGCTTTGAGGTCGACTGCAGACGATTGACGATATCCACTACCGAGAACTCGGGAAATCGCGACTTGACAAGGGCGATGACTCCAGCCAAGTATGGGGCAGCCATGGAGGTACCACTGGCTACCGCCCAGCCTGATGCCGCAAGTGGCCAAGTTGACAGGATTTGACCCCCAGGTGCGCTGATTTGTGGCTTAAGGCTAAAGTCCCACACTGGTCCTGTTTGAAGCATTGTGAGTACGTGCTGGTCAGTGTGAGGCTACATCGGTCTATGACGTACCTGGGCTACTAAAGTTGTTCATTTGGCCACCCCAAGCTTGTCGGGTGAGCTGTGGCACAGCACTCCGAAACGTCACGGAATATCCATTTTCTTTCAGAGACCCCACCTGTACCTTGTTGTTTGTTGTAGTACCAAAGTTTAACTCAACACCAATCTCGTTCGGCAGTGCCGCGGCAAACCCTTCAATAAATGGGTTGTCGAGAACCTCCTTGTCCGGGTATGTTAGAACGTTACGGAAGCCGGCTGTGGCCGCAGTGCTTTGGATCGCACCAAGACCGCAAAGACCTCGCCGCACTATAGCCACGTAGTTTTCCTTGGATCCGGTCACTTTATCCTGGATGGCGTTGTAGTCTAGAGCCCGGCACCCAAAGCTACCCTGGACACTCCCGTCACCGACGTGGATGGCCGTCAAAGTGCGATTTAGAGGAAAAGGGTACAAGCTGCCGTAGCGAATAACGTCGCCGTTCGAATCTACCAGTTCAAATGTTTGAAACAGAGTGTTCTCGACGGACCCGACGGCAATGGAAGCAGGGCTGTTCGCAGGTGCGTTGACCGCGAAGGGCACATTGGCTCCGTCGTTGCCTGCAGCAGCAACCACGGCAATCCCCTGATCTGTAAGCTTCTGGATAAGAGTATGATAGGGGTCTTTTGGCGAATTTCCGACAGATGATGTGGCTCCGATTGACATGCTGATTATATCAGCTCCGTCATTGGCAGCTCGAATGATGCCGGAGAGGAGTACGTCGCTGCTGACACCTCCCGTGCATCCGAAAACACGATACATGCCAAGAGTTGCTTCGGGAGCAACGCCGATCATTCCTTTGAACGTATCGTTTGCGTGTGACTCCATCCCAATGATGCCTTTCACTCATTAGTTCGAAGTAATAGCACAGGGAGCAAACTGCCTACCGGCTACGTGTGTGCCATGGCCACCTGAGATGCAGGTCGCCAAAGGGTCTTCATCCTCAATTGGAGTTTTCCATCCATCGTATTCGTCCCCAACTAAGTCATAGCCGAATGAAATCTTGCAGCCTGTCCCGAAACAGCCTCCAAGGGCAGGATGACGGTAGTCAATCCCAGAGTCTAACACAGCAAGCTTGATACCCTTGCCTTTGATACCAGAACTATGCAGACGATCAACGCCAGTCATTGAATGAGGACTGTTGTAGTTCAAGTTGTTTTCCGGGATGTTCTGTCTTTTTGCCAGCTTCTGTGTGAAGCCAGCTGAGGCCGAGATATCGGGTTGTGATGCTCCAGATACTGAGTCAATCACAGCTAAAGGTCGATGGATGTATTGTACAGGCGAAATATTGAGGACCTCCGGCATGGACTTCAACGAAGCTAGGGACTCATTGTTGTGGATGTTCATAGAAATGCCGTAGAAGAGGCTCTGGTCAAGGTATTCGTGTCTGACATCGTAGGAGGTCAAAGCTGCGAGCTCGCGCTTGAAGGCAACATGAGTGTGTTCGTCTGAACGACGGCCAAGAGATAAGGGGTCGCGAAGCTCAACAACATAAGCATTTGGTATGAGCTCAGGTTCTGGTCTAGAATTGCCTTCGAAAGCTGTTGAGGATCCTAAGAAGAGCGCGACAGCGCCGAAAACGAAAGGAGGGTACATCCTGCCAAGGACGTTCACCAAAAAAACGAGCGATGGTACAGTCACAGACCATTCAGACAAAAGCAATCCAGATTTCCAGAGCGAGTTTCTTATATAGATTTGCCTTCAATCACCAGAGACGCGGATTCCGCTCCTCCATTATGCATATATCAACGTCACATTCATGTTTGGTTTATAGCGACGGCAATGGAAATTTGACGACAACCCATGGCCGTCCCTGGTCAATCTCGTGTTCTTGGCGTTTAACTTCACGAGTTAGGCAGTTGCTTATGCACTTCGTATTTGTTTCTCCCTGCGTAAGATCGAAGGGGATTCGGATTCGGATTTTGTCGAAGCATGCGCTATTACCATTGGGGCATATCTACTGCCAAGGGTCTGCTAATAATGCTACAGTGGTGTCGATAAGCTCCACCATTTCGCCATCAAAGTGTTACCTGCCTAATGCAGATAGTAAATCACGTGTAGGATATCCAACTTGCCGGCAGTCATTACCCAAAAGCAAGATTCTTCAGAAGTGAATCTAATAACCCGTACCTGGTAGGATACAAAATTGCGGTTGGAGTTTATTCATCTGTATAGACAATTAACACTTATTGGAGCCAAACTTCTGATCCAACTTGGTAAATGTTATGTGTGATTCTGGACCTCGGACAATAACCTGTCGTTCTAGTTTATGGAATAGAGTTATCTTAAACCTACATCATTAACTCCTGTGCAATTAAGGAAGCACATGGCAATAACTTCCTGGCAAGCCACTTGCCGCTCGGTAGGACCCCTAGGAGTTTCGCGTGCCTGAGAAAATTATATTTCTATTACCTTGGTCGGTATTTATTTTATACTTTGATCAATTTGATACATATTGAGAACTTGTTTTTAAGCATGTACTTAAATTTATTGTAAAATTACCGGGGGGGATAAAATTCGTGTTATTATTGTGTTACTTCTAGTTTATGGAGGTAAGATGTTACTAGTCATCTCTACTACTAGCATGCATCTTGGGACTGTATATATCGCTATAAAGCTCTAATTGACTAAAGACTGAAGAGTTGACTGATTCACTAACTAGATAAAATGAAATAGCATATCTCAACACTGTAGTTTTTAAGGAAATTTTACTGATTAATTTCATATTTAGAAAAGCGCAAATAGCTTGTTCAACCTATTTGGGTTCAATAGTGCGGAATGCGGTTCTCGCCTTGCTTCATCCAGATCAAGATCAACTGAAAGATTGGCTCGCGTGTGTAATCAATCGTAACTGCCTCTTTGTTAGTTCCTTTAAGTTACGAAGCTGTTCACCAATTTTTCAAATCATTCTGCTGACCGAAAATTTTCCACATAATTGCGTTGGGCTCATAAGAGTGTTTCAACGGCAGCCGAAATGGTATAGAAAGAAGAGACCCTCAAGGAGTCCAAGCTCAACAACCAGTTGGTAATTGATGCATCCGGGGCATGCCAGTCCGCATAGGCAATGTATCGCTCGAAGCTTCAGCAAACTGGCCCACTTCTCGAAAGGCACGGCGAGCAATTCACCTGCGGGCACACGGGATTTGATCCAAATGAACGTGCGCAATTGCGATCTTGACGTATTCAGAACAATTGAGATTGACTACAACCCCTGTGTCAATGCATTGGAATGCATGCAAGGCGTGTTGAGGAAAACTGTCGGAACCTGGTTCTCAACGGAGTCCCTTTCCCATATATCGACGAGAATTAACTAGTTCCATGGCGAAGCGACATGCTGGAAGCTGCCGCTTCTAACTGTTGAGTATCATTTCTTGAATCAAAATCGTCTCTTATTTTCCCCCTTCTTCTCAGGCTTGCCAATCATTGTTCGACATTCAACCGAAGCTCTAGTTGAAACATCTACAACACCTACTCTATCTGGAGCTGGCTTTTCGTCAGGTACGCAGAGATCTGGAGGTCTCTAATACCTACTCTATTAACCATATAACTTGACCATCGCATCGTAAATAACTCAAATCTGGTAGAATAACACGGTCCAGCGTACAATGGCCTCTGTCCGACACGGTCATCTTGTTCAAACTTGTGCTTCGCTGTATGCTTGGTGGACCTCCTCGGATGCTTGCTGTGCCTGGACGATAGAGTGGCGGTGAGGTCACGATAATAGGAAAATGACGGAAGCTGAGCGGGTTCAAGCCTGTGTCTTCCGAGGCATTATCGAGGTCGGATAGCTTGGCAGCCCACAACCACTCTCCCCTCGTTGAACTCGGCTCACAACCCAAATGAGGGCCAGGTAAAGTTGAGCTAAGAGCCCAGACCAACATCAACAGCCGACAATTAGGAGACATGATTGGCGCGCATCTTTGGTGTGCCAGCCACGCGCTCCGGTACTTGACTCCATTCCCCCGCACTGAACCCCACAGCCAACTCTTGGGGTTCACCGAAATGAGCAGCTCTGCTCCGCCCAGCTCGAGACAACATTGGCCCGGCTCTCGCGACCCCAATCTCATTTCTTCGATCTCGGCATAACCTTGTCCCAAGTCCCGCGCCCTCAGCCGTCGTTCGGCGCCGACGACGGTTTGTTTGGAGCGCATACAGCTTTCGTGCAACGGTGCTCCCAGGCAACGCGGGCTTCACACTTTGACGGCAACCACAATTCGAGCCGCAGCCCCTTGGGACCTGGGATCACGCCTCCGCAGGCCTGGCTTGCCATCTTTCAGCTTTCTCCAGAGACCGGGCTTCTCCAGTCTGGGGGAGCAGGCTAGGGTAAAAGAAGATCATGGATATCGCCACATGGCCGAGGCAACCGAGAGGCAGCTCATAGCTCGGGCCATGTCGCATCGCGCATCATAGAGTGGCCCCCAGCCCCAGGTCGACTGCTCCCGTGGTACCACGGGCATGGGCCCGGCACCGAGGAACGCAACGTCCAATGCTACCTTATAAAAGCTGCCGCCGTGTCGGTCCGGGGAAGGATTGATTGCCTTTCTCCTTGCATCTCGTTCCTCCAGACGCGTCGCATCCTGCAGAGATCGTCGAGTCGCAGCAGCAGCCGCCATGATGCTCCGGTCCGCCCTCTTCGCCGCCGTTGGCGCTCTTACTTGCGGCCTCGCCTCCGCCCTCGAGACCTTCGAGCGCAACGTCATCTACCAGCCTCCCTCGAACTACACGGACCCTCGTGTCCTGTACCCTCGCACCATCCAGCTGGACGACGGCCGCCTGCTGGGCACCTGGGAGAACTACTCTCCCGAGCCTCCCCTGGTGTGGTTCCCCATCTACGAGTCCCTCGATGCTGGCCTCACCTGGGAGGAGGTCGGCCAGGTCCACGACCAGGCCAACAACTGGGGCCTGCGCTACCAGCCCTTCCTCTACGAGCTGCGCCAGGACTTCGCCGGCTACCCCGCCGGAAGCATTCTCTTGGCTGGCAACAGCATTCCCACCGACCTCAGCGAGACCCAGATCGACCTCTACGTTTCCCAGGACAAGGGCCGTAGCTGGGAGTTCCTGTCCCACGTCGCGCGCGGCGGCCGCGCTATCCCCAACAACGAGGAGACTCCCGTCTGGGAGCCCTTCATTCTGTAAGTCTACAAAAAGTCCACCCCCCAACTGCGAAGCTCGCTTGGTATGGCCGGATGATGTTCTAACGTCAAACCGCAGCATCTTCGAGGATGACCTGATCCTGTACTACGCCGACCAGCGCTCGGCCGAGCACGGCCAGGAGATCTCCCACCAGACGACCAAGGACCTCAAGAACTGGTCCGACGTTGTCACCGACGTCTCCTACCCGAGATACACCGACCGCCCCGGCATGCCGTACGTCACGCAGCTGGCCAACGGCGACTTCATGTACACGTTCGAATGGGGCGGCGCCGACATCATCACGCCCTACTCGTTCCCCATCTACTACCGCATCGCCAAGGACCCTCGCAAGTTCGCCGACGCCCCCGACAACTACATCAACAGCACCAACGGCGGCGTCTTCCCCATCAACAGCCCCACCGTCGTCTGGTCCCCCGTCGGCGGCTGCAACGGCACCATCGTCGTCAGCAGCAACAGCGCCCCCCTCTTCATCAACCGCCGCGGCGGCGACCCGAGCGCCTGGGTGGCCTACGACTCCCCCGAGGCCGGCGCCTACACGCGCGACCTGCACATCATGGAGGAGGACCCCGACTACCTGCTCATCATGGGCGCCGGTGTCCTGCCCCCCAGCACCACCAACAAGGTCACCGTCAGCTTGCTCAAGCTGACCGACCTGTTGGGGCTCAAGCAGGCGTGAGGAGAAGGAAGCAATATCCATGTAAATAATCTATTTTAATGTCTCTTTGGCGGCGGCCGCTTCGAGAAATCACGTTTCCGAGTTCAAGCGCGCGCGCCAAAGCAGGTACATACGTGTAGTGTAGTTAACGCCGTAATGAGATCTCGGTAAACGACATTGGCCGGCTACCGTAACCAAGTGATCTCGGCTCAATTTAATCCCAATAAAGGGAGATTGTGTCGTATTTGACATGCCGTGCTTGGGAAATTTTTGAGTTTTTGCTTGTCGTGACGTAATATAGTGTGTACAATGTCCAGCGGAGCGGATGCTGCCATTCGGCATACCTCGATGTGTCGACCTGCATGTGACGCTCGATTCTTGAACACCCCCCCGGACCAGTCATCTTATTGTGGTCTACTTTTCCGACGTGGGGCTTGGAAAACTCACACGGCACCGCAGAGTCCCCCAATCTTCCCTGCGAGTTCCTCCAAAAAAACAAAAGAGGAGAGGGGAACAAGCTTGTTTACGCTAATTTCTCCGCGTCCCTGTCCAGGGCTTTGTATGGACGGAATTATGGGCGCGTTCCTGGGAGTCCCCCGGACGCGCGGGCCGTTGGAGGTGGCGCGAGCCCTGCAAGGGCTTCCCTACTCGGTCCCAGTCCGTCCTAGCCCGCCTTGGGGGACAAGGGACGAACTGGTGGTTAACCGACAAACGCGGGGCTTCGGGCGGGGAAGAGGCCAGGGCTCGGTTGGAGATGCGGTCAAAGCTCCATTCGTCTGCCGTCCTCCAGCTCCTCCGCCGCCCGGTAGACTGGCCCGCGACATGCACGTCATGTCATATCCGTCCCTGTGGACTGATGGGCAATAGCAGAGTTGGAGAAGAGAGAGGGGAACCGGCCGGTTGAGTTTGCGGTCATGGGCGGTGCCTGGCATCTGCCGACCATTCACGACGCAGCAATGCCGATGATTCCGCCGCTACGTGGGGATCGCGGTTGGGGATGGTGACATTCCGGACCGTCGCCTGGGAGCGTCGGGTGTACGCTGCTTCAGTGAAATAGTAAAGAGTTCCTCGCTTTCGCAAGCAATGGGCGGTCCACGCATCGTCCCAATTGACAGTGCGTAGCTGCAATAAGGGTTCTGACTGTAGCACGGAGCTTTAACTAACATGTTGCTCTCACGCGTCAAGGCCCTCTCTCTACTGGCTCTGGCCTGGCTCGACGGAGTCAGTGCCAGGGCCATTGGGACTGATCTGAAGCTCCTCAATGGAAGACAGCAGGACATCGTGAGTCTTCCTGGCGGTTCCCGGCCACCAATTGCCGTTCCTAGCCAGACTGCATTGGGACTGTTGGGCGGCATAGAAGACGTGGACTGACGAAGCCAGGTCACATGGGACGACAAGAGCTTGTTCATCAATGGTGAGAGGCTGATGATCTTCAGTGCCGAGTTTCATGCCTTCAGGTGAACATCTTGCTCTGTTCGACTCACAAGCCCTGATATTGACCATCGGATACAGAATGCCTGTTCCGGCCCTGTGGTTCGATATCCTGCAAAAGATCAAGGCGGCCGGTTACAACTCCGTGTCCTTCTACGTAAACTGGGGACTACTAGAGGCGAAGCCGGGAGAGGTCCGGGCCGAGGGCATCTTTGCTCTCGAGCCCCTCTTTGAGGCCGCTGAAAAAGCCGGGCTGTACCTTTTCGCTGTAAGTTTATGTTGCCACGAACCCCATCAGGGACGCTCCGTTGACTTTGTACCAAGCGACCAGGACCGTACATCAACGCCGAAGTCACCGGGGGCGGCTTCCCCGGCTGGCTGCAGAGAGTCCAGGGCGCTCTCAGGAGCGGCGATGAGGCATACTTGAAGGCTAGCGACAAGTAAGAGTTGCGGATGGCGCAGGGAGAGGCACGACTGGGTTCGCTCGCTGACACAAGACAGCTACACCGCCGCCCTCGGCAAGATCATTGCCGGGGCCCAGATCACCAACGGGGGCCCCGTCATCCTCTTCCAGATGGAGAACGAGTACAACGCCGCCATCGCTCCATACCCGTTCCCCGACTACGACTACTGGAAGTACGTCGACAACCAGTTCCGCAGCCAGGGCGTCGTGGTGCCCTACGTCAACAACGAGGCCTGGCAGCTCGGCGCCATCACGGCGTCGACGCCGGCCAAGGTTGACATTTACGGCCACGACGCGTACCCCCTGGGCTTCGACTGCTGGAATCCGACCGTCTGGCCTGCGAACGGCCTCCCCACCGACTGGCTCGCCACGAACCACCGCCTGGCGCCAACGTCCCCGTACACCATCGTCGAGGTAAATCAGCGGTGAAAATTTATTTACTGACTTGATTTGAGTACTGACCAGCTGCTAGTTCCAAGGCGGTGGCTTCCAGCCGTGGGGCGGCGCCGGCTTCGAATCATGCGCAGCGCTCCTGAACCACGAGTTTGAGCGCGTCTTGTACAAGAACAACTACGCCGTCGGAACGACAATCTTCAACGTCTACATGGTAAGTCCCGTCCTGACCTCGCCCGAGGCCAACGCGCGTCTGACTCTGGATATAGACCTGGGGCGGCACCAACTGGGGCAACCTCGGCCACTCGGACGGCTACACGTCGTACGACTACGGCGCGCAAATCACCGAGGAAAGACTCGTCAACCGGGAGAAGTACAGCGAGACCAAGCTCCAGTCCAACTTCCTACACGTCTCCCCCGCGTACCTGGAGGCCGACCGGCACAACTCCTCGCTGGAGTGGACGAACAACGATGCCATCACCGTGACACCCGCCACGACCGACACGACCAAATTCTACATCGCCAGGTAGGCCCTCTGGATGACGTCTTCTTGCGCGCGAGAGAACACGCGCTAACCTCCGCTCCAGGCACACCCAGTACGACTCCCTCGAGACCGTGGCCTACCGGCTCAAGGTGAAGACGGCCAAGTACGGAGACTTTGAGGTCCCCCAGCTCAGCGACAGCCTGTACCTGACGAGGAGGGATTCCAAGATCCACGTCAGCGACTACCCCGTCGGCGACAAGAACTTGGTGTACTCCACCGCCGAGATCTTTACATGGTGGGCAGCCCCAGTACCCCCTTGGGCTAGTTGGTGACGAGTCTTGCTAACACCCCCGCGCAGGAAGAAGTACGGCGACAAGACCGTCCTCGTGGTTTACGGCGGCGCCGACGAGCACCACGAACTGGCCGTCGAGGGCGACGGAAGCAACGCCAGCGACGACGACGTCATCGAGGGCTCCGACGTCACCATCGAGCAGAAGGATGGCTACACCGTCCTCGGATGGGCAGTCTCCGACGAGCGCAAGGTCGTCCGCGTCCACGGCGACCTCTACGTGTACCTCTTGAGTAAGCCCCTCCCCCTCACACTGTCCCAATCCCACATAACAATCGTCGTTCACATCGACTGACATGCACCGCCCGCCTAGCCCGCAACGAGGCCTACAACTTCTGGGTCCCGCCGACCGAGGGCAACTTCGGCACCTCGGACGTCATCGTCAAGGCCGGCTACCTCGTGCGCACCGTCGCCGTCGACGGCAGCACCCTCAGCATCACGGGCGACGTCAACGCCACGACGCCCATCGAGGTCGTCGGCGGCGCCCCGGCCGCCCTCAAGACGCTCAACTTCAACGGCAAGCCCCTCGACTTCAAGCAGAGCGACCGCGGCGTCGTCACCGCCACCGTCGCCTTCGCCGCCCCCGCGATCAAGCTCCCCTGCCTCGGCCAGCTCGCCTGGAAGTACGTCGACAGCCTGCCCGAGATCCGGCCCGGCTACTCGGACGAGGCATGGACCGCCGCCGACCTCGAGACGACGTACAACACGGCCAACCCGCTCAAGACGCCGACCAGCCTCTACGGCGGCGACTACGGCTACCACACGGGCTCGCTGCTCTACCGCGGCCACTTCACCGCCAACGGCGACGAGTCGACGTTCAACGTCACCACGCAGGGCGGCAACGCCTACGGCGCCTCCGTGTGGCTCGGCGACGAGTTCCTCGGCTCCTGGGTCGGCAACGCCGTCGCCCCGGCCCGCAACAGCACCTTCGCCCTGCCGAACCTGACAAAGGGCAAGGACTACGTCCTGACCGTCGTCGTCGACCACATGGGCCTCAACGGCAACTGGGTCGTGGGCGAGGAGCAGCAGAAGAACCCGCGCGGCATCCTCGACTACGGCCTCGCGGGCCACGCGCAGTCTGACGTCCGCTGGAAGATCACGGGCAACCTCGGCGGCGAGGACTACGCCGACGGCGCGCGCGGCCCGCTCAACGAGGGCGGCCTCTTCGCCGAGCGCCAGGGCTACCACTGGCCCGCGCCGCCCTCGGACGCCTGGGAGGACAGCAAGGGCCCCACGGCTGGCATCGACGCCGCCGGCGTCGCCTTCTACTCGGCCGCCTTCGACCTCGACCTGCCCGCCGGCTACGACATCCCGCTGTCGCTGACCTTCGCCAACACCACGGCCACCGCCTACCGCGCCCAGATCTTCGTCAACGGCTACCAGTTCGGCAAGTTCGTGCACCACGTCGGCCCGCAGACCCGCTTCCCCGTCCCCGAGGGCATCCTCAACTACCAGGGCTCCAATCACCTGGCCATCACCCTGTGGGCCATGGAGAAGGGCGGCGCCAAGGTCGAGGGCCTCAAGTGGGAGGTCGGGATGGTCACCGCGACCGGCTTTGGCAAGGTCGAGCCTGCGCCGCAGCCGAAGTGGGCCGAGCGGAAGGGGGCGTACTGATGATTCTCGCCGGCGTCGATCTCGATATGTGACGTGCTGGGAGGCACAGGAGCCGCACCGTGGTCAAGTAGACACAACATGTTCTAGGTTTGGGTAGGTTTCTCAGAAATTACGAGCTTGGTTCACCTGGTTTTGACTGCGTGTTCTACGCCTTGACATAGCTCTGATAATCATTAAAAGTGACGATATCATGGAACTACATGTAAAGCGTGCAATACATTGTGTCTTGTCTTTACCGCTAAAAACACATCCCTAAAAATCAGACATTGATCATTATGTCGTTTCGATGGGGTCTGCATTGCCATGGCAATCTGTTCAAAGAATCCACTACTCCCCATAGCACGGCATCAGCAATCCAAAAAAACACCATTCTCGGCCGTCATACTTTTCGCTTTCTCAAACCATTAAGGGGTCACCCACTACGTTGGCTTCTCTACTTTAGTCTGATATGGACCCCTGAGCTCCTCATTAATATCTGAAATGCTGCAGCTCCTTTCAGGGGACCTTGTGCAGACAGCCACTTTACAATATATGTAGGGAAACCCCTTCCCCGTAATACGGGTGGTCATTGATCCGTTTTTCTTCCCGGTGTCCAATGAAAGCATATCTTGCTGCATATCATGCTGCCAATAGATTCCTCCCCCTCCCCCCTACTTCTGCTTCTATGTTTCTCTGTTTCCTATTGTACCCGAGAGTCACATAGACGAGAGTGAGTAACTTGGATCCCATTCAGCCATGGATACCGATGGTCACCCCGCAGCCATGCATAATGTCACATCACGTACTTGGACAAGAGCACATGTAATTTCAGATACGTACAAGAATCCTCAGCCCATCATTAGTAACTGAGGCGTCGAATATGCCCCTTATTCCCACCCAAGAGCTTATTTACAAGACTCAAGTTTACATGCTTCCCAGACTCGCCCAATTCTCCATTGCTTGTTTTCCTCAAACGTATTCTGCAGTCACAGTATTATAGCGCTGGTCTGCAAAGGGTTAGCAGTTGAGATTAAAATCTGCGTCAGGCTAGAGACTTACTATTGTAAAGCAAAGTGTATGTGGTAGATGCAGACAAATACACTGCCTCAATCTTACAACTCAGCTCGTAGTACGATTTTCCGTCAAGGCCCTTGCGGCGGGAGAGCATGTGCTCCGGGATGTGGCTGACGTCGGCTTCAACGTGGACGAGCATGGACACATTTTCATCCCGAGCCACGGGTGCCAGACGAGGGAGGCGGTCGGCGTATATGTCCATCTTGATCTTCTTGATGCGGCCTTGGCTGACCAGACCCGTCCAAACAAAGGATGTGAAGAAAGGCTCGTTCTCGGAGACGTTGTCGCCACGTTGGATAAACCATTCCATGGTGTACACCTTGTAGCAGCCGTCCAGGCCACACCAGTGCCGCTTGTGTTCGAGGTGACTGTGGAGCTTGGCGTCGTACTTGGTGCGCCATTCGGTTCCGTAATGCTTGCGGGCCTTGCGGTTCTGGACCTTGACTTGCGTGAGACGGTCGGGGGAGACTTGCGCCAGGCCCTTCATGACGGCACCCTGTACCACAGCCTGCCAGGCATTGGGTGGCTGCAGGATCTGAATTTTCTTATCGATGGCGTTCCGCAGACGCTCCTTGAGGTAGTTGGAGGCACCAAACCCGCCAACGAGAAGGATAGCGCGAATGGGGACATTGCTGGCTGTGATCTGATCCTTGACGAGCTTGATACATTCTAGTACAACGGGCTCGAAGATGGTCTGGAGATCGGATGCCTTCAGTGCGAATCGGCCGCGGTTGATGCCGAGCTCCCTGTTGTTGGCCAACCCTCCAACGGGGATGGTAAAGGTCTCGTCGGGGGCAGCGCCAAGGGTGAACTGTCGCTTGACCTACGCATCATTAGTATCGTGCTAGTTGCAAAACCAGTCCGCCAGTACTCACCTTCTTCTCGAACTGCTCCATGGCCTCGGCCATCATCTCGTCGTCAAAGCCGTCTTCCTTCCCCAGCTTGGCCTTCAAGAATTTCGCAAAGCGCATATTGAGAAATGTTGAACCACATAACGCGCCAGAACCCGGGGCGGCCTCTTGGACCTCCAGTATAGGCTTTAGTTTAGTGATTGTGTAAGATATCAGATCGACGGTTCCGCCTCCGGCATCGACCACGACAACGGTGTCTCCAACCTTGAGACCGTGGGGGTCCAGGCCGTGCAAGGCATAGATGGCAGCGGCCTCGGGCTCAGAGACGAGGTGTATAGGGGCTTTGGTGGAAGAAAGCCCCGACGCCTTTTGGCAAGCTTGTTTGGTCTTGTCCTTGGCAAGATCTGACCAGATGGCGGGTACGGTAACAACGAACTCTAGCGGGGTAGTCTTGAGAACTTGCTCGCCGAGTTTCTCTCGCAAGGTGTAGTACAAGTGATCACCGAGAGCTGAGATGTAATCGGTGACTAGTTTGTCAACATTTCGACCCCCTCTACCCTCCGAGGCTACAGCTTGTCCCATGCCCTGGAGAGAGGGATCAAGGTCGCTGGTGGGCATTAGTAGAGACTCCCTGACATTGCTGCACACGGGGGAGCCGCAGCAGCGACAAGGGACACTCACAGCTTGAACCACTCGACCACTTCATCCTGAGGTGCAGTGATGGGGATGGAGAAGCCCCACTGGACCTCGTCGCCGGCATATCTGAGCTTGGTGGGCACTTTGTCGGAGGACTCGCCCTCGCGGACAGTCTTGCTAATGGGCCATGTCGTAACGGTGGTTCGTCTGTCGGGGCGCTGTGTTTCGGCCCAAGCGACTCCGGAGTAGGTGGTTCCGAAATCGATGCCCACGATGATCTTGCGCTCGCTGATGGACAGCTTGTTGAAATTATCCATTGTGGTATCGTTGAATACCGCGGCGGTTAGAGGACGGGTATCAAATGAACTGAGAAAGGAAATGGCTGAGAGATGAAAGCGGCAGATACCGCGAGGGACATATGCAGGGCTGAAGAGATATAGAAACCAGCCGGGGCCAAGAGACAAGGGATGCAAAGGCGGATGTCTGGGGCAGTGTATTCGACAGTGATCCCGGGCGACCTCACTTTTCGAAAGAAGGGGTGCAAGCTCGACCTGACTGGAAATGCTGCCTCAGACCGACGAGATGTGGAAGCCGGCGGAGGCAAGTGTGATGTGATGGAGAAGCAAGCGGTGCAGAGGGGACAAGGGGACAAGGGGACAAGGGGCCAAGAACAAGGGGACAAATGGAAGAAGGACCAGCCGCAACCAGGATTCCAGTTAGGTTTTGCTGAGGAAGAAACCGTCTGTCTGGGCGAGGGTCAGCAGGCCAGAGGGGAGTCTGCCTTGAAGAAGATCGGGTGGAGTCGTAACCTTGTGCAGACAACGAAGGGCAGGCCGCCAAGGTTCATTGCGCGCGAAGGGTCAGAACAGGCGTGCTCTGAGCTTCATTCCCAGTCAAGGCCGAAGAAGCGAGAGGGCGGAAGGGCCTGGCAAGGCGACGATGGTTCTTGGCTGCCCAAAGTCCCCCAGAGTTTACCAAAGTCCCCCCAAAGTCCCTGGGACGGCAGCGGTTGGCAGGCGCCGAGAGATAACGCGCCCATCTCATGAGCAGAGATAGCACCTCAAACATTGGTAAAGGATACTTTGACGACCATGCCGACAAGCAACGACCGCTGACTGCTTCGGCATCCGGGATACCAAATCAGATGCGAGCAATGAAGCCACAACGGAAGGACCAGACCTCTCCAGTGGGCTTCTGCCCTCATGCGCGACGCTCAGGCAGGTGGGCGGAAGTCGAGATACCTGCCCCAGGCTGCAGAAGTGCGTGCTGCAGCGGTAATAGTTCCGCCCGGCAATAGTGGGACATGTGCCCGGACGATATATTGAAGTTAAGACAGGCGGGCAGACAGGGTAGGGCAGGGCGGCTGTCAATTGTGGCCCCATCCCCATCCACCTCCTTCAGCCCCAGCCGCAAGTCTGAGTCGGTACGTACCTCATGTTGATGCGTTCCACTTCCCACTTCCCCAGGTCGCACAGACATAGGCACCACTCACTCACTCGCTCACGGAGACAGACACACAGGTAATTATGACAAGGCGTACATAGAAATGATGACTAGGTGTCAGGCAAACGCCATTTCTCAGATTGTTCTCACTTCGTCGCCTGCCTGCCTGCTTGCCTGCCTGCTGCTGGCCGCCTTGTGATATGTCGTCTGTGGCTCGTCCGTCCCACGCCGACAGAGTCTCCGGAAATGAGTCTTAGGCACTCGCAATGTTTGGTCTGCGCTGTTTGCACAGTCCGTCACTGCACTGCCATGCCCAATGCGATGGCACATGCTTCCTTGGACAAGGGGAGGCGATGGTTATGGGGCTGTTGTCCCTGGTGCGGCTTGGGTCTATTTCTCGATTAGGACAACTGACATGCGAGAGAATCACTACCGGCAATGGCCGCATAAACATAGCAGTGTAAAGGTTTGCAGCTTAGGCTTTTTCTTGGCCGGGCGAACCAAGCAAGCGATGGGCCAATGCTATGTCTCTTACTGACCAGGACGGGTAAACGGCCCACTAAGCAACATGAATTGGACACATGCCATGGAGGGGGTCGTGACACCAATGCATTTCAGCTCTTGCTCCAAAAGGGACTTGCAAAGAGAGACCAGACGCATGCATGTACCGGTACTTTCTCCTGTGTTCCTCCACGGCGGCACAGGTGACACAGGACGCGAACCGGGGTCAGCCTTACATGGTACGTACCTTGCTGTCCTGCCCCGCCATTGGCGCGAGGTCTCAGTGTCTCCGTTCGTGCACAGCATCCAAGGCGGGCTTTCCCTCACTAACACACGTCGTCGGCCAGAATAAGGCCACCGAGAGAGGCAGCAGCCGCCCCGTCGCTTGGCCTCGCTGCCTCATCCTTCATAGCCTCAGGCTTCCCAGCTCCATGTCCCGGGTCAAATGGCCGTCTCCCCATCTGCCCTGCTCGTGAAGAGGAAGCAGGCATGAAAGAGAAAGACTGTCTGTCCAGTGTGCTGCCTTCTTCCTGCGACACGCAGATAAGCTTCCGTTTCTGTATGTCTGTGCCGTCCGCACTCTTGCCATAACTGCATTTCGTCCCAGCCGCTCTTGCCCGTTCGCCGTTTCTCCCGCCCAAAGCCTCGGACCTCGTCGTTGTCGTCTAAACAAAAGGAAACCGCTCCCTTCCGCCGCTCCCGTCGCCTGGCATCCCTCGTCGGCGCCATGGAAGAGCCCAGTTACCTGGATCCGACTCTCCCGCATCACCGCGAGAACAACAAGCCCCCCATTCCGAAGAAGATGCCCCTCGAGACCGAACCTGGGTCCATCATCCTCGGTGATAGGCCTCCCACCTACAGCTTGGCCCTCAAGAATCGAGTGACTGTCAGCGCAGAGCCAACGAGCCCGTCATCCATTTCGGAGGAACTAGACGAGATGGGATTCACAAAGGTTGACCTGCCCGCCCCCGAGAATGGTGCTCAGAACCAGGGACCAAGGCAACCTCTACCCAAAGGCCTTGTTTCCAACCGTGCTGCCAGTCACTCATCCTCTCATCAGCCTCCTCGCCCCCCACGGCCTCCTCGTCATCATTCTCCAGGTGCCTCTTTGCATTCGAGAGAACTTCCCAAGCAAGACTTTGCCTCCAAAACACACCGCGGCGAGGACGGAGTCGACTCCGGCCAGGAACTACGCCTGTACCGTGAAATTGACGAGTTGCGCCGCCAGCTCAAGTCGACGGCAACTCGCGCCGAGATTGCCGAAGAAAAGGCAGAAAAAATGGAACAGAGGATTGACGAGATTAAGAACACCATGAGCTCGAGCTTCAGCGAGGTCGAGAAGGGCAATGAGTCGCTGGCCTCCTCACTCAAGAGGGTCAAAGAGGAGAACTCGACACTGACCGAGCAGCTGAGGGATGCCCAGTCTCACATCTTTAGCTTGCAGCCCTATCGAAAGGAGCTCACACCCGAAGAAGTCGGTCGCGTAAGTGCAGCAGCAGCTTGGTTTCCGCTTCGCTCTTTTCGCTCCTCGGGTCTGACAAGATAACAGGAATACGACGATCTCGTCGAGGGCATCGCCGACTGGGTCTCAAAGTTCATGGCCCCGTTTCTCGACGACCATGAAAAGGGCGTCGATGATATCATCTCAATCGCCTACAGAAAGCCCACCGATGCTACCAAGCTGAAGCGGGTCATACACGTGCATCCTGACTTGATTCATGGGTCCATGTATCCAGAGACGGACGAGGACCTCGTCATCGCAATAATCTTGAGATACCTCAACGACAACATATTTCAGAGAATACTGTACGGCTTGTGTACAAATTCTGTCGAAGTGCTCAGTTTCGTGGAGACTGCGTTACAGAATCACGTCGAGCCCAAACGGGGTGAGTGACACTCCTTGGCAAGAGTTTAACATGACTAGAGAGACTGACGCCCGAGCCAGATCTTTTTACGATTCGAACGTGGACTGCCGAGGCATACAATGCCATTCTTAGCACGCGGGAGTTCAGGGGCCTCCGGGAGAAGAAAGCACGCGAATTCGCGGCTGAGCTCGCGGGCATCTTCAAGATCCTCTGCAGGAAGGACAAGCTAGAGCTGTTCTACAAGAACTTTGAGACGCAATGCGTCAGGCCGGCGATGCAGCTGTACGAGAAGATTCAGGTGTCGACGCATCACTTCTATTTCGATGTCAACCCGTACATCATGTGGGGGCCGGACGGCGATATGCAGACGTTGACTGAGTTTTTCGACAAACTGCAGACGCTAGACTGCAAGAACATCCTCCAGAACCGCAAAGCGTTCAGCCTGGCCAAGATGGACCCGCCGCCGACGAAAAAGGAGTTATATCATCAGATGCTCAACATCTGCACCCTCACGCCGGCGCTTTACATGCGGCAAATTGGGCGCAAAGATGTAATCAGGGAGCCGCAGCTTGTGAGACGTCAGCAGATGCTGGTGGCTTGGGGGTCGCAAGAGAAGCGGAGGCGCTTTCAGGAGGACGGCGAACGCACGCTGCTCAACCATCTTTACTGCGCCAACAATGACCGCGAGAGAAGAGAGGCTGGCGGGTGGTCGCCTTTCCGTTGGGGCAACTAGGGGTTTTGTCAATGGGTACTGTTTGTTATTAATCTCATCTTGCCAATCTAGAAGGCCACTCGGGATCACGGGAGTTTGGCGGCACGTTTTAGTAATCGTGGGATGTGCATGGCTGCACTGCTGCGGATAGTTGGCGATGCACCCGTCAGGCGGAGAAGCAGGGATGGTTGAGGTAGACAACCACCCGGCCCGTCTTCTCTAGGACTAGCTTTTTTATGTCCATGTATTTTATTACTATTTCTGTTCATATAAATTCCTCGTGATATTCCGAGGGACAAAATCGCTTCAGCACGAAATGTTTTACTTCATAGTGCAGGTGCCGTAGATGGTTAGAAACAATACCCGGGGAATAGTTATGGACTAAACACAATGAGTAGTGGCAAGTGGGGATACTGCAGCCTCGCTCGTGGGATTGGTCTGAGTGAGTCCGATAGAGAGTTGCACCCCCCAATTCCACAACCAGGCGTTGCTATCGCGGTTGTCGAGCAGATAAGAGATGCCATTTGGTAGACGGACGTGGGCGAGCCGAGTCGAGCAAGGTGGTTCGATGGGTTCGGCCCCACTCAATTAGCGTAGGCTTTCTGCTCGAACCTAGACTTCCCCCCATGTCTACCGCTGAAGTACCGGTACAGAGACATCCTCAAGCTGGGGTACGTACACAGGTACATGGCTCCATCGCACTTACAAAGTATATGCGGCTCGGCATGTGTCTCGTTGCTGGTTAATGCCAAGTGCCTAGGGAGGCTGGAGGCCCAAAGGGGGAGGGGGAAGAGGAAATGTCAATGGCTGAGCTTACCCAGCGAATTCTAGCTGGGCTTCGCGAGGAAATTGAGGCCATCCGTCGTGTCAGTATCCGCACACATATTCACTCCTCGCTCTGTGGTAAGGCTTTTCGCAGGGGACGTGCGTGTGTGTGTGTGTCTTATTCCTGCCAGAGGCCAACTGGGGCAAAGCTATGGTGGATCCCGCCCGCCCCCCTGCCGGGCGATCGCTGGGGGTGGTGGTGGTAGTGGGGGATGTATTGGTGCTGTGTACAGCAATTAAAGTCGGCGTCCTTCGTACTTTGCATACTAATCATGTGTTGTAGCCTGCCACCTACTGCGTCCTCCGGTACGTACCCGCGCCTGTTACGGCCAACCCTGGGGGAACGAGATATGGATATGGAAGAAAGGCGACCGGCCGGGCCACGGGCGCTAACCGCCTCGTGTGAACCGTTGGAGCTGGACTCGGCCATGCCCATGAACCCGTCGCCCCCCTGGGACGAAAAGACCTGAAGCTAATTTTCCGCCAGCTTCCGCCCTCAAGGTTTCGGCCCCTCGCAGCATCAACCTAGTCTGATGACTCTCCAGTTCGTTCCCTCATGCGACCCCCGCCTGGCCGCCTGCCGCCGCCGCCGTCATGGAGAAATGAATGGATGTATGGACGTATGGATGGACGGTCTCGGAAGAGAGCCTCACACATACAGGATACCACATACAGCAACGTAGCCCGCTGCCGTGGGACAGGCAGCAACCTCATTTTCCACTTTGCCCAGGTCCGACAGCCCGCTCGCATGGCAGAGCCTCAGGTGGCCCCCTTTGTCATGACGACACACGGGTTGCATGGGCCTGGTCTGTCTTGTCTGTCTCTTTGACCGGGCATATGCCGTTTATTGTCTTTTTTCTTTTGCCTTTTCTCACTCTCCCCATCTCGTTCCTGTTTCATCCCAAGCGAGCATTGTCATCCGTAGTCGACTTCCCCCAACTGCCCTCCTTGGCTTTGACGACACAGCATTCTGAAAAGTCAGAGCCTACCTCCACTCCCCACCCTATCTCCCAATCCTGTCCCCCTCCATCGACCGACCCCTTTTTTGCGTCAGAACCCGTAGCCTTTGACCCGGTAGCCTTTCGTGGCCTTCTCTGGGTAGCCTTGTCTCTCGGGGTGCGAGGGGGGGCCTGTGGGTGCCGCAGCCGTATGCTCCAACGGCGTGTTGCAAGATCTGAAAGGCCCCGAGTGACGCCCCCAAACCGAAGCAGCAGACAGTCTTTCCAGCAATGTTTCGATCCCTCAAGGAGAAAATCTCTGGCGCCTTCCAGCACAACCACAAAGAAACGGACATCTCGGCGGGGACCGACCCCTCGCTGTCGTCTTCGCCGTCGTCGTCGTCAATGCTGCCGCCTCCTCGCTGGCCATTTTCGACTGGAGGCGGCCCGTCAACAACTGCCCGCCGTGACGAGGAGGCTTCCTTGTCCCCGAGCTTCAGCTCTCCCGCCGACGGGGCCCTGACGGATTTTCTGGCCCGGTACCCTGCGGTACCACCGACGCCGTCTCCGCAGCCCGAGAGCTTTCTGGGCGGTTCTACTACCTGCGCGCAGCCAAAGGCGGCTGCGTCAACGACGACGAGGGCCACGAACCCCTTCTCGTCGCCGAGCTCCAGCTCCCCCGCCGACGAGCCGCTCAAGAACTTTTTATCTCGGTACCCGGCGATCCCGCGAAGGCCTCTTCCATCGCCTGAGAGCCCCCCCGGCCATTTTCGTTCTAGCCACGGACAGTCACAGGCGACAGCAGCAACAGGAGCAGCCGGCGGCCACGCAGCGATGGAAGACGGCAGCGGCCCAGCAGGTGCTCCGCCGCCCATATACCTTCCGCAATTCGACTTCAGCCCCTTGATGCCGCAAAATGACGACCCAGCAAGTCCTCCGCCGCCGAGATACACCTCTCTTTTGAACACCAGCCCCTTGATCCCCCAGGATAATAGCCCGATAAGTGCCCCAGCGCCGAGATACACCTCTTCCTTCGCCACCAATCCCCCTATCCCAATGGTTACCGCTCCCGAAAGCGGGCCACCGCCCAACCACCATTCCAACGCCAACTCTGCTGTTGCGGGAGTCCTTGGCCCCGGTCTTAATCCCGTCCCTCAACCGCCTCCGCCTCGGCAGACCATGACTGACCAGGGCCAGCGGCCAGCTGGCCCCTCCCAGAATGTCCCGCCGCGGAATAACTACTACCGCGCCGTCAGCGCAGACATCATGGCGGGCTTCGATTCACCCCAGTCGACGCCCCAGCCCGTGCCGGAGGTGACCGGGACAGCAACCCCATCTGCCCCCTCTCCCCCTCCAGCCCGACGGGGGTACCTCCCCATCGCGGCGTCCATCCTCGATTACATTGACGGGAACCCCTTTTCACCTCAGACGACGGGCGGAAGCTCGAGCACCGCCGCCAGCACCAGCACAACAGCTAGCACCAGCACCGCCGCAAGCACGCTGCCGCCGCTGTCGCCGCCCATACAAAGAAGACCCAAGCAGCACAGGGCGCCCCCGGGATTGGGGTCGCCAGGCTCGAACAACCCGTTCGTCGGGCTCCTGGAGCAGAAGGAGCAGGCCATGACAGTCGCCTTCTTGCTCAGGCAGGACTCAGTCTCGGGGCCGCAGCGCGCAGGCCTCACGGCAGATGATTTCAGGTATGCAAGTTCACGAGATGCTTCTCAAGAGGAGCCTTTGTTCACCCCGTTGTTGCTTCTTTGCCCCGTCAACAGGGAAAAATACTAACGAAATACTAGCTTCGGGCAAAGGTACCAGCAGGCGGCGGACACGACGGACGTTGTCGTCACCAGCCAGAGGCTGCCGATCAACGACCTCAGCGGCCCGAGGGAGTGCACCATCTGCGCCGAGACCAGGGACGTTTCCGCTTTCCCCATCCTGAGCGTGACGCGGAACTGCGAGCACCCGCCGGGGGCGTGCCTGGAGTGCCTGCAGATGTCGATCAGGTCGGACCTGAACAGCAAGCTGTGGACCGAGATCCGCTGCCCCGAATGTCGGGAGCTTCTTGACTACGTGGACATTCAAAAGTATGCGGACAAGGAGACATTTGCCCGGTATGCTGACCCCTATTTTTGCTCCCCCCCCAAATCGCGGCGAGTGAGATGCTGACATTCCCCTCCCGCGCCCCCAGGTATGAGGCGCTGGCCCTCCACGCCGCCATGGGCGAGGCCGAGAACTTCATCTGGTGCACGGCCAACTGCGGCTCCGGCCAGCTACACGACACGGGCGCGGCGCAGCCCATCGTGACGTGCCTGCACTGCCGGCAGCGCTCCTGCTTCACGCACAACGTCGCGTGGCACGACGACATGACGTGCGAAGAGTACGACGCGCTGCAGCGGGACCCGGAGAACTTCCGCTCGCGCATCGAGATCGAGAACGACGAACTGGAGCGGGCGCGGCGGGCCCAGGAGGACGCCGACCGCGCCATGGCGCAGAGCCTCGTCGCCGAGCAGAAGGCCGAGACCCGGCGGCGCGAGGCCAGGGAGCGCGCGGAGCGGGAGCGGGAGCGCGCCGAGAGGGAGAGGGCGCGCAACGCGGCGGCGCTGGCGAGGAAGGCCGCGGCCCGCAGGAAGGCTGAGGAGGACAAGAGCCGCGAGACCGTGAACAGGACGACGAAGCCCTGTCCCGGGTGTGGCTGGGCCATTGAGAAGAACGATGGATGGTAAGATTCTTCCCCTTTTTCCCAGCCCCTTCTCTCTCATCCTCCTTCTCCCGACATCAAACAATCACTCTAGAGGGAGGAAATGGGTGCTAACGGCATATTTCACAGCTCGCACATGACTTGTAAGTATACCCAAAGTTTCCTGTTGTTCTTTTCCGTCTTTTCTTTTCTTCGTCCCACTATCTACCTCGGTCTGGGGGAGGGGTTTGTGCTCTTCTCTGCAAAAAAGGGGAAGGGGAACGAGAAGAAGCACAAAAAAAGAAAGCTCAAGCCAACATCATCGCAGGCATCAAGTGCCGGTTCGAGTTCTGCTGGGGGTGCAACGCGACCTGGACCCAGACGCACAGCATCCAATGCCTAGGCCTGGCACCTGCGTAGCCCCCCCTTCTCCCCGACCATAGGGAGGTATCCAACCCAGAGGGAGGGCAGGGGAAGCAGTGGTGTGCGAGGCCACGAACCGGAGCGGGGGGGCGGTGGGATGGGATGGGACTCAAGAGGCAATGAAAGAAAGAAAGAACAAGAAATAGAAACCGTCTCTAACCTGGATGACCAACCCCCCTCTCGCAGGTTCCAAATGCAAGCACAACTTCTGCTACGAGTGCGGCGCGGACCACCGGCGCATCTTGCAGGGCGACAACAGCGTGCACCGCGAGGACTGCCGGTTCCACCCGAACAACCTCTCCGACTGAGCACCAAAGGCCCGCGAGGCCCTCCCCCTTCTTCGAGGAGTCGGGATTTAAGATTGTGGTTGGAGCGACGAGGGAGGGGAGAAGGGTGAGAGAGGAAGTGAAGGGGGGCATAGGGCTGCTGTGTGGTCGCATGGGGGGGCAGCAACATCGTCTATTTTAACACTCGGATACCCTGGCATCTATCTATCTGCGCGAGCATCATTGTATTTTATCGGCGAGGCGTGTATTGGGCATGCGGACTTTTCCAATGAGTTTCTCTTCAGCACGCACCACCGGGGCGAAAAGGGTAGGGCATTTGAGGTGGGCGTCGAGACTGGTTCGTTGGGTTTCCTTTTCCAAATCATACGACATAGTCCGCGCGGGAGGCGACGGCCCCTGGAAATAGAGATGCACGAAGTACGACGGGATTGGGTCGTGTCATTATTTCTTCCCATTTCTGAGCCCATTCTGCGCTCAAATGTCTGTAGCTATGGCTTACATGTATATATTTTACAAATAGCAAGCCCGCCAAAATTCCCTCGTCAGATCCGTACCCATCAGGAGAGTGCCTCCAGCCTAGTTCACATTTCGCCATGTCTCCCCCCTCTCTTAGGGATTATCGTTACCCGGCTCATATCGGTTTCTCCATGCTCCATCCCGACCACAATTACGCGGCAGTCAGCTCGGCGATGCGCCTCTCAATCTCGGGGACCTGGCGCATGAGCACCTCGAGGTCCTCCTTCTCGTCCTCGAGCTTGAGACGGCGGTCGGCGTCCAGCTTGGTGAAGACGTACTTGCCCTGCCCGTCGAATTGGAGGATGCGGCTGTGGTACTTCCACAGGCTGCGGCGATGGCTGACGGTCATGAGCGTGATGCCCAGGGCCTTTGCGTTGTCGTACATGACCTTTTCCGTGTCGAGTGTCACGCTGCTGGTGCACTCGTCGAGGATCGCGTACCGCGGGCGGTGGTAGAAGAGGCGGGCCATGGCGACGCGCTGCTGCAGACCTCCCGAGAGCACGTCGCGCCACTCGGCCTCGGCGTCCCAGCCGGAGTCGTATAGCTCGGGGAGATGCTCGAGGCCGAGGAGTGAGAGGATGGAGAGGAGGTCGGCGTCGGTCACGCCCTTTGCGCGCATCTGCCGGAGAGAGTCTGGGTAGGTGATCTGTTGACGGAGAGAGCCGCGGGAGAGGTAAGGGCGCTGGGGGATGTAAAAGATGTCGGTAAAGGGGGGCTTGTGGACGGTGCCGCCGTAGACGGGCCAGAGGCCGCCGAGGATGCGGAAGAGAGAGGACTTGCCGCAGCCATTGGGGCCGACGACAAGGAGGTGGTCGCCTGCTTTGAGCGAGAAGGAAAGTGCCTTGACGAGGACGTCGCCGTTGGGGGAGATGATAGGGCTGGGCCGTGTTAGTCTGTGTCCAGTCCGTTGGACAAGAGAGGAAGGGGACTTACACATTGATGAACTCAATATCCTTGCTTTCGACGACGGTACCGCGGCCCTTGAGCACGGCCTCGTTGTTCTCGGTGCCTGAGCTGGACACCAGCTTCTTCTCGAAACGGCCGGCGCGGATGTCGTTCATAACCTCGAGGAGCGAGTCGACACGCGACGTGTAACCCGCCAGCTCCATGATCTCGCGGTACGAAAACATGATGCGGCCGAAGGCGTCGGACGCAGACAGGAGCATGCGGCGGTTCGTGACGAAGCTCTCGGTACGGTCACCCATGTTCATGGAGATGTGGCCGGGCATCTTGACGAAGACGGGCACCGAGCACAGCAGCAGACCCAGAGCACCCCAGAAGTACTTGATGACAAAGTCCTCCATGAAGCCGTGGTAGAAACGGCGCCGGAGGATGTAGTTGACGTGCTTGATGAGGGTGAAGTAGCCCTTGTCCAGGGTGTCCTTCTCGGCCTCGTGGCCGTGGTAGAGAGCCACTTCCTCGGCGTGGTCGATCAAGCGCGAGTGCTGGAAGCGGAACTCTCCCTCGAGACGGGCCTCGTCGGCGACGTACTTGCCAAAGGGGGGCGTGAGAGCACGCATGACGTTTGCGGAGAGCTGGACGAGGAGAGCCATGGACACGACGCCCTCGCCGCCGACGCTGCGTGACAGCGAATGCGTGTAGATGGTCTAAAATGGGTCAGCCTTTGAGTCTTAGCACAAAACACCGGGGAAGAGTATATATACCATATCCAGGATCGGTTTGGCGAGGTTGCTGTAAAGCTCGGCCAGACTGTTTGAAAATTTGGCGACGTCGACCGCAATGAGCTGGTCGGGGTTGTTTATCCTGTCGTCAAGGGCGGAGATGCCGTAAAAGGTCAACTTGGAGAGGTACTTGTCGTGGATGTGCTGCGTCAAACGCGTCCTGTATTTAAGCGACAGCTCTGCTTGGTGGTAGGACAACTGCATCAACCAGTCAGTACGGCGGTCTCAACACCTCGGGAACCCGTGTACATACCATTGAATTCGTAAAGGTCGCCGGAACGGCGATCAGCATCCACCACACTATCTGCATCAGGAACTCTCTCCCATTGCCCTTGACCAAGCTCTTGACGATCGCGCCGTCCATAGCCGCGACCTTGAGACTGATCAGGGTTCTCACCACCAGGAAGAACGAATGGCTGATAAGCAGGCGCGCCTCCTTGCTGCGCCAGCCAGGTATGACGATGCGCAGCAGCCGCATCAGCGAGCGGAAGAACTCGCGGTTCAGCTCGACCTTTTTCCGCTTCTTGGTCACGTCCTCGTCCGAGACGGCGACGGTGGCGCGGGACTCGCGGGCGGCGGCCTCGCGCGCGGAGGCGGCTTTTTGTTCCGAAATGGCATGGCGGATGCGGTTTGCGAGGGCGACGAAGAGGGTTATCCAGACGGCGCGGGAGATGCGCGTGCGGTTGGAGAGGTAGAGCTGCGTGAGCTGGAGGACGAGGTTGCGGATCGTGCGATTGCTGGGCGGGGTGAAGAGGGTGACCTTGGATTGGGCGGCCATGATGGGCGAGGTGATGACGCCCCGCGAGAGGGGCGGGGGACGGGAGAGGATTCGCCTGGTTGTTCTGGATGGAGGAATTCGAGGTTGTCGCGAAACGGTGGAGGCGGCAGATACAGACTACCTTACGTCACCGGCAGCTGGGGGGTGGGAGGGTCGTCCGTCGGTTGACGTGGGAGTCGAGACGTCAACGCATTCGTCGTGGAGTTCGATTGAGCTCGTCGGCCAGGGTTTATGAGGTGTAACAATTCGAGGTATTCGGTGTCGGTAAGAAAAAGGGAGGACGATGTCGACAAGCCGGAACTAGCATGGCTGGTGACACGGCTCTCTTCGGGCGAGGCTTTCGGTTGGTCTGCAGCAGCTACGCAGTGACCCTGCCACATTCCCTCCACGGTTCGGGCGGTCCTTTGTTTAGCACTGGGGGAGTTCTGTCCCTCGGCTCCCCGGAGTGACCCTGCGCGTGGGTGCTGAAGAGGGCCGCCCCCAGCGCAGAGAGCGCGGTGATTGGTGAACCCCGGAATATGGACTCGTGGTCCGTTCCCATGTGAATTGGGTGCCGATGGCATGTGATTTGCTCCCTGGGGAAACATGCCTGAGGCGCAGGGCACGATGTGGACTGTGGCTTGACTCCGGGGAAGTTCTGTACCAGCCACACCGCGGGGCAACGACGAAATACCGTTTATTTTTTATTTTTTTCTCAACCCCCCTCACGAAGAACGATTGCGCCCACCTGTGACTCCAGCACCATCTTGTCAGTATAGTCGCATATCACAAACAAACACACGTCCCACGACCGACAGAATACCGACAAAATGTCCGACGACAACATTTCCATCTATGACGAGATTGAGATCGAGGACATGACCTTTGACGAGGACATGCAAATCTACCACTACCCCTGCCCCTGTGGCGACAAGTTCCAGATTGCGCTGGCCGACCTGCGCGACGACGAGGACATCGCCGTGTGCCCCAGCTGTAGTCTCATGATCCGCGTCATCTTCGACAAGGTGCGTTTATATCTCCGGCTTGTCACCTGCCTGGAGAAGCCGTAACTGACAAACTTGCGATTAGGACGATCTCCCCGACGACCCCGAAGACGACCCCGAGCCTGTCATCGAGGAGGCTTCCGCCCAGGTCCCCGTTGCTGCTTGAAGCTTGAGCACAACACTCCAAGGGTCTACAACGGTGAAGGGGAAGCCGCGCTGAAGGATAGCCACAGACGCTGTCCGCTGGATACAATCACCACTTTCGGCCTCCCGCCGCGCCATGCCACTCGACGAGGCCGACGAGTCGACCGTGCCCAGGCCTAGAAGTCTCTGTACTCCCTGGTTGGATGAGTTTTCAGTTGCGTAGTGCCGAGCTCGAGTGCTACGGTGCACCCGGGCTACTTGTCGTCCTCCGGACCCCTTTTTTGAGGCCGACGGGAGATTGGACTTTGAGGCAGAAAATACAAACGGGCAAACACATGGGAATGAGATGAGTCCTGAACCGTTCGCCTGCTCGCCCGGACGTCATAAGCGCCGCGTCGGTGCGACAGCTGCGCATTCTTTGCTTCGGAGGAGTGCCCGAGTACACAAATTGAATGGGTATACCGGCTTGACAAGGAGGGTGGGTTTATGGGATTTCTTTTGTCTCTACAAGACAGGGGGCATTTGTGTTTCAATTCATAGCCAAGGACTCCCTCTGCAACCCACTGCAAACAGATAGCAAGCCAAGAATATCACAATTTTTGGAACGTGAAAAAGTATTTATAAATGTTTATTTCTTGTATAAAGTACCAGTATTAATGCCGTGTCGTGATTAACATCATTAATCATCGTATGCAAGTTCCAACGCCGTGGCTCCGAGCCATCATTTCATCATACATTTCGATGGAGCCGTTGTTGTCTCATATTCCCGTTGATGTGTGAAAAATAAAAAAGAAGAAGAAGAAAAAAAACCAAGAATCATTCCCGCTTCGCTCTCATCAAGCGTGACCGTGTTCCGAGATGCTTTTGGTGCTTTACAGGAGGAAGAGGCTGGCAATGCCGAAGGCGACAAGACCGACCGCGGAGCCCTGGAGCTTCTCCGCCGCGGCGGTGGGCACGACGACGGGGCCGGTGGTGGTGGCGTTGGGAGATGAGGTGAAGTAGGAGTGGGTGTGGGTGGCAAGGGTAGCTAAGGGGCCAGCGTGTTAGTTGGATGCTACGTTTGGCGGCGCCGGAGAGGGAAAGTACTCACTGTTGGAGGGAGGAAAGACGGCGGTGATGGTGGTGGCAGGGTTAAAGGTGGACTCGGTGATGGTCGGGAGGGTGACGGCAGGGTCAGACACGGAGACGGTGGGGATGACAATCGGCGTGGTGATGGTGACGGGCGGGTCGGAGACGACGACGAGGGTGGTGGTCGTGAAGCCGCCCGACACGGTGGTGGAAGTCTCGGGCTCCGGGGTGACGGTCACGGTGGTCTCGGGGACGGTGACGACGACCGTGGTCGTGGGCGTGGGCTCAGGGAAGACGGGGAGGGTCAAGGTGGCGGTGATGCCGTCGGTGATGACGATGGAGGTGAACTGGGCGGCAGCGAGGCCAGCAGCAGAGAGGATGGCGAAAGAGCGCATCTTGACTTTTTGTTTTGTTTTGTTTTGGGGTGGGAAGAGTGTAAGAGCTTTTGGTTGAGAATTACTGAAGTCGTAGAGGAAGCGACTGGTTTAGCTCGAAAGCTGAGGCTCTTTGGATGAGTTGAGTGAGGTAGGAATGGGTTGGTGTTGGTGTGCGTGAGACAATGGAACAAGAGAGTTGATCTGGGACAGAGACTGGATACGGATATATACTACCAGGCCGGAGTGAGGGTTTGCGTGACGAGCAAAGACCAAGACGTACTACCGCGTACGCAGCACATTGTGCACGCCGGTGACAGCAGCGGGGCCAAGAATGGCGATTTTGCACGACATCATCCCGCCGAGGGGTGGTGACGGCAATGGGGTTGGGAAAGCGAAGGGTTGGTAGCTTGGTAGCCAGGGGTGGGTAAATGGTGGTAAGGTGGGTATCTGCATGCAGGGCCTTGATGAAGCAGGGAACGGCGACCTCTGAGGCCTTGGGCCATTCAATGGGTTGTCGACCCAGAACCAGAACAACATCATGTTTGCTAGGCCCGGTTCTGGATCTGGCCTGGTGGGGTGAGCAAGGGTGGGAAGCGGTGGAAGAAGCCGAGCGAGGCGAAGCAGGGTTGCCGTTCGTCGACCCGGTAGAGAGAGGCGGGATGATGTGGGTTGTTCGCCGGGAGACCCAGAGAGAAGAAGGCTGGGATGGTCGTGGTAAGCTCTGATGGGCTGAACTGTGCATAGTGAATATGGCAATGGTTGGGGATGGCCTCACTAGCAGCCTCAGTACCCTCTCGCAGCGACAAGGACAAATCGACAAAACAGAAGAACATATCAATGACAATCCACCAAAGTGGACGCGAGTGTTTGCCGCGCCCCCTCGGTTTTCGTTTCATGTTGTTGCCATCCCATCTCATTGGCAGATTCGGTGCAAGTCGGCTTATTCTCATGACAGCGGTCTGACGAACCCCAAATCTCTCTAGTTTGCACCATAACACCCAGGTCTAACCAGGACATGGACCCAAAGCTCTTTAGCAATGATCACATCCGTCCGTAGTAGCCTTGATCACAGCAGACTTCTGCCATGGTTGTTAAGATGGGGGGGGGGGGGGTTCCAAGGGGACGACGAGGGTTTGGAGAGTGACGCTTGCCACGGTCTTTGGCAGCCGAATTCCCGTATTTGCACTCTCGCACGGGAAACATCTCGTCATATCGGCCCAGGGTAGTGGCTGGGTGACGGAAGCAAAGCAAACAAGTGCTGGAGATTCGACAGTCGTACCGACGGCCAGGGCCCAGGCCACAATACCCAGTCAGATGCTAGGCCGTATCCGTCGGGCGACCAAGTTGGCGATACCCGATGCCGTGCTCTGTTGCGTCATACCTCGCGAGAGCAAAAACGAGGCAAGGGCTGCGTAGCACCTGGAGGAGCAAGCCGCAGAGTGAGGGGTTGGCAGACCAAAAACAAAAAAACAAGTGCGGTAAGAAAAGAAAAAGGGCAAAGGCGGCTGCATCGGCTTTCCCCTTGTGCCTGGATTGGTCGGATCAGTCAGTGCATGGCAACCCTCAGTGACTCTTCTTCCCATGCATCACATCATGCCAGGCCAGACGGCTCCAGAAGGGGCCGTCCGAAAGCAGGCCGACGTCGAAGCCAATTCGATGTGATGAGCGAACATGTTCAGGCCTTCTCTTCTCGGCGACTGGCCGGTACGGTGAAAGGTCAACAGAAAAGAGGGAGGCAGGGGCCGGGGCAGCTGGGCCAGAACAGGGGTCGCAGCCAAGTTTTCCCCCCATCTTGTCTTCTTCCTTTCCTCATCCAGTCGATTCGACCTTGCGAGACCCAGACGTGACGTGACTGGCCGCCTTTAGACATCCTGTCACATCCACCACCTCCATCCTAGCCACTTCTACATTTTCAAATTCAGCCAATCAAATCAGAGAGATGAGCCGCCAGCCACCCTTTATCCATGTTTTCCACGCGACTTCAAGCCACACCGTTTTTCTTCCACGAATCAGCCTATGCATGAAATGGAATGGTTGTCTCGATCGTCTTGGACCACCTCATCCCCAACGTTGTGCGGTCATACTCCATACCATGAGAATTTGTTTGCACAGCTCCGACGCGTCCCGTCAGCTGCGCTTCACACGAGCACTGGGGCAATTACCTGCTTTCTGGGGATGTTGAAAGCCTTACTTTCAGGCCGCACTGCGAAGGCTGTCTCCTAGTCCCCTCCCCATCCAACACGCAGTGTTTGGTTGCATTTTTTCTGTACCAATTTTCGCCTGTTCCTGGCGGAAGTTTTCCAGCCTTACAAGGATTCGAACTGCTCACCGACCGAAGGTCCGCGCCAAGTCCGGCACTAGACCTGCGTGTCCGGGGATTAATCCCAGGATACCAACCTGGCATTGCTGATGTTTGTTCTTGAACGAAATTTTTTAATCATTGACGTCTAATTCTCATCTTGTTCCTTTTCCCTCGTCTGTCTCCTGGCCAGATAGCAACATGTGATGTCATGTCTACTTGACCTTGTGCCTTTTACTCTATGCACCTGTTGCCGTCCTTCTTTACGACGATTCAACGTTGGCGAACAGGAAGTTGGGAGCGCCCGGCACCGCGCCGTCCGCGTTGGGCGCAAGGTTCTCCACCACGGCGCCGCTGACCAGATCCGTGCCCTTCTTGCTGCCCTCCTCCACGGCCAGGATTGTTACCTCGACAAGGTTGGCGCTGCGCTTGAGGCCGTCAATCATGTCCACAAGCACCGCCTTCTCGTCAAACGCCAACTTGCGCTCGAGGACGGCGTTTGCCGGCTCGCCCATCTGCAGACGTCTCTTCAGACCCTGGACGAAGGGCATGGCCTTCTTCATCTCTCCCATCTTGGAAATCTTGCCGTTGAGCGCCTTGTCGTCCACTGAGTTGGTCTCGGGGTTCCACATCTCCTTGAGAAGGTCAATGTAGGCCTGCTGCCACTGCGGGAACTTTTCGCTCATGAAAATGGTGAGCTTCTTGGGCTTCTTGGGGTCGAACGACGTCTCCTTGCCCTTGGCCTTCTTCTTCAGCTGGAGGGACTCGGCAGAGTTGACGTTGGACGCCGTAACCGAGATGTACTTTCTCGCCGCCGTCAGGCCGGCGTCGGTCTCGGGGATCTCGGGGAACGTAGCCAACTGGATCGTCGTAGTCTTGCCCAGGATCTCAACCCACACGGACTCGGCCCAATGAGGGGCAATGACGGCGATGAGGAGACACTGGAGCTCGATGTAGCGCAGAACCAAGTCCTGGTGCATCTTCACTGTGGCGCTGCTCTCGCGGTAGAAAGAAAGGGCGTTGTTGAAGCTGCGTTGCAACATTAGCAGTGCTTCCTGCTGGGCACATGGTCAAACTTACTCGTAGAAACCGGCCTTCAAAGCCAGCTTGTAAGAAGTATCGGCTGCAATATATTAGCTCATGCGTCCCTGATCGAAGGAGCAGCACTATCAATGCTTACTGTAGTGGTGGATAGCCTCCTTCGCGATGACGTTCATCTCATTGTTGAAGACCTTGTCGAAGAAGTTCCACTCGCCGGTGCGAAGCTCGCTCTTGTTCTTGATGACATCGTCGCACCATTCTACTACTGTCAGCACAATTCCACCCAGGGTATCACACTACGTACCTCTCAGGGTGTAGAGACGAAGAATAGCCTGGTTGGCGACATCCTCCTCGAAGTTGCTGTCTCCCATCGTATCGCCAGCGTCGGCCAAGCCGATACGGGACGCATCGGCACCGAACTTGCGAGCAACATCCTGCATCGTCAAGAAGTTACCAGTCGACTTGCTCATCTTCTCGCCGTTCAACATCAAGTGACCGTTGGTACGGACACCCCTGGGCCAGTACTCGGGGGTGAAAATGGCCAAGTGGATGTAAAGGAAGAATGTCAAGTGGTTGCCAATCAGATCCTTGCCAGAGCTGCGGAGGTCAAGAGGGTAGAAGTACTCGAAGGAGCGACGCATGCTCTCCAGAGTCTCCTTGGAGATCTTGCACTCAGAGATGAGCTTGTCGTCAAGATCACGACGGCAGAAGATGTAGTCCCAGACTTCATCAATCATCTGCTCAGGGGCAATGCTTCCCGTTCCCTGCTCCCTACCAAAGATATCCTTGTGGAGGTACGGGGCGATGGTGTAGTAGGCCATGTAAATGGTACTGTCACTAAGCGACTCGACAAGGAACTGGGGATCCCAAGGCAGCTTGGAGCCAAGACCATACGATCTGGCGCAGGCCCACTGGTTGAGCCAGTTGAGGACTCCCTGGAAGGCATTCTTGGTCTCGGGGCTGAAGGTGTTGAGGCCCTTGCCGTCGGCGTTCTCGACCCAGTCAAGGGCAGTCTGCTTCCAGGACTCTTCGCCGTAGTCCAAGTACCACTGGTCCATCAGGGACACAATACAGTCGTCTCCAGATCGGCTGACCACCTTGCGCTCGGGCTCCGAGTACGCAAATGCAAAACCTTGGTCGATCAAAGACTGGCGGACCTTGGGCTTCGCAGTCTCGACAGATTCACCCTTGAACTCGCCAAAGTTCATGGTTCCCTTGTAGTAGCCCTCGGTGTAGGCAGTCTCCTTCGCCTTTTCAAGCTGGACGGTGTCCTTGGGCGAGGCAATCTTGAGCTGCTCAACCAGGGTCTTGGCGATCATGTCACCAGAAGGAGTCTTGATAACGGAGACAATCTCAAGCTCAGCCCACTCCTGCTGAATGCCGTAGTAGGGAGCCTTCTTGCGGAGGTCCATGGTCATGACCCAATCGGCGGGACTGTCTGAGGGGACACAGCTGACGACACCAGTACCTTTCTAGACGACGTTAGGTACACGCAACGCAATGCTCGTGTTATGGGGTCATGTTTACCGTAGCCAGAATGGAGTCCATCGGGAGGACGCGAACGCCATCCTTGTGGATAGACAAGGGGGCGTTTACGCGGGATCCAATGAGAGCGGATCCGTCAATCTCGGCAGCCTGCTCAACAACACCCTCCTGGAGGAAGAGACCTTGGTAGGCCATGTTGCGCGCAGCACTGGGAGTCATCAGTATAAGCCGTTGAAGGGCAATGCACAGGTTGTCCTTACCGCGTAGTCATGAGGTAGTAGTCCTTCTCAGAGGCCTTGAAAATTCCGTAGGTGATCTTGGGAGACACGAAAACGGCAACCTGGCCGTACATGGTCTCGGGGCGCAGGGTGGCAGGAATGACGAAGACGTTGGCGTCCGCGGGGAGCTTGGACTTGAGGGCTTCCTCGGCCTTGGGAGCCCACTCAAGAACCTTCATCTTCACTCCGGTGTACTCCTGGGCACCAACACCTTGCACGAGGTTAGACGGACAACAGTTCACGATAGATTGTGGCTACTCACCTTCGCCCTCAGCACGGTCGTGGTCCATGCAAGGTTGTCCTTCAAAACGTTAGTTACCAGTTCTGAAAGAAGAACAAGTCAGGGAGCCAATACCATCCTTGATGGAGTAGATTGTGTATCTCTTGCCGAACTTGATCTTGTTCAACTCCTTGAGACGGATCATTTGCCAACGAACGAACGCGTCAAAGTAGGGGTTGGCCTCGGTGGTGATGAACGATCTCCGCCAATCTTTAATGGGTCAGCCAACTGCATCCGATCAACAGTTGATGGTGGAACAAACCGATTCTGAAACCAAGACTGGTAAGATCCTCCTGGGCCAAGGGAGGGAAGAAGTCCAACCAGTAGGATGCATCGGCAAAGAGGTGAATCTCTTGCCTGGGAATACCCATGACCTCCATAATTTGGAACTAAGGAGCCGGTCAGTCGCTAGTCACACGGTAGTCAAGGTACCCAGAACCTACCTGGTACTTCGCCTTGACAGTCTTGGCATTCGCCTTGCTCTTCTTGGTCGAGAACTTGGTAATGTCATCGCGAGTCGCCTTGGGGTCGGCAGCCTTATCGTCGACGATCTCCTCCTCTTCCTGGTATCGCTCGAAGTCGCGACCGAACTTCTCAACCTCGTACTTGAGCTTGTCGGCAACGGCCTTGATAGGCATGCCCGTCGCGTGCCATCCCATGGGGAACAATGCACGCTTTCCTTGCATTCTTGCCACCTGGACCAAATCGTTAGCTTATTTCCCGGGCTTCCTTGCGTACGAGTTCTTCTTACACCGGCGCCAAATTCGACCTTGCTCACGGAGAACAAGTGCCCAGCGTGGAGACGGCCGTTCATGTAAGGGAAGGCCATGCAACCCATCCTATACCTCCGTCAACATGTGTCCAACGAATCCTGTCCCATTGCATCTTACCACTTGGGCTGCTGCTGGCGGAGCTCCTCGGCGGTGATGGAATGCAGAGGAACCTCCTTCGTGGAGGGAGCATCAATCTCGAAAATCTTCTCCTCGAGCCACTTCTGCTGGTACTTCTTCTCAAGGGAGATCAAGAAGTCACGCTTCTCAGTTCCCTTGAGCTCCTTGGTCTTGGAGACCTGGAGAGCCTCGAGGGCCTTAGCGGCTTCGTTCGCCATGGTTGCGGGTGCTCGTTCGATTCGGTCAGGAATTGTTGTGGATTGAAGGACGCGGGGCCAATTCCAGCCAACTCAATGCGTACTTATATGTCGAGGGCGACTCTTGCGCTGGGACTTTGGAGTCACTCTCGTTATCGTGTGCTCGTTTAGGATGTTGTCGAGGATCCTGAGTCACAGTCGAACATGGGGGAGATTTCGTCGCAGCTCCGATGTTTTTTTCGAGGCTGAGTGTGCCCCGCGATGACTTTGGCGGTAATGGCGGGGTACTGTCGGGTCAGTGGTCACAGGCCACTGTTTGAGCGCTGTGCCTGCCGCATCGCAGGTGGGCTGCTAAACAGCCCCTGAGCGGTACGTACCTTGCCTATCCGGCCCCGGCCTCTGGTTGATGTGGCTGGTGCCTTGATTATGAGGCGTCGTATGTGGCTTGACAACCCGTTGGCTTCAGCTTCTTGAGTCGCGAGCGGGCCGACGGCAGACGCAGCATTTGTCGAGATCCTGTCTTGCCCAGGCCCTATTTGGAGCTACCATCAACGTTTGAAAACACTCGAGTCCCAATCGCAATTCGATCTCGTCGAAAATGCTTCCTACTCTAGTCCGCCGAGCGGCCGAAGCAGCCGCAGCAGCAGGTTCTAGGTTGACGGTCTTCAACAACCCGTACCGAACGAAAAAAGTCTGGCCTCCCGACTTCACGAACCTCTCCCCTCAGGCCCAGCTACGATTCGAAAAGAAATACAAGCGACGCCTAGCACTGGTTTATGCGCGCCCGCGATGGAACAAAGCCGTTAAGCTTCTTCAGCTCGCCACTGTCATCGGTTTGTGCAGGACTTGGAGGGATTGCCTGGATTCTATTCTAACTGGCGCCAGGTTTCCTTGGCTGGACATTCTTCTTCTCCGAGCTTGAGTTTTTTGGCAAGGAGTATAGACCTTCCGAAGAGGTGCATATTCTCCCACCAACAGATTCGTGGTCTTTGCTAACCCTTCTTGCTAGATCCGCCAGCGCGTGCGCGCACTGTTCGGAGTCATCGACACTGAAAAGCGCTATGAGAGACGCAGAGATGCGCCCGAAGCGCCCGAAGCGCCCTCATCCCCCGAGACGCCCAAATGAGTTGTCGATCGACGTAGAAGCAAGAAGCATTGGAAGGAGTTTATGGCGTTTTGAATACCCGGCGCAAAAGGCCCTTGTATAACACAATCATCCGAGCAATAATCGTATTCCTCCCAGAGATGGCCAGTCTACCGTCCATGCCACACAAAGTTACCTCCCATGCCCAGCCCACTGCCTAAGCCAGCGCTCCGCCCTTCGTTCACGGGGCGCTTGGCCACGGTGCCTTGCGCTCTTACTCCGGACACGATGCGATCCAAATTTGTCTCAATAACCACCCCGCCAACAATCATCTCGCCCAAAGTTGCGTGTAAAGTCTCGAAGTTGAAGATGAGATCCAGTTCGCATACGTTCTCGAATAGCTTGTCGAGGGCCTCGACATAAACTTGGATCAAGTCAATGAGGGCAAGCGGCGATTCAGTGGAGGTGGAGATGACGATGAAGTAGAGAGTTGCGTAGTTTCGGTATGTAACGAGAGAGGGGACGTCGTTCTCCTCTTCGGAGGACGAGTGCGAGGTACCCGAGGCCGCGAGTAAGGGAGGAAGCGGGAGGAAATTACAGGAGCCGGCCGGACGATTGGATACGAGGGTAAAGATCTCGGAGATCAGGCGCTGCTGCATGCTCGTTTCCTGCGATGGTGCGTCAGTGGGCGACTCCAATTGTGTTTCTTGCGACTGCCTGGCCGTACCAGCTGAGTGTAGAACTTGGTCAGCCGAGGCTGACCCTGGCCGTTGAAGACCAGAAAGGCGTTGATCATTGTATTCCGTGTTGTGTGAGCATCCCGTCTTGGCTAGGATGGCTGTCACCGGCGAGGTGTTGTCGCGGGTGTGCAAAGCGGCCGGATGGTGTCCCGCCAGTCTACGGTCTGCGCTTCAGGCTTTGGTGGGGTCCGTCCTAGCTGTCTCGTCTCAGCACATCGCAGCCAGTCGCAATTCCAGGCCCAAAATTAGAGGTGCACTGCTCATCCCTGGCACATGACTTTCTGATGTAATCAGCCCGCACAGACTTCATAGTGACCCAAGCTCGGTCCATTCCTCATCCGCGGAATTGAAGCTGCATCTGCAGCTCTCGTCACACCTGCAGTGACGTGGGGAAGCAACGAAGCTGCCTTCCTACCTTTCCGCCTCCAAGAAGCAATCCCCTGCTCTACAACAATCAATTTTCCGCATCTTCTCAGCCGCCTTACGTTTCAATCTGTCACCATCAAATCCTGCAACTTCTCAATTGTCCGCTTACACATATCTTCAGCTATCATGGCTCGCACCAGCATCACCAAGCTCTCCGGCGCGGCTGCCCGCACCCTCCGCGCCTCATCACAAGCTCGCCTTAGTGTCCCGCCCCGTGCTGCCCTCCTTTCCGTCGTCTCGAAGCCTGCCACTTCTTCCATCGCGGCGCGCAAGCTATTCACGACGTCTGCATTCGCAGCTCGCGGCATCATGCCGGATAGCGAAAATCCTCAGGTCAAGGAGACTCCCAAAGCTGAGATCAAAATGAACGTCGTCGAACTCACGGACGCCAAGTACCATGAGCTTGCCGACGCATATCTCGATACCGTCGTTACCCAGCTGGAGGAGCTGGCGGATGCCCGCGAGAGCGTTGATGTCGAGTATGCTGTAAGGAAACCATCGTCGAACAACCCCGAATTTAACTTTTTCTTCCGTCGTCAAACATCTTTCTCGGCAAACAAAGGAGGGCACTTATACTGACTCGAGCAACATAGGCCGGTGTTCTTACCGTAACGTTTCCCGATGCTGGCACCTACGTGATCAACAAGCAGCCCCCCAACAAGCAGATCTGGCTCTCGTCGCCCATCTCAGGTCCCAAGCGGTACGACTGGGTCGTCGTCGGCGACTCGCAGAACGATAAGGAAGGCACCGCCTCTGGCGCCTGGATCTACACCCGTGACGGTAGTACTCTTGACGACCTCTTCCTCAAGGAGCTGGACGTGGATCTTAGCATAGCCCCATCCACCTACGGTGAGGAACAGTCCTAGTAGGACGTCAGGATTCCCTTTGGGGATGATGGCAGGAATTGAGCCTCCCAACTGGAGAGGCTCTTCGGCCCAAGACGAGCACGCACGGCAGCACGCTCTCAAGTGTATTCTACATGGCAATGGGGAGTTTAACAAGGTGGTTTTTGAGAACTGGCAGCAAGCGCTCCAATCAATGAGGCAGACAACGCAGAGGCTGGCAAATATGTCTATGTATACAAGCTCTATACAGCGTTAAGCAAGCGCTAGATTGCGCGATTTGGAGTACGGATCCCGACAGGGTTGCCGGATTCTCTGCCCGATGGGGTGTCAACTGGAACCTGACGAGCCTTCACGGAACTGAGGGGACACTGCTCGGATGCTTTCAAGTTGTTCATCGTTCTATTTACGGTACAGGCGTTTTCCCGCTCGAGATACATATGCGTTTTCGTAAATGACAACCGCCTCACTGCTGCCCGTATCCATACTATTGTATCACCATTATAACCCTATTATGCCCATGGGCGGGACAGTCTTTCCGGCGGGAGTCGTTCTCACAGAGCCCGACTAATGTTGTAACAATGCTGAAGCGAAGGTGTTGCTTAGCGAGGGTATCATGGATCTCATTCCAATTTCATCACATCCAATCCAAGGATGTCCGTGTCGTCCATCTCCTAGCTGCCGGCCGGTAGCTCATCCGACTCGGTTTGCATTCCCGTGCCTTTACGCCGGCATTTCGTGACGCTCGACGGGGGCCGGTAGCTCGATTGGCGGCCCTTCTCGCGTCTCGGGCATCTCGTGTAGACCTCTTGGTGCCGGCAGCTCGGTGGTGACCCCTGTGGTCTGCGCCATCATGATGGCAGCGTCGTCGGGCTTCTCCGGGTCCTCCATCACGGTGTCTAGTGCCTCGTCGCGTGCGGCAAGCCGTCTTGCCCTCCTCCGGTTCCAGAACCAGACCAGGGCGACGATGAAGAAGACGAGCCCGGCGGTGGCCCCGACGGTGATGCCGATGATTTGGCCGGGCGCCAGCCCGGACTGTTGTAGGATGTCATCTGGGAACGTTGCGCTGGTGCCTCCCGTCGGCGTGGGCGTGAGTGTTATCGTCCTCCCCCCTTCGGTCACCGTCACGGCGGTCGGGACTGTGAAGCCGGGCGAGAACCTGGAGGTTGGGAATTGCAGCGTTAACGACATGGTCGGCAACCCAAATGGGAAAGATGGAAATGGCTGCGCCAGCTTGAAGAAGCTGTTGTGGGTTGCTTGTTTAAAAAGTGGGAAGACGGAGGACTCATCAGGAAAAAGAAACGACGCTTCGCCTCGCTCTCCCTCTCTCTCTCCCCCCCAGCTCCCGGTTCATCGACGGGAGGCGCAGTCCCCTTTTGATAAACACCCCATGTTGAAGTCCGATGGCCATGGCGTTTTGGCGTTCGTCCTGACGGGGTGGGACAGATGCAGGAGGTTGAGCACCGGCTCCCGTGCGTTTGGCGTGCTGAGACAAAGCCAACACGTCAGGTCGCAGGGCCGTGTGTTGTTTTCCCCCGCTGGAAAGTATGCCATTCTGCTTTCCCCCGTCAAGACATTTAAAATGGCCCTCCCTCCCTACCAAGACCCCGGATGCCCGGCACTGCACAAGTGGCCGCGGTTTGGGACTGGCCAAGGTGCATGCCGCGATTTGGGTGGACGGGTCGCTCTCAGTGGACGTCGGTGGTGGTGGATGTTTCGGACTTGGGGTTCTAGCGCCGCCGTGGCGCAAAGCCCGAACTTTGGATGAGGCCCCGCGCCGTTCGTTCAATGTTTGCGTGCATGTTCGTCGGATCCCTCGTCCCTTTCAGTAAATCGGGAGGGGAGACTGTGCTTGCAGTTCTAAAACATATTTGCCTTGGTTATTTGCTCCCCCGCTTATGCAGGAGGTGTCGTCGTCGTCGTCGTGTCCTCTTTTTCTTTTCAATTACCCTTTCAGCCTGCATGCTCCTCGACCACCGAGTTGGGGAAGGCGAGCCATTCCGCCCAGTAATCGCCAAGGTGCGCCGAGATGGAACGGATCATGAACTGGCCCGCGTCGGCAAAGAGCCAGAAGCCCCGACACCAGTGGACGAGGACGGCGTAGTAGGCGAGGATGACGAGGGCCTCTGGGCGGCGCTGCTTGAGGACGTCTACAAAGACCGAGTTGACACGCACGCCGAAGGACATGACGGAGGCAGACTGGTGGGCGCTCTGATTGGAAATGGTGCGGTAGATGCCGTACGAGTGGCGTAGCGTCTCGGCGGCGTTGCGGCAGGCCTGCAGCGAGGACGGGCCCATGTCTGCCTGGTCGAGCATGCGATGAAGGATATCGACCTCGGGTACGTTTGCCAAGTTAGGCTCTCTGGAGTCGAGGAACTCGATGAACCCCTTTGCGCCGGACTCGCGGATGATGTGCCATGAGCGCCCGGTCACGGCGCTCACGCCGCGGTGGAGGTTGAGGTACCAGGCGAACTGGTCGAGGAAGACGTTGAAGTCGTGGCGGTAGCTGCGGAGGGTGTCACCGAGCAACTGGTTGCCAAGGGTGGAGGCGAAGAGGAACATGGGGATGCATGTCTCTTCCGAGATGACTTCCTTGGCCTCGTTGAACAGCATGAGGCCGCGTGTCTGCAGCTGGGTGGACTGGTGGCGGTACTGGTCGGCACAAGCGGGGTTGATATCAGCCATGTGCTGGGCGGATAGGCTCAGCAGGATATCCATGAGGTAAGGGGCTTTGAGGGCGGCGTCAAGGATCATGTCGGTGAGGGGCTTCAAGAACTCATCGGCGGCCATGAGGGTGTCCATGTTGGTCTCGATATGGTGCAGTAGACGCATGTGCTCGAGGGTGAAGAACTGGCCGTTGGCGGGTCTGGCAACCTCGTCGTCGGCCTCAGTGCGCATAACGTAATCATTGACGACGGAAGTGACGGAAGGCGAGGAGGCGGCGGCGAAGGTGTTGCCGGCGACGATGGCGACCTGGCTGCCGGAGCTGGATGGGCTCTGGCCGGTGGCAAGGGCTCGCTTGGCCGGGACGGCCGGCCGGGCCGATGCCGCGGCCGGCAGAGAGTCGAGATAGGAGCAGTGCCGCTCGGCGGTCGCGCAGTTGACGCACGTCGGGCGCGTCTCGTCGCACTTTACATGGCGCCGCTTGCATTCTCTGCACCCATTGCGAGATTTTCTGTGTGCACGGCGTAGTTTGACGTCACCGGCGGTCGCCCCTGGGGTGCTGGCGTCGCCGTTCGACGAAGGGGGGGCGTGGGCTGGGGAGTGGTTACGCGTATGGGGAGCCATCCTCGTAGGTACGTGATGAATGATTCAATGGCGGAGGGGGGATCAGGGCAGACGCCAAGCCATTGAGAGCGACAGGACAGCAAGAACAGAGAACGGAGCTGCAATGGGGGAGGGCTCTGTCTGTACTTTTTGAGTTTAAAGAAGATGGATGCGACGTTGATGATTTTTGGGAATGCGAACCCGAGTTCAGCCTTTTTTTGGTGGGGCGGAATACGATAATTAGGTAGGTACTACCGGTACACCTATACTATGTCCGGAGCATGAGAATATGCTTAGTATGCCCCTCCGCCTTCCAGGGAAGGGGTTTCGGCATGTCCCGTTTCAGTTGAGAACTTCTCAATATAGCGGACCAGGGGCCACCAGTAGGCGTTTTTACGGGGGAACACGGGGAACTACAAGGGCCAATTTGTGGCCTAATGCACCCAGAATGCCCCTGAACAAGTCGAACTGCGCCAGAAAGTCCACGCGGCCCTCCTCACAAAAAAACTGCCTTGCATGCCCTGCTTGCTGAAGCTGCAAAATAAATCATTTCCCAACCAATTATGTCCTCGGGGAAACCCATTACGCCGTGATTCTCCCGTCCTGGTGAACTACCAAGTGCCATCCAGTCCGCACTTTCCTCTTTCATAGTGGGCCGGCTTTGTCTCCATCCACCGCCATTGCGCCTCAGTGATATCTCCGTCGTCTCCAAAAAGAGCGTCTCATCGCTCCCAGGTTGCCCTTGCTTGCGCCGCGGTCCCTCTCCTAGGACGACCCATCCTCGCCCATATCTTCGACCCGCCTCACCGCATCGTCTTCTTCATTGAGGCGCGCTGCTGCGCATCGGTTTCCATCGTCATGTCAATGTTCTCGATGTCCGACGCCGACTGGTGCTCGTTCTTCCTGATCTGGAACGCACTCGGGAAGCGGTAGCCGAACGCGACCATGACGAGGAACATCAGCAGCGAGTCGAAGACGTAGAGCGTCCACTCGTTTCTTAGCGGGTACCCGTCGCCGCCCATGATGTACTCGATCAACCGGAAGATGGACCGCACCATGATGAAGGCGCTCACGGCGTACAGCATCCATAGGCCCGACCTCCACGGCGTGTTGCCGCTGGCAGAAGCCTCCGTGGGGTACTTGGACAGACGCGTGTGGAAGATGATGGCCGTGACCCAGAAGATGCCAAACAGCACGACTTGGATCACCAGACCGGCCACAATTAGGTTCTCTCCCATCTGCTGGCTGCCGTCCTTAACCATCAGTCCGGCACCGCTCGCCTGGACAAGGAACGAAAAGACGTCGCCCGTGACGAAGATGCGCGTGAGCCAGTTGATACGGATGAGCGAGAGCTGCTCGCCGTGGACGCTGCGGATAATTCTCCCGAGGGTCATATATACAGAGGCTGCGAATAGGGCCGGGGAAACAAGGATCGTGACACTCTGCATGACGTATGGGCCGATCTCGCCGGTGCGTTCGCGAGCAATGGCTCTACCTGCATATCCGATGATTTGAACTGCGAGCCATCCACTGTCAGCGACGCCAAAAGAAACCCCCAGGGAAGGGCGATTGGGGTTAAGATGAACTCACGGATGCCGCCTATGCAAAAGACGATGCAGAACCATGTCTTTGTCCTCGCAATCATCCACGCATGGTACAGCGTGGCCAGGACGAAGAGGACCTCGAAGATGATGGCCGCTGGCAAGTTCGGCACATAGTGCCAGAGGTAGTATCCGTTGTGCGATTGAAGCTCCGGCATGTTGGGATGGGATGATTCCGCTATCGTCTCGTCGTGTCGATGTGGGGTTTGTTGGCAGCTAGGATCGGGGCACTGGCGAACTTGTTCGGCACTTCAATTCAAGATGCTGGTTGAATCTCGTCTGGGCTGTTGGCGTTGCAGCTGGACTTGCCAAGGCTCAAGGACTCGAGTGTAGCCATCTTTATACCGGAATCTGTTGGGCCCCGGGAGGGGAAATTGGTTCCGTCTGCAACACGGGTTCTGCAACTCAAAGCACCTTGACGCCATCTCCATACGCGTTTTTCGCTGAGCGACGGGCAAAAGGTGGGAGGAGCTTGTCTGACATCGAGCCCACCGGCTTCCCCATACGGACGAATACGTGTATCGAGCTGATTCTGGTTGGTTCACTGGTAGGGACCCTGCTCGTCCCGCTAGCCCTGTGAGCGGGCCTCGTTGAATTGCTTTTTTGGCCTGCAAATCAGGTCTTGGCCCATACGCGTATACCCGGAGTAGACGAATACACGTGTTGGGGAGGCCGTAGCATGACTCTCGCCAAGAGCACGGTCCAGCTTTCCGGGATTGATTGTTTGCCACAGGCAATTCGGCCGTTGATAAGGATTTCTCGTTGACGGGCTTGCGCATGTATCCATCCCAATGTGGTGTCTCCTATAGACTTTTTTTCTTTTACGAGGAACACTGGGGCTTGGCAGGAACAGGCACTCCACGAAATGAAGATCGTGGGGGCCACGCCACTGTGCGCGACTAGGGGCCCTTGAACTGCACAGCAGCTCTAAGATAACCGGAGGGCAATTCCAGGGATGGTGAACCAACTTCGCATTGGCCTGCACAAAGACAGCGATATTTCTATAGTGGTCGAGTCGAAAACAAAACTGGCCCTCAAGCCTTTGGTTTCTGATCATATCTGTCAACGCGGCCAGGCCCTTCATTAGGTATACGGGGGAGGGGATGGCGCCTAGCACTACGACTTTTAGTGTCTCCGCATCAACAGGGAATTCTGCGAATAATATCCTAAGGGTGCTCAAGATCAACCGATTGTGTCCGTATACCACGCATATTATTCGGCACGCACTGGCCACTCAATATCGCGCTAAAAGTCGTTTTGCCGTTGTTAAAGGGATGAGGAGGGCGTGAAGGTCGGACGTATCCGTATCCACCAAGCGCATTCCTTCCAGATCTTCCAGCGTTTATTTAGTCAGCAAGCGCTCTACTCTATACCACGACTCACGTGATGGGATGGACATCATGACTTGGGAGGGGTTCCCGAACATGGACATGGCTTGAGTAAGGAGGCCGGACCGGAGGTACTCCGGTACCTGCACCCTTGCATTCGTTTCCGGTTGCCATTGTTATTGTTTCCGGACATCTTATCACCAGGAGCTTATAGACACGGTGCAGTATCTGGGCGATGCTACCAGTGAATAAAGATGTCGAGCTGGCATCAGGAAAGCCTCCTTCATGAGGTATTCCTACCAATGTGCGTGGCCCGGATGCTGTTGTGACATAGTCAGTGTTCGGTCTAGTCAAGCATGTTATGGAGTTAATGTTTTTCCGCTTACAAGAGCTGCTCTAGCTTCTATATGTAGGGGCATGACAAACTGTCGCATTATCAACATGTCAAGACAAGTTTGGTCCCCTCCAGCCATCACTTGGTTGTTGTCTCCATGCCCCGGAAAACTTCATATGCGTGCGTGGGCTGGTCAGGACTGAGTCGTGCCACGTGAGCTTTCCTGTGTCCGTCAAGGCAATCAAGTGTAACTCTCATCTCCTGCCACAGAGAGCGGGATGGGAATGCCCTATACATAAGCCAGCGTCTCACCTTGGAAGTAATAATATGTTTTGGTTACGTTTCTTGGTGGCGCACACGAGCTTGAAATAGAATGCTTACCAAACGTCTCTTGTGTAACCGAGAGATGGCGTTGGCCACAACCGGGCATTGAGCGTGCCGACGCCGGGGTTTGCTTTTGCAGGATGGAATAAGTAATCATGTGGGATTATTACCAATGCTTGATATTCATCAGTTACTCTGGGCCGCTTGAACTTGGCTGAATCTGATTTTGCCATCCTCCTTTCCTCCCCGTTTCGTCCGGCTTTCTGATATCAGTATGGCCAATCAATACAAACGTGACAAATAAGCACGGTTCCAAAGAACAGATTATAGTGAGATTTAAATGAATAAATTTCATGAAAGTGCAAAAGCCAAGACTGTTGCACTGATAGCGGAACTGAATTTACGAGTCACTCTGCCGCTGAGCCAAATACAGACCCTGGCTGTAGTGCCCGCCTACACTGCGTCTTGGCATCAACCGCCAAGCTATTCTGGAAGGAACATGTTAGTCTTCAATACTGAATATAAGCTGTCTCTTAAAGATACCAGATGTCCCCAGCGTTCGGTTTCATTCCCAAGTTTAAAGAGGCTGATGTTTGAAAGGCAAGCTACGGGCCAACAGCTCCCCTTCATGAACATACCATGCGTCTCATAAAAGTGCATAAGTTGAAATTTTGAACTAGTCAGATATTTTGGGTAGTTAGGGATCGTTCAAAAGGTCCAATTCGCATTACCATCCTGCAGGATGATATTTATTGGTAAGCTTCAGGGCACGCTGGTGACGTATTCCTTACAGAATATACCAGCATGCGACCTCCATGCTGCAGGTTGCATTCTATGTCTATTCCAGAAAGGTGGTTTGAACCTTATGCAAACCAAGCTTTTGATACGTGGGCACTAGCGAATGGCCTCAAGTTGTGGTACGTCGGGCAGCTCCGATCGCAAGACGCAGCTCGAGAGTGCCGCTTATGTGGCGTTTTCACATTTCTCTAGCAGACTTGCGATCCCGAAGCATTTTTTGGCCATGGTATCGAGTAAGCTAGTTGGTTGTTTGGTTGGTGGGGGACAAAACGCGGCATGCCTCTGGTAGAAGATTCCAGCATTGGGGAGGCTACGGAATGAAGTTTGGTCATGGATCAAAGCCAAAGCCATTGCGGATTTGGCAAGTTCTTGGCAGTATTTAGAGGCTGGTTCGTTGAAAAATTCACACCTGCCACTTTTGATCAGTCACCCTCTGGCTTGGGATCGGTAATACATTTTAAAATTAGACGCAGGTTCACCTCAGCATTGGGGCGGAGCTTGGCAGCTAGCTCCGCCACGCGGCGTCCTAGTGTACAGCACGCCTCTGTCAGACGCCGGTCCGTTGTCAGCACTTTTTCTACCTGCTGCGCGGCAGCTGACCACTCACGATGCCGCAAAACCAGTCTGAGTGAGAATCTAGCGTCAGTCAGGATTTAGTGCTACTGGGCCTTCCCCGGACTACCGCTGTTCCGGCTTGTTTTTGGCGGTGACGGGATCACAATGTCCTCGGAGGCACTGCTTACAGCGCGTGGCTAATTGCGACGGCCAACTGGGAGAGGCGGTTCGTAGTGTGGAAGAGGATCCTTCCGTAGGGCTGTACAACAAACGCTATCGTGATGGCAATGGGCCGGAGCAACCGCATCAACATGTTGGAAAATGCTATATAACAGAAGGACTTCTCGAGTCAATGAGTCCTATTTTCCTTCCTCTCCACTCACAACAATATAAACAAACAAATCAATCTTTCGACTTTTCCTACGTCGTCTTTCCTATTTCTTTTTTTTCCTTATTTCCTAGGGTCATCTCGTTTTCAAGTCTTAATTTTTTGAAATCACTCCCTTGTCTTACCTAAAAAACCAACCAACAAAACAAACCAGCCCATCACCATGTTCTCCATCAAGACTCTCTCCGCTGTCCTCCTGGCCGCCGCTGCCACCGTCTCCGCCGCCCCCACCGCCACCACCGGATACAACACCCCGTCCCACACGACCCACCTCACGGGCGTCACCCACTCCGTCGTCGCCGGCCTCGGCGGCCTGCGCTTCGACCCGGACAACGTCGTCGCTGAGATTGGCGACATCGTCGAGTGGCACTTCCTGCCCCGCAACCACTCCATCGCCGAGTCCAACTTCGCCGACCCTTGCACCCCTCTCGCCGACGGCTCTTCGTTCTTCTCCGGTTTCAACTTCTTCACCCCCGAGGGCCAGGCCGACAACGTTTTCCAGGTCGTCGTCGAGGACAAGAAGCCCATCGTAAGTTTCCCCGCTCTTCCCCTTCCGCGGGCGCCTCACGCCGGTTGCAAAATGCTCAGTGGGCTAACCCTTGCTTCTCAGTGGTACTACTGCGCCCAGAACGCTGGCCAGCACTGCAAGAACGGCATGGTCGGTGTCATCAACCAGAACTTTAACAGCAACGACTTCACCCTCGCCAAGCACAAGCTGTTGGCCGCCAAGAAGGGCGATGCCATCGTCCCTCCCGTCCAGCAGGGTGGCTATGTCATCCCCAACCCCAACCCCCTCGGAGGCTTCAAGCTCTAAGCGTTGAGCTGGGGAATTCAGCGAATCAGTGATACTTGCTTTTTTTGGAATACATGGGTTGCATGGCAGCGGCGGGACGTTGCATCAGGCGGCGTTAAGACTTTTTGGAATTACTAGATTTGCATCGAAAACTTATTCATTCTTTACATTACTTCATCACGCTCCTTAGCCAACCTTTATATACATCACATGGCTTACAAAAAACGGCTCTCTGACGCATTTGCTTGATTGTAACTCCATGCCTTCCCTCTCACAAGCCGAACAGTTTTGAATAATTGCTATCGTTATCCCACCGAGAAGAACTTTGCGTATGTTACTACCATCTCAGCAACTGTGCACTGAAGCAGAGATCTCAAGTGTCCGAACAACCACGAGGTGTCCGATGAATACCCCCTGAATGATTCAGACTTAATGATCAATACGATCGTGAGAAGAACACACAAAAACATCGGCTCGGTTCACTACGACTGATTTTCTTACCAAGAGCGCTAAAAGGGGCCAAGACAACATTAACAAATGATTCGCTATTCAGGTGCTTGCTTTGACCATGAATTCTACGCCATCGACGGCAAATGCGGCTCTCTCCACGAATGTCGACAGTGCTCTGGCAAATGGGGCGACTGTTGCAACACGGACGGTGAATGCGGCACTGGGGATGATTATTGCAGCGATGGCATTTGCCTCTCAGGCAATTGCACAACCGCGTGACCACGCCATCCATGGGGCCATTTCAGCGGGCCTATGCAATTGGGAATTATCATGGAGTGAACTTTTGGGACAGTATTCTGGTAGCTATTTTTACTGAGAACAGTAGATGATTTCAGTGACATTGCATTTTATTGCAAGGAGATGATGTATTTAGTTAGCAAATCTGTACTTCTATCCGTTGCAGTAGCAATATTATCTTGCGAAATAAGATTCAGTTAAATAGAGGAGATTGAGCAATTGATTAGAATTTATGATTCTTGATTGAGATGTCACTTTCAAATAGCTATTGCACATAAGTTACAATCCTCAACCGAGTTAATCCGACCCGCCAAAGCTTCAAATGCCGCGAAGTGAAGTTTCGCGGCTATAGCAGCAGCCCTTGTCATGGACGTCAGCAGCTTGCATGCGCTAACCAAGCTGGTAGCCGAGTGACCTCATCATATAGATCGGATATGCAGATACGACGGTATTGTCGGGAAGTGAGCCGTTGGCGTTGCGCAGCTATTGCGGGGTTGGTGGTGATGCCCAGAACGCATTTGAACAGGAACTCCGCTCTAATCGATGGATGGAGAATCGAATTGGCGGAATAATCACGGGAAAAAGTCGATACCATCGGCGCCATCGGTCTCGGTTTCGCGCGTAGTTATGCCATATGCTTTCCTTGAAAGAAACTGCAATGGCAAATCGTTGTTAATTGAGCAGGAATTTGCAAACCATTAGCGACAAAGATGTCCCATAAGAAATCAAACGCCACCCCTTTCCAAGGTAAATCGGTTGCCCCAGCGTTTTAAAGAGCAGGGCCAACATTACCAAATCCCTCTTCACGCTACGAAATATGTCGATGCGCTTGTTCGGCATTTTTTGGCTGTGCCTTTTCACCATGGCGGCTCAAACTCAGTCTCAGAGTGTCAACAGGACATTCAACAACCCTATCCTCCCAGGATGGAACTCGGATCCTAGCTGTATTTTTGTCAAAGAATGGGAAAACACGTTCTTTTGTACCGTGTCCTCATTTCTGGCATTCCCTGGTGTCCCGGTATACGCTAGCAAAGACTTGACGAACTGGAAGCTCGCGAGCAATGCCCTGACACGGCCCGAGCAGCTGCCAGAGCTCTACAGAAACTCGGGACAGAACGAAGGCGTTTGGGCATCGACTATCCGATTTCACAAAGGAACTTTTTATCTAATTACATCATACGTGTCTTGGTACGAGGAATGGGGCCCGAAAATCTTGTTGTTTACCTCGACTGACCCATACGACGACGCGTCATGGACTGGACCATTGCACGTGGAGAACCCAGCGAACGATATTGATCCGGACATATTCTGGGACAACGAGAAGGTTTACATGGCTGTCGCTGCCGGCATCTACATCAGCGAAATTGACCTATCTACGGGCGCTGCTACCGAGCCGTTCAAAGTCTGGAACGGAACTGGCGATCGCAACCCAGAAGGACCGCACTTATACCGCAAAGATAGCTATTACTACTTATTGATCGGCGAAGGTGGCACAGAGACGAACCATTCCGTGACGATTGCTCGGTCAAAGGAGGTACAAGGGCCGTATGAGGGAGCCCCGCACAACCCAATTCTCACGGCCAAGAACACTGATCTATATTTCCAAACGGTTGGACATGCCGATCTATTTCAAGATGGTTCCGGGAATTGGTGGGGGGTGGCATTGGCCACTAGGTCCGGCCCTGCGTGGGAGATTTACCCTATGGGTCGTGAGACGGTGCTCTTCGCCGTCAAGTGGGAAGAGGGCCAGTGGCCAGTTTTAGACCCGGTGCGCGGCACAATGACTGGACCTCTGCCACAGCCGAACAAAGACGTTCCAGGAGATGGTCATTGGATCGACGAGCCAGACGTTGTCGATTTTGCGCCAGGCTCGAAGCTTCCAAGACATTTCATGTTTTGGCGTCCTCCAAAGGCTTCCCTTTTTGCGATCTCGCCGGAGGGACATCCAAATACGCTCCAGATATCTCCTTCGCCCGTCAACTTGTCAGCAACTCCTGAGTTCAAACCCCTCGAGGATGGTCTGGGTTTCATTGCTCGCAAACAGAGCGCCACTATTTTCAACTACACTGTTGACGTTTCATTCAACCCCGAGGTCGAGAACGAAGAAGCAGGCATCTCAATATTTTTGACGCAGTTTCAGCACATCGACTTGGGAATCGTCAATCTGCCAGCTTGCTCTGGCAAGTCTCTCGTCCCGAGATTTAGACTCAAGGTTGAGGCATCTGGGAAACCTAATATTACAGTGCCCGAGACTGTTACTGTTCCAGTCCCCAAAGACTGGAGGTTGGAGACCATTCGATTATCGGTTTCTGCCGTTAGTGACTCTGAATATGTCTTTGGCGTGGCTCCGGCTTCAAGACCCGAGGAATACCAAGAAATCGGGTCTGCAAGTGCGTTAATTGTCTCTGGAGGCAGTGGACCCTTTACAGGTGAGAATAGTTAGTTAAAGATGAGGTTCTGACCAGAACTTACTGACATTCTTTTCCATAGGTACCATCGTCGGCACTTACGCCACCAACAACGGAGGAAGTGGGAAGACGCCAGCATACTTTAGTCGGTGGAGGTACACACCTGTGGCCCAGAAGATTGACCATGATACATTCATTACCGTAAAATAAAATAGAATGGGCCTCTTGCATATCCAGTTGACATTCCCTGTCATATACTTTTTGACGGTTTACCTGATTATACAAGCTGCGATCTCGTCAATGGGATATCCTTAGGTAAATGCTATTGTATCTAGCACATTTCTAGCGCTAACGACTTTAAGACGATGAATATATGAAAGGGAAATAACGCCAACGGATGTAGGTAAAAGTGTTGTAACCGGCTTCCAATGGCCCAATCTTGCCAATCAGGGCTGGCCGCTCAACTCCGCTCGGCCCCCCACAACTCGGACACTTACTCACCATCACGTCATCAGAGGGGTTACATCACCAGACATGTTCAACTTCATCCGTCTCGTTGAATATACACCCAACATCTGACACGGAAAAGCCTCTGCTTATCCTCTTAAATTTTCTTTTCAGCGTTGACCCTGAGGACTTGTCACGATGGCAAACATCGACACGTCAATCGGCGCTCACACCACCGGCGCCGCCGCCCGGTTTGCGGCTAAACATTCGGAAGAGCACCCGTTAAAGCTCTATGGAGGCTGGTTCTGCCCCTTTGTGCAGCGATCATGGATCGTCCTCCATGAAAAAAAGATACCCCACCAGTATATCGAGATCAACCCTTACAAGAAAGACCCGGAGTTCCTTAAGATGAATCCCCGCGGGCTGATCCCGACTCTGGCCGTTCCGGTGGATTCAGAGGGCAAGGATCAACGGGCTCTCTACGACAGCACTGTAGTATCAGAGTACCTCGAGGAGGCCTATGTAGGCAACGATCACGGTCCACATCTTCTTCCTGAGTCACCGTATGACCGCGCGAGATGCAGATTGTGGATCGATCATATCAACTCCCGCATTGTACCGGCCTTTTACAAGTTCATTCAACACACACCGGAGAAGGAGTTCAGCATCGATCAAGCGCGGGATGAGTTCTTGGGCCATATCAAGGCTTTCACCAAGGAGCTCGATCCTGATGGCCCTTGGTTCCTAGGCCGTGAATTTAGTCTTGTCGATGCCATGCTTGCCCCCTGGGCTATGCGTCTGTTTCTTTTTGACCATTACAAGCCTGGGGGGCTTGGGCTTCCGGTTAAGTGCGACAATGAAGAAGATGACAAAATTTGGAGGAGGTGGGGGCACTGGTATGATGCGATCAATGAGAGACAAAGTGTCAAGGACACACTGAGCGACAGAGACGCCTACATCGAGGTGTACAAGCGGTACGCAGAGGACAAGACGAACTCGGAAGTAGGACAGGCAACGAGAGGTGGAAAGAACTTACCCTAAGTATATTTGCCCAACCATTAGCTTTCAAGCCTAACATGTTTTCTATTTTTGGGTTAAGGCTGCGGCTGTTTGTACCGACTTTTTGGCTAGGATGAGATACACGTCGACCGCCTGACTACCATAGACCCACGACACATCGTGCCGAGTTCTTTCTCGAGACCATTTCAATTAGTCAAAGGATGCGTTACGAGCCGCTGGTATCGCCTCTCGTAGCCTTGGTACATCCAACTATCATCGGCCCCCTCTCCGACATAGGCCTCCGGATTCGCAACCGACCACACTCAAACATCCGCTTACCCCACCACCAAAACAATCGGATTAGGAGGCCGATTGGTTTCAAGTAGTCTAGACTGACATTATGCCGGACACCAGCAAGCCGACTGACTGCATGCAACTATCTTGTGACAGTAGACATCTGGCTATCTTACCCCGCGTTGTGAGCGGGGTATCGATAAGCTGGCAGCAGTCACACGTGGCTGTCCTCTGAGTTTCCAAATTCAGTATACGCATCAATCACTTCCGATAGTGCTGGAGACTGGATGTGCCATGTGTGTGTAGTAAGAGGATTTGACACGGCGTACCAGGATGTCGTGAGATGTCACATCTTAAAGGCGATGCATCCGCTCAAGTAGAGACTGTTGTGCAATTCCAGCAATCATCAACAGTTGTTCATGATGAAGCCTTCCTACTGCAAATCTTCCCTTTTGACGGGAACGCCCTGGAGTCGCCATGCCACAATCACCTTATCGAAGAAGCCTACGCCAAGCCAGTCCAGCTCAAGACATGCTTCATCCGCTCCCGTCCTTGTCGAAAAGAACAATGGAGTCGCTGTTCCAGCCAGCTTGTCAGCTTTGCCCACAGCTGTTCTCATGAGATCCCTCTTAGTCTCTGCCATATCTTCGAAGCCTCTGCTTCTTGGACCGTCACTCGCAGCTCTATCGTTTCTCACGAAGCCGAACAGAGGCTTCTTGACGGATGTGGATCGAAACCCAGTCCTTCACTTCTTGGTGAAGCGGGTCTTCTACAAGCAGTTCTGCGCAGGAGAGACGGCCGAAGAAACCAAAAACACTATGCGCCATCTGAGATTCATGGGGTTTCGCGGCACGATTCTCACATATGCGAAGGAAACCGTTTTCGATGCCCGTACCAACACTGAACACGGTTTACGCATTGAATCAGACAAGAATGCAAACTCGGAGCACTGCTCCACTATTGAATCATGGAGGAAGGGGGTTTTAGAGACTGTTGACCTCCTCGGAGCTGGCGATCAACTCGCGCTGAAGTAAGTCGCATCCAACTGACCACCTGGATTAAACACGAGGCACTAACGCAGCGATTTCAAAGACTTACGGGAGCCGGATCCCGAGCAACGGATGCATTTGTTGCGAAGGAGCTACCCCCGAAACAGATGATGGATGCACTCGAAGAAGTTAGCGCCAGGTGCAAAGACCGTGGGATTCGTATCCTGCTAGATGCCGAGTCTCAACACTTCCAGTGGGGGATTTTCCTCGTTGGAATAGAGCTCATGCGCAAATTCAATCGCGACGGTTACGCTACGATTTATAACACCTACCAGGCATATCTGAAAAGCACACCAACGACATTGGCTTCGCACCTTGAGATGGCAAACCAGGAAGGGTTCACTCTTGGTCTGAAGCTGGTCAGAGGAGCATACATTGCCACAGACGATAGATCCCTGATTCGCGACACGAAGCAGGAAACCGACGATGCCTACAACAGCATCGCTCAGGGAGCACTGAGGCGGCAGATTGGAGAATATGGTGCGACGGGTGGAAAGCCGTTCCCTTCTCTGAACCTCTTCTTGGCCAGCCACAACAAGCACAGCGTAGTTACAGCCCACAAGATCCATCAGCAAAGGCTAAAGGAAGGGCTGCCGACGGTGCCGATTGGCTTTGCCCAGCTTCAGGGGATGTCGGATGAGGTTAGCTTCTCGCTTTTGCAGTTGAAGGAGGGACAGGATCCTTCGCCGCAGGTCTGGAAGTGCTCGACATGGGGTAGCATGGGCGAATGCGTGGCGTATCTTCTTCGAAGGGCGGTGGAGAACCGGGATGCTGTTTCCCGGACTGTGGACGAGTACACGGCATTGAAGGCTGAGCTGGGGAGAAGACTGAAGCCTAGATTCTTCCGCTCTCGGCCTGTGAGTTGAAGATTGGATGTTACTTCGTTAATCGCAAATCTTATCTAACAAGTGGATCATGCTTAATGCTAGTATTGCAGTGCTATCAAGTGTATGGTGTAGGTGTCATGTCGGATGCCCTTCCGGTATCAACCCCACTTCTGTGGTTGGGCTGCGGGGGAGCTCCCGTTCGACGTCAGTGCCGGTGAGGGGCGGTCGGGGTAGCTTCATGGATGTATCACAAGGATTTGAGACCACGAGACCAAAGACATCACTGCAACTGTTGCATTTCGAAATACTGTTTGTAACCCCTACCCTCTTTCACTATTATCCTATATCACTAAACTCAATACTCAACACTCTCCCAATCTAACGAGAGTTTGAATCCCTGGACAAGATTAGCCATAACACAATGGAAACATTCAAAGAACTCACGCTGTGTATTTTAGGTTGTGGTGGGTTTCCCGGAATTTTCTCATGAGTTGTTGGTACTAATCTACGCGGCCAGGAAACCTTGGCTTTCCTATTCTGAAAGCATTACTGGACAGTGCGGATGACCAGAACAGCATATTGCCAATCTCTCGTTTCATCGCATGTGTGCGAAGCCAAAAGTCCGAGGATTCTCTCAAAGAGCGGTTTCTCAATGTAGGAGACAGGCTGGTCGTATCCAGAGGCGACAATATCACCGCATTGCAAAACTCAGACGTCGTCATACTAGGAGTGGACCCGGGCGACGTGGAGGAAGTGCTGTCTCAGCCGGGCACCCGAGACGCCTTGAAGAACAAGCTGCTGATTAGTGTGGCCGCTGGGTGGACGAGACAAAGGCTGGAGGCTACCATTTACGGCAGCGAAACCACGTCTGAGAACACAGAGGGTCGCGCCTGGGTCGTGCGAACTCTCCCGAACATTGCAGCGATGGTGTCCCAGTCCCTCACAGCAATCGAGATTTCAGAGCCAGCGGTCCCGGGCCGCTACCTGGAGCTAACAGAGGCTATATTCGCAAAGATCGGAAAGACTGTGCAGATTGCGCCCAAGCTGATGAATGCAACCACGGCACTCGGAGGCTCGACACCGGCGTTCTTTGCGGTCATATGCGATGCTCTCATCGACGCTGCTGTTGCGGTGGGGGTGCCTAGAAACCTCGCGCATACCATGACATTTCAATCCATGCTGGGTACCGCCACGCTCATGCAGAATGGATTGCACCCGGCCCTTTTGAAAGACCAGGGAACATCACCGGAAGGATGTACAATTGGAGGTTTGATGGTTTTAGAAGAAGGGGCTGTGCGAGGACATATTGGGCGGGCTCTGAGGGAGGCTGTCACTTTGGCGCGTCTCATGGAGACTAACGCCGGTCATGTCAACGACACAAGGCACTAGCTTATTAGTTACACAGAAATCAGAATACTCAATGAATCCACAAGGTCACCAAAATAAGCTTCATAAAGAGATAAATGCAACTGGACTCTCAGTTTCTATCTAGGAGTTGATATTGGAGTCAACAGATTTTGGAAGAAAGACCGTAACTCCAGATTGGCTAAACATCCAATGCCGAAAGCGGGTATTATCCTCACACAACGCATAATAACCGTGGAGGGGACATGCTCTTGAACCCGCCTGACTCTATTGGAGAATGGCAAACGGGTTTGTCTCTCATAATAATCTAACGCAATTAGATGTATCGGAGAGGCGACCAGCTGAGACAAGACGGGAACTGTCAGCTGCGTGATGGTTGCTTTGGCGTGCATGGAAGCAGTCACTTCGTCCGGAATCGCTCCCGATATCCATGTCGGAAGCGTAAACGACCCAAAGATGGTCACGGCATCTCTGATGAGGAACGTTGCTGTTGCGGCTCTGGGAAGCTTTCGGGGAGCTGTAACCGCCTTGGCCGTTTTGGGAGAGGCGCCAGATCCAAAGATCTCGGCAAAGCGGAGGTCTTTCCATACCCCGAGGGGTACGTTGACCAGAAATGTAGAAGCGAAGGTAGCCGTAGTAACGGCTGCCGCTCCGTCGTACTTCTCGGCCATGGTAGTTGCGGCGTTTGCAGTGACGTAAGTTGCTGCATACAGGGTCCAGGCAATACCTAGCGGCCGGGCCAGGAAGAAGCCGCGAGGTCGACGCATGGCAGAGTTAAGCTGGGAGTGGAGACCTCGGATGAGGGGCCGCCCTGTCGTTGTCCGCTCTACTACGGCTCTGCGAGCGAGTATTAGCAATGAGGTTAACGGTTCTAGTGAAAGAGGTGGGGCTACCGATCTAGCATGGTGATTGCCGGAGATATTAGGATTGCGGAGACGGCGCCGGCCACAACGTCGCCTGCCAACTGCCTCCAGAGGGGACATGGCTCTGGTTTGCTGGGGTCCGGACGTTGTTGCGTCTCGCTTCGAGCCATTTCAAGGTTGGTTTTGATTGAGAGACACAAGACGTTCCAATTGCATGCATGATGTGGCCAACGTCCTACTTATCTGTGCACCCATACCCACATCTCCGCAATTGCAGCTATGTGCTGTGTGTGGACGGTAAAAGACAATCTCACGCACTCTTAAGCATCCATTTCCATGGCCATGGCCATCGAAGCTGTCCAAATAAGAAATATCTGAAGATAGTATTATTCTTGACATAACTATTCTCTTAGAAGAATATACACAAGTCGACAAGCGACCAGCTTGATCAAATGCTCTCCTGGATGAAGTCGTGAACTCTCACGTAACCTCATGCAAGATAAATTGTAATACTGATAGAGCACGGGACCACTTGCCGCCGGATGCAGCTGTCAAGCGTAGCCTCCGGGATATGCGGGGAAATGCAACACGTTCTCCACACCGGCGGGGTCCCTGCATCTAGATATCGGCTGGGTGCCCGGCATCACTCCGCTCCGGGATCTACCCCGTCCGATCTCGGCATGATTGCCAAAATGACATCGATTGCAAACATCATTGGTGCATAGCAGAGGGGAGCTATCGGGAGCTTGACCGGTCCAGTGCAGCAATTGTCAAATAAGACGATGGGATTTCGAGGCTAATGTGACAAATCTTCCAGCAAGCTCTCCTACGGCAATCGTCAGGTCCTGTGTCTTCGTCTTCGCCAACAAGATTCTATCGCAAACTTTCTTTGGCTTCAAATCAATCGGTCAAAATGCAAACAGCAAACATCATGAGGTCTGCGAGACCAGTTCGGTCTTTGAGAGGGGGGTTGCGCCCGATCTCGGCCCCTGTCGCACTGTCACAAAGGAGAACAAAGTCAACTGCCCCCTTCAGGCTGCCAGACCCCAGAAATGAGCCCAACGTAAGTCAACTCAACGTATTTCAAGGTAAAAACGGACATAGGTCGGCTGACTTTGATAAAAGCCCACCTACGAGAAGAACTCACCGGAACGCGCAAAGCTCGAAGAGGCCCTGAACAAGTTGCGCGCCCAACTACCCGCCAGAAGCGATTTGTTCTTCAATGGCCAAACCCAAAAAGCGGCCAAATCCTTCAATACCGTTCTTCCATCCGAACACGCGACATCCTTTTCAAACTTTCCCCTCGCTTCCAAGGAACAGGTTTCGGCCGCCATCGAGTCGGCATTGGAGGCGAAGAAGAGCTGGGAAAACACACCCTTTGTGGACCGAGCTGCTATTTTTCTCAAGGCGGCTGAGCTCGTCGTAACAAAATACCGATATGAGATCATTGCGGCGACCATGTTAGGTCAGGGCAAGAACATGTGGCAGGGAGAGATCGACGCGGCTGCTGAGTTGGCCGATTTCTTCAGACTCAACTGCAACTTCGCAGCCGAAATCCTCGAGAAACAGCCAACACGTGGCTCTGACGGCATGTGGAGGTAAGTTACATCTAAAATTTCTTAATATTGCTTGTTTATTGACTCTTTGCTTCAGTCGTTTGGAGTGGCGTCCGCTGGAGGGCTTCGTCTACGCCATCTCACCGTTCAACTTCACTGCCATTGGCGGCAACTTGATATCCGGCCCTGCGCTGATGGGAAACGTTGTTGTCTGGAAGCCCTCGCCTAGCAATATTTACGCCAGCCAGTTGCTATACAACATCCTGCTCGAAGCCGGCCTTCCTCCTAACGTAATTCAATTTGTGCCGGGTGACGCCGAAGAGGTCACGGACGTCGTCTTGAACCACCACGACTTTGCTGGGCTCAACTTTGTCGGCTCCTCTGACGTCTTCCGCTCCCTGTATGCCAGAATTGGCGAGGGAATTGGAAAGAAGACTTATCGCGAGTTCCCTCGCGTAGTTGGCGAGACTAGCGGAAAGAACTTCCATCTCATTCACCCTACGGCCGATATTGAGCAATCGGTGAACCACACCATTCGCGGGGCCTTCGAGTACCAAGGCCAGAAGTGTTCTGCTACATCTCGCGTCTATATTCCCCAATCCAGATCCGAGGAGTTCCTGACCAGCTTGACCTCCAAGGTGAAGCAGATTACCATCGGAAGCCCAGACGGCAAATTGGATGCATTCATGGGGCCAGTCATTCACCAGCGTTCTTTTGACAAGATCAAGAAAATTATCGATGAAAGCAACAAAGACTCGTCTTTGAAATTGCTGGTTGGTGGCACATACGACGGCTCCAATGGGTACTATGTCAACCCCACTGTCTATGTCGCAGACTCGCCCGATCACCGCCTGTTTAACGAGGAGATTTTTGGACCTGTCCTAGCCATTACTGTTTACCCTGACGCGGAGTGGTCTTCCACCTTGAAGAAGATTGATCAAAGCGGTGGTGGCTTCGCCTTGACTGGCGCTGTTTTTGCAAACGACAGAACTGCAATTCGCGAAGCAGAGGATGCCCTGCGCTACTCTGCAGGCAATTTCTACATCAGTAAGCCTCCCGCACCCGTCAATGTGATGTTTAGACCGCTAACCCATCTTATCTAGACTGCAAAACAACTGCCGCCCTCATCGGACAACAGTCCTTTGGTGGCGCCCGCGCTAGTGGTACCAACGATAAGGCAGGAAGCGCAGATGTCATGCGACGATTCGTCAGCCCCAGACTAATCAAGGAGGAGTTCTTCCCCCAGACAGAGTTCTTGTACCCCAGCAACAAATAAATCACGTTGCATAGGATGGCTCGGGGGCGACGTTTTGGTTACATCAGAGTGGCGCAATTTGTACTTTAAGGGCTAGTCAAATGAACAAATCCGTGGATGTTTTCCATGCACAAAGATTTAAAATTTCCATAAGTCTGGCTGGGTGCATCTCCCCACATTACCTTGCAACGTGTATAACCCCTTGTGCCAAGTTCTGTCTTATAGTTAGGGGTAAGCGTTAGTACATACTTTGTTTGATAACGTCCATTCTCTCGTCAGAACAACATAACAGTGAACAAACGTTGATCATCCATACAGCTCATTGTTTACATCTATAATTAATGCTGAGTTTAATCATGATTTGCCTCTCTAAGGCGGCAAACATGAGTAGGCTTTAATGGTTGCCTTCGTGCCGTCATCTTATCGCAGACCAACAATAGCTCGGAACAATTTAGGCAGTCCTTAGACATCCCGTACTGTTGTTGCCAGGGTCTACTTGGATTTGATTGGTGTCGCTGCATGTCCTTGCCTCCCATCGAAGATAGTAAGATGGTTACTCATCAATTGCAGGACGGTTGTGCTCCCGGCACTCGCAACATGGCGCATAGCCCCACATTTGTGTCTTCCACCAATAGACGTCGTTGATATGAACGGATCACCTCCCGACCAGACCATGACTTCGCAAGACAGATAGTCGGCTCAGCATCCGTCTTCACAGAATACATGTGCGTCTGCACCACTACCCCGCAACGAAGGATTGTCCATTGAAGTCACCCGATCATGTTGCATTGCTTTTGAACCCCCGCTCTTTGCGGCTGCGTCAACCTCTACCCCATGTTTGATATGGTACGATTAGCATCTTGAATCCGAGGCCGGGGCCGGGGCATGAGCCCGATACAAGCAGACTCTGGACAATTGCAGATAACATATACACCCATTGAAAGATACCATACAATAAAGTGACCAGGCCGTCACAGTCCCAGCTTATGATCATTTGCAGAACACCAGTAATCTCCGATTTGCAGCTACCACATCAGCCACCATGGGTATCAGTAAATCCGACCCTATTATCATTGTGGGTGCCGGTGCTTTCGGCCTTTCCACGGCCTATCACCTATCCTTGGCCGGTTATACAGACATTTCCGTTTTTGACAAGCACGACCAAATCCCCCCTCGGGATTCTGCTGCCAACGACATCAACAAGATCTTCAGAGCGGAGTACGAGGATCCATTCTATACCAATCTGACCATTGTAAGTTACCATACTTCTGGCTCAATAGTAAACTCGAAGCTCAAAAGCTAACCAAAACAGGAAGCCGCTGCTGCCTGGCAAACACCCCTTTTCGCCCCCCATTTTCACAGGACTGGGTTTCTTCACTGTGTCTCAGCCAATGCTCCTGAGAGAGCAGCTGAGACGCTTCAAAGATTCCAGAACGCCTCAGAGACTCACCCGCTCCTTGCCAAATATGTAGTCCCTATTCAAGGAGGTAAGGACATTGAGCACAATGTCTGGCAGTATAAGGACGGCCCGTGTTCTGGATGGAAGGGTTACCTCAACCGCTTCGACGGATATGTCCACTCTGGTAATGCCTTGATTGCTCTTTACAAGGCGACTCAAGTGCGGGGGGTCAAGTTTTTTCTTGGACGGCACGGAGCCGTGAAAGAGGTTGTGTATCAGAGCTCCCCAGAGGGAAGGAAAGCTACCGGTATCAAGAATTATGCTGGGAAGCACGTACCGGCAAAGCTTGTTATTGTTGCCACTGGAGCAGCCGCAGCCAAATTGGTTCCCGAGTGTGGAAAGCAAGTCGTGGCCAAGTCGTGGTCCGTGGCCCATGTCAAGCTTACAGATGACGAGACATCTGCCCTTCGCGGAATTCCGGTTACTTACGCGCGGGACCTTGGCTTCTACTTTGAGCCGGATCCCAAGACCAACCTCCTCAAGCTCTGTCCTATGGGAGGAGGATACATCAACACGGATCCCAAGTCGGGCATTTCCCTCCCACCATCATTCGAGGAAAGCCAGTTCATGCCGCTGCATGACCAGCAAAAGGTTCGACAACTTCTGGCCGAGACTCTTCCCTCTCTCAAAGACCGGCCCCTCGTCAAGCAGAACATATGCTGGTTTGCAGACACTGCTGATTCGGATTTCATCATTGATTACGTTCCCAAATCAAGTTCTTCTGTAATCTTGATGTCCGGTGACTCCGGACACGCTGGCAAGCTGATCCCTCTCATTGGAGACTGGGTCAAGAATCTACTGGAGTCAGCGGACAACCAGCAGCCCATTCAAAGATGGCGTTGGAAAGAGCCAAAAAGCAAGGAGGGTGAAAAGTGGGGTGATGCTGTCAGCTGGCGCCTTGGAAACACAATGGAGTTTGCTGAGATTCGAAAGGCCAGAGAATCAAAGCTATGAATTATTTCAATACAATACATTCTATTTTAGTGATAATTCTTTCCTTTCAAATGTGACGATAGCAATATGTCTGAGGTAGCCTAAGGCGAATGACGAGACGGAACTTCTTCCGAGCTGCTAGGGTGGGATATGGGGCACGATCTCCTGCTGTTTTCCTTAGATACATGTCTCTGACAAGAGACATACCTGCATAAATATACCTTGGCAGGCCCCTGAAAATGTGCAAGATGCAAGATAAGGCCATTGCATGGGTTCACTAGTTAATTTATTTTCAAAACAGCCTTTCGGATCTCGCGCAGGCTCAAAATGCGCCCAGATAATGGTACAAAACGTTGATTTACCAAATGCTATGCTCCACTATTGTTTGTGACATCCATTCAGAATCCTCGTTATCAATAGAATTCGCCATGTCTAGCAGCTGGGCCATTGTAAGTCCGCTATCAAAGGCCATATCTTCCATGTTTTCAGGGATAGAAGATGAATAGCTTTCAATTTGTGACGGATCTGTCCCCATCGATGATGTGACAGTGTCATGAGGGCTGGTGTCTTCGAGAAGCTGAGTTTGTTGCGTGTCATCAACAACAGTCGTCTGCTGTGAAGCTTGTGACGGCCAAGGTGTTAGCTGTTGCAGCATGTCCTCCAGCTGCTGCAACTCCGACTTTCGAAACTTTGCTATAGCGTTTCCAGCCATGATCATTTCGTCAAAAACCGCGTAAACTTTGTCGAGCGAGGGGTTCAAACACTCAAAACATTGAGGATCAATTGCTGGTCCTAGCAAAAGACTGCTGGCAGACACAAATGTTGCCTCCAGATCGAAGGGGAGGAAGGTTTCTGAGAGGGCAATATTAGCAAACATGATTAGAACGAAAATCATCTCTAGGATTTCTCACCCAGTAGTCCCTGGGATTGTAAACAGTCCAAAATAGAGACCATTTGTTGAGATGAATCGATGCACATCTGTATCAGATTGCGGACCGTTTGAGAAGACCCTAGGAGTTCAGTGCATTTGCTCTGGGACTCGAAGCGTATCTTCAAAAAACAAAAGAGCAGTGGTCTTGTGGCTAGAACGATGCACTAAAACCGGCATTTTGTTAATATCAAATTTCAAGCGACCTGTTGCATTTCCACCTCTAGACGACACATACCTGGTGGTGTAGGAGGTGCAAGTGGGCAGATGTCCTTGAAATGCAACTGGTGTCTTTTTCCAATGGCAAAGCAAATGACTGTTGAAGTTCATCGGCAACTTCCGCTACACTTTCGAGAACATCTTTGGTGCCAAGCATGAACTTGTTGTTGAGTCTTCCGTCTAAGCCATAAACCTCTGTCCGATATCGCCGTTAGCTAGCGTATTCGTAGGATGAGCTGTATACGAAAATACTGAAACTGCTTACTCCGATTGATGCTTCCTATGACCCTAGACAGTTTGATTCGCATTCTCAAGGCTGCAGTTCTTTGTACCGAGCCGGAGTACGTGGGAAGCTGGCAAAGCACATAATCGTCGTGTATCGAAGGGGGCAAGCCGAATAGTGACGTTATCTCCCTATCCAAGATGTGTACCGTCCACCATAACCTCCGACATCTCTCAACATAAGCATCTCCTAATTGCTGCGTTGGCATATCTGTGTGCATGCCTTCGGCAAGCGCGAACCGGAGAGCCTGACCAATCTATATAATCATATTAGCTTCTTTCTCCCAGAAAGCTCGAGAGACCTACGAAGTTGTGCGAACAATGCCTGTAGTCAATGCATTGCATATAAAGAGAAATGCAGCAGAGAATTTCAGTCGAAAGAACAGACTCTCTCAACAGAACACTGAGATCCGGGAGAAGCTGCATGGCCTTGACGAAGAAGTCATGACCCGGAGGCCTTTTGCCCCTGCTTGTCTTTGTTGTAAATGCCTTTCCAAATGAAAGGATGAGAAGAAAGTGAATAAACCATAGATCTGTGGGGTCTGGTCTTGGATTGGGATCGGCGTAGAAATGGTAAAGGGAATTCATGAATGTTTCTTCGTCAAACAGATGGAACATTTGGCCGCAATGAAACTTCACTGCATTGACCAGATAAATGGCGTAGTCTTGGGTTGGAAGCGCCGGCATTTCTGGAACATCTCCAGCCCTGTAGCCGTCCCAGTCGAGCGAGTATGTTGATGCATCAAAGAGCAGTGCATTAGTCGGTAAGGGGGTCTTGTTGATATATTGATGTGTAATGTTGAGAACGCGACGGGTAAATGACCAGTTTGAAGAAGTTCCTAAATAGTCTTTGAATGTTAGCCCAAAAATATGCCTGGGAATAATGAAAGCCGAAGCCTTACATGTCCTTCCATTTGGCGTTGTCATATATTCGGACTGACCAGTAGATAATGGATTGGTCAAAGTGGAAGCCAAAGGATCTGATGACGCCTTAGGCCGAATCGCCTGATCGTTTGCTTCCCGGTCTGGGGCATTCGGGCCACTTGATTCGTCTCTCATAGGAAAATCATCATCGTTCACATCTACTAACGTCAGTTGGGTCATTGTCACTGGTTTTATGATAGGGATGGCGTACTGTTTCCGACTTTATCGGGGTGTTTTATGCCCTCGATGGAGGCCTGAGGAGGCTCATTGGTGCTTTGACTCCGCTCCCACCGTTCAATTCTCTGCTGAAGGTCGATGATATATCTAAGCGGACGTGGTGAGCCAGGTATTCTTCAACCCCGGACTGGCTGGCTCATACCCTCGCGTGACCACAATTCTTTGGTCTCGTTCATCGAAAGTGCAAGACTGCTTGCGTTTACCACAAGCATCGCAAGGTTGAGACCCAGAGCACTTGATTTTCTGCCGGCGGCACCGCACACAACTATCCCCGATATGAGCTGGTAACTGTGCCTAAGGACGGTAAGACTTACGCATTCGAGGATCGCTTGGATACCTTGTTCCGTCCGGCTCCAGGTTCCATTTCACTGTCTATCAAACCAAAATTTCAGTTGCCCGTATAAACAGTTCAACCAGGCAGACATAAACACCCCTTGGCTCACAAAAGCGCAACTGTGGTTCGATTGGGCTTCAGAGTGATGTGACGTTTACTGCCAGACCAAAACGCGGGGTATTGGTGCTACGGGACACCTGATGGGGCGGTTACAAGGGGCTTATCTAACTATCTAAGCCCCGGAATATCTCCAAGATAGCCCGGCGATAAGTATTCTGTATGCTTTCGGAGTGCATAGGTAGCCCGATGCCGGACTCTAGCGGGGGATTGATTGCAGGATACCCGCTGTAAGATAACACTGATGTTGTAACGGCTGAAATCTCAAGCTTTGGTAGGGATGCTAGATAACCCGTTGGTGATCCATGACAGACGCGCATGCGATGTGCTTCGTACAGTTGCATGTGCTGATAGGTGTTTGCCCGCCGGTGGGCACCAACCGCCAGCTGCCAATCATAATGAATCTCTAGCGGACAACATAGCGGGTGCAACGCTAATGGCGACTGGCGTGGAAACTTTCTTGCGCTATCCATAGGTCACGCGCCTCTGTATAACGAAGCGCCTGGGGAATGGTGGCTCTACTGTTATGCACATGGATGCGCCTAAGACGTCCAGTTACCTGCTGTCATATTTTATGCTCTTACCATTAAGGCGGAACCATCCGTACATGGCCTGCTGCAGGCTCCATCGGACAGTGGATGTCAATTCGCGTCCAATTTGTCGCTGAAATGCACATTCCACCTCAACTCGCCTTCTCAAACAGCGACTCGCCGGGTTAATGGTGGTCGAGGATGGAGCCTTAGCTTCCAATCCTCAACCAGAAGACCGATCGTCATCTCATGTCGCTTTACTCTCCCCCATGGGGAAGCAGAACTCAATCCAGCGTCATGAGGCTTGAATCCCCAGATCCGGCATTGGGGAAGACTCCGCGAGTGACTAATGGAAACTGTCGTCATTCTGGATGTACCATGCTTCCCCATCCTCCTATGCAGTCGCACTGGCGCGGTGGCGGCTCGAGGAACTTGATTCTTGGGGGGTCGGAAGAGCATCCCGACCTCTTCCTTTGGGGCGGACAGATGAGCGGATGGGCATCCGATGGTTCGAGTTTGAAACGGAGGCTCCGCTAAGCAGGGATCATTGCAGCGAATAAACCCCACTTGGTAATCGTCCAACGAGTCGTGCCGACGGTGCCTCCGTTTGTCCAATGAAGAGAGTGAGAGTGCCTACCCACACAGCCTAACAGAATATCAAGATTAATGATATCGTGGCTTTGAGGTTGCGTTGAGGTGTTTTGTGAAATTCCGCAGCTCTGCATGGGACTTGTTACTCTTATCCGACTCTTCCGTCAGTCTACACGGACCAGGACATTGATTGGCATGTTATCAAAGTTAAGACACAGAGATAGAGCCCCCACGCTATACGCAGCCATCTTGATAAAAAGAGGATTGAAAAATGTCGGAACAGCATCCGTCCACGCCATTGTCTGCCCCAGGCAGGGGATAATTCTTAACAAATGTGTTTTGTGTGCATCGAATGCAGCTTCACCGAGAAATGCCCGCGAGTCAGTCACCCCCCCTTGAACCCTTGAAAACTTGTCCCGCTGTGACGTAGAGCCCCGTTGAGGCAGTCTGGGGAAATTATGGAGCAGTTCTCCTAATTAGGTACGTAATCTAACTCAAGTGATAGCTTGCTATCTGTTGTTGTTACAGGAGGTCTGTTAAGCTGGTTGAGAGAATCTTGGCAGCCCATGCCGGCCTTTCCACTTGAATCCAAGGCTGATGAGGCAGCGCTTGGACTGATTTTGTACAAAAGCGCCTCATTCCCAGTCCCAACTTGGGAATGGTGTTCTTGCGTTTTCTTGACTACCCATCCCTTCTTAGCATACAGCCCCGAGTCAATGCGTGTTTGCTTAGCCGCTACACTTGGCCAGTTCTCTTCCGAAGTTGTCGACTTCATCAACGACCACTCCTGATCCATCACCCTGCTTTATCCGATCCCAGAGACTACTTCGGTGTTGCAATTCTTTCATGTTGCAAGTGTCTCTTGAGACTTAAACAGTTAGTCTCGGTTGACATCTGTTGCGAATACGAACCGTCGACACTTAAAGGGGGAAAAAAAGGCATCAACAGTTGTCAACTATGGCGAACATGAAAAAGGAGGATGTCGAAGGGCTGGGCCATGTCTCTTCACATTCGCAAACCGGCCAAGTCCTGGAAGACCCGAACGCGTCTTACGACGCCGTCTTTGGAGAAATCAAAGAGGGCGGTCCCAACTACCGCAATGTAAGGAATATTCGAGGAGGACCTACACCTGGATACTAATTCCCCACTTAGGTCGGATGGAAGGGAACAGTGGCCCTCATGATGAAGACCCAGATCGGACTAGGCGTGCTATCGATTCCAGGTGTCTTCGATGTACTGGGCATAGTCCCAGGCGTGATTGCTCTGATTTGCATCGCCGCCATTACTACATGGTCCGACTACATTGTCGGTGTCTTCAAACTCCGCCATCCTGAAGTCTACGGCATCGATGATGTGGGACGTTTGCTCTTTGGTCGCGTTGGCCGTGAATTCTTCGGAATTGTATTCTGCCTCTGTAAGCAACTCCGTCCGGAGATAGCAGCAACGTCGCTAACATGAATTCCTTTGACAGATTGGATTTTCGTTGCTGGCTCTGGCATGCTTGGCGCCTCGATCGCGCTCAACTCCGTTTCTATGCACGGCGCCTGCACTGCTGTTTTCGTTGCTGTAGCTGCGATCATAGGATTCTGCTTTGGCAGCATCCAAACTCTCGGGAAAATTACATGGTTCGCATGGATTGGTCTTATTTGCATTCTTTCTTCAAGTACGTCAGACTCTGCGCCGTGTAGTGCATTCCGCTATGCTACTAGAGGAACTGGAGGCTAACCACATACACTTAGTTTTCGCCGTCACTGTTGCCGTGGGGGTCCAAGATCGGCCTGCAGCTGCTCCCCAAGAAGGGCATTGGGTCTCCGATTACAAGGTAATTGGAAACCCAAGCTTCACTCACGCTGCTTCAGCGTTATCGACGCTGGTTTTTGCCTTCGCTGGCACGCCCGCTTTCTTCTCCATCGTGTCTGAGATGCGAGACCCTCGCCATTACACTCGCGCTCTGATTATTTGCCAGAGCGGTGTTACCGCTACCTACATTGCAATTGGGTGTGTTGTATACTATTTCTGTGGCTCTTACGTCGCCTCGCCTGCCCTTGGCTCAGCCGGCGCGACCATGAAGAGGGTTTGCTACGGGCTTGCTTTCCCCGGCTTGATTGTTACTACGACTCTTGTTATCCACGTAAGCTAGCATCATCTTTCCCCCAAGCCGATCGAAGATAGGAGGCGTTTACTGATATTTCCATAGTTGCCGGCCAAGTATATTTTTATTCGCCTACTGCGCGGGTCTCGGCACTTGACCGAGAACACGATGAGGCACTGGGCCACCTGGCTTGGGTGCACTTTCACCATTGCAGTCATCGCATACATCATTGCCAGCTCCATCCCTGTCTTTGATGGTCTCGTATCACTCGTCGGTGCGCTCTTTGGCACCCTTCTGTCGTTTCAGCCCATGGGCTGCATGTGGCTATACGATCACTGGGCGGAAGGCAAACTAGAGAAGAAGCCAAGGTGGATTGCGATGGTTTGTTTCAGCGTCTTTGTCGTTATCAGCGGTTTCTTTCTGATGATCGCCGGTGCGTACGGCTCGGTTGTGGGCATTATGGAGAGCTACAAGGAGTCTGGAGGATCGGCCGCGTTTTCTTGCGCGGACAACTCAAACTCCGTGTAAGCGAGAATTTGACCGCGACAAGGCTAGACTACATGCATTTCTGAATATACCCACCAAAAGTTCTAAGCCAGCCAAATTTCTTGGGCCAATATCGGCGGTTTTGACATTATTAGTTGATCATCGGCCATAAGGCAGTTATTGGGTGATCATCTGAGACGAGAGAAAATTTTTCAGTCGGAATTAAATGCGCTGATCTCCCATTTACGAAACACTAAAACAGCTAGGATCAACTGGACCTGAATCTTTCAGCTTACATGCCACTTGTCTCCTACCCTGAACCCTTCCGGAAATGGATCAGTGGGGTGCAGAATTACTTGTTTAAAGGCTGTTATCCAGGCACTTCCCTTGACGGCGGGAATAATAGCATCATAATCCCCAACTTTCGCCTCACTTCGAACTGTTCCGATGAATTCTGTGCCAATAACGCTGCGGTGACGGAACGACTCGCCGACGTCAAGCAATCCTCGCTTGTGGAGCACGGCTAGTCGTGCACAGGTGCCAGTTCCACAGGGACTTCGGTCGAGTCTTCCGGGGGATACGACAACGGTGTTGACTGCCGTCTTCTGCGCGTCCGATGTTAACAGCGGCTCTGTAAACTCGAGGACGCTGACGCCACGGATCTCTGGGTTATCCGGATGTACAGGATTGGTCTGCGACTGGATGGCCCGCTTGATTCGCTCGCCTAGCTCAACGAGCTCGCGTCCGTTCCCAGTCTCGATTTTGAGACCGACTGAGCTCGCATCGACCAATGCATACCACATACCCCCCCATGCGATGTCGACTTTGACAGGAGTATCAAGACCGGGGACGTTAATAGCCAAATCCAAAGCGTACACGAAAGCCGGGACGTTCTGAAATTCGACCTGCTTGACTTTTCCGGCCTCGCACTCGGCCATCACGGTCACCAGTCCTGCTGGCGTATCCAGCTTCAATGTTGTTGTCGGCACTTGCATGGGCACCATACCCGTCTCCAGCAAGACCGTGCTGACAGCGATGGTATTGGCGCCAGACATAGGAGGGTACTCCTCATGCTCCATAATGATGAACCCAGCGTCGGCTTCTGGGTTGCAAGGAGAAAGTACCAGATTGACACACATAGACGATGAGCCTCGGGGTTCATTCATGAGAAGGTTCCGCAAGTGGTCCGCCTTTTTCCAGAAATGCATCATTTTGTCGAACATGGTTCTGCCCGGAACGTCAAGGACGCCCCCAACCACGACATCGCAGACTTCCCCACTGCAGTGGGCTCCGACAACGTTGAAAGTTCGCCCTATAGCCATTGAAGAGCTGAAGTAGTGCAGAGCAGGGTAGAAGGATTCGAAGATGATCGTGGAATGTCGTAGGGTTTGTTGTTTGTGAAATAGACGTGGAATAATGCCTTTTCGCAGAAAATGTTGTGGCTTGAGCAAGTGATGTGACTTGGAAAAAGGCTAGTCACAGTATATAAATGTGTAGAAACTTTTATCCCTTCTTTTTTGGCTTGGGCTAATTGAAGCATCGCGTATAAGCCGGCATGTTGAGGCAGGCGTCACCGGATGTGCTGCCGCATGTAGATCGCCCCATATCGGGTGTCGTGCCGAAGAGTGCGGATAACACGGGACAAGAGCTACATCTTAAGTAGCTTGAAAGCTTATAATTATTCTCAATGAAGATTAAACACTGATTCTGAGACAGTTTTTAAAGTTGTTCTTAAGGCCAAGTTTTAAAATATTTCCAGAGCAAACGGCCGCCTGCCTAACCTCGCTTAATTTTACCGACGAATAAAGTGGCTCGGTATCACGAGTTTTATTCTATCCAACATAGTTGATTGCAACGTGTATTCCGCACAATATGAGCGGTTTCAGAGTCCTTAGCGACTCTGTCGTACACGATATCCTGATAAACCTCTCAAAACCCGATATTCTTCGACTGCGCGATAGCCTCTTGGAATGTTTAATAGACATCTCCACCGGCTTGGAGCGGCAGTACCAACCTGACGTCGGAGTAGTAAATCGACCGGAAGGACAAAGGTGTCTATTCCGACCATTTAGCTCCTCCACGAGCTTTGGGACCAAGGTCATCGTTACCCCCGCACCATCCTCCAGTGCCGCCGGCAGCTTGCACGGAATCATTGCCGTCTGTGACCAGGATGGCCATCCAACCGGCGTCATCAATGCAGAAGAGATTACTGGCTACCGAACCGCGCTGTCTGCTCTAATACCATATATTTGGCGACGACATACAGACAATATTGTTGTCTTTGGTGCCGGCAAACAAGCGCTATGGCATCTCCGCCTTGCATTAGCCCTCCGAGGCGACGAAATCACGACAATCACCATTGTTAATCGATCTGAACAACGCGCACAACAGCTAATAACCACGATCAAAGAGGAAAATCAAGCACGCTGGAAGTCACCTTCTACGTTTGAGTATCTTGATCCGTCGCTGTCGGATTACCAGGCTCGTCTTCAGTATCGCCTAGCTGTTTGTGACGCAATTTTCTGCACCGTAGGCACGACGGCGCCTGTTTTCCCGTCACAATATGTAACAAATGGAAAAAGAAACCGCTATCCGTACATATCAGCTGTCGGCTCCTGGCAAGAAGATATGATGGAACTGGACCCAGAATTGCTAGTTTACGCAATTAAAAACGCAGATGAAAGCTTGCGGCAGGGTAGTGGTTCGAAAGTCGCGGTGCTCGTTGATGATCGCATGAGCGCACTCAAACATTCCGGAGAGATTGTTCAGAGTAAAGTTGCAACGGAGCACCTGGTAGAAATCGGTGAAGTCGAAACATCACGGAGGCTGGGGCAGAACAATAATTGGTTGTCATCCCTCGAGGATGGACTGCTGATTTACAAGAGTATTGGTGTTAGCACGACCGACCTTGCTATTGGAAATGCCATCTTGGCATTTGCCGAAGAACAGAGCGTTGGTATTGAAATCCCAAGCTTTTGAAGCTCCAGAGTAGACGATGATTTTACTTCGAAATCTTGCAACGAAGTTGGGAAATTTTTATTCGCAGCACTGGAATGCATCTACAGACCCTTAAAACTATACGAACCTGACAAGATTAGCTGTTTCCACCACCCTTTTAACTACTTCCCACAATCGAATACATCGTTTAAGATGGTTGCTAACTACTTCTCTGTCTCAAATTGCTAGTAGATGAGTTTCAGGGATTGATACAGCCACTAACTATCGTTACGTGGTCAATCCCAGCCAGTTTAGTCTTGCTACGTGATATTGGATATTAACTACCTCAAGTCTTGCATCCGCTAAAGTGTGTACAGAGCTAAAGCTTCGTCAACATATGTACAGAGAAATCACCCAAGAACTTCAACATAGTTTAATTTAAATTTCAAATAATAACATTTGGACTGACCAGATCCCTCTAGACTGTTGTACGATACTAGCATGAGAGATATCTCTTTAGGTTGGAAGAGCCTGGTAAAGTACCAGTAAGGCTTGATGAGAGCAACTTATGACTGATCAGACATGATCAGACATATACAGAGTACTGATGCCACTATTCTTTTGGTTTCTCCATATATCTTTCGGATTTTTGTTTCAGCGCTCACCAGCAGCAGAGGTGTCCATTGATGAGCAACAAAGCAATCGCTCGACCCACCCTGTACTGCTCGGAAAGTATGTTTATCTGATCATAACAGGCCTGATCAGGCCTATTGAGAACAGACATCATCACTTCTACTTCTCTACGTATGGAAAGTCACCTTATAGCATGCGGGATCTAGGGTGCGGGTAGTTGTTGGATGTATTGCTATGTTTTGCATTCATTCACCCCTACTCTTCCATTTGGGATGTTAGATCCACGAAAGAAGCTTATTGAACGAATCTTGACATACATCTTCGACTTATAGAATTGTTTATAACCCCCAGCAACAAAAGAAACTTATTAGATTGCATGTGCTCGTTTCATTTTCGTGGAGCATAGTCTGCCTACATAATCTATGCAATTTAAAAAGTCACATTTGATCGTGAGCAAATTGAGACTGCAATTTCCCCGGAGACATATATACATATGTATATCTAATATCAGGTTACCTGGTACTCATAATTTTCTTTCCGGATACTGCATCACCCTAAAGACCAAACGTTGTTCCTCTTGATTCTGGAGGATGTCCACTGTCGACACTGTCAAAACACGGAGTATTCAAGCCGGAAAAAAGCGCTGTATCTGGCACTGGAGTTGGCCACTGCTCAAGGGGAGGCCCTTGGTGGTGCGATCTGAACATTTCGCAGCTTCGCAGCCTCGCCACTACCAAGGGCGTATCGCAAGTCATGCCTAGGTTAAGGAACGCTAGCTCACGTCGCCCCCAGCCCGCGAGCAAGTTTTCCGCCCGCTGCAAATTTTCCTTCCTCCCCATGTCGTACAATTCTGGATGGTGATGATAAAGACGGTCGATTGTTTTCCACGCCCTGTCTACCAATGTCCCAACTGGTTGCCATTGCAGCAGTTCAATCATGACGGAGAACGCGTCTGCTTGGAAATGTAGTTTGAGAAACCAGGTAAATGTCTCGTCTATGGTATCGTACCAGCCGGCATCGCTCTCGAAGGAGATAACCCAGGCTCTGAAGAAGGATTGTTGGCTGCCTAGGCCATCAACATTCTTGTCCCAAGGCTCCCGTGCATGAGTTATCGTGTCGCGCAATCTCTGCACCATTAGATATCGAGTTTTGCTTGCCACAATGTGAATGCCGCCAGCGGACGGGTTACAGTATTTCTTTTCGGCCACCGCAAGCCTCTCGTCAAACTGATCTGCTAGAAGACGGTACTTCTCAAGCGACTGTCCATGGAACTTTAAAGTGCTTTCTGAAGTGATATTCTCTCCACCCAGAATGACCGTCTCGAATTCGGGTACAGGATTCTCACAAAAGAACTGCCGGGCTTCGTAAATCATTAGGCAAAATGCCATTTCGGTTGCTCCAACACGAGGCTTTACGGGTTCCAACGATCCAGGCAGAAGATCGACGTCGTTAACGTTACTCGGAAGCTTTGTGTCCCAGTTCAGTGGGAGGAGAGTGTCGCAAAATCCAGCTAGAACGGCGTATTTTGTCTCCAACATGATGATCTGCCACCATATTCGTCGACGCATTTCAATTTCGAAAGGCTGTAGTCCCAGAAGCTCTCCATCACGATGAAGACCCATTCTCTGGGCTATTCTAACAAGGGTTCCAGTCAAAATCCAGGCTGCATGCCGGTCAAATTGACCTTGTAATGAGACCTTTCGTCTTGTTAGAGAAAAGAACCCGTCAAACTTGTCCAGGTAAGTAACTTACCAGGTATAGAACAAGGCTTTGTAGTATCGTGATATTGTATCTCCTGAGAAAATCCACCTTCCCCAGTGTCTTCTTCAAAGCAACTAATGAGCTCTTCATGGCTTTACTCTTCTCGACATTCAGTATTTGTCTTGACTCTAGTTCCGAAAGTGCCATTATTGCAACGACATTGATGGAGCACAGCAAAGCCTCGAGATCTGGGCTGACATTGAAGCTATCTGTGGCGGCTTCAAAAACCAGAGGCTCTAGACTTGGAACGTGGATAATTTTAGTCATAGGGTTAACTCGTTCCAGATATACCTGCCACAGACGGAGCATCTCAACGGGGCCCAATCCTAAGAGATCGAAGTCCATAGACTGCGAACTGGTAACATGATCACCCTCAGAGGCACTAGCAGATTCAGACGTATTCGACTGCTTGCTGAAATTGTCTTCGAGACTTAACTTGGAGAATTGCAGCTAGAAATCGGTCAGACTCACTTAAGATAGAGAGGCCACGAGTACTCACATAATCGAGGACATTTGACCGAAGCGGGCTCTCCATAAACGTTGGGTGACCCTCATCAACGACAATCCTGCCACTTGGTCTGGAATTAGGCTGTTTACGCGCTTCCTCGTAACTCACGTAAGATGTCGCGGGGCTATCTGCCGCTACATCGTCTAGAGAGCCCGGCGTGTCATGAGGTCCGTCTCCATCGCGCGGAGCTACCTGGCTTAAAAGAGTCTCACACTGGTTCAGCCTCTCCAGCAAGTCCTTCACTACGCGTCTTCTACCAGTACCAGGAGGTGCTCTTGTTGAGGGCACGCAGGCTTGATCGGCCTATGTGCGTCAGTTAGATGCGTTCGGGTCCCACGGCAACTTGCTTACAAACCTTAATGCAATTCGCGCAAGGAGATTTGCGGTCGCATTTGATCTTCCGCTGGTGACAGAAAACGCAAGCTAATACGATGGGTGGCTTTCCAGCTGCGGTAGTACCATCTTGAGAGACTGGGCTTTTGGTTGCCATGAGGAAAGACAGAAAAACTTTCCGTTATGTTGTATGTCACAATCATCGCATGACGTTTTCTTCTGGCAGAGGGATGTCTTTAATATGCGTAATTTCACACAAAAAATGACAGGGGCGTGACCCGTTGTGCATGAATAGTGGAGCCGCTAGGCCGAAGTTGACCGCCCGAGACCCGGCTGATCCTTGCAGCGGACCGGAGCGAAGCCCGGGATCCCGGAGTCCACAGGAACCTAAAACCTGCTAATCTCCTACTTTTCAACATGAAATTGAACCAAACAAGTAAAAGAGCATTTACCATCAGAAGATCAGGTTCATATTTGTTATTTCGGGTTGCAATGGTTTCGGATAGAGGTTTACTGCAAAGTTTAAGAGAAAGACGACTGGTTTATATACGGTGTCAAGACTCAACGAAGACTAGTTAAAAGTATTTGCAAGCTATATAACTACTAATATCAACCAAAGAAGGATAACATGTGGCTTTGGTATTTCTTTTTTCACATATCTAGGTTGACAGACCCCCCATTCTGTAGTAGGTCATAGTCTTGTGTCAAGCCCTGATAGAACATGGGTTCCAGCTCAGGTAGGAAATAGCTGAATATGCCCATGACGTCAGTCCCCATGATAGTATTCGGAGACATTTGATCCAGACCTGCAAAAACCGAAAAGTCTGCGAAGTCGGTTGGCGCGGCGCTAGATATGATGCCATCGCTGTGAGAAGCCTACAGAAGATGTTAGTCGATTATTGTATTTGTATCACAATTGAAAGAACGCACGCCAGAAATACCAAGATTCATGCTTGTAAGTTGACCTGTACGCTCGCTGATTTGTGTCTCGAGTCCCAAAGAATGCAACCCAAGTGCTGCTGCCGTCCCCGATGCCCGTGCGAGATCACTTGATCTAAAGTCCGATTGCTGTATTTCGTTGACATAGTCTCGCGCAATCTTTGCAAACTCTGAGATGAGTGATCCGGGCACTGTACCACCACTGGCATATTCGATCGTGCTGAAATGGCCCGCGGCCATGTCGAGCAAGGCTAAATTTGACGCCGTGTCTGGTTGGCGAGGGTCATGAATAACAATGTCAAACAGTACAAATAACGCTGTTATTGGGATTCCAGCAAGAACCCTAGAAAACCAACAGTTAGCCAATAATCAAATAGTACCATTGGTGGTTGAAAGCAGTTTCCAGCTTACCAGGTAACAGTGTATGGCTCCACTTCGATCATTGTTGTTAACTCTAATATACAACGAGATGCGCTTAAAATGCTCTTCATACTAGATGCTTTGTTTTGCATTGTCGCAGAATCCTGCGAAGCCGGCAAATAGGCAAGGGTTGTTCTTGAGAGTGTTAGGAAGATGCTGTGATAGAGATAGTGAACAACGAGCGAGAGCGATCTTGGCAAAGGACCATTGACGGCATGTGGCCGAACGAGTCCACCGGGTTTGAAACCTGTGTCTGGCAATGACGTTCGCCATGCCTCCAATTCCACATGTAGTTGGCTGATCACATCCAGATAGTATGAATTGGAATTGCCAGAAACACCCACGGAGAAAAGGGACGAGTAGGCCCGAGAAAGAAACCGACCAATCCGCACAATATGCAAAAACCAGTTGAAATCACCAATTGTAGCTTCGGGAACAACTGGAATGGGACAGAAGATGTCACTGTCCACAAAGCCCTTCCAAGTTTAAGTTAGCATTGTTATGAACAAATGCTTAGCAAAGAAAGTAAAACATTAATATGTACTCACTGAGCTCCTTCCAAAGTGAAAGCTACTAATCTTCTCGGTGGCATAGAGAACCCAGAATGTCTTTTGGAACGTATGGGCGGTAGTACCTGTAAAGTTGTTGTTGGACATCATCTGGGCTCGTCTGGCTGCCTCTGACATGATGACATGCTCAACCGCAAGCCCACATAATCCCAGCCCATAAATTGACATTACGGTCAATGCTTGCAAGATAAGGAGTGAATCAGGTAGCAGTAAAAGATCTGAAAATCCACTAAGACTAACAGAGAACAATCGCCAAGATTCTCCTTTGCCGGGCTCAAAACTTCCACCTCCAGCATATTGCGACCCAAGTGCAAGAACACCATGGTAGAGACAGGACCAGGGCTTGCTACGTTCTAGTAGACTGGTGAACTTTGGACTTGTTACAGTGGTCTCGAATGAAGTTCGGTCGAGGAAGGGGAAGATGGGATGGACCCGTTCGAAATAATCTGACGATTATTAGCTTAGGGAAGGAGATTCTGAATTGAAAAGAAGTAGTCACGTCGAATGTATGAGGCGGCACGCGTTCTATCGGTTACGGCATCGACTTGTTGGATTCTACGAGTGGCGGCTGTCGGTTCTGCACGTCGAAATCGTCCGTTGATTATCACTGAAATTCTCCCAACAAGTTCATTGACCTTCTGGTTTCGAAGACGAGTTGATAGTGATAGCAGCCTGTTATCAGAGAAAAATGTGAGGCTATTGCGGCCCCCTGGATCTGTCAGTAGTTGCAAGCCATTCGCATCATGTGACGTGTAAATACCAAGGAGGCCGTTGCGCTGCAGTCGTGTCAGAATCAGCCAACTACGAACATATCAGTAAATTAAAAGTATGCTTACTGGGACGAATTCAGCATCATCGGGACTCTTCCTGCCAGGAACCTTCGGTCTCTGGGCCCTCGCAAGGACACGATCAACATGAAGCTCTTGAATGAGATGAGGTGGTGACTTCGAAGGCGAAAGATTTGGCGTTGCATTGGACTTGGGGTCATCCTCCAAAGTAGAGAGATCTAGCGCAGTCTTTGCATCTGGAACACTGGGAGGCCTTTGGCTCGACGATGAGTAATTTGTCGGCAAAAGCTGCTCGGCAACTTTACAAGAATCAGGTCAGTCTCAGCTTCAATACACAGGGGTTAATATTGAGATGTGGATAGCTTTTCAAAAAGTGAGTAGTGACGTGCAAGCTTGTACAATACATACCATTACGTCTGTGTGCTAACTTTTTGATACTGAAGCGGCAATCTGCTTTCCGGCGCTGCCATGGTCAAAGCTTGTCAGCGAGAACAAGCACGGCGTAATCCGAATTGGATTGTTTGATTGTTACACACAATGCAGTTGGCACAGGGGCCGGGTGGACCAGAGCCTGCTCATGTGATCAGCTTGGTCTTCATTTCTGCAGTGAAAAGCAGCTTAAGGAACGCACCAGGGCAGCGGACCTTGCGGGCCTTGCAGGCATCGCAGGATCTGTGGGTTCGGCCCCGGGCCCCGGCGGGACTGGGTGAGGCCTTATCACTCATGTTCGGCTTTGAGAAGAAAAAATATGCAATCTGAGCGAGCTCGAGAGACAATTACAAACTCGGAGACGAGTATGGCTTTTCAAAAAAGAGGAAGTAGAAGGAAAGGAGTCCTGCTGGTAGGTATGGTGGAGGCTTGTGAGTGGGGCACCTTGTGGCTTCGGTTTCTATGTGGGGTGGGGTATGTGGACCTCGGCTCCGAACTGCCTAATTAGGCAATCAGAACCACACATCGGATACAACAACACCGTCCGCCGACCTGTGATTTAAAAAATAATGAGGCTTCCTCTTAACCTAGCCCACTGTTCTTGCTCGGTGCCGAATTACCTGGTCCATCAACCCGAGGTGCGCGTCAGAGAGTCCCGGCACCCAGCTAAGGGACGCTTGAGGACTTCGGTTCGCAAATTGTGATTTCGGCAAGGCAATGCAAAGCTGCTAGGGCGACTTTTCGACGATATTCTTTTTCTTATCAGTCATCAGTAAATCTGACGTAGAGGCACTGTAATACTTGGGCGAGGAGTTCCTGTGTTTGCCATTTTGGCCGTATTTATATAAAGAAAGTGCCCTTCCACAGATAAGGAAAACGTGTAGATGAAATAAATTCAGTCTTTTTCTTTACGTCTTTAATCTTCTTCGGGTAACATATCTCCACGACTAGTAACGTTCGTTCATCATATCTGGATCTTCGAAAACAACCCGCTGAGTTGCAAGACTTTGTTGGAAGCAGTATGTCCAAGAAATCTGATGGCACCCTGAGTGCCGAAGCGATCCGGGAGCACGACAATCAACAAGGCGGAATAGATATCGAAACCAATGATCATCGGATGAACACCTTAGTCCGACCATATAGCCTTGAACTCATCCGATCAGCTTCCAGACTCGACCCCGGTATCAATCCTTTCCTCTCTTCTCACCCATCCTTAGATCCCAGCTGCAAAGAGCAGTTCAACGCCAAAAAATGGGCAAGAGCTCTGCTGCAGCATTCTGCTCAACACCCTCAGAAATATCCCCGTCTCGAATCTGGTGTTGCGTATCGTAACTTGAGTATCCATGGTTTTGGTACGGAGACGGACTACCAGAAAGACGTCCTCAATGTTCTTTGGCAGGCCCCAATGATGGTCAAGCAATTCTTCAGCAACAAGAGACAGAAAATTGACATCTTGAGGGAGTTCGATGGCATCATCAAAAAGGGCGAGATGCTCTTAGTTCTTGGACGCCCTGGTAGCGGTGTTTCCACTCTTCTCAAGACAATTGCCGGAGAAACTCGAGGTCTTCATGTTGGACCGTACTCACACCTCAGTTACCAAGGTCGGTATTCCATCCCCAATTCTGCCTTCGCCGTAGCCGGCCGTGGCTGTCACATTAGACTACTAATCACTGATTTATTATTCAGGAATACCCACAGAGATAATGCACAGTAGATTCCGAGGCGAAGTCATGTACCAGGCGGAGATAGACGTCCACTTTCCACACCTCACGGTCGGGCAGACACTGCTGTTTGCTGCCTTGGCGAGAACTCCAGAGAACAGGCTACCCGGGGTAAGTCGCCAAAAGTATGCTGAACACCTGAGAGATGTGGTCATGGCTGTTTTTGGTTTATCACACACCATCAACACCAAAGTCGGCAACGACTACGTCAGGGGTGTCAGTGGCGGCGAACGCAAGCGTGTTAGCATCGCAGAGGTCACCCTCAGTCAGAGCCCTATCCAGTGTTGGGATAATAGTACTCGGGGTCTTGACAGTGCTACTGCGCTGGAGTTTGCCCGCACTTTGCGATTGTCCACCGACCTGGCCAAAACATCCGCCATAGTCGCGATGTATCAAGCATCACAGCCGGCTTACGACGTGAGTACGATCTCGGCTTTTCTTGCATGTAGGCTGACTCATTACCAATCTCATAGGTATTTGACAAGGTATCCGTGCTATATGAGGGACGACAAATCTACTTTGGTTCAACAGTTCTCGCCAAACAATACTTCACCGACATGGGTTATGAATGTCCTGACCGTCAAACTACGGCTGATTTTCTCACATCTCTCACAAATCCTACCGAGCGCGTTGTCAAACAAGGGTTTGAAAACAGAGTACCAAGAACACCGGATGAGTTCGCGGCGGTCTGGAAAAACAGCAGCCTCAGAGCACGCCTCATGGACGAAATCTTGACATACGAAGAGGACTATCCCTTGAACGGATCAGAGGTTGAGAAATTCACTGAAATTCGCGACATGCACAAGGCACCTCTATTGTGAGAAACAGCCTAGCCTGCTTTATTCCAGCCCATCCACTCACAATCTTGCAGGTCTTCGCGGTCACCGTACACAATTTCGGTACCCATGCAAATTTGGCTTTGCATGTCACGTGGTTACCAGCGACTGCTGGGAGACTGGCTTTTCTGTTTCGTGACAGTATCTGGAAATCTTGTCATCTCCCTAGTGCTTGGAAGCATTTTTTTTGACCTGCCCTCTGATGCGTCAAGCATGAATTCTCGCTGCATCTTACTGTTTTTCGCTATTCTGTTCAACGGGCTTAGCAGTGCTCTTGAGGTATGTATCACTTCACACAAGATCTTTCAATCCTAAAGGTCTGGGCCGCTAACAGAAAACAAAACTTCCCAGATTCTTACCCTTTACATCCAGAGACCGATCGTTGAGAAGCACGCTCGATATGCGCTCTACCACCCTTTCTCGGAAGCAGTCTCGTCTACGATCTGTGACCTGCCAACCAAAATTCTGTCAACCCTTGCGTTCAACATCCCCCTTTACTTCATGGCAAAGTTGCGCCAAGAAACAGATGCCTTCTTTACTTTTCTTCTCTTGGGATTCACAACCACACTCTCGATGTCTATGATTCTACGCACAATTGGCCAAACGTCTCGTACCGTTCACCAAGCTCTAACCCCAGCCGCGATTTTTATCTTGTCGCTGATCATCTATACCGGCTTCATTCTGCCAACACGAAACATGAAGGGCTGGCTCCGTTGGATTAACTATGTGAATCCGATCGCCTACGCATTCGAAAGCCTGGTCGCCAACGAGTTTACTGGGCGACAATTCCCATGCGTCCAATATGTTCCAGCATACCCCGATGCAGCCCCGAACGAAAGGACATGCTCCGTCGCTGGCGCTGCCCCCGGTGCAGATTTCATAGACGGTGACTTTTACATGAATGCCACTTACGGATATTACAAATCCCACATATGGAGGTGAAATTATTCTTGATTCGCCAACGTTGACATTAGCTTACCGTCCACACAGAAACTTTGGCATCCTTGTCGGCTACATCATCTTTTTCATGGGTGTCTACCTTTTCGCGGCAGAGTATATCACCGCGGGCCGCTCCAAGGGTGAGGTCTTAATATTCCGTCGGGACCACTCAGCTCCAACGAGAAAATTATCTTCTCTAGACGAGGAAACCGGTGTGCCCGATCGCATTTACCAACGAGACAAGACTCCTCCTGCTGGAGCACGACCGGAAAAGAAACAAACTACAGATTACAAGAGCGGGTCAGTGTTTCACTGGAAAGGTGTATGCTACGATATCACCATCAAGGGGAAGGGCCGTAGGATCCTTGACAACGTCGATGGGTGGGTGAAGCCAGGGACGCTGACTGCTCTAATGGTAAGATATCTTCCTGGTTATTGGGCGTGAAAAGTAATTAATCATGCTATTCTAGGGTTCGAGTGGTGCCGGCAAAACCACTCTTCTGGATGTGCTTGCCAATAGAGTGACCACGGGTGTGGTTTCTGGCGACATTCTTGTCAATGGCATTACCAGGGACCAGTCTTTTCAGAGAAAAACCGGCTACGTTCAGCAGCAGGATATCCACCTCGAGACTTCTACGGTTAGGGAGGCTTTAGAGTTCAGTGCCATGCTTCGACAGCCTGCATCAGTGAGCAAGCAAGAAAAGAAGGCATACGTTGAGGAGGTTATTGGACTCCTTGAAATGGAGGCCTATGCAGATGCTATCGTTGGAGTACCCGGCGAAGGTGCGTATCTACCTAAGTGACATCTCGCTTTCCCCATTCTATTGACTGACTTGCAACACAACAGGCCTGAATGTGGAGCAACGGAAGAGACTAACCATTGGGGTTGAGCTGGCTGCCAAACCAGACTTACTGCTCTTCCTAGACGAGCCGACCTCTGGCCTCGATAGCCAAACAGCGTGGTCGATTTCATCGTTAATCAGAAAGCTTTCGGAAAACGGCCAGGCCATTCTTTGTACCATCCACCAACCATCCGCCCTCTTATTTCAACAGTTTGATCGGCTTTTGCTCCTGGCGCACGGCGGAAAAACAGTGTACTTTGGCGATATCGGAGAGAACTCCCGTACCCTTACAAGCTACTTTGAGCAGTATGGATCAGAGCCCTGTGGAAAAGATGAAAATCCTGCGGAGTGGATGCTCAAAGTCATTGGGGCCGCACCGGGAGCCAAGGCAGAGCGAGACTGGCCTCAGACGTGGAGAGACAGTCATGAGTATGCCAAATTGAGCCAGGAGCTTGATCTCTTAGAGAATGGATCGAAGCAAACCGGCGCTTTAGCGACTAAAGATGAGCTGTCTACTTACGCCGCCCCTTTCTACATCCAGCTGGCATTATGTACCGAGCGAGTCTTTCAGCAGTACTGGCGTACCCCTTCATATATTTACTCCAAGATGATTCTTTCCGGCGGCACGGTAAGTCTTTTTCTCTGCCTGGGCATGGTCTGTTCTATTCTAAACATTAAATTCTGGCAGAGCTTGTTCATCGGAGTATCATTCTACAACGCCCCTCTTACCCTTCAAGGCTTGCAAAGTCAGATGTTTTCGATTTTTATGCTTTTGGTGGTTTTCGCTTTCTTGGTCTATCAGACAATGCCTAACTTCATCATGCAACGCGAACAATACGAGGCAAGGGAGCGCGCCTCCAGGGCGTATTCTTGGTATGTGTTCATGCTAGTCAACATTATTGTTGAGTTGCCGTGGAATACTTTGGCGGCCCTTTTCATCTTCTTCCCGTTTTACTACCTTGTAGGCATGTATAAGAATGCCGTCCCCACCGACGCGGTTACCGAGCGAGGTGGCCTGATGTTCCTATTTATATGGGCTTTCATGTTGTTTGAATCGACCTTCGCCGACATGGTCGTCGCCGGGGTACCGACTGCTGAAATCGGAGCGACTGTGTCTCTACTTATGTTTTCTCTATGCCTGATCTTCTGCGGGTAAGTTTGAATAGCGAACGAGATATTTGAGTTACCGAAGCTAACCGATTGATAGTGTCATCGTTCCCATGGATGCTCTGCCAGGTTTCTGGAAGTTTATGTACCGAGTCTCACCTCTGACCTACCTCGTGGATGGGCTTCTATCGACTGGTCTTGCACACAATGAGGTCGAGTGCTCCCAACTGGAGCTCTTGCATTTCAGCACCCCCAATGCGAGTGGCATCGCATGCGGTGATTACATGGAGCCATACATCCAAATCGCTGGCGGCCGCGTTTACAACCCCAATAGCACCGACGTTTGCGACTTCTGCCCTCTGGCCACCACGGACATATTTCTGGCTACAACCTCATCATCCTACAATAATAGATGGAGGTCTTATGGGCTGATGTGGATTTACATCGTCTTTAACCTATTTGCAGCGTTGTCGCTGTACTGGCTGGCTCGCGTGCCAAAGAGACTTTCAGTCTCTCAACTGTGGAAAAAGGATTCCTGAATTATGGATGAAAATCAACATCTATTAAGGCCTAGGGTACGACAAACCTTTGGCAGAAGAAGTTCCTGGCCGCTTCATTTTGCAGAATGGTGTGGGTGTGGTGAGGCTTTGGGCTCACTCCAATATGCACCTCTGCCATACTACAAGCCTCCCTTGTGCTTCCAGTTTGTGTTATTGGTAATATTTCTTTATCAGAGGATCTCCAAATTCTTGTTTAACTCCCTTCAGGGTGTCTCAGAGGATATCAAACTGTTCACTTGCGATATTAGAATTACGTGCTTGATTAAGATGGGGCTAATGGTTCAAGGGACGTTGTGCATCGATTATTACTTTAGCTCCCCGTTATTACTCTGCTTTTATCTGTAAATATTGAAACTAGGGCGGGGTAATTGGACGTACAACCTAGTTTGGAAACTTTGGAATTGAGAGATATGTGTTGTTGTGATTCCATGACATGATGTTGTGACTCCAGGGCATCTATCCCATCTGCCCATTACCACCGTACACCATATATTACATAGATAACGTCATTTGGGCTTACTATGTCTATTTTGTGGTCTCGAGCATCTATGAATGAGGTATTTTCGTTGCTATTGGTGTTGGAAGGCCGAGAAGCCGCACAGGAGATCAATCAGTGTGAGCTTTTATTGGTTGACAAATCATGGCACACAACTCTCAATACTAGACAAGTTGATTTGTCAGTGAATGGCATGATAAGATACGGGTCTTATGCGCTGCGCCTCTCCAATCAGCCAATGTCGAGCGTTGGGGGAGAATTAGTTTGCGGACATGACCGACAGGCCCAGAGTTGTTGTGGATGTGGATGTGTGGAACAGACCATGAGACTTGCGTGATGATTTGAAGCGGGGTAATCAATGCTGACAGATGTGTTAGATGTGTGCGGCCGTTTCAGAAACTGTATTAACGCCGAGGATGTATTTGCGCTAAGCTGTTGAGTTGATCGCTTTTGCTTTGGTGGGTTGCACACAGCAAGTTACTTTGCGACGGAGTTGCCACAGTCTGCATCGCCAAAGCGCCCGTGCACCGGTCGCGACCACGCCGACCACCAGCCTCGCTCCAGCAATGAGTTGTTTCAATGAAGCTCTGTGGAAAAATTCATGAGGACTAGGTTGCTCATTTCCAGATTGATCCAAAGTGATGGATTTAGATGGGGTTATGGTGACATTCCACTGGAGAAGCCCTTGCCGAAATCGGCTCGGGGTGTAAGGCGTGATTATCTTGCAGTTGTCGTCATATGCAGCGACAGATGTATATAGGCCGCGGTATACTTCAGCAGCAGCGTGATTGCTTGGAAGATCTGTCTGCAGCATCAAGCCAAACAAAAAAAGAAATCACAATGCCTACCGAATTCATCAGCGTAACTTTCCCCAACGCCTCTACGGAGATCAGCCCCATTCCGGGGGCGGGCATTGATCCCGAGTTCTTGGTCCGCTACGCCAAGAACCTGGATGACTATGGCTTCAACTACACCCTCGTTCCCTACGGTTCCGACTCCTTTGACCCCTTCACCATCGGCGCAACCATTGCCGCCGTCACAAAAAATGTCAGTGTCATCATCGCACTGCGGCCAAACACCCTCTACCCCACAGTCGCCGCCAAGGCCCTGGCAACCCTAGACCAACTCAGCAAGGGTCGCGTCGTCGTGCACTTTATTGCCGGCGGTAGCGACGCCGAGCAGGCCAAGGAGGGTGATTTCCTGTCCAAGGATGAGCGTTACGGCCGCCTGGAGGACTACATTAAGATTCTCCGCCGTGCATGGGAGTCTGCGGAGCCCTTCGATTGGGACAGCAAGTACTACACCTTCAAGGGCTTCACCAACAAGGTTCGCCCAACAAAGGGCACCATTCCCGTCTCCGTTGGCGGCTCTTCTGATGAGGCGTACCGCATTGGTGGCTCCCTCGCCGACATTTTCGGTCTTTGGGGCGAGCCGTTGAAGGAGACAAAGGAGCAGATCACCCGCATTTACGCCGAGGCTGAGAAGGCCGGCCGCAAGGACCGGCCCCGCATTTGGGTCACTTTCCGTCCCATCATCGCCGAGACGGACGAGCTTGCCTGGGCTAAGGCGCACCGAACGCTGGATGCGCTCAAGGGCAACATCTCCGCTGGCCAAGGCAAGCCTGGCCAAAACGGTCCCGAGCCTCAAAACGTCGGCTCCCAGCGTCTGCTCGACATCGCCAAGAAGGGTGAGGTGCAGGACCGTGCCCTTTGGTATCCTACTGTTACTGCAACCAACGCCCGGGGAGCTTCCACGGCGCTGGTTGGCTCTCCCAAGACCATTAATGACTCAATTCTTGACTACGTCGACCTCGGTGCGGACCTGATCTCCATCCGTGGTTACGACAACCTCAACGACGCCATCGATTACGGTCGCTACATCTTGCCTGCAGTTCGTGAGGAGCTGAAGAAGCGTGAGAATGGCACAAACGGAACACAATGAGTAAATGAATAAACATAAATATCTTCATGCGGATGTAAATGAGAGCGTTGGAATTAGTACGAAGTCGTGTAGATAGCAGCTTCAAACATTAGCAGAAATTCTACGTCAAATGTGTTGCAAAAGTACGACATTGTTCATGATCACTTGAGTATTTACAGTTTTGAATTTGAATCAATGTTACTAGGTAACAGTAATGCATTTAATCATTATCGTATCAACTTTTATCCCATAATTATGAGCCAATGCATCTCCAGCTGAAAGGTATCTATGTGATATACACAGGAAGACGGCTTCCAAATATGTCGCTCTTTTCCACCTGGATATCCTTACCATGAAAGTCATGTAAAAGCAACCAACAAACCATTCTGAATACCAGGATGCACCACACGTCGCTAATCTGCTGCTGGTCCTGGTCTTCCTGTTGCGGCTCCGTAGAAGCCTCTGAGATAATCGACTTGGCCCCGCGTTCTTTACGAGCCTTTTCGGTTCGCAGTTGGCGGCAGACGACTTCGATGACTCGCTTGCGAACTGAGAATAGGTATATCTCAACCAAGACAGCATGTCTTTCGCTGGAAGACGCCGAGTCTAATTTCTGGAGGAGCGAAATTTCCTTCTGAACCTCCGCGTCGTCGTCGCCCGTCTTGGCAATAGCGGAAGCGCCAGGGACGATCAAATCGTGGCCCAAATCCTTCTTGGAGTTGATCTGGTCTTTTGTGCCGATTATCACGGTTTTGTACTCTCCATCTTTGTCGTTGAGAATCCTCAGAACCTCCTGCAAGTGGACACGCAGTACATTCTGGACGAGAGTTACCCGCTCCCGATCCTTCAGATACTCGTCGCATTTTGCAATAGCCGAGTGGAGAGCCATGACAAGGCCGTTAGAGTAAATCCTCTCTTCGGTGTTACTTGTTCGTCTCATAATCGCTTCCGGCCCGTCCTCGGATTCAAGGTCCTGGAATTTGTGTTCAATTTTGCCCGCTTCCTTTAAAATCACACCGATACGGGAGTTGGGTGCATCTTTGAGCATGGGATCAGCACCCGCAGCTTCACTTAGAGCATGTACATAATCTCCTAGGAAGGTGCGCAGCGAAAACGACTTTCTGTCCCAGTGCCAAATAGTCGGGTTGGGAAGCATGCGGAACGCAGTACCGGGTATCTGGAGGACTACACCGATCATTCCCAGAAGCTCGAACGCAACTAGACACTGATTAGACCACATGACAGTTTCATACAGGGTTCGACTTAGCAGGGACTTACGTGGAAATAGGTGAATGTGACGAGTGTCTGGCGAAGACTTTCGGAAATATCTGACCGTATTGGTGTTGCACCCAATCACCACCAAAGTCTCTGCAATTGCTGACATGCTGCCCAGCTGGAGTGTTCCAATATCCTTGGGCTCGTCGGCATATTTGTAATTGTCATTACTCTCCTGTCGAAAAATTGTGGGGGAGTAACCGAAACAGAGCTCCTTGACGCTGTTGTGAGGGATGACGCGGTTCTCGTGGAACCATGTCGGGCCAGTCTTTTGAAAGGTGAACACAATTCCAAGATCGTCAACGTCGTACCCCGTGATGCTGAAACCGTTTCCCTGCCCGCGGTATCGGTCTTCGTTTCGGTTGAATTCTTTCCAGTGAATACCCAGCATTGCAGTGATTTCAACCAGATGCGAGATGGTCGTCGTCGCATAAGGCTTCTTCATATTGTCGGGCATACTATCCCAAGATTTCTTCTTCCTCTGAAGGCCGACGGTGAGGCTGTATGGAACAGGGGTGTTGGACGGGTTCGGCTGACAGGCCGTTTGAGACTCCCACTGCGGGTTGTGTCCGAAATACTCATTGTCTTGCCAAGTTCGGGACTCTCGCTCCATGCGCTGGATAGCCATCAAGAGACCGAGCCAGTTAGCAAGCTCGTTGTCGGCAGTGTGGACAGCTTGACGGGTATTTCCGGCCCGCAGGCTCTTGTTAATCTGGTCATATTGTTGTTGGTCCCAGGTGTGTGTCTTCTTATAACTTTCTGTCGTTCCGGTCATATATGTAATTTCCTTGTCTTGATGTACACCTAGAGGACCTCTCAGATTCGTTGGGCTTGCAACGAAGATGACGGGGATTTCGAATTCGACCTCAAATCGGAATTCGTACCATTTGAACCGGCGATGTGTGTACCGCGCCCAATCGCCCATGACCTTTGACGTGCATGAAGAATAGCCTGTCGCTGATGCATAGTACTGCTGAAGAGCCTGGAAAATGGCGATGACGAAAGCTAGAATAGATATCAACAAGGCGACAATTGCTATGTATAGCTCGGAATTGTCGTCGGAAGAAGACATGGTCGGGCCAAGGTGGGGCTAGCGAAGCCCTGACAATCAGTAAACTTCTAAGTTCCAATGCGCAGTGTCGTTCCAGACATGTCCTTCTCCTGGTTTTCGAAATCGAAAGGATGTTATTGCGGGCGTAATTCGACGTAGAGATGTTATTCAGCAGAGAAGTTTTCCGTCAGATTTTGCCAGACATTCTCGAGTCGACGCAGGGCAGGGCTGAGACAAATACCGCTCGGCTAGGCAGTTTACCGCCGTCAACAGCGTGTCACGTGGAGCCCCTGGGACTCGCAGTTGGGGGGCGGACGATTCAGTTGGTTGTGTCTGACATGGGGTGATGGCCTCACAAGGGTCACTGGCTCAATGTTACTCCTGGTCATTTGTCCGTAGCGCGCCTGCTAGCGCCGAAACCTGTTGCGATCTCATTCGATTATCGCTCTCGGTTGTGCTTAGCCGAGCTAAATTGGAGTAGCCCTTACGCCGTCTCATCTGGGAATGTAGCTAGTGAAGTATGCCTCAGAATCAAACATATGAATACTGATGTTGCGTGCGTCGGCTGGAGTTGTCGCCGACACCTGGGGGACCAGCACAACACCGCGTTCCCATGTGGGTGGCATAGCACTCACAGCCTTGTCACAAAGACCTTTGGCAAAGGGGTCAGCGCTTATGTACGCTTATGTACAATGGCGGCTGCCTGAAGAGGTGAAGCCCGTTGGTTGGTTGAGTCGAACAGGGAGTAGATGCAGCACGATTCCAACAATGACTCTCATTGGCTCGATTAATATGCCGCACAAGGAGAGGAGCCGATCCTTCATTTTAGTCCCAGCCTTCCTTTCCACACGCTGTTCCGCCTTTTTACTGCTTGGGGGATTTTATATTTTTTAATTGTAGTAGTTACGGATACTGAGCTCACAATGCCCCCCCCCCGGAAGTAGTTTGTAGCCAATCGTGACATCACCGAAAATAGAAATAAGCAAGCACCTCGGTCAACGGCCCTGTCCCAGTGAGAGGCATGTTGCCAAGATGTCGTGCACCTACAGGCGCTACCAATCAAACTGATGTTAATGGCCTGAGCCTTGTGATTGAGTTCATAGTACTAGCATTCCCTTCATATGGTTAAAATACGTAGATTAAGCCAGTAATTATAGACAGCTAGTTGCTCATGTTTTCGCAAGTCTAGTGACCATACCATGAAATAACTTTACTACCACGCCCAAGACTTATTTACTTTGACAGAAGTTGAATGGCATCTGATGACCATACATTTTACAATCTTAGATATTTCGTTGTAAGATAATGTCTGACGCCTGTGTTCCATAACAATTTAGCCACTTTTATCCACAGTAGTGGCCAATGCCATAGATGATAACCTACCTTTTCAGCAATTGCATAGACAGTGGCTTGTGTATGCGCCGACGGTAATAATGGCATTATACTGGCATCCACAACTCTCAAGCCCTCGATACCGTAGACCTTCAGTTCCGGGTCTACAACGCCTCCTAGACCTCTTGGAAGCATGGCACAGGTTCCTGCATAGTGGAATTCTGTTGATGTGACTCCTTTGATGAAGTTCAAAATGTCTGTATCGCTCGTCGTTTGCTCTCCTGGAAGTGTCTCTACGGCCCCAAGGGCCTGTATCGGGCCGCTGGATAGGAGTTTTCTGTTGAATCGCAGTGACTCAACCAGAGCTCGGCCGTCGTAAGGATGGGAGAAGTAACGCGGGTCGATAGCTGGGTGCGACAATGGGTCGGACGATGTGATGGACACCGTCCCCCTACTTAAGGGATGCATCAAGATGTTCACCACAGAACGGCCGCCGTCAACGAAAAGCAGCTCCATACCAGCAGTGGAGCGATCCTGGTGCATCTGTAAAATTTGCTCTACTTGCTTCTTATAACCAGCGATTACTGTCTGGTCGGAGTCTGGCAGGAGGAATGTGCTTGCGTTGCTGTTAATGGTCGAGAGCAGGTCGTTGGCGACGGCTTCCGTGGTAAAGTTGGTAAGAGGAATGAAAGCGAGCGCTTCGGCGATAGTATCTGTCCAGCGACCTACACTAAACTGTTACTGAACAGTATCTTCGGACTTGACTGCTCGCCCATAACTACAGATCTTACCTTTTCGATCTGAGTAGTAGAGTGCCCGCTGTTCTGCGTCGAAAGTGGCATTGTCTAAATCGATATTTCCAGGTATACCATCACTCACTGCCAAGTGGTTATTTTATGCATGTCAAATGAGCGACACGGGTGCTTACAAGAGGCCAGCGTGAGACCAAAAGGATGGTCTTGAAGGTTCGAGCCCACCCCAGGCAAGTCTACAACCACATCAATTCCAAATTGAGATAGAAGTGATTCTGGGCCAATCCCAGAGAGCTGCAAAAGTTTGGGGGTATTCAAGGCACCTGCTGAAACCATGACTTCTTTGATAGCTACCACTCTCTGCGTCGGAGAACCTGGGCCAGCAATGAACTTGGTGGCCAAGTTGCATTAGCACTGTAGTACACCGAAAGAAAAGGCAAATTTCACTCACTTCAACGCCTGTCGCTTTGGCTTTTCCTCCACTCTTGTCAAAAAGCAGTTTTGTAGCTATATACCCACCAAATATCTGAAGATTGGCTCTTCCGACGATTTCATCAAAATGTGAAGTTCGTGCACTTGATCTAGACTGATTCCGGGGGTCAATTGAATGAGTGGTGAGATATGCTCCGAGGGGATCGCAGCCTTGGTCTATAGGTGTACTTATTCCGAGACCTTGCATGGCGGCCAGAAAATTGGCTGCACACATTCAAATAAGTTCTAGACCCTCAACTAAACAGGTGGGAATTTGAAACTGACTGTTGTTTGGGTGTGACCAAGCCAAATAACTCGATTCCACTGGTCCGCTGAAACCATGGCATGCGGGATCATGTGTTAAACCGTACAACGCAGCATGTTCTAAAGGTGCGGGAGTAAAACTTTCGCTCTATCAAGTTGGCGGTTAGCAAGTCGCATGAATGTCTGCTAAGGTATGGAAAAGAAACGAGACATGCAAACCTTCTTGAAGTATGGCAGAAGACCCGCGAAATCCCAGCCATCATTTCCAAGTGCAGCCCAAGCGTCATAGTTAGAAGGCATACCGCGATCGAAGATCATTGCGTTAACCGTGCTACTTCCTCCTATGGCGTGACCTTGGGTGAGATTGATCGCCTGCCCCTGAAGTGTCTGTTGTGGACTTGAGGTCAAGTTCCAATCGTACCGGGTCCCGGGAGCAAATCCAGAAGCCCCTGGATAGAAGCGAGGAATCATTACTGAAGCCTCATAGTTGTCCCTTATTGAATATCAGCATTTGATATATTATATGCACCAAAAGCAGGGCAACGTACGGCATCCCAGCCTCAAGAACGAGGACCGTGTCTGTGCGCTGGTCAGAACCCAAGTAGTAATATTCAAGGAAGGTAACTTCACTTGTCGTGTCAGAGGAGAGCCTTGACGCGAGCGTCAAACCGGCGGTGCCGCCACCAATAATAATGTAATCATAGGTAGTATCAAATGTCCTGACTTGAGAATGCTGGAACGAAGCTGCGCGGACAGCAGAACTACCGACCAGAAGCCTTTGTAGTATTGACTTCATAATTTATAGACTGTTCCATTGACAACTCAGAATACAAATACGTGAGAAATGATGGAGAGCGGAGCTTTAATGGGTATGGCTTTATGAAAATGCCTTGCGTGGGGATACCTTCCATGGCATCGGGTCGTGCGGGATGCGTCCTTGCAATTACGGAAGTTGAGTTTGTGCGAAGTAACCTCACAAAGTATAAGATATTGCAATTGCAGCCAACAGCACCCAGTTTCTCCACTCTCGTACAGATGGTAATTAAAAACGAGAGCCTCTTATTCGTCTAAGATCGAAATGAGTTACAATAGGTTAACTAGTGTAATTACAACAAATCCCCGTATACTACGCAAGAAGTGGATGTTTAGGTTCTGGGAAACGTGAAAGATATGCGTATCTACGGCGATCTCCAAAAACGCCCTCTCAAATAGAATTTGGAGCTTCAGATACCAAGCCGCAGTATTACTGTATGCGTGGTACACTATTAGGTTCCGCAGGGCACACCTGTCCTCGCTCAAGTTCCAGACAATTCCAATAATCGATTAGTCAATGATGTTCCTAACATGCAACGATAAAGTCTATCCATCTGAATCATACACTCGTAGTAGTAATAGAATTTTTGAAAAGCTTCATCTACTATCTGACTTCAAATCTTTCGGCTATATTATAAAAGTTGGCGGTGCTCTGGTGAATGTCCGGGCGTCGGCGATTGCCCTAAAACACATCAAAGGGTGGGCGAACACATATGTACTGAACATACATTTCAATGCAGTATGATTCTCCAAGAGATCACTTAGAGTTACAATTAAATCATCGTGCTGTAAGCCGGAACTCTGTTGATGTTATTTATTCTTAAGTTGTTGAGCAACTCGAAATTCGTGAATGGATCGGCTGCTGGCAGCCTAGTTCAGTTACAGTTTCCGGGAAACCTTCTAGGAAATGCCGCCTTCCGTAAATTGACAGTGGAGCTTGCCTCATTGGGTTGGTAATTGTTATAATGAGGCAGCTGATTTCGAATAAGCGTAAAGTAACGTGCATCAACTGTATTACCTGCTGTGCCCTACTTGTTGATTGTGAGACACTGTGATGCTGTAAATCACTGCTAGAGCAATTAACATGCGTCTTAATGTTTTCTTCAACTATGCCTATTATTTTCCTGATCAATTAGTCCTAGATACAGAAAAGAAAACCCTAAAAATCATGGTCTTCATCATTACGCATAACCGTGAATACGCACCTATCAACACCTGATTGCCTGTTAGATCTATCGCCAAGGGTTCGCCAAATTCTCCTTATTTAGGAGATGTATGTGACTGCATAGATGATGATTGGAAGTCCAAGCTGCATTATAATCATAGTAGCATGTGTATTGATAACATTATTTTAGGCTGGCAGGCAGTAGTCTGTCCGCCTTATATAACTCTGCCTTCAACACCAGCTTTCCCGTTACAACGCTGTTCCGTCTGAGCGAAATTCTACGAGTGCACAAAAAAAAAACAATAAATTTAATCGCTTTTAGAGCAACGCTCTATTACCTAAAGTTGCCGCAGAAATCCCCGTCGCCTAGCCTTCATGTCGATAACGGTCTGTCGACCACTAGATACGAAGACAGTGCGACCGAAGATATGCAAGGATTACAGGACTGTACATGAAGATCTAGAGAGAGGCAGTTAGCCCAAGAGCAGCATGTAAATTACGTTACTTCAGGTTCAATGTTTATGCATAATGTCTTTGCCATTGTCAAGAGTCGAGAGACAAACTCCGCTGAGGCAGTCTATCCTACCCAAGCGATCCAAAAATCACGATTTAATCAGCCCCAGCGGCCACTGAATTGCATCGTGGCAGCCAGGCCCAAGAGATTCAGCAACAGCATCAATAATCCGACTTCCCCAGCCTTTTACAAACCAGAACTCTAACCCTGCGGCGTGGAGAACTATGCAGTAATGTGCGAGCACGACGAGGGCAGCTCTGTTGTGTACGCGTAGTAGTTTGAGAAAGCCATCGCTAAGGGTCTGAGGCCAAACAAGAGTGACAGTTAGCTCGGCGGCTTTAAACCTAGCTTCGATAACACTCTCCCGTAAACCATGAATTGCCTCCTCCACCAGCACCTTTGCCTCGCGACTTATAAAGCTGTCTGCAGCGAAGCTCTCGCTGACGTGAGGAAGCCTCTTCAATAGCAAACTCAACAGCCTCGTTTGTTTTGGAGGCGAACTAAACTGCATGAGCCCGCCGAATACCCCCTGTCGGAGGTCATTCTTAGACGGGCTTAGAATAACACTACTGCTTCGGATAAAAGTAAATATGTGTAACATATTTTCCAGTTCTCGCTGGAAGGGCTTGGCTATTGTTTGGGTTGTCGTAGCGAACGCACCGAAGAATAATAACGACGATGCTATGAAGAGAGCATGGCAGTTAGTAGGAGTAATATTAATGACTTCTTCCTTGATTCCGCAGATTGCGTATTGTTGGTGGTGGAATGCCCGGGAGAGGTAGGTCTGGGCTCGAGACGAATCCAAGCTTGCCAGGTGGAAGGATGCCATGGAGAGGATCTGGTGCATGAGGAACGGGTACGCAACAGCCTCCCTTGGTATCTCATTCTGCCAAAGATGCTGAACGGGCCCAGGGAGGGTCGTGGAGGTAAGAGAAGTATAGTGGTTCATCAGGCCCAGGTCCGTGGTCCAGCCATTCGGATATGAAGGTTGAAAGCCAAGTCCTACATCAGGGCTGGAAGTGCGGAGATGAGATCCGTAATTAGACAGTGGTCGGTGAAATACTGTGGTGCGGAATGATAAAGGCTTGCGGGTGGGCCTGCGGATGACGGCGGCCCGTGCAAGATTCCCCGAATTTTCTGATCTCAGGTTCGGATTGGGATCGCTGGTGGCAAAAGTTTCCTCCGAAGCGGGGATCAGACTGCATATGAAGTTGTATTTGATGCAAGCACTGCATGGGCGCTTCTCGTCACACTGATGAAGTTGGTGTCAGTGTTTGATCACCCGTCATGATCGTCATGATAAGCATCATCACAAATAGTATCGCTGGAAGGGTGCCTCCAAATCGACTCACCTTAACCCTCCTCCTTTTGCAGCTAGAACAGCCGTAACGAGACTTCCTATGTCCTGCCCTTGCCATTTGGACGACAGTGTTGGATGCCTTGAACACAAGCTCTGCCAGGTCCGATGAGAGGTTTATATGATAAGACATTCGCGTGGGTCTCGGAGTCGAGACGGTCCACCTACTTAAACATTTGGCACGAGTCAGCGGGGCCACCGAATGCGGCTTGTTCAGCCCCGAAACTCGTGGGCCTTGAAACGACCCACATTACAGAGTTGTCCTACGAGGTTATTACGAAGTACGTTCGTTAGCCGTACAATATCCTACATGGTTTAACACTAGCGTACTACGTCAGTCTAGGTCAAAACACAGGGTCATCTAACCCCCTGCATGGACGGGTAATTGTTTCTACAGTTGCTCATTTGGCATATCCAACTGATCCCATACCTCCGCTCCGCAATAGAAAGTCAATGCCGGAGACTGGCGGCCTTAGTTGGGGATCCGAGAATACCACCCTGCATTCTACATGGATGGGATAGCTGCTGCCTAAGATTGAGTAGAAGCACAGCGCACTGGAGATGCACACCATAATTCATGAATCACGAATCCGATGAGAAGTACAATCTTTTAGGTGGTATTTTACACATCTCAGATTCTATTCTCTCCAGAACACTCGATATTCAGCATTTTCTCGGAGGTAGCGATGGGTCACTATTGGCTAGAGAAGTCTACCTCTGTGTTATCGATGCAACACTGATTTTTGTGGTCGTCGGGTTATTTAATATGTTTCACCCAGAAGGATCATCCAAAAGGTGAATAAGTCAGAGGGTATCTCTGACGTAAGCACTCCAGTTGACTTGCATGCACTACAGTAACTGTTGGAATCACAGGGTATCTGTCGTATACAACAGGACTGCCCGTATGGGCTGGAGCTCGCCGAATATCAATATGGTATATTCGGAAGCTGTAAATCGGTATGTAGAAGAGAAAGTAGGAGGTTGGCAGCGGCAGCAGCGGAAGTGTAGAATAGCTGTTGGCAGCCCGGAGACGTAATCTCCGCGCTCCGCTGCTGCGGCCGCTGCCGCGGCCGGCGGTCGGCAGCTGCTGCTGACCGCCCGCCCGTATTCTGGTCACGTAATCCAACAGTAACTGCCCAAGGGCCACTGAGCTATGCCTGAGCTAGTATCAAGAGCCATGATAGAAACACATCGTAGGGAAAGGCACTTGGCTTCAGATAGAACTTCCAGCCATTGCTTAAAGGCAGATCTATGTTGGGGCAGAACATACTAGACTTCTCATTGCTTTGAAGCGCCCATTCCCATAATTAGAAACAATGGACATGAGTTACTGCAAACACGGTGACCAGATTTCTTCATCAATTTCAAAGATATTTGCTTTGTTTCTGTCTGTTCGAAGTCTTGATACAGTTAATCATGCCTCTACAGCTTCAAAAGAAGTAACCGTATCCACCACACAATATTCCAAGGACCTGTACTTAATTCCCAGCAACTCAGTGCTACGAGTGACATCGATCTTGAAAAGTCCTGCCTCGGGGAAATCACCTCCTTGGACCGATTCGTCCGGTAGCGCAGACTTATACCTTGGAAAGTTCTTGCGGATCAAGCCCACAACCTGTCTGCTGTTGAAGTAACCTGCTGCGGCAAAAAACCTCTTGTTTGACGCTTCTGGGAGCTCCATAGCCTTGACATGGGCAAGTGCTACATCGCGGACATCCACCCAGAGATACCCACTTCGGACATAGTTAGTTTAAGAGTAGGCATGCTGGGGATGGTTGTTTACTTACGGGCTATCCGGGATTCGTTCTTTCGCATGCCCACTGATGACGGCTCTGAGAAACTGATTGGAAGTGTTCAGGGTCTGAAGTGAACTCAGATGGTTTACCTATAATCTACTCAGCAGATGCTATGAGACTAGAATGTGAGAAGAGAACTTACAACAGGGCCCAAGATCAAGGGCGGGGCGATGGTAGAGAGATCGAAACTAGGACGCTCGTTCTTCAAGAAGTCCCAGGCAGCCTTCTCTGCAAAGGTCTTACTCGCTATAAACCGAATCAGAATTTCATTCAGGCTTTATCCCGAGTGGGTTCAACAGTTCCCGAGAGTTTTATAACGTATAGATCTAGGTGTATCGTACCTCTGTAGCCGGTGCCGGGGTCCCTCAAGGCTTCTTCGAGCGTGACGGGGTTCCAGTCTCCCTCCGAATAAGTGTGCTCCGGCCAGTTCCCATTACCTGGATTGACCAACGCAGCGAAGGAAGATGTTATGACTACTTTCTTGACTGTAGGTGCACTTGCTTTGATAGCGTGGAGAATTCCCGTGGTACCAAGAACAGCCGGGTCGATAAGTTGCTTCGGTATGTCAGCGATAAAGTTGACGAATTGGAATAGCATCGGAGAAGAAACCTTTTGGATGTCGGTGACGTTGAAGTGAAAGGGGCTAGCCGTGTGGATGACAGCTTCAAAGGGTGGATCCGAGATTATAGCTTTTGCAAAAGCATCGGGACTTGAGACATCTTCAACAATGACAAAATCGAGGAATTCTTTCCCATAGTCGTGATGCGCCTTCCTGATCTCCTCGGCTTTCTGTTGGCTTCGCACTGTGGTTACAACGGAATGTCTGTAGCACAATATTAGCTTCGCCCATGTTGTGCAGCCCAAGCCGTCCATAAAATATCAGAGCACAAATTAGCAGCATCTAGATCAGTTGGGACTTACCCGCGCTCCAGAAGAAGATTCAGGATATGAGCTGCAACAAAGCCGCTGCCGCCAGTCAGGAGAGTCCTAGTCATTGTGTCGTTTTGGTTGTGATGGTAAACCAGGCCGATTTAGCTGAAGAGGAAGACCAAAATATAAATAATCATTGGGTGACCTCCTAAGTAGGTACAAGGATGCAAGTGGTTGGTAGAAGTGTAACGCATTGGGCACAGCACGGTTCATACTCATTCAGATTTCGGTTTCGGTTCCAGTAAGAGTAAATCCGGTAACACCGATATTGATTTGAAATGCCGATATATCCGAGGGGGCCCTCTGTCCGAATATGGAACGAGTACGTCGTGTTAGTGACACCGCTGAGTTTTAAGTTTCAGTAAAATACCAACCACGTTCCTTTCGTGTATCGCGATGGTATTTGCTGGCTCCCCCGTTCTTTTAGTATTTGAATAGATATTAAAATATGGTCAGTTTTATTAAATTGGCCGTCCTTTTTGGTTGATGCCGCATTAGAAGTTGAGCCCACGATGACAATATTCTGCTGCTGGGGCGGTGGAGGGGGTGCGGCGAAGTAGACCGCCTCCGCCTGAGGATGGAGGTAGACAAGAACATCAATTATGACGATCACTACTTCGGCCTCTTCATCCATTAGATCCACTCTGACATGGTAAGTAGGTTACAGGCTATGTATTAAACACAGTATGCAAGGGCGACTAGCACCTGTTAATACACCTTTTTTAATTCCTAACCAAACATTTCGAGGTTCTGGCTATAACACAAATAACCACACCAAGCAAGCTGGAAGAGTTTATGCGTTACATTAAACTTACCGTATGGCTGTAATGCTGCTAATACCCGAGACTGTTAAAATCAGTGATGTTAGCTCGTTGGGACCATCATGAGGTCAGAAGGCCGAGGCTACTCCGCCATAAGGTGGTTGGAGGGAAAGAAAAGAACATTGATCTAGCATATGACTCATGAAGCCTTGTTATCTACCATATCCACTCTGGAGTTACGTATCCGGCAGTATGTGTTGCTCCATAACGTGCGAGGCTAATGGTGGCGAAGCTCACCCCTGTTTGTGGTGGACTCTCACTTGTCCTTGGTACTATTCCACTAGGAGAGACTGCGTGACATGGAAGATTTTCAAAGCAAGCAGTGGAATACTAAGATAATAAAATGGCGAATAAATTCACTGAAACCCGGAATCAAAAACATACTGACATCAAAACAATTCCTCACTTTGATCACTCCCTACTTCATCACTTATCAGTCACCACACAACTTCTATCGACAAGTATGAAGGCTTCATTCTTTTTACTCACCTCTCTTGGTGTTTTGTTGAGGACAACTGCTGCCTCCTGGACTAACACCAATAAATCGACGACACTCCCTATCATTGACCTTGGTTATGTGCGTGCAAACAAATCTACCCTTTCTGCATAATACAAGGCTGAGGATCTAATTCGATCTTACAGGGACGACACCAAGCCATCAGTTTCAACGTATGAGCATTATCCGCGCCTTCCCTTTTCACATTTACTTTCTGCAGTTGGCCTTTTCTTATGCGATATCTCCTAGGAAAACTCGGGAACATACAACTTTTCCAATATTCGTTATGGCCAACCACCCGTTGGGAATCTACGCTTTCGGGCGCCACTTCCTGTGAAGGGCAACAATAGCAACATCAGCACCGGTTCTGTAGGCAGCATTTGCCCACAGCCAGCCTCGCTGTTCAGCGACCCCGTTTTAATCCAATGGATTACGGCATACGTGCAAGGCACTATTCTAGATTTCAATGAGTTGCGGGAGCAGGCCGGGATCCAGGCGTCACCTGTCTCTTCATCCGACCCGCGCGTTACCGAGGACTGTTTATTCCTTGACGTGATTGTACCGAAGACGATACTTGACAAACGTGGTAGCAGCAACGCAGCTCCTGTGCTCATTTGGATCCATGGAGGTGGTTATATAGTAGGAGAGAAGACCGGGTTTGGACGGTATAACCCTGACGGCATATTTCAGGCCAGTCGTGAGGCTGGAGACGACGGATTCATCTTCGTCTCGATCAACTATAGAGTAAGCCTCTTGTACTCACGTCTTTCTTCAAGTTATTTTAGTGCTCAGAGTTGTTGACTCTATTTTGCAGCTAGGCGCCTTCGGTTTCTTGGGTGGCTCTACTTTGCAGAGAGACGGGGCAGCAAACGCCGGCCTCCTCGACCAACGACTGGCCTTGGAATGGGTCAAAGAAAACATCCATCTTTTCGGTGGATCTGCTGACCGGGTTACCGTGATGGGCGAGTCTGCAGGCGGAGGATCAACTTTATACCAGTTGACTGCATATGGGGCGTCACAGGGACCAGTTCCGTTCCAGCAGATTATACCGCAATCTCCAGGTACTCAATTTGCCGCCTCTCCGCAGTCGGTAGAAGATGTTTTGCAGACCTTTATGGCAACCGTCAACGCATCAACATTGGATGAACTCCGAGCAGCATCTTTTACGAGCCTCAATTTCGCAAACACCTTCCTTGCTGGCACAGAAAGACAGGGCTTCTTCGGACCGTCGGTTGACAGCACCTTCATTCCACAGCACTTCAGCCAACTGGTATCCAACGGAGCGTTCGATCAATCCGTGACCGCGTTGATCGGGACGAACGCAAACGAAGGCATCCTCTTTTCGGACCCAACAGTCAATTCTTCCGCCACCTATACCACTTACATTCGTGGCCTAATCCCCGGGATCTCAGAGGCTAGTGTATCATACATCACTAATGTGCTATATCCCCCGGTTTTTGACGGGTCGTTTGGATACACGAGCCAATTTGAGCGTGGGGTCAGGACATTCGAAGAATTCACCTTCACATGCAACGCGCCTATCATATCATGGGGGTTGCAAAATCTCACTAACAACTATAATTTTGCCGTCTCACCGGGATTACATGCACAAGACGTGGCGTACACGTTCTACAATGGACCGGAGACGGGAGCTGGAGGAATCACCGCGCCACCTACGACACCAACCGAAATCCGTTTGGCAGGGATCTTGCAGAGCTGGATTGCCACCTTTGTAGTGCAGGGCACACCAAAGGCAGCTGATACGCTACCATTCGAGCCATATGGATCTGATGCAAGCGTGCTGGTTATGGGAGAGAGTGGCACATTGAATTCCACGGGTCTTTCCAGGGGTGCTGATCCAGCTTTTGTGCATGGAAGATGTGCTTGGTTATCCGAGGCGGTTGGGGAGGAAATCTTGCTTGAATAGAACACTTTTTGACATACTTTTCTGTATTGCAGAATAGTAGCTCCAAACACATGGTTTCCGTATCCCCCCCTTGTCTATTATTCTGCAGCCTTAGCTATTGGTCATAATCTCCCCATTGTTAGGCGCGGCACGACCGCGAAAAGCAAAACCAGACACTGATCCTGACCTGACCTGTGATCATTCATGTCCATCCCTGTTGCTACAAAAAAAAGATGTACCAAAACACGCCGATCTGGTACTCGATGATAAACTAGGTTTCATTTGTGTCAAGCGTAGTCTTGCCGTCTCACCCGAGCGGAAGCGGGACGTTGGTGATGACTTTCATCAAAACTGGGGCTGAATATCCGTACGCGGAGCTGAATCCGAACCCGACAGAAATTTCCTCATCAGGTTAGATCCGGCCGCTATACTGAGTGGAGAACGTCTCAGCGCCGAAATGGTCGGGGGACAGCAAAATCGATCCATAGTTTGTAGCCATGCGAACATGCGCCGAGTCAGAAAGTTTGACATGGGATTACGATTCGCTATAACTCACATTAGAGCTTCTGCCTCTAAAAAGTGAACCCCTGCAACCTGCGGGCACCCTTCATACCGTTGCTCGGATCAACCGTGTGAGGTAGGATTTCTTAACAAGCTACTGTAAGCATACAACACCTGCAGTATGTAGGTAGTACATTATCGACCTGAAAGAAACAATCCTGCTTTCTGTCGATGCTCATTGGCTAATACTCAGATGCAGGGCCGATGCTACATGCGGCACCTTACCTCACGTTCCCCCGTCATAATCTCGGTGACATGCCTGAAAGGTGAGCACATTGTTGTTGCATTAATCTAGATCAATAGACTGGTTGTTACGCATAATCTAACCTTGCTGGTACGTCATCGTTGATTATTAGATGCAACGTAAGACGGACATGCGCCGGTGTAAGCTGTAATCAAAGACGTACTTCAGATGGCACGGAGGCTATGACCCGTCGCAAGAATTCAGACAGAGCTTGGCACAAAGTACGCGCTGGATTGTGCACTCTTTTTATTATCTTATTCGCTTAACTAATATTTAATTGATTTTTCATTGAGATGTTGAACTGGTTGGCACCTGCAGTGATAGCGTTAGTAAAGAAGCAGTCATTCGAAGACGACACCGCCTTCGTCGGTCGCTTCCGCCCTCCAAGCGCTTACATGGCGGTGACATTGCCGTCTCATTTCTCTGGTGGAGTGGGAGGGGTGGTGGTGGCCCAGCCTACATGTTACTGCCAAAGTCGTCGGGTTTGCGGCAGGTGGCGCCGCTCGCCTGGCTGCTGTGGGGTGCGAATCCCGATGTACGGCGCCCTTATCCCGGACCGGGTTTGCGGCGTCGAGTTCGTCCGCGATGACGACCTCCCCCGCCGTTAGGCTTCTCGCCTTGCCATGACCAGCAGTGTATGAGTCACGTCCTCTCCTAAAATATTCTAGGGTTGCTGTGAGATCAATCAGGTGATTCCCAGGATTGGAGCGTACCTAATGTCACCTCAGTGGCCCCCGGCATCTATTGTGGATTCATTATGATTACTGACTCTCCTCTCATAGCGACGAGACGAAGTGTGTCTGTGGGCAACGGTTCTCTACGGACCCTACAGGGTCTTTGATGGTTGACTCTGAACATGCGCTTCATTACTCCCTTCAGTATCCTACATGTGCCTTGGTCGACACCTGTATATGAAGAAGCATCCGAATCATTCGAGGACTACCGGGTCACTAACCAAACAAGCGCACTCTCAGGTAATTCCTGCCTCCTGCCTGGACGACCTAGCACCGTGACTACCCGTCCAACTTACTGATTAATGGACTACTGACCATGTCGCTGGAATTTTGGCTGAGCCCAGGGGCATCACTGTACCAAGCCTCGGGAACAGTGATTGTTAATGTATTTAACGTCGCCAGCGTGCCAACTTGGGGGCACAATCTAGGATGTATGATGAGATATGACCTGCAGAACGAAATCGCCCTTGCTTTTAACGAGAAGAATTTGTGAGTTTTCCTCTAGTCATCAGTGGTCGGCATTGCCATAGAGAATCGTCACTGGTACACATACCCAACATGCGATAGAACCATACGTCATCTTAGGCTACGAGTTTTCTGTCAGAGACAAATTGATAAATGCCCCCAACACCACCTTCGATTACACCCACTGCATCCAACTGTCAACGCATCCAAGGCTCAGTTATACAGGACAGACAAACTGCCCCATTGGATTGCAAATTGACCACATCCTCGAAATTTATCGTTGTGCTTCATGGATCCTGGAACTGACAGCCGTCAACGGGTTATGGCTTGGTGTTTGGTTCCATTCAGGGGAGCAATGTCGACAATTGTGGCCATGTGGCTACGGGTAATAGTAACCATGGATACCAAAATGACTTTTTCTCTATACACGAGTCACTTATTTATATTGATTCGTGCGTGACGGTTCGTGAGATCTTTTCGGTTTAATTTTGATGCCGCCGGACGCTTGTAAAAAAAAAAGGAGCAATCCTTCGAGAAGACGTCTTGCTAGGAAAGTCAAAGGAAGCTAGATTCACGGATATCCCTCTCTTGATTCCAGTTCAATTGAAAGTAATATACATGGCAGGCGATGGTTTATCTCTTGCAACATACGCTGCGTAGCAAATCTACCACATATTGACCACTTTTGTCTGACAGCTAAATTACGGAGGAAACGGGCACATACTCTATTGACGGAGTGGACAAACAACTCCCAGTAGGTCATCTAACACAAAATGACGACACAATTGACCATGGCATCAGGTGAGGGACAAGTAAAGCAAGCGATTTCCTGGCTGATCACTATACTTGACAAAACTTCGGATCCAGAAAGAGGACATGCCAAGCCAGGCTAAGCTAAGCGGTAACACTTGAAGTGAAGGTGAGAGCATGATAAGGCATAGCCCACATCCGACGTACTAGTCAATATTGATTGAAGCCGAAGTGGCTCCGACACCGCCACCCATTCAGACCCATTTCATCAATGTACTGACAATGCTAACTCGTCTCACTCTCCATTCATTTTCATTGCTTTTCTCATAGAAATTACTTAAGCTAATGCCCGCTGATCATGTTCATTACCCTGCAGTCTGCGCTGACGCTCTAAGGGAAAGGATACTGGAGAAGTGTATTAATGCAATAACGAATACATGTAGAGTTGAAATTTCAGATAATAGAACATGTCAAATGATTATGTTAAAATAAAGGATAGGAGGTTTGAGTCAGTTAAAGGTTCCTCCACCAACACACTCCACTAACGCCATCATCCATCCTCCTTGGACGATCGCGAAGCGTGTCGCAACCATCTTCAGCAAGACAAGGGTATACGAATCACGAGGCTGGGCACTGCAATCATACCTCATTTGGATTAGATACCAAAAAATAGGGGTTTACGACGCGCGGCATTGGTCACGGCTGAAATACCGTTTCTTGAAGCAACCATTTTGAGCTTGACCAACCTAGACAAGGTCCAGGGGGTTTATAAACATTGCTGGAAATCCAACATATGAGCATATATAACTTGGAAGTGACGGGTTCTTCTACCGCTCTTCTTTATTCTTTCTCTCAAAGACATTCTCATCGTAACCGATCAGCACGGCTCATCCTCGTACCTGCACAATGGCTCTCAATACTACCCTGAACGCCACCATGCGCGGCGCCATGTTGACTGGCCCGTATCAGGTGCATATTCAGGATTTTCCCGTCCCTGTTATGAACACCCCAACCGATGCCATTGTTCGCATCACTACCTCAGCCTTGTGCGGGTCTGACTTGCACAGATACCATGGCTATATGGGAGGAAATCCCCCCTGGGCGTTGGGACATGAAGCGAGTAAGTCCAGTCCTGTATCAACTATGCCACCTTTTTAGCACCTTTGCGTAGAAGAATATTGTTGACATTAAACTTTTCACAGTTGGATATATATCAGAACTCGGAAGCGGTGTGTCCTCACTTGAGATTGGCCAATACGTCATTATCCCAGACAATGCGGGAACTGGCCACATTGACATGGGGGTTGGAACCGGACCTCAACAGGGAATATCATTCGGTGGTGCTAACGGTGGTCTGCAAGGCAAGTAATTCTGTTTTTATACAGCTTTAAATTTCGAACTCTCACTAACACTGTATTCCTTTCTAGCCGAGTACGCACGGGTTCCCTTTGCCGACATGAGTTTGATTCCCATTCCGTTGACCGCGGAAACCACCAACTCTAGCATCGAGCAAGATTATCTCACCGTCTCTGACATCTTTGCTACGGGCTGGATTGGCTTGACTAAATCTGGTTTCGAGCCTGGTGACACTGTGGCTGTCTTTGGAGCCGGGCCCGTTGGGCTACTGGCTGCATACTCTGCGATTCTTCGTGGCGCATCTCGGGTATTTAGCATTGATCACGTACCGATGCGACTTGAACGCGCTGCATCAATTGGAGCCATACCCATCAACTTCATGGAGTCAGACCCAGTGGCACAAATTCTAGCTTACGAACCACTTGGTGTTATTAGGGCAGTGGATGCCGTTGGCATGGAGGCTATCAACGCTAACGGAACCATGCAACAAGATATTGTTCTTTCGCAGATGATCGAACTTGTCGCAACTGGTGGTGGCATCGGTCAGGTCGGAGTCTATCTTGCGCAGCCCAACACAGGCCTCGCACCGAACGCAGAGGAGATTTCGGCCAACATCTCATTCCCGCTATCGGCCTTCTTTATCAAAGGTATACGATATGAAGGTGGTATTGCGGACCCTGAGACTGTCGCTGGCGAGCTTGTCAACCTCATTTCACGCGGCGCTGCCCATCCGGGCTTTGTGGCCAGCGCTTCTATTGGGATCGAAGAGATTCCAGAGTACTACGAACGCTTGAGCAACCAGGAGGAGCTCAAGGTCTTTGTCCACTTCCCGTAACTGGTATCGGACACTTGAATCCTGTGGTCGGCATTGGACGTTATCCAGCTGCACACTCACCTGTGTCTTAGCAACGTACATTCCAGCCCGGAACGGTTTTGGTGGATTAGTTCGAGCTAGGCTGGCAATCTCATATATCTCAGCAGTACATCAGCTGTTAAACACCTTAGATTTCACTTCTTCCCTGAACTCTTCAATCTAACTCATTTTCGCACCTCCCTTTACCCACTCGCCATCCAGCGTGCTGTGTCGCCCCTGTATTCCACTGCCAGAGAAAGAGAGTCTGTATTATCACACATACAGGCTACAGCAGCTACCGTAAGAAATATTGAAATACAGAGTCGCTTAATGGACCTCCTCAGATGATGTGGGGATCCCTGAAGGAGACCCTCCGAGACAGGAGACTAGTTGGCCCTAGACTGACAGTGGGTATTGAAGGCTTGGTGTCTGCAACAACAGTCTACAAGGGAATCGTTGTAAAATTTCACTGCCACTGCCTCGAGGCAGTAGGCTTGCGTCAACCAGTGACCGGAACAATGCAGACGTCTACATTAGGTTATTAGTTGTTATCATTAGTGGTGTGGTTTTGGTACATACCCCGGCACGTAGACCACACTAACTTTAGCTGGGTCAGCAACAAAAGATTAGACCCTGGTCGAGACCAAGTTATTTTACCCTCGGCTTCGGATTCCGGACTTAAGACAAGACCCTCGGCTAATTAATGCAAACCTGCTCACCTGTCATGAACTAACAAAATCCAGTGTGGAAGGCTTGAGCTATTGATTAAACGAATTTTTATTGGTAATTGCGGATAAATCAACGCAGGAAGAAACTATATTTAGCATCTTTAAAATCTTTTCATTAGTTTCATTACCCAGTCACCATGGCCACGCTACTTCCAAGTACTGCGCCTTGTAATATAACCCTCTTTCTCAACTCTCAAAGGTAGCCTGCGATGCGTTTCAACTACACTACTATCTAATTAAAAACTGGCGTCTGATAAGCCTTGTACCTTCACATGGAGGTATACCCGGATTTGCTGGTGGGACCACTATGTGGCTGTGAGCATGGGTTTTAGTTACAAAATCGGTTTAGGGAAACCGAATACCACTTTTGCTCCATCAATTTACCCGTACTCCAAACTCTTGGATGACAGCGTGCTAGTCTTTTTACGACCCTGTGGGGCACATACCCGAGATCATTCATATGACATGGATCTATTGGCCTCCGAACTCGCTCGAACAACCCCAAGTTATCGCCGAGGTACCCCCTCTGGGACTACAAGCACCCATGGCGAGGCAGCCAATGCCATCCTGGGCTGGTCACGGAGCAGGGAGCATGCCTCGAGCTCGGGTCTGTCGTTCTAGAGCTGAGAAACTCGTACGAATTGAAAGCAAGGCTGCATTTCAAGCCTTCTTGGCCTACAAGAATACAAGATCAAAATGGCTTGTAATAGCATCCCGCCCTAGTCCAGAGTCGAAAATATGTAACCGTTCTTGTCCACAAAAGCTTAGATCCGGTTTAAGCATCAATATATTGGTTGGTGCTGTACCTACAGAAAAGTCTTTCATTCTTTCGATGACGGCAGCCATATAGCAGTCACCTTCTCTCTTTTCATGAATCACAGGTCTGCCATGATACTTTATGTGGAGAATTGAAGGATCTTTCCAGTCCAACTAGAGGCTACATGCCCGAAGCTATCTATCTCCGCTATGATTATGGCATTGTTGGTAACTTACGTCATTCTGGTTTCCGTCGGAAATGAACAAGTACCGACATTGCTTTTAAAAAAGACTTAAACTTTTCTGGTTTCAGGTGCTTACTGCTCTCGCGGCCCTATGTTATGCAGCGTTTGTTTCTAAACCAACAGCTGAGATACTCTCAAATAGGCAAGACGGCATTCAAATTGCCAACTTCTAGTATCCTGAAGTCCGGGGTCAGTTATATCGATGCTAGACCTGTTTCCCTTATCCAAAACCGTTATACTAGAATCTTGGTCTTGGGGGTCAAGACGTCTTTTACATTACGAGAATCTTGTAGGATTGCGTTCCTGACAATTGGCTGCTGGCAAATGACTACGAACCGATCATGGCCTAAGGGTATCCGCGACCGGCACACAATAGGTGAGCCGGGTTCGTTCTTGGGCCTTCTGGTGATAAGGAGGAGCACGGAGCTTGATCAGGCCATCCTTACTGCATGGCAGATGAAGGATGACATCAGCCTTGCCAGAAATCACCATCACGCGGGAGCCGCTACTTGAGGTAGTGGCAGCGGTCTCTATTATCTTTCTGCTCGGGCCTGTGGTTCTGATTTGTCAAAGGATCGGCTACTACGTAATATCTAGTCGACTGGTCTGTCTATCTTGTCCGTTATCAATCCCGACTTATCCAGAGCGCGATATCGGCTTTATTAGCAGTTGAAAACCCGCTGATAGCTTACAGAGGTCGCCAGGGCATGCCCGAAAGAAACCATTGACCGGAGGCAAGCTGTAATAGTGCTTTGGGACTTCTAGACGCCTGTCTGGTTTTCCTGATTCACGGATATTATTTCAATTTACTTTACAGATCAAGGTCAACACATATAAAAGGAGCAGGTCCTCACCGCCATGAGACAATACGACCCAGCTCAATAACCTCGCTATTTTGGAGCACTGGTATTACCGCAGAGGCCAGACACCGTTCAAGATGCTCAGCTACCTCGCCGCCATAGCGCTTGTCGCCTCGACATGGGCGTCCCCTACGCTGATCCAGAAGCGTGAGGAGCCGAGCACGGGCCTGACCTGGATCTACAAGGACGAATCTCTCCCCAAGGTCATGTCAGTACACAATAAAAAACTTGTATATGCGGAAAGCGAAATACTGACTCGCCGAAAAGGCTGTACAATACCGGCGATGGCACCATTCTGTCTGGTTCGAGAAACGGCCGCCTGGACACCATCAACTACGGTGGTGGTGTTGGGGGTCTTACTCCTGAAACCCTCGTTGGGAACGTCAGCGAGGTTTTGGATATTGCTCAGCTGGCTGTCGTCAATTTTATCGGCGGTCGCAACGGTGGTGGCAGCGCGAACGCTGACTCCGACCGTTTTCTGAATATCTCCATGGACGCCCACGGACGCCTCTGCACGCCCAACTCGGACATTGTCGGTGCCGTCATGATCCACGGCACCAACACTCTGGCTGACACCGTATGCCCTACGTAACTATCAGTTATTCGTCTCTGTGCTTTTAAGCTTATCATCTCCAGGTCTATGGTGTCGATCTTACCTTGAACTGCTCTAAGCCCTTCGTTGCAACCGGTTCCATGAGACCTAATTCAGCTTTGTCTGCGGATGGCCCATCCAACTTCTACGATGCAGTCAGGACTGCCATCCATCTTGAGTCCCGCGATCGTGGAGCCTTGATCGCCATGAATGACCACATTGTGTCAGCCTACTACGCAACCAAAACAAACGGCAACACCGTGTCGACATTCCAGTCCATCGACCAGGGTTACCTAGCCCAGTTCATGTCTGGTCAGCCATACTACTTCTACGGGCCTTCGCTTCCTAAGGGCCGCCCATACTTCAATCCGTTCAACCTAACCTCGCCACTACCGAAGGTGGTGGTGCTCTATGGTCACCGTAAGCTTCCAGTCATCTATGACTTTCCCTGAGGGCTTGATACTCACCATTTTTGCAGAGGGTTTTGAAGCCAGTCTCCTATACGCCGCTGCAGAAAATGGCGCCAAGTAAGCGATAGACCCAATCTCTGGCTCTATCATTGGTAACCAAATTTTAGGGGAATTATCATCATGGGTGTCGGTCCCGGCGGCCTCAGCACGGCCGCCACTGAGGCCGCGAACGCCCTGTTCGCGCAGGGGGTTATCACCGTCGCGTCCTTCCGCCCCTTCTTCGGCGCGTCTGTGCCCAGCCCTCAGACCCGCAACATGTAAGTCAAATACCTTACTTTCGTCTCTAGATTTCAGCAGCTAACCTATTTCACAGCATCAGTTCTGGTTTCGTTCGCGGCGAGAATGCCCGTATCCAACTGCAACTTGCACTCGGCTCCCGCTACAGCTTTACACAGATTCAAAAGCTGTTCGAGGGTGACATTCGCGAGGCTGTTTACAACGAGGCTACAACTTTCTACAACGGAACTGTCCTGTGAGCGAGTATATGCGTGCTCTTGCATCAAGGGAACACCTGGATATTTAATAGAAAGCCATAAGATTAGTTTAAACTACTCTTGGTATCAAAGGATACCTGTACTAGTGAAAGATCAATCGAAGAGCAAAACTAGTACTATATTATGGTTGTTGATATGTAGAAGGAAGAAAAGAGAGGCAGCCAGCGGAAGCAGCAGTTGTGAAGATATCACCGTTGGCGGCCCGGAAGTAAAATCCCTGGGCCCGACTGCTGCCGCTTCCCTTGGTCTTACCGCCTGCCCTTATTCAGGCTGGGTAATCCAAAAACTACAGCAATGTTGTCGTGAATTTCAAAATTGGTTTGCCATTTGTTTAAATTTGAAATTTGAGTTCAATTTCTATTCAGATGTTGGCCCAGAAAATGCCCGAGTGAAGCTGTATTTCTTTTATGCATCACCTCTAAGGTTTGGTTTCCTTCCTCTATCATATTCTTACAAGCACAACTGTCGGCCCTATCCGCGGCCCTCTCTTCTTGACACCGTAAACTTAGAGCTAAAGCTTTGGTAGATGAACACGTATTCGGATCACTTATTACGATCTTTCCCAGCATTCTGCTCTATATTTTCAACTCCTTAGCCTAACCTAACAACCTTTGAGATTCTGTCCTCAACCTTCCATCATCATTGATTCTAAGCCTCTCTGGATGTTGAAAATGGATTAAGACCCAATGTTAATGGAAGCCAGGATGGAGCATGAACCGTGATCCAAAATTTTGTCAAGTTCCTTTCGCCCGCGGTCTTCCAACGCCTACATTCAGTCAACAATTGTACTGGGGGTTGGTTGGTTACTTCGGCCCGAGCCGCGGTGGATCGAAGATGACAATCGATTATATTTAGTACCAATATGACCGAGAACGCAGGTCAGCATGTATCTTACACGGCTCGAAAGATCCGATATGGGCTGTTCAAAAGCCCCCAGCAGCAACCCCTGAAAGTGTCATGCACGTCGCTGCATCTCGACCAAACTTACCGGATTGAGACACAGTCAGCACAAATGCCACCAATAGTAGCCACTGTAAGTTTGGGTCATTAGTCAACATATTGGACACATTTTGGAAAGAGGAGGCAAGTGAAAATGAGGCTCAGATGCAATGCTGACTAAAATATTCAATCGGCTCACAAATTCCAGCTCACCACACTCGTGCTTACTCATTTGCTGATGATTCAATGAGCCAGCCTGATCCAACAGTTTCCAGCTACGATTACTCAATTTGTCGATTTAAACTGGTTTTATCACTATTTATTTGCTTTTCAAGCAAAAGCTTGATATTACTACGCCTTGGGCGGAGACAAGTGCCGTGTGCGCATTTGGGCCGCAACACGATAGCGCCACGAGATCATTACGTTGCAACTTGCAATTTCGGACATATTTTGGACCATTCCTACCAAATCTGGCAGTAGGACGATTTACAGCATAGTTTATTCGTGCAAAATGGGACGTCCACCCATCAGCGGTTATTGTCATACGTGTCGCCGGAGACGGGTGAAGTGTGGTGAGTGGTTTTAACGCCCCTGGATGACCCAGATCTTACTCCTTGGTACCCTATGGAAATGCTTATGGAATTTTCACTTAAGACAAAGGGCTTCCGGCTTGCCAAAGATGCCTCAAATCAGGCCATAAGTGTCTGGGATACGAAACCCCTCTGCGAATGCAGAACTTTGCGGCTGTTGCAGAGCCCAACGGAAGCCACCAACTGGCTCGCGTCTGGAACTCATCTGCGACTACACCGGCAGCGCTGAGCATACCTCCAGAACTACCATTGATAGCCTTTCGTGACCGTATGGCTTTCTCGCACCTTTTAGCCAACTACCGATGGGCCCCATTTTGGAAACCACTGTTGCGTATGTCCCTAGAAGGATCATCGCAGTCTGACGTCATCAAAGTCGACTACACCGGGAGCTTGGCGACAGCACTCGGTTTCATGGGAAGCTCCGTTAAAGAGCCAAACATGCTAGCGGACGGTTATGAGCTCAATGGCCAGGTGATAAAATCCCTACAATCGGCTTTGTTGGCGAAATCGAAGCAAGAGCTAGCTCGTTGGGCTTTCACGATCATTATTTTGAGTCTTTATCAAGTAAGTTCATGGTTATACGATTCGCCACTTCTAAACCGATTGGGACGTGTCTGTATTAATAACAACGCAGTATGCTGTTGAAAACCAGGCTAATATCCCTCATTACTATGGAATGTCCCGAATCATAGAGTCGTGTGGGCCGGAGTGCTTTCAGCAGGAGCCTATGCTAACTTATCTCCGTCAGATGAGGGCTCTTCACGTAGGTACCCCAGTCAGACGTTCGGGAAGTACCGAATGTTACTGATTATTCAAACTAACCTGGTGTCTGTTTAGGCGTGTAACTCTTTCAACCACAAGGAACGGACATTTTTTGAAGAAAAACGCTGGAAATCTCTCCCATGGAGGTTTCAAACCAAAACCTCCCATGACCTTTTGATGGATATTTTTGTCGATATTCCCGGGCTTACTACATCCGTGGGATCCTTTTCTGGGCCCCTCTACGAGGAGGAGAAGTCTTTGGCCCATGCAAAGATTCTGGAACTGTTCTCAAAGTTGTACAACTGGAGACGACAGTGGCAAAATGCCAACCAGAATGCAGCAACTGAAATCTTTTCGCCTCAGGACGCAGACAACATATCTACCCCCTGGATCAGAGACATGATTTCTCGATCTTTGTCACTCAAGACGTCAGAACAGGCGGCCGAGCTAATTATTTACAATGCCGCACTCATCCAACTCATGAATCTTCAGGCCCTGCTGGACACAGGTGTCCGGGACCCGCAGCCTTTTCCCGGCACCATAAGCCCATCAATTCTCAAACCGGCAGCAGACCCTCTATACATGCCACATGAAATCAAACACCGATGGCAGCCTTCGATTGAAGCCCTTAGGTTGATGCGGTGTTCTACAAAACTGCTTTCGGCCAATGAAGGGTCGGTCATGCTTGCTGCCTCGCCCATCGGCATCATATACAATTCCCTGCTTGCAAATGAGGGTCTTGGGCGTTGTTTCATATCAGCAACGACTGGTCCGAGCGACTACGAAATATTAGAAACCGAACTTTCTATCTTCCGCTTTTGATAGCCCATACCATTTGACTCTGGATTGCCAAAGTGGAGAAGTATCAACAGAAACCATGGATCTTCTACCAGAGATGAAACATATCGTGATGGTGAGGTGGGTATAGAAAACTATCTTTAGAACTCATAGAAACTGCATTCATTCTTTATATCATTCGTGTTTTAAGGTCGCGTTGTGAACAGGTACGTTCAATAGGGGACTTTGTCCCAGCCACAACATAGTTAACGCTATTTCTCGGCCTGAATGCTTGTGTCTCTTGACATGAACTTTCACCCACTCATTACCAGTAATGCGGTCGGTCATCCATTCGTCCATGAAGTTAGCTAGATAAATGAGAAGTCAGCTAAAAAAGATGCAAAAGGATATGCGCCGAGGGGGAATCGAACCCCCGGCTCCCCGACGCTGCATGATGGCAACGGAGAATTTTACCACTAAACCATCGGCGCTTCTCTGGGACAGAATCGAAATCGAGTTTCAATCTGATGGGCCGGGTCGCTTAGGGGATTAACATTGTAACTCGAGAATGCCGAGCAGGCCAATACATCTCAGCTTCTAAAGAAGAGACTTGTTTTTTCGTATGTGACCGCAATTTCATGTCATTAGAAGAGTTACTAAGCATTGCAAATATTTTCAATCGCTCGACGTCTTACCTTCCCCAACCAAGTCAACCCATTGCGTCTGGAGGCTTTTGGTCGATGCGACCAGTTGCTCCCGCCACCCTCCAGACGCGTCCGCCTCCCACCCAACCTTGCCGTAAGACCAAGCCAACAATCCCTCAGCACGAGCCCCATCTGGGTGATCCAGTAACCCAACTGCAATGTCCACCATACCATCTCTGTCATCAACAGCATAAAACACGCTGGCGGAGCATGTAGAACAGAAGTACCGCTCTACATCGGGAGAGCTTTTATAAATCGCCAAGCTGCCAAGTCGAGGATCCTTTTTCTCGGAAATGACTGCTTCCCTGAGTGCGCCAAGAGTTTGCGGAAACTCAGAAGGGTTGGACACCGATTCAGTGTCGAAGCTGATGTGAGAAAGCGGTGCAAATGTCCATCCAGGCAGGTCTGACCCGAACGATATACGGCAAGAGTCGCAGGCGTCTGTGCTGGCTTTAAACTTGAGGGTTTTTGGTTCGATACACCACGAATAAACCTCTTTTGTTGGGTCCAGCTCGAGATCAACCGCGCTCCGCAGAGACAGTTTCACACCTTTACAGTGACAGTGGAAGGTGGTCAATCCAGTGGAAGCTTTTGTGCTAAGCCGCGAAGCAGGGGTAGCGTTGGGTGCCGGCCAGTCCATTGGCAGCTCTTCACTTTCATTGCGGTGTTCTCTCCAGCGTTTCGCAGGCTTGCCATACTCGTGTCTCGGCAACCAGATCGAAGCGCCACCGTCAATGGTATCTCCGACGAACATGTGACTGTTGTACTTTACGAGACCAAGCGTGTTTTCCAAAGCACCAGTTACGACAAATGGCACTTCGGTATGTGCGGTGCTGCGGCAGAAAAGTTGTGAGGAACAGGTACCACAGGAGAAGATATCTGTATTCCTAGAGAAGGAATATTTCTTCAGACCAGATAGATCTTCCGAGGGAGATGGCCATTTGACACAGACAGAGTAGAGTCCGCCGGTAAGATGTCGGCAGGAGCTGCAATGGCAGCATGAAGCTTCTAACGGCAGTGTGGATTTTGGGACAGCAGCCGAGAAGGTGTGCTTTTTGCAGAGGCACTGAGCCTTTATGACGATGGAATCGCTCATGTCGACGAAAACTTCAGAAGAAAATATTTGTGGGGATATTGACTTGATGGGGTGTTGTTGACGGACACTCTTATGCGCCTGGAAAACGTGGTGATTTTAGGCAGCCTTGAATAAATGCAAGGGCGCGAATGACAATCGCGCTGTGATTAACAGAACTCCACTTACGTCACTATCGTGGTTGTTGCCTAGTGTGTCACTCCAACCCCCGCCACGTAGAGTATGGCTGCCGTTGATAGGTACGCTATAAGGGCACATGTACAATCAGATGTACAACACAAAATATTGACCAATCTCGCTCTTCAATAAATCTTTTTCTGCTATCTAGTTTGGGGATGTGGCGGCGATGGGCAAATGGCATCGTATAGCTTAAGCCAACACAACGACGTCCGCATAGAAAATCTTCTGATTACTTCAAGCCGGCTTCTTAAACGGCTTCAAGGCTGTAATTCCATAGAAACACATGCCTCTATTTAAAACCCGACCTAGAAAATGTGCCTGGCGTCTTCTGAGTCGATCCACGCTCTGGACTAACAGTTGGCAGGAAGCCATTACTCGCGAGAAATTCGACATTTCTCATGACAGCCACCTTGAGTTGAATAGGGCAGTCTTGCGGATTTTCAACCCTTACGTCCCATTCCATCGAGGTATCATCAAGGAGATGGGCGAGTGGCCAAAGCGGATGCGCCTCTTTCCGCGTCGAAATGTCTCGTTTGATTGTTGGAAGCCATTGATACCCTGGCGCTGGGGAAATGTCATATCCTGTTGCTTTGATCAAGCGCCAAAACTCACCCCAAGTCATTCCGTCGTCATGCTGTTTAACCAGCTGTTCTTGTGGCCTGGAATCAAAGGCGTTCCGGATAACTGCAGCTGCTGTGGTGGCAGCATCAGATATATGCAACCATGCATTCTCGTCGTCTCCATTGTAGACTCCAATGTCAATACTCGCTGCCGTGAGTCTCCAAATGTAGTCGTCCAAGTTTGCTACTCCTTCCGTGGGAGTTCCAATAATGAGGCCTGGCCGGAAGACAGCGAGGTTTCTTTGCGTGGGCAGACATCTACTGGCTGCCCTCTTCACTAATGTCTCTGCGATAAACTTGGTTTGGCTGTAGCCCATGGCGTCGGACAGTTCATGGGCAACTTCCTCCTCACTCTCGTTTTCAGAGCGCCATTGTCTACCACCTGACACATAGACAAACCGCAACGATGGGCTCCGCACGGCAAGGTCAAGTAGCTGAATTGTTGATCCGATATTGACCGCCTGAAGAGCAGAGTAGCTCTTATTCCAGTGAACGACGGCGCCATTGTGTATGATGATATCAAACGAGTTTCCGTCCTCTAGTTGGGCCCACTGGTCTTCTCGGAGCCCGAGAATAGGCTTGGATAAGTCGCCTGCCCAGACCTTGAGCTTTTCTTCGTGAAACTCTGTCCACCACAATGCCTTTTGGGCCGCATCAACCACCCGAGACTTTGCTGCTTCTGAGTTTGCTCCTCGGACAAGAGTAGTCACACAATCAACGTCAGGCCGTTCCAAAAGTTGTCGTAGGATTTGGGTGCCCAGGTAACCGCTGGCGCCGGTAAGAAATACTCTCAACTTCCCGCGTTTCTCATCCGAGTGTCTCAGAATAGGCCGGGGAATTCTGCGCGATGAATTGAGGAGCTCGGCGTCGTAATGATTAATCTGGGCCATGATATCGACTTCGTGACTGGTTGATTGCGGACTTTGTTTGGCATGGGAAGTTTTCTTTAAGCCATAATCTTCTATGAACGCAGCCAAACTTCGGATGCTGGTATGCTCATTCATGAGAAGCTGCATACTAACCCGTACCCGGTGCTTCATGTGGATGAAGTGCATGAGCGACATCATGTTCAAAGAATCCAGCCCGGATGAGTGCAAAAAGATGTCATCAAAGCATCCTGGTGGTTGATAAACAGATGAACGCGATTCGGAACGTACGAGAGATGCGATTTTGTCAGCCAACTCATACGCAGGTAGTTCCCCTGGAAATATGGCGGTGGTTGTATGGGCGACTTGGGCTGTTTTATCCAGGAATTGTGATTTGGCTGGGGTAAGCTCCTCTACCCAAGTCGCAATTTGTCGTCTATCCACCTTTCCTGAAGGCGAAAGTGGAAATTGTCCGCGAGAAAGCGTGGTAATGTCAACCCAATGCGTTGGCAGCATGATACTAGGGATCTTGCTGGACAGTTCTTTCCGAATTTTTCCGGCCTCTTCGTTGAAGCGAGAAATTGTGTGTTGACTTCCGGGAGCTGATTTAAGAATGTCTTGTTGAAGTTCCAGCACGGCAACAATTTGCTTTGAGAAGGGCCCAGATGATGGGAAGACAACGACTCCACGCTTAATGGACTGACAGACAGCCAGATGAGACTCAATGTCACCGAGCTCAATCCTCTGGCCATTCAGTTTGACTTGTAAATCCTTTCTGCCCACGTAAACCAAGGCTCCACGGTCGCTCCTCTTGACCAAATCTCCTGTCTTGTATAAAGGTCCAGACCCAGGGAGGCGAGTTTCGCCCGGCCAAAGTGGAGCATTTATGAATGCTGCGGCAGTTCTCTCGGGATCGTTCAGATAACCTTTGGCCAAGGTAGGGCCCTCAATAAGCAGTTCGCCAATCTCTCCATCTGGGACCAGGGTTGCAGCATTGTCTGGGTCAACAATCCTAAACGAGCATCCCACGGGACGGCCGATTGTTCGAGAGTCTAATTCGTATGAGCAAGGATGGCATGCGGCGATTACGGAACACTCGCTCGGTCCGTATGCGTTGAAAAGTTTTGTCCCAGCATCTAGCCACTTCTTGATTAATAGCTCATCCGGGGCTTCTCCACCCAGCACCACAGTCTTGAGCGATGGCGCTTCCGTTGGTTGAATAATTCGAGCTACCGACGGCGTGAGAAGAGCAAAATTCACATTTTGTTCCCTCAGAAACTCGCTAGTGCCTTCGAATCGCTCATTATCGGTTGGGACACAGACAGTTCCTCCGTGAATGAGGGTTGTAAGAATTTCAAACAAGCTGGCATCGAAACTGTAGGCGGAAAATTGCAGCACGCGGCTTTCTTTTGCCATACCAAACAATGCCCCATGGGCGACTGCACTGGATGCAAAGGCAGAGTGAGAGATGACAATGCCTTTTGGTGTGCCGGTAGAGCCCGACGTAAAGATGACGTACGCTGGGCTTTCGGGATCGGAGTCGATGAGTCGCGAAGTTGAGCCCCGAAAACTCCAAGAAGTTTTATCCAAGACGATGCGCGTAGCAACCCCGAGATCGGTTGCTTTAGCATGGAAGGATGAAATGATAACTCTCTTGGCGTTGACTTGTGCCACAACCTTTCTGAGGCGAGAAATCGGTTGACTCGGGTCCAGAGGGACAAAAGCAGCTCCAGCTTTGAGAACTCCAAGCATCGCAACCACTGCCCATATAGACTTCTCAAAACACAAGGGAATCATCTCTCCTGCCGCAACGCCAGTCTCTATGAGATGGCCTGCGAGCGCAGAAGATATGCTCTCCAATCTCTCATAGGATAGGGCGTCAGCTGTTGACACAACGGCTTCTCTTTTTGGTTCGTATTGACTCTGCTTCGTAATTAGTTCATGGATTGAAGATGAAATCTTAATGGGCTCCTGTTCTTGAGGAACTTTAGATTGAGAGGGGCTTTGAAGTTCGTCGAAAACCAGGTCTGCAACCTTGGAGGAGTCATTTGGCAAAGACGTTGCTCGAGAAAGCTGTGTAATGATCATCTTGACAGTTTCAATTGCCTTTGCCACAAAGACACGACTCGTGATATCTTCGTCGACATGGGTTGCGAACTCAATCCGTCCTGGATGGAGCCAAGCTTCACATGTGACAGGGAACGTTGTGAACTCCTCTCGGTACATCGGTTTTACGAGGGGACCTGGTCCATTCTCATCCCAGCCGCCTCCAGCTTGAACAACAAGAAGATTCTGAAGCTCGCAGCCTCGCTTCGTGTCTTCGTTCAATGTCTTTATTTGCTGCATCCCGGTCTGTTCGAACGGTATCATTGCAGTGGCGTGGTCCTGAACCTGACGGACAAAGTCAAGCAGATGCAAACTCCTGTCAATGCGCATCCTGACCGGAACAGTGGCAATGGTCGGCCCTTCGATTGTCTCGATGTCATCAAGTGGCGCATTCCGGCCAGAAACCGTTGCTCCAAAGAGAACATCGTCAGATTCTGAGAAATATCCAACCATGAGAGCCCACGCCGCTCGTACAATTGTGGGCATCGTCAGGCCAGAAGATTGGTTGATATCAACGTCGAGAGTATCCTTGACCACAGCTCGAGCGAAGGATTGATGGCCGGGTTCTGGTACGGCGGGGAAATTCGATTGGGGCACGTCGCGAAGTTCTTCTTTCCAGTAATCTGCGTATTTGTTGGACGCAAGCTGCTGGGAGTAAGTGATGAAGTGTCGGAAATCTGTTGCTGGCTTCAAAGAACGGCCATGATACAAATCGTTGAACCTATTGCAAAGCATTGAGAGCGACCATCCATCATAAAGCATATGATGAATTGTCCAAACAAAAGTCATGGCGCCGTTCTTGGATGAAACAATTGCAAATCGATTAAGCTTGTCTCCAGGGAACATTGAATTGGCATCATCTTCTTCAAGGTAGGCTTCGAGGTCGGTATGCGAAAGCCATTCAATGTGTTCCTTGATGACGGCTTGAAGCGACCCTGCTGACGATGTGGTTGCAAACCGAGTTCTCAGAATGGGTAATGCTGCATGGATTTCTTCCCACGTCCTCTTGAACCTTTCCAGGTCCACGTCGCTTGGTAAAGAATGGATCCATCGGCCAGTGTAGCTGCCCGGTCGCGTTAGATTGACTGCCATCAGACCTTCCTGCATGTGCGTGCAAGGATATAGGTCTTCAATTTCGTCTTCCTCAACTCCACACTGGAACGAGGCCTCCAAACGCAGGTCGGATATCTCGTCCTGCTTGAGGAATTGAAACGGAGTGAACTGAGCCCGAGTTGCGGCAGATTTGCCAGATACTGAGCTTTTACAAACCAACGCCATATTTCTCAAGACAGAATTCTTGAAGATATTGGCAACGTTGATCTGAAGTGCTGATTGACGGCATGCCGCAACTACTCTTATAGCTCCTATGGAGTCTCCGCCGAGTTTGAAGAAGTCATCTTCGGGTTGAATCGAGTCTTCGGAAACTCTCAGCACCTTTGCCCATGCCTGACGCAGTAGAGTTTCAATTGGTGTGAGAATCAAAGACGACTCGAAAAGCGATATGGACGCTTCGGATGATGGATGACTGTCGGAGAGAATGGTATGCTGCCCAACTGATGAATCTTCAGTTTCGCTGAGGTCGGCAGAATTTAACTCGAACCCAGATGTATTTGTGGCTGGTTCCTTGTTGTATTGGCTCGGAGGGTTCATTAACTCCTGCGCTGTCATTTTGTTGCCAAGACTGCGGAGTGTTTTCCTGTCAACCTTGCCAGAGGGAGAAAGGGGCAGCCTCCGGCATGGGATGAATGCTTTGGGAACCATGTAGGCTGGGAGCAGCGTAGCAATTTCTCTTGAGGCCGAGTCAGTTCTTTGGCGTATTAGATTCCACGTTGGGATCGAAACTGGTAGAAACGTCTCATCCAGACCAACAGGTACGAGTGTGGCCGGCGACTTTTGAGCAACAAATGCCGTGAGGATACCAGAGTCTCTCCCTTTCGGTTTAAGAAGTTCCACCAGAACCTCCCATGTCTCTTCTGATGATGAACAAAGATGCTGCTTCAAATGGTGCTCGATCTCGCCAAGTTCAACACGCTGGCCATTTATCTTCACCTGCGTGTCTTTTCGGCCTAAGTAATCAATCGACCCATCAAAGTTCATTCGGCCGAGATCGCCCGTCCTGTAGCACCTCGATGGGTCGCGTACGACACCGCGAAGAAAATCAGGGTTGTCCAGGAATAGTGCGTCAGTTTTTTCCCTATCCCCCAGATATCCGCGGGCAACGGGTGGACCTTCAATGACTATCTCGCCAATAGTGTTGAAAGGAGCAAGTCTCCCGTTCTCGCCGACGATCCAGACAGCACAATTCGGTGGCCGCCCAATGGAAATGCTCTTGACACCCCGGATCCTTGGCGCGCTGACGATAGTGATTGCAGAGCACTCCGCAGGACCATACGCGTTGATAGTCTTGACGTGATCAGCCCAGGTATCGGCAACGGCTTGGGGAAGTGCTTCGCCAACGAGACAAAGAACTTCCAGGCCTGGGACCTCTTCTGGGCTCATCAAACTCGCCACAGATGGCGTCAACATTGCCCAGTTTACGTTCATACTGGATATGCAGCTCGCCAGGTTGTTCATCCGGTCCTCTTCAGATGGAATACAGAGACAGGCACCTGTCATCAAAGTCGTAAAAATTTCCAGCATGGAAATATCGAACGAGAAGGATGAGTATTGCAGGACGCGGTAAGAGGGGGAGTCGAGGCTTATGGCTTTCGAGAACCCACTTGCACTAGAGGAAAATCCAGTATGCGTAACCACAACACCCTTTGGCTTTCCCGTTGAGCCGCTAGTATACACAACGTACAAAGCGTTGTTTGGTGTTGATGTAGGATTATTCAATGAAAACTTCTTTGAGGTTGATAGTTGTCTCAAGAATAAATGGTCGATGATGACTCGCTTGCTTTGGGGTATTTGCGACGGGATCTTGCCTTGACTCTGTGTAGACGACACCACAACAGATGCGTTCACATCTTCAACTATCATCTGAATCCGAGCAGGGACAAGCGTGGGATCTAGAGGTACAACGGCACCTCCAGCTCTCACTACTCCCAATATGGCGATAATGCTGTAAACCGACTTTTCGAAAATGATAGGAACGAACACTTCTGGTCCGACACCGATGCCTGACAAATATCGTGCGAGGTTATCGGCGTGATGGTGAAGCTCAGTATAAGATAGGTTGCCGTCCCAAGCACAAATGGCTGAGGCCAGTGGTTGCAACCGAACTTGTTTCGCGATAAATTCATGTATGAAAACGTCTTCCGTGCTCTGCAGCCTTTGATTGAGTTAGTTTATTATCACCAAAATTCAGGCGGGATATTATCCGATTACATACGGTCTGTTCAGTTGTACAAGATGACGCTGACTTGCAGGGCTCAATATTTGGACATCCTCCAATGTCTGTTGCCCCCCAGACAGGTTGTCCAGCTGCCACAGAACGTGTTCTAGATCACTGAGAAGAAGTCGTATCGCCGATCTTGACAGCACACGGTTATCAAAGGTGGCAGAAAGGTCTAGCTCTTGACCATTGACGAGGCATTCCAGCTCGATCGCACAGCCTAATATTCCCGACTTTCTTTGAGTGTTAAAAGGATTCGTTGAAAATTTGATAATAGTCTTGAGAGACAAGCTTCCTTCGGTGTCGGGATTGTAAATAGATTCTCGGTTTGATGTAGCGCTGGATAGAACTGGCATCTCCTCCACGCCCTTGAGGAAGGCCGAAATCCTATCCTTTCTGTCGACGGAAAATTTAAATCGTAATGGCGCATTTGACGGCTGAATTGTAGTTGTATCAGTCATGCAAAGCCCGAAGCTGCCATCTTGACCGTCGTTTTCGGAAGATAGTATCAAAGCCCATGCAGCACATACAGCAGCCTTAACTGGGACTTTCAGTTCACAATTTGGGCCTCTGAGGTACGACAGATACGTTTTGTTTGACTCAGATTCTGTGCTTAGTATTTGTTGCTTTGGTAACAATATTTCGGACTCGGAAGGTTGCCTGAGAATGGCAGGCTGACTTTTTACTGGTGCCACATCGACAGTCATTCCCTCCTCTTGGGTGGGAATTTGAGTCTCGCTATGCGTTTGCTGGGCGCTATTCGTTGCTGGTGATTTGAAGACATACCTCTTCGGAACACCCTGGACGTCGCTGGGAAATGGGCTGTCGAACACAATCTCGTCTGGCGTTTCTGCATCCGCTGGAGTCGGTGCATCGAAAACAAACTTTACAGAATGAAGCCTTGGAGTGAGCTTCCATCTTCCGTCCGAGGATAACATCGTAACGATCGGCACCTACTGCACCGGTGATCGAACTGATAAGTCGTATGCAAGGTGTCAGCCTCAAAGCATGGCGCCAAGGCGGGAAGTCTGGGACGACATTGGTGATATAAATGTCTGCAGGAACCATTCACTTGTCATCAAGATGACTGTCACCTTGCATTTGTTCCCTGGCTCATTATGCACCCATTACACATGCGGACTAAAGTGCATACCTCACATACTCCCCAACTACAAATCACTGTTGCGGATGATCCTTCAGCATGACGAACTCCGCGTAATTCCGTGGCTTGGTTCATGACCGACCGACCCCTCTCGCAAAGGACCGGGCAGCTCACACCTTAGCGCTTCGGATTCAGAAACGCCCCATCCTTTCCCCAATAATGCAACCTCAACTACTCGAGAAGTTTCTACGATCTGCCTAGAAAGGCAAGTGTGCCAAAATTTCAAATAGGTCAATCCTTCGCGGATGTGCTCCTGCGCGGCGAAGCGCTGAGGTTTAGAGAGTGTGGACCCATCCAGCCTAAACGACTGCAGGTCGGCAGTGGAAACCAGTGCTCCACAGGCTGTTCGCGATTTTGTGGCCACAGCGAAGGAATGAGGGATGCAACAATTTTCGGCACCAAGGTGCCGGCGTTTGTCCCTCAAGTGTGGGAATATCTGGTGTGATGAGATGAGATTCTAGCCTCTTTCACGTTTGGAATCCATGGATGAGTTTTGATTCGCTCAGTCGGACCGCATCTATGTCATATTTCTCTGTCAGTATGAAAAGGTGGTCTCAACTTGGGCTTAGCAAGTTGCGACATCTCAAGTCATAGGCGGTGTAAGTGAACATTGTGACTGCTATTGGTAATCCCATTTGCCACTACAAGGCCCTGCCCAAGGCCCTTTTGTAGCGCATGCGGTCCAATGCAGCAACATTGTGTGCCTTGCATGGGTTCGTACGAGTTTTCGGGTCCCCCATCAAACCAGTATTCCCGGGTCTTGGGACCAATGAATGCAAGCTATGCAGGTAATCATGCTCGTTCGCAGGATGCTTGAAAAACGCCATGATGCAGGTGCCTAATTAGTAACTAGCAGTGAACGACATGCAGCTCTAATCCTTCGACCCGCGCGAGGGGCGGTCAACGATAAGATAAGGCTACAAACGGACGCATCCACATACCAATAGTTATCGTGAAATGGAGCGTTCAAGTCACATCGTAGCTCCTGCGGCGCCTGCCTGTTGTTCCTGGCCTTCCCGATGCGGGGGCAGGGCGATTACATGCATGCTTAGGATCAAATCATTGTGTGGCGGTCAGCCGGTCCAGGGGGCGAAATACGCCAGGGTACACTGGAAACAAGATTCAGTCCGGCTGTTCGAGCCTTACTGAGGGGATAGGTTTGCATGGAATGGACAAATATCCTAGCTCCCTAGGTCACACGTTGCCCTCTTCACATCACGAAATTCCCAAGTCAGTCGTGCAGATTTTCAAGATGGCCGCAAAGAAAGCATCGTCTCTTGACGAAACTGACAGTGGCAACATGGATACTCAACCAGAGAAGACGAGCGTGCCAGATGATAACCCATCTGACGACTTTCAAACACAAAGTGACTCGACCCCGGTGGCACAAGATCTCCCCGCATGGAAAGTGTTCATCATTTGGCTGGCCATTTCCTTGGGTGTTTTGTGCACTTTCCTTGACGAAGGCATCATCGCAACTGCCATCCCAAAGATCACTGATGAGTTTCGCTCATTGGCGGACGTTGGTGTGAGTAAACTTTTGGAATAGCCCGGAGTATTCGCTCAAAACACTGACAAGCTTCCAGTGGTATGGTTCAGCCTACCAAATGACGTTGTGCGCGTTCCAACTTGTTTTTGGACGCCTTTATAACCAATTCAACATCAAAATCATATTTCTGGTCTCACTCGCCATATTCGAGATTGGGTCTCTCATCTGCGCAGTGAGCCCGAGCTCGGCCGTCTTCATCGCCGGGCGAGCGATTGCTGGCCTCGGCGCTTCAGGTCTCCAAAGCGGCTGTCTGGTATTAATATCAGCTGCGCTACCAGCCAAAAATCTGCCAATGTATGTGGGAGCTATCGGGATGGTTTATGGCGTCGCTGCTGTCCTTGGACCGGTTGTTGGCGGTGTAATCACAGATAGTTATCTGACATGGAGATGGTAAGTGCGTCGACCATTCTCACATCACTAATATCTGACGTGCCTTTAGGTGCTTTTACATCAACCTCCCCATCGCAGCACCGCCTGCGGTTGCGACGTTGTTCTTTGTCAAATCGCCCCCACCAACGGATGAGCAGCGCCGGCCTTGGCTGCAGAAAATCCGGGGGTTAGATTATCTTGGCATGGTCCTTTTATTGCCAGGGATTACCTCATTTCTGCTCGCACTCCAATTCGGCGGTGCCCTGTTCTCATGGAGCGATAAGCGGACAATCGCCTGCTTCGTGGTTGCCGGAGTTCTTGTCATCGGTTTTGTGGCAGAGCAGTGGTGGATGGGGGAGAAAGCGCTCGTGCCGCCACGACTTGCAAAGATGCGCGTGGTGATTTTCGGTGCCTTTTTCGGGTTCTGCTTAGACAGCGCCTTTTTTACTCTTGTTTATTACGTGAGCAACAGACCCTCCACTTGTTTTCATTCGGAAGGGAAAAGGATACTAACGATTGTCACAGGTACCGCTCTGGTTTCAAGCCATTCAAGGTGCAACGCCTGAGCAGTCGGGTGTAAGGTACTTGGCCCTCTGCCTCGCCTTCATATTCACCATCTTCCTCGGTGGTTGGGGAGTCACCAAGACAGGGTACTACCAGCCATTCATGTTGGCAGGAACGATCTTATTATCCGTGGGCGCTGGCCTTTTGTCAACCCTGAATGTGACGTCCGGTGCAAGCCACTGGATTTCTTTTCAAGTTATCGCCGGGTTGGGGATTGGGGCCTCGACACAACAAGCAGCAGTCGCCGTTCAAAGCAGCTTGAAAGAGGCCGATGTTGCGATCGGGGTGGCCATTGTGCTATTTTTTCAATGCTTTGGACCAACGACAGCAATCACCGTCGCACAGGCCGTTTTCGCCAGCTCTCTAACATCGGGCATCTCGGACAACATTCCTGGAGTTGACCCCAAGGCAATCAGGGACTCGGGTGCTAACCAGCTCAAGGACCTGGTCCCTCCCGAACAATTCGGCGCATTGCTGCAGGTGTATAACCATGCAATTACGAGGACGTACATTGTGGCAGCGGCAATGGCTGCTGCCAGCATCATCGGTGTTGTTGGCGTAGGGCTAAAGAAAATCCCAGGCGAGGAGAGCGCAGAGAAGGCGGATGCCGAAAGCCAATGAGCTTGATCCTCCATGTTTGCATGTCGTCACCTTGCATAGTATCGCAGGCCGTTGGTAGAAAACACTACATAACAATTGAACAATCCGAGTTCATTCAGAACAAAAGCCCGTCAAAGGAGTGACTTGGTCATGCCGGTGCAATTTGTACATTTATGCACGCTACAGAGTTCTCGGTGCGCTCTTAGTCATCTCGAAGGAATCACAGCAAAGGTCCAATGAGGGCGACACACCAAGCACGGTGAGTGGGTCAACCCAACTTCAGACAGTCCCCGTTACAACTTTCCAGAGTCCCAACGTTGGCTCCAAACTTTCCGTACTTACCTTGTCTTCCCGGTCAAAAGGTTTCCGCAGAGTTCCATTCTGCAGCTGCCAGCTCGCCCCAAAATGGACGATCACAATGCGGCAGTGAAGCGCATCGCCGAAGTTGTCAAAGGCTTCCATTCGCGCCGGGAGCCGTTCCGCATCTTTCACGGTTCCACCAGCAGCACCCGGCCCGCCCACGGCCAACGCGTCGTCGACATCAGCGAGCTACACAATGTTCTGCGCGTTGATGAGCCAGCGGGCATCGCCATTGTCGAGCCCAACGTTCCCATGGACCGACTTGTTGCTGCGACATCCCGTTGCGGCATGGTGCCACCCGTAGTGATGGAATTCCCGGGCATCACCGTCGGCGGCGGCTTCGCCGGGTCTGCCGGGGAGAGCAGCTCATTTCGCTACGGTTACTTTGATGAGACGGTCCAGTCCGTCGAAATGATTCTTGCAAGCGGAGAGGTTGTCAATGCCTCAAAGACCGAAAATGCGGACCTCTTCAAGGGTGCGGCCGGGGCACTGGGAACACTCGGCATTGTCACAAAGCTCGAGCTGCGTTTGCGCAAGGCCAAGAAGTTTGTCAAAGTGACCTATCAATCATATTCCACAATTCCGGAGGCGATCGCTGCCATACAGCGCGAGACCAACCTGGATCACAACGACTATGTCGAGGGACTCGTCTTCTCCAGAACCAGCGCCGCAGTCATAACTGGCCAGCTCACTGATGATTTGCCCGACAAGTATCAGCCGCAGACTTTCTCCAAGTCCAAAGACCCATGGTTCTATCTGCATGCCCGGAAACGAATTGCAAATGGGACCCCGACTCCCGACTTTGTGCCATTACAAGACTATCTCTTTCGATATGACCGTGGCGCTTTCTGGATGGGCGAGTTGGCTTTCAAGTACTTCGGTTTTGTTCCCTTCAACAGACTCACCCGACGTGCTACAAATCCCCTCATGGACACGAGGACGCTTTACAAAGCGGGACTTGGTGGGGGGAGCCGGATGACCTTCAGATACTTGGTCCATGATCTGTCATTGCCGTACACGACGGTTGAAGACTTCATCAACTACGTTGCGGATAACCTCGATATATGGCCGCTCTGGCTGTGTCCTCTGCGCGCCATCGACGCACCCAGTTTTCATCCTCACACGATGGAGCCCGGTGGGGAAACACCCCAGCCCATGCTCAACGTGGGAGTATGGGGTCTTTCGTCCAAGAAGATTGACAGGTTCATCCGTCAAAATCGGGACTTGGAGGCAAGGCTCAATGAATTGGGCGGTCGGAAGGTCCTTTACTCTCACGCCTACTACACCGAAAAAGAATTCTGGGACATGTACGACAAGGATTGGTATACAAAGCTGCGAGAGCGTTACAGTGCGACTAGTCTGCCGACGGTGTACGATAAGGTTAATGTCGACGTCAGCAGGGAGAGGGAGAAGAAATCACTAATTAATAAGGTGGCTGTACTGTGGCCTGTTGCTGGACTTGTTGGTGTCTGGTCCGCAATACGAAAATGAGGTATCCAGAAAGCGTTTTACCAGGATGGCCGGAGCAGGATAGCGGGACACATGGATGACAATGATTGGGATTGATCTGTATGAACTACGGGCATTTTTTGAAAGGCTATGAAGGTTGGGATGAGTCTTCGGGAAGGGCTGCTGCTGTTTATGGGTACGGAACCATCCAGTTCTGCCGGTTCATCAGCTCAGGGGAAATGTTGTCATGCATCTGTTTTGGAGTTGCGGTGGCCCTAAGTAACGACGTATGATATTCCTCGCGACAATAAGACTAGCTGATCGGTCTTAATTAATACTGTGATTATTCTGCACAGCATCCAATGCCTACATCTAATCTTCATGTATCTAGCATGCTAAAACGAGGAACGAATGTATCCTCTCTGCCAGAATCTCCGGGCCACTATAGATATTTCTGGAACTAAATTCCTACTCAATTGAAGCTTGCCCAATTGACGGGGTTATCCATATTGGCGGTGGTTCGCAATGCGTTTAATATGCATTTCTTATTACCTTGAACCAAAACTTTTGACTCAATGTCTTACATTAGGCTAAATTTCAATCCGGGCAAGATAACCCCGCAGATGATAGTCTGATATCGACGGGCGGCGCAACCGGTCTTATTAGGGATGCCACAGTGTTTAGATGATTCAGAAAGCTAGATCGTTCACAGTGACGCAGATGCATTTATCTTACCTCGACTCCGTTGCGATAAGTCTGCTTCAGTAGCAATGCAGGGCTCTAGACCAATGGTCATTCCCAAAGCTATACCGTGGCATTGAATGATGTTGTGTTGGAGAAACATCACTTGTGATTGAAAACAAAGTACGCCTGAGGGTCCTAAGGGATGCCCAGCAGTCCAACGAGCTTGGCCGGCCGAAGAGCCAGACCACATAGAAGGGGTTCAAGTCGCAGCAATATGCCGACGCTCTGAATGAAGACTTTACCCGGGAGAGACATACAGCACAGATGCAAGAGAGAAAAAGCAAGCAACTAAAGGATATGCGCTCTATGGGCAAGAGTCTATAGCCTAAGCTTCAAAATATACATAATTCCAACCTTTAACTCACTTTCTCCTTGTTTTGAATGCTTAGAAACATAAGAGTTTGACGCCAAAGATGATGAGTCTAACAGAGGATGCCCCGAGATGAACTTTTTAAAATAGGGATTAGAAAATGGTCAAACCTTTCGAGGGGGCTACCAGTATGATGAACGGGCCTAATATCAAATTTCCCGTGATACTCTACTGCGTTAGCGTCCTCGAATACCCTTTGAGAGTGGAGATATGCTGTGATGAATCTTTTTTGAAAACCACAATAGCCGCCGGTGTGTCATTGGGAACTGGGGTTTCGGTGAGCTAAATTATGCTAGATAAAAACGCACGGAGTTCAATTTCTACTACGAAGCATAGAAAACAAAGCCTCATGTAAGTCCAGGGCTTTCGCTTGGTGAAATGCAGTTCTAGTCAAAAGTTTCTCTTTTTCCGGAATTATCTAGGAAATCATTCAAATGATCCTTTATATCCCCGTCGCGCCTCTAGTGAGGTGCGAATTGCTAGCTGCGAATGAAGCCAACCTCTTGGTATTGAGCATGTTTGCAGGGACAGGGCTTTCAGTGTTATTCAAAGAAAAACTTGTCAACGAGGACGGGAAACAGACCACAGTATAAAGAAAGGTGATCTGTCTGGTTCAACCATCAATGACACTGAGAAATATATGAACTTTAAGTTCAAGAGACATTTACTAGCTAAGCATAGTCAGGAACATAATCTACTTCATGTTGTTTCATGTCACAATACAATTATTATCAGCGATGCGTAGGGAAACTGCATGTCAAGAACTCAACCTACTTTCGCGCTACTAAATGACGGGTTACAGATCAGTTAACCGTACCAGCGGTGGCACTCCAGATCAGCCGGCAAAGTGGAATTATCTAGAGCAAAACGTGGCTGCGATAATATTACACGTAAACTATAGGTTTCTTGCAAGTTTGCACCCAAGATTTGGAGCCTTATGTTATATTTTGGGAAGAACGATCGCCGCTTTTAGACTCCATTTTGCATCGATCTCCGTGCCAAGCCCAAGCCCAGTCGATGCATGCCGCTGCCACCCCAAATGCATCATCCTAAGAGAACTCCAGCGCTTAACGTAACCCCACAAACCGCTGGACTATTGGTTGGTACAGTTACCTTCCAAAAGGGGACATTCCTATGCCAGGGTAAAAGTTTTGCTCGGATGTTTAAGAAAACCTTTCCCAACATAAGACGTGTGATCATTTTCGTCTCTCTCTGCTTGATGCAGAAAATATTGTGCGAATACGAAAATGTATCAGCCATTTACGCCTCTCTCATGTCCTCTCTGATGGCCTCGACCAGCGGATGGGGAGGGAATACGACGCCAAGCATCGTATTCCGAGACTATCGTTTGCTAGAGCAAGGAAAGAGCCGCTAGCGCCATGGCATGCTCACATAAGCTTGGAGGCTACAGCTCCACGTTGACCAGGTGGGGGCTGGAGCACCACGAGCGGTCAACACAACGTTGGATTGGACCGCCGGCCCGGAGTTCCAACGGAAGAATACACAACGCCGATGAGCTGCAGTCCGGGGTATGACGCGATGCCGCGGGTGCGTCGAACGCCATCAACCCTAGCCCTCCGTAGTCAGCACGATGGCCCGCGAGCGACCTAGGCCAGCAGGAGCATGGAAAAAACCTTTGACCAACGCCAAGTACGCACGGGGCCAGGGGATCAGGTGTTGCAGCAGCGGCCCTGATCTTAGAGGTCGACGTTTTCTAGCCGCTGCGAGGTAAACGCATTAGTGACGCCAGCGTCGATCGAGTGAGCCACGATGTCACTGCTCGGCGGCATGCTTTGTGCCCGGGTCGCATGATAATTCAGCTGAGGTTTTTTGGACCGAACCACGGAACTTGGGCTTTCGTTGCCAAGATCATGGCGCAATTCTATTCGCCATGTCTGTCGTGTTCTCACTCACATATAGGGTGGAGGGATTCCGCCAGTCGCCAGGCTTCGCATCCATTGTCCCATCTGTTGGACAGGGGTTTGCCAAGGACTCCCATTCCTCCATATCAAGCTTGTTGAATCGAACTCTGAGAGTATCGCATTCCAAAAGATGGTGCACTTCAAGGCGCAATGCATATTGGCGGCGGCCTACGGCGCAATAGCTGCCGCTGCTGTGTGTACCTCTGACCTCCTGGTTGATGACCTGTCGAGCTCATTTTTAACAAACCAAAATAACCTCGGGTCGTGGACGTCAGGTAAGTCCACTGGAACTCCATTTCAGAGTTATTTTCTCAGCACATTAATTGACCAAATTCAATAGACGATGGCAGCATGGCTAGCATCTCCGCGTCTGACGGTATCCTCAGCTTCACCCCCAAGAGCGGAGCTTACTTCTACGAGACGTTCCCCTGCCAGGCGCTGCAGACCAACTCGTACACGCATGTACAGCTTGAGATCAAAGCACCCGTCTCGGGCGCGGCCTTTACAGCTCAACTCAAGTGGGCCTCGAGCTGTTCGGCAACTACCAATACGAAAACATCTTTCCAGGTCACTAGCCTTACCGGCAGCTGGCAGACAGTCCGCATCCCATTGAGTAGCTTTGCTGGGGCGAACCTTGACGCGGCCCTCTCCATCGTCATCGGGTCGTTTTCTTCTACCCAGCAATGGCAATTGGACAAGATCTTGTTTGTCTGTGCCCAGGGGTCTACAACCGCTACCAGTGAGTGTGGAGTCGGCTTTTGTTTACTCGGTTCTCACTTGTCTGATACTAATCATGTCCCTAGTCACTACGCCTACCCAGGCCACTACAACTCCAGCGCCATCCACGACACTATCCACTTCCCCGGCATGCTCGCCGCTGTTGGTGGACGACTGGGCGTCGCAGTCGCGCCTTGATTTTCTACAATACAACGCACTCTTACTGCCAACTGGTGATGACGGGACGATGCAATCCAAGGTCGTGAACAACAACCACGTGACATTGACGCCAAAGTCCACTTCGTCGTACTTCTACAGCCAGGTCGGATGTGTAGATGCCACGAAGTATGGTGGTATATCACTCTGGATCAAGGCTCCGGCCGGGACAACGTTCAAAATCGAGTTGTCTTCCAAGACGACATGCGACGGTGCGGCGACGGCGTCGTCGTCCCAGACGACGGCCCAACTGGGCTGGACATTCGACGGAACTGAGAAACTATACAGCTTCCCCTGGTCAAAGTTCAGCGGACTCAATCTGGCCAAGTTGAGATCGATCGTGCTCTCGGCACCCAACAGCCCGGTCACCTTGGGCCCACTGGCACTCTACTGCGGGAGTACTCCAAGTGGCTGGGTAGTGCCCACGGCAACCAGCCCAGCAGCACCAACGGAAACCGTCGAGGCACCAGCCGCTACGGTCTCGGCTCTTGTTATCGACACCTTTAGCAATTCTAACGCGAACTCGCTCGGGTTCTGGCATGGCGGCGATGAGCTGAGTCTTACCTGGGGCTCCAACCGCGTCACGCTCGTTGCCGCAGCTTCCGACTACGCCTTCACCACACTAATCAGCGGTGGCTGTCGAGACTTGCGCAGCTACAGCGGCTCGTACTTGCACATTGCCTACTCGGGCCACACTAAATTCTCCATCTCATTGCAGCAGCATAATTCGCAGTGCAGCGAAAATGTGGCGCCATATCCCGAGACGAGGGACAGCCTCGAGGCTGGCCGGTACGCAACTGGTAATGATATCTACATACCCATTTCGCACTTCAATATCAACCTGCAGCGTGTTGTTAGTGTCGCTATTAGGGGCATATACACCACCGATCCCGTAGTCCTGACCAAGATTGAGATCGTTCCCTCCATTCCCTCGAGCGTGAGCATACCTCGAAAATTGCCCTCGGGCACCCTCGTCTTTGCCTGCACGCGGCCAAACTCGTTTGCATTCGGCATCGACGACGGCAATCCAAGGTACGCCGCCAGGCTGGCGGAGATTGTCCGTGACGCGGGCATCAAGGTGACCTTCTTCGCCGTCGGCGCAGTGCTCGAAGACAACTCCACAGGCATGGCCAGCCTCTACCAGCAGTTGAAGAGCGAGGGACACCAGATTGCGCTGCATTCCTACACTCACCCAAGAATGGAGGGCCTCCCAAGCATCGAAAGCATTGACTGGGAGTACAACGAGGATTACAGGGTCATGACCAACATCTTTGGCGAGAGATCAAACTATTTCCGCCCACCTTACGGGGTCGAAGGCGCTCGTATGCGTCAGCGCTGGGCGGCTGCCTCGGGGTCTGAGAAGGCTTATCTCATCAACTGGAGTGTCGATGTCCAGGATTGGTTGTGGGCCGAGACGAGCACGCCGGAGAAACAGGTCGACGCCTTCAAGTCCGACGTTGCAAAGGGGGGCAACCTGGTCGTTATGCACTTTTCGTACAACACGACGGTCAACTACTTCCCCGAGTTTATCAGGCTGGCCAAGGCTACCGGTAAGCAGATCATGCGAATTGATCAGTGCATGGAGGATCCGAACGCACCGCCGCTTTGATCGCGGAAACAGCGTCCTAAATCTAAGGGCAGGGGAATTAGAGGCTGAGAAAAGACCAAATACACATAAACCAAGCATTGAACTTGAATCTCAAAGTTTCACTTCCACGAGACTCTTTGAACCAGTTCCAACCTTCACCCAGTTTTTTGTGATGGCCAAGTTGACGTGTATTGTGTCCTCTCCCCACTGACGTGACCACTGGAAACCCATAGCGCATATCAGTATCCGCCAGGAAGCCGGGATAATCAGTGATTTACATGTCTTACCTATCGTGTTGGCCTCCGCTAGAGACTACCTTTGTATTCAGGTGTGGTTTAACGCCGCTTAACTGTATGGCTTTCAAGTCCGGCCTGGCATGATGATATTGCAACTTCAAGCATCCACCGCAGGACCATTGTCCCCATAAACCGGATCTGTAGTAAACCACTCAATATCACATATTCTCCCGACCTTCTGCTCCTCTCCATGTTTGCCATAGCACATATCCCAGTGATGTCCTTTTGGGTAACTTCCGACCATTTCAAAGCCCCCATCGTAGTCCTCCAACAAGCGGTGAGCAACCCCAGCCGGAACAACAATAACGTCGCCCTTCTGCACAACAGGCTCAACGCGGCCCTCGTTTCCCTCGCCCCCAAAGCACAGCCTTGCGCGGCCATTGCTGATACACAGGAGCTCATGCGTCGTGCTGTGGAAGTGGCTGGTGCTGTACATGGTGAATCGCCATTGCGGCTCGACGACGCCGACTGACGAGAGATGTGATTCAATGACTGGTGCGCTCGCGGAAGGGAAGACCGAGTGGTAAATCATTAGGGGCCTGTTCTGGATACTTGTGTTCGGAAGCAAGCCATGCGCAGGAATCAAATATTTGGAGATGCGGAGAGACGGGAGAGGCGCTGGAGCAATCTTAGAGCCCATTGTATTTGCCGAATGATGTGCCTCCTATTCGATTTTTTGTTCGAACTGGTTTATTGATGATGTTTGCTTCGGATGCATTGTGAACCTAGGAAGCCAGTGATAACTAATGAACTAAACTTGACGTCATCATTAGCACAAAAGTCAGGTTGCAGGCGGCGGTCAATATGTTCATCGTGGAACGTGATCTTCTGCATTCTACCCAAACTCTATGTAATAAGTAATCATCTAATCAAGTAGCTCTATATTTCAAATAATATTCCATCAAAAGGGGGAAAATGTCGTTCCAACGCTAGTCTGCACAAGTCAAGCTGCAAGTGCTCCTTGAAAGCTAAATCAATCAACGCCCCCACGTCAGCATCCAATGGCCCTGACGGCCACTACCGAAATAAGTCCAACGAATGCAGGTAAGAATTGAGTGACAGGGGGCCCGCCATATGACCGAGCAGCCCAATCACGATAAAATGCCAAGTTGCTTACCCTCCCGCCATGAACATCGCGAACCATGAGAAATGTCTCAGGTCTCTCTCCAGGCCGTCTCAATGGCGCTCCAGTACTGATCAGGAAAACTGCGCATGTGTCCGACGTGGCCGCTGCCCTCGAATCTGACAGCTTTATACGCGTAGCCCTTTCCCTTTGAATCGGCCATGTTCGTCTCAATGTCGTGCCATCCTATAAGCGAGTCTTCCTTGCTGTAGAGGTACAGCTTATGCGCGCTCCTTGGCACGTAGCTGGTGTCGTTCATAGCCTTGACACTGAACACCGGCGCACTTTCCCGGCCGATGAGGGATTCGAAACCGTGGTTTAGGAGGAGGAAGACGCCCATGATGCTCTGGGTCACGATAAAGGGCCAGGGGAACCAGCCCGCAGTTCCCAGGGCCATCGCAAGAGACCAGCGCTTGAGGTTGTCCACCGTCATGATAACGCTGCCGGGAGTTGAGTCGTAGCTGGCCAGGCGGTGCGGCATGGGGCGGTTGTACTTTTGCTGGTAGGCGTGGAGCGTTGCGGCGTAGTTGATGCCGCCGGTATTGGACATGACGTGCAGCAAGACGGCGCCTTCGTTTTGTTCCGTTATCGACGTGTCTCCTGGCGGGTATGCTGCTTCAACGACAGGCAGCATGTTGTCTGAGCGCGTCTGGAGGTCTTGTCTCATTGCCTTCAAGATGGGCGAGAGAACGGCGATTTGCTTCGCGTGAGGGTAGAGTTTGCGGAAGCCGTCTGCGTACTTGGCGACATGTTTTGGTAAGGCATCTCCCCAGCTGTAGATGATGACTGTTCTCGGGTGGTCCGAAGACGGGGTTACGCCAGCTTCTGGCTTTTCTCCTTCGCGAATGAAGATTTGATCTGTAATGGCTGTGAAGCCAGGGAACGGGTCCGATTTCGGTGCCATTTTTTCTTTCTAAGTTTTCTTCTTTAGCTATCCGTACGAAAAAGCTTCCCGGAGAGGTTAAAGAGATTTGGAATCAGTGGGGAGTTTCTCGAAGTTGTTACGAATGAGCATAAGTCGGAACATCAACTTTTAGTTTCGTCACAGGGGATCTCTGCACTTGATATTTTTTTTTTTAAACCACAAGGTCTCACTTGATGACTGATCTCACTTCGGAGATAATCTTATCGATGGGCCGGAAAGCCGGTAGAACAATACGGCCGCGCCGCCGTTGGGACGCAAATAATCCATAGGCTTGGCTGTTGGGATTCCTTCGGAAATTTTCTCTCCCAATGCTTTAACGAGAACGGATATTGAGCGTGGTCAGTGGATAATCAGTTGCGCGGCGGCACGCAGACGAGGCGCAATAGGCTTCTATGTCTGACGCCGGAGCGCTAGTCCAGGGACGAGCCCCGATTCCAGCCACTGGAAACCACTGAAGCTCTTCAGCCACCGAAAAGTCAGCTCCGCAATATGAGTAAACATGCGATTCGGGTCCACTTACCGAGGCAGACTCTCCATTGGGAACAGCCAAGCGTCTGAGCTCTAGTGGATGGTAGAACGGTCAGGTGACATGTGCAATGCCGAGGCATATGTAGGACCGGGAAGCGGGATGAATTCCGACCGATGTATCACCAATCCCAGGCGAGGACTGGTACTGGCGTTGACTGCTGTTGCTCCCAATGATCCCTAGGTACTGCCGGGACCCCTGCGCTAGAGGAACTTCCCCAGATTCCAGCAGCGGGACTGCGGACACAGTTGACATCGCCCACGTCACACTCATTCACCTTTCTCCGTCTGACTTTACCGCCGCCATTCATATCCTTTCTGTTCAGATTGCTTATTGGTCTTCTGTGCATTAGAAACTCTCAGGTCCTGGGCAGCCTTACTCATCTTAGTCTTCTATCCATCAACGGACTGCACTGTCGCGTCCAGCCGTCGCCATGGCATCTTCCCCATCGGAAGAGCTTGTGCCCTTCGTAGAGGCCACCAAAATAACAAAAGTTGGCCCAAAAGTCTACAGTGCCAATCTTGAATCGGCCTGGTGCATCGGCTCGGGTCAGTATCTATGTGGCTGTGAACGCCCTCTCGGGTATGACAACTTACTGACGCCTCATAGTCCCCAATGGCGGCTACGTCGCCTCCGTCATCTTGCGTGCAGCGTCTCTGCACTTGGCTGAGCGCGGCCAGACAGACACCATCTCCGCCCATTTTGAATATGTCAATCGTACAGAAATTGGACCCGCAATACTCATTCTCGAGGAGGTGAAGCTTGGCCGTACCGTCTCAACGTTGCACATCTCGCTTTACCAGCATGACCTTCAATCTTCAGCCCCATGGGTTACACAAAATTCGCGCAAGGAGGTCCTCGCATACATCATCAATACACGCATCAGCCTTGAGAAGGGCCTCACAATCTCGAGCGGGTGGACGATGACTCCTCCGCTCAAACCAGCCGATTTCACCCTCCTCGATCTAGACAAGGACCCCCACTGGGTAAAACAAGTGAACCTCAGTGCCCGCGCCGTCTCCTTCGCCCGCGCACACAATAATATTGTACACTATGTCCCGCGCGAAGGAACTCGCCGGGGCGTTGCAGACATGTGGCTGCGCTTCAAGTCGGGTGAGAAGTTCACCAACGCTTCACTCGGCTACGTAGCGGACGCGTACCCGACCGTAATAGAAGCCTGGAGACCCAAGCGGGACGAAGAGCAGACACCGTTTCGGTCTGATGAAATGTTTTGGTATCCGACACTTGCGCTCAACCTGGATGTGAAGAAAGCTTTGCCCGAGGAGGGTGTTGAGTGGCTTTTCATTCGGTCCATGGCTAAAGTAATTCAGAATGGTAGACTAGATCTCGAAGTAATTGTCTTAGACCAGAGCGGAGATGTGGTTGCACTGAGTAATCATGTAAACATGATTTTGTCGGCGGAGCGGAATTTGAAAGAGCGAAGTCATTTGAAGGGCAAGATCTAGAAGCTAGGAGTTTAACGGTCGGAAGCCAAAGGATATACTGTTTCATAAATGTAACATGACAAGCATTTATCTTCGAAATTCCATCAAATTTAGACCGCGTGGAACTTTAGGAGAACCTTAGTCCTCAGAGTACAAGCATCCCTTCAGAGCATTACATTTTATGGTCCATTCACAACGCATCATGATGTTTGATCTTTTGGATTGTTTGGACACACTGCCTTGGAATTTACAGAGAACCATCTTAATAAGTTTATCACGTCTTTAGTGCTCTTGAGAAACAACTAAGGATGGGTTCCACTGCGAACAGTTGATGAGAGATAGGGCTAGGTTCAATGCCTCTTCAGCCTTGACCTCAGGACGGGCTTGCGTGTTAAAAGCTAAAACTTGAACTTGAGGCATTTAGTTCATGTGGCTATCTGCCGGCATGAAAGCATATATCAAATGGATGATGTGGTGTCATAAGAAACGTTGAGGTTTTGCTTGAGTCTAGTTTAGGGCCAAGGCAATAGAACCGAGTAGTCTCTAACAATCACGACATAGCTAGATTATTATATGTTTAAGCAAGCCGTGTAATAAAGCAGGTAGCAAGTAGGCCTGGTACTTCAATGGCCGCCTTCTGGACTAATCCATCGAAACTGAGACGATCGGGACGTCTTTCCATTTAACCACGGTACGGGTACTTTGAGTACCAACATAAGTTCCACTGCTGACCCGCAGTTTGTCCAGTCGTCTATGACAAGCGACCAGCTTGTCCTGATCCAACCATTGGTTTCCGTCTACGGAAATCCGATATCGGCTCAATGGTCTAGTGGTATGATTCGCCCTTCGGGTGCTTGTGGAACATCACAACCCTTCTGCTCAGCGGGAATGGGCGAGGTCTCGGGTTCGAATCCCGATTGGGCCCTCGTATCTGGTTTCTATTTTTGCAGCATTGTCTGTCTTTGCTGTTTAAACGTATATTAATAATAACACATGTATATATATATATATATATAGATAGAATAGAGATAGTGCATTTACCTACCCCATTATATCTTGCCTCCTTTCCTCCTTTGTTTGCCTAGATATTGAAGTTGACTTCTATTTCCTCTTTTATTTGGGTGGTTTGGATTGAACTTGCTTGCATATGTATATAGTCACTTGATTCTTGCCAAAGTGGTAGAATCGTCTCTCTATATCTCTATATATACATATATATATGTAACAAGTGCGTGCCTATTTTTATACTCCACGATCTTTTATTGTTCCCGACTGAACCGCCAATTCCGCTGAATTAGCATAGCCGTAATAAGCCCGCTCACTCCTTCGTCCAGACATATGTTAAGATGTATACTATGTTTGAGAAACAACCGCAGGGGAAGATGTCAGCGTCCACAAAGAGCTGCGCAACTTGGCGAGCTGATTTCTCTTGAACGAGGTGACATAGGGCGATCATCATGGCGAGGAGAAAGAAGCACATAGTAAATCACAAATCTCTCTTGCAACCCCCCTCAAAGCGAAACAATTCACCGAACATCATCAGCGTGAACAGTAATCTCCTAGGCTAGGTTAATGAAGTTTAATTACGAAAGGGCTACTCGCGCTCCAGACGACGATAGTCGACCTGCCTACAAGACAGTGACCCCAGCACGTCGACATCAAAGTGGTGATCGACCGTCATCAAGTCGAAACTTAAGATGGGCCCCCGATGGCAGAGGTCAGACGTCAATGGGGGCTAATTGGCGATGGTTGGAGCGCCGCGGGAAACCTTCTGCCAATGAGCGTGTTTTCCGCGCTCAATCCTTGGGTGCCGGCGCCGGAGCGGCGGCTAGGATTGGCTGCGCCTACCATGTCCCACTTGTGCCGCCCTATCGCCGTTCTCGGCGTCTTCGGTCGCACCCGTGCGCCCTTGTCAACGCCTTAACTCCTACTGGTCAGCGGGGAAGCGACCTGTCCAAAACAACAAAAGTGACGCTCTTCTGTTAAGTTCAGATAAACCCATCACAGGCAAAATTTCCTTCCAAATAACCAGCCAAGATGGATTACTCATTGCAGAACCACCGCTCCTTTATTGGCTACAAGGCCACGGACCTGCCTTCTCCCTCGCTAATTCTCAGCCTGCCGATTATCAAGAAGAACATAGAAAAGTTACATCAGGATGTAGAGAAGGCCGGGGTTACTCTTAGGCCTCATGTAAAGACACTCAAGGTACGGTGTGGAGGATAGTACGGCCAAGAGTATACGCATTAGCTGACACACACGCAGTCCTTGGAGGTGACAAGATTAATGCTGGGCAATGGCAAGTTCAGGAAGACTGTTGCTTCCACCTTGTCAGAGATTCGCGGTCTTCTACCACTGGCAGAAGAAGGCATACTCGAAGAGGTACGCGAAAGCTCAATTGGTGTCACTAGGAAGCCGAGGAATCTAAACGCGCTCTAATGCTAGGTGCTCTACGGACTTCCTCCCGCTTCAAGCGCTATTCCGTTCCTGAGCGAATTACGCAAGTCTGTCAAGATCCTTCTTATGATCGATCACGAAAAGCAGATATCTCTGCTGGAGGACTTTGCAAAGAAAAGTCCTGAAGCTTCGACGGCACCTTGGGACATTTACATCAAGCTAGACGTAGGCACCAAGCGAGCTGGCGTACCACTGAGCAGCGACCGTCTCCAAAAGCTCATCCAACGAGTGAATGGGTCAGATTCCGTTTCACTTTACGGATTTTACTGTCATGCGGGACATTCATATGGCTGCCGCACTCAGGAGGAAGCCGAAGGTGTATTGACCGACGAGATCAACGGTGTCTTGAGCGCCGCCAAATTGATTGTTGGAGAGCAGAAGATTACCCTGTCGGTGGGCGCCACCCCGACGGCGCATGTTGTCGGCACTCTCAAGACCGCAATCCCTTCCAATGTGACTTTGGAGCTTCATGCCGGTGAGCAACTTGGCGAGCGACTAGCAAATGGCAATGACTGACGGTTATAATTCGTAGGAAACTTCCCCACAAACGATCTTCAACAAGTTGCGACAGGACTTGTCGGACCCGAAGATCAGGCGGTCCGCGTGCTTGCTGAGGTTTGCAGTGTATATCCTGAGCGCAACGAAGCACTTATCAATGCCGGAACCATCGCTCTTTCGAAAGAGACAGGCCCATTCCCGGGCTTTGGCAGCGTGGTGGATATCCCAGGATGGGCTGTGGTCCGCATGTCCCAGGAGCATGGCATCGTGGGCGAGGTTCAAATCCCTGGGTCAAAAAATGCCGAACCCGAGAAAAGAGATGTAGAGACGAATTTTGATGTGGGCGACAAAGTGTTCCTCAATATTCAGCACTCATGTATCACCGCAGCTGCGTTCTATGTTTACTACGTGGTGGATGAGAATGACATTGTGCAAGACACCTGGGTGCCGTGGAAGGGCTGGTAATTATGGATAGGCTGCAATATCTATCAATCTCAAGAAGATAAGTTATTCATCTAGTTTTCTGTGTCTAGATTGACGGCCAAAGGATCGCCTTTGATACCATCAACTGGTGCCCAAGCACCAATCAGTTTAGCGGGCGGTCGAGCCAGCTATCCAAACATGCAGATGCGATCAGGCCCGTGACAAGAAGTATCTGTTGTTGGAAACCAATTGATTGTTCAGTTGCTCACCTATATATTTTACATCCTGCGCACTCGCGAAAATATTTTAACACGAGTTATCGTGCAACGATAAACCACGTTGTATGCTCATTAGAATCAACGATAAATTCAATTGGATATACGTTTTGTTCGCCAGATCATTCATTACTGGGACTTAATCGTAGAACAAATCTGTACTCGCCAAGCATCTACCCACCCAAAGGCTGCAGCATGTAACCTGATTCAATCCCTCAAGGCCAGGTGGGCGTCAGCCTAGGTGTTTCAAAAACTATCAGCCCCTCCAAAGGCGCTAGTTATGATATGGGTTAACCTGATGCCGATGGCTTTTTAGCGACACTTCCAAGTTCAAATTCCTGTCTCACCTATATTTGCTTCTTCGTCCGGTCAAACCGCCTTTAGTGTTCTCTAGCCTTATCCCTGTGGGGAGGAATAGTATAATGCGGCACGCAGCATGAGTTGCACGTCCCCTGCAGATAAAGTTCTGCAGCTCGAGAAAGAAAGCTGGACTTTAGTCATTTGTAACTTAAACTGAACATCGTTACATAGCGCATTAATGATTTCAACGTGATGTTGTTGCGACTTCCTTTGTGCTGAATCAAAAGTTTTCACAAAGCTTGGAAACTGGCAATGATGTTTTTAATGCAGACGCGCATTCGAGCTAGAATCAATGATTCATGGTGGCTTGTCATATATTATCGAGAACAGACAGTGATTCGTTGGGAGTGCTAGAGGATTGATAAACTCCCATCCTTCGATTCGTCTCGTCGGGATGACGCGGTGCGGATCAAATCAGGCTAGAGGGTGCTGTAGGATTTGTCTCGGTGTTCCATTCACCCAACCTGTTGGGCTGCTGGCGAAGACAATGCACATTTCAGGAGATACTCTGCACCCAATCAGCTGCCCGAATTTAGCGATCTTGCGCTGATAACCCATGCAACTCTCAGAAGGCAAGCTGCACGACGACTGTCCTTCACACCTCTTTCACACCACTAGACCTGAATAGACCAGAATCTTACTTGTGGAGAAACAAGAGTGGATCAATGAGAAGACTGAGAAAAGTTGGCGAGGCGATCATTCCTATTGTTAGGCTTGAAAAGACTTTCGGTTCAAGCTTACATGCGGGCAGCCATTCTTCGATCTAGCCCCGGCCCGCCAATCTGCACACCCACAGACGGCTGGGCACATCCACTATGAAGAACAATCGAAAGGAAAAACCCATTGTTGGCCTGTTCAGGCTTGCCACAGCGTTGACTCGTATCGCAGAGCCCTGCACATCAGGGAACACCGACAGCAGAGAGGTCCAGCTGGAATGGCGCAGCATCGCTCTTACATACCCTTTGGGTGACTAACCCGACATGATAATATCATTAAGAGGATGGTATTGGCATCAGCTCGATGATGCTAAAGACGATCGCTGCTTGGACATGCAGGCTGGATCGGACGGCATAAGCATGACCGGGGATGCCCGCCAGTTTGCAGTTAAGCATCAAGTGGTCAGCCGACCAATACCGACTTTTGCACCCGTAGACTCTCCAGGCAAGTACAAGCGTCTTATTCGACCTTTCTGTCCCCTCTTTGCGTCTGACATGGTGGTGTCTACCCGCGTGGCGCAGTCGTCTACACCACCCACTATTATCCAACCTGGCAGTCGGGGTTGCCGCCTAGTAAGCCTGGCCAGGGTCAATCTGATCTGCGTTGCTTTCTGGTAACATTGTAAGTTCGGAGTTGCCAGTGTTGCTTAGTCGAGCTTTGCGGCATAATTTTTGTATGCGCAGTATTCTCCGACACGATGATGATACTTCTGCCGCCATTTCAGGCCGTGTTTATTTGCTGCGCTCCTTGATCAGAATATGCCCTATCAAGCCCTGGAATCAGCATAGATGGCCGAGTCACAAGGGGGTTGCTGCTGGTTAGGGGGGTTGCCCCCAGAGCATAGATCCTATAGGTTGGGTGTAGAACCCCGCCCCATTCCACTAACTACGTTGTCTGCATCCAAAGGATTCAGTGTCCAGAACCCTGAGGCAACGCTGGATGCAACCCAGCCCCAGCGGTATAACCAGAGCGTCAAAATAGTGCTAGTGGGGACGATTCTTACCAAGCCTACACTCTATGGAGGTGCCTAGAATAGTTTACATGATCTGGTGTGGGAGGCCACCATAGGGAGGCTTTGAGCCGAAGTTACCAATTGGTATGGCTTGGCTCATATATGATCTGCGTAAATGGCCTCTGCATTACAATTCCTACTTTGACATCTCGTACAATTAAATCCATTCCCTGGTTCTCTTTTGCAAAAGCTTGAGTCGGAAACAAACCCTAATAACAACCAATACCGAAACAAGTCAAGATGGGGGACATACTGGATAGTTATCCGGAATACGGTTCTACTGCTCATTTGGACGACCTTCGCGCTACCGAATATAGCTATCTCGACGAGCAAGGACATCTCTATCTCGACTTTACCGGCGCCGGCCTTGCTGCGCGGTCTCAGTTCCGAGCACACAGGGCCCGATTGGAGCATACCCTCTTTGGAAACCCACACTCAATAAACCCAACGAGTCAATCTGCCACCGATCTTGTCCACGAAGCCAGGGCACGAGTACTTGAATACCTGAACGCATCGCCGAAAGAATACACTGTTATCTTTACCCCGAATGCGACCGGTGCTGCAAGACTTGTTGCAGAAGCATACCCCTTTGAAAGACGAACGCGATTAGTTCTGACATCGGATAACCACAATTCTATCAACGGCCTCCGTGAATTCGCAGGCCGAAAACATGCTCGGACAGTCTACGTCCCGGTGCGAGCTCCGGATCTGAGGGTCGAGCCGTCCGACCTGATGTCAGCCCTGAAATGCCGCAGTGGTGGAATATTCGGTTCTACATCCCCACGCCGGAGTGGCTTGTTCGCATACCCTGCACAGAGCAATTTTAGCGGCGTCCGTCATCCGCTCTCATGGGTCAGCATTGCACAAGAGCAGGGATACGATGTCCTGCTAGATGCTGCGGCTTACTTGCCTACTTCAAAACTGGACCTATCTGTCTTCGGTGTTCAGCCCGAGTTTGTGATTGTCAGCTGGTATAAACTCTTTGGTTACCCAACCGGGGTTGGCTGCCTTGTTGTTCGACGCGACGCATTAGCGCGGCTTGCAGGGTCGCGGCCTTGGTTCTCCGGGGGCACGATCACCGCAGCATCAGTTGGAATACCCTGGCACTCCATGGCTCCGGATGAAGCAGCCTTCGAAGACGGAACGGTCAACTTTTTATCGATCCCCGATGTGCACTTTGGACTAGACTGGCTGGATTGGATTGGGATGACCTCGATTCACACAAGAGTTCGGTGTCTGGCTGGCTGGTGCCTCGATCGATTACAAAACCTCGAACACAGTGACGGATCACCGATGGTCAGGATCTACGGACCAACCGATATGGCATCAAGAGGAGGCACAATATGTTTCAATTTTTTGGATGCCAGTGGAAAAGTCGTCGATGAAAGGCTAGTCGCCATAGAGTCCTCGGCTGAAAAAATATCGTTACGAACTGGGTGCTTTTGCAACCCGGGGGCCGGGGAAGCCGCTTTTGGCTTGGATAAGAAAGCGTTGCTACCTCTGAGCAAGATTCAAAGTAGTTCTTTGGACAGTTACATACGGTTGATAGCGCCTGTCGGCGCCGTAAGGATTTCTTTTGGTTTCATGTCTACAACAAGAGATGTGGATCGGTTCTTGAGCTTTGCGGAAAAGACATACCAAGACAGACTGACAACCACCAATGGTCTTCCGCCACACGAACATTGCTAGTCATAATATATAATTAACTAAAATCATGTTAAATAACTGCCTTCTTTGGTGTTCTTTGGCAACCTTCTTACACGATGTGGATCCTTGGGTGATGGAGCGGGTGTCATCAACACGGATCCTCCCGTCTTGCAGTCCACCCAGCCGCACCAAAGATGGAGACGATGAAGAGAATTAGTGTCCAATAGAGAACCATGTGATGAATTAAGTCTGACATATATGCAGGGGCAACGAATAATGCAAGGGCCGGTCCCGGCAGTGTCCTGGGGTGAGATATCTTGATGACATGGTCTTAGATAATACGTAACATAACAGCCAGAAATCATTTTGCCTGGAATGAACATGTGGCTGATTTCGAATTGAATTGTCAAAAACGTCTCGGTGGGAAAGCCGTTGCCGCCCATACCTTCATAGGCGTAGGCAACGGCAGCGTATGTCTCGTGACCTTTATTTTACCCGTTACAACGGCAACCTAATCTTCGTGGTTCAAAACGTCAGAATCATGATTGAATAGATAACGCTCCTGTTCATAAAGTTAAGAGTTTAAATAGTTATGATTGGGGCGTTAATATTTGTTTTCCTGCAATACCTGCTCTGCACAGCCTCTTTGGGTGACCTTCTATCTTTCTGACAATATTGATAGCAGTGAGAGGGGGACGACATGTCATTTGAAACGGCATCGAGGTCTGCATTTTAAATCCTTGTATAGATATCATCCTTGTCCTCAGTAATGAGTCAAGTATATTGTATAGGTTCAGGCTAATTTAACCTAGTGTCGCAGTTGCATGTGTTCCCACATGAGAGCTTGCACTACCAACCCAAGCGTTCCAGTTGTTCAATCCATCTCTGCAATCAGTCGTGATAGCCCGACCCTGCACCTGAGTAACAATATCACCGCCCCGATGAACAGTGACAACTACCTCGCCAGTCCTACCGTTAAAAGGCACGCTGCCGTGGTAAACGCCAATACCTCCGTTCGGCACTCCGTCATCGTCCCAAGACCCTTCCTCTACAACCCCACCAATGCTGACTGATACCGAAGCAGGTCCTGTGAGAAGTGCGGAGTAGACAATTTTGTCTTCCATGATCTCTGCAGGGTGGAACAGTTCCTGGCCGTGGCTGCTAGTGTTACCCGTAGTGCCACCGGCGTCACCGGCGTGGCCAGGATGGAGGCGATACCAAGTCACAAGGCCCTCCCGAGTGATATTGGCGGTTCCGTACTTGTACAGATCGATGAGGAAAGGCAAGAGGAGGCGCCAACCGTCGTGAGGCATGTCTCGAACGTAGTTGAAGGGGGCCTTTCCGTATTCAAAGGCCCCGAACTGCTTCTCGTGAAGCGGCCCAATATAGTGAGACTCTCCAAAGTCATTCCATGTAAGCTGTTTGTTGTCAGTAACCACTAAGCGAAGCATTTTTCATTGATACTCACGATCTGCACATATTCGGGCCTCATAGACAGGATCTCGTTCCACCTGTCGTTCCACAAATCGTCTCCCTTCCAAGCCCAGTTCTTATTCCACGTAGGAAGGTTTGTATAGAACCAAGGAGACACAGCCACCATGTATGGCCTATGCGGGCCCAAGAAATGTCGATAAGATGCGTCTAGCTCAGAATCCATCTTTCGGCTGTTTCCATGGGGCCATGCCGCCCAGCTGAAGAGGCCGTCTGTGACACCAGTGTTCAATGCATTCTCGGCTCCGACGGACGAGAACGAGGGCATGAAAAAGCAGCCCGTTGCAGCCTTGATTTCGTGCCAGTCAGACGCGCTGCCAACTCCCTCGAAGGTTGAGACGAGGGGTTGCCATCCGCGCTTGAAGTACGCAGGCGAAGGACCAAACTAGGGAACGGGTTAGTATTTTCTGTTTGTTGATGGCACTCAGTGTTTCGCCGTCCGGTTGAGCTACAGGGAATGCTCCGTCAGGCATTTCGAGGCTCTTAACTTACGCGGCTAACCAAATCAATCACCCGCTCTTTGGGCCAGGCTCCGGCTCCCTCATAATCAAACGAAAACAAGAGTCTGAATCTCGTCTGCTCGGCCGCAGCAAAAATATCACCGATTTTGGCAATTGCCTCCTCGTGGAGACCGAAATTCAGAACGAAGGCGTCAATGTGTGCTTCCTGGGCCAACCCGATGTCCACCTTGTACTCGTCTACGGAATAGTCGACGGTATTACTCAGCTAAAACCATGATCAGTCTATTAGAAGACATGTTGCTGCGTGGAGCATCTGCTTGCCAGCAAGCCTGCATCGCTCAACGTACCATGAAGTGAGCAAAGACAGCCCGTTCGAACCCCTGAGCCGGCGGCTGCGGGGGCGGGTAATGTTGCTGCTGTTGCTGCTGCTGCTGGGGCTCATCGTCAGCCGTGATGGCCGCGATCTCGGCCTCGATCTTCTTCTTTGCGTCGGAAAAGAATTTCCTCATGGTCGCGTATGTTTAGGAGTGAAAAAGCACCGTCCAAGAGCCGTGACGCGTGCTGCATTCACCGCTCCAGTTAAATGACACGTGGAATGGCGAAGCTTCAGACTTGGCAACGGGAGGGTCGACGTAGCCCCATCACTACGTAACCGAGGGCTTAGCAATGTCCCGACTTATCCGAGTATCTTGGAGCGAATGAGGATCTTGTGAACCGTGAGATAACAAGTGATCTTGTCTGGGGGACGAGGTTGGCTGGATATCAATTTCTTTGCAGCGGACTGCATCGGCATGATTTAGCGGGTTCCAGGCCATGAGTCGTGGTCCGGGGGGTCAAATGACAGCTGTCTGGACTAGGGCACAGGCTGTCGTGGTCACTGGGAATGCCTGTAATCCCTCGCGAAACGCAATCGCAAGGGGCACGCATCGTAATATGCATGACTTCAATACCGGCACAGACTAAAAATAGAGCGCTAAAACTAGATTTAATTGTTGAAATAAGTAAAACCCAGTCTGCCTACCTACCAACTGTCTCTCAATCGTGTCATTTTCAAGTTGAAAAAAGACAGTCAGTCAGTGAGTGGCACAGGCAAAACAAATGTCCCTGGCAAGGCTCGAACTTGCGACCTTTGGATGTCCCTAGATACTCTAGAGTCATATTGATGTGATATGAGACCAACGCTCTTCCAACTGAGCCACAGAGACCGAATTGTGGATGTGTCAAAGCTGAAAACCAAGTTGCTTAATAGGAGTGTTGCCAATATTGGTGGGCCTGCCCCGCTGCTATCTCCATGAAAAGGCGGATCTGTTCCTTGTGTGCTTTGGTAGCCAGCTCGCTTGGATATGCAAGAAACTCACAGAGAAGTGTATTTATTCATTCACTAAGGCGTATTCGCTACCGCAACTGACAAACTCAACGTGCAAATATAACCTTCGGAAGACCGGCGTGGTAAACAACGGAACCGCTCCGATGCCGGAAACAAGCGGCCCTCCCGTACCGTGCTTCGGTGGTCTGTTGCACTAACAGAGGTACTTCCTAGGAAAACACCGTCCATCCCAGGACGGGAACTTCCCGATCGTGTTTTTGTCCACTCTCCACAATCTCCGCACTTGATAACAGAAGGGTGCTCGTCGGCAGATGCATTGAATAGCCAGCCCCTATCGGCCAGTTGGATTCTGCTGACACATACCCCGGACGGCGGTACAGCTGCTCCCCTTCAAACACGCGATATCTGACCTCAAGTCTCCACTGTGCCGATCTAGCTTTCAAGATCTCATTTCCTATCACTTCTGCAGCTGCTCTATTCCCTCTTTTCACAATGAGTAGTCAGAGAGCTGGCGCTCACCAGGCGAAACGCCCACGACTCGGCGAGCGTACTATGCTAGCCTGTATCGGCTGCAAGCAAAAGAAGCTGAAGGTTTACTTCCAGTCTCCTTCCATAACTGGAAATTTCACTAACTTTTACAAGTGCGACGGACAAAGCCCCAAGTGCCAGAACTGCGTCAGAACAGGGCGTGGTATGTTATTTCACAACATGGTCACGAGTTAGCGATGAGTCTGGACTGACTATTACGGACCACCTGTAGACTGCCTGGTTGAAGACCCAGGCACCGGCTTGCACCGCCCGCGGGACTACATGAAGTCTTTAGAAGCCCGTGTAGCTTATCTCGAAGGACTCCTGCAGCAGGTCAGACCCGAGGTTGCCCTTGATCACTTCGGCTCCAACGACGGGCGTGATCCTGAGCCAGCCCCGCCTCCAACCGGCTCAACCCAGCCGATGCCCATCATGCATATGCCCTCGGCCCTCCACAATCTTCCCGATCACTCCTCCTTTGATGACATGAGCTTCACGCGGGGACTCCGTGCGCCGTCCATTGACGCAGATGAACACCATGTCGATGTGTTATCTTCAGAGGTCGCTCTGCTATGCCTCAGTGCTGCGGGCCGCGAGCCCCATTACTTTGGACCTTCGTCTGCTGTTTCGTTCTCTCGTATCGTCAGCGCTACCATGGGCCTTGCTGGTAGAGGTGGGAGTTCACAACACAGTCACGCGGGGCGCGGGAAGGGGTTTGGTCCTGCAGTGTCTCGTGAGGTCCCACTGAGGTTACCGTCGCCGACACTGAGAGCGAATCTTTCAGAAGCGTATTTCAACAACATCCATCCGCAATATCCTTTTCTTCATAAACCAACCTTCCAGATTTGGGAAGAGAGCTGCTTGGAAGCCAGTCTCGAAGGAGATCTTAGCAGTGTCAATGGTGTTTCGCTGTTTTTTGTCTTGATGGTGAGACGGAAGCGCCGATATCCCCAGTCGTCCCCCAACCGCCTCACTTCTGCTTACACATCTCGTAGGTGTACGCAATAGGCTCATTGGTTCTCGGTCAAAGCCATTATGATGCTGCCGAGGTCAGTTCTCTGCCCCCATCTCAAAACACGGTCAGGGTGACATCTGCTAAACTTTAAATTGATAGGCTTACTACTCCATGGCATTGGACCACATATCTGCTGTCCTGGACCTCGATAGCCTCGAGTCCATACAAGCCATTTTATCCTGCGCCGTATACTCTATCAGATCACCAGTTGGCGTAAGCCTGTGGTAAGTTCCTTCCACATTATTTGTATCGAAACAAACCTGACGGACAAAATCTTAGGAAGGTTTCTGGCATGGCCATTCGCCATTGCATTGAACTGGGCTACCACCGCAGTGCAGAACGATATCACAGAAATACAGACGCACTGACTAAAGAGATGTCTAAGAGGTGCTTTTGGGTAGCATACGACATTGACAGGGTAGTTGCTTTCACACTTGGCCGCCCAGTCGGCATCCCAGATGATTCAATCGATGCGGAGGTAGGCTACCTTTTTTACAGGAGTTTAACCATAGCTGACCCCCCTCGCAGCTACCCCTGGACATCGATGACGAAAACATCACTTCTACTGGTCTGATGTCCAATCCACGGACTTGTGCCACCGATCCTCCAACTTTGATGACAGGCTTCGTACACGCAATTAAGCTCCGTCGCCTATGGACCAAGATCAGCGACAACATATATCCACCTACAACTCGCGGCTGCGGCTGTGGTCATAGGGCCACTGTTGAGTCCCTCCGCCAAGAACTGGAAGAATGGCGTGCCAATACACCAGACCAGCTAGACTACTCTAGGTCTCATCCGCTGTCAGTCTTCACTTCTCGCTCATGGTTTCAACTCGCCTACGACCATTCCATCTTACTGCTATACCGCCACTGTATGATAGGGTCGCCCGCGCCCGACGGCAGTGGCAAAGGAAGCATGAGCGACGACAAGGCAACCGAACGAGCTCTGGAGGAATGCGCCGTAAGGGCACGGGAAATGTGTCTACTTTACCGCAGGGTATACCAGAGCTCATCAGTCCAGTTTACGTGGGGTAGTCTACATATCTTGTTTCTCGCTGGACTGACCTATCTCTACTGTCTGTGGCGCTCCAAGCGTGTGAGGGACTCTGTGCGGCAAGCGGATGTTGTAACAACTTGCATGGCCTGCACAACTGTTCTCATCATCATTGCTGAGCGGTGGAACTTGGCAACGTCATATCGGGACATTTTTGAGGCGCTGTCGCAGCGCACAATCAGTATGGTTTGTAATGATGGGCACAAGCCCGCTCCTGTTTCCCTCCCAGCACTAGAACCGGGCCCTTCTATGGACGGTCAGCCTCCTCTGGGCGGTGAAAGCCCACTGCCGCTTCAAGACTGGATAATGGGCTTGGATGACATGACAATCCCCCAGGAGACGGAGTGGCTAGTCCAGGAGTTACTTCAGGGTGTACGGGAGTATTAGATGGCAAGGCATTGTAGCGGCAAGCATCAAATATAGGAGCAGTTATGAGACTTTATTAAATATGCAGGGCATCTGTGTTGGCATATATGCCCTTGCATCACCTCGCCTATCATTCTCGTCCTGCGAGTATGTGATAACATGAACCCAAGCCCAGGCCAGCTCCAATTACTTAAATTTAAATAAAGGCTAGACATCGCCTACACGTCACTGGTTAATGTTAAATATTAAATTAAAGTGAATCAAGCGCCTTCTGACTAAATCAAATCACATTCTCAAACAACTTGAACCCAGCTCAACAGGGCTGTCGCAGCCGGCCACTTCACCAAAACCTGGAAGCAAAGTTCAAACCTAACCCCAACTCTTCCGCGCAACGTTCCAGGCTCCTTCTCTGAGCCTGCTCACACAAATCATTTGCATCGAGAACACGACACTGCAAAGCCTTTTCGTATCCTTCTTGGTCCGGCTCCGCAACATCTTCCTTAACCAAGGCTGGGTCTCCTGAACTGCTGGCTGGCTGAAGGTTGGACTGGAAGATGCCCGCCGCCGAAAAGGGCAGGAAATCCTCATAAGTGATCGGTAGTGCTGTCAACACGCCTTCAGATACTAGACGGTCTAAGAGGGACAAAGAGTCAATGTCTCCAAGGTCCTCTAGGCTTTCTATCTTGTCTCTGGCGTCATCTGTGCATTTGTACTCGAAGAAAACGAGGCCCTGCCTTCGCAGCTGATCCCAGTTGTCTGGGTATTTTCCAAAAGTATCATCCAAGATACGATCCACGGCAACCGGATCAGTATCCTGTCTTCTCTCTCGTGCAGTATTCATCGTTTCCACTAGCAGCTCATCATAAAGCTTTCGGCCTGCAGGAGTGACTGCGGCGCCTCTCTCCTCAATTTCACCGAATCTGGCCTTGTGAAACCCATCGACAAACTCGTCCCCCCCTGCTGCCGCAAAGCGGATTCCCTCTTGGAGAGCAAGAAAACTCGTTTGGCGCAGAAGAACAGGGCATTTCCGTGGTGGAGGGCCTTCAATGCGACTTTTGACTGCCATACCAGCTGCCAGCATGGCTTCCTGGGCGGCAGTGATGTCCAAGGCGCGGGGGGTGAGATGGTTAATGTGTGATGAGCGGAAGCAGGCAATGTCGGCCAGAATTGGATGTTCGCTGCGCAGGAGGGCATACTCTTCGTGAGTTGCTGCAGCCAGAGGTTGCCAGCTGAATGTCCGGAGAGCTTCGGCGATGAAGCGCTCCCCTTGTTCGGGGGTGAGACGACTTTCTTGAGTATTTTCAGCGGTGATTAAGAGATCAATGAGAGAGTCGCTGAATATGCTGCGTCTCTCCAGGAGCTCTAGGGCGATGCTTCGGGCTGTTCCTGACTTGATCAGCTCCGGGCGCAGGAGGGTGGTGAAAACCCGGAACGGATTGCGTTCTAGGGACTCGCTTGACGTCGGCCGAAAGCAGGTCGCGTGCATGGGTAGTCCAGCAACCGACAGGTCGTAGTATCCAACGGGGTGCATCCCAAGGAGAGCGAAGATCCGCCGAACAGTGTGGAGTTCTTTAGGGGTTCCGAGACGGATGGCACCATGCCTTTCGAGAGTCAAGCGTTCGAGGCTTGCTTCCATGGTTATAGAACCCTCGAGGCCCTGAAGTTTTTTGCTTTGGGCATCTTGGTTGACTTTTTGGACTATTTGGATGAGATCGCCGTACAATGGTACTTCGGACTTGTACATGGCAGACATGGCTAAGGCAAAGGTAGCCCGGAGGGTATCGGCATCAACGTAGGCGTCATCTGGCCCCGGTTGTCCCGGAACGCCAGGCTGACGGGCGGAGAGGAGATCAGTTGCCATGTTTAGATTTTGAGTTGTATCAAGTTGAATGGAAAAAAGAACTGCTTGGGTTTACGAGCTAGCAATGCAGGATGCGATCGTTGGCACTTTATAAATCTCTTCATGAATTGTTGCCGTGAAATGGGAAGAAAAGAAGCTTCCCTCTACCACTTATATGTGGGGGGTTGCAAACACCTTGAGCAAAAGTATAGATTTGATCATATGACTTGCCTCATACAATTACTTTGGAAAGTCGCGCCGAGTTTGGCACAACTTCTGTCTGGTTGTTGCCGAATCTTGCAGGCGATTGGCTTCGGCAAGTTGCCGGTAGTTAGCTTCGGCGAGTCGCCCAAACACCGACAGCCACTTGCTGTTATGCCGTGGCCACGCTCACCGAGGCCTAAGCTCGACCGGATGATACCGATAAGCTGAAAGATAACTAAATGTACCAAGTAAGCTACTTTAACATGGGGATGTGGGCCCTTTGCAGCTTTCGCCTGCCGAATAAGGATGGGAAAGGTTGAGAGGGGAACGTCGATCCTCGGCCAAATCTCCAGTGGCCGGAGTCGGGGGTTTCCGAGAGATGGCGACATGGCGTGCGCTTATCCGCACCCTCCAAAACGCGGGTGCAGTGGTGCGGAGTAGCTGCCGCCCGCCATTGCATCACATCCTTTCGACATTTCATAATTGAGGCCTCGGATGTTAGGTGGTCTTTTTGGGATATCTTTACCAGACTGGTTGATGCAAAAGTTCCGACCACCGCGATCGAAATCAAACAGTGGCTAACAGCACACTTGCAAAACACCATACACATTCACGATGTCAACTACTACAACGGTAACGGCTTCCGCCCCCGCACCTGCACCGCTGTCTTCGGCGCTGGATTCAGGCAAGGTGGGAAGCGGCAAGGTCAAGCGACTCCATCAGATCCCAGTCCCTGAATCAGCTGAAGCTGCACGAAAATGGCAGCTGGAGCAGATGGCTGCTGCCTTTCGCATTTTTGCCAAGCTGGGATTCTCAGATGGTAGCAGTGGCCACATTAGTCTGAGAGGTACGTTTGCACCCAAATCCCCTAGACCAGGCTTTGCTGGCGATCATCCAAGCTAACCCTCATACGAAGATCCTGTCAGGCCAGACACATTCTGGATCAACCCATATGGAGTGCATTTCGGAGTGCTCAAGGTGTCTGACATGGTTCACATTGATGAGGACGGTAACCGTATTGGGGGTGCAGAAAAACCGGTGAACACGGCGGGCTTCACTATTCATTCGGTCCTTCACAAGAGGAGGCCAGACATCAACGCCGCTTGTCACATGCATAGCCCTTACGGTCGCGCTTGGAGTACATTTGGACGCCCAATCGAGATGCTAAACCAAGGTAAACTTTGACCGTTGCTCATAGCTGGCATTGCAAGCTAACGCTTCCCTCAGACTCTTGCATGTTTTACAATGACCTCTCAGTCTACGCTGGTTTCGGCGGTGTCGTTCTTGCAAAGGCCGAGGGCGAGCATATCGCCGATGCCCTCGGTCCCACGAACAAGAATATCATCCTGCAGAACCATGGTCTCCTGACCGCTGGAGGTACAATTGCCGAGGCAGCTGCCTTCTTCATTGCTCTCGAGCGTGCCTGTCAGTCTCAACTCTTGGTCGAACAAGCGACTGCGCCTGGTAGCAATGGCGCAGCGAGCGGGTTGAAGAAGACAACAGTTGGCGACGAGGAGGCACAGTACACCAAGGATGGCACTGGTACGCCAGAAGTCATGTACATGCAGTTTGTGCCGGAGTATCAACTTATCTTGAAGGAATCAGGGGGGGACTTTCTACTGTGAATAATGAATTAGATTGAATGAGAAGATACAACCATATTATCAGCATGACGAGGGTGTTGTTCTTACCTATTTACTATCAAGTGAGGGGTTTGCTTTTGCGATACTAGCACATTTAATTTTACGGATATCAATCACATGAAGCAACCGCTACAATGTGCAAATTTGTATTTCGATGGGACCGAAAAATTGGCATACAAATTTCTATGGTTACTAGCTGAGATTCTTGGTGATGTCTATCATTTCCACCCCGTGGGCAATTGTCGTGTGAGCCCAGAGTAGAACCAGTTCCCCATAGTATACACATCATACACGGGAATCTTCTTTCCCAAGGCGTTAAAAATTGCCTCTGAAAACGGGGGCATGTTTGTGCATTCAAGCAACAAAATTGTTATATCAGGCCGGCTGGCCACCAACTCCCTCGCGACTGATACGAGCTCCGCTTCTATATCTGCGGATACATACGGAGCGCCATTTCCAATTGTATTCCTTAGATGACCGCCTGGAGGTACACCACGAATAATTATTCTGGTCAGAGAAGCCTCTGGTACGAAGCTTGTTAGGTGTTCTGAACCCAGCCGTGATTCGTCGTATGTAAGAACGCCAACGCTCTTGTCTGGCGGAAGCAAAGGCAGGATTGACGGCAGCTGAGCAAGCGACGAAGTCGCTATCGGGATAGGCAATCTTGCAGTAAGCCTTGTCATCAAAATGTTAGGCTAAAGTCAACTAAGATGAAAGCTTCGTCCTTGGATATTTACTCAGCTTGTGCCATTGCCAAGAAGCCACAGCTTGTTATTATTCCCACACAACCACGAGCTGCTAGCCGCAGTCCAGCATTCACGAAGCGGTCGATGAAGGCAGAGTCGTACTTCGACGAGGTAACGACTTGTGACACCTTTGAGCCCTCCGCCATTTCGCGGATTAACGGAAATGGCCAAGTCCGCTCATTGTAGGGGTCACCAGCAGGGCGGTGGATGTCCAAGTCTATTGCGATGAAGCCAAGAGGTGGTGTAGACTCTAATTCCTTACGGTCGGCCATCGTGAGCTACAGTCTCGTTGTTTATTCAGAGTGTTGCCACTCGTTTGGATAACCCTGTTCCAGAGCGTTGATGGCTTGTGATGTTGTGTCGGATGTTTGACCTTGGCTGGCGTTTAGGAGTCGCCCAGGTGAACATATGTGGTGGGTATTGGTTACCAGATTCTTTTCGTAATTCATCGGCCTAGCAAAAATGAGTGTCGGTGGTGGATGACGCGCGCGAAGAGGCCCGTTGTCAATTGAGAGCACAGCAGACGTTCCCCCACACGCCCACCATACACAACGAAATTGGGATGGGGCCGGGGCCAGTAATCCCTAAACTCGGTTCATCCCGAGCAGCGCAGCGCTATCAATGCCCGCTGGGGGCGCCCTTACTCGGGAGAATCCGACCCTCCCTCGACACCTCCGTTTTTCGGGCCTCCGCAGTGGAGGAAGGGGAATAAGCGGCTACATTGCGATTTGGCGGGTTCCGCGGTGGCTTGCCACTTACGGGAATGATTCGACAGTTGCGCAACGATTGTTGTGTTTCTATTTCTAGGGGTCCCCAGGGGATTACCACCAATATCTTGTTATCAGATGCCCAGCTGACGTGACGTGCCTTGTCATTTTTCTTCCAAAAACCATTTTACCATACCCCGCGATTACTGTACCCCGCGTCGCGATATATCAGCATTTCTTGTTCTCACGGAGCTATCGTCATCGTTTCAACATACACACACCAGATCATCATCCATCATGGCTCCCTCTCGCACCGATGACCTGGGCTCTAAGAAGCCCCGTGTCGTCGCTCTAGGTACCCCAAAGTACGTTAGCGATGATTATCTTGTCGATTTCAAAACCGAATTTGATTACTCCGTGCTGGAGGCTACCAACCGTGCGGAAACGATAGCGATGCTCCCTGAGGACATTAAGAAGAACGGGCCTATCGATGCCTTCATTATCCGCATGGGCACGCCGCCCTACGAGCCATTCGACAAGGGACTCCTCAGCGCATTGACGCCCAACTGCAAAATCATCACTTCTGCCAGCGCGGGCTTCAATGAGTTTGATGTAGAGTGGATGGCCTCCGAGAACATGTGGTTTTGTAATACGGTCGACGCTGTCGCCGAAGCAACGGCGGACATGGCCATTTTTTTGACATTGGCTGTTTTGCGCAACACAAGCAACGCGGAAAAGAGCGCGAAGGCCGGGACATGGAGGGCCGTACCCGGACTTGTTCCTGGGAGGGACCCTTCCGGTTTGACCTTGGGCATTGTTGGAATGGGAGCAATTGGAAAAGTACGATGCATAACATGATGTCTGCACTAAAATCACAGAACTTGCCGGCTAATGTTGTCATCAATAGTACCTCGCGAAAAAGGCGGCTGTTTTCAACCTCAAGATCAAATACCACAACCGACATCGCCTACCAGCTGAAGAAGAGGCGAAGTACAACGCAGAATATTGCCCAACGCTTCACGACCTCCTCGGAAAATCCGACGTCGTGTCACTAAACTGCCCTCTGAACGATAAGACGACGGGGCTGATTGGACCAGCCGAGTTCGCGGCGATGAAGGACGGCGTTTTCCTCGTCAACACTGCCCGCGGCCCCGTCATCAACGAGGCAGCACTTAAAGACGCCCTAGAGAGTGGAAAAGTGGCGCGGGCAGGTTTGGATGTCTTCTGCGACGAACCAAAGCCGGATCTATCCTTGCTGCAACATGACAATGTCATCGCTCAGCCTCATCTGGGAGGTCTCACGGACATGGCCTTCCAGAAGGCTGAGACGGAATGTTTTGAGAACATTAGGGCTTTATTCAAGACCGGCAAGCCTAATTCTCCTGTAATCGATATTCACGAGAGGAAAGTGAGCAGTCCGGATAAATAGGACGAAGTCTCTAGGGCTATAGCTTGTGGCAGTCAAAGATTTTGTCGTTTGGATGCTTTGGGTGGATGAAATAGTGCATTGGGAATATTTGGGACATATATGTATACATAACAGATGAGTTTGCGATCGGATAATTCCCTCATAATGTATGCCATCCATTTCATCATATTTGTCGTGCCATCTAATGAGACAGCGTTGGCTGGAGGTCCTCGAATGTTGTCCCAGGAATCAAAGTGAACTATCATACACGGGTGCGTTCGTTTTTATGTCTTTGCTAAATAACATTACATGGTTCCAAGTCTTCTTTTCTATTTGAAGCTAGCTCTTTAATTAAAATGGAGAGAGCATTTGGAGTATCGAGAATTGCAGGTTATTAAGAAATAAAGTGAGGTCTGGTTGAGGTTGTCAAACAAGAAGTACAAACACTACGTAGCAAGACAAATATTATAAAATCCAATCCCGCGGGTTCCGTTATGATCCTCTAAACTAGCAATTCACCTGAAGGCATCCTCAGCAGCTATGTCAGACTTTTTGGCTGACAGCTTGGGTGTTGTTCTTTTCGACGTTGGAGTCAGACTCGCTGTTTTCACCGTGACTGTAGAGATATTGTTAGTAATTCTGCGTCTTACAATAGCACGCGTCACTACTCACATCGACTCCTGGGCCTCAATGACTCTTTCTCGGGCCTGCTTCTTCAGCTCCTTTGCCCTGCGGCTGACATTCCACCAAGGGCCCTTAAAAAGCTCGTCTAGCTGCTCCAGGCTCTGTAGAGAAGTCTCGGGTACAACGCAATAGACGTAGATCAGAGAGAGGAAGCACCATCCCGCGAAGAAGATGAAGGCTCCCCAGTTTTTGGTTTGGCTGAGAAGCGAAGGCATGCCCTTGTTGAGACCGAAGAAGAACAGCCAGTGGAAAAATTGCGTAAAGGCGCTGCCGAACGATCGGAGGTGATTGGGCCAGAGCTCGGCCCCGAAGACGTACGGCAAGACAAGTAGACCTATAACGACATTAGAAAGAATTTCCCTCGGCGTGCCCCTATGTATAGGGCGTTTTACTGACCAACAGCATATCCAAATCCGTGAATAAAGACGGCTGCGATGGCAGCCTCGCTAGAGCCTGGTGCAACCGAGCCCGCTTGTCGGTACTTGATGAAGACGCCGATATACAGATCCGAAATCATTTGGATGGTGATGCCCGTGAATAAGCTGCGGCGACGGCCAAGTGCGTCGATGAAGAAGAAGCTGGCGATCAGAGTGAAAAAGAATTTGGCCATGCTGTACATGCCACTGAGGAACAAGCTCCGAGCAGTCCCGCCGCCAAGTCCAAGCATGCTGAGAATAGGAACAAGGTAGGACGTCACGCTGTTGGCTCCAGATAGCTGCGCAAGGGCGTAGGAGAGAACGGACTGCTGAACCCGTCGAAAGTTTGTGGGGACCAGGAAAGCATCCTTCATCAAGACAAGAACCCCGGGGTTGCGCCCAAATTTCTCCTCCTCCTTGGCGATCTGGTCCTTGATGTCTTCGATCTCAGACGCCACGCGAGGGTGGTCGGCGGGGAGTCCTCGAAGAGCGATTAGGTTTTGAAGGCCCTCCTCATCGCGCCTGGCAATGAACAACCAGCGTGGACTCTCATACATCAGGAAGCTCGCCGCAATGAAAAGTGCCATAACAATCGTCGGGGAGAAGAATACGACTTGGTATTGCATTCGGCCGACAGCCACGTGGAGGAAGGAGGCGTAGACGACGAAGACAGAAACGGTCAGGGAAAGCAGCATAGCAACACTGAACCACACTGCTAACAGGCCACGAATCTCCGTTGGCGCAATTTCGACGATGCTTACAGGTCCCGTGACAGTAAGAGCGCCGATTCCAAGGCCCGATACGATGCGAGCAAAGTACAGCACCCCGAGTTTACCCATGGAGACAGTGGCGATGACTTGTCCGAGGATCCAGATTGCCATGTACAACCGATATGACCACATTCGTCCGATGCGATCATTTAGGAAGAATGAGAGGCCCGCACCTATGCCAGCACCAATATATACGAAAGAGATGAAGTTGGAAACCTGGGTAGGGTTCGTTGCCGAGGTGATTCCGAAGTCATTCTGGAAGCCTGGGAGGGAGGGCACGACTGACGAGGAGCCTTGATCCCATGCTATTTTTCCAAGTTAGATGTCACTCCGACTGCTCCAGGTAAGTGTATTCAACATACTGATTGGAATGCCGCTTGTGGCATAGAGGGCTGCGGTGAGTAAGAGCTTACGATTCGAGATAAGCTCTCGAGGCGACTCTCTGATTGCTTTGATATACTTGGCAAATGTCGATTCGGTGAAGACTTGCTTGACACCCATTTTGGGCAGGTAGAATACTTGTTGCTCGTGTAATCTTGTTGTAAAGTGGTGCCCCGGCTGTTTTCATCCAGTTTGGCTTGCCTTGACAACTTTGTGGTGGATGGATACAAAAAGGTTCACGACTTAGAGGCAAACCAAAAAAAACAAAAGTCGTGATGGGTCGCCAGGATGTATTTGTGAACAAGGGAGGGCCAAAGGGTATCTATAACTGGAAGGGCAACAACTTGTGTCCTCAGACTACTATCAGATCAACGTTATCAAAGCCAAGATGTAGTGAAGTTGATCCGAGGTCCTGACTTGGGGCCAACCGAGGAGTGCAAGCCTTCGCGTTCTTTGTGGTTGCATTCTCGAAACCCGGGGTAAAAAGGTGCGCGGATACTTCCATTCCCTCCTGGTGGCAAGCCAAACCCCTGGCTGGAGATAGGAAGCTTCTCCAGCGAGCCTATAACAGGATAGAATAACAGATCTTTGGGTTGAGGCACCTGATTTACCAACCAGAGCTCTGGGCCCTTATCCGGGACAATCCGAGCAGGGGTGACCAGGGTTGTGCGAAATGAAGAAAGCGGGGTGCAAGTTATCAGCTGCCGGGACCGGACCTTGGCCGCAGGACGGGGAGGGGAGTCCGTGAGTCGGCCGACACCAAGGTGGCTGTCGCTAGGGCGCAAGGTATCTTTGATAGTGACGATGACCAGATAACAGAAGGTAGGAACCCCACAGTGAGTGGTGCCATTGTTCTGAGATTGATTTGATGGTTCCTGATATCAACATATTTTGGGATGCATTGTCTGCTTCCACCCTCTCCTCTTCATAGCACATGCCATTCAGTGATTACTGCTTCCACTGCTGCTTCTGACCTGTTTGATAACCCGGCCCACTGATATCTCCCGGGGCACCCAAAACTACACTACCTCCCCGCATTCTTCTTCGGCCCCCCTGACCTGAGCAAGTCATAAATCGGCCACGCTGTGTGACGGCAGAACCCGAGACGTTGTGCTGCACCGGATGGTTTACTACTTCGACTAAATCAATGAGTTTCGCGGGAAACCCAATTGGTCATTTTTCCGAGGGCTCGGTGTCAACGGACGCAAGACAAAGTGAACCGTCACTTTAAGCAGATTCGTGTTGACCCCGCATTCGTTTAGCATTATCGAAAAGCCTTAGAACTACAGGTATTTGCAGGACAAAAACTTGGTTTCAATATCAACCCATCTCGGTATTCGCGACCTTGCCCACAACCATAGCTATCCAAATAGACTGCTTGCCACCCTCAACACCATGGCACCCGCACCCAGCAAAGACGATGCTGTGATCATCGTCGGAGCTGGTGTTTTCGGTCTCAGCACCGCCTTGCATCTTTCCCGCCGAGGATACAAGAACGTCACTGTTTTTGACAAGCAACCATATCACAAGAGCCTATACTCATACTTCAATGGCGCCGACGGAGCCTCTGCTGGTAATCTCTAGCTGCCTAAGTTCCCAATGACATACCGCTAATCTATTTTCAGACATGAATAAGATCATCAGATCTGCATATGGGTCGCAAACAGAATACCAGGGCCTGACGATCGAGGCCCTGGACGGTTGGAACGCGTGGAACGAGGAACTAGCCTCCGGAAAGACCGTCCCACCGGGCCTGACCACCAAGGATCGCGTCTTTGTCAACAACGGCAACCTTTCCCTGTCAGACTCGGCGACCCTGCCACAATTTGAGCAGGACACCGTCGACAATATGGAGGCGGCTGGACACAAGAACACGCAGTTGATCACAATCGACAACGGCCATCAGAAGATCGCCGCAGAGAAGGGGTGGACTTTTGGCATGGATCCTTTCCGCCGACTAAGCAGAGGCCTCAAGGCGGCCGGCGTCTTGGATACCACGGGAGGTATGGCGGTGGCAGATAAAGCCTGTCGATTTGCATTGTACAAGGCCGCAAGTCAAGGCGTTAGGTTTGTGCTGGATCCTGAGGCGGGTGCGCTGGAGTGTCTTGTCTTCGAGGACGACAGGATTGCCGGTATCAAGACGCGCGATGGCCAAACGCACAGCGCAGAACTAACAATTCTCGCGTGTGGTGGGTGGACTCCTTCTCTACTCCCAGCCATGGACGGGCTCTGCGAGACAACAGCTGGGTCCGTCGTGCTGCTCAAAATACCGCGCGAATCCCCGCTCTTCGACCGCTTCGCCCCGGAAAACTTCCCCACGTGGACGTACAAGGTTCGAGACGGTGCCGAGGGAGGTCTATATGGCTTCCCCAGGGACGAGAACGGCTGGCTGAAGATTGGCTACCGAGGTACGAAATATACAAACCCCATCGTCCAGGCCGACGGCAAGGAGCGCAGTGTCCCAGTTACGCGATGGTCCTCCGCTACCTCTCTCGAGAAGCCCAACGGCAATGGCGAGCGACTGAAGACGGTGCCCCAGCAGGCTTTAAAGGTTGTGCGCTCGTTTTTGGCCGAGAATCTCCCTGAGCTGGGCGAGGAAGGCATCGGCATTTCTTTTACTAGAGTTTGCTGGTACACGGACAGCTACGACAACCACTTCGTCATCGACCACGTTCCGGGGACGGATGATTCGCTCATGGTAGCGACGGGCGGCAGCGGCCACGCTTTCAAGTATCTCCCCAACATTGGCAACTGGGTCGTGGATGCCGTTGAAGGGAAGCGCCAAGACCAAATCCCTCCTAAACTGTGGAAGTGGAGGCAGATTGCTCAGCAAGAGAAACCTTACAACGTATTGATGCAAGGCAGTGCATGCCCAAGGGCGCTGAAGAATGTGCCTTTGGCTGCTGAGATCGAAGTGGGCGGTGGTGTTAAGCCGAAGTTGTAGATAGAATTAGCCTGAGCGGCCATTGGTCAAGTTTGAAGATGGATGGCTATCAATGACTGACTGTAATATTATGGGCTTCATTATAATAAGTGCCCATGAACCATAGGCTATAGGCCGACTAATAGTGTATATATATCCTGAAGTATGCCGTATCTACAAAGACATTTCACTTCCTCCACCCTTATCCGCGCCCAATGCATGCATGGTACCACCTATGTAGGCTTCTCTGCTGTTTCTGTTGCCGGCGTCGATTGTGACTTTGGCGTGTCTTCGAGCCTCCTGTCATGCGCCTGTGCCGAGCCTAATCTTTCTACTTCTCTAGAAGGTCTGAAGATGAAATGGCAGAAGAATTGTCGTACATTTGGTATGCAGGTGGTGAAAATACCCACATAGAGTTCTATATCGGTCCAAATGGAGGCGTGCAACGAATCGACTGGCAACTGGTAAGTTGTGAGGAAACGAATTTGCGGCTTGCGCAATTGAGCTTACAAGTGGGGTTGGGCCATCCGAGGGTGTACACCATCACTACCAACTTTATACGGATGATACTCACGACTGTGAGACTTTGATATAGTGTCAGTAGCTCTCTATGTTTTAGAAGCAAGGATGGGCAATTCTCGACACTTACAAGAGACCCAGGCTGAACATGGATATCGCAGCGAACCTCTTGCGTCTTTTGATGTTCAGATCCCATACCTGTATTGCCGGCAAGGTGAGCATCCAGATGTCTACTGCGACGCTTATGCCTCCTTGTACGATTCCGACATAGGGCATGTCGACGCATTTTCCCTGGTGCTCCCCGGACCAATGGGTCCAAGCCAGGTTGAGAGGCTGGCACTGAAATATAGAGACGAAGACAAATGCGATGCCCGTCATCAAATTGAAGACCTGGGTGGCCCATACCACCACGCGGAATCTTTCTCCCGGAAATATCCTCAAGAACATGAAAAGGATCGACGCTTTGATCAGCGTGATACAGAGATTATATAGTATTTCATGAATATACAAGCTCTACCAGCTGTTAGCTACACCGAGTTTTGCGAAGGGTATGAGAAGTGATACCAAGAAGAAGTGGTTGATCTGCTTGAAAGATAACGTCCAGACATCTCTTCCGACGCCGTTCTTCTCCGCTGAAACTCGATGTTAGGATGGCCATACAAAATACTCTGATGGCACACGCTCTGGCCCGAACTCACCATAGATGTGTGTTGGCCACAAGACGATGAGCGTAGCCTTTATTCAAAGTCAGACGTGTTTCTTTGCTGGGAAAGGATCTGAGCTGGTGGTTACACTCACGTATGCCAATAAAATAGTTGTATCATCAGGTCCCCACGAGGAAACCCGAGAGATCTTTACTGCCATGCGAAGGATGAGGGAGAGGGTAGGTAACAGAACAAACAAAATGATCCTGGGAATCTTGACTGATGAGAAGTCATTATGCGTTGGAAAGTCACACGTTGTCCATGTGAGGTTTTTTGTTGCTAGATTTGCCGTCAGCAACTTCTTCTCCTCCAGGTGACGGGAGGGGCGGGCTGACTGAAGGCCTCTTTGACGGTGCAGTTCGCATAGACGCATGGATCTAGCGATTTGATAAAAGACGGATTCCGACACAGACATGTCTGATCTGTAGGAGCGCAAGCTGTCTGGGTGGTGGCTTCCCGGATGCAAGGCAGCTGTGGGTGTTAACACGAGTCTCAGTATTAATAGTGAGAGCCAGCGCATGGTTTCTTACAGCGCATTGGGGACTGTCGGCAAAATCAGCCGCTGTTATTTTCGAAAACATTGGCAAGAGAGCCAGGAAGATCCGGGTTGCCCGCATGATTGCGACGAGTAAAGATTGTGCGGGCCGGAAAAGTCGGCAACATTAATTGATTTCGAATATGATCTGTCTGATGGCAACTTGATCCGCAACCCGCGACGTATTAGAAGGCAAGGGGTTCGCGAATGGCAGCAGCTGTCATGTCACGATACGCGCGGAAGATCTTTTTCGTGACACATTCAAACGCGAAGGTTGAGATGACGCGCGGGGGGGAGGATCCTTGAGTCGGCAAGCTTCTCTGCTTAAGCAAGCACAACAGAGCGGCCTAGAAGCGGTAGTGGCGCTTTCACAGGATTAAGCTTTGGCGCCATGAAGAGCCCCAAGTCATATTCGGCGATTTATTTTGAGACAGCAACCAACCAAGTGTCAGATTGATCATTTGGAGGCCGGATAGGTCCGACCCCCGTTTCTGAGAAAGGAGGTGGCGGGCCGTTTGCGGTCATGTGGTGGAGGGCCAAAGCCACAATACCCCTTTCTACCACCGCACGATACCGCCTAAGATAATCTCAGGTGACCCGCAAGGCCAGCAAAAAAATTAAGGCTCAGCTCCGGAATATACTCCGGGTTGTAGAGTGACGATCTATGCAGCCTACCTAGAGATCAGCATCTTAAGATGCCGTGCTTGCGAGCCGCGGGACAACGGGCTAGAGCGGGGCTTGTCCCGAGTAGTGTGGGGACCGCTCCGAGCCCGTTGTTGCCGCAATGCCGACCGTCTCGTATCAATGTATTGACGTTGTCGCTGGTATTTGTTTGGCCTGATTCTCATGTCAAAACTATACTTTTTTGCAGTATTGATATTCACTGGTGATCAACTCCATTGAGTGTTGCCAAGCAAAGCAATTCATCAAGACTGAGCAGGCAAATCTATTGTACGAATCGTAGCCGTGCCTATCAAATAATCGATGTTCTTGAATCTACAGGTCTAGATAGACAGAGATTCAGTACCGGTGTAAACAACGCCGTCGTAGTGGCTAACGTTCTTGGGGATCAAGTTCGCGAGCGAAGTTGATGGCTAGCTGCGGCGATGGCACGAAATATCACAAGACTACTGCCCAGCACTGTTACAGTTAACGCGCATATGCAGTTCAGTCCCCCAGTAATGGTTTCGGTTTTATCAAAGTAATCGCCAGTATCTACGTCTAATGTAACACCATACCTTCCTGATACGACACGTCTCCATTCATGCAGCGAAAGCCCTCTCGACAACTCCCCGAGCGCCGCGAGCCTTGGCCTTCTCCGCCTCGATCGCCGCGAAGATGAACGCGCCTCCGCCCCTGTGGTCGTTCTCCACAATCGGGATGCTGACGTAGTACTGCGCAGACGGGTCAGAAAGGAAGTTCCGGGGGGGGGGGTCTCACAACTAGTCTTGATGGGATCTCCAAAGAAAAGAAAAAAAGGAGGGAGAGGAGGGTATGGAAAGTCCCTTCACTCACCTCGAAGCTCGCGTCCGAGTTCAGGCTGCCCACCCGCACGGTGCCCAGGAAGCTGATCAGGTCCCCGGCGTCCTCCCGGACGAAGTCGGCGACCAGCAGGTCGTACGCCCGCAGCCCGACGGCCTCGTACCTGGCGTCGAGGAGGCCGTCCCGCACGCCGCGCAGGAGCCCGTACGCGAACATGGCGGCGGCGCTCGACTCGATGTAGTTGCCCTCGCGGGCCTCGTAGCCCTCGTTCATGATGAGCCACCAGCCGCCGCCGGCGTCCTGGCTGCGGGCCAGGCCGTCGGCCAGCGCGGCCAAGTAGCCGAGCAGGCGCGCGCGGCCCGGGTGCGACGGCGGGAAGACCTGCAGCGTGTCGACGAGCGCCATGAGGTACCAGCCGACGGCGCGGTTCCACACCAGGGGGCTGGCGCCCGTCACGGGGTCGGCCCAGACGGCGTCCCTGGCCTCGTCGTAGCCGTGGACCAGCAGGTTCGACGTGTGGTTGCGGGTGTGCGCCTCGATGAGGTCGAACTGCAGCGCGATCTCGTCCCACGCCGTCGCGTTGCCCGGCTCGAACAGGTGCACGTACGTCGCGTAGAAGGTGTCGGCCATGTAGATGCCGTCGAGCCACATCTGGTCCTCGTAGATCGGGGCGCGGTGCCAGAACCCGCCGCTCGGCGTCCGCGGCCAGCGGTTCAGCTGCTGCCGCAGCCCGTCGACGGCCACCTTGTACTTCTCCTCCTTGGTCCGCTGGTAAAAGTACAGCAGGTTGTTGCCGATGCGGATGTCGTCGAGGGAGTACCACTCCGGGTCCCAGCCGTCCAGGGTGCCGTCCTCGCTCACCAGGGAGGAGACAGCATCCTCGGCGGCCTGGAGCAGGGAGTTGCTGCCCGCTTGGTCGCCGGCGCGGGCGATGCCTTCGAAGAGCACGGCGGCGCCGTAGCCCGAGTCAATGGGGGCCTTACGGGCGGCGAAGGAGGACGCCAGCCATTCCGAGTATGGGCGAGAAGTGTTCTGCGCGCCGGCCAGGGTGCCCGCGAGAGCGAGAAAGGGGGCAAATGTGCGCATGGTAAGAGAGAGTTGTTGCCGAATGGCGGCGAATGGTCAGTCAGGCAAGTAAACCCAGCAATTGAGGCTACAAACGAGACTGCAGGATCTGGAAACCAATTCGCCAGTAAGGAGGAGGAACTTACTAGGCTACTCAATTGAAACGAGTTATTGGTATGAAATGCTCTTGGCTATATATCCCCCCCACGCGCTCAATTCATTTCAATCCCTTTTCTCCGCCATTCAACAAACGACCTTCCCCATGGACGGGACCTGGAAGTTACATCACAGCTTCTCTCCAAACCTCGCCATCGCGCATCGACATGCGCGCGAACGCGACATCATACCCGCTGAGGGGTAATAAGGGTTCCACGCAACGGTGTCTCTCAATGGAGGAAATTCTCTGTCGTCCCCGGTGGAATTGCGATCAACGTCGTTTTGCAGCGCGCCCGCCAAGCCGGAAAAATACAGGGCGTGGCAGGCACGTCCTGTTCGAGAAATGACGTTCCATTGGGGTTCTCAGTTCGGTATAGTAGACCGGTCCCCCGACCATCCCCTCTTCCCCTCTCCCGGTCTTTTCGGTGCATCTCATCGGGCTTGGAACTGATCAGCAACCGGGGCGCCGAATTACGAAAGGGGTGGGTGGGGAGCGGGTGGGATTCGACGGGGGAGATTTGAACTCCAGCTCCGGCTCCCATCCCGGCGTTGGCGTTGGCGTTAACGGAATGATGACAAACTATTCCGCGAAGCCGCTCAGCTGACAGGCGCCCTCCGACGCATGTGGATCCCACGGTCGGAAATTCTTCCGGGCGGTGATGGAGACGTCCGCCCCCGGCGAAAAGTCTCCCGCCCGTCCGCCCTCCGGCCCACGGTCCGCGCACGCGCACTTTTCAAAAAGAGCCCGCCGCCCACCGATCGACGCTCCAATCCCAATGGCATGGGCACATCGTATCATTAATTGCAGCCTCGCTCTTCCCGAACGGGATCTTATTTCAACCTCCCCCCCCTCTTCGTCCCTTCTCGAAAACCACTTCTCACACGAGCCAAGTCTCCGACCGTGGTCCGAGCGTGAAACCCCGTACCTTTTTTCACCCCCCCTCTTCTCCGCCCATCAACTGAACTTTGTTTCTCCTTGGACATTCCCGACATCGTTTGAAATCCCACCGGATGCTTGAAACTGCCAGCCACAGATCTTGAATCCGCATGACATCACGAGCGCGTCCCGTCCCCTGCCTCCCGCCCCCCCGCTGCCCCCCTATCCTCCAAAACGGTTGCCAGCCATCCCGGATATCCCCCTCTCCCCCTCCCCTCGCTCAGTCCCTCGGCCGTGCCCGCGGATTTCAAAGTTGATGCTTAAAGCCAAAACAGCCTTGCATGCGTGAACGTTCTCTCCGGCTTGGGTATACTTTCCCGGGGGGCAACCCCATTCGCGTAGACAACGGCCTCCAAACCCATTTTTTTCTTTTTAAATCAGAGTTCTATGAAAAGTAAAGCCATGGGTGAGCCCTTGTTTGACGAAAAACCAAGATTGAAAAAGAGCCCAGCAATCTTAAAATTGCAGACTGCGCAGCAAAGAGTTAATCATGTACTTTCGATTTCTCAAAAAAAGGAATATTCTCATTATGTGAGAGCCTGTGCTCTCCCTCTCCGCATGGCGCCCTCCCCCCAAATAGATTCTAACCCCCCAATCGCTTGATATCATGACATAGAGGGGGGGAGGGCCGAGGGACGTCCTGTCTCACCTCCGCCCCCCGCCTTTCCCAAGCAGCAGTGCCTATTCAAAGTAGCAGTCCGCGCGGAACTCCCCAACTGAACTTTCTCGAACCCGTCGTGTGTGCGAGATGGCAGATTAATTATACCCCCCCCCTCCTATTTCCCCTCTCCCTCGCGATAGGCCGGCCCCGTTTTTCCAACGCAAAACAAAATAATTTCCTTATCCGCACACAAAGTCGTCATGCGCTCGTACAGCAAAAATGTCCCTCTTCCCGTCGACCGTCCGTGTGTCCTGTCCCCCCTTTAGACATCGTCCAAAGCCAGGCTGGGCTTCCACTCGCTCTCGACGCTGGCCTCGGGGTCCGTCCAGTTGACCGGCTTGTGGATGCGCAACATGCGCAGGAAGTAGTCCTCGATAACGAGCAGGTTCAGCAGGACGCCGTTGCAGTTCCACGCGATGCCGCAGACGATGGCGCCGGCGACGGCGTCGAGGACGAAGTGGTTGGCGGTCGCCACGATGGCGGTCAGGATCAGGGCCGGGTAGGACATGCCGATGGCGGCGATGGCGAACCTCTTCCAGGGGCGGGAGCGGATCGAGGGCATCGGCAGGGTCGCGACGGTGAGGCCGATGAGAAGGGAGTAGCCAAAGTGCAGAGACGGCATAGCGGCTGTTTTTGTTTTCACGTCAGTGTTTGTGCTAAACCATGAGGCCCAGCCGTTAGGGCAGGGGTGGGGGTTTGTTTCCCAACTCACCATATTGGTTGCAGAACTTGTTGGTGGTCCAGACACTGCTCTCGCCGGATGAGCTGTGCACCGTGTCGACGAAGCCAAAGCTCTTGGACTCGCCGGCGTCCGGCCCGTTGTAGGTGGGGTCGCTGAGCAGGCGCGGAGGCATGCAGGGCCAAAGGGTGAAGACGACGAAGGCCAGCAGGTTGCAGGTGGCCATGGTGCGGCGGCGGGCCTCGTACAGGGCGGGGCCGGCAGAGTTCCATCGGACGTTCTCGTTGCCGCCGAGCTTCGCGGAGATGGCGCGGCGCTTGCGGGTCGTCGTGACGAAGTAGAGGATGACGAGGAACAGGATGGTGCCGGGGATGTGGATGAAGGAGTAGATGCGGTTGATCCAGTGCATCACGGTGGGCAGCTTGAGGAAGTACTGCTGTACCGGCACCTCGATGAAGACGTGCAGTCGCTGCTCGAGGTGGATGAGCTGGAGCGCATGCTTGCGCGCCACATCAACGGTACCCTCGTTGAGAGTGAGTGCCGTGAAGGCTCGGCCAACTTGGTACACCTGTTCACCCGAGCATGTTAGCTAGGTTGGACACGAGGGTGCGTACATCGTCGCTCTTCTCTTACCCAGTAAATCAGAGCCCAGTACCATGCCTCGACCAAGAATGGGAACTTGCGGAGCACCCGGCTGAGGAGACGGTCCTTGTACACCCTTGTGTTGGGTGTTGTGATGATGCGCTGGTACCCAAAGAACTTGACCTTGCGTGTGCGGCGAGGGGGCTCTTCCTGCGGCGTCAGAGTTGATGACGAACTCCAGGCGCCGAGAGAGAGAAGGGACTCTTCAGAGTCGGGTGTCGAGTTTCCGGAGCGGCGCTCATCGGATCGCTTGTGCTCGGCGTCGTCGAGGCCGGGTCCCTTCCATCCCAGGTTGTCGTAGACGTTGTCGCCGATGTTGCGGTTGAACCACGTACCACCAAACAAGAGGGTGATGACCACCAAGGGTTCTGCCACGGCACCGATACCCATATTTCCTGCGTAAATGTGGATGACAGGAAAGAAGGAAAAGAATAGAACAACCGACGATGGAGACGGCGGTTACTGAGTGAGGTGTGAGTAGACTGGAGTCTTGGCTGGTACCAGGTCCGCCGGCGTGGTATTTGAGGGCGGGAGGCTCGGGAAGGGCACAGGTCCCGAGGCGGCGGCGGGTGGGACGGATCTGACAAGACGCTGCCCACAGGCCTGATTGTCAAAGCCAATAAGACGGTGACCGGGAGGTCGTTTACGTGAGATTAAAGATTGTCCGTGTCAAAGGGGGGTGGGTGAACGTCTCATGAGCTACCGGGCAATCTCTTAAAGCGGACAAAGGTGAGGTGAGGGTTGACGGGTAGAGAAGAGGAAGTAGGTTGACTGGATACAAGGTTGAGAGAAAGCGGCCAGCAAGCACACCGGGGGAGCTCTAGGTAGCAATACACATCACGCAGCATGGATGAGATGGAGCTGGTAATAATACCATAATAGAACAAACATGGACTTCGGCAAACTTCGCACCAAGCCCAGGCTCGGCACAACCCACCTTGCTGGACCTTGGCCGTGGTACAGGCAAGGTTGGCTTCGCATTGCGCATCGCTCGTCGCAAGTGTCAATACCACCCGTCCGCCACCGCCCACCTCAGCGGAATCCACATAATTCCCGATGCGCTGGGCAGGACGACGCGCACTCACAACGGGGGATGGTTGAAAGCTCTGCCCGTGACCCTGTCCATGATACGGAATTCCGAGCAGTAGCCAATGGCGGGTCGTGGGCTGTTGGGGGGGGAGCGGGCTGGCGAGGATCCCTGACGTGGACGAATCGCCCGCCAAGTGCCGCGAGCGCCAAGGGTTACACCTTTCTGCGCGTACTGCTTTGTGGTGTGCCGGATGAATGTGGATGGTTGTATGTGGGTAGCGGGGACCCAGATGTACACCAAGTCGTTCGGGTGGGTGGGTGTGTTGTGGGTGGCCAACAGCCCGAAGTGAGACCAGGACAAAGAAAATAGAGATGAATGTCGCGTGCTCAGTCGCCGTTGGTTGGTGTTGGCAGCAGCTCGCCGTTTTGCTCGAGCGCCGAGCTACCATGTACTTACTTGGCTTGCCCCATCAAAGACGTCTGTCCTACCGCGAAACAATTTTTTTCCTTTCCACTTCTTCTTCCCTATCTTCGAAGCTTCCAACTTGAGGCCCGTTCCCTTGCCTCCCCCAAATTTCCTCTTGCGGCTTCACGCGGCTCTCGCCCTAGGCTCCTCGGGTTTGCCTCACAACCCCGACGTCTGGTTAGGAACGCGGCTCTGTCACCGGGCGCACCAGTGACGAGGGTGTGCGCGAGGGATGGAGGATAGCGAAACATGCGAGGCACAGTACACCATTAGATGAGCGACGGGCCAATGGAACAGGGGTGTGAGGGGTCGTGTGGGGAGGCTGCATCCGCGACATCCGACAATCCGTCTTGTCGTTCTGGAGACAGGCCCGTTCGCCGTCCACCGCAGCGTTTGCTCCCTCCTGTCCAGCGGTGGATGTCCAGAAAGCCAACGTCAGCTATCGAAGAGGGCCAAGAAGGCTGTGTCATGGAAATTGGGCTTTGATGCTGCCTACCGCCTACCGCCTACCGCTGTGTTTCCGCTCCGCTCCATGGCTTCCTTTCGCAGGGGATCGAGATTTCTTTTCCGACCTCGTTTGACGAACACGCGACCTCCATATACCTGCAGATTGCGTACCGCACCGCACACCCCAAATGGAAGTCGGTCGAGAAGGCAACGGGGGGTTACGTTGCGTTTGGCAGATGGGCCACAATCTGTCCGTCAAACATTACCTCTCGGTGGTCTCTCCCACGGGGTGTCGGTATCTTGGAGTCACCGCCGCCGTACTCTGCATGCTCTAGAAAATCCTTGAACTCCGACTTTAAATTGCGCTGGTCGTGTGCATGGCGGTGATGGAGGGTTGTCTGATTGATCGTGGGAGGGGCCGGGACACCCGCCATTCAATGCAGGTTCGATGAAATGTCTTGGCATACATCATCAACAGCGTGATGCCGGTTAAAACGTATGGCCCGGGGTTTTCCCCAACGAATTAAATCGCTGTCCCAGCAGGCAAACACCCGCGACACCGCCGCCCCCTTGAACGATAAAGCTTCTTTGGAGAAGACAGGCCTGTGTCGGTTTCGGGAAGGTCGATAACAGCAATGTGGTATGTGAGCACAGTGAGGTGCCTCTGTAGTGAAGTCGTACAGAAAAGTCTTGATGCGAACAAGAGTGCTTGCCGTTGCCCCCTCCTGGGCCACTAGGCCTGTCTGGGAGTGTGAAGTACCGGTACCGGGTTGTCATTTACGCGTTTATGCAATGAGCCCGGACGTCCCGCGCGTATCCTAGCCGTATTCTGCGAAGAGGCATTCAGCCTTGCGGATCGCCTCCGGATGTTACCGAAGGCAAGTCTCGCAGAGTCAGAGTCTGCTTGGCGGGGGTTATGTCGCCGATTGCTTTCCTAAGCATCGGCGCAAATTTCAATTCCGACCGGCGCTTGTGGGATAAGCTGGCCAGCGCCTGCTATTCTCCTTCGGGAACATTTCCGTGTCGAGAAGCTTGGCGGGCGCGCAGACAGCTCCGGACGCTCCGGATTATTCCATTTTTCAACGTGTTCACCCCGAAGGCCTCGGTGCCGGCGTACCAAAATGTCCGTTCCTCGGTGCCGGTTCGAATTGCACTGCTGTCTTTTCTAGCCCTCGGACGCTAGAATAGGTTAACTTATGGTGGAGCAGATCCGGCATCAACATAATTCGCGGTGGGATGATAGATCCCCTTGATCTGGAATTTTGAGTAGAGTCTCTTCCTTCTACTTTTTGAAATCGCTGGGCTTGTCACAGGCGACGGTAGAAACGGGCGTCGCCAATTGAAGCGTCAGTTTGTTGGTTTACATAGCTATTGCAAATAGCACAATCCGACAACAGCAGCATCATTTGAGGACTATACCTCGTTGCGTAGTGTCTTCTGCCCAAACCAACGGCATTTAATCACTGGCGCCCAACTCCGTTTGGACGCCGCTAGTGATGCCCACATATGGTTGAGTTTCTTGATCAACGGGGTATCGATTGAGTTGGATTGTGGCTCGTGACGCTCCGGACAAGGCCTCTAGAGACAACTCGGCATCTTTATTCAAAGCCGGACCCAAGTTGCCTCGGGCTGATACCTGTCTGCGGCCAGAAATAATGCTGCGCTCTTTTCTATTTGGGCACAGGTTAGTGCCCGAAACCCCCCGCGATACTGCTGGAGTGACCGAGGCAGGACGGTCGTCGTGTGTGTCGGGCAGGTCCGGGGGTGTTTGGGCCTGGGCCGGTTTCACTCGAGTCACCGTCGTGATATATCACAGTACTGGGGAACGGCCTGGGGCTTCATCGTCATGAAAGATATCTGTGCCACTAGGAGTAAATGTCGGAAGCCGAGGCTGCTGGCTTGCCTAGCAGCTACTGAGAGGTTCTCAAGGGATCAGTTTAGCCAGGAACGTCTGCGGAAAGATATGGTGCAAGCGAGACCCAGATTACAGGGCACATCTTGCAAACGGATGGAAGGTCGATTGACAACATCAACAAAGTTGTCCTGTGACATGGCGGTGGAAGTGCTTTCTCGCTGCTTTGCATACAAGGGCAATATGGGAGATATTCCTTGGCCAGACAATGCCATTCGAGGCATATGACATAGGTGTGTCGACTGATAGTTCCCATCACAACCGCTCCGATTTACAAGCTCCAATATTAACTCACTGCTCGGTCTGGGTTTCGGCAAAAGGGGGGGACGACGGTCCGAAGCGTGAATGGAATGTGCCGGAGGCAGCCCCGGCAAACCACCTCCGGCTCTGCCATGCCGTCAAACGATACACGAGGCTGAGCTGAAGTATATATGCTACCGGCCTGGATCAGCCCAACCGTTGAAGCCAAGTTCGAACGCATGTGCGGTTCTCGTTGACACTACTGGTGAAGTGTTTAGCCCGGGTCAACTGTTCTCGCTTCAAACATGAATCCTGAAGGGCTCCCTTCCTTGAGCCGTGATAACTTAACATGGACGAGGTTATTGCCATGATGTCAGTGATGATCGATGTATGGTAAGTGATAGTATGTCGGAAAAGAAACTTTACACAATCAAAGGATGGGACAGACGAAGCAGCTGAAAAGGTGAAACTTTGTAGCTCGACGTGCCCGGTGCCCGGCGAGATTTTGTCAACGAGCAGTATTGGCTACTATCGAACGGTGGCAGTTTGCTCGAGCGAATAGGCTATTTGTCAAATGCAAAAGTGTCGCAGTAGCTCGTCGTCATCGCTCGGCGGAATGGGGGTTCAGAGACATTATCATTACTATGACAAGACTCAAATTTCACGCCACGTCAGCGTCACGATTTGGTGTTCGTCAGAGGCAACAGACGCCAGTGGATGGCGAAACGCAGTTGTGCTCTGTAAGGAATCAGAAATGCCGACCCGGAGCCTTGGAGCTGGGATGAGCGATGACAACATCCCAGGCCGAATGCGGCAGTACCTAGTAGTCACGGTGACTGATTGATGTCAGCTGGGAATGAATGCCTGGAGGGTTCGAGGCGGCGACGAAAAGTACAGACATCCTGGACAGCTAGAGGAGTGGGGTGACGGGCAGTCCGAGAGCGATATCAGAGACAAGGCGATTATCTAGGTCCCAATGGTCTGTCTAGACACAGATTAGTGATAGTGGGGTTGGTCCGGCGTCAGCGTTATATCGGCGAGCCAAGACACCCCAGCTGCCGTGCCGGATCGGGGCTGTCAGAGACGGCGGCAGGCATTTGTAGCCGCCTTTGCCAGATTGAAGACCGGACGTGGGTGAAGCGGCTATATCAATTTTGTGCCCTGGCCGAACTCTTGCATGGGTATGTTGACCACGGTTACTCCGTAGACAGCGCAGAAACACATTCCGAGGATTTGAGGTGTCATCTCTGGCGGGCCAGAGGGGTCCGAGCGTGGACGAGGTGACGGGAGTCTGAACGATGTCGGCGTCTCACAATGAGTGGCGGGGAGACAATGGAGACGATGGAGCCGGAAACACTTTGCGCTGGCGTGTGCGAAATGACACCTGGGGGCCAAGGCGTGGGGGGCCTTTGGGCCAGGGAGGGGAGGCAAAGAAAGAGGGCTATCAAGCCAATGGCAGAGAGGGTTGACGACGATGTTGCGAGCAGCGAGAAAACCGCCATGCACAAACTGGCAAACCACCAAGTCGTGATATGAATATGGTACGGGGGATGGCACGTGCGGGCCTGGGTGTCACGTTCGTCTGATGACAAAGGCTGGCAGCGGCAGTTGGCCACAGGAAGGAGATGCAAATGCAGGAACCATCTGATGGCCAGAGCCACACGGCATGACAAGGCGGGCAAGAAGTGTGAAGTTGGTCGCAGGAAGGAGGACCCCAGGGTCGGTGGTTCCCTACGTAAGGTACCTAGGTAGGTACCTAGCAATCGAGAAACTGAGGTTCCTGACTGTTTATGGACTAGCGCAGAGCCTAAAGGGGCTCGGGCCAGGAACCGAGTGCATATGGCCAACCACAAGCTTCGTGTCTCCTGACACGACCCCACCGCGGCAGAGTAGGTACGTACCGCGAGACAAGCTACGAAGGCCGTGTCCTCGACTCGTTGACCAGAATAGGAGAGCACAATGTTCTATGTGCAGGCATTGCCCCGAATGGGAAGGGAGAACAATGAATTTGCGCGCATACATAGTACATGGTAGAAGCCACGGCCGAGTCAGCGCGTATGTGGGTGGTCCGATAATCGCTCGGGCGGACGCCCCCAAGTGATGAATGAGGGAGGGGAGGGGAGAGATGAGAGAGAGAGCAAGTGTACGGCGCACATGCACACCTAGTAGGGGCATTTGCAGACTTTGTTCATCGCTGGCTCTGGTCAAGAGCAAGCGCGAGAGTCGAACAATGGACAGACGTTTGGTTTGGTTTGGTTGGCTGACGTAGTCACATGTTAAGAGGCTAATCGATTCGAACTTGGCCTAACAAAGCGTTCGGTTTTTTTCGAGTGTTCGGTTTTCTTTGACTACTTATCTCCGTCTGTGCACTTTTTCTTTTTCTTTCCTTTTGTCCCTGTGTAGTGGTTTTTCGTTGCTTTTTCTTTCCTGCCCGTTGCTTTGCCTCCGAATTTACTTTTTCCCGGGCTGAGCTCACCTGAAGCCGGGTTTTCAAGGGTTCAACGTGTTTCACAACACGGACAGCATAAAACGTGGATAGGGGTTGATTGTTGAGCCCTCTGCTTGGGTGGTTGTGTTCTGGTGGACGCTGGTTGAGACATGACAGACCCGTGGTCTTGTACATGCATGCATGCTTGCATGGTATTGTCTTCGCACATGGCATTCGGAAATGGTTTCGTCCATGCCATGCCGTATTCTGGCAGAGTAATTCAACAGTTAGTTGTACATTCATTGTCTACGCCCATGGTCTTGATACATGGTCTGCATTCATTGTCTACGTATATTCGCATACACATACACCGTTGTCCGGGTGGACGGCTATCAATTCCGTCGCAAATTGGCTTCTTTGACTCGATGGGGCTGCCCTCCTCAGCTCAGCCCAGAGCAGAGACAGCCAGCCATCGTGATCGGCCGAGCCTGGCTTCTGGCCCGCCCTGGCCCCTGGCTTCAGGTCTTTCTGTCTAATTACTAATTACTCTCTCTCTCTCTTGATGGATGGATGGGTCGTAGACAACTTCGCCTCGACTCCAGGGAGAGACAAGGCACGCGACGCATCATCTCAGCCTTCTGCGCTGCCTCGCCGTGCGTGTACACTGGCATGTGTGCATGTGCGTATATTTATTTGGCTTCATTCCAGGCCCAATCCCTCCCCTCGTCCCCCCTCTGAACGTTTGGCGGCCCGTGCGTGCCTGACAGCCTACCCACACCTGCTGCACCGTGGCTTGATCCGACCAGTGAGAGCCGCCGGAGCCCAGCCCCAGCCCCAGCCTCAGCCCAGCCCGAGTCGGTGCTCTCCGCCAACCACCCACAGCAGGGTCTAGCTACCTAGCCAGAATGTACTCTGTAGTGTGCAGATGCAGAGTACACGCACACATGCAATGTACACACACACTACACGCACCACCCACACACTCACACGCTCGCCCAACTAGTCGGTGCCTTTTCCCCTTCCCCTTCTTGGGCTTCTTCTTCTGTGTGCTTCAGGGGCTCTTGCTTATGTTGGTCTGATCTGGGCAAGGCGTGCGTGTGGTGTGGCACTGTGGTGTGTTGTGCGCGCTCCCTCCCCTACGCTTAATCTCATGTTCCGCGCTCAATTGATTGCTCAATGCCCGCTCGTATGCATATGCGCGCTCGCTGACCACAGACGGCAGACTAGGAAATTCTTCACCTCCAGCGACCAGTGACCGTTGTGTGTCTCTGATGCCGTCGTTGTTGTTTCTTCTCCCTCGCCTCCTGTCTGCCCCTTCGCCGTTGAATCCTCCGCTTTGATACGCCCACCACGCCCAGACAGCCCTCTCCTCTTACCTGCATCGCGACTCTTACGACACAGTCGCTTGTCTTCTTTCGCCTTTGCTTTCCCTTCCCTACCGTCTTTGATACCCCATTCCCCATCTCCATCCCGCCCCCCTCCCCGCGCGTGCTCCTCCCTCCTTCGCCAAAATTCCCTGCGCCTGTGGCCAAGAGAGAGGAAAAAAAAAAAAAAAGGCCAACCACCGCCAGCCTTCACTCGTTCTAATTACCAGACTGAACCCCGTCTCCATCGGCAGATCCACGCCTCTTCTCCTTCTTCTCCAGCGTTTCTCGCCCCCACGTCGGCCATCGCCTGCGTATCTGTGCCTGACTGAGCCACTCGACCCAGAACCCGGCCCGCGTCTGCTCTTCCTGATGAATCGATAGCCGATCGTCCCCACGAGGCCACCTCAACACCACGCGCAGCCCTGCTAGGGTCCCACAGGTTCGCGACAGACCGCCCTCCCGCCTGTTGCTCTGCGACCCGGCCCCGAGCCCAGGTGCATCCGACCCAGGCCTACGAGCCATCCACCCTCTCTCCCTCTCATATCGACCAAGCCTTCGCGCCTGTTGTCGACCATCCCAGCCTTCAATGCCCTGGCAGCCTCTCCCCCGAATCGCCTTCGCCGTCGCGACATATCCCTTCGCCGCCTCGAGCCCGGCCGACCTACCCCTCGAGATCGGCGATGAACTGTACATAATCGAAGAGACCCCCGACGGCAGCTGGCTGCGTGGCTACCTGGTGGCCCCGCCCAGTCTGCTGGCCGGCCTGACCTCCGTCAAGGGCCAGACACTCGAGGCCCGCGTCTTTAGCGGCATCTTCCCCCGGAGCTGCGTCGATGTGCGCGAGGTCCTGGGCGAGGCCGACGACCGGGACGAAATCGACAATGCCCCCATCGACGATGCTGCCGCCACCGAGGTCCATGTCGGAAGCGACTCGGGCAAGAGCGGCGTGACTCTGCCCTCCGCCGAGAACCCGAAACGGCCAGACGCTCACAAATCGATGGGGAGTTCGCGGGGGTCCAAGGGGTCCAGGATCGAGGTCAATGGCCGTAAGCCGTTCAAGGAACTGCCCAATGGTACCCAAGGCCGTCTCTCTATACCCGTCAAGCGCGACCCGGACGCCCCTCGCCCTGCCGCCCCCGTACCGATGCTCAAGATTGGCGACGAGACCCCGACATCCACTGCAGAACCCCTCATTGACGAGATTGCCAGTTGTTTACGCGAATGGCACTCGACCAACCTGCATAGTCTTCTCCTATCCAGGCAATATCCTTGTCTGGAAAAGTTGACACAGCTGATCCAGACGATAAACCTCAGTCGACAACAGTTCCTCCACAATGTCCTCACGAGACATGAATATGACAGGCTGCGAGAAAAGACGGTCTGGGACTTGGTGCGTGTAAATAAGCTATGTGGAGGGGAGGTCATCGTGAGAGACCCGGCGGATCGCGGTCGGGTATTGACGGGCGACGACTCGGTGGTGGAAGTCACAAAGCTGCAGTCTGTCATGAGCGTCCTGGACGAGCCTCCCCAGCCCGTGATCGAACCGACCGCCCTGCACCACTTGCTCGTGGATGTCAAGGGATTTGCTGGCGCGTCCGCTGAAGAGACTTCGCTCATCGTCTACCTGGTAGCCAAACCCGTGGGTGGCAAGGCGGCCACGCTCACCGAATGCTTCATCATCGATATACCCCCCGGCGGAACGATAGGCAACTTGGCAAAATCGGGACAGACGCGGACGATATTCGCGGACCTATCCTCGCAGGACATTGGCGATGTCGCGTCGGCGGAAACGGAGCTATATCTCGTCGCCAAGGTGCGAACCAGCCATCAGGTTATTGCTAGCGGAAAGCCGGATTCTCGTTCTGGCGCAAAGTCTCAGGGCAATGGAGCATACTCCAAGGACCCTGCCAAGCCCGCCTCTGCCAACAGTAATAAGACTTCTAGAAGGAGTCTCATGTGGGGGTCCAAAACTGGTCGCTCGGCCTTTTCTAGAGGGGCATCCACGCCGAGGCTTGACTCATTGACGGAACATCCCGACGGTCGCCCACCGACACAAGAAGATGGCCCCGACAGCGCCGTGCCTCCCAGCACGGCCGGCTCCAGACCCCGGGGCTCTTTTGACGCTGGTTCAGGTTTCCATATGGCGGAAAGAACTGTGGGCATTGGCGTTCTGAAGCTCAACGCAGTCATGAAGCAGGACGAAGAAGTTGAGCAGGTCCTGAGCATTTGGTCACCCTCCCCGACACCCCCGACAGAGAAACAGGGCCTTCACGAGGAGTGGGATGTCCTGATCCAGGACCTCTTGGACAGCAAGACTGGCCACTACGAAAAGTCGCGCCGTGCCGAGCGAGTCCAGGTACATCTGAAGTCGTTCAATCACCCAGACGTGGACGCCCTAGTCAAGATCACACCCACCTTGCTTGCCGGTATCCGCAAGACAAATAAGATGGGATTCTCGGGCGCGCCCACCAGGGCCAGGTCGGACATTTACGTCACTCTGGACTCTGCCGCCCTATCAAAGCAAAACCTCCTGTCCAGATACGCAGGAAACCCCACTACTCTCTCCGGCAGTGTACATGGAAACAATTTGCAGGTTACACTAGAGGTGCGAAGAACCGGGGGGGAAAAGATCCAGAACTGCATATTCTCCTCGTCCAACACAGAGGGCATAACCACGTGGAAATCAGTGGCAGTGGAAAGGGGGGGCCACTGGAGACAAACTGTCCGTCTTGCCGTTCCACAAGAAGACGTCTTCTCCTCGCACATTGTCATGTTCCTGTCCGACATGCCCGGTGCCCCGTTCGCGGTTGCCCACATGCCGCTGTGGAACCAAGAGGCCTTTGTCCGAGACGGAGCACATGCCTTGCTGTTGTACAAGACCGACGAGTTCACCTCCACTGCCCAAGCTGGTCCGACTGGCAAGGGTGGCTATCTCTCGCTGCAATGGAGCGCCAGAGGAAATGACGAACACTCGGCCGAGGTCACGGGCCCTCTGGCTATTCTACGAGTGGACACTTACCTGTGCAGCACAACGTTTTCGCAGGACCGTGTTGTTTTGGGCTTGCTCAAGTGGAAGGAGGCGCCCAAGGAGGAAATCCCCACGCTGCTGAAGCATCTCATCTTTGTACCCGAGATTGAGGTTGTGAAGCTCCTCAGCGATGTTCTCGATGCCCTTTTCGGCACCCTGGTGGAATACTCCGGCAACGACGAATATGAGGACCTTGTGTTCACTGCTCTGGTCAGGGTCCTGGGCATTGTGCACGACAGGCGTTTCAACTTGGGTCCTCTGGTTGATCACTACGCAGAAACCCGCTTCAACTACCCCTTCGCTACGGCTTGTCTCGTCAGGTCTTTCAGCCGGTTGCTCGAGAAGCCCACCGAGCCCGAAATATCGAGGAAGCTCAGATCCACATTCAAGGTTGTCCGACACATTCTCAAGTTCATCACCCATGCTCGAGGCCAGCAAAAGGCCAAAGAAGCTGGAATAGGCATCACGACTTCGCATTCCGCGCCTGGCTTCACCCGCGAGTTGAGGAACATCTTCAAGGCACTGGACGCCATGATGCGCAGCAACGCGCCCGTCCTCGTCGGCAGCCAGACGCTAGCCGTTCAACACTTCCACACTTGGCTGCCGGAACTGACCGGGCTCCTGACGACCGAGGAGATTCTGCACATTGCCATCGACTTCCTCGACTCGTGTGCCATTGTCAAAGGCAAACTGGTGCTTTACAAGCTCGTGCTGATCATCAACTACTCCAAGCTTGAAATCTTTTCGCACCCCGACCAGAAATCTGCCCTCACTGCCAACACCGTCCGGTGGATCGCACCCCACTGGGGTCACAACGAACATGTCACCGATTCTTGGAAGGAACAGGTCCGGCTCTGCTGCTCCGTCCTCGCCGGCCAGATCGACAACCTCGGCCCCGAGATTCCCGACTACCTACCGAAGATCATCGACTCGTACCTGTCCATCGTGGCCATGCCTACGAAGCCTCGTAACCGCCTTTCTCTCCTCTTTCCGACATCGTACCCTTTCCCCTCCAAACCAATATCCGAAGAGTGCTCGTTCGACGAGGCACTGGTTGAGCTTTCCGCCATCCTTTCAGCAGTCTCGAATTCGCCGAGTGGCATGCAACTAGAATTGACAGAAGGCGACTTGACCAATTTGCTAGAAAATACCCTTCGCGTGCACATGAGCATTTTGATGGGCGAGGCTTTCCCGCCCAAATGGTTGAGCGTGTACATTTACCATCACAAGTCCTGCATGAGGACGCTACAGTATCTATCCACTATCTTGCTGGATTCTTTCCTACCCCACCCCGACGAAGCCGAGAACTTTAACACGGAGCTCTGGAAGATGTTCTTCACCACGATGCTCAAACTCGTTGGAAGCCCGTCTCTTGCCCTCGAGACCTTCCCGGAACAGAAACGCAGAGCGGTGTGGAAGATTGCCGGCGATGTGCGGGAGCATGGCGCGGAGTTGCTGAAACGAACTTGGGAGGCAATCGGCTGGGAGACGAGCAGCGACGAGCGGACGCGCTACGGCTTGTCCAAGATGGGCGGATACCAGGTCCAATACGTCCCTACACTGGTCGGTCCGATCGTCGAGCTTTGTCTTAGTGTGCACCAAGGCCTCCGTCGTATGGCAGTAGAGGTATTGCAGACCATGATTGTCAGCGAATGGACCCTGAGCGAAGATCTGTCCGTCATCCAGACCGAGATGATTGACTGCCTTGACAACTATTTCAAGTCAAAGCCGTTGACGGAGAGCATACTGCAAAAGTTGTTCGTCAACGAGCTCCTGGAGAGATTCGCGCCCCTGTCATCAGATCCCGACGAGCCGCTCTACACTGGGATTCGCGATCTCATGGCCAACGTGGACGAGTTCCTCGATCTTCTCGTAGCTGTTCACAGCGGCGACAACACGAGCGAAGCATCGCATCTCATCAACCGGCTGCGACTGATGGAGTTCTTGCGGGATATGCAGAAGGAGGAAATCTTCATCCGATACGTACACCAGCTGGCCATTCTGCAAGGCGACGCGAGGAACCACTGCGAAGCCGGCCTTGCGCTGCGGCTCCATGCCGATCTCTACGAATGGGATCCCACGAAGCAGGTCGCGGCTTTGGACGACCCGGAGTTCCCCGTGCAGACGCATTTTGAGCGCAAGGAGCGGATTTACTTCGATATGATCAAGCACTTTGAGGAGGGCGAGGCTTGGAGCAGCGCGCTTGCGGCGTACCAGGAACTACGGGCCCAGTACGAGCGCAATGTGTTTGATTTTGCCAAACTGGCGAGGACGGAGCGCGCCATTGCCACCATTTACGAGACCATTTCGAAGAGCGACAGGCTGGTACCGAAGTACTTCAAGGTGATATACAAAGGACTCGGCTTCCCCTCAAGCCTCCGTGACAAGGAATTTGTGTACGAAGGCTCTCCGACAGAGCGTGCTTCGGCCTTTACCGACCGCATGCAGGAGCAGTACCCCTCTGCCCAGATTGTGACGGGTGGTGATGTTGATGATGTCGAAGGCCAATTCCTCGTCATTTCCGCCATCACTCCTCATCGCGATCTCACACATCAAGTCTTCCAACGCGCCCGCGTTCCCCAAGTCATTCGCGACTATCTTCTGTCCGCCCATCCGCAGAAGTTCTCGGTGTCTTCTAAGCGAAACACGTCTGGCCCTGTGCAGGAGCACTCTGCGGAGAAGCTTGTCTTCACCACGGCCGACCCATTCCCGACAATCCTACGGAGAAGCGAAATTGTTCTCACCGAGGAGATCAAGCTCAGTGCCCGTGAGACCGGCTTGGAACGCATTGTCAGGAAGACGCAGGAGATGACTGTCATTGAGAAGCGCATTGCCGACGGCGACGAGGAAAACGCACAGTTGCTCGTTGACGCCGTCAGCGTGTCGGTCAACCCAGAGTCGGAGAACAGCGTTGCATGTTACCGTCAATTACTGCCAGCCGCTTCAAAGGAGGACGACGAAGAGGAGGAGGAAGAGGATGTGGAAGTCGAGCTAGACCCACTGGACAACGCCATCAAGATGGCTCTTGTCGACCACGCCATCATGATCAAGCGATGTCTAGGAACATTCTCGCGAAGTTCAAACGAAATTCTCAACCGAAAGCATGAGGAACTTCGTCAATGTGAGTTTCCAAAACCGTCTCTGCACTTGGCCCGTTCTAACAAAAGACAGACTTTGAAAGCACTTTCGCACCCGAGATCGCCCTCTTCGCTCCGACACAACCAATCCGCGAATCAACGAGCGCCTCTCCAACCTGGAGGCGATCCTCGCCGTCCACCGAACAGGCGTCTCCGCAGCCGCAGAGCATTGCTGGTGCTATAACCAATGGAGTGGTTGCAGAAGAGGTCTCGACGGTCCAGCCGATTGCCATCCGCCAGGGTCGTGGTGCGCGCCTAAGCTTCCTGGGAGGCCGTAAGAAGGAGTCTCCTGTTCTGCAACAGACGAATGGCGACGCGCATGTGAATGGCGACATCGACGAGACGGTTAACAACCGAAGCAGGAGCTTCAGCAGAACCCAAGACCACGCCAACCGCCGCAGCTTCTTTCGAGCTCCATCTTCCGACGCCCCCCGCATTCTGGGCAGTAATGATGCTACCAGTGAGTGGGTGACTGACTCCGGCGGGCGACAAAGCTCAGATGCGGGCACAAACTTGATGGAGAAGGAACGCGAGTACAGAGATGAGCGTCCGACAGAGAGCCCTGGCATCGTTAAGCGAGGTAGCGTCAGAAAGAGGCTTAGCATGCTGAAACTGGGCAAGAAGTCGCACAAGGGCAGCGCCGCCATGGGAAGCGTGCACGAGGAGTAGGACTTCACGGCAGCGGCCCAGCAGCTCGGGTACATGAACAAGACGACGGGGGAGTGGCAATACCCGGTGTCGTGACGGCGGCTCGGATGAGAGAGCACCCGGGCGTCTACCCTGAAAGGGAGAACGGGGATTCACGTGTACATATTTGCTCACTACGGTGGCCCCCATGGGATCGGACTGGGGGTTCAGGATATTTGCTGGCATTTTGCCATTTGCACAGGGGATGGAAGGTTCGGCGTGGCGACGGTGTTCTGGATATGTATCTATAGGATCCCTCCTCTCATCTGCATGCCGGCAAAGTGCAGCAGATGCAGGTCTTTTTCTTCTTCTTTTTTATCCCCCACGGGTTCTATTTGTGAATAATATCACCTCTCCCACACTGTGTGTGGGAGCTCTGAACATTGCTTGGCCCTTCTTTCTAGCCGGCGCCATGTGGCGCGTCAATATCTTACATTGCACGGGTCGAACAGGCGATAATAGCATGACCGCCATTTCCCTCTTCTGGACATAATGTACGGCTCTCGAAGAAGCGACATATCATGAGTAGGCTGCCTCAAAATGGAGATTTGGGGGCGGCGGCTTGCGTCTTTCCTGCGTCTCGAGTGGGCCGCTTCCATTATGCAGGAAACTGCTTGATTGGCAATCCAACACCTGCAGCCATCGCATCTGATAGGAGGACCAGTCAGAGTACTAATGTCTTGCTTGGGGTGTCCGCTGAGGTGGCGCTGTGGTTTTTCGCTGCTCGTCGTCACTTGGCTAACGCATGTCCTGTCCGCTACCGCCAACGTTCGGCGCAGTCGATGCCATATAGCTTAGCCTTGTGGCGATGGTTCGTTGATCGTATTGCGGCTTGTATTTCGACCCAACAAGTAAAGGTTCTCCCTTCACTGCGGAGAGAGTTCGGCCCTGGCACATCCCCCACCTCGGCCGCATTACGAAACAGCCGCGCGATGCGCCTGATCAACGTCGAGTCCCTGGAGCTCCAAGAGTTCTTTGGAGACGACATTCCCAAATATGCCATTCTCTCTCATACTTGGGGGCCCGAAGAGGTCTCGTACCAGGACTGGCGGGACATCGGCCGGGCATCTGAGAAAGCAGGTTACGGCAAGATCAGGGGGGCCTGTCGCCAGGCCGGGCGTCTGGGCCACAAGTGGCTGTGGGTCGACACCAACTGCATCGACAAGACGAGCTCGGCGGAGCTGTCCGAGGCCATCAACTCCATGTTCGCCTGGTATGCCAAGGCGGAGACGTGCCTCGCTTACCTGGAGGACGTGCCCACGGCCGGCGGCGAGAAGGGACTCGTCCTGGCGGCGCAGTTCGATGCCAGCCAGTGGTTCACGCGCGGATGGACGCTCCAGGAGCTCCTCGCCCCGGAGGAAGTCATCTTCTACGCCCGAGACTGGGCCAAGATCGGAAGCAGAGGCGGGACCCTCGCGAAGCGGATTGCGGCCGTCACCGGCATCGACGAACAGCACCTCACAGACAAGTACGGGAAGTCAAGGGTCGACGCCGCGAGCGCCACTGCCGCGAAAAAGATGTCTTGGGTCTCGAGGAGGGCCACCACGAGGGAGGAGGACATTGCCTACTGCATGCTCGGCCTGTTCGAGATCAACATGCCGCTGCTGTACGGCGAGGGCATGAAGGCCTTCACCCGGCTCCAGGAGGAGATAATCAAAGTGTCCACCGACCACACGCTCTTCTGCTGGGAGTGGAACGACTCGGTCCAGGGCGACTGGAAGGGTTTCCTGGCCCCCAACCCGCAGGTGTTCCAGCATTGCAACGACAAGGACTTCAGACCGCTGGCGCGGGAGACATCGATTTATCAAATGACCAACGCCGGACTGTCCATCCGCCTGCCGGTCATGTACACGCACTCTCTCCACGGGTACGTCGCTCTGCTGGACGTCGTGGAGGCGAGCACAAGCGGCAAGAATACGGTGGGCATCCACTGCGTCCTAGTCAACGGGTCCCGGGACAGGAACGGCACCCTCTGCGTGGATCGCGTGCCACTGCCGTCCTGTCCCATCATCGTGGCGGACGCGGGCCTGTGGAGGTCCACGGCCCAGACGCCCCTGTTGGTGAAGCGCGGGCCGTGGCCTCGGCGATTGCCAAAGTGGAGCGTACGGACCTCCGCGCCGGATGACAGCGGTAGATTCGGCATCTTCCCGATGCTTCAGTCGGCCGACCTCTACAAGAACTGGAACAAAGGCGCCGGCAACGAGCACGTCCATTGGAACCTCCTAAAGGCCAACATCATATGGCTCGACATGGAGGACTTTGACTCGACGACCCTGGGCACCGCCTTCGTAAACACCTTCATCGACGGCACCGGCAACCTCCTGCCGGCCGGGCAGAAACGGGCGCGGGCCGCCATCTGCGTGGCCGTCGTCATCCAGGAGCCCCGCGGCCCCGTCTGGGTCAGCTGGGTCGTCCCCTCGCCGAACGAGACGTGCGACCGCGACGGCTTGAAGCAGGAAATCAAAGAGGCCCTGCAGAACGGGCAATGGGCAAGGTTTGAGATGAATGCGCGGCGCAACCTGCTGAACCTGCGCCTCATTTTCGGGCCCCCCATGCCCGGCTTTGGAGGAGCGGTCGTCCGGCCGCTGGCCATTGCTAGGGTGGCTACCGCGGAGGGCGGGGGGACAAATTCATCTGCGAGAATTCCGTACCAGATTACTTGACGTCATTTCTTCCTCTCCAAGTCAAACTGTTGTGCAAGTGAGAGTAGGATTATGTGCAGCACCCGAAGTCCCTTGGGCTGGTTCGATAAGCAAGCAGCTTCAGGTGACCCGTTAGTCCATTTATCAGCACCACATCGGATACGGCGTCGTAGGCCAGGGCGAAGAGGCACATGAAAGCTGACGAAAGAACGTCGTGTATTTAGGCAGAACAGTCAAAGCTATAACTTTAAGCGTTTAATCATCCACAGACTTGAGATCCCGCTTCATCCTCCACTTCGGCCCGACCTTCATCTCAATATACATCAGGGGGAGAAGACAGGCACAGACGCCGCCTAGCAAGACATAGCTCCAGCTGATTTGCATAGCCGAAGTCATCCTATCGATCAGGCCCACTAGTAACGCGGCGAGCAAGCACCTCACAAGGTTGGTCTGCGAGCAGAGTTAGTTAGACCGTGCGGTAGGCGACATACGAGACGCGTCTTCACTTACACAAGCCGTCGCCGACGAACTTCTTGTCTGCAGGATGTCAATCATCAGGGTCATCGTAGTGTTCAGAATGCCTATCGAGGTATAGCCCACTGGAACGAGTCAGCATAAAAACTGGTGGTGTTGGTGATGATAACACTCACAGACGACTTGGAGAATAAGAGGTACAGCAATATGGACGCCTTTGTCGACGCAGAACCCCCATGCGATGACAGCGCCAGAGAAAAGCACCAAGAGCACGGGCATGGTCCTCAAGCGGGCGTATTCTTTGGGGAACTCTATGGCCCCTTCCGACGCCTCCACCTGCCTCTTAATACGAGCGTAGTCCCTGTCGAGGAACTTTCCAGTCAGGGTACTCCCGACGATCATTCCAAACCCAGTGGGCAGGTAGCACAGCCCGAGCGCCGTCTCGGACAGCCAGGGGTACACGCGGGCGAAGGAGGAGGCGACGGTCGTCACGACGGTGTTGTTGACGGCGTACACAATGCCGGTGAACGTGAGCGTTATGGCAACGTCGGGGTATACCAGGATGACGAAAGGGTTGATTGAACGCCGGACGCCATACCTGGTACTGGTTGGTTTCTGTTTCCTCCGCGATCTGCCGACGATTGGCAGGAGGGGCGTGTAAATGCCTCCGAGGGAAACGCTTCCGTTACCGACCAGGTTACGGAGAGTCTCCGGAAGGAATCTGCGAGCAGTAGTGATTAGAAGTGGGAAAAGTAGCGACACAGAACGGGACGGCGGAGAAAGGTGAAGGAGGAGTGGGGATTGGTGGTTCGGTTCGGGTTGGGTTCGGAGTAAACATACAACAGAATGAAGAGAAGGCAGCAGACAGCCATGATGATCAGGAACCAGAAGATGGATCGCCAACCAAGCTGGTCAGATAGTACGCCACCGACAGCTGGAGCAATGCAGGGCGAAATCTGGGAGATGGTCAGCTTAAGGACTACCCGAGAGCCAAAACAATCTAGACGAACCATGGGACCGAGGTTAAACATGCCAAAGAAGCCACCTCTCTCCTCAGGTGTCGAGATATCACCGATCACGCCAGCACCTACAACGTGTCAGTGTGCTGCTTTTGTATAAGGTTGCTGTCTCTTTAGGCTTACCGAGGGCGATAGTACTGGCGCAGCCAGCTGCTTGGAGGCAGCGGAGGACGATCAAGAGCCAGAACGCATTTGTAGGTATCACGGCGATTCCCACGCATGCACCAATCAATACCGTAAGACATACCAAAAACACTGGTCTCCGTCCGTAGCGATCCGAGAGAGGGCCCCATAGCATCGGGGCTGTTGAAAGTCACAGGTTTTAGCACAGGGGTCGGGATTATCATGGAGAGTTTTCCTCGGCAGGTCAGCACTCACATATACCCTGCATTGCAAGGAATGCCGTCACCGTCAAGTTGAGATCCTCGACAGAGTGCCCGAAAGCTTCTGAAAGTTTAGGTATGGCGGGGAGGTAGATGTTCGCTGGCAACGGGCTGTACTTTATTAACCCTGGTATCCGCCTAACACCCAGACAGGGGCAAACTTGCCTGTAAAACCCGGCAACGGCGACCATGGCCACGATAAACCACTTCTCCTTCCGGGTGAAGATGCTGTAAGGTTCCGCCGGGGCGGCTTCCCCGAGCGGGAGGGTCAGGGGCTCCGGCACAGGCGCGGGTGCGGGAGCATCGCCGGTTCCGGATTCTTGCTTGGCGCTTTTAGGTTCGGCCATCGTGGGGCAAAATGGCGGCCGGCAGCCGTCGAGAAACCGTGATAGACCGGACGGCTCGTTTGGGGTGTAATCACGGAGGGAAACTGTGGATAAAAAAGAAAAAGAAACCCCCTTCGACACCCAGCACCTGGTCGGTCTAGAGAAAAAATTGCCCGAGGATAAATGGGTACCCCCCCATGTAGGCCCAGACATCGGCGAAAAAATGTTCGGTGCCGGTTCGGAAACGCGAGAGGCGGGCCTCCGGCAACGGCCATCCGACATTGGGGTGGCCCGTCCCGTCCCATTAGGGCAACTGTCCATGCGAACGACTAGGCCGATCGGAAATGTGATGACAAGCAGATGCTACAAGAGGTGGATCGTTGTGGATCGCCTCGTGGGGTCTGTTCGGCAGCGATGATGTAGCCGGGGCATTTCCGTGCGGCGCGGATGATCAACACAGCCAGGGGGGTTTGATAGGCTAGCATAGGCCTATCACAACAAAGTAATTACTTTGGAGACCGATGAGTTCTTGGGCTGGCAATCTGTTCCACCTATGCCTTATTTCGGGCTGTAATGGACTGACAATAGGCATGTTGAGAGGGATGGCTTAAGACCTGCCCGAGAACGCAGGGCACTGGGGAGTGCCGTCACTTTCCAGGATCTTGGCCAGAAACGGTCTGCTGGCCGTTCAAAACTTGAGGGTTTTAATCAGTACGTATTCGACATTGATGATTGCTAACAATTGTCCTTGTATCGTCATCCTTTGAGAGACGGTCACATACCGGTAGTCCACTTGTGGCTGTGCCAGGCTTTGTTCAACACCACCTTAAGCTAAACCGGGAATAAACAGCACCCATCACCATGAAGGCTAGCGTGCAACGACACTAAAACTAGCCAGCACCATATCGGATTCTTGCAAGCTCATAGCCTTGTCTAGAGGCGGCACTGGGAATGATCATGGCAGATGGTCTAATAGGTTATCAAATCCGGTGGGCCAGTCGCAAAGAATTTTGCATGCTTAGAAGAAAACACGCAAGATATCGGGAGCCTCAAATATTTCTGTGATTCACATGTATAGGAAACAAAAGGTAGTCAAACCTAGACCTAGCAGCGGGTGGGTTTCGGGTATGTTGGGGTGTACCAGCCCGGTTCCTGTCGAGGCGCCGAAAGTCACTAGAATTTTCGTAAAAGGGGCTGATCGTGACGATCGGAGCGATTTGCAACTCGCCAATGCCATTATTCTAGCCCACGGTCTAGCCTCGGTTCTGGTCTTCAACTATCTGCTTTCATATCACTGGCATAGAAGCCTCTGACACGCGGCAGCCAGTACCTGATTGCCGTCCCGGTTCTACCGAACATCGCAACGGTCGCCACCTTCACCGTTTCCATGGGAGTCATCGAAGGCTAGTATTGATCAGCCATATGTGGCGATAAACTGAGCCCCACGCTGAGAAACGTCGTTGTTGCCTTTATCAGCTGCAGCCGCACTATTCGGCACTTATAATAGCATTTCGCGTGTGTGCAAAAGGCCGTATCCATTGTCAACGTCTTGGTTTATGTATGGTCATGCTCGGAAGATCGTGCACCCATGGTGTTCGCCAGGGCACAAGCCCACGTCTCGTTTGGTATTATCGTGTCATCTTAAAAGATGTCGTGGGCGTGACTAGTTTCGGCGTCCAAATCGGACCTGGAAGCGTCTGTGGCTTCATCAGTACTCCATAGCATCCTATTGTATAAGCCATTATGGCACCAATACCAACAATAACAGGGAGGAACAAGAGGTCCTTATTCACTTACACGTTCCTCGCAATCCGCATGATCCTCTCACTCGCCCTCCTGGGACCACCATTGCAAAGAGCTTCTCCATTGCGCCATACCCCCTTTTTCCTGCTTCTTCAGGTTTCTTCCAAAGTGCTCCTCTAAGCCTTCGATGCTTATTTCTGCGGTAGTGATCTCCTTCCATCGATATACCGCCAGAAGGTTTTGCTTCCGGAACCTGGAGTATTCCGTTGGTCGTAAGTTATTGGGCCCGTGAACATCCCTTGTGTGTTGCTTCTTCTAGCCTCCCAGCTTTCGTGGCGCAGGCTGCATCAGAGACAACGCCGAGGCATGGAACTCCGGCGAGGCTGCCACTCGACATGGTTGCATTGGCGTCCTACGTGCTCTGCTTCGCGGCCGTCGTCCCCTGCATCGTACAGGTGTCGTAACAAGGCGAATCGGAGAGAGGAGCTGACACACCGATACTCAGCTATCTATTGCGGTGATTGGTATCTGGGTTGCTGTATTTGCCGTCGGGGGTGTTATCGAAGAACGGGTTTCAGGGCGATGAATCATGAATGGCATATTCGTAGCGGTGAGCCATCTCAGTGCTGCAGCTGCGCCACGTGGCTGCTGGGATTTGGGATTGGGAAGATTTGAGAGACCGGAGGAATCAAAAGGGCGAGGTAACAAGTGGTTATTGAATCCAATTCGTACTGTTTGCCCTAAGTAGGTATGGAACAACGGTTGGAAGCATCGTGGGCGCAGATAGTATTTTAGCAATATGGGTGCCTGCATAGCCGGCCCTTCCAAATATCACTTGGCGCATATCTTGGGAAAGGGGGCAGAAACCACCAACGAAGCTGACCTTGTCGATGCTGCCGAGCGGGCATCATCTTACAGGCATACCACGCGCGTGTCAGGCCCGGAGGCAAACAAAGCAAGATTTAGGTTGGTATCAATTACCCACCGTTGGTGGAGAGTTTGCGCATGCGGGTTTCGTTGGCAGTGCCTCGTCGATGCAGCGTCATGGGAGGTTTGCGTCGCCGGCCGAATCAAAAAATAAACAGCCCGCAGCATCTGCATGCAGAGTAGCAAACACCACGTTTTTCTTATTCTTTCAGCGGCGAGCATCGCAAAGCATATCTCCTGTTGGGATTACGTCCGAATGCACGGCAGCGGGCGGTGCCCATCGGGACCAACTGGGACCCCCGGGAGATCTCTCTTGCCTCGCAGCGGCGGCTGGAAAGTATCCACGAACGAGGAGATAGGAATGATTTGTTTGCATATGTTGCATTGCAGGCCGGAAGGCCCCGCGAGTCCACCGAAATGAACCATGCGAGCATCGGGTTTGTGTCACCTACTCAATCAGACAACATTGCGTGGGATGGACAGAGGAAAGTGTTGGACTGGAGTGGCAATGTGCATTTCGCGCAATTATACATGATGAATATGCGAGGTCTTTTACCAACCGATGTAGCTCTCTCAGCATGCAGCGATAACTAATGACAAATACCTCGGCGGCCAGCAAACACCGTCGCTTCCGACCGCAGTTGGGGTCTGTCTCGACCGCGTGTGACTGGACGCGCCGATCGACTAACGGAATGCAAAATATGCAGCTGCTGCAGTCTTCGCCTTTTCCCTTAGACCGTGGCGATGATAATGGTGTGTGGTGTCAGTAGCCATCGTGGTGGTTGCGTTGCCTTCGTCAACGAGTAGAACAGGAACGGCCGAGCGGCGATTCCTCAGAGACATTCACACCAAGAGGCCGTGAAACCCACCGGCAACGCCCGGGAGATCTGAATCCTGCCCTCTCGGAACTGTTCAAATAGGGTTTCGCCTCGTGGGATACCTCTTCGACGTCCTTGATTGGGCCGTTGCACCTGGATGGCGTTCGTCGCGTGGCCGTGTAGGATATGCGGCTTGCGTGGTTGAGGGACGAGGTGCGTCGGTCGGGTAATGTCCGCGCTAGTGATAGTTGTTGGGACCATTGGATGCGTGTGTAAGGTGTAAGACGGCATGTACGGGAGATGAAAAATGTGCGGTCTCGCTTTGCCCAGTCTGCCAAGGTCTTGGGCCATGGGGCATGGCTTCTTTGGCTCAGCCTCCCCCGAACTGGCCTGGCAGCAAGTTGGGGAGAGTCGGGCCTTTGCTGGCCCACTGGCCGGTGCAAGGGAGCAGGATGAAGGGAGGGGGGGGCAAAAAAACGTGGAATCTCCGCGTTTTCCTGTGTGGGTGGTGTGTTTTTTTGTCGGCGATGGGCCGACACTGGCAGCAAAGTCTGGGGAAGAGGCGCATCGAGTTCCAGATTTCATTCCCCACGCAGGGTGAGAGAGACAAAAAAGAACGCATTGGAGAAACTGGGCACCTGGGCTTAACCTTAAGCTGGCGACGCTAGTCGAGAACCACACTAATTGTCATGCCAAACTCGACCTCAATGGCCGCAAAGCTTATCTCATCGTCTGCCTGACTGGTCCTTCGCTGTGGCTTCGAAGGTCTTGCTTGTTTCATGGAAACTGACGAAGGACAGATGTACGCACTCGCCAAGGTCCCGACGAGAGTCAGCTTCTCATTATTGGCTTCTGCAAGTCTGACGGCTCACGTTTGTGTATCCCTCGAGCTCCCAGGCTTCCGGAGACCACCCCCCGGCCTTGTGTCCGGACTTGGCTCCTACTTGACGGCCCGGACAGAAGTCCGTTGCCTGCGAGAAAATAAAACATCACCCACCCGGGCTTGTGTGCACCATGACACAAGCACATGACAGCGAGACAGAGTCAAAAGCATGCAATGCCCCATTGGCCTCTCTGCTAGCCAGATCTTGGCCATGCGCTAGCAGCCAGGGAACAGGCCCTGGGAAGACCACAGATGTCGGCAGGATTTCCCCTAGAATGGCAGTGATCCGTTATCCCATCCCCACTGCCGGCCCCCTCTCCAACCTCTGGGCTTCGACTTGATGAATTAATTGTAATCAGAGGCGTCTCCTCCGTGTTCTCCGTGCGGGGAAACGACTGGGAAGGATTGCGGGGGACCAAAAGAGGGGGCGTTTGGGGCACTTGGTTACCTTGCCTTGGCCGAGAGCGCTGCCAATCCCTGTCGCCCCGTCTTTGGGCTCAACCATCTCGCTCAAAGTCCGAACTTTTTTGTTCGGTTTTTTGTTTCTTACACCTGTTCGGTCAGGGGACGTTCACGGATGGAGATGGACTGGTGGAGAAGAGCCGTGAGGGGAAGAACGGGGTGGACACGATGATGACTGTTGCTGGCGGATGTAAATCTGTATGCTCGAGCCCCAGCACCAAAATCCTTGTCGAAAATTGCCCATTTTTCCAACCCCATTTTCACCCCAGTGCCACTTCCAGGTGTTCCCCGACTCGTCCCCCGCGCGGCCTTAAATGACGAAGAAAATAAAAGAGTCTGTGGGAAAGGCTAGAACTAGACGCAGCGCCTGCGGAGACCAGACGGGTACAATCCCTCTGGGGGAGAGGAGCTAACGAGCGGGAGGTTTCGAATATTCGACGCATCTACGCGTGTAACTTGGACATTCTAGAATCTAGAATCCATCATTCCCCTCTTGGAATTCCTGGCATACCGGGCTCGTTCTCCATCAATCGGACGGTGACTCGGGCCTATTCAACGCCACAACGTAGCACAAACAACTCGCTTCATTGGGTCACACGATAGGGCGCTGGGCACTGCAGGTTGAAGCTGGAAGCCGTGAGCACTGAAATTACTCATGCCGAGGGATCATTTGCAATGCCCGTCAGTCATTTTTGTTTGCTTGGTGCTTGATGGCCACCGCAAGCGCCGGCGTCGTCTGTCTGGGCAGTGAGAAGATTGAAGGCTACGAGATACGAGTCATGGATGTTCTCTCCACACATCGGTCTGGGCATGTTCGACTCCACAGTGTTTTCTGTCACTTTGTACAGAGTAGTGTAGTATGGATATGGCAGTTGGCAAACGAGTAACGAGCCATTGACCGGCCTGGCTTTCTTTTGCACCTACGCTTGTGTTGTGTTCTCCGCTTCCTCCACCCCCTCCCCTCACGTTCTTGTCACCCTGGCTCCTCTTTTCCCCCAGTTCAATCCTAGCTCCAAGTCCAAAGTCCCCAATCAACCACCCCGGTCTTCCTCCCGTGCCCCGGACTCGCCATCTAGCCTGCCAATTACCAGCGACAAACCTGTCTGGGGTGTGGCTCGCGGTAAGTGCCAAGAGCTCTGGGCATGCGTTGGAGGGGGGAGGGCCTAAGTAATCCGGTCGTACGGACGAAACCTGGATTGCTCAATGTGACTTGACAGAGAGACACGAAGTCGACATGGGAGCCAGCCACTCACTGTGTAGGGCCCCCTTGGCATTGCCGTCTCAGGGTGCAAAACAGCTGCCCCCACGACATGTAGCTGCAGCCTGCGAGGGAAGCTCAGCAAGCTGCAGGCTACGTACCGGGGCCGGATGAGGGCCTCATGCCCAGTCTAGCCCATGTCATGTCGTGAGCGGCGGCGCCGCGGAGCTATTACTGGCGGCAAGGGCCTGGTACCAAACTCGAAGTACCCCGGCCCTCTCCCATCGGAAGCCCGCACAGTGATGTCTTCCGAGTCCATCACCGTCCGGATTGGAACAACAAGTGATGTCGTTGTGTATGAGTGGGAGTGTGAGTGGATCGGGGGTAGCACTCGGCCGCGGCGGAGGGTCTCAGACATGGAAGGTGTTTTTTTATTTTAAATTCTTCTTGGAGTGATGGAGTGAGTCCATTATCGACGTCCCATCTTTTTTCGTCGAATTTATAAAGAAGCACCCAAGGTTTCATCCCACCTTGGATTTGGGACATTTTTACCCCTCCACCCTATCGAAGCGTTTGTTTGGAGCTGCGCATACCCTATATTTCTCTCATCTCTCCCTTTTTCCGTGTTGCCGCGTTTCACCGCATCTCACGGCCTTCCTGTGTCCTCCTGTATATCTCCTCATTCGGCTTCCCCGCGGTCCTGAATAACGTTGAATACCCCGACTATTTGACCGAACGACGCACAAAGTGCGCCCGCCCTTCTCCCGGCTCTAGTCCCGTGAGAGAAATACCCAAAAAGTGAGCAGAGAAGCAAACTTTTCTGCGGAATCCCACAAGCGGAAAGAAACGCTGCCTTGCGCACACACAAACGCACGACACACCCACCCGCCCGCTACCAAAAACCCAATCCCACAGCCATGGTTCGCGACGGGAAGAACGACCCAGAGGTCAACGACCTCTCGGATGAGAAGCCCGTTGGTGCCCAGCTCGAGCAGGCGCAAATACTCGCCGACCTGCCTGATCCCGACGAGGGCAAGACCCCAGAAGAGCGTGCCGCCATTGTACGTGTGACCCCGACAAAAGGCCACAAACAAAGCTTTCGGAGCTCACCTTTGACCTGAGAAGAAAGAACGCGCCTGCTAACAATCCCGGTACAGGACAAGAAGCTCATGTGGAAGGTTGATCTCTGGCTGGTCCCCTGGCTTTCCCTTCTTGTAAGACGCAATCCTTCACCGAGTCCCTGCAGATGACGGCAGCACCCGGTTGACAGCATACTGACATCGATTCCCAGTATCTCCTCTCCTTCCTCGACCGTACCAACATCGGAAATGCCCGTCTCGCAGGCATGGAGGAAGATCTTCACATGAGCGGCACCAACTACAACCTGTCGCTCACCATCTTCTTCATCAGCTATGCAGTCTTCGAGCCCGCCACCAACGCCCTGCTCAAGCGTCTCACACCGCGCATCTTCTTCACCGGAATCATCATCGTTTGGGGCACAATCATGACGCTCATGGGTCTTTGCACCAACTTCTCTGGCCTGCTCGCTGCCCGTTGGTTCCTCGGTATCGCCGAGGCTGGACTGTTCCCTGGTACGTCATCATTCCTCTCCCCCCGTGAACAGAAGCCATCAAACTCCGAGACTAACATTTCCCGTCTGTCTATAGGTGTCAACTACTATCTTTCCTGCTGGTACAAGGGCTCCGAGATCGGTGTCCGCTCCGCTGTCTTCTTCTCCGCTGCCGCCTTGGCCGGCTCTTTCGGCGGTCTCCTCGCCGCTGCCATCGCCAAGATGGACGGCATCGGCGGCAAGCCCGGCTGGGCCTGGATTTTCATCATTGAGGGTCTGGCAACCGTCTTTGTCGGCATCTTCTGCTGGTGGATGGTCTTTGACTGGCCCGAGGCCGCCCGATTCCTCACCCCCGACGAGCGCATCCGCGTCCAGCGTCGCCTCATCGCCGACAAGCAGGGTCGCACCGCCGAGGACTTTGACAAGCGCCACATGTACGGCGCCATGAAGGACTGGAAGACGTACGGCTACATGGTCATCTACATGGGCTGCCTCGTGCCCCTCTACGCCTTCTCCCTGTTCCTGCCCACCATCCTGCGCGGCATGGGCCACACCGGCACCAAGGCCCAGCTGCTCTCCGTCCCGCCCTACGCCGTCGCTGCCGCTCTCACAGTCACCGTCGGTGTCATTGCCGACCGCACCCGCTGGCGTGGATACTGCAACATTGCCACCGTCACCATCGGCATCATCGGCTTCGTGCTGCTCATTGCTTCGCAAAACCCTCAGATCCAGTACGCCGGCACCTTCCTCGGCGCCGCCGGCATCTACCCGACAATCTCAAACACCCTGTCCTGGGTCATCAACAACACCGAGGGCTCCCTCAAGCGCGCCTTCGTGCTCGGCATGGTCGTCGGCTGGGGCAACCTCAACGGAGTCGTCTCCTCCAACATCTACCTCACCAGGGAGTCCCCGCACTACCGGACGGGCCACGGCGTCGTCCTGGGCTACCAGGTCCTTTTCTTGCTTGGAGGCTCCATCTTCATGCACTTTGCGCTCCGGGCCACCAACGCCCGCCGCAGGGCCGGCAAGATGGACGCCCAGTGGGCCGCCATGTCGGACGATCAGAAGTGGGTTGCCGGCGACAAGCGCCCCGATTTCATGTACACGCTCTAGGCGCGACGGTATTTCCTTTGGCGATTGATTTTCAAGGATATAGACTCTGGGGGGGTACTGACGAAGTCAAACTATGGCTCAAATGTTGGACACACATGTCTGGGTGACATGGCGCTCTTATAGCGCTCTTTTTGTACATTGTTTGTCCGTGTGATGTCAATGATACCATTTAGCAGCTTTGTTCTGCCGAACCAATTTTTGGATACCGAGTGATGCATTGGCTACTTAAACTCTACTGTGCTCTCTTCCTGCCAGAGCAGGGCGAGGTGATTTGCGGCGGTGGACGTTGTTCTGGCAGAAACTGAACTTCTTTCCGTTGGTTTCCTATGAAGGGTACAGGAAAGAGAAAATTCCCCGAATCAGGATACATGAACCAGTTGCAGAGACAAAAACGAGAAAAAAAGAAAAAAAGTTGCGAGGCAGAGTAGGCGCGAGCTGGTACTTATCACTCTTCAGTTTAGAGAGCAGCATCAAGAGACCACAAGTACCCTTACTTGTGTTACTTTAGTGGATGGAAAGACCTAATTCGATCACCTTTGCAATGCTCATCAAACCCTGTCAAACGAAATTGGTGGCATCTCTATCGATGACAACGCATTCTGCAGAAGGAAAACCAATGACCTGCCGATCCAACCATCTGTGACTAGTCCTATTCACTCTCGGAGTTGTCCGAAACAAGACCATGTGTATGCATCGAGGAGGGAATATCTCTCAAAGATCTTCGTTTCCGTCCGGAAGTGGCCGAGAACGGCGCTGCAGAGTATCGATCATTAATCGCCGAGAACCTGGATGTGGCATACGCCACATTCCGATTACCCATTGTCTCTGTGTTTGCCTCTTCAGCAGCTTTGGACAAGGGATTCTCAGAGTCCCTTGTCGTGCTGCGGGAAAAGCGGGAAAAGCGGGAAAAGCGGGAAATTCTCTTGGGCCGCCCTTGGCCTGTGAGCTTGTTTCGTATTTGAATGGTCTTGTTCGCTGTTGCTGGTGGCGAAACGGGACGCTTCCACTTTCGAGGGTGTGCATCTTGAATGCGGTTCTGCAGATTTCTGACCTGGTCCCGCACCGACTCTTCGGGGCAGGCCACAAAATCTCCATTCTCGTTAACCATGAGGCCGCGGAGCTTGTCGTCCACCTCTGTCTGCAGCAGGCAGCAGTTGGATGAGCTGTCAAAGTACAGAGGAAGCAAAAGAGGCGCCTCAGACTTGCGAACTTGCTTCCGAGTACTATTCAAAAGATCACGCCTGACACTGAGCGTGATGTCATCGCCGTTACTGATGGTTGAGAGTGTGAATCTCCAGTAACCCTTTTTCGGTTGAGGCAGCTCAACAATGTCGTAGCTCATTGAGGCAGCGAGATTATTCCGTCTGCCGGTCGACTGCAAGAACGGATCACAGATGATCCTGATTCTATGATCTCCTGAGCACAATATTGTAACCGGTTTGGAACTCTTCTACGACCAAGAGAGTTAACGACCGGGGAACTGCAAGACCAGAAGGAGGGGGAGCTGCGGAGACCATCACTGGCAGTAGGACTTACAGAATCGAGTGCCAGCTTCACCTTATCGTCCCAGACTATCATGGAATTGCCGGCATCATTATTATCACTCGCGTGTCTCTTCTTGGGTCGTTCCAAGTAACCTCGCTGAATTCCGAACGCAGCACCCTTCTCCATGAACTCCCGGCCCGTAAGGGTGTTGGCAGTCGCAATTGCCGCTCCCCTGGCAATATTCCATGAACTGTAAGCATTGTTAGTTTATAGACTTGTCGAGTGTTGAGCTGCACCCACTCTTTCTCTCCAGCAAGCTCGTAGAAAGGGTACGGATCGGCAATCCCGGCCTTCTTGCAAGCATCGCCGATGCAGGCTTTGACAACGGAGTTTTTTCCACTTCCGCCGGACAATACCACCTGGACGTTGTCACTCATTTTAGCTGCTGCGGAAATCTTTTGGCATCCGAGTTTGAGCACCCCCTCCAGTCCCTCCAAAAAGCACTCATGAGATTTGTGCGACGTGAGGTACACGGCTCTCAATTTGCTAGAGTCGCTGGGATCCGTGATGTGCAGTGACATGCCATCGATCCTGTCGGACCTGAAATTTGTGATCTGGCGGTGGAAGTCCCCGAGGAGCTTTGCCCTTTGCCGAGGAAGCAGCTTCATGCTCTCTTGGCTTTCGAGGGACTGAGCTACAGCGTTTGCAAATGCTTGCTCCCACAGTTGCGTGCCTCCGCTGGCGCCTAAACAAATTGCAAAAGTTAGCCGAGCCAGCTAAGAGGTTCTTTTTGGCTTACAAAAAGCTTCCCCCACTCTGAAATAGCTGATGTCTCTGCCTCTTCTAGTGACACTGAACATGCAACCGTTCTGGAGGAAGATCAGTTTGCATTATGCAATCTTGTCACCAGTAGATTGGGTCTGGCCCAGAACTCACCATGGTGTGGCCTCCAAAGTCAAGGAATACCACAAGAGTAGGCTTTTCGGAGGACCCGAGAAGCTTTTCAACATGAAATTGACTCCAGAACAAGTTGTGGGCGCAGGCGAGACTTTCCACGTGTAAGACAATAGCGGGTTTGGTCCTGAACAGGCTGGGAAACTCTGGGATAAGCCTCTCAATCAGATCTTCGTATAATTTCAGTTCTTTTGACGTCCAGATTGCAGGGTACGATAGACCGACTTTTTCGACATGTAAAGTGGTACCGTGAGTGCGGCCGGCCAAAGCGTGGTCGCGTGGGTATCCTGGGCTGCAGTAATTTTCCACTTGCTTGAGAACAGTCCTTGCAATCTTTTCCTTTCCTTTGAGGATCAGACTCCATAGATATTGGCTATTCTTGCCCTGTAGTGCGTTGTCGATGTCTGCGTTACCAGTTTTGGGGTTTTCGACGAAGAAAGCCTTTGAGGGTGTTGCAATGCGATCGTCGTCGGCTCGCTCACCAGTGTATACTTTGCCTTTGCCGTCCAGATACAGGGTGGAGTTGAATGCACCCTTTTGGTATCTCTCATCGTGTCCTGGGATTGCACCGGAGTTCCAAACCACGTGCAACCCCCGTTCGTCGCCTTCGGGGACGAAGAGACTGATGCGAATCGCCGTGCTCCCCCAGTCCCATCCCAAGGTACTATCGGCAACTTGTCAGTTTCCATATGGAAATGGGTGAAAAGGACACATTTGAAACAGCTTACCATCCCTGCGTCTTTTGTAAGTTAACCTCGCACATTCTTGGTAGTTCCTTGAGGCATTTGTCTGTGTGGATATTTTCCTGTACAGCAAGTCAGAAGACCAAAATCGAAACGCCGCACCAGAGCATGTACGATGGAGGGGGAAAACTGGTCAAGGGCGACATACAGTGCTTCTTCTGCATATCAGAAAATGTTACTGGGACGCTAAGATAGAACGATTGCCAGGATAGAACGAGTGCTGGGATAGAACGAGTGCTGGGATAGAACGAGTGCCGGGATAGAACGCGAGCAAGGCTACAGGGGAACGAGTAAATGGGCGATTGCGATGCGGAGACTAGGGTGCATATGGCCAAAGAAGGACATAGAATTCACTGAAAGCAAAAAAAATCCTCAAAGTTGCGGGGGAAAATCTCAAACATCAAAGAATGAAAGGAAAATGGGAACTTTAAGCCGTCTGGAGCGACTGAACAGTGGCTGGGGCGAGGAGAAGCGAAAGAAGGTCTGTCCAGGGCTGTTGTTTGCATCGGAAAGCAACACCTCTTCCAGCCCATAGTGCATAGTAGTCACAGATACGCCCTTGGCGTTGTTTGCTTGCTACCTCTCCAGGCCAGGGTAGATGCATAATGCACGTATCGGTTGGTTGAGGGCGGCAAGGAGCATTCCGGGCCGTAGGCGACGTGTCTGCAGACGAAATAGCACAATTGACCAACGAGGCTGACGTGCAAACAAACTTGGAAGAGGAAATGTCTCTAAAAAAAGATTGGACCTGTTGGACACCGATTCGAATTCGCACCTGCAACTGCCGGGGGGTTGGCATCCGGAATGAAATTTCCCTCCAACATGAACCTGTTTCCCCTTCCAATAAGTCAAGATCAGCCGGTGTTACAATCTCAAGGTGCTGCAGCTTTCTTTTTATTTCTTTTTCTGCACTTATCGTCAATCGCCAATACTATCGATATTCAATAGACCTCCTCTCCCCCACCCTCCACTCCCTCGCCCCCAGAATCGAACTTTGCTTCACCAACAACAGTACGCCCAACATGGAAGACCAGGATATGGTGCGGAATCCAATCTCAGAAAAGACTTCACAAGACGTCAAGAGCCTGACGAAGCGCTGCAATGAGCATCTGCAGCACGAGTTCACCCGGGCGCTGAAGGGCATCGTCGAGTCGTACGAGGATTTTAGGGGCAAAGTACTCAAAAACCTTGAGGCGAGTGTCCCCTCAAGGTTTCCATCCTACGAGAAGGCGGGAATTATTGCGCAGATCAAGGCCGACTTTCCATGCCACATTAGCCAGCTCTACCATGACCAAACCGGGTCCTTTGCTTTCGTCGACTTCCAGTTCAGCTTAGGAAAGGAGACAACTTTCACAATGCCATCGGAACTCCAGACTTTTGATCTTACCGCCGAAAGCGTATGTACTGCGCTTGCCTTTTCCCTTCGTTGATTATGTATGCCAGACAGCTGAGTGGTGTCAAATCCGTTCGTCAGCCTCGCCATACAAGCAGCCCCGAGCCAGTAATCTTTTCGACACCGCTTCCGAGCCAGCCAACGCCGAAGCGGCGAAATTCGACTTCCCCTCGAAAGAACAAGGTCCGCAGCGGCGAACCTGCAAGTAAAAAGAATCCGAGACAGAAAATCCGCCTCGTCGCACCCTCTCCGCAAAGGCGTCGCTCTGGCAAGGAGCCTGCGAAATCGCCGTCGCAGAATCGACATCGCCAGAGGCAGGACAAGCCAAAGAAGGCGGCGGGTTCGGCGAATGAGGCAGAAAACAACAAGCATACGACCAGCTCAGCAGTCACCAAGGCGCACCACACCAGCTTCGTGTTTACCTACGAGCTCGATGGGGAGAAGCGGTTCTACGTCCTGTTTTGCCCGAGAAAGGGCTGCAAAAGCCGAACCTTCGACGCCGACCCTTTCGTAGGTGGTCTAGCTGCTGCTCACTTCAGAGACTGCAACGTTGAAGTCGGCGGCGAGGATGACATCGTTCGTAGATACGGACGGCCAGGTGTGTACCCAATGTCCCAAAGTCAGCCAGTTGTGTCGATGAGTGCAGCACTAATCGGACATCATCCCAGTTCAAAATCATAGTAAAAACTTCCCAGTGGGAGAGGAGTGGGTCAAGAGACACAATGCAAAGGTGGTTGCTCAGGCGCGTAGCAGCTCAGAGTCAGTGGCGCAAGTCCCCGTTGACATAAGCACGGGTGGGAAGCACGACGAAAAGAACAAGAATACCAATACATCTAGCCACAGCAAAAGGTATGAGTTGGAGGTTGATAGTGATAAGTCGTATGACGAGTTGGCTAGGTAAGCCTGCACCCTCCTTGCCACACTTTGGGTGTAGATAGCTATAGACCAATTCACAACAGAACGCAAAATGCGATCGGAATCTTTGAGAAAATATTTGCGAGTCAAAAACGACTAGAGAAACATTTTGTTTCTTGTTTTTGATCCTTCTTGGTTTCTGTTGGTCTTATTTTAGTGATCTCGCCTGACTGCTTTAGCAAACCTTCCTTGGCTATCCGTAAGCGCGAATCCCATGCTACCTTTGCCGTGACCCATAGCTCCTAATCTCCCTTTGCATAATAACATCAACCTCATTTCCAAGTACGCCTCCCAAGAACCGAACATTCGTGTAACCTTAAAAAAACGAGAACATATCTACAAGCCCGCCTCGATTGCGGCGAATGCCTCTGCAAAACCAGGCTCCTTCTTAGTCTCGGCCCATATCCTCTCTTTCAGGCCACTTCCCTCGGTGGTATACATTACCGCGGGCCACCTGCGTCATGTTAGTCTACCGTGTTGGGAGTTGAAGTACAGCGATAATAAAACTCACGGCTTGATGACACCGTCTGAAGTGAAGCTTCCGTGGCTCTCTATGCCCTTCACAATGGCGGCGTCGAGGTAGCTCCTTGCGCCAACCTCAACGCTGCGGCCCAATGTCTTCTTAAGCATGCCCATGAAGAATGGTTCGGCCGACGGCTTGACGATGTTGGTTCCTGCAGTGAGACCCGAGCAACACAGGTTGACGATGACATCGTTCGGGTTCACGTAGGTTGCCAGCTTGGACACGAACAGCTGGCCGAGGAATTTGGAGAGCTGATAGTTCTTGCTGGGCTCCCAGAGCCTCTCCTTGTCTGCGGGCTTAAGCAAGGAGCCGGTCACCATGTCCTCCTCCGGCTTGTGCCAGTAGGTCATGCTAGAGCTGACGATGACCAGTCTTCCGGGCTCGCCGGGCGGGCACTTCTCCTTGATGATGGGCAGCAGCAGCAGTGCTTGCAGCACTGTGGAAAGGTAGTTGACTTGGAGCATCAGCTCGTGGCCCTCGCGAGAGCGTGTGAAAGTCTGTGCGGAGATTCCGGCGTTGAGGATCACCATGTCGATACGTGACAGCTCCTTCTTGCAGCGGACTGCGAATGCCCGGACGCTCTCGTACAACTCCATCTCCAAGTTCCATATTTGGATCTCCGCCATGGGGTATTCCCTCCGCAGGCCCTCGGCCAGGGCCTCGCCTTTCCTCGTGTTCCGGACTCCCATGATGAGCCGGCCCAGGTTGCGGTCCAGGAACTGGCGGCTGGCCTCGAGGCCGAGGCCGCTGCTGGCGCCAGTCATGATGAGAGTGCAGTCGGATAGATCGAATTCGATCGGTATCTCGGCCGGGGTGACGACAGCCTGTCGGTAGAGGAATGAGAGCGGGTTGGCTTCCCAACCCGCCTGGCTGGCCAAGGCGTTGGACATGACGGGCGGCGGTGATGAGACGATGGACTAGTGGCAGACTTGGGTTGTTGGGATGCAAGATGTCCAGAGGCAGCAGACGGACGACGTTTAAAGGTGATGTATTGCCCCGGCTGATCCGAGAGAAATATGGAGGTGGAAACACAAAACAAATTGCAAGTTTCTGGGGACGAGTTCTGTTTGTCAAGGGCAGCGGGCGTTTTGTTCACATTTGATGTCATGCTGGCGGCATTTGTGTCGCAGGACCTTGGGCTTCTGACCGGGTCCCCCCAAGGCGCGCGGTGTGCCTCGAGGACCGAGCGGCCGAAGTTGAGACGTGCCAGTGCCTCCGATCGGACTGGGTGCTACCATCCAGTCGCGCTTGGGGTTGGGCGCTTAGGTCCCACGCTTCATCATGCGTTACGAGGTCGAACGACCACCAGATGTTTTCGGCGGCGCAACGGGTGGGTGGCCATACAAAAGGGGCTGTTTTGTCGCACGATCGACCGCGGGGGTCGGCTGGGACAAGGGGTCTACGACACTTGGTGTAGCAACCTAAGAAAAGATCCAAACATGCTTAGTCAACAGCGCCCACCGAGGGTGCTGTCATCGTTGACAAGTTTTAGAAGAAGCAAAGAAAAACTTTATTCGGAGGGTGATATCTGTAGGGGTTTCAGAAGCCGCGAACATTTCAACCAGCGTTTTGACCGGCACGATATAAAGACACTAGAAGAAGTCTAACCCACAGTAGATCTTCACAGAAGCACGCTAGAGCGACGGCCAAGTCCCTCGGTGAGCTTCGGTGATGAGTCAGCAGACACTAACCACCCAGGCGACCGGGCCGGAAACACTTCGGAGCAGTCGGCAGGCATGGCCCGTGCTGGAGTGGACAGCCGAGAATAGACGGGCTGCCCCTCCCCCTCCAGGTTGATTCGTTAGGGTTGCGGCGATGCAGTGGTGGGGTAAGGTGGACTGGAGGAGTGTAGCGTAGGGAAATGCAACATTGGCCTTTGTCAGGGTCGTTTCGTCTTTCCCCGACATCCATCACCGCCAATCCACCCTTTCGAAGCACACACCGAGTGTCCGTGATTAATCCCCTTCCTCTCCCGCCAACGCCGGACAGGAGAAGAACCCGCTTTCTCAGTCTCTCTTGTCCCAACTCCTCCCACCTTTCAAGGCCCCCTTCCTGCCGCACACCCGCCCCCTTTCCACCCCTCCGAGTCTCCACTAAAGAACCCCGAAACCCCGACCCTCGAAATGTCCGGCCTCGACTCCCCCGAAATCGCCGCGGCCTACGATGCCGTCCGCTCCGACAAGGACGAGACCAAGTGGCTGCTCATCTCGTACGCCAGCGCCGTCGGCAACAAGCTGACGCTCACCAAGACGGGCACCGGCGGCATCTCCGAGCTGGCCTCGGAGCTGGACAACTCGCAGGTGCAGTACGCCTACGTCCGCGTTGAGTACGCCAACGACGCCGAGAGCAAGCGCGTCAAGTTTGCCTTCGTCATCTGGATCGGCGAGAACACCAAGGTCATGCGCAAGGCCCGCGTGAGCATCGAGAGCAGCGAGGTCAAGAGGGTCCTGCCCCACCACAGCATAACGGTCAATGCCAGCGACAAGGGCGACCTGGACGAGGACGACATTGTCAAGCGGTTACGCAAGGCCGGCGGCGCCGACTACAACGGCGGACGTGGCTGAGCGAGGGGCCGGTCGGCATTTCTTTGAAAAGCAAGCAAATAAGGAAGGAGTCGGAAAAGGGGCGGTGGACGTGCCCAGCACGGCGGCGGCGGGATTTGAGCTACGAGCACACGGTATCTGGCCAGGCGGAGGCGCTTTGGGGAGCGATATGCATACTCTTTTGAAATACAGCATACACCTTGGATAAATATAATGGGACCCGACTACGGGACCAGGCGCAAGCCAAGAGAAATCTAGGGATTTTACCACATAGACTCCTGCCCAGCCGGGCCAGCCACTATTGCCTGTGTGCCGAACCGTCGAAAGAGTATGCCCTCGCAGCCTGACCCCGTGGGAGTTCCAACCTTCGGCTTGTCGAACCGCTAGCTAAATGTCGCATGAAGTCGTCGATCAAGCTTGTGGCTCTTGGAGCATGGCACTGGACGACATTGGCATCTTGCCCTACAACCACCCGTTATATCCTGCATCCTGCGCATTCTCCACTCGATCTTTGGTTTATGATGAAGCCACAACGGCCACGTCAGTAGCGTCGGCGATCTGGGCTCAGTCCACGGCTGGGACCATCCCTGCATTGTTAATGCCTCCACATCCGGAAGAGGGCATACATGGAACACGTCGGTCGACATCGAAGCTAGCGTCTGCTAGCCCAAATCCACCTAACCCCTGGCCAGAGGCATTGGATGCTTCTTGTTGCTCTTTTACCAGTTTAGAGTTCCGACAAGCCAACATCTCGCAACCCAGCATGCCAGCAGGGCATCTTTCTTCTGAGCATCGAGGTCCGCGGTGAGGTTGAGCGTCCCCTTTGTTTCCATTGCCACGCACAACCCCTTGTCGTCCTTCCACTTCTTGTCCTTGGACAACAGCTCTACCTGTTCGGCAGCGAACAAAAGTTTGCGAGTCAGCTCGTCGTCTGCGCGGTAGCCGTACTTGATCATCTTGCGCTCGTTCTCCGGCTTCAGCATGTCGTTGGCCAGGTTCCTGGTAATATGCCAGAACTGGTACGAGGTTGCCGTCTTCTTGAGCTCCACGTAGCCCTGCAACGTCCGCGCCTTGCAACCGCGGATGGCAATCTCGGGCGATGCCCAGGGGAACAATGCGTGGTCGTTGAGGATGAGATACAGCGTCAGGTCGTAGTCGTAGTCGATGATCTTGGCTTTCTTCTTGGGCATCGATAGGCGCCGGCTCTCGTTGGTCGTGAGCCGTCTCAAGTGGAGCTTATACGGCTTATCGGTGCTGGACCGGAGCTGGGTCATGTGGAAGCGAGGAACCAGCGGCCCCGACTCGGAAGGGGCAGAGAGAATGAGCGGAGCCTGGAAGGCGAAGAACCGGTCGTGGGGGTCCTGGCGGGTGTATACCGGCGGGATGCTTTCTGGCAGGGCCTCATCGGGCCTGAGCTGTTTCTTGATGTCTGCTGCCGGCGCCGAGACGGCGCTGCTTGGACCCGGTAGGCTCGCGGTTTCGGAGGATGATCTCCATAAATTCGGGGGGTGAAGGGATGATGACACAATCGGAGTGGATTCCAGTAGATGGCGGTCATACGACGGAGGTTGTTCTTCGGCGCTCTTGGCCGCGCTTATGGTATCCATGGTCGTTGGAAACTGACGCGGAAATAATACTGATAATTCGAGTCTGCCGAGGTACTTGCAAATGCCATTGGCGGAGGCAGTCTAAGGATCATTCATCCTGGCAAATAAAAATGACATTAAGAGAAGCAAACGGAAACGGGATGCAGTCTATTAAATGTTCTATGACGTCGAAAGCATTCAACTTGATTGGAAGGCGACAGCACACCCGGGCGCACTTTACGCGCTATCATCGGGCGACGGCGCAGCCGAAATCCACCTGCACTACGGCTCACTCGGCATAGTGAGTGTAGCAGTACGTACCGCACGTGCGGATGGAAATGGCCAAAGTAGCTCAAGGAGGCCACACAACACATCAAAATTTTGTACTTTTTTTTGTTTGTTATATTTCAGTTCCAACTAATAGCGAATACTTGAATTGACAGGATATTTTGAAAAGAATCTTAGCATCGACTCGCTAGCATATTGTAACTGTTGGAATCACAGGTTACCCGTACGGGAGGTAATCGAACGTAATCAAAGGGCCAAACTGGTACTGTATTCTTCTGTATATCTTGTGTGGTTAGAAGAGTAGGTAGGTTGGCAGCAGCAGCAGTGGTGAAGATATCACTGTTGGCAGCCCGGAGGTTGGATCTCCGGGTTCCGCTGCCGGCTGCTGCTGCTGGCCGGCTCCCTGTATGTTGGCTGAGTAATCCAACAGTAACCTTGCTATCTTCCTAGCTTTGAAGTGAATGCAGCAGTCATGTTTTTATCATATTAAGAAAGATGCAATGCCTCTGTGGCCACCCCAGTTTCTTGAAGATTTATTTCATGCACGAAAAATTGCAACTCTAACAGCCTCGGGTTACCGTCATTGTTAGAGGCGGATGGGAGGGTGGTGTTTAACGAAGAGAGTTGTGCGGTAACAAGGAAGCAGTGGCAAGTAGGACCAGTGGGACAGGCAATAAAAAGAAAAAGATGCACACGATACATATGAATAGAGTAGACCAACTAAATTATATTGATTTTCTGAGGACTAAGTGAAAGAATGATTCTTCAAGCAGTCGTTTGATATAGCTAGAAGGCGAGAGGGCGATGGGGCGTAAGATAGGTGAGGTATTTTCAGGCGCAGTTGTATATCCTTCTTTAAAGGAATGTATACAAGAAACCAAGCCTTATCCGTTCCACACAGCCTAACAATGTCGGCTATAATAGTAATACATGCAAACAACTATTATAGGAGGATTGAAAACAATGTCTTCGTTCTTGGGTTGTACAAGTGAAAATATGGGCTGCTGGCTGCTCCTCAACCTCGTTTAGTTGGGCTTTTATCTCTCAAATTAGAGAAGGGTATGGCAAGTGCCAAAAGCCGCAACAGCAACTCCTGTGACTCTCGTAACGCAACTTCCCAAGGCCACCCAGATTGCAGCAGTAGCAACTCCAAATGTAGGGACAGCAGTAAGAATTTCGGCTTCGATTGCAGTACCAACACAGCCAAGAATTCCAGCAGTGCCCGCAAGGCCTGCAGCGACAACACAAGCGCCGCACGCGGCGTGGCTGAAGCATCCGGAGTTAGCGGATTGTACGCGAGTGTTGTGAATTGAAAGAAGCTGGCGTTCGTAAGCGCGATACTGAGCTCGCTCATCCACGCGCTTTTCAAGTCCTGAGTTGTCGGTTTCCACTTCCCGCTCGCTGAGGCTAAAGTCGGGGTCAAGTTCGTGGAGAGAATTCGTGATCTCGTGTGCAAATTCGGAGAGCACAAACTGCCGAGTCTCAGCACTCCACGACGTGATGACTTCGCTTGGCTGCTGGAGAAGCCCGGCAAGTTCACCAATGTCGACAACAGAGTAGTCGCTGGTGTTCAAGAGCTGGTTGAAGATTTCAGCCTTGACATTGCAGGCCTGAGCTAGCTCCTCAACGGGTGATGCAGCTATAGCGAGCGTAATGGTGGTGGTGGCAATGAGAAGCCGCTTGACGAAGTGGGAGGCCATTGTAAAGTTTGGTGGAGACTTCTGTAATGAAGCTATAATATGGTTTGCAAATGAGGTTGAGATCGAAGCTGGTGGTGATGGAGCTGGATACTACGAGTAGAGGATTGAATTCTTGAACTAGACCTTCCCTCGACCCTATATAGTTTTTACCTCCTTATGTGCCTTCTGTGATCAATTGTCAACAGGTTCAAGATACGTGACAGAAAAGAGCAGATTCCCCTTGCTCCGATGTGCAACTACACTACTTGGAGTGCCAAGCGCGCTCTGATACTAGTTTATACAACCTGCTCAAACTTAACTATAGTATACGGAGGTGAAAGTCAAAATTTACTGCTCAGAATGCCAAGGAAAATGAAGCAAAATCACTCAGTTAACAGTATTAGCACAAGGGGCAACATCATGCGCGAAAATAATCCCGCTTCACCACCCTAGAAGTCCTCATTTTTCAGGACACAAAACAACTGAGGGTATTTTTCCTGGATGTGGACTTCTTCTGTGATGTTCTATGAGTTAAGGCGAGCTCCCAATAAGGCCAAGTACTGGAAAGTGCAGACTAGTTGAGATGAACATACGGAATACCGTAGACACTCGACAAACCCGCTAGTGAAGATTTATTAGGTTTGTTATAGAAGGCGGTCAATATACTGGCCAATCCTCTACTCCTGTGCATCTCAACTACAGCTTTCCTTGATGTGTCATCCTTGATTCTGCCAGCAGATTATCCCTATTTCAGCAGACGCTTTGCCTTATACAGTTAAGCTCACCCTTAGCGGTTAACGAGCTTGTCGAGTGTCTACAGTATACCAGGAACAGAAGTTGCCTAAACAGGAGTGTCTACAGGACACCAGGAACAGAAGTTACCTAAACAGGAATTGGGTGGGGCCGGTGGGAGGTCCCAACTCGGAGGTAAGCGGGGGCCGGTAGGAGCCGGCCAATAGGAGTCCCGTGCCAGTCACCTGTATTACTGCAGCAGCAAGGAGAACACTATCCAGGCAGCTAACTAGCAATGCCCAGTTAGCAAGACCTACAAAAGTTTGATTACGAGGCTTGGCAGTACAATGAAATGTAAATTTATAGACCTTAAGGAAGGAAATTGATTAAATGGTGGCCTTGGAGAACAAAAAAAGACAGTTATTATGTACATATCAATGTTTTGTTAGTTGGATGTGACTTCACACAACGCTGTATACGTCTACCCGCCTCATCCGATCTTGTTAGTTAAGGTTATTTTTTTATATTATTGGACAGAGTTACTCAAGTTACAGTTACAAATGTCTCTTGGCGCAATACGCACTAATTTCTATCCAGGGGCATTTCGAAATATATCCCTTGGGATCAAGTTGAACAATTATAAATAAATCAGTCATTACCCTCATCAACTACTACCAGAAACAACCATCACTTCATCTTCTTCAGCCTTTTAAGACCCTCGTTGATCTACAATCACCTCGTTGCCTCTTCATTCTCGACTTTCACCATGAAGATTACTACCTCCTCTATTCTGTCGATTATTCTTCTCGGCGTCGGTGCCAACGCGCAGGTCCCTTGCCGGGTGGCTAATGAACCGAGTCCTCAGAATGCACCTCAGTACGCCTACACCAAGGTCCTCAGCAACTTTTGGCACGCCTCATTTGATTTGACTACCGCAACACTCGATCCACTCACCCGCCATTTCGAGATTTCCAACAATGGGGTTCGGCGCCGAATCGTTTGCCACTACTACCAAGGAGACCAGTGCTTCTGGGTTAATGGCGGCGATACATGCATCGTCACTCTTCCTCAGCGCTATGTCAACGTCAACAACCCTGGTTTCATTAGGACCTGGCTGGCGTAGGTGCCAAGGGGGAAGTCGGCATCCTAAATTGCACCGTTAGCTAGGCGTTAGCCAACGGAGGAATTCAAGAGACTTTTTAACTGCAGTTGAAAGTTTCCCATATATACTATCTACATAGCCACAGAGTATCTTTTTAGAAGTATGCCCCTGAGTGTTGAGCTCTGGGCATGTGCAGTCTAAAATCCTCGCTCGCCAATATAAGCTACCTATGTAAAATATATTTGCCTCATTAGACTATGCATGATGTGAACTGTGACTGTGTTTTAAAGCAACTTAAACTGTATTGTTAATTACCTGTGCACTGTCTCTATGTACATGTCAAAGGATCCCTATTTTAGCTGTGGCGTATGGTTGGGACCTACTGCTAGTATTGTATTATTGGTACAGCGTCCATCGAGTCGGATTACTTCCTCTGACTGAACGCCTAATTCCTTCAAAGTTTCCCACCCATGGCCCACCCACGGTTTCCATTTACAGGAGGTACCCTGTTGGATTTTATGAAGCCCTGTGGCACCTAATTTTGTGTATGAAGCCATGGCGTGAAAAGCTGATGGCTTAACGCACGCGTCCTGCGCAGCGACCTCACCTATGGATGTGAATCCACTACCTTTTCCACATGATTTCCACTACCGCTCTTTCCTCAAACTTTCAGGCATTGCTGTAACTTCACCTTTTGGATTCTGCCAAGAACTGCAAGGATAAAATCTCTTCGCCTGGCCAAACATCACTTTCTCTCATCATTCCTATCGTCGCTGAGACCACGAACATTTCAAATATGTCCGGCTCGACTACTATGGCCGACGACTTCGTCCCAGAAGACGGCACATCAACAGACGAGATGGTCACTGAGTATAGTGCCCGAGAAGCAAGCAATCTCTTTGCTTCGCTTCCTTCGTGCGACCCTAGCCTCAAGTGCAGACAAAGCGATCTTCACCATCGGTGGCAAGCTCAACATCGCCGACTCCTCGCCTAAGGAGCCCGCTACATCCTCGATTGAAGCAGGCGCGATCAAACCTCTCGTGATCCGTTGGGATACCGGAAATCAGAATCATGGCCGGAGATTGACATTGCCCGTACAGGACGACAAAGTATCCCAGGTTGGATTTGGTCAGCTTCTTCAGGATTGCCAACCAGCAACATTTGGTCGCCACGACCAAGAAGTCTTTGATGAGACATACCGCAAGGCGGCCAAACTGAATGACGGAAGTTTCTGCACAAACTTTAATCCGTACGAGCATGGTATCATCAATACTGTCGTCCAGGCCCTGGCTCACGACGACAACTCGTCCGACACCAACAGAGGAATCAGGGCGGAATTGTACAGTTTGAACGTAAGTCTTTGATTAAATTACTGCTTAAATTACTCACAGCACTGTTAGGTGTACTATTCGCCCTCGGGAAAGTTCAAAACTCATGTAGATACACCTCGATCCGAACGCCAAATGGGGTCGCTGGTCGTTTGCCTTCCACACCCGCACGAAGGTGGCCAGCTCGAAGTCCGACATAGGGGCCAGCAGGTCACATACGACTGGGCTTCCGAGAATCCCTCCAAAATTCAGTGGGCAGCTTTCATTTCCGACTGCGAGCATGAAGTACTGGAGGTCACACAAGGCCACCGAGTCACGCTTACCTACAACTTGTATTGGATGCCCTACGGCCCGTCCTCCATGTCAGATCACCTTGGTGCTATGGAACAAGAGTCACTCCCCTTCTATTCTCTTCTGAACAAGCTCGTGGATTGTCGCGCTTTTCTTCCTGAAGGCAAGTTGGGAGAAAACCAAGATACAGATCATTCCGAGTAGTATGCTAACTAGGTCTTGTCTTCCATAGGAGGGCTACTAGGCTTTGCCTGCACCCACGCCTACCCGCATACCTCGAAATCGTCGATCGGCAATCTTCATCACGGCCTGAAAGGCCTTGACATGGCTGTCTACCAAGCCTTCAAACGCCTTTTCGGTGCCCACGCAGTTCGGATCAGGACATTTCTACAGAATACAAACTACTGGTCATGGGGGAGTAGATACTCCCACACGGCCACGGAGTCCGAAGAGCTTGAGTTAAATACCGAAACCTTCAGTCCAAATACCGAAACGGCCTTTATTTCCAAGGCTCCTTATCCGTCATTTTTGCATCCTGTGTGCGACGAAAGTGATGGACCATTTGATCCCCTCACTGTCGTCCGTGAAATCAAGATCGACAACAAAATTTGGCATCAACGAGCATTCTCCCGCAAAGATGTGATTTGGCTTAATAACTGCCCAGGAAAAGGTGATAATCAAGAGCTAGCGGCTGCATACCTCACGGTAAGATTGGCTATATATTAGACGCATTAAATTGTTTTGGAGATCGACTGCTAACACCCCTTCGCAGTACGGGAATGAGCCCAGCCTGGATTCCTTCTACTCATCTGCAATCATCGTCGCACAACTCCCCCGAATTTCTAACAACCACAGTGAACGAAAGGGCATGCGCAAGGAAGCATGAAAGTCATTTGTGTGAGCTAAGGAGACGCAAATTTGTGCCACCTTCGTGATCAGGGTGTCATTATCAAACTTGTACTAATACAATGTTCGTTCTACTTTCACAGCAGAACCAACAGTGTCATTGAAGACACTTTTCGACAAGGAGTAGCTAAATAAATTGAGAATCTCTCGCCCTTTTCAACGGAAACTGTATCATTGTAACGTAGTATACAAGCGGACAAAGCTTCACCATCGAGCTTCAGAACATCCCAAAGTATGTCAAGTTGTATAAAAGCTTGAGTGTTTTGGTTTGCAGGTTAATCATGCAACCTGGTATACCAACCTATTGGATAAATGGAGTCTGAGACATGAAAAATTCGTGCAACTGATGTTAGTGGAGATCGCAGCATCTTCGAGAGAGGGAAGGTTCACGTTGCCCACCCATCAGAGAGGACATTTAAGACTAGTTATTAGTTTTCTCCAAGGAAACGCGGCACAGTTCTTGTCAAGTTCAACAGTTGTGTCAAAATAATACAGGGTGGCCGTTTCCCCCAGGAAAATGGATCCAGGAGTTTAGTTAATCTCTTGTCAAAAGAGCTGAAATAAAGATATAATCGAGAGTATTTGAATTATGAGATATAATGGCCAAGATACAAGTTGTTGATCAGAATTTCACGAAACACTTTGCACAACTTTCTTCTACAAGAACTCACCTAGCGAGATTCCTCCTGAACTGCTCCTGCCTTGCCCCCACAGTGAAGTAAGGTCGTTCCTTCCTTGCCTTCCAAGTCCGCCCTTGCGTGTCATCTGAACTCACTCTTTGAAGAGGAAAACAAAGAAAACGCTTACCGCCGGCACATCGCTTAGGATTATTGAAATATTCACAATTTCAATTCCTCATCTGTATGGAGGTGAAGTTTGCTGTGTCCGTCTTTGTCCACAAGCTCCCTTTTCTCCTCCCACACTACTGCTGCCCCCCCATCACCACTTTTCTTTTCTCTTTCCCAACTCAACGATAGCCCGTTTACCACACGCAAGCTGAACTCAGGAGACAAATCATCAACAAGACAAATTAACATCACAAAATGGACACACGCATGCCTTCTTTGAAGGCCATATGCCGTGGCTTGGTCCATTTTATCGTCTTCGCCCTTCTGATTGACGTCTGCCAGGCCCGAGGCAAAGGTGAACGCAATCCCAAGAAGATTCTTCCTCCCATTTTCTAACTGTTTTCTTTCTCCAGACTACAAGAAGCTAGACGGCCGCTCCGATGCTCTGAAATCTCTCACGACCACCGACGAAACCACACTCTCCCTCTCTGCCTCTGAGCACCGCCAAGGTCGCGTTGTCACCAGCATTGTGACTACCTACGTTCTGGTTACCCTTCCTTGTGGCCCTTCGGAGTTTCCTCCTTCGATAAAATCTTCACCTACCGTTCTGCCCATCCCCACCCTCTCAAGTCTCATAGGAACCAGTACGAGCAATGGAAGCAAGGTCGTCTCCTTTGATACTACTACCACGACAAACTCTGTTGTCCCTGGTACCTTCACTGACCAGAACACTACCCCCGTTGATTCCACGGTTCCCGTCTCCACCATCACCTCGCTTACTGGGTCAATCCAAAGCAGCAAAACAATTGATGGTGGAAACCCGTCCACCGAAGCTCGCACAGATGGTCAGTCTCCTTCTTCAATTGACAGATCCACACATGGAGACCACCAAAGTAGCACGCCAGTCGAGGGTGGAAACTCATCCGTCGAAACTCGCACTGATGACCCGTCTCCTTCGTCAATCGACAGATCCACGCATGGAAGCGACCAAAGCAGCACGTCAGTTGAGGGCGGAACCCCGTCCACCGAGACTCGCACTGACGATCAGTCTCCTTCGTCAATCGTCGAATCCACGCATCAAAGCCACCAAAGCAGCACGTCAGTCGAGGGTGGGAATTTGTCAACCGAAACTCGCACTGATGATCAATCTCCTTCATCGATCAATAAATCAACGCATCGAAGCCACCAAAGCAGCGAAAGTATTGGTTCTTCTATGAACTCACCGCAAACATCTTTGTCCAGTTTTGGTGCAACTCAAACCTCTCATGTTGCTACTCCTGGCCAGACTACCTCAGCAACTCCCGCGACAGCCGCTGAGCCTGGAAGCAGTGGCACAAGTGCACCAAGATCTACAAGTGCCTCTTCCACAACTTCCGAGAACAATGGCTTCACGTCATTGTTTGTGACTGCCACCATAGAACCCCCCAAGGGCGTCGAACCTACCACTTGGGTTACCTGGACCTCCTCCGAGGTGACCAAGACAACTACAAAAGATGGACTGTCATTCCCAACCATCTTCCCCGTGTGGGTTTGTGGTGGTGGTCAACTGCTGTGCAAGCCTGATTGTATCATTCCATTCCTCTTCTGTGGTAACATCCAACTTCCAGGACCACTAGGGTTCCCCTGGGCCAAGGTATGTGGTCACTCGTTTACCCAACTACTGACTTACTTGAACCTAACAATGGCATACAGCCTCCCAATATCCCACCCCCCAAAGGAAAACCCTCTGAGGATCCAAAGCCTGACGACCCCGAAGACACCCCCGAGCCATCAAAGACTCAGTCACCTTCCAAATCCGCCGAACCTTCCTGCACCAAAATCTCATTTTGTGACCAGAATTGCTTTGTCAGTCAAGTCGCGGTTACCGGAACGTCTACAATCTTCACCACCAGCTGCCTCGCGGCCACCTGCGAGCCCAGTGTGGTGTGCAGCAAGACCCTCGGCACAACAACGACCACCACCACATATTCCACGCATACCGCCACACCTACCCCAAAGGAGCAGTTCTGCGGCGACAAGGACTCGTGGTGCCTAAGTTGCGAGAAAGGCTCCGAGCTCGCAGCTCGTCAAGCCCCAGACCATGGTTTTCATCCAGACCCGGACCCCGAAATCCTTGACGGCCCCAAAGGACTCACCCATCCTGACACCTGGCCCCAGGGCAGGCAGAACTGGTGGGACCGTACGTGGGCGTATGTAGAGCGCTACTGTCCTGGTCTTGCTAGGCCACGGGTCACTCTGGAAGGAGAAACCGTAAATTTGGGCTACTCCACCATGCGAGCCGATGTCTGGGAGGACAAGCCTTTGGCTGGAAGCACGGGTCCTTTTTGGGGATGCAGCGGCATCTTGATCGTCACCAAGAGAGGTATCTACACAAGTCACGTCTGGGAGGTTCCAAATTTCTCAAAGGGTTCGCACTCCGAGGCGGCCTTTGACTGGGATGCAGAGTTCGATGAAAACGTCTTGGGTTTCTTGAAAAAGGGCTCGGGCGATGGTCCTAACGATTATCCCGGTTTTGACCAGCTGAAGGAAAGCACTCCGATATTCGATAACATCGTTGAAGACACGATCGCAATTTTGCTCATAGTGCCTTCTGGGGTGGTAATGTCGGGTTCTGTGCAATTCCCTCCCAATTACGACGACTTTCCCGCCAGACACCAGGCTAAGGTGAACAAATGGACAGACTTCATCAGCAACGAGCTCGGGTTCCCTCGAGAAAAGGTCAGAGACATCATCTACGTCAAAGGGCCGTCATACTGGCCAAACCATGTCTCGGGCAGACATCCGATGCAGAATTACAAGCCGCCATACGGCCTCTTGTACTGGCAATACCACCCATCCAGTGTGACTGAAACACTCCCCGACGGAAGAGAGATCCGCAAGCCTACTATTCGAGTCTGGTACGAAAGGTTTCTTCTCCTTGAGCAGTCTTGGTGTCTAGGTGGGACTGTCGCAGCTCGCGATGAGGGTGGCTTTGAGTCGTGCCCGATGCCATCGGCCCCCGTGCAGCCTTCATCTTTACCTTCACGCCCTTCGCAGACTGTCTCCGTACCCATTTCGGCTATCGGTTCTGGTAATGGCCAGACTCTCTCGGGTGGAACAATCAGCGCCACAATCACTACAAAGACTTCCGCTCTTGCTTCCAGTCACTCTTCTCTCTTGGCGAGCTCATCTTCATCCAAGGCCGGCCATGTGGTTGTTGTCACTGCCACCGCCGAAGTGACCGTCACAGAGTGGCTGGACGAGACTACGACTGTCATGGCTCCATCTGAGACGCTTCCTGGCTTCGTTTCTGCTGGCGGACCAATTTTCTCGAAGGTCAAAGCCAGAACCGCCTCGGCCGTCATCCCATCAGTCAATCCCAGAGCGTCAAAACGTGTTGTCCGAATCAGTCAAGACATTGCATTTGGCATGCAAAAGAGCAACCACACAGCCATTGTCTCTGTATACGAGCTTGATGGCCAGAAGGAGAACATCCTCATCACCGAACGCGATATCAAAAGCGGCGGCCCTGTCGACCTGCCTAGCGAACTGGCTGTCCGAGACAACAAAGGTGGTCAGCTTTTCATCAAATTCGTGACTGGATGGGAGGCAATAGAGCTGGAGTCGAAGATGGAAGGCCGAGTCCAGAAATGGAACATGCTGCACACCAAGGATGCAGGAAATCCAGCGACTCCCTGGTGCGAGATTTTGAAGTCGGCCCCAGGCGAGGTAAGTGTTTTTCCATTTGCTTTTCCGAGTGATTATAAGCAAGACACTAATGCCTTGATTTTTCAGGGAGTTCTCAAGCGTGATGTTGCCTGTTGGTATGAAGCTTGAGGCGACATGGAGATTTGCGCTGCAGCCTTTTGCCCAAGAAGTTCTCGTGAATGACAGAGGCATGTGAATGGGAGGAAGTTTGTTACACAAGCTTAGTCTAGCAACATCAATGTCTCGCTGAGAACTTCAGTTCCGAATTTGCAATTTAACCTTTGCGACGGAACAAGAGAAAGGTGCACTAATCATGTTCCCTGCTGCTTTGTGCTTTGTGTATCATTTTATATTCCGACCCTACCCTGCCATGCTTGGTCTTCTCTCTTGAATGACTCTACGCACCAAACTCCTCAATGACGCTTCTAGGCTCCGTGTACTCCCCAACGCCAACAAATGGCATGTCCAAACCAAACGCTTTTGGACCTCCCACGGGCATGCCCTTCTCCGTCTTCCAGAGGGGGTGAGATGGGAGGGCAATGACGTTGACACGTAAGCCATATCTAAGATCTTGTGACCCGATGGCTTCTCCATCTTGTCCGAGAATCGAGATGAGGTCTGGCACGGTGCACACAACCTCCTGACCGTTTTCTGAGCCCTCGGCATTAGTGAGTGCCGCATACAAGTACTCGTTTTGGAACGGGATTAGCATATGGCGGTTGTCGGAGGTTGTGTTTTGGGCGTCCAAGTCCCGATCATCATTTGACAATGGAGCTACAAGAACACTTCCCATTGTATAGCCTCCACCGACGTACCGCCTGACGTCGACGATCTTGCCACTGAAGAGCAATTTTCCAGCGCAAACATCAAACTGTTAAGTAAATCAGTTGAGGCTCTGAACCAAAGTTCAATCGTAAAAGCGTTAGGGCCAGCGTGACCATTTGATGAGCATTGGACCCAAGGGCCCCGGCATAGAATTCGGGGCCCTTAAAAAAGCTGGATTCTCCGGAGAAATTACTTACAATAGCATCGATGTAGCTTGACTTTTTCCTCCGCGCCATATGCACCGCGCGGCCAAGATACCATGCTTGAGACAGGGTGTTAAGAACGCCATGAGATTTGATTGCCGATCCAGGTAGAGGCCTGGCACACACTGCGCATCCAAGGCCAAGCTCAATGGCTGCTGTGCGCAACAAGCGTTCTAGTCTAACGGGGGTATCGGTGCTCTATTTTTAAAGGAATCAGCTTAGTAACATAAGTAAGAGTTACCCACGCGTACCATTACCACGGAGACGTTTCCCTTTGCGTCGGACAAGGCACATGGAGTGAGAGGGTGGCCATAGACACTTAAAGTAGCTATTAAACGAGATATATCAGTTCTGAGGTTTCTTCGGTCGGTTGGTTGTCCTTTATTACCTTGATACATGGTAGGATAAGCTCTACCCATGGCGTCACCATCCACAACTGGAATATCATAATGGACGCCCGTTGGAAACACGCTCAGGCCGTTCCCGCCACCGCTGCGCTACGTCAGTTCATCACGTTCATTCGCGAGGATTGTTCCACTTACATTTCATCGATGAATACACCGTTGATGGGCTTGTTTCCTAGGATCTTGGTCACAGCGTCAATGCCATTAGATATCTCATTGCCTCCCGCTATCCTCTCATTGATGACACTCGGCGTGCCATACCAAGAGCCAAAGCAAACAGTATCAGTATCCGACAGGGACTTTGGCGATATGATTCTCATGCGTCCTGGCTCACTGCTTCGCAATGCGTGTAGACTTTTGAGAAACTCATGATGGGTTGGACCTCCACCGCCGGTGCCAAGGACACCACAGCCAGTTGAGATCAGCTCAAGATCAATCTCAGAAACATACCACACATCATCTTTGACGTTTGGTCGGTAGCTCCCCAAGTCAATGTGGAGTGAGGGTTTTGTGGTGGGCTCGAGAGCATCAGAAACACTCTCCTTCGGCGCCTCGTCCTCCTGTTCTTCTTCCTCCATAGCTGCGATGCTTTCTGGTGGAAACTCCGGAGTCTCTGGCACACTGAGCTTGCCAACTGCTCTGACTTGTATCCTCATCGCACCGTTATCGACGTACTGAAGCGGCATCTTGTTTATCTCGACAACTCTGACATCTTCTTTTGCTGCACCCTTCTGAACTGCCAAGTCAATTGCCTTCTGGCACGTCGCCGCAACCACCTCTTTCTCATCCCTGCCCTCTAGGATCTCTATGATATCCACTTCACCAGATACTTTGCCAATGGCAGCACCCACGGCATTGGCGGCGCCTTGGTGGATTGGCTGTATGCACTTCTCAACACCATTCAGGTCCTCTGTGACTAGAAGGGCACCGCCGCCTACCAAAAGGACGTGTACCGGGGCAGCGGAGACTCTCATCTGCTCAATGACATCTTCGAGCATTGTGTTGATCTTCTTACGCGCTCTGTCGATAGTTGAAATTGGCACATCTTTGATGAGACTTGAATCTCCAAGCTGAGCCCTGCCGGAAGCGACCACGATATCCGTCGCAGTAAGCGTCAGACCGCCAAAAACCCGCGACTGTTCGGTCAGGAAGTGGCCTACGGATGCAGGTCCGACAGCCACATCCCCAAATTCGGAGTCCGTCTTCACCTTGCTACCACCGCCCAGGCCGATCGAGACGACCTCGGGCATCGAAAAGGCTGTCCGAACGCCACCGACTTCAACGAAACCCGGAGCCTGACGGGGGAACCCAGAAGGCAGCAGAGCGCATACGTCTGTCGTTGTGCCACCGATATCCACAACAAGTATTTGCGGCTCTGTTTCATTCTCTCCGGCAGGGTTTGTGGAGTCCGGGGTCATGACTTTGACCCGGTCTAACCCGGCAAGGAATGCGGCACCGGTCATACTGTTGGTCGGCCCGCTGGCGAAAGTTTTGATGGGGTACTCGGCTGCGGTGTCGACGTCGATGAGGGTGCCGTCATTTTGGGAGAGATAAAGGGGACAAGCCAACTTCAGACTCGCCATGGCGGCCTTAAAGCCTCGTGTGACCTTGCGTGCCGTTTTGAGGATTGCCGCGTTGAGGATGGTTGCGTTTTCGCGCTCCAGGAGACCTGTCGGGCCGATGTCGTGGGAGCACACCACGTCCAACCTGGGGTCTTCGTCCAAAATGATCCTCTTGCATGTTTCTTCGTGAATTCCAGCATGATCCAGAGGCGAGAAGATGCCGACCAGGGCCACAGACCTGACGCCAGATGCCGCGATATTCCTCGCTGCTTGCCTGATTTGCTGGTAGTCGAGGGGTGCAATTTCTCGACCATCGATTTCAAGTCCTCCGTCGAGGTAGTAAACCCCGCCATTTAGAATTCGACTCAAACCAGAGGGGAAGTCTGAGAAGGGAGGGATCTGCCTCGTAAAGGGACCACAAAGACGAACAACGGCTACCCGGCTTAGCCTACGCGTATCGGCCTCGACCAGGGCATTGATGAAATGGGTGGTTCCTATCGTTACGCTGAGAACTCTCTTCTGGTCGACTCTGGAACTGTCTAGCACCGCACGGATTGCAGCTTCAATACCGCTGGTGATGTCTGGGGTTGTCGAGGCTTTGTGGGAGGCGAGAACGCCACGGCCAGACGTGTCGGCTGCCGTGATGTCTAGAATCGCCGCATCGGTGTTTGTGCCACCCACATCAACACCAATGCGATAGAGAGACATGGCGTCTTGATGATTCGAACCTTTGCTTTGAACAATGAAGTTGTGATCCGGTCGTTGGTGAGGGGTTGCTTGGGTTCGTTCACGGGGAACAGCAGGCCTTATCTGTTGCCAGCTGAGGCTAAGATCTTTCTTTACCTTGCTTATGGCTTTTTAAGCTATCAAAAGGTCCTCAAGGAATATAAACAGTAAACTTTGAATCTTATCCCAAGGTTGGATCCCTGCTACTGCTCAGATCTAAGCGGAGATGCGTAGCGTACAAGCCCCGCCATACCCCTGCTTCTTCGAAGTTGGCCGATCGATCGGCGAACCACTCGTTTTTATGGACCCATCCTGGTCAAATCCCCCAAAGTAGCAATAACAAGTATCGACCAACTAGAGCTGACAACGGAAGTGATAAGTATCCTAGTTAATGTCAGGCGGAATGGCGACAGAATCCACAGATAACACCGTCAGACGAGGATTTATATGATACTTAGTCTACCGCATGTTTGCACTTTCTGTTACAATTGATTTCAACCACTGGACGATTTCTCTACGTCCGTTGAGTCGTTCACACTGTCCGAAGCAACAATTCTCAGCTAACACCAGCGACAAGTAACTGTCATGGGGTTGCAAACTGTATTGCGCAGGGTGGAACTCCCCTTCGTTTCCCGCTGGATTGTACGTAAACATGACCCGCCTCCGCATCTCCACCTCGTTCCGTAATTACAAGCATGTTTGCTAACTCATGCACCATGACAGAACGACGACATTCGTCCCATTGAGTCTCAAAGACGCACGTGGGGCTTTATGACGTTCCATAACTTTTGTAGGCTTCATTGATTTTCTGGTATGCACCTCGTAAGGCTGACCCGTAGGCAGGGCTCCTGGTCAACTGCAACATTACCACCTATCTTACCGGCAGCGCCCTCATCCCTCTCGGTCTTACATGGTGGCAGGCATTTATATGTAAGAACCTGCATGGCATCAATATTGCTTGAACTCTCTACTAACAGCCACAGGTATCATCCTGGGGAACCTTGTAGCAACAGGAGTTGTTATCCTCAACTCACTCCCAGGGAGCTATTATCATCGTAGGCTCTCATCTCCAGCCCCTCAACTTAATTTGGAGTTATTAACGCCGTTTTAGTTGGTTTCCCAGTCTTTAGCAGAGTGGTATGGGGCATGTGGGGATCTCAGTTCGTGATATGGAATCGCATTTTCCTCTCTCTTGGTAAGTCTGTTACTGTCCTCTGTTGAACTCCAACGACTAACCAACATGCCACAGTTTGGTTCGTTCCCCACCAGCCCATGATCTCGTATTAATAATAGCTCATTGATGACCTAAAGGTACGGTTTCACAGCTTGGGTTGGGGGAGAATGCATCTATCTTATCCTCCTCTCCTGGGATCCTAGACTCGAATCTCACGTCCCGAACGGCATGCCCGCAGACACCGGAATGACCACGGCCCAGTTTGTCTCTTACATTATCTTCTGCGTCATTTCTCTTCCAGTTATCTGGATCCGCCCGCACCGACTGGAGAAGTTCTTTCGCTTTGCCTGTTCCGTTACCGTCGTCTTCTTCGTCGTCCTTCTTATTTGGTCCCTAGCAACCATGGGTTCGTCCGGCTTTGGTGATACAATAAACTCAGGCTCATCTCTTCCCAACACTGGTGGGCCGGATAGTGTAGCCTGGCTGATGATTTATGGCATTGTGTCGACGATTGGGTCAATTGCTGCTGGGATCCTTAACCAGAACGACTACTCTCGATTTGCGACGCAGCCAAAGCACGCTATCTGGGGGCAGGCTATTTCGTTCCCGTTTTACAGCATCTTCAGCTCCCTGATTGGCATTCTTGTCACGGCCGCGACGCAGCATCGCTTTGGGGGCGAGGCGATTTGGAACCCGCCCACGCTTTTCGCCCAGCTTCTTGCCCAGAACGAGACCGCAGGAACACGGGCGGCCTGCTTCTTTGCCGGGCTATGCCTGGTCATTTCACAGATTGGCGTCAACGTGCCCGGAAACGCCCTTGCTGGGGGTTTCGATTTGGCTGCCACTTTCCCAAGATATCTCAACATTCGTCGGGGAGCATACGTCACAGCTATTTTCAGCATAATAGTCAACCCGTGGCGACTTGTCAACACCGCGACCACATTTTTAACTGTCCTTTCTAGCTACAGCGTCTTCCTTGCCCCGATGACTGGCTTGATGATCTCCAGCTATATGATTGTCAACAAGCAAAAGATCAACGTGGACGACTTGTACCGTGGCGACTCTGAGAGCATCTATTGGTTTTCATCCGGGTGCAACTGGCGGGCGCCTGTGGCAGTATGTTTGTCCAATCCTCAATGCACTTTACATGCTAACAATTTGAAGTGGCTTGTTGGTGTGGTTCCCTGTATGCCTGGGTTCATTGCAGCAGTCGACACGTCAGTAACTGTCAGTAATGGCGCAACAGAGCTTTACTTCATGTCATACATGTACGGTCTTCTGTCAAGCGGGCTGGTCTACGCCTTGCTGCATAGGTTCTTTCCTGCTAAATCGCTTGACCGATTTGTCAAGGAAGCACCCTCTGCACGGGAACTCCAGGTGTTGCATCAGGGCAAGTGGGACGTTACTCTATCCGAGACCCCTGGTATCCTCGAGATGCTTTCTGGGCAGGGAGGAAAGACTGCGACTGGTATCACAGCAACCAAGGAAGAAGTGTAAACTTGGTCACGTAGCCTTATAAATTGGGTACAATATCAGAAGTCTGAATTCTATATTATGCTATTATGTTTCCAATATTTTATTCATGGTATGACTTTGGTCATTGAAGGCGTCACATCCCAGCTTGTTGGCAACTCTGTTCTGGGTGCCTCAATGGGTCCATGGGTGCGTAGACGGAGAAGAGCGCGCTCAGGGGGCTGAACTCGCATGTATCATCAGATCATAACCCCACTTTGAAGTTGCATCGCCGGGGGGGCCACATAAGCCACTAACAAAAACTACAAACCCGCACGCGCCAGGCACCGTGGAGACAACGTCCGATCGGCCAACTTTCTCTTATCTTTCAACTTCGCGATAGGTAAATAAGGACGAACACATCCGCTCTCAAGCCACGTAGGAACGCCGAGTTGAACCCCGGATAGACGCAATGCCTCCCGAAGGCACCCGGTCCTCGCAACGGCGTAAATTCAAAGTCCAGAGTCAGTTCGGGGATGCGAGGAAGTGGAGGAGTCGGAAAAACAGGCCTTGTGACGCGTGTCGGAAGAGGAAGACAGTGTGCATTATCACGACTGCTCCACCATGTAAGCTATGCCTCACTAGAGATTTCTGGAGATGCGGAAAAGCTGATGATTGTAATTAGGCCTTTTCTGCAAGGGAAGGGGTCTCAATTGCACGTCGGCGGCCCCGAGCGGTGTAATCTCTGAGTCCGGGGCGTCTTCGGCGATCTCGGCGAATGCTCCGCATGACGAGACCTCTGAATGTCCAGAGGCGGAATTGCTAGCCCTCGGCAGTAACGAAAATGCAGTTTCAACTTTTGGAGAAGTAGGAGATGATACTTCCATTCACGGCTCGCATAGCCAGTCCTATGACTCTCTGCATGACGGCATCGGCTTCGTAAACAAGGAAGCGTCACAGCGCTACGCTATAGAAAACACACCAGAAGTGATTCTTGCTTCTCCCATAACCAGATCGCGAGTATCGCAGCCTATTGAGAGCGAGACACGGACATTGGAAGACAACGAGAACAAAACCGCGCACAGCATGGGTCCAGCAGCAGAGCAAGACACTCACTTCCTAGCGTCTTTCAGATCAGATATCCTTAGCGGGCCAAACGACATAGACGCTGAGTTTATACAGGTCTACGCAGGTGGTAAATACCCCTGGGATCCGCCGGTTCACTTCTGCCTCATACAAGACGAATTTGCGCACCACGATAACGATGTCAAAGAGGCAGCCTCTCGGGCTATTGAAGAGCTGATAGGGCCATACGGCCGTATTCTTGTGAGGTTATACTTCAAACACATTCATCCCGTCCTCCCAATTTTATCGAAAGTACGGTTCCTCAGACAGTATTCCGAGGAAAAGACAAAAATTCCGGCGTCCCTCCGAGGGGCAGTCTACTCCCTTGCCTCGGTCTTTTGGAAAAACGACCCTTCTATCAAGGGCCCGTTTCCCTTCCAGCAGCATGAGCTTGCAGATCTCGCGACAGATTCGTTACAGAGGGAACTAGACTCTCCCAACTTGTACAAGCTGCAAGCTTCTCTGCTGCTTTTGCACGTGAAACCCAACAAGATTGACAGCATCGCGCACCCCAAGACCTGGACCTCAACAGCGCAAGCCGTGGCCTGCGCCCAAATGATTGGTCTCCACCAAGACGCCGAGAGGTGGAACATTCCGACCTGGGAGAAGAGACTGCGGAGAAAACTTTGGTGGGCGACTTTTGTTACAGATGTGTGGTCTGCAGTGTGTCACGGCAACCCGCCACATATTTATCCTGCGTCGTACAATACCTCGGAGATCACAATGGACGACATCCGAGGTGATGAAATCGTCCCCGAGGACCTACAGAACCTTGTAGACACTAGCAACATTGAGTTCCATGTTTCTACTGGAGCACGTTTTCTTGAGCTGGTAAGGATCAGTCAGACGCTGCGCGAGTTGTTCAGCAACAGCCTGTGAGTTTCATCCCCCGATGCCAACATCGATACGAACTTAAATTTCCCAGTCAGGTGCCTCGACTTGTGCCACCCGAGTCGCAGGACGAGGAAGGGATTCTCCGCACAAGTCTAGTTGGTCTGCATGCCAAGCTACAAGGTTGGAATGCTCTGTTGCCTCAATGTCTTGCGGTGCTTCCGCAAGGGAGGCCAAACGGGCCATCGAACAACGGTGGGTGACCCAACATGAAGAAGCCTTCGACTAGAATAAAATGGTGACTAAGAAATGTACACGCAGCACCCTTACATTTGGCTTACTATTCCTACTTGGCTCTGCTCTACCGGGCGTTGATGAGCCCAGCTACTAGGGTGGCAAAGGCAACCCCAACATCAAGGCTACGTCAGTGGTTTGGAATAGCTCTCGTAGAGTTTAAAAGCTTCACGAAGTTCATGACTAACATAACCGCCGAGGATTTGCAAGGATTCTGGGGCCGCCGTACGTTATTGTCACTTCAACCCACCCGGCCTGCTCTTCTGTCATTGCACTAGCGGGCCCTGCCATCCAATGCTGACAACCACTATTTGCATAGATGCACGATCCCAAATGATACTATGCGGCAACTTTCTCATCTATTTATTTCTCCTCGCCTCTGATCCCGCTGATGTTACGTTGGCCTTTCAGTTGATAGAAAGTTTACAGGAATCGCTGCAACGTTTGGCCAGGCAGGCAGACTCGACCTCCGAACTCCTCATTCTACCTGTATCATTGCGTATCGATTCCTTCTTCACGCAGGCGGCTGATCGACTGCGAGCTGAGTCATCCTCGCACGCTGAGGTTGCAACTACCGCCTCACCCGAACAATATTCACAACTCCCGTAGAAGATTCTGATTACTTGGAACTGGGTTGAAAACCTATTCTCTTGTACATTACGTTACTATCCTATAACCCAAGCCATGCCCAACCAATCTTCGTGTATTCGTACTTTCCATCATCTGCGTCGTCGGAACAAGACGCTGGCATCCAGAATCCGCATCTAACTCTTCTCTTCCATTCCCTGCCGGAGAATCTCAATCTGCTTCTTGATTTCGACCCACAGCGTGAGCTTGCTCAATTCCTCGTCAGTTGAGGTCTCTACCACACCCAGCCAGTCATCTTCAAGCTGCTCCGTCAAAGCCTCAATACTGTCGCGTTTTCTAGTCTCTGACCGCCTTGCAATGGCGAGCAGAGCAGCGACAAAGGCTTCCTGCATGTACGCGAAGCTAAATTTGTCGGTAATTTTGGCAATGGCCTCGCACAGCTTGTCGGGGAAATCAATGTCCTTGTTGCTCTTCAGCTTCCTTTGCCAGAAGTGACAGTAGGCGATTCGCTGCTCCAGATCAGGGTCCGGGAAAAAGTACTTCCTATCGAAGCGGGACGGGCGTTTCTGTTGCCGGTTAGCCAACCATGTATCATGGGTTTTTGATGCAGAGATGATCATACCGAAATGCCTGGGTCAAGACGGTCAAGATGGTTGGTGCTGCCAACGATGAAGATGCCATCGTTGGATTTGAGACCGTCCATCTCATTGAGGAAGTAACTCCTTACGTCATCGGAAACGATGGTATCGAGGTCTTCCAAGACCAGGTAGCATGGGGCGTATTCGCGCGCCTTGTTGAAGACCTGCTTGATGGAGAACTCTGGACCCATATATGAAGCCAGTGTTCGCACGTACAGTGTGGGAATATTCTTCTGGAAGAGCATGTTCATCGTGGCCTTGATCGAGATGGTCTTACCATTACCTGGCGGTCCGTAGTAAATCAGGCCGCGCTTCCAGGGCACCCTGAGATTGTCATAGGTGTCCCTCGAATTGAAGAATGACATGTGGTCCTCGATGAGGGCTTTCTTCATGTCTTCGTCCAAGATGACGCTTTCCCAAGATGCATTCCGAACGCTCTCGAAGAGCTCCCGGCTCTTTTGCCAGTAGCCTCCATCGAATACCCAGATCTCTTCATGAAGATCGGTGCTCCATGCACCAGCAGCAAGAACTAGTTGGTCCACATGGTACGTCTCGGGTGCCAGAATGTAGTAGTTCTTGTTAGGGTAGGGCATCGTGCCATCCCGACCATCAACGAGGTAGACGATGAACTCGTGGCCTTGCCACTTGTAGAGGTATCTGCCGAAGATGATGCTGTTGGCCAGGCCACCAAGGTTGCCGTCCATTCGCCTGGCTGGGGGGAGGTAGACGAGCCATTCGAGAGACGAGGGAAGGTTGTCGCTCTTGTCCTCGATGACCTCGAAAGTGGCGTACCCAGCACTAGCGTAGGCAAGGAGACTGCAGTCGTTCCCATAGCCAAGAGACTCGGGTACGACGACGAGCTCGAGGTGCGGGTACTGCTCCTTCAGCGTCTTCGTGATGAGCGCATCAGTGTTGATACGCTTTGCGCTTGAGTGCTTGAAGAACTCTTTGGTGGTGGCATCGCCCTGGCCAGACTCAGAGTTCCGGGTGATGCGGGAAGGGTTGTGGGGATGAGTGCCATGGGTGACGGCAGCCGAGGCATACGGCGGGTTCTTGAGCATGTCGGGGCTCCAGATTTCATGGCGAGGGATAGGTAAAGGTGGCATATTATCTCCGTTTTCGCGTAGTAGTCTTGATGGTTTGATGGTCGCTGATGAGCTTGGGGTAATCGGAGATGGAGTGGTATGCGTTGAAGTTGGGGACCTGAAGGAAGCTAGGATAAGCTGAGCTGCGGGGAAGAGGAATGGGGGACCGTGGCTGATAGCTTCGCGCCAACACCCGATTAATGGTTGCCTAACAATCGCCGTACACGTCCCGGGCGGAACGAGGCTGGGGAGCTGGAACCATTCGGGAAGCTGTGTCAGCGCCCCTGTGACGAGATGGCGTAGTGCTATTCGCCAATCATCCCAGCAAACAGCTAGGGGTAGCTGCTGCGCCACCATACGATGTCGATCAAGTGGCCGGACCACCCGCCGCCCACAGCTCGCAAGTGCGTTTGTGTGCGTCTGTGACTACGTAAGGTTAATCAGATGGTGCCCGATCAACTAGAATGCTGGGCGGCGCCTGCATCCGTAACAATTGCTATTAATTAACAAGCAAACGATGCTATTTTCGGAACCGAAATACGTGTCCTGATTCGCAAGTCTGGATGCAATTTCCCGTATTGCCGCTACGAGTAGTGGGTGTCTTTGGGAATATGCGTTAGATGGCTGGTTCGCTGTGCAATGGAATCGACCATTGCCGCTGTCGATAGAATTTAAGTTGCGACATTCAACTTGAAGTATGTTGATGCTCACAATGTGCGCGGGCCTTGTAACCCATTTCGAAGCCAACGGAGAATTCTGCCGTTATCGTGTTTACTTTTCCCCGCTGACAAGAGAACGGTCGGCTTGATGCCAAGAAAAAACATTGATGCAAGATATCTGTTTGTTAGCTGCAAGGCTTCAATGGTTTACTTCCAACTGCATCACAATCAAATCGATTCTGCGTAAGAATAGATTGAAAATTTACAAAATATGTATCAAATCCCGCTGTTGAATGCTACTTGCATAGCCCGTATTGCAGCCCGTACATAATTGATATGGCCGGCGATGTTCTGAGCAAATGGCGATGGGTCCTGAGGCCGAGGTGTCCGAGATCCCCCGTGAAAGAGACTCAAGATAGCACAAGAATTTGAGCTCTATAAAGCGAATTACGAGAGCGCGCTTCAGGTTGTAGATACGCTGCTTACGCTTAGAGATCCGGGGCACTTGTTAGGGGCCCCCATCTGCGTCCAGGACGCCTTCGGGGACTGAAATTTGATTGGTCAACCACACGATATTCGATGCGTGAAAAAGACATGGTGGCATTAGACTCGTGAAAGTGTCCTATTGGATGCGACAGCTCGTAAAGTGGTCGCGATGACGCCGAGCGGGCACCATAGACAATTATTACGGCGAGCATCAGAGTCTCTGTTTGGAATAATTCGTTCCCGGAGTAAGTCAGAGGTCATCTTTCAAATGTTGCAGTCGGGTGATTTGCTGAAGAGGGACCTTCACTAGACGAAGCAGCTACGCCCTATTCAACAAGGCCTCCCTTTTCGCACTTCTCCGTCAAATAGTATCGGCGGGTAGACTGCGGATGATTGAAGACGGAAATGAGTATTTCTCACAAGATCAAGATACTTGATGGGGCTATCGCCAAAAGCCGCCGTACTTTTAGAAAATGTCCGAGACTTCTAGTTGTCAAAGAGTTCGTGAAAACTATTCACTAGGGCCTTTGTAGGAACTGCCAAGTCTGGCTCTATTGGTGTGCCGTGAAAGGTGTGCCTAAAGAGTAGTCCAGATTGCAGAATAGGCGGAAAGCCTTGTCCTAATTCAACAAATGGTAGTAACACAAGAGAACTCTTTTACTACGCCTGTTATGCGTTTATAAAGTGGATATATAATGTACATACATGGTTGAGTGGGTATTATCCTCTTTGCTCCTTTTTAATGACATAAAGAATCTTCCCGTCTCCTTCTTACAGATAAACCGCTTCATTCTAGTAGCAGTTGCCCCTCTGCAAACAACGGAGGCTTGGTCAATGAAGTACCCTCTTGAATTGGACAATCATCTTTTCTTCCTGGCTAGGTTTCTTCTGCGCAGCCGGATCTGATTTGATTGCCTCGTCCACATTAGCTGTTTCGAAATCAACGTAGATTCCTGCAATCACTTGCCTCATGATACTCCAGGCTACGTTGACTCCTATGCACATCCTAGGGCCGCTCCCAAAAGCATAAAAATGTCTCTTCATTGCCTTTAGCTTTTGTTTATCCTCATCGGGATTATCATTGTCCTTGGGAATCCAACGCTCAGGAGACCAGTCTTCTGGGTTCTCAAAAACCTCTCTATTGTGATGCGTCAGGTAGGGAGCGGAGCTTATGTTCCACCCTGGAGGTATTTGCAGTCCGTGAACGGTGATTGACTGCTCTCTTGTCGAGACTTGTCGCTCCAGGGCGAAAGGGATTGGCGGTATCACTCGCATCGTTTCTCGAAGCACCGCGTCGAGGAAGGGGAGACCTTTCAGTAGCTCGGATAACTCCTTAGGGGTTAAACTGGCGGAATGTGCGCCAGCTTCAAGGAGCTCTCTTCGCAGCCGTTGTTGTCGTGACTGGTTATCCGACTGCGACAAATATTCTATAGTTGGAACGATAGCGTCCAAGGTGGTGGTGATGCCTGCCCAGAAATGGTCGAGGCAGTCGCTGAGTATATAATCATCTGATGGAAGAGCAGAGCAGGAACCACCTTGTTGGTGCTGAGTGAAGAGGCGGTATATCAGGCTGTTCTCGTCTGCTTTAGTCTGTGGATCTTTTTGGGATCGCAAGGAATCCAAGGATCGTCTCCCAACCTGATCCATGTAAAGCTTATCAGGAACAGAACCGTCGATTGCCGCAGGAGCCAGGCCTAATCGACGAAGTCGCAGTATCAGGTTAGGACAAAATACAGCAGCCAACGTCCACAAACTGAGAAGCCGGGTGCGTTGCCACGCATTGTCTTTTTGCATTGCTTTGCATTGTGCCCTGTCCGTCTGTACGCGCATAGTATTATCTTTGCCGTATACCACAAAGCTCATGACATCCTGTAGCAATGCGCGTATGTGAGGCTGGACATCCACGCCCTTCTCATTGGCATTTTGAACGATAGATCTGAGCAAATTTTGGACCGTATGTCCAATCATACCCTGGAGCCTATCGGTTTCCGTGGCGCTGACGGTATAAATCGACCTCAATGGATGCCGTCGTTGTTGATGGAGGTCGCCGTCCACGGTGCTTACTAGATTCTCAGTCTGGTAGTTGTGAAGCGTTGGCAAAGCCGTTGGCCGGTTCAGTCGGCGATGGGCCATGTATATGTCTTGGAGCCCGGTCGCATCGTTGACAGATATTCGTTTTGGTCCAGTTTGGACTATCGGGCCATATTTTTGATGAAGCCTGTCCACAAACTCCTGGCCTTGGCCTCGCAGCTCGTGGAAAATGCTTTGTAAACGAGTGAGGCGCGGCAAACGAGGGCCTGGAATTCGATTGGCCATAGCTGTCTTGCCAACGTGTGCAGGCCAAAAAGATATCGTAGAAGAAATAATTCTGCCCATCAAACATTTGCACCTGAAGCCAAACCAAACCCTCTTGTTATCATTTGTGGTCTCCCTTGGCACTAAAAACGACAAGGAATTGTAGCTTAGGTGGTTTAAAAGGATATTACTATGGAGGCATCCGTAGTCTAATCGGGCAACCGGGGCAGTGTCCGACTCTTCCAACCAATTTAAAACTCCGAAAAGGCACGTACGCTGCAATTTACTTTCCGATGATGTCATATGCCCTATAATCAACAGTCGCTGCAGCGAGAAGGATTGTCCTAATGTGGACAGGAATACTTGTCCATTTAGGGGGCGCTATAATGCCCCAGTAGTTAGATTATCGCTACACCAATAACATAGCTCGTTTTGACACGGCTACTGCTTTAGAGCCCCGTCCGCATCCGCATCGGATCCCGCGGCGCGCGTTACTCAAAAATCCACCTAGGCACTAAACTATCAATGACTCTAAGGCTATTCTTCGGTAGACATAATGTCGCTTTTAGACATTGGCGAATATTAACGAAAGTCCTCCGACGTCCCCCGACAATCCCCGTATCTCGTCCTGTTTCTCCTTCGCTATTAGGGTTAGAGCGACATCAAGTAATCATGCGCCTCTTGATGTGTGCAAGCTGTGGCGTGAAAGAAATTTGCGCCGATCCATATTCGCTTGCCACAGTTCGCGGGGCGCTTGCCTCGGCAGCCTAAACTTATGGATGTACCAATCAAGCCGGTGGCGCGGGATCGTGATCATTTGACCGAAAGGTAACCTCCATATGTCGAGGGCAACGCCGTAGAGGGTGCGCTTGCATTCACAATAACGGTAGAAGGACTCGGAAATAAGCACCGAAGCTTTGGGAGGTTGAAAGGTTTTGGTTGCAGAATCCAAGCGACCGACGAAACATAACAGGCCCGTCGGGGCATTGCCAAGACACTTGCGTCTGAGACAAACCTGTTTGAAGATGCTGTGACCATAGGTGTGCTGGAATCTGAGGGCCCTCGGCATTGCAAAACCTCTTACTCAGCACTACTGAAGCCATAACAGTGTTTGGGGTTATTCGTATAATCACGCAAATCTATTTACCAGTGACGATGTCCTATCTTCTGCTTGCGGCGGCTTGCTCGGGCATTCCATGCTATCCATGTGAAAGCTGTTGTTGCGCAGTCCGGATCCTCCACTTTACTAATTTAGTGAAGTGTTGAATCACCCTCAGAACGCACACAGCCATAGTACCTAATCTTAAGACCCACGATTAAGTCACCCTGCAGAGCGCTAAGCGGTAAGCCTTAAAAGGATAGTTAAGTGAGACAGCATATGCCCGAATATCGCGAGAACGCGAGGGAGCCCCACAACTGTCCACTGAGCAAATCAGGTTTCCTACAACACCCGGCCAATGTATCGCTGTTGGTCATGCAACCGAAAATCACCTCAAATCTATGTGTATGCAGGCTTGAAAGTTTACGACGACCTTGTTTAAGCTGCTCCAAACCACTGGCCAAGAGTGCACATGGCTGATGCAACGGTCGGCTAGCAGACGTGGCCAGCCACCAAAGGTAACGGTTGTCTCCCGGCCTTCCCCAAGACCGACGGACCTAGTGAGATCGGCACACCACAGTTAGCCACCGGCCAGCCAGGATCTGCGGGCCATACGGGACCGGCCGTAACACTAAGTATGCATATGCACGAAGCTTCATTTATGGAAGTTAATATATGGAAGCCAACATGGCCGCTTCTCTGATCAATTTCCCTGTCGAGTCTCAGCTGAAGAGCACCATCTGTGGACATTCGTCTTTGAATATCTGTCGTCATGGAGTTGCCAGACTATCCTCCTAAGGTCGATATCAAGACCGAAATCTACGAAACCCTCCCAGAAACAACAAAGATACTTACCTGTTGGGACACATTCGATGCACCAAAGGCAGCAAGAGATGTTGTCGCCGAGCTCTCAGCAGCCCTACAACAAAAAGATTACCAAGCCGTTAGAGGTCTTTTTGCCGTTCAATCATCTCATTGGAAGGATACCCTCGCTTTGACGGCCCATCTTAGGTCGTTCAAAGGCCGTGATACCATTGCTTCCGCTCTTTCAGAACTTCATGACTTGCGCAAAGTTCAAAATTTTCAGTTTGATGAAGTAAAGATTGTGACAGCAACTGATGATCTGGTACGCTTCGCCCTATTTCACTATAGATCATAATACTGACGGGATTACAGAAATGGCTTGATTGCAACTTCTATTTCAGAACAGCGTCTCCAAAGGCTTTGTGCCGCGGAAAGATGATGCTCGTTCCAGAAAGTGATGATTCAGGATACATTAATTGGAAAATCTGGTCTATGACCACTTGGCTTTCCGATTTTGAAGACCACCCAGAGGACGAGAGTCTCCTCAGGCTGCCCTCTAGCGCTATAGCTGAAGATATCAACATCTCTACCGATGTTCTTATTATAGGAGGTGGCAATGCGTAAGTTTCACCTTCCTGTGTATAAAGGATCGCTGTCTAACTCTCTCCCATAGAGGGTTGCTACTGGCAGGGCGCCTGAAGGCCTTAGACGTTGATTACGTTGTGATTGACCGCAACGAGAGAGTGGGTGATAACTGGGCTTTGCGATACGACTGCATGCGATTTCACGTCTACAAATCCTTCTGCGAGACTCCATATATCTGTAAGTGGCGATATGCCATTTTCCCCCTTGGATTCAAGTAACTTTGTCTTGGGGAAATTCTCAACCCTAGTCCTGAGTGGTTAATGTTCTCTCCATCCCCTTTCTTCTATCCTCCAATATCCCAGGGAAAAGCCCACAGGCCTTGTCCCTCCCCTCTCAGCTGGGTGTTATTTGATTGAAGCTGACTTGAGTATTTATGAAGCATATCCTCAAGCTTCAAATGATGGTTTGACTCGGGACCAGCTAGCCGCCCAGATCCAAGCATTCGCCCACGAGTTTGATCTGGACCGCCGCGTGCTTCACAGCACTACGGTCACCGCTACCACGTATGATGCGGACACCAGGTCCTGGAATTTCAAGTTAAATTCCAGAGGTCAAGAACGGAACCTTTCATGCAAGTGTGTTATTCTTGCAACTGGAGCTGGGTTTTCCGGGGCCGCTCCGCTGCCAGATCTCCCCGGCCGCCAACTCTTCAAAGGCCCCACCGTTCACTCGGTGGATTATCATAACGCCAAGAAGCTGGTAGCAAGTGGCGCACAGGTGAGTTGATTTTCCTGGATTGCCGGTAACAAAGCGTTTTTTTGCTGATGAGTAACTCGGCAAGTCTGCAATTGTAATCGGATCTGCAAATACTGCATTCGACATCTTGGTGGACTGCCATGACGCTGGTCTCAAGACAACAATGATCCAGCGATCAGAGACCTACGTCGTGCCTATGTCGTACTTCGCGCACCCATTGGGGCTCGGTGCTTATAACACCAGCCCAACCGAAGATGTTGATGCAATGGTCAATGGAGCGCCATTGGCAGTCAGCGGGCCTCTCCTCAGAACGGTCCATAGCATGCAGGCCAAGAACGAGCCGTAAGATAAAACATCTTGTACAAATCCCACGAAGATTTACTAAAGCGAGCATAATTAGAAATCGGTACGACGAGGCAAGGAGAGCGGGACTTCAGGTGCGCGACTCTTCGACCGGTGACCTGCTCATCAATCTCTTCGACCGTTGTGGCGGGCACTATGTCGATATGGGCAAAGGCATGGAACTTATCACAACACGCCAAGTAGGCATTCGCTCCGGGGTAGTTCCCAAAGCGTACACAGCCGACGGCTTGGAGTTGTCCGATGGCAGCAAGTTGGCAACAGATGCCATCATATGGTGCACTGGGTTTGGCAATCTTGATGCCAGAAAGAATTTGCGAGACGTTCTTGGAGATGGGGCTGAAGCTGTAGCGAGCAAACTGGAGCCGACTTGGGGGGTGGATGCCGAAGGTGAGATCCGGGGACTTTGGAAGCTGCACCCTGGTGTGGATAACCTGTGGATCTTTGCGGGCGGCACTGCCCAGCATCGGTGGTTCTCAAAGGTGATTGCATTGCAAATCAAAGGGGTTCTCGAGGGCATCATGCCACGTGCGTACCGGCGAACCCCAGAGCCCCATGTTGCGAACGGATGGAGACATGGAGATTTATTGACTGCAAGCCTTTGAGAATTAGCGAACTTCCAAGACGACAGAATGTAGCCAGGAATGTAAACAGGTCATTTACAGAGACGTGAAATTCGGGATGCATGACTTTGCAGAGGTTTTCGGTTCAAAGCTTGGTCATGTCGCTGGCGCCAGTGCCGGAAATATAGGGGTTGTCTTTGACAGGTTTCAACTTATAAGGTTTGACGGCACCTTACGCAGCCTAGAGGATGAAACAGAGGCTGGTCCGATGCCGTAAGCGAACGCTGTGTGTTCAAAAGGCGGCTGCGGCTGTTGTGTTCAAACGATTCCCCCCCTTATCGCAATCGTTAAATGGCGATTCAATCCGGCAACAGTAGTCTCTGGGGAGGTTTTAGTGCGAGGTAAAGATAGCTTTTCATGACTGGAGGAATTGGTGTAAGACGCGTAGCGCCGCAGCCTAAGATGCGTAAACAATACGATGAAGCACAGCCTCCTGAAATTTGGAGACCGCACACCCGCGGAGACCCGGGCAGGGGCCTCAGTGCACAGGACACGGACCGGTAAGTGGACCCACCCACGGCGTCCGCGGATTTGGATGACGAGTATGGCATGACTGCCATGGGGGGGGGGGGGGGGCGTGGTCTTGACTTCAAATCTTTAATTCAATCCGCGTAGGCAATAGTCCCTTCTACACATCGAATTCATAGCCCGAGGACAAAAAGGATCGACAATTTGGCAGGCTCCAGCAACGGCCGTAATTGCAACTGGGCCCGGCATCAGTCACCGAAATAAACGGAGACTTGGAAACCGTGCTTTTCCGGACATATATAATCTGCGACGCCTCGCGGATTGACTTTAGCCCATCATGTCATCAATCTCGAAATCAAAAGCTTCTACCATCAACGACTCTGCTAGTCTCCGCCACGAGAATCGAAAACGAATCTTCAGCCTGTCCCGCAGAGCTTCGAAAAATACTTTCGACATGCCGGGCCAAGTCGTTGAGATTCCGGAACCGCCCCGAGTCCCGGTCTTGGGCCACGTGACTGAAATAGACCAGGAATACCCCTTGGGGTCATTCGTACATCTTGCGAACAAATATGGTGAGTAACATTCAATCTTCAATGTCTCGACGCGCCCAAGTAAAATATAGCTCCAGAGAGGAGATTAGGAGTCGGCCGACACTGACCGCACATTTCAGGTCCCATTTATCGGTTGCATCTCCTTGGCCAGAAGTTGGTGTTCGTAAACACACATGATTTAGTCAATGAGGTTTGCGACGACAAAAGGTTCAAGAAGTCGATCGACGGGGAGCTCACAGTTAGTCCTTCACCTAAAATATGGCATAGAAGCCGCTACTAATGCCTCAACACAGGAGCTACGCGATGCAGTACATGATGGCCTCTTTACCGTGAGTCTACTAAGCCCTCAGTCTACATCTGTACCCTTGATCCAGTGCAGATATCTAACTCTCGTTTTTGTGGCAGTCCAAAGGTGTAGAGGAAGAGAACTGGGGCGTTGCGCACCGAGTCTTGATGTCGGCATTTGGCCCTCTAGCCATTAGAGGAATGTTCGATGACATGCACGATCTGGCAGCACAGCTCGCTTTAAAATGGGCTCGCCATGGGTCCTCGACGCCAATCCACATCGGCGAAGACATGACGAGACTCACTATGGACACTGTCGCCTTGTGTTCGATGGGCTACAGGTTCAACTCGTACTATCGCGAAGATACGCATCCCTTCATCACAGCCATGTACGCCGTTTTGAAGGAGGCTGGTGACAAAACTCTCCGCGTGTTGCCTCCAGTCTTCTACAAGAGGCAAGATCGAAAGTACAAGGCAAACATCAAGTTATTACGGTCGACCGCGAGAGAAGTATTGGACGCTAGGAGGAAGGATACAAAGAACGCAGGCGGACGGAAAGACCTGTTGACGGCCATGCTGAACACCGTGGACACTGTCACAGGACGCAAGATGACGGATGATAGCATCATCGACAACCTAATCACCTTCCTTGTTGCTGGCCACGAGACTACTGCAGCGACCTTTACCTTCACTATGTACTGGCTGCTTAAGAAACCGGAAGTCTACAGAAAGGTGCAAGAAGAAATCGACAACATAGCAGGCGATGGTCCTCTTCTTGTAGAGCATGTCAGCAAGCTAAAGTATTTGAGTGCGGTAAGTCTGACATTCGATATCTTGTTCGACGTTTCTCGAGCTTCCCTCCCATTCCGGGGACAACCACGTCTACGGTTCATTATGATACTGACTTGAATCTTAGGTCATTAGGGAAGTACTGCGACATAGTGCTCCTATCCCTGGATTCGCTAGGGAAGTCATCAAAGAAGAGATCGTTGGTGGCAAATATCCTGTCAGGGCCGGAGATCAGATTGTCTGTTTCTTGGCCAAATCGCATCTCGATCCGAAGGTGTTTGGAGAGGATGCCGAAGAGTTCAAACCCGAAAGAATGATGGAAGATAACTTCAATCGCCTGATGAAGGAATTCCCGAACTGCTGGAGCCCCTTCGGCACGGGAATGCGTGGTTGCATCGGTCGAGCCTTTGCCTGGCAGGAAATGGTGCTTGCCCTCGCTTTACTGATGCAAAACTTCAACTTCGTCATGCATAATCCCAACTACGACCTGAAGATTTCACAGACGCTCACCATCAAACCCAAGGACTTTTATATCCGGGCTATCCTGAGAGAGGGATTAACCCCTGCTATCCTTGAGGCTCGTATGGCTGGGTCATTTACCGGGCGCTCACCTTCTCAGCCTGTGCCAAACGCCCAAGAGACTACCAATGAACCCGATCGATCAAAAGGAGCACAGAAAAGTGTCGGCTTGGCTGTATACTACGGCTCCAACTCTGGTACTTGCGAATTCATGGCACAGAGACTTGCCAGCGACGCCGCGGCACATGGATTCACCGCAACGGTCGACTCTCTCGATACTGCCCGTGAATCGCTTCCTACTGACCGGCCGGTCATCATTATCACCTCTTCTTATGAAGGCCAGCCACCGCACAATGCTGCTCTCTTCGTCGACTGGCTGACAAACCTGAAGAGCAATGAGCTTCAGAATGTTTCATATGCTGTTTACGGCTGCGGTTAGTTATGATGGAGTTCCATCGTAGAAAGGATTTTCTAACATGTGCACAGGTCACGCCGACTGGGTGAAGACGCACCAGCGGATCCCAAAGCTTGTCAATACTGCACTTGAGGAACATGGGGCCCACCGAATCATCCCACTAGCCACAACAGATGCCAAGGACAGAGACATGTTTTCAGACTTCGAGGTCTGGGAGGACGAGCTTCTGTGGCCTGCCCTCGTTAAGCAATTCGGCGGTGGGACTGAGGGAGATGAAAGCAGCATACCTGAAGCCGGTCTTTCCGTTTCGTTTTCCACACCGAGAACCTCGACCCTGCGCCAGGATGTCAAAGACGCGCTTGTACTCGAATCTCGCTCGCTCACTCAAGGCAATGTGGGTCCGGCCAAGAGGCACATCAAAGTGCAACTTCCAACAGACATGAGATACTCGGCCGGTGACTACATGGCTGTCCTTCCCCATAATCCCAAGGACACAGTCGCGCGGGTTATGCGACGCTTCCATCTGACTTGGGACTCGCATGTCACCATTCAAGCCTCTGGGCCCACAACTTTGCCAACTAACACCAGCATTCCTGTCTCAGACGTTTTGAGCTCCTATGTTGAGCTATGCCAAACGGCTTCAAAGAGGGTATGATTAAATATCCTTGAGTTAACTGTCAATATCACGAATGTCGCTAATGATCTGTGAATAGAACATCTCCGGTCTATCGCAGCTTGCCAAAGATGAGGAAGTCAGACGCAAACTTCAATACCTAGCAACCGACGGCTTTGAGACCGATATCAAGAGCAAGAGGCTTTCAATCCTTGATATTGCTGAGAACTTCCCCACTTTGAGTATCCCTTTTAATCATTTCCTGCTCATGCTACCACCCATGCGCGTACGTCAGTAGTAAGTGCAGTACCTATCCGTCTACCAAGTTTATACTCACCATTATCCTAAGCTCAATTTCATCCTCGCCACTTGCGGACCCTGGCGTTGCCACTCTTACGTACGGAGTCCTCGATGAGCCCGCTATGTCAGGACAAGGTCGGCATATTGGGGTGACTTCGTCCTATCTTTCAACCCTCACTGCCGGGGACAGACTGCAGATCGCAATTCGTGCCGCACAAGGTGGCTTCAAGTTGCCCATCGACGTGGAAAATACTCCAGTCCTATGTATGGCAGCGGGTACAGGTCTGGCTCCATTTCGCGCCTTCATCCAGGAGAGAGCAACTCTCTTAAGCAATGGCCGAACACTCGCTCCCGCCGTCCTTTTCTTCGGGTGCCGCGACCCTTCAGCGGATGACCTTTACCGCGAAGAGTTCGATAAGTGGGAAGCTGCTGGAGCTGTAAAGATGTACAGGTCATACAGCCGTAAGCCCGAAGCTTCGAACGGTTGCAAGTACATTCAAGATCGCATCTGGCAAGAGCGAGAGATGCTGTATGGCCTCTGGGACCAAGGGGCTAGAGTGTACGTTTGTGGTTCAAACAAGATAGCCGAGGGAGCAAAAGAGGTTCTTCTGCGCGCCGCCAGCGAAAAGAGTGAGCGAGATGACGGAAAAAGGATGACCGAGGAGGAGCTGGAGGAATGGTTCAACGGCATCCGGAACGAACGATATGCCACCGACGTTTTCGACTAAGCCAAGCCCTTCGGGGTGTCTTCTCATATTTTAATCATTTCCCTCTAGCTTATAGATCATCATCAGGTGTTGGCCTATCAGAGATAGGATATTAGACTGAAACATCAAAAGTATTTCGTATAAATCTTAAATTTGTTTGCCCATCACCTTTCATTCCAGTTCTACGCCAGTCCAGAAGTATCTAAGCAATCAGATTTATTCAAAAAGCATCTTTTAACATATAGTGAATTTTTTTGGTTCCATTATTATGCGTCATTTGAGCTAATTGCCTCGTTGAGGGAAGGCTGTTACAGTTACGGATCATGGCTCTACATGACTCAACATGCTTACAAAGGATAAGAGCGATCCGGAATGACAGCACAGCACACAACAGGAACACATAATCATGTGCCAGCCCTGGAAAGACTGAAATCAATTGCATGAAATGGAACTGTTCTTTAAAGCAAAGATCCGATGGAAAGTGACCCGACTTCTGTGGTCATGCGCTCGGAGGATTTCGCTCTAGCCCCGATGGCTTCTAGACTAAAGAGGTGTTCGTATCGCTCGGACGAATTGGAATCAACGGCCCGTCACGATTTGAAACTTGAAACCAATCATCATCCGATGTTTCTTCAGGCTACTTGCTCTGGTGTTGCATGGCGTGAACGTTAGCCCCCTGCTTTAACCCATGAACTGAGTGGGTATAATGCTCGCATCCCCACGCTTAATCTAGAACAATTCGAAACAACCCTCTTCCAAACTACGGAGAACGTCGCCAGCACATAAAGTGACACCATGGGTCCAGCTTTTTCACTTCTCGGGTTGGTTGTCGGGATTCTGTCTATTCTCTACTACTCAAAGAATACGCAGAAAATGCCAGGTCTCAAATTTGATGCGGAATTCTGGGCCGTCGCCGGCCCCATACTCGCTATCCGGCCGCCCAGAGGGCCAACCAATGCGTTCGAACTTCGCGAGAGCGTTAACGCAGGGCTCTCTGCGATTCTCAATGGGACATTACCGGAACACATCATTGAGACCAAGCATGAAGTTACATCCTTCGACGGCGAGACTATCGCTCTATACCAATACGGAACGAAAGAAATGGAAACCAACAGCAAGCAGCCGGCATTTATCTACGTCCACGGAGGGGGTTTGGTGGGCGGGAAGATAGATCCGTACAGTCGCCCGCTGGCTGCAACGGCCGCCTTGGACTTTGGGGTCCAGATGTTTGCCGTTGAGTATCGCCTGGCACCGGAGTTCCCATATCCAGCGCCTGCTGAAGATTGCTACGCGGCTCTCAAATGGCTCAACAAAAATGCAGGCGGTCTCAATATTGACGCTTCGCGGCTCGGATTCTATGCGCTGAGCGCCGGTGGTGGAATCGCGGTGGGGGCTAGCATGATGGCCCGGGATCGGGGCTTGTCGCCGCCGTTGGCGAAGCAAATTCTCATTTATCCGATGCTCGACGATAGGACTAGGGTTGAGGCCGATAACCCCTTATCCAAGTTTCTTACATGGACGGACAAGTCGAATCAAATTGGTTGGAGCGCATACTTGGGCGACGGCAACCCCGGAGGCCCCGACGTGGCCACGTATGCGGCCCCGGCGAGAGCGAGTAATGTAACGGACCTCCCGTCTACGTACATCGACGTTGGTGGAGTGGATCTGTTCTGTGCTGAGGCGGTAGCTTTTGCAAGCAAGCTCGCATTGGCGAACGTGCAGATGGAGTTGCACGTTTACCCGGGGCTTCCGCACATATTTGATCTGTTTGCTCCCGCGGCCGAGGTCACAAAACGGGCGAGAGAGAATAGACTGAGGGCGGCGAAAAGCCTGTAGTAGCAGTAGAGCTATCAGTATTCAAAATATGACTAGATTTTGATGTTCAAATTCGAGGTTGGTAATAGAAGCCTAGACAACTCATTCCTACAGGGACGGGCTCTAATCATGAAGATAGAAATATTCCAAAAAAAAAAACAAAAAAAAAAGAGAATATAATGACTATGACCGTGGCAGGGCTCGAACCTGCGACCTTCTCGGGATCAAGAACACATGCTTGTGAACGAGAAATCATAATCCACTAGAACACACAGCCGGGTGGGTTGATGTAGCTGAGAGGGGCTTGGTACTATACTTCCAGGTGTTTTTGCTTGTGGGATTTAGTTTTCGAAATCCCTCAATTCAAGTAAACTCAGCGCAGAAAAAATACAGCTCTTCTGATCTTATTTTACTTTTCCTATTGAGAATAGGAAGAGGTTACCTCTTTCATGAGTCTGTGCAGTGTATCTCTGTGGAACTGTTTTACTGATGTGATTTTCTTTTAGAAGACTTAAAATTTGATCACATGCTTCAAAAATGGTCGCACAAAAGTGTTGGGACACGCTGAGTGCGAGTTGTAGCAGATTAGCATACATGGAAAGATGTTCGTAGAGCACAGGACGACCTGCGAATAATTCCAAGTTGCCATATGTTACTTCATTGCAGCGCGCTTTCTTCATCCGGTATCGTCAATCTGCCAATATCTATCAAATCTCTCCTGTGGTTGTCCTGGGTTCCTCCTTGGTTTCCACATCAAACACAGGGGTGAAATATCTATCCAGAATTCAGTCTCAGACTCCTTTTCCCAAAATGTACATGTCATAACCCATCCCTTCTTTCAACCGTCACTTTTTTGTAGTTTTTGTATATGTTTATGGTGTGTCTCCTGATACTTTTGGAAGGTATTCGAACTATTGTGGGCAGCATTTGCTGCTTGTACATGCTGCTTGTACTCCATCTTCGCTTCTAGGACCTCTTTGTACTTATTGTTGAATGAGTCACGACGATCAGCATGGCTGTTAGTAAGACATGGATGTTAGCAACAAGAAGTAGATCAGCATGATATCCAAGTACAATTACAATTTTGAAGTAAAAGATGCCGTGGCAGCCAAAGGCTTCAGTGTTTGGTGTCCTGCCAAGTCGAAGTATGCATTCCTGACAGGGCCGCTGACTGGATTGTCAGATGGCCCAGGTGGCTTTTGCTTCAACTTAGAAGCTGTTGTCTTGTATTCCGTGCTTGCTTTCCCGGCCGTCTTATCAGCTGCCTTATAGTTCGTATACTTGTCATGAATTCGAGATCCCGCGATGTAGTTTGCTTGTTCGTCGAGGCCTGAAAACTTCCGCTGTAACTCGGTCACTACAGCCGGATCCGGAGTTGGCATGATGATGACAGGCTGATGTGTTGGAGTTGTAAAAGATGTAGAAACAGATTCGGCGTTGGGGTGTGTACTGAATCCTGTCTCTGAGTTACACAAAATCCAAAGGATCAAACAATAGCCTCGTCTGCAACGAAACGTATCTGCCACAAACGATAGTAAAGAAAACCTTGATAAAATACAATACTGAATAAGGAGACACTTGGATTGTATATAGGCATCAGCTTATACCATGAGTGCCACGACTGTCACCAACAGGCTACAGGTTTGGCCTCTCCAACGTCCACGCAGAGCGTGAAAGGCAATCGGGCGCATAACCACTCATTTCTAGCTATCAATTCGTTACCGACGCCTAGGTGAAACGTCCTTAATTTGCACTCTGCATCGTTGAGCCAATCATGTGAACTCGAGAAGCGCCCGTGGCGACTACCATCCAATAGGGGTGTTGAATGGGGTCTGGCTGGAACTATTCATAGCGGTTGAGAGGGGGTTATAATTGGCCAACTTATCTTGCGGGTAAAGAAATCAGGCAATATTGGCGCTTGAGCAGATAAGAGAGAGAGCCTGATTTTGATGATTTATGTGAAGCGTTGGAGCCTCCGGAAGGCGGCCGAGAGAAAGTGCGGGGGCGGGTCCAGAGGGGGCGCGTACTATCTGGCACCACCCCCTCAATTACATCTTGTCGCACCTGAAGCCCTTGACTTTGAAGCTTTCTTCTCAACTACTCCACGGTACCGCTCGTCATATACTTCCGACGAAAAAAAACATTGGTGCAAACACTCAATATGCCTCTCATTACAGAAATTCCGTGCGAGCTAGTGGCCTCCATCTTACGAAGTCTCGATGACCTCCGTTCCCTCACCTCGGCTTTAATGTCCTGTCGCCACATCTACACGTCATTCAAGCAAAGCCATGGGATTAAATCATCAGTTATCTTGCGACAAATAACGCCTGAACTTCTCCCATATTCTGTGTCTGTGATCGAAGCGGCGCGCTTATCTCATCCTCGAGACCCTGACTCGGTTCGTGAGTTGCTTGACGCGCTTTACAGCGAGCCAGGGGCATTTACCGCTCGATTGTCGTCGCTACCGATATCTCTCCTACACCAGATGTCCCATACACAAGAGGTCATTCAAAGCTTAGCAACTGGATTTGCTTCCGAGGCTTGGACTCGTCTTTACCAGGACGACTCGAACAGTGCTTCCACGGCCGTGACTTTGTCACCCGAGGAGAATTTTCGCTTCTGTCGTGCATTTTACCGTGTAGAGTTATTCTACTCCCTATTCCGAGGTAATACAGATGAAGTTGCCAGCCCGTTCGAGGAGACTATGAACGACTGGTTTTTCTCACAGCATCCACCATGGGAAAATGAGCAACTTGGGTGTGCGCACGACTTTTTAGAAGCAAAGCTTGCTGAAGGTTAGTCTCATCCTCTTTCTGTCAATAAATACTTACAATCGTCGATAGCATCCTATAACATCCTTGCACATGACATCTATTTTGGGGAAATGTCCATTGATTATCTCACATCTGGGGAACTGAATATCTCAAGGCAGATTTGGGTGAGTGCTAAATCTCCAAAACTCGCATTACGGTTTATTGATGTATATTTAACCTTAAAATGTAGCTTTCCCAGGGTGTCAACTTCCTGCACCGCCTGATCAATGAGAATACTGACCATGCGAAGCAAGATTTATTGATGTCAAGCAATAGCATCGGCTGGGCTAATCTGCCTGGGGCACTCGCCAACGCACTCGATGCCTTTTCCGAGGAAGAAGTTGTTTTAGAAGATCACACAAGAGAACAAATAGTCTCAGGTTTGCCCTGTCACTCTAGCGGCGATGGTATAGATGAAGGGCCTTATGAGGCTTGGTACGCCGCGCATAAACATTTACCAAAAGGAGCATGGTTTATGCTTGACCATAACGGTTGGCTTCGGGATCGAGCCTACGTCTTCTGGGACTGGGACCGTATACAAAAGCATCATTTGCTGGAAATATTTCAATCTGATTCGGATCAGGGCGACCAAAGGCACAATCCTACCTCAGAAGAATTTGAGGAAATGCAGGAATCATTTGACGAGCGATCCAAGATTTGGCAGAAGGGCGGCAAAGGCTACTGGAGCAAAGGCGACACTAGCCGGATAGAATGGCCAGGAAACTCTTAATGAGATAATTCAATCAGTAGACTAGCTGTGTATTAAGCATGATTCAAACTATATACTAGTAGTAGGGCAAGACAACGTCATTCGGAAGTAATTTTATCCATCAAACGCATTGGGTTTTGCAGGTTAATCAAAGGGATCCCAGTCCGAAAGAGGCAGTATAGTCTCCGAACTATTGTCGCACAGGAGCTGCACCCAGCTCGGCGAGAATGGATCAGGCTCGAATGTCTGTTTTTCACGTACGAACCAGGCCGCTTTCCATTCATCCAAGGTAAATCCCTTGTTCTCCTCGATCAGTCGTTCCACGTCCCAAGCCTCGCCCAGCCCAAAGTTACATTTTATAATGGAGGTTCCAGCCAAAATATCCTGTATTGCTTGCGGGAAGGCTTCAAACAAATACCATCTGTTGTTTTGCTGGTAGAACTCGTCATTGAATCTTAAATGATTCCTCGGATCTCTTCGCCTTAGGTCCCAGGACAGAGGCGGAAGAATCCCCCGCTGTAAACAAATGTCGATAGCTGTTTGCCACGCAGCATCGCGATGTATCACTGCTTGGAAGATTTCCGAGCAAGCCCAGTCCCCGTCGAAAGTTAATGTAAACGAACCTCGTGGCATTCCAGCAGCCTTGAGTTCCAAAGCTTCTGTAATCCAGACCGCCACGGAGTGAGAAATTTCGTTCGCTTCCAAAGATTGACCCTCGAATGGAGGCATGACATAACCATATTTATTGGCAGTTGTCGTTTGGAAGACGGTCCTCCACATGCTGACTCGACGCTCTACGCGAAGGTCCGGGTTTTCCTGGCAGTATGGAATAAACCCAAAGCCGTGGCATTCTGAAAATGCGATGGCAGCCCGATCTTCGTTCAGCACGATGCTTCTGATGCTCGATCTGGAATCTTCTGGCAAGGATTGCAGAAACCGGATTGCCACAGCTGCGGCTGAATAATGGTGCTTGACTTGGCTGGCCTTGAAGCCGGGCATATCCTGACCCCATACGCGAGCAATAGCTTTTGCCGCCCCACCTCCCATTTCCGATATCATCTCCTCCAGCCTTTGCAAAGTTGGAATTACCCAGAGATCGGGGTTGAAATTCACTAAGCTCTCAAGTCGTATTTGGTCTGAATCGGCCTGGCCGTTCGCAAACTCGGCGAATTGTTCGACGTCGAAGCGATGTTCATGTGACATAACCGTTCGCAAAGCATGGTGAACAAAATTGCGAAAAGCCGATGGCGTTTCGCCGCAGGACCCTGGCGACCCTACGTTGTCCCTTTCAACCTGAGAGTCTAAGTCGCGTCGGTTCCTTACCACCTCCAAGTATGGCGAAAATCTCGGATGGGCTTCTGAAAGTTCTCCCCAAATATTGTCGGGGATATTAAGAGTGTCTGGACGGATATTATTCATCTTATGTCCAAGTTGAAAGTGTAGAGTGTTGACCATAATGCCAAAGCGGCCGGCTATAGCGTTGTGCTCCTCCGAGTAGAATGTGGAGAAATTGAGAGTATTCGAGGACAGGGCTATGCCTTTCATTTCTTCTGCAACTCTCTTACAAGTGAGCATAAAGCTAAGATCAATAGGTTTATTGTCAGCACCCTTGAGAGTATTGCTGTTAAAATCCAGGGTATAACCGCCGTCGATCAAGACGTATCGAACGTAGATCATGTCACGCAACTCGCGCGGCAGATCAAAAAAGTAAATCATTGTATCGAGCAGTATGCAGTGTATCAAAGAAGTTGTTGTACGGAAAGTAATCGAGACTATTGCAGGTTAATTTATATAATGATAACCGTAAAGACAAAGAGGTCAGCATGAGGGAGAATCGTGCGCTTGGCGTTCAAGATGTGACGGAACTTGTTGCAAAAAGCAAAATTTGAAGACCAGGAAGGCACGTGCAACTGGGTTAGAAAGATGTCTTGCGGCTCAACTCCGGGTATGTTAATGACCTGTCAGAATTTGCAGCCAAGGCGGCAACAAACTCTAATGCATGCCATAGTCCATGGATGCATAAGGTTGCCCAAACTATGCCACCCGGCGTGAGCTAACCGGATAGGCCTAACTCATCAATATGCGTGGTTGACGAGTAGTAAAGGTTATCGATCGTATATACTGAAATAACAAACATCGCCTTGGAGAATTAGAGGAACCATAGTTCGCGGGCCAGTTATATTTTATTAATGGTGACTAATATTCTAGCCTCACATAACCGGGCTAGCGTAACGTACCAGCGATGGCCTCATTGAACCTACCACCAAGGTCTCTGAAAACTTTGTTGTATGAGTCACGCTGAGTTGACAACCATTTATGCTCGGATACACACGAAAGAAATCTATGGTTCACATGGTTGAGTAGGCCAGATTGCCTGCTCATTGGCTCCAAAGATAGTATTTGAGGGTTAGTGCAAGTTGGTCGTGAATACAGTGTGTAATGTCCGTCTCCTAATTTGGTAAATTCGGTGATTGATCAATTGCCTCTCTTGGGTATGATTTGGGCTTTGGCAGAGTGAAACTCTAAGGATGGAGTCGGAATACCGTAAGACACAAGAACCCAATTTCCGATCTAAGGACCTGTGCAAACATACCTATGTTTGCCTTATAAAGTCCAGGCCCCGTAGGTATTCAACACATACTCGATTCTAAGACTCCTTTCAACCTACTTGACGCCAAATCTTTTTTGGAAGAGCCAAGATTTCTCTCCATTTTTCACCTCTTCCGGGAGACACAACGTCCCCTCGATATGAAAATACCTAGATATGCAACCATCAACGTCTTATTGTTGTTGGTGGCAGCAGCATTGGGCCACGAAGAGTATGTCAACCGCAAGACTGTAACTCATGTCTTAACGGTAACTGCCAACCCTCGGGTTGCTCCAGAGGCCTCGCGAGTCGTCTCAAATGCGTCGACATTCAAAACGATGACGAATACTATACCCACATCGGCCACAGGCAGGCGACTCAAGTTGAAAATCACCAGAATCTTGCCAATAAAACCAAAATCTGTCATTGCAACTTTACCTGTCTCACCTACAGCCATCTCAGCTTCGTCCAATATTACACCGGCCGCATCGTCAACCGAAGCATCAATCTTGGCAGCCCAAACATCCGATCGGATTTGCTGCTCCAACGGCCACATTGATATTCGCGCCAAACCCCTGGACTTCGGCCGTCTCCGTGAGCAGACTGGCGAGAGGCTATCACTCCCCCGGGTATTGTACCAACCTGGCATCAGCTTGATCCCGAGAACCTACTTGATAGTGAGCCATCACGAACAAAAAACGATCGAAGCCTTGACAGAAAGTATCTGCAACCTCGTCCGACGAGAGGGTGCTTGGGGCGACTTGGCGCTGCAGACGCACGAGAGCGGGAGGTGGATATTTAGCGCGCGCTTGGACGACGAAACATTCGTCAAAGTCGCTAATTTGTACGGTATAGGACTTATCACTCCTCAGCTGATAAGAGACGAGGGGCGTTTGCTTTCTCTAGACGAAATGGTTGCTTGATCACTCCACATACCTTGACTACGCACCGAGGTACGGCCGCTGTGTGCGCCGGCAATAACACGCATGTATCACACAAGTCAGATAAAAGAAATGCAATGTAACGGAGATGCTTCGCAAAGTAACTGAACTTTGATTTTGAAGTGGTCCAAGGTGCCCGTTTAATAGTTTGTCGTAATGCCGTTGCGTTATATCTGATTTGCTCGGCGACGTCGTCGTTCGGAACAATCTGCAAGGAGAACCCACTTGGGACCAGTAATTATCTGGAAATAATCCACAAAACTCCTGGAGGATTCGTGCTGACGAAAGGAACCACTGCCTCCCCCTATCTTACTTGCATGTACTAGATGCTCATGGTTGCCATTCCTGAATGGTACTGCCCGGCAGGTTTTTTCTTCTTGAATCGGGCCGGGCATATCCTAGATAGGTGGTGAGGTATCATCAAAGCTCAAAGCTCAAGGGTCTTCATAAGTCACTAGGTGCATTTCTCCTAGTAACTAGTGTTCTAATTCAACGCAAACGGACCGACCCTACGGGTAAACCGGAACGTACTTAAGCGCATAGCATCGTGGGGCAGGCTCATGCATTTCAATATATGACTCAGGTCATGGATTATTTAGGCGAGTACCCTGCCTAAATTATAGGCAACCAGTGCTTGGCAGCGGTAACGGGCCTTTTGTATGGTATACAAGTAATCCTTTCTGTGGGTAGCTTATGGTATTTCGTACGATTTCCATTTTAGCGAGAAATACATCGTAGCAAGACACTTTGTTCAACGGGAACCAGGAGGGTTTTGCTTTCACAGAATGAAATCCAAATAGGTAGAAGCAAATGCATTAAAATAATTCCATAAAGATATCATTAAGCTCGCGAGCTAGCCACAGGCCAAAGGGGCCATTCCGTAGTCACGTCACAATTTAGTTCTCATCCGTCTCCGCCGCGTCAATCTCCCTCTCGGCCTTGGTTCCCTTCCAGTCAACCATTTTGACAAAAATCGGAATCAGGACGGCAATAATCATGCCGGCGCCCAGGAACCCGGCCGTGACACCGAAACCAATGTGGTACGCCGGCGAATCCTTGCTCGGCCAGATGCGGCTGCCGTACACGCTGGAAAAGTTGCCAAAGGCGTTGACAAGGGCCAGGACGATGGCGCGCTTCTCAGGCGGCAGGCTGATGACGCCGCTAGTCCAGGAGAGGACCAGGGGCAGGGCGGACCAGATGCCCGCGGCGATGAAGCAGATCATGACGTAACGCACGATGGGGGTCTGCACGACGACGCATACGACGCTGCAGGCGAAGCCTAGCGCGAGCGGTGCTGCGACGTGCCAGCGGCGCTCGGCGTGTCTGTCGGAGCTCCACGCGATAATGTTGAGGCACACGGATGCGACGGCGTAGATGGGGACCGTCATGTACTGCGCCGTGACAGTGTCGTAGCCGAGGGTGAGGGTGATGGTCGGGATGAAGTACGAAATCGTGCCGGCGCCGACGTCGAGCATGAAGAGGACGATGAACATGTAAGTCCTGGGATCGGACACGGCCGCGATGAATGCATTCCAGTGCGAGAGACGCTTCTTGTTCTGTCCTCCTGAGGCGATACCGTCGGCGATGATGCGGATGCTGGCGAGCTGGCGCTGCGCGGGGGTCAGCTGCTTCGCGGTGGCCGGGTAGTCGAGGAGAATGAAGAAGGCGATGAGGGCGACGCCGACAGTGGCAACTCCCTCAACAATGAAGAGCCAGCGCCATCCCGCGATACCGTGGGCATCATGGAGGTTCGATGTAATGGCGCCGGCGAGGAGACCGCCAAAGGCACCCGAGAGGACAGCGGCAGTGTAGAAGATGGCGAATCGCTTGCCTGTAAAATGGTCAGTCATCTGCAAGCGAGTGATCCAGAAGGATACTAGGGTTTTGTTTTCGTGACATACCCAACTCAGCCCTGGTATACCAGCAACTCAGCAAGAACAGAACACCGGGGAAGAAACCAGCCTCGATACATCCAAGGATGAATCTGAAAGCCAGCAAGGCCCCGTAGGACTTGGAGATGGACATCAGGGCGCTCAAGGCGCCCCAGACGAGCATAATACCCGGGAGGAAGATGGACGGCCGGCTGCGACTCAGGATCATGTTGGACGGGACCTCGCAGATGAGGTAGCCGAAGAAGAAAATCGATAGGACCCAGGCGTATCCATCGTCGGTGAGTCCGAGATCCTTCTGCATTCCTGCGATCTTGGCGTTTCCCTATCGTTCGCCGACGTTGTCAGTGGCCCGTGCTTCACAGAGTTTGAAATTTTTACGCCGCCTCCTTATCGGCACTGGAAAGAGAAAGAATGACGGTTGAGGAGAAAAATACTCACGATGTTGGTGCGATCGACGTAGTTCAGGATGTACATGATCCAGAGAATGGGCATCTTGAATCCTCGTTAGTCTTGGTGGTCATGGCGCAGTCGTTGTGTGTAGTGTGGTACATACCAGATAGAAGTCAATCTTTCTGACGAGCTGCTTCTCCTCCTGTGTGCCAGGCACATAGTTTCTGAGCGCCTCAGCGAGCTCGGCATCCGCCTCGCTGACGACGCTGGCGTTCTTGTCTTCCTTCATCTCGAGGGAGTGCTTCCGTTCGGTCCCTAAACTCATGTTCACGATCCCGTTCGTCTGTCGTCCGTCGTCTTGACTCGTGGTGGCGAAATATTTTGAGCCGCAGCTGCTCTGCGTAGGCCGGGGTCGGGACGAAACGTGTTGCAACCTCGCTGCCAATTGGGGAGCGACGAGGTGGTATTTGAATTGGGGGAGGTCAGATCCGGAGGCTGACGGCGATGTTGGGGATGAAACCTTCTTCCAATCCAGAAACAGTGGCATTCACAAGCCGTCTGATATATAACGACAAAGACACGATTCGTGTCTAGTGTGCCGTGTCAGCGCGGAGCATTCCGGGCTTTCCTCTCTCCCCCATGGGGTAAAAACAAGCTAGGGGGCAATCCAGAGGTGAGCTATGGCGTAAAGGGGGTGAGGGGGCTTGAGGTGGATGTCTTAGGACCCGCGCTCTAGATTGCGCATGAGGGAGTGGTTCTTCGCCAGGCTGGGTTTAGACAAAGGACCATCCTCAGCGGTTCCTTCACGGTTCCTTCACTATTGGGCGGCCGCAGAGCCATGATTGGTCCGAAAACGTCAAGATCCACGCATGAAGGAGGAAACCCACAGGGCGGTGTTGTGTCCGGGGTCAAATGCCGGCAACACCAAGAGCGGTCTTTTGTCCGAGGTGTACACATCCGGAATGTTGTCCGCCAAGCACCCCCCCATGCTATGCTCAACCACGTGAGAAGGATCACGAACGTTGCATATCAGATGCAGAAAAAAGCAAGGCTGGTCCGAAATTTCATCGTTGTTCATTAGATTGCCGGACGCTATCGGCTAACATCAGCCGGGCATTTGCGAATTCAGCAAATCCAACATGTTGAGCGGGTATTGCTCCGTTCCCACTCCAAAATTGTTCATCATGTCTCCGCCAAACATCCAATGGTTCCAATCTTGACTCATCTCCCCTTCGTTCCACGCCGGAGGCAACGGTTGACCTGGATGACCGGGCTGGCCCGGCTGGCCACCAGCCATGTATTGCCTCTCCTGAGGACCGCGCTCCTTGAATTTGTCGAGCATGTTGCTCAGGCCGCGCCCAATGTAGTGAGCCACATGACGGGCACAACGATTAGTCTCCTCCAGTAGCTGCACGACTCGCTCTATGAGTGGGACGACGTCGTCGTAACGTATATCCAGCCTAGCGGGTTTCCACTGCGCGTGGACCTTCATTAAAAACATTGCGGCGTACGCAATGGTTGTCAGCAGGTACAATGGCACGCCGATGACTGCTCTGCGCATATCGGTGTCTGTTAAAATCAGCTCCAAGGCAGCAGACGCGCTTGCGATGGCTAAGTTAATGAACTCGCGGCGCTCATCAGACATGGCGTATTGGTCCGATGGGTTCGAAGGATTTAGCCCCCGAAGGCAGATGGAAAACAGTAGGAGACGGGCAAAGTGGTAGTGAAGGATGACACCCTTGGCAGGGTACTTTGCTATGTGTTTGTCCGGCACTGGTGGCGAGATTAGCCCTTGTCTCAGGATCAGTAAGGAAGGAATGTCTTACCTAACCGAGTCTCCCATTGGAGCTTCCAACGGCCAAGGTCCGAGTCGAATCGTCTCAGCGCCTCAAACTCGTCCCTGGCGACTTGCCGGGATGTGTCTGGGCCAAATGTGTGGAAAACCCTACTCAGAATGATAAAAACACCAACCTGACTATGGAGACGATGGTCTGCCTGCTTGATGCCGGGCAGCTGGAGGAAAGCCTCGTGATGGGTGATGGTGGCGTCTTCGTTGATCACGGGAGGTCTGCCATACGCAATGCTAAAGTGATGGTCGCATACATAGAGCAGGTACCACAGTCTTGCTTTCTCGACGTGTTGCGGGCCCTTATTCAGAGCCTTGGCGCAGAACTGATGAAGGTTCAGCTCGGTGGCGATGCGCACTGCAAGGCCGGACACTTTCCAGCTGATATCTGAGAGCCAGAAAGCACCAATGCACAGTCCTCTGACGTCGTCAAGGCTGTGGTATCGGTCAAACATGGTCTGGCTGGCCAGCTCCAGAAAGGTGGGATAGCATATGTCGAACGCCCGGCCTTCATCTTGCTCGTGCAAGGCCGTCACGGCGAGGATGGCGGCCGTGAGAAGGGGAGAGGATAGGCGTGTAGCTGTCAGATTGTCGTGAACTAGCGCGATGCCTCCCCACAAGTATGCGTTGAGGGTCCCACGAAATGTGGAGAAGAGCTGCTCAGCCTCTTCCACACTAAACTTGCCCTGTGCGATGAAGTCGGGCTCCTGGGACCGGCTTGACGGTAGGTGGACCCGGGCCCCCGGGTCACTTCGGATGTTCCGCAGCTTTGTCACCTCGAACAGACTCGCCATCGGGGCACTGACTATAGCCTGGTCGTCTCCGTTGTCTTGCGCCGTTTGCTCCGGCGAGTTTTCCCGGGTCATGGCCGTGACGTCCGGAGGCCGAACGGGTGAGGGGCCGGTCCCGGGACTGCTTTGCGACCCCGCCATATTCACCGGGCTCTGGGACATACCGCCACCATCGTGATGGAAAGGCGGCACAGGGACAAGCTGTGGCATGTTCAGCGCCCGCCTGACGTCCATCATGGAAGCTTGGAGCGTCTGGAGCTGCATCTCCATCTTGGTCTTCCACTCATTCTCGCTGTCCAGCAAGGTCTGAAGGCTCTTGTTGACGACACACTGCAGGCCAAGGCGCGCACACCGGGCACACTGGTTCTGGCCGGGCTCAATGCCACACTTGATCTTGCGGTTCTGGCATTCCTGGCCTACCGTCTCTCCTGTCAGCGGCTAATCCATTTTCCAAAATCGGACGGCAGGGGATGTCGTGTCTAGCACGAGAACTCGTGTCCGGCATAGAGATTACTCACAAGCGCGAATTTTTCGAGAAATCTTCGGCATGTGGCCTTGCTGGCCGGAGAGGACCCCCGAGGCCGAGGACGGGGTCTTGTCCGGCCCATCGATTCTCGCACGTTTCATGGTCTGAAGGATAGAAGTCCGGGCGAATTTCTGGGGCTGGTAAGGGAAGGTGGACGGGTGGACAAGAGAGAAGGGCGGAAAGATGGCCGAAGGGAGAGATGAGGGAAAAGATGTGCTTGACGACGTGCATCTTGATTGTATATAAGCGGGGCGGACTTCTCTCCGTGCGGGGGTGGCGAACCTCCACCAGCTCCAACTTTGTTGCGTCCACTCAATCTCCCTATCGCCAGCTGCAACCAGTGTGGCTGCATGCCAGTCTGGATCGGCCTAGGAGAAAGAGGTGGACGGACGCCTTTGACACCGGGTCCCCCGCAATCCACTCCAGGACTGCTGCTCGCCCAAAAGTTCGCACGAGACACCCGGCCGACGGCAGGATTTCCGAGCATGGGCCGATCTGGGGAATGCAGGCAAGGTATAAGATCACTGGGTCTCCGATATTCCCGGTCTAAGCCAAGCTCTGTGTTCCTCGGATGAGCGTTTGTAACCGAGTCAGGTAAACCACAGCACTCAAGATGGCTTCCAACAACACCGAAGCCACCCGTGTCGGCTTCATTGGCCTGGGTGCCATGGGCTTTGGCATGGCATGTAATTTGTCCAAGAAGCAGCATTACCAAGTTCAGGGCTATGATGTGTATCCCCCGAGCGCAGAAAAATTCGTCGCCCAGGGAGGTTTGGCTGGCGGTTCCCCCAGGGAGGTGGCCAAGACTAGCGACATCCTTGTCTGCATGGCGGTCAATGCCCAGCAAATTGACGACATTCTGTTCAATGATGAGACGGGTGCTCTTGAAAGTGAGTGGTCAGCCAAAATACAGTTCCGAAAGATTATCAACTAATTACCCCTCCCACAGCATTACCGGAGAATGCCACCGTACTTCTCTGCTCTACTGTCCCTCCAACCTACCATGAGGCTCTGTCGCCCCGGATTGCGGCGAAGGGTCGCAAGGACGTCCTTATCGTAGACAGTCCCGTGTCTGGCGGCACGAAGCGTGCAGCCGACGGGACTCTCAGCATTTTCGCTTCCGGTGCCCCGGAAGCTCTGGAGCGCGCCGACCAAGTCCTGCGCGACATGTCGGAGAAGCTTTACATCATCCCTGGTGGACCGGGTGCGGGCAGCAAGGTGAAGATGGTCAACCAGCTTCTGGTTGGAACACACATTGCTGCTGCATCCGAGGCGATGGGTCTGGCCGCCAAGGCTGGTCTCAACACCCGTGAGGTTTACAACATCATCACCAACGCCGCCGGTAACTCTTGGGCTTTCGAAAACCGCGTGCCTCACATGCTCGATGGCGATTGGACCCCGCACTCCGCTCTTAACATCTTTGTCAAGGATATGGTAAGAATGCTCCAATCTATGATGTCTGCTTTTCAGTTCGAAGCTAATAGTATAAATAGGGCATTGTCGTTTCCACGGCTAGGACATTGCAGTTCCCCGTGCCTCTGGCGTCCGTAGCTGAGCAGCTGTACATTTCTGGCGCTGCCCACGGATACGGCGCAGAAGATGATTCCGGACTCGTCCGCGTCTTCCTTCCTGGCTCCCCTAACGCTGTCAATGACCAAGCCGTTCAATTGAACAAGCAAGAAAAGCTCACTCCTAGCAGCACACCACTGGAGATCTCCAAGATTGGCATGGTGGGCTTGGGAGCAATGGGCCAGGGCATGGCAGGGTCACTTCTCCGGGCTGGGTTCGCCGTCCATGGCTATGATGTGTACGAGCCGGCCATTGACAAGTTCGTGGCCAACGGAGGCAAGGCATTTAAGGCCAGCAGCCCTGCCGAGGCCGCCAAGGGCGCAGACATCTTGGTCCTGATGGTTCAGAACGCCGCTCAAGCCGACGACGTTCTTTTCGGTGCCGGCAAGGCCGCAGAGACGTTGCCTGACGGTGCAATCGTCATTCTGAGCTCAACCGTTCCGCCCTCTTTTGTCCGCGACCTCGAGAGCAAGCTGACTAACCTCGGCAAAGGCCTTAGCCTGGTTGATGCACCGGTTAGCGGAGGCGTGGTCCGCGCTGCGAACGGAACTCTTACTGTATGTACCCCTTTCCAGGTTCCCCAGATGAAGTCATGGCTAATGTTTGGTAGATCATCTCTTCCGGTGAAGATGCTGTCCTGTCAAAGGTCAACGGCACATTGTTGGCCATGACAGGAACTTCCAGCAACCTCTGCCACGTGCAGGGAGGTGTCGGCGCCGCTTCTTCCGTCAAGCTCATCAACCAGCTGCTCGCCGGTGTTCACATCGCCGCCGCTGCCGAAGCTATGGCTTTCGCAACCCGCCTGGGGCTTGACACAAGGCGCGCGTTTGAAATCCTTGGCAGCGCGGCAGCATGGAGCTGGATGTTTGAGAACAGAGTACCCCAGATGCTGGATGCCGACTGGACGCCTCACTCGGCCCTGGCTATTTTTGTGAAGGATCTCGGCATCGTTCTTGATGAGGCCAAGCGTCTGACATATTTCGCTCCGATCTCATCGGCAGCTCACAACATGTACCTCTCGGGCGCCTCTCATGGCTGGACGAAGGAGTCTGATGCCGGTGTTGTGAGGCTGTGGGAGTTGACTGGCCTTTCAGTCTCGGGCAACGCAGGCCCCAAGGCTGAGGAATCCAAGAGCGAGACCCCCACAGTCCCGGAGCCCGCTCAGGACGAGCCCCTCCCAGCCCAAAAGACAATTGACTCCCTGCCAGCGGAATACTCGGGCGATGTCATCAGCTCAACGCGGAAGGTTGTCGACAACGGCGAAGTCCCGGTCCTCGTGGTGCTCGATGACGACCCAACAGGTACGCAGACCTGCCACAACATCGATGTCCTGACTGTCTGGGATGCCGAGACGCTGGACTACGAATTTGGTTTGAACCCGACTGGATTCTTTATCCTGACCAACTCCCGAGCCCTTCCCTCCGCCGAGGCAAGACAGCTCATCCTCGAGATTTGCCAAAACGTCAAGCAGGCGGCCGAGAAGTCTGGCAAGGCGTTTGAAATCGTTCTTCGGGGAGACTCGACACTGCGAGGCCACCTGCCCGAGGAGCCCGAAGCTGCTGAAGAGGCGCTCGGTAAGTTCGATGCGTGGGTGATCACTCCGTTCTTCTACCAAGGCGGGCGATACACCATCGACGACGTGCATTACGTCAAGGAGGGCGACGTCTTGGTCCCCGCGAGCCAAACCCCGTTCGCGCAAGATGCCACCTTCGGATACAAGAACTCGAATCTGCGGAAGTACGTTCTCGAGAAGTGCGGATCGCGCTTCGATGAGTCTTCGTTCCTCTCCGTCACGCTCGAGGACATTCGCGTCGGCGGTCCCGCTGGTGTCACCAAGAAGCTCCTCTCGGTTGCACCTGGATCCAACACCGTCGTCATTGTCAACGCCGCCGCAGAGTCCGATATGGATGTGTTCGTTGCAGGCCTCCTCGAGGCTGAGAAGGAGGGCAGACGGTATCTGTACCGCACCGGCGCCGCTTTCGTTTCTTCTCGCCTGGGAATTACCGGAATTCCGCCCTTGACGATGGCAGACCTAGGCGTGACCGCCACGCCCGGAACCCAGCAGCCCGGTGGCCTGATTGTCGCGGGCTCGTACGTCCCCAAGACAACAGCTCAGCTCAAGGTGCTCAGAGAAAGAAGAGGCGACAAGCTGACGGTCATTGAGCTTGATGTTGCCGGACTGATCGAGTCTGCCGAGGCTGCCGAGAACGTCGTCGCGGATGCGGCTGCAGAGACGGCTAAGAAGTTGGCCGCCGGCGAAGACGTCCTCGTCATGACTTCGCGGGGTTTGATCAAGGGGCACGATGCGCTCAGCTCGCTGCAGATTGGATCCAAGGTGGCGCGCGCCCTGGTGCAGCTGGTGGAGCAGATTGATGTTCGGCCGAGATATCTTATTGCCAAGGGTGGCATCACTTCATCCGACGCAGCAACCAAGGGCCTCAAGATGAGGCGGGCGCGTATCCTGGGCCAAGCTGCTCCGGGAGTTCCGCTGTGGAGATGTGACGAGGAGACGAGCAGGCATCGTGGGGTGCCGTACGTCGTCTTCCCTGGTAATGTCGGCAGTGACAGCACCCTCGCAGAGGTTGTTGAGTCGTGGTCGATTGAGAATGTTGCATAGATACAGCACTGCGTGGGAGCGGGACAAGCGTAGCATTTTATGGTTGTAGACCACACCATAGGGCGTTCGGGTATTTCGGCAGAAAGTTGTAATAATGAGACGATGATTCAATTATCAAATATATTCAGTGAAAGACTGCATTAATGAAGATACGCGCTAGTTTCAAAATACTTCGCCGGATTGTCTGATTTGTTACCTGAACTCTTGGTGGTTTTCACATGTGGTGCTATGTGTGAGACAGTGTTGACAGACGCACCAAATGGGTCTTCGGCACGTTTCCGACACAAGGTCTCACTCACATCATCAACCTAACCCTACATTGCGCAGAGTTTTGAGACCATTTCTTTCGATTTTCTGACTGGATTCCTTCTTTATGCTGGTTTTGGGAACATGTTGTAATCGGGTATTCAGGCATTGAATACAGTGTGAGTCCCTAAAACTTGACTTCAGCAGACGGATCGACCACGTGACCGAAACCGTAGCATGGCTTTCATAGGAGCATTTCAGCGTACTTTCCCGATCGAGCTTAGACTCTCTCCCTCTGGGGCCTAGGGCCTCGCTATCCCACCAGGCAGTGCCCGTACAGTAAAGGCCAAGTTCCGCTGCCAGGCTTTCCCTCCCCGACCCTCACCATCCTTGATGCAGCCACCTAAGTCGCGGCAGCATTAATGTTTGAGCATCAGCGAGGCTGCGCGGCTCTTACAGAATCATAGCTGCATCTTGCAAATCTTAGGCAACAAATCAATCATATCCCCTACTTGTTTCTCACTTTACTGCGATCATCATTTATCAACTCATGACTCACTCACTTCATTGAAATATCAACTCGTCGATAAGTTCAACAACACAAAAGTCCTCTGTCTCTGTTCATCAGGCTGGAAACATCTAATCACTGCCCAAATAGTAAGGTAGCTCAAGATAGCTGTAATCCTTAAAAAGATGGATGACAGGAGTAGCCACCAGGCTTCACCATCATCCATAGAGGCTTCCGAGCCTTCGGGGCTTATCAGCATTGCAGAAGATCTGATAAAGCGGAGCGGAAAGCTATGCGAAGAACTTGAACGCATGCGTATTGTCGTTGAGACTGAGGCCGAGAAGGTGAATAATCACTGGCACGCCTATATCCCAGGGTTCAGCAACTTCTGGCAGTCCAACACAAATCAACATAACCGCGCAAAGTCCCTGCTCGAACGATGCAACATACCAACAGAATCTGGCTCGGAGGCTGAGGGGGCACTATCCAGAGACTTTAGGCTTCTGGAGGGTGAACTATCATCGTACGAGAACCACTGGTCAGCCATCAAAAAGTGCCACTCGGTGACCTGGCTGCGGTTCGCTGTGCCCTACCAAAAGTCAGACGGCCAAACCTCAGTATTCGTCAGCGCTATCGTTGACAACGGTCATGAGTGGCTGAGGGTTCTCAGCACCGCTGAGCGGGCTTTGCTAGTGCAAATGGCCGAGGCAGACTTTCCCTGGGACGAACCCGATGTGACGGACGACGATCCCGAGCTGGCAGAGGTCATCAACGACGAAGAAAGCCAGATCGAGATTCTGAAGTGCGCGAAGCAGCTCTTGGCAGCAGCCAATGCGATACATGGAGGCTACCGGCATCGCATACGCTTAGTTCTTCCCAACGTTTACCGTGGCCGGGTGGCCGCTATAGACAGGTTCTTGGACGGGGTGCAAAGTCTCGGCAACGAGGAAATCTCACTCACTCTGGAATGCGCGGAAGAGACCCAGTCACCGCCTCCGCCTATCGAGACCGCCATCTCAAATCTCCTGAGTCTCGGCGACACTGCGCCTGAGATACCCTTGACACCAGTTCTCAACATTGATACGTCCATCTTTGTCGCTATGACGACTGATATTTCACATAATCATGGATCTGGAAGAAAATGGCGCCCTAAGATCCTTGAAGACGTGGCAGATGAGGCAGAGCATGGCCCAAGACTCTCCAAATCTCTTTACCCCATTATCCATGGGCATACGCTTGTTTGCACTCGGGAGGCAGCAGAAACATGCCTTCGGATGGTGTACGACGCATCCACGGAGTCTGAGGTTTCCAGACTGGAGATTCTCTTGGGACAAGAAACCCTCAGGGGAAGGCAAGACAACAAGACTGCCTTCCTTGAACGTGTCCTCCGGCAAGACGGCTGGCCGATAGAAGAGAATGGCCAGGAAGCGACCGAAAGACGGCGCCGAAAACTTATTTCGGAGCTGCAGAAGCTCTCTTGCCACCCGGTCCCCGAAGACCTTCAACTACCAATACGTATTGTGGAAGATTTCCGGAGAGTTCATGTCCAGGAAGAAGTTCGCAAGAGAACCTTGCCCAAAGTTGTTCTAGCGGTGGAACCAACTCTGAATGAGACGAATTGTTCGTCCTTCATATTTGGATGGAAGACGTGTCATACGACCATAACCTGCAATCGTCACGCTGTAAGACGGCTAGGTAACCTTGTCAAGAAGCTGCGTTGGTCCCGGGATGCGGAAACTGCTCCCATAATAGCACTGGACTGGGCGCGTGGGCTCGCAAAGATCCCATTCCCTGGAGAAGTATTGGTGGATGGTCCGCAGAAGTCGGGATTGTAGCAATAAAACCCGCCATTTTCCGCAATCGATTTATCACCCACTGGTTAGCACATCCTATAGCAAGATTCTCAGTGGGAGAATAATGGGGCTGAAGTGGATGTCTATCGGGAGAGTGAGGAGCATGGGGTGGAAGGAAGCGGTTGCATCTGTCGAAGAGGAGCACAATGCTTGCTTTACTAGGCCCCATTCACAAGAAACGCGGATTATTGCACCATCCACTCCCGCAAGTTCAATCACGAGTGCGAAATTTGTCAGCTTCATTTCCGCAGGATTTGTCAGCTAGTAACCGCTGACTTCGAAAACTAGGTTCATATATTTCAAGCAAAGCCTTATACTTGATTACCTGTTGTAAGACTTGAATACTAATTGTACATCAACTCAACTTGCATCTACCAACATGGCGACAATTCCGACCACCCAAGCCGAGGTTCTGGCCTGGCTCCAAAATGTTCGGTAACCTCTACAATGTTCCAAGTCCCTCTATTTAACCCTTAACGATAGTCCCACAACATTCATGACTCTCTCGACGTTTCGGCATTCGACAAGGTCTACTCCCAGAGTGCCCAAGTCAAGTTTGGAAATTCTCCTGTCGCCGAGGGGCTCGATGCGATCAAACAGGCATTTATACCTGCCTTTGACCAGCTTACTTACATGAGGCATGTCACTCGCCAGGCTGGTAAGCAATCCCACAATGACTCGAGAACTGCTCTCTGAGAACTCCTCTTGCAAATAAAAAAGATCTAAGGAAACTGTAGATAAGGCAGATAACCGCATCTGGCTAATTGCCGATATCACGTATCGAGTCAAGGGTGACCCCGAGAATCAGGACACCACCATCCAGGCGTCTGGCCTTGTCACCCTTGTGACTGACGGTGAAGACGCAGGAAAGATCGCGCGCTTCGATGTTTTCTTGGACAACTCGCCCATCAGGGAGAGAATAGAGGCTGTTGCAAAGTTACAGAAGCAAGGCTAGGCACCCCGAGGTTATTCGCTGTATAGGCTATATTGAATAAAGCTACGTACGTAACCAAGCTGATTATTTAAGGCTAGAGCACGTTATCATGGATCAGAAGTGATTTGGTCGTCTGGCTCTCGGAGTACACTCCATCGTGCAGGACATAGGCCAGGCAGCCTGCAGTCGAATTTAGGCGTCCTGCAGCTGACTTCAGGCGTCTAGGATTACAATTCTGACATGCATACCGGCCATCTTGCAGGTAAAGAAGTGGCGCAGCTCCTGTGTTGGAAGATCAAAGTCCGACTGCACACCCTCTGCTTCACTTCATTCTAGTGACGTGTTCCAATCAGAAATCTAATGTACCCTTTGCTGCGGTTTATGACGTACTTGAGCCAGCATGATAGCCCATCTTGCTTGTCTCAAGCCAGACGAGAGTAAGCATTCTGGGAGACCTTGGGCTCAAGTGTTGTGTTCTGATCGTGTCGATGAAAGCAAGGCCACTTGCATCATGTGAGGCATTGCAACTCAGGCCAATTGGCATCTGCTTCGGTGTGTAGTTCGGGAAAGTCCATCCGACATGTATGGTCAGATTGGTTATTCTGGAAGGTCTCGACGCTCAGAACTTTGTTTTCCCCCGGAACAAAATTCGCGATGGGGGAGTGTAACTAGCGGGTTAAGTTAATTGGTGGCATCATGCGCGTGGAAATGAAAAATTGCTCTTTGACGCGCGCTGTTTTTCTCGCCGAGGCCGGAAGGCTTGATGTGGAAGGTGGTTACATTGCTGAAGAATGGCTGTGGAAGGAAACAATGCTTCTCATTCGCGATCATATTGGCTGCCACACCCTCAGTACCTCCATTCCGGCTATTCCCGCTTGATGTTCACGAGACCTCCAATTTAACCGCTACGTTTCATTCTTTAGCAATTACCAAGGTAGCTGAGGCACCCCATGTGTAAAACACCCTCAAGCTCGTTTTTGTGCCCTTCTACCTCACCGAATTTATTCAACCGTGATCCAGAGCCTTATTACATCACAGAAACGTTGCTTGAATTCTTGCACTTGGTCTTGTTCCAATGTCATGGCCCGTAGAAGATCGATTGACCAACGATCTGGCTGCAATATGGGTTAATTATGGCCTGCAGAGAGGCGTTCGAGAATATCATCTCTCGGCCATCTCGATATCGTTCGGATGTTAATACTGCACGGCCACTTTCCGTAAAGTACTTGACGTATGCCAAGTCCGCTTGACCATGAACACGAGAAGCCACTAGTCTTTAAGGTTAACTGTAGATTGATATTAAACTTCTTATCCTGCCCGTGCTTTATTTCCCAAGCTCTAAAAAAAAACAGCGTGGTTTGTTCCGGCTCTATCCTGTTAGTGAAACAATCCAGGCGGGAGTCCCCTTAGCGGCGCCACACCGGGTCCAACTGGCAAATTTGCTCAGTAGGCAAAGCGCCGGGAACGTTGAATTTGACGCCACCCCGCATTGTTCAGATGTGCCCCTGAGTTTACTTCTGCTTGCAACGCTCAGCACAATGTGCTAAGGTCCAGTCGACGTGGTGCTCGGATGGGGCTCTTAAGGTCCAAGATCTTCTAATAGGTGAACACTTAGCTCTCGTAGGAAAGGCGTTCCGGTATTTCGGGTCTACTTCCTGTCTTACCGTGCTTGGCTGCAGTAGTAGGATATACAATGTTTTCAAAATAAAGAGATCTGGCCAGCACACATGCTAACTAATCGGAATGCGAAAGACACGATGGTCATCATGTGCAAAAGCATTTGCTCTCCAGTCCCAAACGACCAAACAAAACTCAAGTGAAATCCATCCGTATCCCTGGAAGACCAGTTAAATAATTGTCCTGTGTTTCCATTTCCCGTTTCCATCATAAAGTATTGCACTGTTTGGAATAAAATGGTGACCTTGGAGCATGTCGGATGAGCGCAGTGCTTGGGTCATCCCAAGCATTGCCGAGGCCGCCATCCGGAACTGTACTTCTCGTCTATCTCGACTTTGGCGTCTAGCAGAATCCATAGAAATAGCATGCTTTTTCTTATGTCTGTGGGGTGGCTGCATTTAGCGTCAAGTTTCCGTACCAAAAGTTTAGATGCTACTAATTGAGTGATCCGGGCTCCCAGCTAGCAGATCGCAGCCCACCGCCAAGCTCGCCCTCGAGCCTTAAGTAGTGAGCAAGCTGAGTTGAAGAGCGTGAATACCTCTTAGCTCGGTCTAGGCGCTTCAGTCCATACCGCGGCATGGGTATCCAAGCTCGAGTTGGACACGTCCAGATGCACATCTGTAATTCTTCAATGTTTGAGGGGAAGCACGTCATACATCGGAATGCTCAGTCATGAAGGCTGGGCTTAGTATAAATAACCACCATTCTTCTTCCTTTGAGCGTTCTTCTCACTTCATCATCACTCTTACTCTAACATCACAATCTCACTCTACTATTACTCGCTTCATTTTTCATATTTCTCCACACCTTTCTAAGACAGACATAATCCGAACCCCAACTATCAAAATGCATATCCCTACCTTCGGTCAAGTTGCCACCATCGGCATGGTTTTCTTCGCTGTTACTGCTCTGGCTGTCCCCATCGCTGAGCCCCTCGAAGCCGACCTCGTCGAGGTGAGTGACTAGATTCCAAGCACCCAAACACACCAGCTAATTGATATCTTACAGCGATCTGCTGACCTTGCCGTAAGCTCATCTTCTACTTTACACTTTAATCATAAGTGGTTAGTAATTTCTTAAAAAATACGGCTAACATTTTCCCCAACAGACCCGTGGTGATGGCGTCTCGGTGAGTTTCAAATCCATGTGACAACATGTCGGTTCTAAGCTAAACAGATTCTCTCTAGGGTTTTACCAATTCGGTCAATGCTCTCGAGCAGCGCAACAACAAGAAGAAGTGTAAGCGGACCAACAAGAAGGGCAACTGCTCCGATTCCGACTCCGACAACGACAAAAAGGACAAGAAGAAGTGCAAGCGCAACAGCAAGGGCAACTGCTCCGATTCCGATGACGATAACAACAAAAAGGACAAGAAGAAGTGCAAGCGCAACAGCAAGGGCAACTGCTCTGACTCCGATGACGACAAGAAGAACAGTGGCAAGAAGAACGACGACAAGAAGAACGACGGCAAGGGAAACAAGGGAGTTTACCACCGCCGCGAAGTCGCCGCTGAGTTTGATCTCGAGTAAACGATCGAATTGGGCCTCAGATCATCGTCAAGTCATCTCTGAGATGTCTGCCTGCCAACTTGGAATTGGTAAACAGTGCTCTGGAGACTATTATTTTGAGTGAGACATTGGCCAGGTTTTCCTTTCATGACGGTCCTTACCACTGGTGTACGATTCCACTCCAGTTTTTGAAGTGAGCTGGCACCAGGCTCTCTATTTACCTGTAAAATTTCGCAACTATATACTCCTGAGTGTATATACTACATTTGTCAATATCATCAGTGTTTTACTCTCAGATAGCCGAAGCATGACGTTATCATCTACCTATTTCAGGGTTGACCACATCCAAAAGAGGATCGTGAGATGTGCCCTACTGCAACATAACTGGGCTGCTTTGTAACGGCAACTGCGACTGCGGCCGCCTGTAGCCGGATTTTTTTTGATTGTTTTATATCTAAACCTTTTCTCCATTTAGCTCGTAGAACCGGTAGTTCCGCTGGGAATGGAAATTCTTCATAATTTGGAAACTGTATCAATACCGCAAAGCAACTGCACCTGGTTCAACTTCCGCACTCAAACCTATATGTTACGGTCAGGTATCCGACAGTGGTTTTTTCTGCTAACAGGGCGTTGCGGTAGATACTCAACAGTGGTCGTACGTGCTGTAAGTCGTTATAGCGTGGCTTGGGGTTCATAGACGTATAGTGATTAGTCATACATCAGTTAGAGGCTAGTAGGGATTTCACTAATATGGGATAGAGAGAGTTATATAAAGATGAATTATAAAGTTGATTGCTAAAGAGCTATAGAAGTGTTACGGGACACTGGCGAGACCATGGCGAATTGCTGTCATCCGTTAGTGTAACGGCACAGCCGTACAATTGGCGTAAGTCGCGGAGCGTAGTCCTTGTGGTCCTTATTAAGCAGTGTTGACAGCAGCGCAAGCATGGTTGCTTGCACTGACGGATCTTTTGATCTATTGCCATAGTGGGTCACTGTCAGCCTGCTATTACAAACTGAGTACTAGGCTAATCTCTAAACACCTATCTCTAATTACCCCTAATTGCCTTGCCGTTATACAGTCATACTGAGTCCTGTTCCAACACTTTAAACCCTAAGAAACGTGTCTAAAGGCTTCAGTATTGTGAAAGTAATTCATTAAATGCTACCTTTAACTAAAAGACTTTAAAAAAATAATACGCTACTCCTTGATTCCACTACAGTATAATGAGATGTCTCTGCCCCGTTCAACTGCCGAACTTTTGCGACGTGTCTGCCGCCCTCTCATAGCTGCGGTTCCTCTCTTGAAATTCAGACAAGTTCTTTGTCTGTTGGGACTCCCCGAAAACGTCGATATGTGAAAACTGGATACGTCGGTACAGAGTAGCCGGTTTTCATGATCTCGTCGCTTGACTGCAATGCTGGTAGAAGCTGGTCTGGATCAATGTCGGCATTTTGCCCCTTTAAGCGTCTGTTTTCACGCCAAGTCAATGCTGGATGCACCCCATAAGTTATGCATCCCGTAATGAACGTTAGGACGACAAAGCACAGTAAAGGGTTCCCAAATTTGACACCAGCTTGCATAGTGCTTCCGGCCAACGCCAGCGGTGAGACGAATTGGAGCTAAGTAAGTATACATCAATAAATGAATTTCCTGGCCTATCCTGGCTACGTCAAACAATTCGAAGATCCATTGTACGTGCATGAAACTTACAATTGTAATACTATAGTGCTGTAGCACGATTGCGCGGTTGCCGCCAACAGCAACACGAAGGCCGAGCTACCGAAATGGTTGGTATCTTGTGGTCAATTCTTTCAGTTAGAAAGAGTTTACATACTTGCTTCGCAAATTCATCAACTTCAGACTTCAAGCCCTTTAATTCTTCTCGATTTTTCGCAATTTTGTCGACATATTTCCTTACTTCGAAACGAGTGTTGCTCATTTTGACGAGCGTATTTTCATCTGTCTGACAAATGATTAGACCTGCAACTTGCGAGAGAAACTTTTCAAAACTCTCCACTATCTTTGAAAATTCAGTGATCAATCGAACAAGCAGGCTGCTAGTCTGTCTGACCCATGCTTCGCTCGCCTCGACAGCGTCTGATTCACCATTTGCTGTCCCAAGTGAAGACTTTCGACGAGTCAAAGAAATATGGGGATTAGAAGTCTATTCCAGAGTGGAATCAGTAAAGAACTTGGCATAGTGATGTTAGACGTTGAAGTCTGATGGAGGGCGTCATTGACAGGCCAAGCTGGATGTGCTATGGTGCAATTTTCGCCCTAAATAAAAGCAGAGAAGATGGTGTTCATGCTTACTTACATACTGATTTATTCGGTCCTTCAACTTGAACACCACTTTGGTGCATTCGTCACTGATTCTTTCAGTGCGGAACTTGGTTACCAGAAGAAAATATTCTCGTGGGTCTTTCACCGACTTTTGGTCGGCAGTCATACCCGCGATGCTGAGTGCATCCAACTCGCAACTCTCAGGGTCTGGGTTCCTCTGGTCATAGAATGGTAGCATATACTCATCGTTGGGGTCCGATTCATTATTGAAGTAAGAATCTGCAAAGCCGGTAGCTGTCCACCTAGAAGTATCTCGCCCTGTCACACATATAGATGTCTGACATTCGTGAAGATAGTCAGCTCCACCGGTCATACTCTTATCATCTTTGAATGCAGATAGAAAGGATAAATCCAGAGATTTTCGCAGAGAATTGCCGTCGGTTGTAGCACGCATATCCTTGAGCGGAACCCCGCTTGTCCAAACGGAGTAGGCCATGTGGAACTCCAAGACGAATTCTCCTCCTATCTAGACGAATACAGATTCAGTATAAAATGCGTCGTGGTACTTGAATTATAAGATTCAATGATACGATATTACGTACCGTGGAATCAAGGCCAATTGATGTGTCACCCGTCAAGTATTTGAACATCAGATCCCTGACAACTGGGGTTTCATGATCAGGAGCTCTGAGAGCTAGTACTCCCAGTGTCCACTGACACGGATTGGTAATGTAGCTTTTTGATGCAGAGTCAGCATGATGATCAAGTGATATGAATTTATTATCACTCACATTCTTCTTGTATCAGCATCGGGATGCCCCTCTTCATTGATTCGCTAAACAGCACAAACGTGCCCACACTCGTTAGTGACTAAAGTTTATTGAGTTATAGGCCATGCTAAATACCTTGAGTTTAAGATTTCGGTCAAATTCCAGCAGTGAAATGGAGCCGTTATAACTCCGAGGCTCGTTTAATAAACTCCTATCATGAAGCCACGCTGCTTGACGGCCTGGAAGCTCAAAGGAAGAATTATTGATTCTCTTCAATACGGCATCGTCGAATATTCTCCGGAAAGTTGGCAGCTCGAACTCTAGCCGGGGCGAGTAGTCAGGAATGTCGAGAAATGTATCAAGAAGGCTAGGGTTTGTACTCTCATCGGCGAACTCTCTTTGGGGTTTGGCGTGTAGATCAATGCGAGAGGTATTGGGGTCTCTCGTAGTCATCGGCCGATTCCATATATAGGGCCGACGCAGTGTTGATTGATCCATCTCGCGCACATTATGCAAAGTTCCTTGAATGTATGAAGTGAAAGAAAAATGTCAGATATCAAAAAGAAACATGATGACATCTAAAGTTGTTGACAGAAGGGAGGTTCTAATATAGAAATGGTGGAAAGCAGTTGGCAGCATCTTGGTAAAAACTTAAGAACTCACCTCATGGAGTCAATCTAGTCAAAAGCCCTTTCAAAAATCATGTCCTGGCCAGTATAGAACATCAATTTTCCAATCCAATGTATGCCACCACATTAGAGGGCTGTGCTATGTGGTGAATTTAGAAGCCAATAGAGACTACAGCAGTTAGGACCTTAACCCTTGCGGCACCCTCTTCTTTTGATCTTTGCTGCATAGGTGCCCTAATTCTGTGGAGGTCAGGCTCGACGATTGGGTTTCAGTCAGGTTTTAAAGTATCACGAGCCATCAATTACATGCCGAAGGGAGTTTTAGCGGCCATTTATCGATCTTGGTGTGATTGTCAGCCCTGAGAAGTTTTCCTCTTCTATTGGCTACGTCAGCTGGTACGCACACCCTCGTGAATAACAGCAATGTACTTCCTCTTTTGGGTAACACAAAACTTAGCTGACCGTAATGAATAAGGCGACCAATACGTTTGCAAGTACTTTGATCCGTCCAACCAATGTTTAAGGCAACCGAGGCAACCACGCCAAGGTTTGCTATTGACGAACAGAATGGTTCCACGACTCTTGCTATATTCACCGACATACCTTTCGAATGATGATGTGCTCTACTGCGGAAGGAAAAGTGCTGCCTAGTAGCAGGGTTGGATGCAAGGCTTCAATTGGATCTTACCGAGTGAAATATTTGAAGCGCGGGGGACGGTGATACTTCCTACAGCAGGTTAGCTTTGAATTAAAAAAAAGGGTCTGTCTCT